>NW_026848969.1:0-1200000 GCF_030867605.1 Colletotrichum paranaense | reverse complement strand
TCCAATAGCTATAGAGATCAGACGAAACACAGGCTTGGTGTCCAAGTGATAGACTCTGCATACTAGGTAGGTATCCTAGCCTACCATAGTAGTAGCGGTGTTGGTCAACACACGACTATGGCCAAGTATTGTTTATTCCTGGTTTTACCTATCTAAATCAAACTGTTTTGTCCAGATCCGACCTCCCGCAGTACTGAGAGAACACAGAACAAGTCGTCACGAACGGCCTCCAACGTTCCACCACTAGCTCTTGAGGGGAAGGCCCACGCCTCCCTGCCATGTACATATTAGCCAGGTCACAACAATGATCAGTGAGCAAGCGAGGGCACGTGGTAAAAACGGATCATGAGGTGAAAGGTGATGAACACCTAGTTTGCTTGTTTCGTGCTATACACTCAAGTGGGACATTTGCCACATGTCCTCCGTATTCCTGAACCCATCCAACGCAAGCGCGTGCTGTGCGTCTTGAACCTAACCTGCCATCCAACCCATGTATATACATGTCTACGGGACGAAGCCTTTCGTCTTCCCAGAAAGCGTGAACAGCCTTTCCCAAGTCCCCAACACCTTGCAAGAAATAACAGTATTGTGAATTCCAGAAATAAAAGGAAGAAAACTCTCCTTGCGGAGAGGGAGACAACGCCTGTGTACCATATCGGGATCGGGGGAGCGACGGTTGCCATTCCGCTCGCCTCCCACCACCCCTTTTGATCCATCCGCTGGAAACTGTTTTAGTCGTCCAGAAACGTGGCCGTTTGTGTGTGTGTGTGTGTGTGTATATACAACAATGATTCCAAGGCCTCGGTTGCACCACCGAAAGGCATTCGGCTCTTGAGGCGCGAAATGCTGTCACCGCATTCCACTGAGCCATTGTGAAACGTATCTCGACCCGACCGGTTGAGAGAGATATAAATAGAGATAGGTCGATATCGAGGAAAGTCCGGAAGTGACTCAGAACCGAAAAGACGGAGCATAGAAATAAATCCGTCTGCGCGGGTGTGACCCAGCGAGCGTCTCCACTCGGCCGACGACACCGAGCAGCCGTGGTGGTATTGATCATGATGTCATGACAAAATTGTCAATGAAAGGAAAACCGTTCTCACTTTTTTTTCGTGATTTCTTTTTTCTTGGTCGACCCTGCGGAGGTCGCGTGGTGGAGGGCGATGTTGGGCAGAGCCGCGTCATGCAGATGATCAACTGAAAGTCGGCCCAATGAACGCCTGAGCGCGGCCCAACTGCCTCAGATCTCAACCCCAATCACGATTTGCGGGAAAAAGTGCGACTTGAGTGACACGATTGTGTGAAATATTCCGAAATTAAGAAAAAATTAAATCCGTGAGAATTCAACAACGATCCCAGTTAGTCTTTAGTAGGCGGTGTAGCCTTCAAAGCCCTCCGCGGCAAGCGGGTCCTGGTGGTAGTTGGTGGGTGTGACAGTGTTTGACGACGAGATGGAAAAGGCCGTCTCGTGCGACAAACCGTTGTTCATTGGCGAGTTCTGACCAAACGGGGAGAAGGCAAAGGCTTCCGACGCGGAGGAGAGCGGCATGTTGGAAACAGCCAGGTACGAGGCCTGGGTAGTGTCGATCGCCGCCAACTCAGGCATGTGGTAGGACGGCGGGAAACCCATGTCGTAGGTCATGTTCTCGCCCATGTGGCCAAGAGACAGGTCCATCGACATGGAGGGTTCGAACTGTTGGGCAGTGGCCTGAGTCTCCTCCTCATCTTCCTCTTGGGCCTCGCACTCGGCAACCTCGTCGTCGGCAGCCACAAACACCTCTTCCATCCACTGCTTGAGCTCGTTCATGGGGGGCCAGTCGCCACCGCCCTTACCACCGCGCTTCTCCTCGTCGTCACCCCGCTTGTTCTTGCCACGGGGAGTCTTGGGCTTGAAATGCGTGCGGCGGAGATGGGCAGCGGCGTTGTAGTAAGCGCCGTATTGCTTGCGGGCGACGCACTGCTTGCACTTGGAGAGCGGGTTGATAGCCTGAACGCCACTTTGCATGCCGACCGTGCTGGGGTCGCGGCATACAAACTTCTTGACGATGCCCTCGTGCTTAGCGTTGATGTGTCGGCGCAACTCGTGGTCGCCGCGGAAGCCATCGGGGTGATCGCTGCACATGTCGCAGAACACCTTGGGGTGCTTGGGACGGGTGTAGCTACCCTTAGAGACAGCAACCTTGCCTTCCTTCTTAGTAGAAGCTGACTGGGACTTGACAGCGTCGTGAGGCTTGGGGCAGATCTTTGTGCGGTTCGCATTCTGAATCTGCTGGAGGCGTGCTTCTTTTGCCCTGCGCTCGGTGCTTGACTTGGTGGATGCGTTGCTAGTGGCGGAAATAGAGCGCTCCATCATCGAGGAGCCTTGGCTGAGGAACTGCTCATCAATGGGCGACTGCTGAGGATATTGAGGCGACAGGCTAGTGCCAGCGCCGACGTAGGCGAGGTAATCTGACTTATTCGGTGACGTGCCGGAGGGGACAGCGTAAACTTCCGGAGACATGAAGTCGGCAGCACCTTGGGAATGTGCCGAGTTAATTCTCGTCATACCGAATGCGCCGCTGAGCGACTGGTTGTCAAAAGAGCTGTTCTCCCTCGTAAGAGGCATGGTCTCGGCAGCCGATGTGCCAGAGCTCATGGACGGGCAAACCGAGTTGATGAGGCTGGCCTGTGAATTCCGGCCATCGTAGGGCGTCAGGAAGTTCTGCGGCGGCGGGACCATGGCTGGAGATGGTATGCTCTCGTCTTGCGCAGCGAGGAAGTCGAGAGGGTTCATGCCGACCTCTGGGAAACCTGCGTTCTCTTCGACAGGCGAGAGACCCGAGTGGCGTTTATTTGTTGGCGATCGCTGAAGGGAGGACTCGAATAGGACATGAGGGTCATCTTGGCTCTGATAGAAGCGGTCCATCATGGGATTGGGGTTATTTGACGTCTGGAGGGGCTGTAGAGGGCCCTTGACGACGAAAGGGATAGACTTTTCTGATCTGTTGGAAGCACTTCTAGACATGCCCGTCATGGGCGTGGCGCGGGGGTGCTGCTGGGACATGACCCTCGCGCGCTTTACGGGATGGGGCGAGTCATCACTTGTGCGCTCCTGGAAGAGATTGTTAGCACACGGACACCTGATTCACGATGGTCACGAGCAGTGAAGATGGTGATGGGAGCTGTGGTGATGCATTACCATCATTCTTGTGGGTTGGGCAGCGTAGCCCATGTTGGACTTGCTTCTGGGTATTGTGGCCCTGCGGTTGAGCAGAGGAGCAGCATTGGGCTGTTGGTGTTGTGTGAAGGCGGCGGCGTCTACATGGTAGTCCCCTTGTGATTGGAGCAGGTTGAAATTGCTCTGGGCAGCTTGCGGTGCTACTGATGCATTTTGCTGAAGAAGAAGGTTTTGGAGATTTGCCAGCTCTTGTTGCTTCTGTTGCATCTGCCTCTGAATCTCCTGGACGTTATTGTAAGGATGGTTCATGTTGGCTCAAGTTGGCGGAGAACAGCGGGGTGATGGGCGTAGCAGCTAGGGTGGGTTGGGTATGGTGAGGAAGAGTGAAGCGTGTCGGGCTACCACTCGGTTGAGGAATTCAAGGCCGTCCGAGTCAAGACGGAGGGATAGAGTGTGGTGTTAGACGTCGGTAGTAGACGAGGTGTGATGTGACACGATGTTGCTGCAGCCTCGTTCTTCTTTCTCCAACGCATTCAAGGTCTCCCGAGTGACGAACTTGTGGAAACCGGGCGGGAAAGATTAATTGTTTTCCTAGGAGCGAGACAAGCAAGACAAAACGCTGTTGTTTGGTTCTTGGTCTTGTCTTTCTATGGAGTATGGCTGGTGCTGCGCGGCGAAACAATAAGACCCAGCGGGAGTCAAGATTTGTTTCCTGGTATTCGAGACTCTTTTGGTGGATTGTTGGGGGGGTCTCGAAGATTTGTGCGAGCAGCAGGATTCAAGGTTGACTTGTCTTGAAGTTTGGCGAGGCGGGTTGAGGCGAGTTGATGTTCGATGGTACAGGGAAGTCTGTGGCTTCGAATAGGAAGACGATCGCAGGAGAATTCGGGAAGGCGGACGGCGAGAGGCCAGTGGTTTAAAGAAGTCGACAGGATCAGCAGCGCAACGAATGTCCAGTCATGGAAGTGAGGCTTTGCGGCGTCTCCACAGCGAGCTGGTAATGTCGGTGGAACAGGCAAGACAGAGCACGCTAGACGAGCAGGGATGGAGGATGGAGATGGATGTGAGGGTGGATGAATGATGGTGGATGGGAAGGGGAGGGGAGGGGGGTGCGAGGATGTTGGTGTGTGGGTGGTCGTGGTGGGTGGTGGACGTGCGTTGCGTGTGTGTTGCGATGATGATGTGGTGGTGTGCGGGATGGATGGAAGGATGGGGGTGTGGGTGTTTCTGTCCAGTGTCTTTTTGGGAAAACTGTGAGATGGTTTGGATTGGCCGAGGATTAAGCAGCATTGGGGTTGGATGGAGGGTGTGATTGAGACTGACGAGTGAGAGTGAGAGTGAGAGTGAGAGACCGAAAAGAGTGAATTTGAGAGTGAGACTGAGAGCAAAGTACAAGTGAGTGAGTAGTGGTGGTGATGATGATGATAATGATGAGCTGGCAGTCAAGAAACAGCCGCCACTAACAAACACGAGGCAAAACACAATGACATTCACTGCTCTTTCGGTATTGCAAATGTTACTGCAGTTCCATCAATGTTACAATGGAATACATAGGTAATTGCGCTGCTCCTCTGCTGCTGGGCTGCTATTCTGCCCGGCGGTCAAAGGTGCGGTGAGAAGAAAACGACTGGAAGGGGGGTGTGGGACGAGCGGTGGGAGGGACGATCAAGACCACGAGTGGTTGATCACCGCCGGCACGACCAAGGATGAGGGGACGACGAGAAATGGAACTCTCGACAGCACAGCACGCTGGAGGAAGACCAGCCAGCAGTGTACCGTCGGTATCCATACGAATATCCGTAGCATGGCAGAAAAGAGAGAGTAGGGGAAATACGTGGTCGGCATCGCAATTGGCGGCACAGGGCCGGCAAAGAACGAATGGAAGCGAGGAAAGAAGGTTAAAGTGGGTGCAGCCGCCCGCCCGTGGCCCCTCTTACTCTCACTCTCACGCCGGCCTCTCACTCCGCCTCTGGGTCTTTCCGTCCCCTCAGACTTCAGTGGGCTTGGAATGAGCTCAGTAGCGTGCCTCAGTGAGAGCATCACTCTCACTCTCACTCTGAATGATAACACGTGGACCACTTTACAGATGAAAAGCTGCTTTGCGACTGGATGGAAATTCATACAATTGCATTCACTCCCCAGGGGAACTGAGAGCCGTTTGTCTCCACTGAGCAAGTAGAAAGAGAATAAAAGGCGTAGTGTAAAGGTAAACACGCAATATGAAAAAGGGCTGACTGGGATCTGCCCGTCAACACATCCGGCCGAACGAAGCGTCGTCGCACACGGCGTTTCCAGTTTCTCCCCAATCTGTCTGTGGCTCTCTCTCTCACTCAACACCCCCAGCGGCTCCTGAGAACGTGCCTCCCTCCAACCGCATCTCGGCTTCGGTGACGACTTGTCCCAGTTTCCAGTGGTATTTTTGGGAGGTGTGGGTGTAAGTGCTGGTCACCAGGGGGCGTGTGGGCACCGAACACGTCTGCTAGCGCGTGTGAGGCAGGGGTATGACGCCTAATCATCTCTCCTCTCATTGATGCTCGCCGAGTCACTCTCACTCTCAATCAGGTCTCTCTCACTATGGCTAGTGGTCACTCACTCTGGGTATCTCCATCTCCATCACGTTCTCTGGCATTCCCTATTCTGATACCGAGGGATAGGTAGAGAGAATTGAACTGGGCAGCAACCTTCTCCAACTCTTTGCCCGGCTGGCTGCCGTCCAGCTTACCCACGGACCTCTCCTGCTCACTCCTCCCACGCGGAACACAACATTGGAATATACCACCCTCATTCTAAGCTACGAGGATGAGCAAGATGAAGTCGTATTCAGCAACTCCCAGTTAGGCACTCTTCATCTTGAATCTTGTCCGTATCGAGACTGGCCCTGAACCCACGGCTCAGGAACCTTGCTCTTAGCTTGGGCTATCACGGCTCTTCTAGACCTCTTGCGCGCGCCTGTCTAGCACCTACTAGGCCCCGTAGCTGGGCAGCTGTCTGTCATTGTCAATCTTGGGCCCCGGGGGCGGCGCGACCTTAATCTTCAGCCCTTACCAAACCCAGCCTGGTGCTGGCCATAACGTTCCCTAGTGCTGGCTATCATGACCTGACCTTCATCAAAAAGTGCCACTGTCCGAGGGCAAACTCATATTAACAAGATCCCCCAAATTTCACTACCGCCAGGCGCCAGCAGCACCAAGCAGCAAAGCACGACACGACGCAACTTTGGGGTTCGGGCCGCCGTGCTGTATGTCTGTCACATTGAGAGGAACCTGGCCAAGAAAAACGTGGACAGCCGCAGTCTGGCCGGGCCTGAAAGGCAACTCAAAAAAGCCCGGCCGTCGGTCTGAGAGCTACCTCACAGTACCCTCGTCCCCTTGATATTCGGCGCCTCTCCACTAGGTAGTGACCACCTCACTGTTAGTAATTATACGGATTCCGCAAGAAACCTGGCAGAATGGGCCGACATCGTGATCGTCCCGAACTTTCACAAACCAGGCCCACCTTTGCGGATCCTCCTCGTTGCGGCAAAACGAGATCGCGATGCGATGGAGATATGCTATGCCCTGCCATGACTTGTTGTTGGTGTCTCTTTTTTGGAATTGGCCCATTATCGTCTCTCAACACCATATGCCGTCCAAACAAACCGGATCCAAACACACCTCACCTCAACCCTTTCGATGCCGTCTCTTGTTGCAAACACCGCGCGTCCATTTCGCATCCATCTGACAATCCGAGCCGATATGAATGACTCTTGTTGACTCTGCTCATCATGCTTGACTTTAATCCGTGCCCGTGGCTTTGATAGAACCCCTCCTCTTGAGAAAGAAGCACCAGAAGAACGATTAATGCCGCGACTTATCCTAAGACGGTGACCATCGCGCGCAACTGTGCACAAGCAGAACAAGAGAATGCGCACGAAGCAGCAGCTTAGCCGCTTCAAACGGTCGTTCGGCAACAAACACCCACCATCATCACCAACACACACACCATTGATGAAGGCCCCGCATAGCGATTGCATGAAGATCGTCCGCAAAAATAAACAGACCAGACCACGATCAAACCAGACCAGCCAAACTATGCTCTTGCGAAAACGGGCACAAGTTGCCCTTCTTCCTTTTGTCACACCCTGTTTACTTCGGTGGGATGCGTGGCTTCGGGAGGGGAGGGGAGCGAGAGGTCTTACCGCAAAGCGCGCCGTTTTGAACCGCTTCTTCACACCAAGTTCTAACCGCTTCTCTCCCCGTCACGCCCGTCTGACAAGAACATGACTCGTCCCTGGCGCCATTGACCGTTAGGCTTTCTCTCATGCGGTTGCGGCAGCCGCTAGAGTTGACAGCCCATACAGCCCACGGCAGCCCGAGAGCCAAAAAAGGCAAAACATGAAAAGTCAACCATTCTTTTTGAGTTTCCATGTTAAGTTCCCGCGTCGGGCTTGTTCAACGGGACCAAGAAACCTATTGGACGGGTTGAGATTGTTATCAAGCCTGACGGATACCTTCATCATGACTTGTCCGGTTGTAATAGCCGCAAAGGAAGGGAGAATGGTAGAGCAACTCTATTTCGTCTGGACTTCTGTAACCCTTTCCCCTCATGTATTCGCGTCCTTCCTCGTCCTTAATTACCCTTTTTAATATCAACATAGCTTCAAGTTCGTTCATGCAAAGCTTCCCTTAGCTCCCCTTCAACACACACACACACACCACCCCATTCTCACGACTCTCACAACTTTTCACGCGTCAGTCAACCGCGAGCTTCCACTTCTCCTCTTCATCTCACACATAAGCGAATGGGTCAAAGAGTGAATTGGCTTTTGCTTGTCTTTCGGGACGAGATCGGGATGAGGGGGGGCGGAAACTTCTTTTCCCATTTCCCCTTCCTGCCTTTGCTTGACACAACCTAGATCCTTGGGTTTTCATCTCATTTCTCGGATCATAAATTTCTCTGCTGATTTTCTTCTCAACGGTCCAAACTTCACGCACTAAGACGGTAGGCCATCCATGAAGAGTGGGCGATAATTACTCCGTTATTAATGACGATGCGATGAAAAAAAAAAATGTCCATGAGGGAGACTTGTAAGATCTTCAATGACGGAACGTGTCACACGTTAGACAAAACCGAGCGCTTAGTAGTAAGTACATGCGTACGGAACCAAGAAGAATTCCAATGCAGGCACTTACACGTTTACTGAACCAAATAACGATTCAACCCTCTCCTAATTAGTAGAGTGCAAGACATCCCAAAACACGTTCTTACGCAGGGGGGCCCGAGGTTTTGTCGAACAGAGCCCATGCCTGGCGACCTAATCTGCTTGATCTCCAAGTCTGGACCAGGGACGGGGGGATCGGAAGAGACTCCGGGCATGCATTCCCCCCAAGACAACCATTACCAAGACTCACTCAACACGCAGCAGAACGCGGGATGTTTGATGCACCACCACCCCAAGAGAAAAAGCAAAATTACAATATGACGGCAGTGGGTTTATTTTGTACGTTGCTTGGAATTCCCGACTCAAGGGGGCACGGCGGGGGCGTGGTATCTTAGTGCAATGCTTGCTCAGCCCGAGGAATAAGAAACTCCAACAGAGACAAATTCGTCATTGTAGGTCGACACTTGTGACGTTGGAGGGCACAGGCGGGCAGATCACCACATCCTTCGGGCCCTTTTAGGCTTCATCCATCCACGCATCTTGTTGCGCACCGACATGCGGCTTGCCGTGGGCCCACGGGCACTTACAGATGGAGATGACAGAGACAAGAGGAAAAGAGCTGAATGTGAGATGTCCATTTCCCAAGCCAAGCCATGTCACCCCATGCCTCGGCGCACCCACGGACGCAACCTCCTTCATGATGTTCAGGCACGATATCCCATCACGGGCATGTCTTCCTAGCCTCCCTCTCTGGTGTGGTCAGTCTTTACGTGCTTGCCACGGCCAAGGAGATCGTATTTTGATGGGCAACCATCGCCAACGACACATTAAAAGTGCCTCCTCTCAAAGCGGCAATGATATGACAAGCTCTGGATCTGGACCCCAGACGCCCGGATGCTGGCTGACCACCACTACTTTAGTCCGCCAGCCGTTGCCTTTGTATCACATCACGTTGAAATCCCATTTGATGGAATTTACAAAGATGCAAGTAGGAAAGCAAAACATTGCAAGATCTAGCAAAGTCGAAAAAAACGCCTAATCAGTAGAATACGGGCTGTCGAGCGTTGGCTTGCATGCGGCTTGCAGACTTGTGTGAGAGACAGCCAATGCTGTAACGACCACGCCGCGGCCCTGGGCACATCACATTCCATCAGCCCAATCCCCATCCCATGCACAGCACCCACAAAGTGACGCCGGCAGAATCTGTCTCTTGTGTTGTTGTTGACGATACGGATGACGGTCACTGGACGCATCTCATCCCCTTCCGCATCCCAGTGGCATCGAGTGGCATCTGGTGGCATCCAATGTGATGCATTGGCGATGTTGGTCCAATCGACAGCGTTTGCCTCGTTTTCGAGAAGTACGTACCTCTCTCTACCTCAATGGAGGTACGTAGTTTACGCAGTAAGGTACGGATACCTCTAGTCATCACTGAACAGGCGTTGGAGAACCTCCCACACTAGACCGCCATCAGCGCCGGTTTCCTTCCATCATCCGCTGGCAAACCAGACGCTAGTGAGGGTTAGGAACTGGCATCCACTGGAGAGTTGCTCTGTATAGGTCCGTATAGACAGCATTCTGCCCGGTGAGCGAGATGAAGTGGTCCACGACTCCACGATGCTGCGGCTGTTCTATGCGTCCCTATGTCTCATTCTCTACTTGTACAACTTCCAAGTTCCCCAAAGTCACAGATCCCCGGCTTCAATCTCCACTTTTGGCCGAGTTCAGCTTTGACGAATCACAGCTCGCCCACGCAGCTCTAGAAGAAGACTAGCGTCGCAGGGCGAAGCTCGATTGGCTACGGCTTGTTCCCGCAAAGTGAGGCTGCCGCCCCGCCGGCTCCGACGATTGGCTCTTTGCGTTCGGGGGAAAGAGAGGAGGTACGTACCCTTCCCTTTTCTCTTCCTCCTCTTCCTGAATCCTCGTCTTCCTCCTCCACCAACTGTGCAAGTCCAACACCATCCATCCATGGAGCATGGCGGCATGGCCACTCCCTACACGGCCAGGCTGAGTCTCGTCTCGTCTCATCTGCCCAGGTGTGCCAGACCTCCTCCTCCACTCGAACGAACTCTCTCGCTCGTGACCGACCCGTTCCTGGGGCCAAGGAACGTGCAAGTGCCAGTTCTCTCTCTCCAGTCTCCATCATCACGGCATCGCCCTCACCTAGCGTCATCTCCTTCATCTCGCAACTCCGTCTACACAGTCACCTAATCTTGGCTACCATGATCCATCGGCATCAGATTCAGATGCCAATTTGTCAAAACGTGACGCCGCACGCGCGAACCGCAGCGGGTCCCTTTTCATGTCCCCATTCTCATGGCCCATGGAATCTGGAATTTCCAATACCTGGGAATATCACGAAAGAACTGACCAGCCAAGCCAAACATTTCAAGTCTCCATACCAAATCCCACCCCCAAAAGAAGCTTGGGATCGTCCCGCACCACATCTCGCAACAGCTCCGCCTCGAGGGATCATCGCTGTTGATCCTCTTCGGCTACTTCCAGCTGCTCGAGCTGAATTGGGCCCCAAGGTCCCGACTCTCCCACCCTTTTCCCTCCTGTGCCCCAAACCATCAGCCAGCCCACAGCATGCACCGTAACCCCCCAAGGAAGCCCCCAGCCAGAAGCTATTAGTTGGCAGAAACCCGCAAAGTCTCTCTTACCGCCGGGGGAGTCTGGGAGAGAGAGATGAGGTGTCATCAACCGCGACCCTCCTTGTAGATGGACCAGTGGCCCAAGCATCTCTGCGACAATCTCCCGTCATCAGACGGCTTCTGGCATTACCGGTGGGGGGTGTCCCCGGCACGTCCGGGTCATTCTCCCCAATTCCCCCCTACCGTCTCCTCACCATCCCAATCCCAAGGTTTGGTGTATTGTTTCCGTCTCTCACCTTTCCCAGTTGGATGGCAGCTTTTGAACGCTGGAGAATGGAGACGCCCAGAACCAGTTGCCAGAGGCTCTAGTGTATTGCAGATCTGCACTCCGTTTGTCGAACCCTCACCGAACTCTGTTCTCTATCTCGCCAGTACGGATACAAGCGGCGCCCGCTGCACCCTGCACAACTGCGCGCGACTCAGGGCCAGCCAGCGAGATACCTGTTTATGACAGTCGCAGAGCTAAGGACTGACCGCAGTTTGCAACGGATTAGGTACGAATACTGACACGATACGACAATGCACAAGTGGGTTATTTCCTTGTATCTCATCTTCCCCCACGATGCCGATGTTTCCCATCTCGCTTTCGCCGTCGCTTCTAGACTGTCTCACGAATACAACGCTACGACCCGACTGAGTACGGGAGTATGGCGGTGACCCTTCATTATCGCCGAAACTGCGCTTACCGCCAAGGATCATCAAAATCATCAATCTTATTAGCGATTTCACCTTGACTCCCTTTGGAAAGAAAGCAACGCAAGACTCTATGAATCTCAATTGTACGGATAAAGCCATTGGCCCTTTGCGTGCAACACCAGCAGAACTCAATCCTCGTAGTGGAATGGCGCCAACTTCTGCCACTCTTGGCACGGCACGACTTCCAAAGTTCCAAGACTCAGATCCAAATCTGTTTGCCAAAGTTCCATCTCAAGTTCCTCAAAGTTCCCTTTTCGCCAAGCACGATGCTCGTCAGTCGTTCCTTCTGTGCGGCGGCTGTGCCAGACACAAGAGGGAAGAAAATTGACATGACACCAAAAGTCCAAGCAAACGTCGGCATGGCATGGCACTCGCATGGCATGGCACTCGCATGGCCTGTCTCTCAACGCCTACTTGATATCTCAAATCAGTACCCACTGCCGAGTGGGCTGAAGTATCGTGTGTCTTGAACGGCTTCTGGCATGACACGGCCCATTTCGGTGAGATTCGAGAGAACTAAGAGAGGGGTAACACCATCAGTATCCTACCTTACCAAACTATCCATCCACCCAACCATTCACACGGGACGGGACAGATACACAAGATACACGGAGTAGTCCCTAGGAAAACTTGAATAGCCTACCGCCGCTAGGACTTCTGCTTTCCTGAACCGTCTGCCGTCATCCAATCCGGGACGGCATGAAGAGGCGCCTTGGCTTTAACTGCCCAGGGAGCAGATTCATGCCTTCTTTTCCTTAGTAGGCTGCGTCCGAGAGCGAACTGTCAATTGTGAGTTTCTGGAAAGTCTGTAGTCGTACCGTACAGCGTCTCTTTTGGATCGCCGAATGGGCATCCGTGCTCTACTCGGCCCCGAGCCGCATCGCATCGCATCACATCGCAGTGATACCACAACCACCCGCATCCGCATGGCGTAGCGTATCGGCGTGCCGCCTACTCACTCGCAGATGATACGGATACCACACACAGTGATACACACACAATATCTTTGCTGCGTGGTACTTTACCGCACTGCGGCGCAGCGCCGGCTTCTGATAGGAGCTGTGTTGGATTCCTTTGTTGTTGATCTGTGTCGCTTTTCTTTTCCACCCCGGGCGGTCGCGGCTGACTGGGTCATGTAAGTCGAGCCTGCGGGAGGAGTGCTGCCTGGTAGCCTGCCGCGATGTTTGGCCTCCTCCGATCACGCGCAGCACGGACGATGCTGTCGGTTCTGTGTGCTGCGGTCAGCATTTTACCTTGAGCGACCAATGAATTAGTCGTCGAGGGGGGACTTCGATGTGGCGGCAGCGGGCGGGGAAAAAGTACGCTGCGTGATCTGCGCGTGTTGGTCGTTGTCCAGACCGGCGACGGTATATCTGCGCGCGAGGGGCGGGCTTGTCGCCGATACCGCGACGGCAATGTGTTTTCCAGCGACAGAGAGATGCCTTCAAAGTGATTGACAGTGCGGCTTTGAGCTTGGATGATGTTGAGCCTCAATGACACGCCATGATAGTCGCCGCTCTTAGTTACGTCTTTACAGCCTGAGTGCGTGGAGCGTGCTACTGCTCGCCATGAAAAGGAGTCTCCCAGATGCCAACTGTAAAGCCACAATCCAAAGTCTTACCTATGGGAGTCTCCACTGCGATCTTAATGCCACTGGAGGCAATTTTGCGCCCTTACCGTCCTCATGCTTCGTCGGGATGGGCCTTCCTGTGGCGGCAAACCTAGGTATACTTTGACGTAAAGACCTGGAAAGTTTACTCGCTATTATCGAATCTAAATACGTGATGCTCATGTCGTCTATACTATCCAGTCTTTGCAACAAGATGACTGTTAGGCACCAAAGACGCTTGCACTCCATCAATTGAACACTCGGCTGTTCGTGTTACTCAGACCAAGGCCCCTAGGTATTGGTCTCCCGATTCCCGTGAGACTCGAGAGATTAGCTAGACGACCCACAGCAGCCGTGGACCTACAACTCGAGCTCTGTTGGCGAAATGAAAGCAACCATGTGATAACCATACTTCGTCCAGATAGCATCTGGCTTGTTGGTTCCGAAGACGGTGGATGTGAATATAGCGCCGGAAGGAGGCATAGTTCGCCAGCCTCGCCCGACGAATCATGATGGCTCCCCGAGGGAGGAGAGGCGGGGTCAACGACACAGCCTTTTCACTGCAGTTTTAACTCTTCTCAAGTGGGTTGTGTCCACCCTAGATGTATTGAAATTCCAACGATTCTATCTTGCATCACTACTTGTGACTAGGTTCTGGGGGTTGCCGCACCTTATGTTGGCAGAATCGTATTTGTGTATCGCCTCCAAAGGCTGAAGTCACCACGCGAACCCTGAAATGGAGCTATAAAATACAGGTGAGTACCCAGCTGGCTTTTCTCGTAAGCTCATTCTCAGGGTCTGGGCGGTCGATATGGCTTGAAGGAATTATGCTCCAGCTAGTGATGCAAGTTTTCAATAACGCATGCCAATTAATAGGAGACTGACACTGCAGTATATTCAATTGTGTGGACTGATAATCAAACTTACAGCATGAAATATAACACGATACTCTCTTGTAACAATTGCCCAACTTATTCTATAGAGATAAAACCGCAGCAATTGATATTTCATAGTCCTTGAGGTGGTTGTTACTGACGTCCAATAATAGCTTCACGGCACGTGACCGCCTTCGTTATCGGAGCATCCCCACCGGCAAAACACCGGCCATCTTATCTGGGCGGGTCCCTGCTGTAGATGACACCTGTGAGCTACGGAACCACGGTAGCCAATGCGCGGCGCGATTGTCAAAGCAGCTTCAAGGTGGCCACACGAGCAACGGGCACCTCACCACCACAACTTTCAACTTCTCTGCATGTGAGCGAACCTTCATTCACACGGCACGATGCGCCGTTTCAGTCTACTTTTGCTGGCCACGGCTCAGCTTTGCGGGGCTCGTCATCCTGGCTTTAGTATACACGATGACCTCGTGGCATATCCCCAGGTTCGTCCGATCCAAAGGAGTTCCATGGAAGCTCTGGCGGGCAAACTGACAATGAGCGCACCTACAGTACGAGATAGTCTTTTCGGAATCCTACATACTAGAACACGAAGCGCAGGCGTTACTGGACCGCACAAACCCGCATTCTGCCTACTCGGCCGAGTTCTCGACAGCTTCCGACGTCTCCCAGAACGTCAGAGAGGCCACCGACTCCGACAATGGCCGTTCCTCTGAGGTCTTTGAGCGATACGAGCTCATGAACACGGCTGACTTGAAGTACCTCTGCTCGATACCCATCTTGGAGCCCCAGACTCCCGAGAACCACACGGCGACGGAGCTCGCGAAGCAGGAAGAGGCACGCGAGCTGGCAAAGGCCTCGGCGCATGGCTGGGAGCTGCTGGACGAGCTGGATGGGAACTGTCTGTACTTCATGTCCGGCTGGTGGAGCTACAGCTTCTGCTACAACCGCGAGATAACCCAGTTCCACGCCCTCCCGACGGTCCCCAACGGGCAGCCGCCCGTCCGCGACCCCCACACAGCCGAGTACGTCCTCGGCAGGGTACAGAAGTCGCCTAGCCAGCGACAAGGCCAGGAGCAGCAACATCAGCAGACGACAAAGTCGGGAGACCCTCCCGCGAACACGGATCTGCAGATTAAGGGCGACCAGCGGTATCTCGTGCAAAAGATGGAAGGCGGCACCGTCTGCGACCTGACGGGCCGCGACCGGACAATCGAGGTGCAGTACCACTGTGTGCCGGGCATGAAGGGAGACCGCATCGGTTGGATCAAGGAGGTCACCACATGCGCCTACCTCATGGTCGTCAATACGCCGCGCCTGTGCGACGACGTCGCCTTCCTCCCGCCGAGGGCCACGAGCGCGAATCCAATTAGCTGCCAGCTCATCCTCCCCTCGGACGACCCCGCCGCTCAGGCCGAGTGGCATCGTCGGAAGACGTTGGAAGCCGCGGAATCTATGGTTGGCAAGCAGGAGGGCGCTGCCGCAACGGATGAGGAAGAGGCGGCAGAACTCCTGAAGCAGGCCCAGCAAGACCCTAACGTCAGAGACAAGGCCCAAAAGGGCGTCAACGTGGGCGGCGTCATTGTTGGTGCGCGAAACGTGCTCGGCGATGCGGACGAGGAGGGCAAGCCACCGACGAAGCTCTCGCCGCCGCGCAGCTACCTGCCTGGACGGGGCCACGGCCCGCTGGTAGAAATCATTGCCAGCGCAAAGAGCAAAGCCGAGGGCGGCGCGACGGAGATGCTCGACGACGATGAGCTCAAGAAGCTGGATCTGAGTCCCGAGCTCGTCGAGGAGATGCGGGCTGAGCTGGAGCGGATCGCTGGCGACAAGGGATGGAAGCTCGAGGTGGTGGAGCAGCCGGGTGCGCAGAGAGAGATCCAGGGCATTGTTGACCACGGCTCTGACGGCGAGGATGGCGAGGAGGCCAAGGGAAAGAGAAAGAAGAAGGTTGTGGAGGGGGAGAAGAAGACACAGCAAAAGGGTCAGAAGCAGGACAAGCAGGATCAACAGCAAGAGGGTAGCGAAGAGCAGTTCTTCAAGGAGGAGCTGTAGTGATGCCCTCCCCTGATTTGATGGCCTAGCATTGGCGTTTGGAATGTTTCTTGTATTGATATGCTGAATGATACAGAGGGCCGTACGTTGGCCCCCATGCTCTTGAGAGTCTCTTTAACTGCACACGTCTTTCTCTACAGCCCACTACTTGCCTCTGTAATTTCACAAATGCGGCGACAAATCAAGGTACCCTTTCAATTCCCTTTTTCGCTTGGTTCTCAGGAGTATTCAGTTGTGGGAGTTGCTCGGTTTTCAGAACCGTTCGGTCCTGAAACTCTTCAGTTTTCAGGCTGTTCGGCTTTGAGCCTTTCGGTTCTCAGAATATCCGGTTCTGGAAATGTTCAGCAGACTACTTCATGAAGGATCAAAACAATCTGCTTGCTCGGGCAGCAATCGGACTTGTCAGAAACTATATGATCGGTGGCATCAATTTGCAACATGGCATCACGCGGATTCAACCCGAGATGATAGTCATTCAACGGGCGTCGAGTACGAATAATTGACGAGGCGGGCGAATGTCGATTTCTTCTTTCGATCCAATGGCCACGTCGGACTTGGAAGCAATTCGATGTCACACCCGGACTCGGTATCCCGATCAACCCAACGGGATCCCGAAACGGCAATGTTTTGGACCACTTCTTATTCAGCTACACTCGACTGGGTCCACAATAGCTGGACTGTTATGATCTTCAGGGTCATGGTGTCGACTGCCGTCTCTCACGGATCTCAACGAGGTCTAATTTGATCGAGGTCTAGGCCATTATCTCGATGCTTTGTTGTTGTGAGGAACTGGCAAGGATGTTGGCAACGTCACTCCATATAGTTCGTATGAAGCAGCCTCGTGTGAGACAATACCTACCTGCATTAATTACTGGAGACCGACGAATGTAACGGTCAGATACATCTTGTTGAGCTGTTAAATGTTCTTTTCCACGATCAACCCTACAGAACACAAATGAACGAGCCAAACCCTCGGTGCCAACATCCATGACATTCGAACTCCGCTCTGTCCTCTCTGCGGGGACTAACGTTCTTGTCCTGTCTCGAGCAACGCCGAGACTTCTGCCCATAGCAATGCTTGGCTTTGCAGATAATCTGATTACTCGAGACCCCGCGGCTTCCATGGCATGGACGTCCGCGGTACGACGTGATTACATTCCCGCCGGACTACCACCGTGACCGGACTGGAGTTGTTCATTCGGAAAGTCACGTCCGGGACCTGCCGGGTTTCCTGGAGTTCATAGCCATTGCCGATCGAAAGCTCCTGTCTTGACTATTGATGTTGACAGAGGAAGGTGGGAGGTAGGTAGTAACGGAAGGTGCCCCTTTGCTGAGAAGGCACCATCCGATAATGGCAGGACGGGGCATCCCACTTGCCGGGCCGGAGGGCGGCAACGGCATCACCTCCTTCCGAGACGTGGGAGGAAGGCACCCCCGCCGAGGCGTGACCTGCCCTTTGCTCCGTCCAGAGGAAGGTACGCATACACGTGCTCACTACTTGCTCAGCCTGTCGGTGTGAGTGAGGTAGGCACTGGTAGCCGGACATCACATCGTCTCCTGCCGACGCCGTAAACGTTGACAAATAGTACATGGGCGTTGAGGCAGAATATCTGCGATCTGCACATCTCTGACTTTTCTCTCTTCATCCCCAATCTCGGTTCAAATTTCAGTCGTGATCCATCGCCATGGCTAGCCCGCCCCCCGTCGTAAACTCCCTCAGACTCCCTCAGCCCTCTTCCCCGGTATCCGGGACTGGCTCCGGCAAAGGCTACCATTCGAAGATTCTAAACCAACCCAACTCAACCCTGATGGAGAGTTTTCTTTGTTTTAATGAGGCAGAGAATCCGGAGGAGGCGGAGTTACATGGTAAGTGATTGGAACACGTATGCTTCCTTGGGCCTTAGCTCCTGTGTCCTTTCATCATCTACCTGCCTGGGCAGTCCAGGCTGTTAAGCTGTCTGTCGCAGATTAGACTTCTAATGATCATATCGCCAGTGCCCTGAGTACGAGGGGACCTGTGCAAGCTAGCAACGTCAAATGCCCACACTGCATACGACATGTCGTTTTCGCCTTGACCTCTCGTCGCCCGTCGCAGTGCCTGCCGCCCCCCGTGCACTACCTTACCGCTTGGCAGCCACTAAGTTCTCGATCCTTGGCGGGCAGGCAGTGCTTAGCGTCTTCGAGCTTCTCTCTATCAATCGCAGCTAGGGCCTATAGCAGACACGATACGACCCGACAACACAACTCAACTCGGAGAGAGAAAATATTCAGACTTTGAGGAGTCGACCCTGAAGTCTTGGCTTCGACTTCTGCCATCTAGTCTATTTGGGGCCCAGCCAAGATGTCACGTCTTAAGCTTCTCCGGGATCCTGAAATGAGTTTGGAATTGATAATTCAAGGGCATAACCATTCTGCTGGGACAGGTTCTTCGGCATCGTCGGTTCAGGGGCACACCGCACGCACATTGCACTACCAACTTCGCGGAGTCACACTTTCGGAGTCACCTACCGGCCATGATTGCAACATCAACTCAAAGTCGGCACTTGCAAGGCTCAGCAAAATGGGATCGGCATTTTCCCCCTGCGCCTGTCGTATACCCAGAAGTTTCACTAAACCACCCGACTGCCGATTCGCCATCATGTTTGGGTGCGGGCCGTGGGCTGCTGCTGCTGAGTCCTCATCAATTGAGTTGAATCGATGAGCGGGCCAGATATTGACGAAGCCCGTTGTTCTGACCTTGACCTACCTACCATCTCGGACATGGACTTCCATTCGGCGTCCGAAGCAATACTCGGATTTGTTGTTGTAGCCTTGTAGGACTCAACACAGCTTCGAGATACTATTGCTTGTCAGGGATGGCTTGCCATCATCATATGGTTTCGGGAGCCATGTGTATAAGCCACGGATGCGTCGTCCGAAGGTCGGGCTGTTCAATTGTTCAACCGACAAATTTATCCACTCGACCCAAGGCCCTGGCACGCCCCTCGAAATGCAACCTCTTGGTTAGGAGGGATATTGCAGACAAGGTGAATGTGGATGTGAGTGGAGGACACATTGGGCGGCAGCGCCCGTTGACAAAGTTTATGCTCCGATTGAGCTAGTCTAGGCGATATTGCCAGCTGGAAGAAGAGATTTCCGGCTGCCCATTGTTCATGACAACTTCGACTGGGCAGCAGCATAGAGAGTTCCAGCCAAGTGGATAGGACGACAAAGCGTCAATCCTACAACCTGCCCCTTGCAACTTGCAAGCAGAAACATCACGCCCTCGTTCCGGATCGGCTCGGGAGCACACCGACAACCCCTTTGACGGCGTACGTGTGTCGGTCGACCGGCGTTTTCGGCCGGCGTCCCTATCTCGACGTCCTCGACCAAGACTATGCGGACCAGTCAACGAAGCCGCATGCCAATTCCTCATGTTGGGCCCTGTTCATTAAGTCAGGCCAAGACCGTTCAGGAGATTCTCCCCGAGTCCGGTATCCACTTTTCTACGCTCAAGTCTCTCGGCGCCGTTGGAAGAGGAAACGCCAAGGACATCGCCGAGTCCATCATCGACACCAATGATCTTGTCGGCCTTGCTGGGAGCACGTACCAGCGGCCAGGACCCAGGACTATATTCCGTACTTGTTGAGAAAATCATCAAGTCGGTGCTTTGCCTCGCAGGGCGGATGAGGTCCGCGCGCGCCGCTCTTCACAAAGCTCCCGATCAACCGCAGGTAACCGTGAACCCGTTGGCGATATTACCTTCACAGCACCCATCGGGGACTCCGGGACTCGATATTGGTTTCGAAATAGACCCCAACTTCTTTGCAACGCTATGATACCAAGCTTTCGACACCACTGTCGTCCAAGACTGATTGACATTCGAGCTGGGCGATCCCTGCCTTGTCTTTACAGTTCGATGAGCCACCTCCGCATCATGTCAGGGGCCGTTGATATGGATGCCGCCGGCATCAGAGCAATTTCCCTGAATCGGATCGTTCTGGAATGTTCAGGACCCCGGAAACCCCTCATTTGAGCACGTACAAGATTTTGACAGCTGCAAATCGACAGGCATTGAGTCGTAGTAGACGGGGATAGATCGACGACCCTATATCGTCTACAAACCGCCTCAACCGCGCAAATTGCATCGAGTCGCTATGCATGCAAGGTATATGCGTACAGTGATGATCAGGAAGCCTGCCTGGGAAGTTCCGCATTCGACTCGAGTCTTGGACATCTGATGCAACGCGAACGCGCGCTTTTGCTTGCGGACCCCGGAGGCTCTGTCGATGGCCACGTACATTCCAACGGTGCAGCATGATGCGGCAATCCCAGACCAGACCATAACAAAGTCCCAGACATGCAGACATATCTGGACCATGAAGTGATTCAGAGGTCTCGGGGACTGGTTCCCGGAACGAGGTCGAAACGTGGCATGGCGAGCAGAGTTTGGGCACCCGAGGAGAGAATTAAGCATCTTGGGATCTCTGGAGTTCGAGTCGAGCTTGAGTCCCTGACGCTGGAGTCAACCCAGACGCAGCCCAGGACGCGGTTGCCCCGGGGCTCCCTGGCTCGCCGTCACGAACAAAGCTCGCACATGTGGTCCATAACGGCGGGGGTGGTGCCTGCGGTTAGCTCCGCTCGGCGGTACTCAGTGGAGGATTTTGATGGAGCTTGGCATGAGCGGGCGGATGCCGGGCACGTCTCCAGGAGCCAGACAAATGGCTCCGTTCGCAGAGGGGCCGGAATAGCGCCGCAAATCATTTTGATCCAAAATAGCTGCAGGTCCCTGGCAAACTTGGGACTGAAGAAGCTCAGGTTCAGCTGAAGCCCCAAACTAGAGAAGGGTTACCAACAAGGGGGCAACACGGACTCGAACGTCTTGGACTGACGACTTATTTGTTCCCTCGTTTCTTCTGGCCATTTGCCTTATTTTGAGCCGTTGCCTTGCCGTTCCGTCGTGCAGCTCATCCGAAGTTGATTGGCCTCGAACCCTTTTCCCCCGCACATCTCCAAGGTCATCCGTCGATTTGGTCCAAGGTCATCAACAGATCGATCTTTCTTCTCAACTTCTTCTTTCATCAGCTGACTCACAAGACGACCACCTCACGCGACCTTTGCCTCAGCTCTACCACCTTACTATTACTTACCTTAGTGCATAGTATACCTACCTCAGTACGGATACAGAAACGGCAGCGAACCCTCCTTTTGCTCGTAGCCGCCCCTCACTCATCCTTTCCCCCCTTCTCTCTCTCCGCTTCTCATTCGCCTCGAACTGTCGTTTCTTTTTCCCCGCATTTGCACAGGCAAGCCGCAAGCTGCACGCCGCACGCGCAACGAAAGACGAGACAGGAAGACAGACAGACACTGGACGTCCAGACAAGACTGGACAGAAACTGGACTGGGCAGGTCAGGACAAGACCGGCAGCCGATCCCGACGGTCTTCGAGCAGACATCGGACACGGAGTGAAAAACTTAAGCAGCAACCAACACCTTCATGCGCTAGCGACGATCAACAAGACAACCCCCCGACGCCATCCCACCAGCCAGCTACCGACACCTCGACTGATGAGGCGAGGACAGACGAGACGCTACCTCCGCTACGCTATTCGTACATACATTTCCTCCTCCGTACCCTACGTACCTCACCTCACAGCTAGGCCACACCTTACCGACCCTACCTTACCTTAGCTTCCTTCCCCTTCCCCTTCCCTTGCCGGTGAGGGGCTGAGGCGGCCGAGAGTGGACTGGAACTGGCTTTTTGACCGGGGGGAGGCTGGGCTGCAGCACTGTCCGAGTCGAGGCTTGTTGCTCCACGACAGTTCTGCTTCTGGCACTGCACTGCTTTTTTGCTGGGCTGCGACAAATCATCACTCCACCGCGAAATCTCTCGCTCAAACTCTTTAACGGCCGTCACCCCTGTGACAAGAGTCCTGAGCCTGTCTCTGCCATCTCCCTTCTCTCGACTGTTCCCTTATTCTTATTGCGTCATGTTTTGAGTGATGGACGACACAGATTCCGCGAGAAATGCTGCGAGCAGAGCAGGCTCTGCAGAAGTGAAGGCCGAGTCACCAGGAGCGACCACTGCCCCCGCCACTACCAAGAGCCAGCAGCAGCAACACCACCAACAACAATCAGCGCCGCCAAAGAGGACCGTATGCGATCACTGTCGAAGGAGAAGTATGCTGTTCCACTTCTCTCACGTTACTATTATCGTCGTATCTCAATTTGCATCCCCTGCCGTCCGCCCGTCGCATTCATGAACTTTCGTGCGATTCTTCCTCTTCCCAGCAGTCTGCCGCCCGGGCAGTCCATCTGTCGGCTTCATGGTACCACCATCCCGCCTTAGCTACTGCTGCTGATGCTGCTGCTGCTGACGTTGCTTGCTGCACGTCATCACCATCTTCACATCCATCATCAAGAACTGTTCATTTCATGTCCGCAACTCACGTCTCTTGCCACGTCTTTCATTCTTCTCGTTTCTCATACGATGGAGCTCATGAGAACTAACTGGCAATAGGAATCCGTTGCGATGGCAAGTTCCCTTGTGAGCAATGCGTGCACGCTTCACTCACCTGCAAGCGCGAACATGTCCCCAAGAAAAGAGGACCGAAGCGTGGCCATGGACGGGTCATAAATGAGTTACGCGCCCGGGAGTCGTCCCAAGGAAAGCAGCAACCAAAAGTCCAGAAACCTTTCAATGCAGAAACTGCGCTCGAGAGTCCTACAGAGTATGTGCGGCGTCGATTATCAGCAGCTTGCCCGCCGCTGAACCTAGACAGCGTCGACATTGGGATGAGCGGTAGCGACCTCGGCGAAGCGACATCTCAACATTCGTCCAACGCGTCCGCAGCATCGACCCCTCCGAGCTTTTGGGCCGCCGTCACCTCGAACCCAGGACATACCAATGTACCGGAGCCCAGAGGCATCTTCTCGAGCGATGAACTACGACCGAGAACGAGGAGCTATTTCCACATGATCCCCCAGCTGGTCGAGCTGTACTACGAGCACATTTACCCCATCATGCCTCTCATCTACATGCCGACCGTCCGCGAAACGATCAACCGACCCATGACGCCGAGCGAGAAGAACCTGATTTACGCCCTGTGCGCCTTGACGTCGATGCACATGTCTGGTAAAAGCATCGGCGCGCCTGGACCCACGTCTTGGGAAGTCGTCGGTCGCTTCTTCCTCGACGAGACCATTTCGACGAGGCAGACGTACGACTTCCTCGAGGATTTGTCCCTGTCCGCCGTGATTTCGTCGTTTTACCTGAGCACATCCTTCTTTGAAATCAACCAATCGCGCAAATCATGGTACTATCTCCGGGAAGCGTTGACCAACGCACAGGACCTAGGACTCCAGGACGATTCAACATACTACGGGCTGAGTCGCGAGGAAACGCTATGCCGACAGAGGGTCTTCTGGATTCTCTTCGTAACGGAAAGGTTAGTAACGACTGACCGCTGGGTCACGCCAACGTAAATTGCGAGGCCGCATCCGAGATACTAACGCAACTTGTGCTACATAGGTCTTTTGCGATTCTCCGCAACAAGCCAATTACGTTCAAAAGAACACCGTCGCTACCAACAACACGGCAACCCTACGAAGGCCCCGATATTCATGCCGGTTTTCTGCAGCTTGTTTCATCCTACACTCCTCTGGACGAATCGTTCGTGACGGCTTGGAATGAGGGGTCTGATCCCCGCGTCAGCGCAACAACGTTTTTGGCTTTGCAAAACCTTCTCTCCCTCCCTCCTGCGTTCCTCCGCCCACATGGGCGATCATCACCACCAACCCAGCCTCATGGGCAGCTAATGGGTTCCTATGGTTCAACGTCAGCCTCTAGAGATGCTGGGGCACCAGAGCCGACAGACATTCAGAAAGCCGATTTGCTCATCACACAACAATGGCTTCGACTGATCGTGTGGCAGTCGTCGATGAGGCAAGGCCTTCTGAGCTGGACCAACCCGGCCGACTCAGGAGGTGGGGTATCTTCGGGCAGCGGTGTCGGCGGTGGGAACAGCATGTGTTTTTCGTTCCCTCTGACAGTTGCACGTGATACGGCCTCGATCTTATCAAGCTTGCCTAGTAAAGCTGTTGAGGTTCACGGAATGGGTATCATGGAGAAGATCTTCGAAATCGGAACCTGGTGCGTTAACGTCTTGGGGGCATGCGAAAGTGTTGGCTTCTCGACCGCCATGGACTTTACGTCAGGCGATATGGGTGTTCTGGGCAGCGGTCGAAAGGGGGCGAGTCTAGACCCTATCGAGTTCTTTGTGCGTACACTGAGTGCGAGCGACAACTCCCGAAAACAGTTCGCAGAGAAGCTGCTCACCGCTGCCGGCGAGAACCCAGGAAGTATGAGAACACAACTCAGCCCCGCTATGTCCGGAATGAGTTCAGCCGCCGCGGCGATGATTGCCGCAGGTCAGGCGCACCACATGATGGAGCAAGGCTGGGGACAAGTTGGGCAACAAAGAGGGAGCGTTGTGGGCGAAGTCTTTGACGACAACGAAGAGAGCAACGGCAACAGCCAGCAGCAGCAGCAGCAGCAGCAGCAACAACAACAACAACAACGGCTCGACCTCGGAAGCAACTCAATGCACCATCCTTCTACCATACCAAGTATGGGGTTGGGAATCGACCTTGGGTCCGATCGCTTGACGGGTGGTATGGGTGGAGTCGACATGGACGCAAGCAGTGTCGATCTCATGAGCCCGTTAGGCCTGACTCGAAGCAACACCTCCGATATGGCAGCGATGGGCATGCCCGTATATGATACAGCCTGGAGCCCTAGCAGCGGTGGAACGGGGCCGCGCGAATACCCAGAACATAATTCTGGACCTTACACCAATCAACGTGAAGGGGCCCAAGGCTATCCCGATATGGGGAACGGAATAATGATGCATGATCGGATGGCAACCGGTACCGGCGGTCCCGTGGGAGGCCCCGTTGGTGGGGAGAATCCTGGTATGGACCCGCGGCAGCAGCAGCAGCAACATCAAGGGGATAATGGCGGTTATGACGGACGGAGACCGGAGGACAAGAACGGTGGATACCCAAATGGTGGCAGGGTCGGTCTATGGCTAGGGACATGAAAACTTGTCACCACGTTGTTTGATCTTGACGTTGGACGGACAGGTGGATGCTCTAGGCCAGAGTAGGTCGGATGTACTCATACTTCAACACTATTGGATAGGAAAAGGGAATAGGAATGGGCGGGCGTGAACTGGGAGCATCTGCACAAACGGAACTAGGAGTTTTACGTCGGCCACGGTTTATTGTCTACCAGCGGTTCTGGCGATACAGGTGTTCAAAGCTACCGTTTGCACGCTGGATGGCGTGTCGTAGCTTACCTGGGTGTTTAGTGACCCTGTTGGGTGGGTTCGGACTCGGCGGCATTCTACGCGTACATGTATATACCTCTGGTGGTGACATTGGATGAAATGTCTCCCCAATACACCTACTGTAATTGTGCTCACTCTCTTCTTAACTCATTGACCTGCGAGCGCCTCTCCGGGCAGTCCCGCATCCCGCTGTCAAAAGTAGGATGTCTCCGCGAGTGTGGAGAAGTGCCGGCCGACGTGGGCCCCGGGTATTTGGCAGCAGATTGAAGGGGTAAGCGGCAGGCTGCGGGCAAAGGCAACAGGGCTCGCTCGGGCTCGGTTGCAGAAGACTTGCAAGCAGTGTTACGGCGCAGTCTCTTGAGCCTGGACTATTTTGTTGTTCTCGAAGGATGCGAAACCTTGTCGAGATCTCCCCCCCAAGCATGAAATACGGATAGATAAGCTTTTTTTTATTGCGCTCGTCACGAGGGCAATAATTGCCGATCTGACCCCAATTGCTCAGTTTCGGGGGGCTTTGCTGTATTTGAAAGAGAGGACGGGAAATGCTTGTTACAACCTTCACACAGTAGTGTAATGTCCATCCTCCTTCTCCCCAGTGCCTCACCTGTCACGCCTGTGCGCATGCAGCATCGTTGAAAAGCTTGGGCACGCACTTCACTTGCCTAACGGGGTAATAAGATTGTCCACATTGCAAGTTTCTGAAGACGCGGGGGAGTAAAGGTATTCTGGATTCGAATTGTCTTGATTCACATTGATTTGTTTTGATTTGATGATGGCAACGTCGGCGGCAGATTTGGCTTCGATGCCACTGCAGCATAACGTCTGCGTCGCGACGGCGCGGTTGCGGCTGCGGCCCGTGGAGGCGGGTGATTTGCGTGCGATTCATCGGATGAGGTTGGATTCTGAGGTTATGCGGTACATGTATGGCATCACATATTCTTTTTTTTCTTCTTCTTTTTTCTCTTTTTGTCGTTTTCGATATATCCCCCCATCTCATCTCATCTCATCCCACCCCATCCCATCCAAATTCCCAAATTTAGGCTTTTTCTTTCGGGTCATTTCTGTGGCTTCTATATGGCTTCTAGATCGTTTGATCTGGCCCAAGATTAGGTCTGATCTGATCTGATGTTAATGCACTGATACCTGATATAGGCCCGGCGTCGAGACCGTGGTTGTGGCGGAGGAGAGTCGACGGAGTATCGAGAGGGTACGACTCATGATGAAGGAAGGGGGGTTCTCATTTGCTGTTATGCAGAGAAATCACCCGACAGATGGACAAACTAAGAAAACCGATAACGACACCGAAGCGAACGAGGTAACGGCGGAGGCAGCCGTGATTGGATTCATCGGCATCACGAGCCCGCCGCAGATATTCTACATTTTCCAACGAGCGTCTTGGGGGATGGGGTACGCCACTGAGGCGCTGCGGGCGTTTTTAGGGGCGTATTGGGCTCGACGAAGAGGTCCCCACGGGACGGACTGCGTGCCCGACGGCGGACGGAGATTGTTTTCGAGGCCGGAGGACAGCAGTGAGGTAGAAGGAGGAAGATGGTATGGAGAAGAGAAAGGAGAAGGGCTTGGGAACGTGCTGGAGGCGCATGTCCATGATGGAAACGTGGGCAGTGAAACGGTGCTGCGGAGGTGCGGGTTTGAGTTTGCGTGGGAGACGGTCACGTCTGCGCATGGACGGGATGATGTTAGGTGTATGGTGTATCGAATAGAGCGGCCGGAATGAGAGTCTGGTCAGTCACTCGTGTAGGACGTCGTCACGTAAGGAGGCCACTTGAGGAAATGATGGTAAGGATCAAATGCGTGGGAAGCAGGACGAGAGTGTCTCTGGGTCTCTCACTCTCTTTAATTCTTTTGTCTCTATGTTATTGTCGTGTCCAGGCGTCATGTATGCCTAGTAAACTCTTCCTCCTGACTTTCTAATACCGAAAACCCATCGTCTATACCGAAAACGCCGGCCACCAATGCCTCCAGATGTATGTATGTATCCCAGGTATACGAATCCCCGTATTTCCCCGTCGTAGACAGTTGTATAAGGGTATCAAAAGATATGTAGTGCTGCTGTAAACAAGCTCAGAATGTACCTCCCCGAAAAAGAAGACTGAGAAGTCAAGACAGAAGGCTGTGAACATGTGACGATCTAGAAACGTCCACCACGTCTTCCACCACCGCGGCCACCACCGCCGCCTCCACCACCTCCACGGCCGCCAGAGCCAGCGGGACGGCCTTCGCCACCACCGCCACCGCCGCCGCGGTGTCCGTGACGGCTCTTTGGAGCATCAGGAATAACAACTAAGCCTCTGGTTCCGCGGAGGCCCATCTTGCCAATGGTACTCTTCTGGATCGCGGGCGTCTCGGGGCAGGCAAGCGCGTCACGGGCAAAGGTGTTGCCCTCAGCGACGAGCTGATCCTTGTCCCACTTGAGGGGCTTCATCCAGTTCTTGTAGTAACCAAGCCAAGCCTGGTAGATCTTGGCCTTTTGAGCCTCGTCGATGCGCTGCTCCGCAATGTCGTACACTGCCTCAGCGGATGAGAGATCGGCGGGACGGGGTTGGAAAGTGATCTCCTTGAGGGTCCACTGCGGGAAGAAGCCCTCCACCTCGGCAACAATGAAGATGCCACGGCCCTCGGCACCGGCGCGGGCGGTACGGCCGAGACGGTGGATGTAGGACTCCTTATCGGCGGGAATGCCGACCTGGAAGACGGATGTAACTCCAGGGAAATCCATACCGCGGGCAATAACGTCTGTGGCAACGAGAATGCCGGACTTGGAGTCGCGGTAGTCGTTTGTCGTCTTTGTACGCTTGCTCTGGGAGATGCGGGAGTGCAGAACGGCGGTGGGCGGCATGCCGGGCACGTTGCTGAGGACGTCGCCGTAGAAGTCGGCAAGCGCAGCCGTCGGGGCGAAGATGATGGCCTTGAAAGTCTCGGGGCCGACGTGCGCAGCCTCCTCACGGATGGCACCGACCATGGCCGGCGCGACGGCAGCGAAGGTGGGCACTTTTATGAGGTGCTGGGGCACGCGCTCATGAGTGTTTGCCTCGCCGGCCGGGATGGTGGAAATGAACTTGTAGCCCTGGGAGAGGACGAGGCCGGCGACCTGCTCGACGTGGGAGGCGATGGTGGCGGAGAAGAGCATACCCTGGCGGTTGGTCTTTGTCTTGTCGGGAAGAGCGCGGACGATGTCCTTGAGGGCGGGCATGAAGCCCATATCGAGGAGGCGGTCGGCTTCGTCGAGGACGAGGGTGTCGAGGTGGCGAAAGGCGTCCTTGATATACTCGTTGGACATGTGATCGATAAGACGACCGGGGGTGGCAATGAGGATATCGCAGCCGTTGAGAATTTGCTTCTCCTCGCGGTCCTTGTTGGTGCCACCAATGGCGATGCATACGCGGTATTGCTTGAGGCGCTGGAGGAGAGCCTCGGCCTCCTTGGCGATCTGCATGGCAAGCTCGCGGGTCGGGGAGATGACGAGCAGAGAGATTCCGGCGCCGCGGCCGCGGTTGTTCGTGATGAGGGTCTGAATGGCGGGGAGGAGGAAGGCAATCGTCTTGCCCGTGCCGGTCTTCGCCTGGACGAGGCAATCGCCGCGCTTCGGAGGGAGGAGCTCGCCCAGGGTAGCGGCCTGAACGGGCATCATGTGGTCAAACTTGAGATCTTGGGTAATGGCCTGGACGAGAGACTGGTCAACGCCGACCATATCGGCGAATCTTGGTGTGTCTTGAGGGACAGGCTCGGTGAGAGGCGGCGCCGTTGCTTGGGCGGCTGCTGTTACTGATGCTACCGGGGCCGACGCGGGCTGGCCCAATCTGGGAGACTCGTTGTACGGCGCATCGCGGCGGTCGCGTCGGGGACCACGCTTCTGGTTCGAACCTCTTCCTCTGCGATCCATGATGTCGGATTTTGGGGAGCTCTTTAATTTCTGTCCTCAGACGGCGAAGATTCGTAGGTGCCGTTGTGAAGAGGGAGTGATGTTGATTGGAAATTTTCCTGGAACAAGCAGGGACCTGACGAAACTGCTCTCAGCTAAGCCTAGCGTATCTATGATAAGCAATTGTAGAAAGAGCGATAAGAGTTTAGGGGTCCTCTGCACCTGCTCTCACCGCCCGTCCCACTCTGCCCCTCCCCCGCTTAGATGGGCCCGCCGATGGAGTACGTACTGGCATCTTCACTGTCTTCAACCACACAGATCTGAAGATATAGTTAACTTGATTCAATATCCTAAAAACCTCTATCATATACTCATAATTATGTTTACTGACATACAGATGTCACTAGATGCCCCAGCGCCAAAGCTCCAACCACCGCGGCTCGTGAGGGTATCCCAGCCCAATGGAAGGTTCTAAGTTTTAAGCGCCATTCCTACACAAACAACACACGTGAGACCGCACTGATATGTCATGATACTTTCAAATACAAATAAAAGAAACCTTCCGAAGAACGCCTAGAGAGCAGTTTAAAAATCAAAACGCCGAGGTATGAATACTGAACTACTGGTGAAGCCGCTCCGAAAAGTCAATGGAAGGGCCGGATATGCGGAACTAACGCCGACCTATTGTCTTGTGTTCAAAAGGCAAAGTTATTCATGCATCCCGAGCCACCAACCCAGGATGGGAGAGCGTTGTGAGATCTCCGTTCTCTACAAAATCTTCAGTTTGGGTGGAATGATTTTCGATATCCATATGGGGCTTCTGCACGAGGATGCGGTGAGTTCTGGTCAAGACCAGCATCTGTACGCATTCCCCAGGAAGCTGCAGTCATAGGCGACCGCTGTTGGAGCTGATTATCATGCCTTGCAGGATCAGGGTTCGTACTATGCCGGGGAAGGGATATGCGAAGTGGAGAGACATGACCCTGGTTTTGATGGGTTTCGTACTGTGGCGCCGATAATTCTTGAGGATACAAGGATAGCGGGGAAGTGACTGAGGTCTCCTGAAACCTCCCGCTCGTTGGCGAGAACTGTTCTCCATAGTGACTCGCTTCTAAATTCCGGTGATTTGGTGATATCGGTGTGGAATCTCTATGGTGCGTGGGCTCTCTCTCTTGTGTTGGCTCGCGGCTCAAACCGATAGGCATGCTTTCGCTAACGGTGCTAGGGCTGGTCACCATCGTAAGAGCAGGCTCATAGACGATCGACTGTTGGCGATCAATGTCATCGCATAAGCTTCCCAGAAACATTTTATAGACATCTCCGTCAGCAGGTTCGGTGTCGATGAGATCACTGGTTTATTGTTAGTATGTGTATAATGGCCTTCATGGCCTGGATTTGTTCCTTACGGGCAACCATAATTAGTAAGGTCATCGTCAAGATGCCTGAGCCTCTCCTTTCCAATTTCGTTAGTACCGAATCTCACGAACTGGATGGTAATTGGCCGAATCTTTTCGATGTCTTCCTGGCCCTGATTATGCGGGCTGTTACGGAGCGGGAGATCCTTGTGAAGGTCTCGCAAGAGTTGGAACACTGCTTTGAGATGCTCATCAAGCGTGTTCGGAATATGCATGCCGTTCCAGACCCCATCGGTCAAAACAATGATGGTCTTCTTCTTTGGACGCCTCCTGGAAATCATTGCTCTAGAATAATCGTTGATGATCCGGGCAAGCTCTGGGACGATCATCGTCTCCACCGACATTTTGTCATTGGATGATGGCTTGGCGAGTTTCATTGCATCTGTAAAGGTTTCTACCTCTTGTTTTGGTGACTCTCTGATGTGCGCTGCGGGATTCGTGTCGGGATTGGTGAAGCATAACTCCATTCCGTTTTCATCATAGCCCAAGGACCGCCAGACCAGTCCTCCCAAGATGAAAGTTGCTTGATCCCAGTGCTCTCTCATGGAAGTACCGTTGTCAACCAGGTATACCTAGAGATTGTCAGCATTTGCTTCGCACAGTATGTATGTTTCTCGACTGGACTCACAATGTCCCTGTTCTCGAACTCCTTTTCCAGTCGTTCATTCAGGTGCTCTGTAAGACTAGCAGTCTTCCATGCTGCTTTTCCTTTCACAGACATCTTTTTCTTCCGTCCAAATGATCCGAATTTGACGAGGCTACGACTTCTACCATGGCCATGCTCTTCAAGGACGCCCATGACCTTCCACATGGTTACAGGAGCCCTAGGAATTGTTGTTTGAATTGTGTCATGGCCGACCACTGATTGCATATGCGAGTTTTGCCCCCCGAAACTTACTGCATGATATGCATGGCTGCCATGAGTGACTGAATTGTTTTGTATCCAAGAAGCTTGATCAGAAGTCACATCTAGGGTCAGAGCCGGTAGCTTAGGTGGACTGTCCCTTGCGGATCTATGAGCTGTTGGTCGGATGCCTTGGTCGAGAAGTTCTTTCTGGCTCTTGAAGTCGGGCTCCGTTGAATCTTGGGCGTTCCTTGATGCTGGCCGTTTTGGTACCATATTCGAATCAAGTCGTTTGATGCCAGAGTGCTGCTCATAGTCAAGCTCTACCTCGAGTTCGATGTCTTGGAGCAGATCTTCAATCCTGCTCGGAACCTCTCGAGTGGGAACAAGAGACTGCTCCAATCGTTTCTTAAACCAGTCGCGGACTTGTACGGCCGTGAATCTTTGGTCAGGGGCTGCGACTAGCATGTATTGGTCCACCATATCCAATACGTCAGTAGTATATGCATCAGTCTTTCTTGCAACCGCGCGAAGGTATCTATGCCATTCCGTCACTTCGGAAAGGACCTTGTCGTCGTGGTGAAAGGTATCGCTCACATCTCCAGTCTTCTCAAGGATACCGGCTCTGCGAATTCTGTCGTAGATCAAGACGCCCTGAGGTCCTAATACGACGTAGGTGGCTGCGATGGAGAACACGCAACCCAGTGACCATACATCGCTTGTCTGTGTTATCAAAGGCTCTTGTAGACTCCTGCCATCGAGATACGCCGCTTTCTCCGGTGCACCTGTGGTATTAATGTTAACCAAAACGGGACGCCTTTTTAGCCAACTTGAATGAAGACATCTGTATTACTGACCATAAGTTCTTGTACCCCCAGTCACTCTGGCCGATTGTCGCCGATTTTCGCCATTGGATAATTGGATATAGGCTTCTCCTGGGTCTGCTAACTTATACCGGCTGTCGACACGAAGTATGTTCTCAGGTTTAATGTCTGCGTGCCACCTGTTTGCGCCGTCAGCTTCCCACTGTATCAAAGTTGCCTTCCCAGTTATCTTAGGCAGGCGAGCTTACGTATAATAGTTTACACCGCCCAGCTTTAGTTTGTAAATAGAGGCGAGTGCTTCCGATATTCCAGACATTGCGGTCCAAAACCCTAAGATCTCCTTTGGGGATACGGGAGGCTCCAGGGTGCGGATGGCAGTGTAAAGATCCGAATCTCCGAGTTCCAGAATGATGTAATGATACTCTCGTTGTGCTCCTTCGTTATCAGTCTCGAGGCTCTGGTACCACCCGATGTATGAAATCATGCCGTCTTTGTCCCTCAGGTGGTCGAACATGCGGGCCTCGTTGTGGAAGTAGTCGATCTTGTCAAACTCAAACTGTTTGAGAGCGAACCTATATCTCTGTACATCTTGTTGTCAGAATCTCGCATCCTCTTGATAGCCCATCGTGACTTGACTTACGAAACCTGGAGAACGATCTCCTTGTCGTTTGAATTTCGCCGATGCCATCTTCTTCTGCAACTTCATACCAACCATCTCTTCGGGCACTTCAATCGAATATAATGACGCGGTATTCTTTCGAGGCCCACGACCATCCCGGTGGGGCTTTATCTCGGTTTTCTCTAGAATACGCATGATTCTATCCCAATATTTTTCTCTCATGCCCAGCTCAAATTGTACCGGGCACCACGCTAATTGGGCCTTGTAGAACTTGCCCAAGAAGTCATCGTTATGTCGCTCACGTATCTTGTCCTTCAAGGTCGTCATGTCGATTGGTAGCTTATTGTCGCTAAGACCATTTTCGCGAAACAGGTCGATTTGTGAGGGGGCGCCAATGTCAATCAGGATGTAGAAAACGCAGTGGTAACCTTTCAGATCCTCTAAGCGCATAGTTGGTGGTTGCATCGAATTGCGACGAAGCGAATGAAGTTGGCACAACCTGTCAAGATCGTTTTTGAACCGAGAGTGGCAAGAGGGCGAGCTCTCCTCCAGGCGACGGGTAACATTCCCAACGATGATAAACTCTCCGCCGCATTTGGAGAGTCTCCTTTCATCTTCTCTGATGACCCTGAACTCTTCGAAAGCTGTCTTGTACTCGGAATGGTAGTTGAAGTGCGTAGCGGCGCTCATAGTGTGAAGACAGGGTTTCTGTCACTGCCCATTGGCGGGAGACCGGAAGACTGTAGGCGATATCTCTCTGACACAGTTCGCAGGTGTAACGCCCTGAGGCAAAAATCGCACAAAGGAGGACTTCAACGTTTTGCGGGGGTTCCTCAAGATCGCTTCGTCACGTCGTCAAGCCCGAATACGGAGTTGATGTTGGAAGCGAGAACGAGCAGGCTCGAGCAGCATAAGCAGACACGCCGCCCGAGTGCGAGGAGACCGACCCAAAAGTAGCAGATGAGGAGGGAACCAACAAGAGAGCGAGCCAACAGACATCCTTGAGATTTGGTGCAGTTTCCTCCTGCAAGTGATGGGCGCTTGCTCGACCCCCAAAACTGCGGCTGACTGGGCGGCTGACCTGCATCGAGAACGGGGGTTCAGTTGCTGGCTTCCAATGATCTGCATCTACCATCCCGTCATGATTCGAGTCGCGTCTCTCCAGCAAGTGATCCATAGACCGCGAACGAGACGAAGTTATTATATTTGCTGATTCAGAATGGGGAATTGAAGCAGAGCCATCAAAGATAAAAAGACCAGCAACGCAAACCTTCTCCCCCTCTTGATTCCCGGATATTGTGACATGGTCTCATGTATCCGTACATGCAAGAAGTGAGGGGTAAGCCATTGCCTGCCTACGAATGGGTGTGATCAACCCTGGCCTGGCCCATAATGTGGCCTTCGATTCTCCCAAGGGAGGTGCATATGTCTTATGTTATGTATGACAAGGCTCTCACTCTCAACCACCTTCGGGAGACCAGCAGCAGTCTCGGTGTGCACAGCGTTGAGGGCCCATTCCGGGTTTCTCACACCGCATGAATCACGATGAATGGGTAGGTAGGTTCTCATACACAGGGAAGAGAGCTGAAGCGCTCGTCGAGGACGTCTCAGCCACTGGCTGTGATCAGAGGCATGGGCCTTCCGCCTTCTCCCAAATGTTCGGCAACCAGGTCTTCGTTTAGACGCAGTCGAAGACTTGAGAAGTATCAACAAAAAGTCAGCGCGCGATGTTTCATCAAACAAATGGCAAGAAAAAGCTCGGACTTCTGTGAATCAAGGTGTTGAATTCGCTTAACTTGTGTTGGGAAGAATAGCCACGGGTAGTTCGCGCACCAGGCTTCACGACGCCTTATTGAAACAGGCCTGGCTGCCTGCAAGGCAAGTTGCCACATAAAACACCACCGAATCCTCGGCATTCCACCCCGCAACTCCTATAAGGCTTTCTCACGGTCTTCATTATCAAAGTGAGCCTTGGGTATCGGTCGTTCTTTGCCCCCGCAAGTTCAGAGTCTGCCACCGAGACACCGAAAGTTTCCTGCACGTCGCGCCGACATCAGCTCTGTCACGGCATTTCAAATCCACAAATTAGGACGTAATATGATACCAGGCTTGCACAAAAAATTTACTTGGGGTCCTTCAAGGACGAACACGAATGATGGAGCCCAACAAGGCAGCGCAAGTTCGGCAAACCCCCAGCAGCTCCAAAGATCTCAGACAATGCCGAAACCTCCCAGCGGCTGGGTCCCGGAGCAAGTGGTGGCGTACAACTTGAGGTGGGACAAGCTACGAGAATGGCTGATGAAGCGATTCGAAAACGACATCGACATCAGCGCGAGAGGTGGTGGCTTTAGCGAGAAAAAGGTTCGTTTAGAAGTCTAGCTTGATGCGTATTTCTGTACTGACCAGATATTAAGCATTTGAAAGGCGATCGCTATTATTTCCATACGCCTCAGCACCTTACAAGGGTTAGTGAACTCTCTGGTTCATTGCGATGCGTTGTGATGGCAAGTCTTGTTGCGTAGCAATTCTGACGTCGAGTAGGAAGATATGGATGCCATCGATGGCCTCCGAGAGAGGAACCCAAACGACGTGATGAGACAGGAGCAACGCCTGAGATATTCTCCTGACCCGGAGGAACAGACAACTGATAATCACGAATGGGAATCAGACTAATGATACAACTTAATACCCACGACAGACCAATTTCACAGTGTGACTGCTCTGATAAGTGAGTCAATATGACCGCGATAAACCATGCCCATCCTTGATGATCAGGAGTCGCAAGCGGATGGCAGTAGTACGATGCTCAACGGATACTTGACCCCCATTCTTTTACTATTAATCATCATTGGTTGTTAATTGTCGTGCAAAATTCCTTCAGGTACAGCATACTATTCGGGGAATACTTGGATAGCGAGCGCCAAGAAAAAGAAGTGACATTGCTAGGAGTCTGATGGTGGTAAGGTATCACATGGGTTTTAAAGCAGAAATTAAGATGGTATTTGAGCCGGCAAAGAACGCTCAATTGTCAACGACCTCGCTTAACAGCCTGCCCACCTTGTATGACGGCGTTCATGCTGACGGGCGCTGGCTTCCTGCTCTTATTGGCATGCTGTGCCCCTCCCTTTCAGCCGCAGTCGCGCTCGTTGTCGGAGGGTCAGTTGATCAAGTTTTACTTGCGACTATTACCGGGCGCTCTACCTACCTAAACTTACTAAGGGCTGCTTCTACGGTGCGACTTGGCAAAGTACGCAGCCACGTACAGTGTCTTGTATGGTGTAATGGGCCACAGCGAATGATGCCTCGCAAAGAGCCTTGAGGGGGCGGTACGGCTGGGCGTTTCCACATGACTCTGTTTTCTCTTCGCCCCCTTCCTACCTAAAATTTGATCAAATATACTGAACAGCCGGCTCATGCCACTCTCATACCACACTGCCGATGGATGAAAGCCAAATTAATCCATACTACTCCTTCTTTGCCATTGTATCATACCGTAAGCCGCCTGTCGGATCAGTTGACTGGCGTCTAAGATGCCCAACCCGACTCAAGTACCGCATGAATTCGAGAGATCCTACTTAGGATCGGACAACTACCCACTCAATCATGTGTCAGCCAGTTCGTACGGAGGAGCCAATCTGTCGGAGCAAAGGAGGAGGCTCATTAATCGAGGGAGAACTCTCTTCGTCCGCAATGAAAAGGCCAAAATTCCCATTCGCGACATAACGGGAGCCGGCAAAGTCAGGAAAGACAACGTGTTGAACGACGATCACCTGAAAGAGCTCTTGGGTGATATGACTATAGCCAGTCCAGGCCCGCAGGGACCAATGCAGCCCTCAGCATCTAGAGTGTTGGCGTTTCAGAAAGACGTAAAATGCCGTTTCGCGTAAGTCTTTCGATACCATGTGGTGTATTACGTAGGGAGACTACAAAGACTCATGTGCTCATGAACAGATTCCTCGTCGCCGAAAACGCTCTGGCACCTTTGGAAGCGCGGCCAAAGATGCTGATGCGTCTTTTGACATTCTACCAAGTGATGCCACAATTTCTAGACTTTCTCTACGTGTATGGGTCACCTCATGGCGAAGATAAGAATCTCCGCTTCAGTGGCTTCAGAACCGAGAAGGTTCTCATAAATCCTGTGCCAGGGACATGCATTCCAGACATGGGCCGCAGTGGCAGGAGATTTCAACTTTGCTACAATCTTAAAACGGTAGGGCTCAAGTTTGAGCAACCAGGTCAGGAGGTTGATAAGATCTGGAAAATCAGGCAAGCGGCCATTCACCATCAATTCGACATTGGATCCGGCGTTCAGACATGGATTATTGGAGATCCGCACGCAGCCGTCAAAGGCCGTGTCCAGGAGCTTTTCCACGAGAGTCGGGAACATTCCGCCAAGTTCGGGACAGTAGAGCAGTCTCTACTCTCATCTCTAGAGGTACATCTTGCTCTGGCCAGATGGGCAACATCAGAATGGAGATGGAATGTGCAGTCACTTGAAGAAATCATTGACAATTTGGTAAGCATTGGCTACAATAATCCGTTTTGAATGGTTTTAACCGAGATTGTTCCAGACTCTCAAGATCGTTTACATACAAAAGTCTGACTTGGAGACACTTGACTCTGAATCTCTGGGAAACGTCCAAGAGTGGGAAGACAAAACCAACGAGACCATCATGGTAATGGGGTCGAATGCCGATATATTAACGTTGCTGAGGAAATTCTACAAAGAACTCGTCGAAGATCAGAATTTCCCGAGCGGTGAGCTCAAAGCTTGCAAACAAGCTGTGAAGGATTTCGCGTTTCAACTCGACGAGATCATATATGACACCCAAATGCAAATCTCTAGGGCCAAGGTTCTAGTTAAGATAGTGGCAGACAGAAAGGCAATTGTACGTGGCTCGATACATGTGCTCAAGACATGGCTCCGCAAAGTATTTCTTGGACTAATAACATCTTCTGTCATATCAGCTCATTCAACACCTTCAGACGCAGGCTGCCTTGGTTGCATCGAAGCTCACAGCAAGCATGTACGACCAAGCCGATCGTAGTGCCATGGAAGCAGTTGCCATGCGTATCGTGACAGTCGTCACGCTTATCTACCTTCCAGCAACATTTTCAAGTGTAAGATACCACTCTATCAGCTGGTTCAATCATCTACATGAACAAGGTTTCTAACGAGCATTCCAGACCTTCTTCAGCACCGATGTTGTAAAATACGAAGATGGAGTCAAGTTCTCTAAGGTTGCGTTTGAAAGATTCCTTCAGGTTACCATCCCTTTGATGGTGATTACTTTTCTTCTTGCAGGGGGTTGGTTCTGGTGGGAATGGCAAAAAAGATCACGAAGCTCCATGGCAACCAGGAATGCGAACCCAAGCGTCTTCCCACTACATGAACTTGTGTCTCAAAAGGGACTCCTATGATATAGCTAGCTCATCGATCGTTCCAGGCTGAACTTATTGAATTCATCTGCGCGCAGAGATTGACAGTTTCATCATGTTCTGTCCACCCAAATAGCGCCTTTTCTTTTTTCTTTCTTTTCTTTTTTACCCGTTATGTTACTTGCCTAGTAAAAAGTACTTTGGACATCGAATTCCACAAGGGGGGCTCAATCGTTATATTTCATACACAGTCTACAATTTGACCAATTGACACTTGAATGAAAACAATCTTTGAAATGAACTAACCGCCAATTCCTTTCTATGAGGCACGATGTATCTTTACCAGCGATATTTCAAAATTCCGTAAAATTATCCGTCATTGATTCCAGGAAGCAAGTCTTCCTTTTTGGAAGAGATATCAACTTCGAAGCCAGATTCTAGACTACACGCTCATCTAGAGTTCTTAGTTTAAAATTGCCTTCAACATGTCACATTCAGTTCAGTATTTGGGACACTCAAGGTTCTTCCAGTCGTTGGATTCAAGCTATCTCATCAATGCTACGCCGATGGGCTTTTCATCAACACATAATGCCTCCCAAGTTCCGAGACTTTCTCTCTATGAATCAATGAACAGGTGGAAATCAAAACAAACAACCGATAAAAGGCCCTTCCCTTATGCCTTGAAGAAGTCGGTCACAGCCTTGGTGAACTGGTCAGGGTCCTGCATGGGCGCAAAGTGGCTGACACCAGTGAGAATGGTAACCTTGCTGCCGGGGATAGCCTTGTTCAAGATGCCGGGGACATCGCGGTTGACAGCCTCCTCGTGCTCGGCGCCGGCAATCATGACCTTGGCACCAGGAATGCTCTTAAGCTGAGCATCGGTGAACTGCGGCAGAGTACCCTCCATGGTGGCAACCTTGGTCGCGAACTCGGTGAAGTTGGCTCCGGGCTGGAGGGTGCCGTACTCGGTCCTGCAGCGAGCGACCAGAGTAGAGAAGATGGCAGTGTCGCTGAAGGTAGCGTTGGTCTGGTCAGGCTTGGCCGAGGCGCCGAAAATGAAGGCCTTGTTGATGGGCTTGGCCGTGACGGAGTTGATGAGCGCCGCGAGAGTGGTGATGCCACCATCAGACCAGCCGACGACGTTGTACGAGGACACGCCGGCGCCGGCGAGGAGGTCGTGGATGTCGAGCGCCATCTGGTCGTAGGTGAAGACGTCGTCCTTGTTGTACGTCGTGCGGCCGTGGCCGCGGCGGTCGACGGCGATGACGTAGTGGCCCGCGGAGACGAGGCGGGAGATGACGGAGCCAAAGTAGGCAGAGTAGCCGAGGCCGCCGTGGTCCATGACGATGGGGACGCCGCCGGCCGCCTTGTTGTACTCCTGGAACCACATCTGGATGCCGTTGATGGCCGTCTTGGCCGTGGAGATGGGGGTGGGGAGGTTCGGGGTCGCGGGGAGGGTCTGCCAGATGGGGGTCTGGCGGACGGCTAGGCCGGAGACGGAGCCGGCGACGGCGACGGCGGCCATGAGGGCGTTGTTGAAGTGCATTTTGGCGGTTTGTTTTGTTAAATCACAAAGAAAGAATGTGGTGACTGGTTAAGAAAAAAGAATGTGTGGGAAAAACAAACACGAAAGAGTGAGAGAGACTCAGTGAGAGACGATGCGATTTGGGAAATCCAAAAGCGAAGCGATTGATGAGGGTGAGGGAGAAAAAAAAGAAGAATTCTAGAAGCAGCTGAGGAACCATCGTGTAATTAAATATACAGTCGCCATTTGACTTCCTTCATCTCCCCTAGCTACGGATACCTAGTCGTCTTCTTTTCCCCCGCTTGGCGAACCGAAAGGCTGGAATTGAGTTAATTGCAATTCATCCAGTCGTGGCGGAGCAATACGTCTGAAAATAGGAGGCGTGCTGGCGTGGTGCCGGGATCACGACTCACGCAAGTTCGCAAACCCCGGTTTAGAGTTTTTCGCACTTTTCGCCCTCCCCGTAGCCCGCGCCCACAATCGGTGGCCTTTTCGGCCGGCCGTGCCGGGGGAGGGAGAGCCTCATCAAGACATTTCCTACCCAGGGGGCCGCGCGCGGCAAGCGAAAACGAAGAAAAACCTAAAAGTCCATAGTATACGGAGTTGTATACTATCGTGAGATGGCCAGGTGACTAGGTCGGCTAAGCGGCAGCTATCAAATGAACACGGATGGCTCCGTAGAAGGTGTCAAAATGCCACGATCCGCACGCAGGCTCACGAAGGCAAATGGGGGCCATCCAACTCGTTAATCCCCCCCGTGAGGGAGTTCGGACAAAACGGACTGTTCCAGCTGTAAGGCCCCTCGTACGCATACAGCACTCGGGAGGACCCGACTGGTTCATCACTTTGACACATGGGATGGCAGGGGTGTCCTGCACAGATCACGTCTGGAGTTGATGGGGGGCGATGGCTATACCGCAATGCGTTATTCAAGTCAGTCCACTCAGACTCTCACGAGCCTCAATGTCGTATTCTTCAAGCCTTATGGGGCCTCAAGACTAAAGCCTCGAGCCGATACAACCGTCTCTTGCTCAGCCAAGCCCCGATTTCGTAGATACTCTGCAAGCATGAGACCTGACTTAATCATCATCACAATCGCAAGCTTTCTGGAGTCCGAGACCGAAGTCGACAGTTTTTTGGACTCATGGGGACTCATGGATTGTGGCCATTTCTTCTCAAACGTACTCTAAGCCCGAGCCACGACAGGGACAATAGAAGCTTTTATAGTATGGTACCGGACAAACAACAACCAGAAAACAAGATGCAGAAAAACTACCAACTCCTTACTGATGAATCCCCTGCGCCGGGCCATGCTCAACAATCTTCCCCTTGTCCAAGCGGATAAAGTAGTTTGCATCCTGAACAGCCTCAAGCCGGTGCGCAATCGTAATGACGGTGCTCGTAGTCAACTCGTTCCTCAGCACCTCCTGCACCCTAGCCGCCGTCTCCTTATCAATCGACGCGGTAGCCTCGTCCAACACCACAATAGGACTCCTACGGAGGACGGCCCGGCCGATCCCGATGAGCTGCCGCTGTCCCTGGCTCAGGTTCTTCCCGCCGCCCTCGACGTGGGAGTACAGGTCCCACCCGGCGCCGAGGACCCGGTGGAGGACGACGACGCACTCGGTATCGGTGTACTGGTGCAGCGGGTCGAGGTTGTCCCGCAGCGTTCCGGGGAAGAGCACAGGATCTTGCGCGACGAAGCTGACGCGCTGCCGCCATACGTGGACGTCCACGTCTGACAGCTTGTAGTTTCCGACGCGGATGGCGCCTTCGGAAGGGTGAATGGTCGCGAGGAGGGCGAGGGCTAGGGTGGACTTACCAGACCCCGTCCTGCCGAGCACCGCGCACGTGGAACCCCCGGGAATGGTGAAGGAGGCTTCCGAGATCGAAGGGTCCAGGTGAGGTGCGTACCTCAAAGTGACGTTATCGAAGATGACGTCGTCCGAGTGGTGAGGCCAACTGGTGGGCGGCGTCAGTTCGCCGCAAGGCTCCTCGGGAATATCCAGAAGCTCAATCACACGCTCGACTGATACAAAGTCCATCTGCAGGGTGCCGTATTGCTTGCAGAGGTTATGAGTTGCCTCGACAAATGCGGATGCAGTCGTCAAGACGAAGGCGGTCAAACCGGGCGAGAGGCCCTTGTACAGCGCGAGCAGAGTGAGCGCAAAGGTACAGATGGCGGAGAGGGCATCGAATCTGTACATGAGCCAGGCTTGAAGACTCCAGTAGAAGTGATCCATCTTCTGGAAGGCATCCGTGACGACAATGTTCATGTTCTGGAAGTGGTGCTGGGCCTTGAAGGCGCGGATGGTTGCCAGCCCGTCGAGCAAGATACCAAAGTTAGACATGAGAGGGCTGAGGGAGACCATTTCGAGCCTTCGTAGACTCTGAGAAGTGGGCAGGAATCGCATAAAGATGTAGACGAACCAGAGCGTCATACCAACCGAGAAGAGGAGGAAGAGTGGTGTGACGGAGGCGATGACGACCATGCTTGAGAACCAAGTGATGGACTGAACAGCAACTTCGCGTAGCGGTCTCATGATGCCGCCGTCGATCATTCCAATGTCAGAGACGAGGCGGTTCATCAAGCGCCCCACTGGAGTAACGTCGTAGAAGCGGAAAGTTGCACGGCCGACTTTGTTGATGACCCTCTTGAAGAGATCCCTTGCCGCGGTAATGATCATGAGCAAGGTCAGTCCTTCAGACAACGTGTAAATCACAGCCTGAGTAACCGCGATTCCAAGATACACCCACAGCCAGGGCCTCAGATCGGTGTCTGGATCCGGGAGCCCAGCAAAAAGCTTGGAAAAGTCAATGCCGTCGGACGCTCCCTTTGTCGATATCTCGTGCTTGTACGCTTCACCCCAAGCTTTGAGGAACCAGTAGTTGAGCAGACTGCCCAGTCTGAACAATGCAAAGACCAACACCAACACAGCCCACCACTTGAGCTTGCCAGCCTTGATATAGGTCCAGTAAACCGACAACATGACGCCGCCGTGGGCGCGGTGCTCCTCTTCGATAAACTTGGACGGTATGGCGGCGTCTTGCTGAGTTTCGTCGAGGGTGTGCTCATGCTCGTCCTGGTGAGCAGCCGGATCCTCGTCTTCCAGGAGAAACTTGGCGACTTCTGCCGATGCCTCCTCCGAGTTCAAGACACGAGCGGTGCCGTCGACCACTTCGACCATCTGGCCAGCGAGATGAAGACACAAGTCTACTCTGTGAGTGACAAGCACCACGGTCCGGCCTTCCACCAGCGGGCCTTGGAGGAGCTTCTTTACGATGGATTCAGCCGTGTTATGGTCCAGAGCAGCGAGAGGGTCGTCCAGCAACAGCACGCGAGACCGGCTGTACACAGCACGGGCCAGTGCAACCCGCGCCCTTTGTCCGCCCGACAGACCGATTCCGTTCTCGCCCATGTCGGACAGGTCTCCATGTTTGAATGTGGCCAAGTCGGGAAGCAGGGCACACGCATCAAGAGTCTGGGTATATCTCGCGGAGTCAAAGGGTGCTGAAAAAAGGATGTTGTCGCGGATGCTCATGTGTTGGAGCCAAGGGCTTTGAGCGCAGTACCCAATGGGCTCAGTTGGGATGACCACATCGCCTATTTGCCGGTCGAGTTCTCCGAGAATCGCCTGCAGTAATGCGGTCTTGCCAGAGCCGACTTTGCCAAATATGACCGTAAGGCCCTGCGGGAAGCTGATATCGAGATTTCTAAGCACGGGTTGCTCGTATCCAGGCCATGCAAATGTTGCCTTTGTGAACTTGATATCGTTTGTGAGGTGGTCCGAGAACACGCCATCCTTGTCCGGCTCGCTCATGAACTCCTCGATACGGCCCATGGCGATAGATGCATTGAGAACAACTGTGATGAGCCCCGGCAGCTCCTTGAAGCTAGTCTCTAGAAGAGTGAAGAGGGATAGAGCGGGAAAGGCCACATCAACGGAGAGAGTCTTTCCGGCAATGAACGTATAGGCGAAGAAGGTCGCAACCGGGAAAAGTGTGCCAGAGGTGATGTTAAGTGTGGAAATCGCGATACTCCACAATCCAGTCACGACTCTCGTCCTCAGTTCATGTCGTCGAGTGACCATGATAGCGTCCAACCACTTTGACTGCCAGTCGTACCATCGCAAGTGCCTTATTCCTTCGACAAATTGGGACGTCGACTGCAACCGAGCATCAGTGGCAGCCCTGCGCACGCGCTCCCTCTTGAGAAGCTGGGTGATGAAGACGGTGTTAAGCATTTGAGCAAGCAAGACGCAGAGCATGCCAAACATGCACGACCAGCCAAGGAGCTGCCAGACGAGGAAGAAGGAGAAGATGAACTGGAGCGGTTTCACGACCAGTGCCGGGAACTCCCAGAAGCGCTGGGCAACCTCGTAGACGTCATTTCTCATCAGATTGAGAATCTTTCCAGTGGTAGCAGGCTGCCTCGATGGTTTCTGATCTTGTACCCGGCGGTACTTTTGATTTGTTGATCGTCCACGTCTGAACCATCCGAACAGCTTCCCGAACCGGCTGGTGGGTTCGCTGCCGCTTTCATTGTCATCGGTAGCGACTTCTGTATCTTCATCATCGTCGTCGCTCTCATCGTTTCCGTCTTCCTGGGCTCCATTCAACATCTTCTCGGCAGCCGGCTGACCAAAGTGTTTCCGCGACAAGGTCTTGGCGTAAAGTGTGGTAATCATCTCTCCGCGAGACCGCTCATAGCAGCGTCTCGAGAACCAGAGTTGAAAAACGGCAGCCTGGCAGGCGATAAGACGAACGGCCAAAATGCCAATGGCGTACAGGATGGACACTTCAATGTTCTTGGACCCGCTTTGGATGGCCCTCAGGAGCTGCTGCAGCAACATGGGGACGGAGAGCGCAGCAGCGCATTCAATGATTCCAAGAAACGACTGAATGATCAAGTCTAGACCGTTTGCCGAGAATAGCTTGGCAGTCATAGACCCACGAAGCTCGTGGAATAGCCCGTGGAGGCGCTCATGCTGAAAATCAAACGGCAGTTGCCACACATCCTCGTTATGCAGCTGCTTCTCATAGCCCTTTGAAATCATGGGCGCCATCCACGACACGGTCATGAATCTCCACAGAGAGAGGTTGTCTTCGGGACTGCGGAGCTGGTCGGTGGGTTCGGCGCGCGCAATGTCAGAGTCGCCGAGCGATGGGTCCCGCATCGGCATGGCTACAATACCAATAATGCCGGCCATGCTGATGACCGGGTCCGCTAGGATGAGCGTATGGACTAGTCTGTGGAGTCTGTAACTGAATGCCGTCGAGACAACGCCACAAGACAGGATCGTCAGGTAGAGAAACAACAGCGTCTTGGGCGTCTTGGTAGGCCGATCCATGGCGGTGATTAGAGCGGCAACAATCCAGGGCACCAAGTCTAGTAAGTCAAAAACGCGGCGTGGTTGTGCGAGAGTAGAAGACACGCCCTGAACCAGCCCAGCCAGCGTAACCGCGAAGAGGTAGACTGTCCAGAACGTCCAGGCCTTTTTCAGAGATGGATGTGTCGTATCCCCGTACGAAGACTCCTGGGCAAAGCCAGAGCACCACGCGGGTCTCCTGCGAAGAAGCGGCCTCAGGAGAACGAGGAACAGCAGCACTACCGCGACCGAGGCGCGGACAATGTTGGTGATATCCATGACTCTGGAAGCATTGAAAAGTTGTGCCGTAGTTAGGATCTTCGCCGTCGTCGCGTTCTCTGCTTGGAACTTTGCGTGTGATGGAGAGTGAAGGTGAGACGGGCCGGCGAGGACATCTTGGAAGGCGACATAGCTATAGTACGGCAAACCACTAGACGGCAGCCCGCCGCCGCCGTCCAGGTCTACAAAGCTACTCATCTTTCTGATAAAAGTTTGGCAGCGATTGCCGCCGTCTGAGAAGTGTGGAACCCGGAGCGTGGTTGTGATACCATCAAGCTCCCAAACCGCGGGGCGGGGTGGTGGTTATGTCTTACTGCGTAGGTTGTACGGCGGGGGGGAGGCACAGATAACGGAGTGAGGTTGGAAAATCGGGTACTAGTACCGGAACTCACCGCTCCAAAGGTTCTCACGGTTTCAATTCGTCAATTGGGCAATGTAACGAAGCGTCAATTGGTTAATGTAACGAAGGATCGGGCGCAGAAAGTGGTAGCCTTGTCAATCTTATTCCCGAAATCATGCCTGCACCTGACTGCTCACGTGTCGTCTTCGGATAAGCGCTGCATTGTGTCGCGAAACATAGGGAAAAACCATCGGCTGCATTCAGATGCTTGGTGATCAAAATTGGGCGGTAAATACGCTGCGTTAGGTATGACAATGAAGCATGTTCGCGACCAAGTCCTTCAAGGTCTGTTTCTGGACAAAGGGGTAAAGAAATGGCGAATCGGAGAGGCTTGGCGGCCGCAGTGCCGTTTCCCGCTGGCACCGTCTGCCATTCGGGGCAGAATGAGGCAGCTCACGTGATCTAGAGATCTCTTAGGTAAGCACATCCTTTGACCTTGTGAGACGACCGGATGACATACTGAGGTACGTTTTTCCACAGATGTGGGGCCGCCGACTCTTGCTTCCGAACGGGAACCGGAACTCAGGTACCGGCCTCCGGCCACAAAATTGATCCGGTTTGCCACTCGGCACTTACTCTCCGGGCCCCGATCCGTCTAGGCGGTGCAATCTGAGACGAATGTTGGTTCGTCCCAGCGTGTTTCCCATACGAGACGGCCCCACAATGCGAACACGAACCCGATCATCCATGCATTGACACCCGTTAACCACACCTATCGTCAACCACAGTCACCCCTACCCCCCGCGCCAAAACCACCATCGATCTGCATTGCCAGACATCGCGGCAGCTAGGCATATCCTACGCGAGTGTTACCGTCTACCAAGCTCCATCAGTGTGGAGCCCTGGCACCGTAGTCTCTAATCAGAGAAGCAAGAATTACGCTTATGTGGGAGGTGATTTTAGCATACAACTCATCTCCCTCCCTAAGCGTCATAGTCGCGCTGGACCCCGAGCCAGGGGCTAGGCTAGCGATGGACAAGCAACAACATGGCCTACTTACCGGTTTCCTATGCGAACCCATACGCACCGTTGCACCGTCGTGTGTGGAGGTGCATAGGTGTGTGGTCGACGATGAGACGACTACATAAAGACTAGACACCCTTCATCAACATCCAAGTTCGTCCGTACTCTCAGGCCCTCACAACTAGTCTCCCTCCCACTACCTACCTACTCGTAACTCGAAAGGCCCACCCTCGCCACACAAAACATGGCAAACGCAACCGACCCTGTCGCCGCTGCAGGCACTACGTTCGACCCTCAACACTGGCCAGCAGCGACAGCCGGCCTCGTCTTCATTGTCTTCGCCCTCCTCGCGCAGAGCTGGTTCAAGGTTGACCCCGTGGCTCACGTTCCCGTTGTGGGACAGGGTGGGAAATGGGCACGTAGGAAAGCGTTTCTGGCGGGCAAAGGACCGCAGATGTACGCGGACGGGTATAAGCAGTTCAAGGACAGCATCTTCCGCATCACAACATCCAAGAGTGAGTATTGCAGAAATAGGTCAAGATTATTGTTAACGACGGACTCACGTTGACTTACACGCCTTAGAGAAGGATACCATTTGCGTGCCTCCCAAGTACCTCCCCGAGTTGAAGAAGGTCCCCGACGATGTCATCAGCTTCACCAAGGCCATTGACGAGGTACCGAAGAGCCCACCCCTAGATCTTACAATACTCCAGAAAGCTGACTTGCCCAAAGTCCATGCAAGTCAAATACACCCAAATCTCAAACGACATGCCCATCATCATCCACGCCGTCAGAGCCTCGTTAACCCCAGCTCTACGTTCGTAAACCCCCTAATCCACCCAATATCAAGGACCTTCTCCCCCCAGCTAACATCCCCCCTCAAAAACAGCCCGCCTCAACGAAGGCATCTCAGACGAAGTCATCGACTCAATGCGCCTCGAACTCCCCCAATCCCCCGCCTGGACCGAAATCAACATCAACGCCAAACTCCTCCGCATCATCGCAATGGTCTCGGGCCGCGTCTTCATCGGCTCCGAGCTCTGCCGCGACGAACGCTACCTCGACGCCTCAATCTCCTACACCGTAGACCTCATGACCGCAGTCCACGTCATCGCCTTCGTCCCCTCCTTCCTCCGCCCCTTTGTCGCCTCCTGGCTGCCCACCACCAAGAAGCTCTACAAGCGCATCGCCGACGCCGAGGCCGTCTTCCGCCCCATCGTGACGGCCCGTAAGGAAGCGGCGAAGAGGGACGATTACCGCGAGCCGGACGACATGCTACAGTGGCTCCTCAACGCGCAGCCCAAGTTTGGCGAGCTGAGCGATCGCGAGATGGCGATGGCGCAGCTGGGGGTTAGCTTTGCTGCGATTCACACGACGTCCATGACGACGCTGAATGCGATTTACTGGCTCGCGGCGAAGCCTGAGATCAATTCCTTGCTCCGGGACGATATTCAGGCGGCTCTTGCTGAGTCTGGTGGGAACTTCTCTAGCAGCGCCCTGCAGAATATGAAGAAGCTGGATAGTTTCCTGAAGGAGGTGATGCGCGTCAACCCGATTTCAGCAGGTATGTTTCGACGTATCACACCTTGGGAAACCATACACCTGGCTTTCTCCGTCCGGTTTCTCAAAACTAACACGTTCCCCTTTTTCCACCATTAGCATCCTTCACCCGCAAAGTCCTCAAAAACGTGACCCTCCCAAACGGCCAAACCATCCCCGAAGGAATGTTCATCGAGGTCCCCGCAGGCGGCATGAACAACGATCCCGAAATCTTCCCGGACCCAGAGGTATTCGACCCCTTACGCTTCTACAAGCTCCGCGAGGCAAAAGAGCTAGCCACCTCGGGCACCAAGGCGGCAGAGGTCGTCATGCAGGCCCAGTTCGTCAGCGTCGGCACCACGCACCTGACGTTCGGCTACGGCAAACACGCGTGCCCCGGACGGTTCTTCGCGGTGAACGAGATCAAGATGATTATGGCGAATATCATTTGCAATTACGAGATCAAGTTGCCTGAGGGGGTGACGGAGAGATATGAGAATTTGGCTTTTGGCGCTTCTGTGAGTTTTGTTTTTTTCTCTTTCCCCCTTTTCTGAGCCTCGATCTGGGGGATATGAATGCCCTGCCAAATGGGATGAGCGATGCTGACGTAGACTGCTAGACTGTTCCGGATCCCAAAAAGACAATCATGATCAGAAAGCTGTAAATGGCATCATGGAAGCGAAAGTTGTGATACGGATACGGATACGAGATTTGAGGGGAATGAAGTTTTTGCTACAAAACGTTGCTTCCACCCGAGAAGAGTGCGGAGTAACGAGCGATTTACTTTTGAGGCCATGGACCACCCTGCCCGCGTCCTCGGGACTCCTTGACAGAAAAGTCATCTTGTATTTGGCAGCATCCAATGTACATAGTGCCGATGATCTTTATGCTGCTTCTGGAATCGGCTACTTTTTGATATTTGTTTTCTTGGGATTTTTTATAGACGAGATATCAACGATGGGGGTATCAATTCAAACTTCCATATCATCAACGTCAATCCTCTCAAAGACGCTGCGCTTCGGCCACTCGATCCACGGCTTCCACTCATCCTCCAACGTCCTCTCAATCAAGCGCATCACCGCGCCACTCCACCCGTCACAAAGCCAGTCGGCCTTCTCACACGGCTTTGCCAAAGCGGCATAGTGCGCCAGGATGACGAGCGCCGTAGGGTGCCCGCTGGCCACCATGTCGATAAACATGGCGGGCAGGGTAGCCGACCACCCCCACACCCCGCCGGGCTTTTCCCCCTCGCCCCTGCTCATCTGGTGCGCCCTCCGCAAGCCCTCCAGCGCCAGCACGCATACGGACTGCGGATTGATGACGTCGGTGAAGGACGCGGGCACCTCTCTCGCCAGCAAGGTGATGGCATCGAGGCGCTTCTGGAACACCGACGTCGACACCCAACCGCCCTGCGTTAGTACGGGTGGGCGCAGCAGGCCATCGAGGGGACCCCCGCGCTGCCTCCAGGCTTCTATGGGCTGGAAGTCGAGGATGCCCTTTACGCCGTGGAGGAGAGAGAAGGATTGCGAGACGTCGCTGAGGGCGATGGACCTACCGAAGCTCTCGCTATGTGCGACGGAGCAGATGCTGACGATGAAGATGAGCGTCGCGAGGAAGAAGTAGGCCTCGCAGTTGTCCTTGTTGATGTCGTTTAAACGGAGGGCGAAGAAGCGCAGGGCTTCATTCTGGTGGTTCACCGAGATGATGTCGTACTTTTTCCGCTGTTGCGGGTGGACATGGGCGTAGTGGAGGGCGGACAAGGCCAACAGGCCGTGCATTAAGAATTTCTATGGTCGTGTTAGACGAACTAGTTCGCAAATCTCTCCTCTGTCCATTCCGCCCACTATGTCTTCATGATAGTAGAAGGGGTGTGTGGAATGGAAGCATAGTTGGCCTGTCGGGCTAAGGTTCTGACATACGTGAGAGCAGGCCATCTCGGGTATAGCCGTCTTCCAGAGCTCTTCGGTACAGGCATCCTTTGGCAGGACGTGCCGGGTACTGGTGCTGTAGTGGTGCATCAGGCGTAAACTCTGTAGCCAATCCTCCGAGAGATCCCAGGGATCCGTGGCGGGGTTGCGAGGGTCTGGCGCCGCTTCACCCCCGGGATAGGGAGAAGTGCTGCTCGCTGAGGAGACGAGGTTAATTCTTTAGTCCGAGGAGATTGATGCCAAGGATCTGTGATGTGAGATTGGGATTTGATCATATCATACCTGCAGTGTTGGGTGTGATACCTGCTTCACTCGCCGCTTCTTGCATGCCATGACTAGACTGCTTCGAAGACGAGGTTGACGAGGTCGTCACCACCGGCGCGGCCTGCTGAATAGGCGCGTATCGCTGTTCATGCTGGGCAAGCTTGGCTGCGGCGGGTGGCGTGAGAGGGGCCGTCACCGATGCGGGACGATCGAGGAGACTGCAGTGTGCCCCATGGGCAACACACTTCTGACACGGCCGTTCCTCGTCACACTACACGAGACACACACACAAATAAGACATGAGTTTTTGGCTAATACGTAGAGCGATAACAGAGTTGTGTTGAACACACACACACACACACACACACACTAGAGGGACCTTATCGTACCTTGACACGACGTGCTTTACAGCGCTGGCATCCGTTCCTCGATTTCTTGTGTCCTAGGCGTCTTGTACGCTTCTCCATGGCCGGCGTGCGCGATGATGCCGGCAAGGGGCAAGGGTTGACAAGGGGTGTGTTCAGGTTCACCGTTGGTTGGATTCTCGTGGTGGAGTGATAGAGACACCGTGGATTTCGTGGGAGTGGAAGTCCAGTGTTGAAGCGGGTTCGGATTCGTAAGAAGGGGCGGCGGGAGGGTGAGATTTTGGAAAAGGGTTAGGACTCGGGAGAGAAATGAGGGAGGACAATGAAAAGAAAAAGAGAATGCGAACGCACCAAAGTGCACTGGCTACGAACTTTGTTATCCAATAAGGGCCGGTACATGCCGAATACGGGGAGATTTCGTAAGTCAATTACGAGGGCCCCCGTTGAGGTAAACGAGGAACCTCACCAAGCACTGCCGGGCTGCTGCTGCTGCTGCTGCTGCTGCTGCTGCTGGGAATCTCTTGCAGATCAAACCGCTAGTCGTCACGCTAAGACTGTGGGGAACCGCAGGTGGAACCGCTGAAGCAGCGGGAGATACGAATGCGGTCTCACTAATGCGAATCCGAGGCTTCCTCGACGAGTGCCGCACTGCCGTACTGCCGCGGAGGTTTAATACACTCAAAGACTCAAACGCAATCTACATATTTTGCTATAAGGCTGATAGCTCCGGGCATTTGCTGGCTCTTCCAAGAACCTGAATGTAACTCGGCCTGAATCACGCCAAAACTCTCTTTTGCAGCAATATGAAAGCCGCGTACCTTATCTCCACGACGTTCGCAAACCACGTTCAACACCATGCGCACTGCACACAGCCCGAACAAACCCTTCTACTAGGGGGATTCGAGCTCGAGACCTTCAAAAACAAAAGCACCGGGGTCAATTACCTAGCGTCGAGGTCGGGAGTGGGCAGTCCCAACTATTGCGCCAAGGCATCTCCTCATCCGATGGTGACAGATCAAGCAATTAGCCACCCTATATAACATACCCAGCCGGTGACTGTACGGGGCAGTTGACTGTATGGCTCCTTCCCAACAATTCATCGGTTCTTTCTCACTGCACATCTGGACAATTCCACACCTCGACAGGGAATGTTATGCTGAAGTCTCACAGTTTAGGTGAATGTGACGCCGATAGTGTTCATCCTGATGCCTCTGCGATAGTGAGTACCTAAAAGACGGCCATCTTCGCCGCGGCAATTGCTCACGAAAGCTATCTTTGTGCCCCCAAGTACAGAGAGGCGGTTGAGTTGGGGTCTCTGAGCGAGCCCTATATCTTCTCTCTGATCACTGAGCAATTTGCATCTTTCTCTTTCTTTCCCCTTCAAATGTGATCCCTTGACACTAGACTCTCTGTACCAGCACGTGCTTGCATTACGTATCCGTGAGCGAATACGTTGGTCACTAGGTAGGCTGGGGACTGCAGGACGGCCGTTCAGGACTTGTGCTTTCACGGATGAACGGTATTCAGCAAAAGACTCATATACCGTTGTCAGCCAACCGAGCCCAAAGCGGCGCGATTCTCGTGTATTTCCACGCCCCACACCGCTGTTGCCTAAGCCGCAGTACGCAGTTGAGGAGGCATGCGGTTGATTCGAAAGACTCTACACTCCCTGGGATCTTCCTTATATAGTCCCTATTGCTAGGTCGCTCGGTCTTGACTATGAGATGCAGCGACTTTGAAAGTGGCTCCTAATGTTCATATGGATCAGTAGAGTTTTGCATTAAGACATCCAAATCGATTTACGGTATTCTACTTAGTTGAAGCACGGCTTAGGTAGTAGTATACAACTCATAAGCAGTAAATAAAGCATACTGGTCAACAGCACTGTATGTCTTCAAAACCAGAATCGCTCATGTTTGCCAACCTGTATACCTTGATCGACCAATATATCAACTCCCATCCTTCTATCCAAACACTCCATCACCAATCCGGCGCACTCCCACACCCCCCACCACCACCAACAACCATCGCCCTCGCCTTCTCCATCCCCAAAGCCCCCATCGGCTTGACACCAGGCCTCTTGGCCCGGTGTCCCTTGAACCGAATCTTCTTATCCAGCGCCTCAAACGGCGCCGCCCCGGCCTCCCCCTTCTTCACCATCCACTTCTTCGTGCCCAGCGCCGCGTCGAGCTCCTCGACAGGGGGCAGTTTGATGTACACCATCCCGTCACCAGCACGCTCCTCCACCGCGAACGTCGCGATGCTCACCTCGTCGTCGTTCTTGCAGCTCCCGTCCGCGAGGTCAAAGTTGCGCTTGTGGTACGGGCAAGAGACCCACGGCGCCGGCCGCTTCGCCTCGTTGCCGTCACCGCTACCATTGGTATTGGTATTGTGACCGCCGTTACACCCAGAATCAGGCTTCTTCGCATCCTCGCACTTGTCTCCGTCGGCGCCGGCACCGGGCTCCTCGCCGATGAGCCCGTCCGACAGCACAAATTGCCTCTTGTGAGGACACATCTGCTGCGTAGCATAATACCGGCCCCGAACCCGCCACACGGCAAGCTGCGTATCCCCGCGCTTCACCGTCGCTGAGATACCATTCGGCGTCTCGTCCGCGCCGAAAAAGTGACTCGCCGGCAACATGGGCTGCCAAGTCGTACTGCTCCACCTCTCCTTCAACCCCTTGAAGTCCTCCTTTGCGGACTCGGGCGCCCAGTACACCGGCCTTGGCTGGTCGCGGTCAAGCTCGACCTCCATGTTCTCGACCGTCTCCTCCGTGTTGTCGAACTGCTTGAATTTCGCGGCGATGGCCGGGTTCTTGATGGCCTCGGCCCACTCGTCAAAGAAGCTGTCGACGAGCTCCTGCATCTGGGCCTCGAGCGAGGCGCAAATACCGAGCTTGTCCTCCAAGACGACTTGCTGGAGGTACTTGATGCCGCCGGGGAGGTTCTCGAGCCAGCGCGCCGTGCGCTGGAGTCTGTCGGCGGTGCGGATGTAGAACATGAGGTAGCGGTCGATGATGGGAATGACCTCGGTGGGCGGGACGTCCTTGGCCAGCAGCTCAGAGTGCTTCGGCTTGGCGCCGCCGTTGCCGGCCACGAAGATGTTGAAGCCCTTGTCCGTGGCGATGAGGCCGAAGCTGGGGAGACGATGTTAGTGGTTTCCATGTTTCAGGATTCTGGAGGTAACGTACTCTTTGTTTTGCGCTTCGGCGCACTCGCGGACGCACCCGCTGACGCCGCCCTTGATTTTGTGCGGCGCGCGAATGCTCTTGTACCGCTCCTCCAACCGCACCGCCATGCCCACGCTGTCGCCGACGCCGTATCGACACCACGTCGTGCCCACGCAACTCTTGACCGTCCGCAGCGACTTTGCGTACGCGTGGCCGGATTCCATACCGGCTTCGACCAGCATCCGCCAGATATCCAAGAGGTCCTGCTTCTTGGCACCAAACATGTCGATGCGCTGTCCGCCAGTGATTTTCGTGTACAGCTTGTACTTGGATGCCACGTTACCGATGGCGATGAGCTTGTCGGGCGTAATCTCGCCCGCCGACACGCGCGGGACCACGCTGTACGTGCCGTTGCGCTGGATGTTGCCGAGGAAGCGGTCGTTAGTCTCCTGGAGACCGTGCATGGGCTTGTCCATGACGTGACGGTTCCATAATGAGGCAAAGATGCTGCCCATGGTAGGTTTGCAGGCCTCGCAGCCGAGTGAGGTCCGGTCGTTACCAGCCTCGCGCATGACGTCCTCAAAAGTCTGCAGCTTCTTGACGAGGATGATGTTGTACAGGTCGGCGCGGGAGTAGTTGAAGTGGGCGCACAGGTAGTTCTTGACCTCGTTACCCATGGACAACATGGTCTTGTTAAAGATTGTCGTCACGAGGGGCATGCAGCCACCGCAGCCGGTGCCGGCTTTGGTGCATGCCTTGACTTCGCCGAGCGTCTTGCAGGTACCATCCTTGACGTTGTTGACCACATCGCCTTTGGTCACATTATGACATGAGCAGATCTGAGTGTCGTCCGTCAAGTCGTCGCCGTCGTCTTCGCCCTCCTTTTTGGCACCAAGGATGAGCTGACTGGGCGGCACGTCCAACTCCTTCATGTTCTTGACCATGGGTACTAACTTGATGTAGTCTTTTGTATCGCCGATCATCATGCCACCCAGAAGGTACTTGCCGTCCTCAGTGAAGATGTACTTTTTGTACACATTCTGGAACGGATCGCGATATGTGAGTGCCTTGACAGGGGCCGGTGGTAGGCCGTTTGTCAAGGTCTTGATAGTGCTTTGCTCGTCTTCCTTTTTCGCCTTCCTTGCCACCTTTGGAGGCAAATATTGCGGGCCATCTCGGTCGGCGAAGAAGTCGCCAAAGCTAGCAACATCAACACCCAAGAGCTTCAATTTTGTGCTGAGGTCGGGTCTCTTGAATAACCGGGGCTGGTGCAGCTTGGCTTGTGTGAGATTGAACGAAAGGACGTCTGCCATTTCGACTCCGGGAGCGATGAGACCGAAGGTCTGACTTTGCCAGCTTGCACACTCCCCAATAGCGTAGATATCTGGTGCGCTGGTGCTCAAGTCGTCTCCAACAACGATGCCGCCACCACGGTCAGCGCATTTAATGCCTGCTCTCCGCGCTAGGTCGTCTCGTGGCCGGACACCAATGGCAAAACATATCGTGGAGCAGTCCATACGCTCGCCGTCTTCGAAGACTACGCCCTGGACGTGGTTGTCGCTCGTCACCTCAATCTTGCCCACGCGCTTGCTGAGGAGCACGTCGAGGCCGAGGTCCCTGACCTGATCCACGACCATGGACCCCGCGTCATTGTCTAGTTGCCGGCTCAGCACCCACCGATTCCTCTCAATCAGTTTCACCTTGTCGAAGCAGTCTAAGTCCATCATCGCCTTGGCCGCCTCCAGTCCGAGGAGACCACCACCGACAACCGCTCCCACGGTTCCTTTCCTTTGGGCGGCGAAGGCGATGAGGTTGATGAGGTCGTCAATCGTCCGGTAAACGAATACGCCTGTTGCGTCGTGCCCGGGTGTGTGCTTGGGAAGAACGGCATCTGAGCCGGTGGCAATGACGAGAATGTCGTACGGTACGATCTCTCCATTCGAACAGGCCACCCGTTTGGCTTGGGAGTCAATGTCAGTGACTCTGGTGTTGACGTGATACCCGAAAGAGCCCTGAGGCGTGCTGTGGTACTAGTCAAGGAATCAGCAAAGAGTAGCGAGTCTACGAATGGGTGCGTGCACATACCCATTCTTCTGGGTTGAGGTAGAGATTCTCGACTTTTCGGTGGTCAAAGAAGCTTGTTAGGCCAACGCGGTTGTATGCAAGGTGAGGTTCCTCTCCAAGCACCGTGATGCTGTACTCGTTTGCGCGGGCGTCCAGCTTTAGCATCTTCTCACTTGGAACAGTTAGTCAGTCGGGTCACACCACTTGATGAATCGCAGGACTCACATGAAGGCGATGCCGACCATTCCCAGGCCGACAACAACGAGTCTCTTTCGTTCCGCCATGTTGAAAACACAAATCACCAATGAGATGCGATAAGCAGCAAGAGTACACTCAGAGAGCGAAGGAGAATCAAAAAGAGAAAACGAGAAAACAGATAGGACTCCCTACAAGGTCTAATATCGGAGGTCTTCGGGTTCATTATGCCATGATAAAAGACGCAGCGTTCTCCCTCGGCGCACAATGAAGTCAGTGCAAGCTTGATCCGCTGGGATCAGCATCTCCGGCGAGACGGATGACCAGCCAGAGGTGCCCAAGAGCGATGAGCGCTGATTGGCCGCAGGGCTGAGACGATGACATCTGATTGAGCATCTCCACGGTTTGCATCGAAGAGAGTTTGGGGTCAAAGTACTTTGTGGTGGCACGGATAGGTATTACCATTGAGCAATTGTACGCTCTTGAAGTCGAGTGACATGATAACGGGGTGGGAGACCATCGGATGATAAGAGCGAAACTGGCCAATCAGAGGTCTGTTGACTGGACCCACAACGGGCGGCTCTCGTTGCGCCGCGGAGAAAGAGACACCACCCTCCCACCTGTTATGCGTTATTAGTCTCCCGAAACCACAAACCGCGTGGGGAGGCTTGTTTTGAGTCTCCTAGGAGAAAGAGAAACGAGGTTCCGCTGTCGTCTGTGTGCGGCAGATAAGCTCAGTCTCATTTGATTTGAGCCAGGCCTGATTGGACAACCCTACTGAGACAACACGCATACAATACCTATTCAAAGACGGAGATGCTGCACTTGCTCCCGGCGATTACAAGACCCTTTTAAGCTGAGGTACCGAGACCGGGCACCTTATAGTTGTAATTGTAAGGTAGGTAAGGTAAGGAAGGTGCTTAAGGTCCAGCTTCTCACATCCTCCTCCAAGGAAGACTACAGTCGCGACTGTAAGGCCCGACTCCTCCAGGTTAGAGTCGCAAGTATAAGTTCCAGCTCCTCAGGCAGTTAAGAGTCGCGACTGTAAGATTCAGCTCCTTCAAGGTAGACTACAGTCGCAACTGTAAGACCCAGATCTCCTAGATTACGATTGGAACTGTACCGTCTGACTCCTTCCGTATGACATCGGCTGTAGTAGGAATAGGTTAAAGTAGTGCGATATATAGACGAGCCTTATTGGAGCGAACATGACGATGCCGTTCGTGATGCACCGCAGACTCCCTGACGTTCTCGAACTTCCACCTCAAGAATACGAATGCGTTAGCAATCGAAACTCAAACTTGTAGCACAAATCAACAAATCAGATCACAACAGCCCGCCTTATGCCAACCAGCCATCACTCACCTATAGCCTGAGTGATTCCTCGTCAGCCACAACTCTTATGGTGCGAACAAGTGATGTGCTTGGATCATGCCGCCCATCCGATGCGGTCTTTTGAAATGGTTAACTCGCCCCATCAAGGCCAATTCTAGGTAAAGGGGGGGGGTATCACCAGTGCCCATTATTATACAGTTACTTTTACACACCCGACTTCTTCATACATGCGTGTAGACAAATCTCACGCCGCCCGCCTCACACCGAAAAAGTAGTTTCCAACCTTCTCGCTGCCCTTGACCTCCCTCCACCCGAGACCAGGCACATACACAACCCCCATGACCCTCGGCATCTCCCACCCCTTCCCCATAAACATGCCCTTGAGCTCGTCGTCGTTGATGTACTTGCGCCAATCGTGCGTGCCCTTGGGCACAATCCCCAGAATATCCTCGGCAATCAAATTCGTCGTAAACCAGCTCGTCCACGTCCTCGCAATCGTACTCCCGATAAGCCACCCGCCAGGCCTCACAAACGGCGCGCACCGGTCAAGGAACTCAGCCGGCGACGACACGTGCTCGACGACCTCAAACACCGACACCACATCAAAACACTCCTCAACCTTGGTCGGAACGGGAAGCGTCTCGATCGTAGCGGCCTTGTATTCCAGCTTGCCCCGCAGTGCCGGATCACGCCGCGCGTGGCCCTTTGCGATGGCGAGCACGCCGGGCGTAGGATCGACGGCCGTGACTTTGGTAGTGTCGGGCAGCCGGGCCGCGCTCTCGGCGAAGATGCCGCCGCCGCAGCCGACGTCGAGGAAGCGCGTGGGCGTGGGTGACGGGTCGGGTTGGCTGGCAAGGCAGTCGCGGATGAAGTTGTGGCGGAGGGGGTTCATTAGGTGCAGAAGGCGCGAGGAGCCGTGGGGGTCCCACCAGTCGGCGGCGAGGATGTTGAAGTGCTCGACTTCTTCGGGGGAGACGGACGAGTAAGTCGAGCTCGAGGTTGAGCTTGGCCGGCGGAACTGGAGCGGCGCGGCGGCGGCGGTGGTGGTGGTGGCTGCAGGCCCGGGACCAGTTCGGAGGGGGAGTGACGTTGCAGCCGCGCGGGAGGATTGTCGGGATGCCGTGCTTGTCCGCCGCAGCGCGCGCAATAAGGCGGCTGTGGCCGGGCGAGAAGATGCCATGGCGATTTGTGGTCGTGGGTACGGATCGTAGGTGTGGGGATTGAATGTGCTGGTGAGGATTTGATGGGAAATCCAGAGCTTGGAGAGAAAAATTGATGACAAAGCAGATAGCTGTGACGTGCTAGGGTACTCCGGGAGCCAGGGGTTGGAGAAATTGGAGAATCTATTCGCGACCTCGGCGCTGTCACCGAATCAGTGTGCACTCGAATCGGCAGCTTCCCCTGCTGGTTGATCTGCACCCATCTTCATCTGCAAATGCGGCATTCCGTTATAGGTGACATTCGCGTGCATTAGAGCATAGCAGAAACACCGACCAGAAATTGTAGCAAATACAGCGCTCAAAGAATCAAATGTGCTCAATTCAACAACTTTGGAATACCTTAACTACCCAGAAATTGGCTGAACCCGCACCATGGAAACCGTACCATTTGGGCCTTGGCTAGAACAGGGCCGCGCGCGGGTGCTTATTCGGAAGCTTTGTCAGCGCCCACTTCATGTGTAATTCTGACTGCACCTTATGTAATCCGCACGATCTCGGTTCGCGCCGGTTGGTCGCATCTGGATGTCTTCGCATCCGTGGCATCTCACCTCAGCTGTTCGAGTTCCTACCAAGGTACTCCGTGCTCCGTAGGTAATATGAATGAGCAGACTCTCCGAGGTGCCAGGAATGGTGGCTCCGCGCTAGAACTCTGAAAGCCCGACCGCCGCCCGAGATTCCATGCCCGCTAGCCGATTCCTCGGCGCATTCGGCGCCAGTAGCATTGAGCCCCTCCTCATCCCACCACAATTGTCCAGGGGTCCAAAGTGCAGTTGCACGCACGCAAGACGCAAGCACATGGATGACAGGCGCAGACCAGTCTAGTGTGCAAGTCGGCCGGCGAATCCCATGAGTCAACCAACAAAGCCGAGCGATCCTCGGGACCTTTTTTTTTTTTTTTTTTTTTTTTTTTTTTTTGTCGTCCTTGCGCCGGCCGACGACGACATGTCACATTTATAAAGGCAATCCTCCACATTGCGTGCTGAGATATTCTATTGAACACGGTGTACTATTTGGCCGATGTTATATAATAAGTGCATCCTGAAGTTACAAGTTTGAGTACATTGACAAACAATTTGAACATCGCCGAGATACAACACTTTAGAGATCGGCTCAGATCCTATCATCCGCCAACTTCCAGGGTCAAATAAACCGGAACCGGCCCAGAACTCACTCAAAGAAAGCCCCATCCTCTTCCGCCCGTTTTGCCTTGCCTCCACTCCTTCCGCATGACGGAATATCGGGTGCGTTCCTGCTGAAGAAAAGGGAAAAGAAAAAAAGACGATAAAGGAGACCCGTACCCGCACCCGCCTTCCAGCCCCTGGACCACCGAACTTTGCCCGCAGAACCCCCAAGCTAGCACCTAATTTCTGCCATCTTCCACACGCGCGCGCGGGGATCGGCCTTTTCAATTGAACAACAACCCCTCCCCCTCACCCCTCCGTCCCGTTCGTCCACCACCGCCAACTCCAACAACACATCGTCACGAGCGAAACCTCAGCCTCGACCACAACCTCAACTACCACCACCACCACCACCACCACCTCTTGCGCACTCTCGCCTCTTCCTCTTCGCACCTTCCACAACGCCCCATTCCGCCCTCTCCATACACCAGCCGCAGCAATGCCTTCCTCAACAATAGACGAGTCAAAGTTCGACTCCATTCCTGACGCCATTGAGGCATTCCGTAAGTAATCTTCTACCCCGGAACTTCCGCTCAACCTCCCTCCCGCAAACCCTCTTCCGCCTTGCGCGCGCGCGCGCGCGCCTGCGCGTCCACTGGTCTCTTCCCCTTTCAATGCGTCATAGACACCATTCACTGACTCGGCCACCATAACCCCCAGGCAACGGAGAATTCCTCGTCGTCCTAGACGACCCCTCCCGCGAAAACGAAGCAGATCTCATCATCGCAGCCGAATCCCTCACCACAGCCCAAATGGGCTTCATGATCCGCCACTCCTCGGGCTACGTCTGCGCCCCCCTCGCCCCCTCCCTCCTCCAAACCCTCAACCTCCCGCCCATGGTCTCCACAAACGAGGACCCCCGCGGCACAGCCTACGCCGTCTCCGTCGACGCCGCCGATCCCCTCGTCACAACCGGCATCTCCGCCCACGACCGCGCCTTGACCTGCCGCGTCCTCGCCGACCCGGCCTCGGGCCCCCAAGACCTCCGCAGACCGGGCCACGTCCTGCCGCTGCGCGCGCGCGAGGGCGGTGTGCGCGAGCGGAGGGGCCATACCGAGGCCGCGGTTGACTTCTGCAGGTTGGCGGGCAAGAAGGAGGCGGCGGCGATTTGCGAGATTGTCGATGATGGTGTTCCTGTTGAGGGGCAGGCCGTGCACGAGGAGCCTGGTATGTTGAGGGGCGAGCAGTGCATCGAGTTTGCGAGGCGGTTCGGGCTCAAGGTGTGCACTATCGAGGCTCTGGTCAATTATCTTGAGAAGACGGAGGGTAAGCTGGCTGTAAACGGGTCGTCGTAGGCTGGGCGATGGGGTTGTTGATTTTCGCTGGTTGGGTTCCGGGTCTGGTGGACCGCGGCTTGGTGGCAGGTTAAGTCACGTCTACTCGATTGTTAGGTTCGAATAGCTTCGGTTAGCTGGAGGGTTGAGCAAGGATGAGAGGCCGCCTTCGCAAAGGGAGAAGAATTTGCGGAGAACCGAGACCATACCCGCTTAAGAGAAGGTCAGAGAACACCACTTCGAGGTTGCAAAAGAGGATATCCTGAGCCATTGGGCCGGTGCGGCTAGTTACGGGGCAGTTGCACCGAGAAGAGAGGGAACGAGGAATCGAGCAAGATGGACATTGCATATTGCGATATGTATATACATTGGTATATCTTTGGACATGGCGGGTTACTTTAAAGACAACGGCTCAACACCACAAAACAACATGGGCGCTTTACGGGTGCTCTGAATCTTACTCCTCTCATCTGCGTCACATCTCGGTCGTACTGAAAACTGACACGCGGCGTCTAGTCGCAGCTGTCAAGTCCCAACCCAACGTTGGCATTGCCTGCTTGCTTTCAGCCCAAAGTGATTGAATCAAAACTCACAGGGGCTGGCTATCTGGGAACTGGGAGATCAAAGAATGAGATGGTCGTTATCTCTACCGTCCTTAGATCACAAAAGGCCATCACTCACGTATCGCGCCAAGCTCCTCCCGAGCTGGTACCCGCTACATAAACAAAAGAAAACCACACCAATAATCTATTTCACTGCAATGAGTATGCTGAGACATGATTCCTTTGCAGTACAAAAACCCGACCTTCGCACTACACCTTGACCAACGGACTGAACCCTCCGCGGCGGCCATTCAAAATATCCACTCCAGACAATTGCCACATCACATAGTCCCTGATGATGTCCGTACCTAACAACGCAAAGCGTTCTAGTCGATCTACTCCCCTCTCCTCCCAAGGTACCCGTCACACGATCTATTTACCAAAATCCGCAACCCATACCCCGGCACACTGCACCCGCCCCAAAACCATGCAAGGTGCAAAACAACACCCACCAACAACAACGTGAAGAAGAAAAAAGCTGTCTTTAAGCGGTCCACTAAGGTACGGCGGGTGACATTCTGGGAAGGGAGTACAAAACATCAAAAAGGTTGTACCTGGGCTACCGACCAACGACCAACGGAACCAACCAAGCCACCGGGACAGAATGAAGCATGTTTGGTTCAGGCATGCGAACCTGGGGCGTGCTGGGCTGGCCAGCCTTCGGCAAACCCGATATCTTGGCCACTGCAGATCGGCACGTATTTCATATCTGCGGTTCGGGATGCCGATGACAGTGAAGCCCATTTTATGCTGGAGGTAGTCAATCAAACCCCCATGCACTGATACCTCAACAACGCCACCTCGCAAAAAGAAAGCAAAAGAAAACAACAACGCGCATTGTCACTAACTGCCTATATCCTCCAGATGTAGTAATCATCGTCACGATGCCCGCATGCGTTATGCCGTGTATCCATCCCAATGCCCTGTGCCGGATGCAAGAATGAGTATCAATGCAATTCCCATCACAACGGGCACCCCGCGGCACAGGATGCACCTCGTCTAATAACGTCAGCAATGCATGTATGTATCCATCATTATCATCGTCGTCGTCATCATCATCCTCTTCTTCTATCTCAATCCCTAGACAATCGAAATCATGAGGTGGAAGCCAAGATGAACTCAGCATTCGAGCTTCTCACCCTTCATCCACTCCCCCAAGTCTCCCTCGATATCATACGTCGCGTTGGCGACCTGTCCCCCAGGCTTACGGTCCCAGGCCCACATGTCGGCGTACTCGGCCTCGAGCTTGCCGTGCATCATCTTGACGACGTACTCGCCAATGACGGGGAAGAACTTCCAGGCGTGGAACGAGCCGCCCGTTGCGACGTAGAGGTTCTCGCAGCGGGAATGAGGGGAAATAAGAAAGTCGTGCCCAGGCGTGGTCGCGTCCCTGTCGTGTCGCGTGGCGGTGTAAGCATATCTTGGGCCGAGGTTTTACGGGTGATACGATGGCAGCAACGGGGGGGCAAGACTTACCAGCAGACACGGTACTTTTCAATCACTTTGTCATTCATCTCGTCTCCGTAAAGACCTTTGAGGGTCTTGCGAGCTTGCTCCTTAAGGCGCTCGGGAACTCCGTCTTCGGTCCACTCGGTGAGACTTGGAGACGACGGTGCGAGTGACATGGTCTTGCCAGTCATGGCGTGAAACTGGTGATATGTAAAAGCCATGTCACAGTTGAACTTGAGTGTTCCGTCCGGAGTCATGGACATGGACTCGCCTGCTCTCTTGTCAATATCTGCACTAGTAGAAACAGTTCAAATGACTCACCTTTGACCGAGGGAATACGGTTCTTGAGCACGGGAATGCCCTCAAACTTGTCCTTGTGCGCCCCCTGAACGCTGGTAGTGAAGCTCACGGCACCGGTAGCAACGACTCGATCCCCAGCATGAAGCTCCTTACGCTCAGGTGCACTCTCCAGGAGCAGCGACGAGGTACGAGCACCAGTGCAGAGCAACACGACGCCCTTGACCTCGTGTCCGTTGTCCAGCCTGACTCCGGTGCAGTCTCCTTCGCTGCTGAAGAGCAAGCTCGTGACCTCGGCCGTGATGAGCTTGGCTCCCTCGTCGATAACTTTCTGGCGGGCAGCTTCGAGAGAGTTGGCCGCCTCGAACCAGCCGCACTGAGGGTTATACCTCACCCGGTCGAGTCCCTCAAAGTCGGCCGTGGCAAAGGCAGGCCATTCGGCTCGCACCTCGTCAGGAGTCATCCATCTGGCGCCAGACTCGTGGCCGAGGGCGCGATGGACATCCTGAGCCTTGTCGTTGTGGTTCTTATCCTTATTATTGTGAGGTTCAGCACGGATCATGCCGACTTGGTGGAAGAAGGGGTTCCAGAAGGAGTCAGTCTCCCAATACCTCAAGGCCTCGATGGCCAGCTTTGCGTAAGGCAGGTTTGGATAGTCATTCCTGCCAATCTTGGAGATGTCATGGGACGCCGCCTTGGGGTTGGCGAGGGCGGTAGGGTCAATGAGAACAATACTGCAGTCAGGCTTGTATTTACGCAGCCAGATGATCGTAGAGAGGCCAAAGATGCCTCCTCCAACGACGATGTAGGTTTCCGACTTGACGCCGGTGCCCTGAGGGGCTGTGAATAGCGATGACTTGGCCATAATATGTTTTTCTTGTAATGTAATCTGCTTCTGAGAGCTGGTTGTAACTAACACGAGGGAGATCTCACATCACTTCGGGCACGGCTCGAGTCTTTATATAGATAAACACGTCAGCATCTCGAAGACGGAAAGAAGACAGAAACGAGCAACGCATTATCCACAAGGGAGAATGTTTGATACACACGCCTGTGCCTACGTCTACGCCTCAGTGGCTTCTTCCGTCCATCCGTTCCTTCGTCGTCCACGGCTCAGGCGCGGATATCCGTTCTACTCCAAGGTACCCGCGCAGCAAGCACGTACGAGATTAGATGCCGACGTCCAACCGACCACCGATGGCACACGCCGTCCACTCGGGGAAGGACCGACGTTGACACTTGGATCTCCTAGGAAAACTCGCCATCATCCTCTCTCCCTAGGGGGAGTCGTGCGGGAAATCAAGTGACCTGGAATGGCCTGACTCTGAATCCCTGGAGTGAGGATCTAGAGTGAATGGAGGCGGCCGGGCCCCGGGAAATCCCAGATGTACATGGTCATGGGCGCAGCGCAGCTGGAGTGCAGGAGGACGGGGTAATACGACTTGCATTCATTCGATGGGGCCATGCCGTGTGTGTTCTATGCTGCCGTTGTTGGAATCATGGGAGTGAGTATACCCACGACAGCCAGGACACGACGTCGATTCGCATCCCATCACATCAGTAGAGGGTGGCGAAAACCCAGGAGAGTTCGGGTTAGACAGAAAGAAAGGGCGACGAAGGAGCAGAACGTCGCAACAGAAGCGGCGTATTCGTCTCGGGAGTGGCAGCAGGCGGCGCCGAGCGAGGTGAGACCAAACCAGGCGGCTCCCGGGGCACGGAGGGATCTGCGATCTGACAAGATTGGTATCCGTCGTCACATAGACAGTAGCGTAGTCTGGTGTAGGTAGTGAAGTGCAGCGTAAACCACGTTGAGATGGATGGTCGTTGCTTTGGGCTTGTGAGGTGAAGTGGTGTTGTGACTTGTCGATGCGAGAGTGTTGGAGGGGACTTTGGAGGGGGGTGCAGTAAGCGAGTAATGAAGGGGACCGGGGGGGTGGTTGCCGTCGAGGATGCGGGTCTTTCCAGGTTGCGCTTGCGGTTCCGCTTTCTTGTCGTCGTTGGAATCGAGCAAGGAAGCCACGATCTCAAAGGGTTGAAGTTGCCTTAGGTAAGGCAGCTGCCATGGGCCATGCCGCCATGGGCCATGGGGGAAAGAGGAGTGGAGTGGAGGAAGGAAGAGGAGGGTCAGGTCAACTGTCAGGGGGGAAGGAAGAAAGCAGCATCAGTGAGGTACGTACTCGATAGTGACCCTAGATTGATATCCAGAACGGGCAGGGGTCTTGCCCATCGGTGCGGCGTGCCATGGGTACCCGCACACTGTTACTACGTAGGAAAGTGTTGCACCATGGCCCTGCCTTGTTCGTGACTGCCAAACTGTGCCGTGTATTCTCATTGGTCCGGCCTTTGTTCCTCTCCAAGTGACCAATCACAGCTCGACTGCCTCAACAACCTTACCCTTGGCTTCCATCAAGAACATCAACCCCCTAGCCTAGCGTTCTTTTCTCAGCAAAAGAAGACCAGGATCATTGATATCTCGACAAATGTTCAAGACCCAGCCCAGCTGACTGTCTAATTCTACTCCCGTCCCCGTGCTCCATACCTTACTCTTAAGCCTGCAATGAGGAAATGCTCAAGACGCCAGGAAACGCCTAGGGCGGGACGACAACCCTTGAAGATTCTCCATATCACTAACGCAGGCCACGACGAATCCAGCGTCGTGCGATTCGTACCGCTGATGGATACTCAACAACTCCATCCCAAGACCAAGAAAAGCCCACGAGGGGGGGTTCCATTCCTCCTCGGAAGTCTGCTCTCCTCGAATTGAGGTCGTAGTGCATCCACTTCTTGCCTCAAACTAGAACAAGAGCACTCACTCATCTGTTCGACGTACGCAGTCTCGAGTAAGGTTGGTCGTAGCGATGGGTGTCTAGATAGCAAACTTGCGAGTTGCATACCTACACAGAATTCAAGACTCTTTCCGGACATTGCTCCTCTTCCGGATGGACTGGCCGTTTTCTCGTTGCTTTTACCGTTGGTTTTTGGGGTGGTGTTGGGTTCAATTACCTCACTCGAGTAGCAGTAGCAGTGAATACCTTAGTTGCCTGACTGTGGTTCCCAAAATACGCCATGTTCCAGCTTTCTACTGAAGCGGGATTCTTGCCGTAGCTCCCAATCGAAAAGACGTGTTGGTCAATCCCTTGCTCTCTATCTCTCTGTGTCAGTGTTTCCTTCTCCCGCTGTCTTGCAGTTACTCTCCTCTTCTCCAGCGACCGCCAAGAACCAACTTCCTCACGTCTCTGGCGCGCTTCTGGCGAAAGGGGGGGGGGGGGGCACCCGCGCCCCGAACTCGATCGACTGCATACCCATCCCTACCAGCAATTCACTTCAGTCAGTATGGCCGATTTTCGAGATACGGGTTCCCAGGCTCATTAGACATACCATGTTCCATCAAAATCAATGGCCAAGCCTGGGCACTTTCCTGCTGCGGTGTCTTGCTGCGGTGCGCCACCCATCATCTCTCTCTCCGCGCTAGTGTGCAAAGGACAAGAGAAAAAGTCTCTTCCTTCCAACCAACTAACTCTCACACTCTATGTGTCTGCTGGCTCTTGACCTGGTGCCGGTGCCTGGTATGCTTCCCTCCCATTTTTTTCTTTCTGCATTTGCCTCTTTCTCTCCGCGGCGTCTGTCGTTCTCGTATTATTTTCTCTACCCCCTTTCCATCCTACCTTAATGATCTGACATGACAGTCTTACCCCCAATTCGAGAAAAAGGCGCATGTCAGAAGGCGAGACAATCGCCTCTGTGACACCAACCCCATCATAGATGCTCTGCCGCCGTCCCGTGTCCAATCGCTTGTAAATGAGTGCAGGTGCAATTGTATGTAAGGGTTCAGAAACTGTAGTGAACCCAGGTCTTTTTCTCGTACATCTCCTTCGGGAGACGATCTGCCCACGAGGTGTTGTTGCACCAGGCTTCACCAGCGTCCTTTTCCCGTACGACACGACATCTGATGACAGACGGGCATTTGCTCCGTAAGGTAGCCAGCCCTCCCTCTCCTGCCTTGCCTGCCCCTCCCTCCCCCCTCCCGCGACCAAGCCTGCAAGGTCCAGAGTTCACAACGGGGGAGGGGAGGCACCACACAAGCTGACGCCCACGGCACATCTCCCGCTTAGTTTTGACTGTGTCCCAGTCACCCTTCCACCAGGTTCTGAGCCGTCTTGCCGGTCCACGTCCTGGCATCTCATCATGCCGGCAGTAGTACAGTACGAATACGCCCGCCCGCCATTTTCCCTTCTAAGGTTGTTTGCTTTGCGCGTGCCAGTCCCAGGACCCCGTATCGCAGCGTTTGAAGGATTTCCGTAGTAAGCGGAAACTAATCAGAAACCTGGTAACACTCGTGATAATAATTAGGTACTACAGCTCAGATACAGAATATCGACGTCGACGATTTCTCTCCCAATGAGTCAGTATCTGCCAGGTTTAACCGGCAGGCATGTCTACCCACCTAGACTATTTCGTGACGACCTTGGCCCAACGTCTTTCGACTGCCATCTTTGATGGCGCCCGCATGAGATTGTCCATGTTTCACTGGCACACCGCAAAGCCCAAAGAATTACCAATCGGCATCTCCTGCAGATGTTGCCGACTGGAACGTTTCCTCCGTTCGCTGTTTGTTGGACTCTTTCCGAGTTTTCTTCGAAAGACGGCGCAGCGCAAGGATACAGAGACTTGTCCAATAAGCGGGCATGGGTTTCTTCGCCAACAGAATGATATTTGGCGACCAACATCGATCGTAGTCCGTGAGACTTTGTGCACGCATTTCCGTGCAAATGTTTCATAGGTGGGCTAAACCCTCAGGTACTCTCTCATACAGCAGCCAACCACCCGGTAGTCAAGAACCAGACTGCTCTGACCAACCAGCTCTCCCATGCAAGGCGCATCATGTGCGCGTCCCAATCCAAAATGACTGTCGCTGACCCCTCCCAACATGAGAGTAATGATACATTGTGCTAGCCCAACGCCATGGAATGCTTGTCCCTTATACCAAGCAAGAAACAGAGAGAGAAAAAACCGCTGTTGCCCCCAATCATTATGTCGTGCTGTAAATGGAATTCGCTCTGCCTGCCCCGGATGCCGTCCCGGTTGCTGGTCCGGAATTCAATCCGGCTGCAGACTAATTCATGAGCTTAGATGCAATACTACCTTCGGGCCCCAGGCAGCGGTAAGGGCTGGTCGTGCTTGACATTTTGCTGATGTCGAACTAACTGGTCCTTCCTGGCGAATCCGTCTTTATTTGGACACCCTGGTAGTTGGCACTTGTGAGGTTTGGAATGCTTCTGCAAGTGTTGCCTGCTCCTATTAGCGTTGAACTCAGAGATGGGACCCAGCCGTCATACCTGTACATGCAGTTCCGGTGAAAGATCTTGGGTCCCCCGTTGATATTCTGACCCCCTTTTTGGCACGTCCTCCAGTAAGGGCACCTATACTCGCCCTTACCTCTGTGTCGAAGAGAGTCCATATCCACACGATTCGGGTTCCTCTCGTCCGAGTCGTCCGCATCCAAGACATCGTCATCCTCCTCTTCGTCCTCGTCATGTGGAGATGGCGGGCTGGTTGATCGCCTGTCACCATCAGATGGATGGTAGGTGCGCGAGCTGTCAGAAAATGATGCTTGAGATCCCACCGCAGAGAACCCTGTTGTCGAGCTTGATCCTAAAACGGAAAATGACGACCTGGAGCTGGAGTCTGAAGCCATAGGGTGTTGTCTGTACTCTGGAAGATATCTGTTTTGGTGTGGTGGAGCTGCACGGTCTCTGATGGTCTTCAGATTGCCCGCACTGCTGTTGATTTCTTCCTTCATATTGCTAAAACGCCGTCAGCAGTGTGCACCTCCCACGGCCAGAAAGATAGAAAAGTACTTGAACGCACTTTAGCATTTTGTGTTGAGTTTTTGCGAATTCCAGAATGCCCATGTCGTTGAACCCATTAGCGCGGTAGGCCTGGTCTACGAGATTGTGACCGGTCGATTCCAAGCGCTCTTTCGTCAGGTAGTCGTCGGTGAACTTCTTAAAGGCATCGAAAACATGCATCGTGACGTCTGCCATGTACGCCAATTCGCCTTCTCTCTGACTGTGCCGTGGAAATGTCTTTCGGAATTCATCAAATATGCCCGTGAACATCATGAGAGCCTCCGTCTCCCGGTTGACGGCCTTCTCGGGGTTGAGTAACGAGTTGATATCGAGAGGCATGTTGAAAATAGTGGCGTAGCCCGAAGCATGAACTCAATTAAGATGGTGCCTATTCGTGGATGGTCGTGAGTTATATCGTGCCAAGTTGAAACAGCAGGCCAAAACGGTTGAGCTTGTCGTTTGGAGCGAGTGTTACGGTGGAATATCGAGACTTTGATGTTGGAGTGAGGACCGGTGGTGATAGTAGTTCAGCAAACCATTTCGAAGCAGACCAAGTGGGTCTTTGTGGAAGAAGGCAAGCTTGATGATGCTGGCCAGGCCAAGGAGGGATTTACGAGGAGTCGAGAGTTGAGACGTTGAGAGAGGGCAAGCGTTGGCGTTGGCGTTGATGGAGCTAGAGAAGTGCTAGAGGTAACGTCCCGGTCACAACTCAGGAAAAGTTTGTAGGATTTGGGCAGGGGAAAGTAGAACTTGAAAGATGGAGACGGGTGGAGAGGGGGTTGAGTTGAACAAAGTGACGGGGGAGGGGAAAGAGAAAAGAGATAAGACCCGAGTCTAGCAGAAACACACGAGGGACGGCGGATAGGGCCAGAGGAGAAGCTAAGGTAAGGAGTAAGCGGTTGAAGGCAAGGAGAAAGAGAGGGACAGAGAGAGGATCAATCTGATGGATGGAGAGTGACAATCGACGGGGCGAGGCCGGGGGGAAGGGGAGCGGCAAACGGCCAGAAAGCGGATCTCAGGCTGGCACGAGGGGGGCAAACGGCTCGCCGAGGACGCAGCAAGCATGCAATGGCGCGTTGGCGACAGCGATGATATTGGCGAGAGGTGCGTGTGAGGAAATGAAGATGAGAGAGTGGTGGTGAATCCTCCAAGTAGCTGCAGATGCGGTCTCAGTCGTAGTGCCAGTCCCTTGCCTCGTTACGCCCGTAGGAATCGGTCAAGCAGAAGAGCCAAAAATCCCAGGACTCAGGGCTCAGAGCTCAGAGGAGAGAGGAGCCTGAAGGGGGTGGGAGAAGAGATGGAGAGGGGGCAATGATGAAAAGCCTGACGGAGGAGTCTTGGTGGACGGAGGGGGGCAAGACACGACACGAAAGAGAAGAGCATGGCATGGCGAGTGAGGCAAGTAGAGGATCCCGCTGCCGCTGCCGCTACCGCAGAACGTGAGAGGAAGTGAAAAGTGGAGGAAGAGAAGAACAAGAACGAGGCCATCCATGAGGAGAAACTGGAGTGGCATTCTGCATGTTTCTGCATGTCTAAGACGGAAGGGGTGCAAGGGCCAATGGTGGGTTGACGGTTGGCTTCGCGTGGGTGGTGCATAAGCAGACCGAATGTAAGCAGCGCGAGACAAAAGAGGGAATGGGTGCGACGCAGCAGTGGCAGTAGCGACGCAGCGGCGGGAAGAAGCAATTGTGCGGCTCGAGGCAGGGCAAGTTCGGAGGGGAGGGGGGGAGGAGGGGCCCAGAACGCGGCCGATCTGAACGAGAAGTTCAAATGTCCAGAGCATCCGTACAGACTGGAGTCTCCATACCTAAGCGTGCTAAGGTACCTTTCGGCGTGGGAGTGGATGAGAGACATGGACGAGGGGGGTGCGGGCAGGCACCGTTACCGGGACCCATAAGGCAGGTTGACCGGGTGGGGATCATGGAACCCAAGGCACGGCCGCAGGGAGACCTTGGAAGATAGGTACCTTACCTTACTTTACCTCACCTTACATAACTTGGAGTGAGGAAAGTACGGAATACTTGATTACCTAGTATACTACCTTATCCTTCCACTTTGAAGTATCGGAAGGCGGCAACAGATGACAGGCAGGACCGACTGGTAGTTGATGTGTCCTTGTCAATATCTTGGGTATCTTATGGGAGGTATGCTCGGGGCAGGCAAATCATAGTCTTCCTTCTCCTCCAAGTTGAAAGATGTCAAAGAAGAAAGAGCGGTGTCAGTCACGGTGGTGAGGATGGCACTACCTATCCTCGCACTAATTATCTGGATGGGTGTTGCAGCATAAGATAAGTTGGGAGTTGGAAACATGTCAACATCTACGCCTTTGTGGACGTACCAGACGTAGTCTGATGGAATCGTAATGGCAAGCCATGGGGCTCCGGGATTTGTCCGAAGGGTGGATGCCCATCTGAACGCCGGTTGATGACATCTCGATGATGTCGATCAGCATGTTGGGAGCTGCTGGTGCTAGAACCGGTGCCGTTGCCGGCGCGGATAGCGACCAGACCGTTGGTACCGCTTCTGTTGGTTGCGCGGCTTTGCCGAAGCGATCAAGGTCAAGGTCACGGTCATGAACATGGTCTGAGTGATGAAAGGTGATGATGTCCACGATGGCGAAAGTGGCACCTGGCAGACGCCTCATATCAGCAAGGGTTAAGGGCTATGGCCGCGGATAGATGAGAGACAAAGAAAGATATGAGGATCCAGGAACAGCATGGAAGATAAAGCAAGTACTGCAAGCTGGGAAAGAATGTAATTATTGCCCAACTGCAGCGTGCTGGAACTGGAAATGAAGTACGGATACCATCCGTCGACCAGGATAAGGCATTTCTGAACTGCTCTAATCTTGCATGAGAAAGAGAAAAGATGTGCTGCAGGTGATAATAATTGTGGTTGCAACTTGCCAGACCCTTTTTTACTCCGTCGGGATCCGTACGGACATTGGGCGCCTGTCTGCCCGTCTTCCAGGTTGGTATCCGTAAATATTTTGGTGCATGAGGGATCGGCAATCCCTCCCCACGTCGTATCTTTTGGAGAATCGTACACTTTATTGAGAATCGAGGTAAGAAGAGGCAAAAGAAAACATGTAGGTGGTAATGGAAGACCAAGGTACCATGCATGCCACGATTCCCTCCCGTGAACTTCACGGACGGCGGTCAGGTCATGGAACTCGAAAGGTCAGGCCAGGGTCGTGAAGGCAGGAAGAGCGTGGGGCGGGCGGGCGAGGGATGAGGTGAGGTGGAGGAAAGTTGAAGTGGGCACTGGGAAAGCTGTAAGGACAGAAACGAATACTGGGGAGCTGGTGAGCTGTGAACGAGCTGCAAAGCGGCAAATACCCATTTCACGATTGTTGCTGGGCGCAGCGCCGCAGACTTGCAAGTTGCCCGCTTGCTGCAGCATTGATCGGTTGGTTGGATTTGCAACATTGGACCAGGGAGAAATGCATGTGCGAGCGAATGGGGAAAGGTCTGCCTCAGAAAACCCATGTCTACAGACTGGCACACTAACAGATTACAGTAGGCAGGTGGGTGCAGGTCGTTGGTGGCGGGGAAAGAGGGAGGGGGCACAGTTGGGAAGCCACGCTAGCGAGATATACCTAGCGACAAGTTCGACATGGGCAAGATGGGGAAGGGGGGCACCATCAAATAAGGTACTTGGCGACTTCGTACCTACACGAAGGAAGGAGGGGCAACACCAAGGGTAAAGATCGGCCTCGAAAGGTATCCCCCTTCGTCGTTCAACAAGCTCTGGCAGCCACCAACTTGGCAAGACTCAAGAGTCGCTTCCTTGTCCAACATTCCTGCCTCGCTCATGTTCCCTCCTTCTTGCTATGCTTTCTTTTTCTTGCAGATACCCTCAGGTTCTTGTATTCTCTACCTAAGGTACCTCCCTGGAGGCTGGTGCTTCTTCACCTTGCCGCGTCTTGCTGGTCCCCATGGGTCCACCACTCGTGACCGCACAATTTGGGAAAATGCATTGGGTGTGATTCTCCTGCTGCGCCACAAAGACAGTCCACTTGTTCGATGTCTCCTTCTCGAGAACGTGCGGGTTTCTGCTTTCTTGACAACCTGCCCACCTACATGCCATCCATTCCATCCTGATCTTACCTGCGCATGGGACTCCCTCAGGTGATTTTCCATGATAATCCATCATCATCTTGCTTCCTGGTTGACAAAGAACGACACGAAGAATTACCTGACCGCGCATTCCCAAACACGCGCCTCCAAGGGTCCGGAGTTGTCGAATTAAGCTCACCCCCCGACCCCCGACTTAGAGTTCGCCTGGCGTGACATGCGCACGCAGCAAGGACCACTTTCACCCGAAGTTGCAGTCCGTCGCAGTCGCCGTCGCAGTCTTCTCTTGTCCGTCACCGCTCCGGCGCCCACGTCCAGTCACCAGTGGAGGTCCAGCTCCAGCTTACCTTGGGCTCCAGCTCCAGCATCTGCTGCGTGTGAAGTCTGAGCCCGATCAGATACCCGTACCTTGCCTTGGTGACGGGAGGAAAGAATCTGGCATCGCTACTGCCCGTGTCAGGTCGTTGTCGCCTCCTTCTTCCTCTTGTCTCCTTAGCCCACCTCCACCACAATCTCCGCCTCCGCATCGCCCTCCTGGTCCTCAACGCCATCCTTCTTGACCCCTTCCTCAGAGGACCTGACCAGAGTACATTTATACCTGCCTTGTTAAGCTACCTACCTACCTGGGGTAAGGTTAGGTATCGAGGCGGGACCTTCCATTCCCGTCCTTGACGTCAAGATCAAAGTATTCGGGTAAGTAGATATTCACCCATCTAATTCGACCGCCCGCCTCAATCGCTTCCTTCCCGGTCCCATCTCTTTTCTCCAACCGCTCACAGTCACGTTGAGTGTGTCAAACCACATCGCTCAGTCGCCTTCTCGGAGGTGGTCCCGATGCTTGATGCCAATTGAGACACACGTGTTGGGTCACACCTTCCTTCAGATGATGTTAGTTGCTTGGGCACCGCAGTCGGTGTGCCCTCCCTCGATGGGACATCCACACGGAAGCTTACACACACACACACACACGCACTTTTTCTTTTGGACCCATCTCCTGAGTCTTGCTTTCTCCTCGTTCAAGGGATCCAACCCCGCTGCTTCGACCATTTCTTCTTCGTCTCTTCCCTTTCCCCTCCCCCGCCGTCCTTTTCTCGCTTCCATGCCAATCCAGGCGCAGACGTTGGCAGAAGGAATGTAAGAATCGCGTCACAGTCGCAGACACGCTAAGGCAAGGCAGACAGGGCGACCTATCGCGGTGTAACGATAACTTTGCCTTGTGCAACCCGAACAGCTCAGCTGCCAGCTTACATGACGATTACTTGAAGGTGCTCGGCTCTACGGCTACTGCGTCTACATTGCACCATTTTTTCGTACGGAGTATCATACGTACCTGACCACGCAAATACTGCGCTCCGTTCTGTGCCAGGTACGAAACCTACACAGGTCACTCATCTAGCATCTCATCTCGTCTTCGGCTCGGCAAGCCGTCAGACTTCCTATCCGACGAGCGGGAATGTCCCAGTGGGTTGAAACTCTAAATCACGGACTCGACGCCAAATCAAGACACGTCCGGCACATCAGGTCATTTGACAAGCCTCAATTACACACTGGCGCTTCCACGTCTCGCCTCGCCCTTGTCTTTCTTTCTGGGCGCAGCGCTATCCGTACATCGAGGGGCTCCCGCTGTCTCTCCCGTCCGCTCCAACATCAGCCCAACAACGCCGTGGCCGTCTTGCCTGAATCCACAACAAACGACTAGAGTAAACTAAGAGACTTCTAGACCAGACAGACTAGCAGAGACAACATTCCGTCGCGCGCGGGAGACACGCCGGCCCCCGTCCGCCCCGTGTTTTGCAAGCCAAGCCCAAAGACGTTGAAACAGCGCATTAGGATTTACTCGGCAAGTTGGCAATTCGATCATACTTACCGATATCCAATTACCTCCCATCATCTGGAATCTAAAGTTCCGAAACGACGGCTGCTAGATCGAATCGTCCGTTGGACAGACTTTCACCCGCAAATTGAGCATCCAGTAACATCTTCCAAATTGCACCCGCCTCGTTAGCCAGCATTCCAAATTGTCTTGTCTCAGCAAAATACCGCACTTTCTCGATACCCATCTACCTTTTCCTCCAAAATCATAGCAGCCAGCAGCCAGCAGCCAGCAGTCAGCATTTCAGTTGGTAGGCGGATTCGTTCGACAAAGAACGGGCCAAGTTCAAGAAAGAAAAAAGGACAACGCAGACTTCTCGTGTCCGACTGACTCTGGCTCTGACCATCCTCCAGTCCAAGTGGAGCCATCACAAGAACTACCAAACTAAATTAGAGCACCAACACCTTGGTTCCGTTCAGTCCGTACTCCGTACTCCGTACCGGTGACAGCACGCACCTTGCACGCAGGACATTCCACGGCGGAGTCGACCACTTGGAGCGACACTCGCACGGCGCGGCGTGTGTACTCACAACTTTGCTTGCTCTGTGCCTCTGAAAACTTCCATCCGAGCTCCCATTCCGTCACCCGATCTCCCGTCCACTCGACCAAGTTTTGTGGAAGTTTCTTGTCTCTTGTCTCTTGTCACTTGCAGATTGTCGCGTTGCCTCATCTGCCACCCCACTTCATTCCTTCTACCTTCCACAGCTACCTTGGCTCTTTCTCATTCGCTTCCATTCACGTTCACATTTCCCCCCTACTTCATCTCGTGGCAGGCAAGTGCACGAACATTGGTCTCCACCTCTTTCCTCAGCTAGCGGGCGCGGGAAGGCATCCTGAGTTCATCCTGACAGTAGCGCGTTGCTAGGGCCTGCTGCTGGCCGTTGCTAGAATCTCGTCCGCCCCTGCCGGCTGGTCGCTCAGGTGCTGGTGGCAGGTGTTACCGTGCTGGTGCTGTTCTCTCCTTTGGGCCCATCTTTCCTCCTTACCGGTAGGACCCACCTCATCCGACCCGACCTGCACCACGTCCACGCTTCCTTCCTCCCCGAGCTCGCGCTAACGTTAACAGCCCCGTTGTCTCCACTTTCCGCATCTGTTCCCTTACCTTAGGCTCTTAGCCAAGGTATACCCGGTCGCGTCCCACATCGACCTCACCTCCCCCCTGGCCCTATCGTGGACCACAGACGTGGGACTTCGCAGCGCTCCCTCCACCACTATCCACTTTTGAATATCAGACTATCGCACCCGGCACCCGTGCACACACTCCCCCACGACCTCGTCTCCTCCATTCTGGACTGTGGACAGACCTGGGCACGCTGGTCTCGTGTATCCATCCGGACAAAGTACATGCCTTTAGGCATCCCGTGTTCCGTGCTGCTTTCCGTCCCTCCCCGTCCAGGGCATGCTTGGTGCGACAGTCATGGCTACTAGGCCGCGGAAGAGAAGCCAGCCCATGGACGAGGATCCTCCTCTCTTTTCCTATTCAACAGCCTCCGCTTCTGTCCCTACAACTACACCTTCATCGACGCCTGCCTCTACACCCTCGCCTGGAGACAACAACTCCAACATCAATGTCCAGGATTCCCAAATATGGAGCCCGGTAGGAGACTCCGAGTTTCCATGGTTCTCTCATGGAGCCAACACTCCCCGGCAAAGACGTCGAGTGTCTAAACCCCTTGAGGGTGACCGGCCCCTGGCACGATCAAAGCCATGTAAGCTGGACGGATTTCTTTACGTATCCTGAGCCGCCTGTGCCGCTCCCGTCCAGTATAGTGCGATTCCTGGCAGACACGAGAAGGGATGGAAGAAGAAGGAATAGATGATGATAGCACGAGGTCTTAGGAACCGTTGCCGACGAATCCTTGAGTAACAACAAACTAGCAATCCCTGATCCGTCGACGACATCGACTAGACATGGGGCACCGTATGGCCCACCAGTTTCTCCTCACCCGCCGCCAGATGTGATTTTCTCTCCGCGACTCCCTACTATAGAGGCCGACTCGGCGGAGGATTTGGACCTCACGAATCCCTTCGAGGATAACGCCGATGATGCGGATCGTCTCGTCCTGGGCAAAACCCGTATTCAGGCCGGAACTATTATTGATGGATACATCAAGTTCCACAGCGGCAAGTCGAGGGCAGCCAACCTACCGCGTCGACAGGCGGCGATACAACCGTCTGATCCCCAGGCTCTCCTGTCAGAACTATGTTCTCAAACGTTCTTGTTCGAGGCAGGCCTTGAAGACAATTGTGACAAAAATCTCTTCCAGTTTTGTGAGTCTCGGTACATCTGGCCAACATGGAGAATGGCTAACATTCTCAAGACGTCAAGGCATGGTGTTCTGGCCGGAGTGTCCTCCACAAAACCAACTGCTGGCTCGTCAACATCCCCCGAATAATGAAGGACAGCTCTTGTGTCAAGCACGCGATGCTAGCGCTTGCTGGAACATATGTCCTCGACTACCAACCCGAAGAGAGCATTCGACAAGTAGTCAATGCACACTATAAACGAGCCGTCCTACTCTTGACGATGGCTTTGAGAGAGGAGGCTCGGAGTCCCAGTCCCACGGAACACGAGTCAAACAGCCTGATTGCCGCCGTGACGCTGCTAAACATGATCGATGTTGTATCCCCAGAGCAACGTCGGCCGCCGAGTGCGGTTCCTCGTTGGCTAGAAGGTGCTCGCCTCGCTTGTCGTTTGCTGGATAAGTCGGATCCGGGTCATCGCTTCTGGGTACCCTCCAACATTCAGCCTTCCGACATGCAGATGGGCAACATGATCATCGCCGCCAGGGCCGCCATCATAGCCCTTCCCATGGCTCCTCTTGATTCGAAAGACACAGGAGAGCAATTTTCTTGGCTGTGCCAGGGCACTGAGCCGGAGACTCGCAGGATACATGGTGGATGCGGCATGTCGCCGATACTTCTTTCTCGTTTTGCTCAGATTACACAATTAGCAGCATGGTTGTGGGAAGACCCCAGTAGCAACGATTTTCACATGAAATCGAGCAGCAAAATAGTCCGCCAAGATTTGGGCAGGTTGCATCAGTGGACACAACCCGCCGCCGAGTCTCCGTCCTCTTCGGCCACAACGCGATCGGATCAATCTCGAGATACATCAGACAAACGCGCTATCGAAGATCGCATTAAGCGAAACGATTTCGGCCTTGTGATGGACGCAGAATCTATGACGGAAGTCACGGCCGAAGCATGGCGTCTAGCAGCCCTCATCTACCTTCGCTGCCGCCTCGAGAGACTACCTCGCTCTCACCCAGACGTCGTATCTGAGGTTGACCAGCTGGTGAAATGCATTGACATGATGCCAACCTATGGCACCTTCTTCACTGCGCAATCTCCATTCTTCCCGGTCTTCCTCCTAGGAATTGTGGCCACGACAGAGGCACATAGTCTTTGTGCCCTGAACTGGTTTCGATCGGTCGTCAGCACCAGTTGTCGCTCGGTAAGTAAAGTGATGAGAATCCTATAGTTGGTGTAAATTCTAACCAGAGATATCCCAGAGCGTGCCCCCTGCTTTCAACTCCCTTCTGCGTATCCGTCATTGGATAACGGCCAACGTTGATGACAACATTCCTTCCGACCTTCCTGACCTCATTTCAGAGCGACACTCCTGGTGGGAGCCACTCGTGGCGCACATTATTTCTACCGAAGGAACTTTGTGTTTGATCTAGAGGAAATATAGGGGCATTGATGACCAGACATTTGGAAGAGAGATGCATTTTCGCAGAATACTTCATGCTATTCATTCTGGAGCACTCTTTGTTTGCAATTCTTGCTTTCTAATGCAAGCATTTGTTACCTATCGTGCCTCTAAAGAATCGAGTGCGCTTCCGTCATCTCGTCATGGTTTGAGTCGTCCATCCGCCTCCGAAAGAATTCCCCATCCTCACACTATGAGAGATCAGAACCAGGACCACACATCTACCTCTATGTACACACAGTGTGCCTGTACAGCTACCGAGAATGGTCTACTCCCCGCGTACGTAGATGGCACTATCCGTCTCGTCAATGGAGTTCTCAATGGCAGCAGTGCGTATGAGGTACTGTCGCATGTCGGAACCCTCAATAGCCCACGACTTGACGACTTCGAGGCCCGCCTCGGCGCACATGTTGTGTACGTCCTCCTCGTTGCGCTTGTGAGCGTCGAACCAGTCGATTTCTAGACCCTGCTTTAGCGTCTTGCCCTCTTTCTCGGCAACAATATCGCGCTTTGCCTTGAGGAAGAAGCGATGGCGCTTCTCATCCTCCTCGATTTCACCACAGATATCCCAGTCCTCGGGCTTGAAGACATCCTCACCAAGGAGGACATTAGCGTGCTTGAATCCATTATGGAAGAATTTCTCGAACAGGGCGGGGTGGGTGTGGTAAGCAGCCCAGACCTTGGTCGAGGTGACGTCGTGGCCGTCCATGCCGGCGAGGATGAGGTCGTCTGGGCGCATGAGGGCAGCCCACTCACGGAGCAAGGTGACAGCCTTTTTCCAAGGGTCGTTGAAGAGGACGGAGCCCAGAGAGAGGAAGACTCTAGGAGAAGGAATGTCGTCACAGAAGGCGAGGCCTGCCTTGAAGTCACCCCAAAGGCCTGCCATGCGGACGCTGCCGGCCGCGTGCTCAGGGGCAAGGGCCCCGAGGTTGCAGGTGAGGGAGTGGTTCGAGATGTCGAGGGCGAGGTACGTGGCGTTGCGGCCGTGCTTGGCAAGTTCTTTTAGGAGGAAGTTGACCTTGCGCATGTCACTGTAGATGAAAAGAAAAGAAATCAGCAAGTAATCATTACCCTAACATATCAAATATAAATAAGAAAGGGAGTAATCTTACCCAGCTCCCAAGTCAATCATGGTAGCGTCGTTGGGAATGTAAACGGTCGCCATCTCCTCGCTATTCTTCTCGAACAAGACCATCTCGTCGCGGGTCTGATAGAACTCGGGGGTGAAGATGACTTCTGCCCAGATGGCCAGCCCTTCATCGTTGTACAGCAGCTCGTCGGGCATGGTTGGGATCTCGACACTGCCGCCAATACCGGTATTCTCGTGCTTGGCGGCCACGGCAAAGACGCGCTGGAGGTCCTCGAGGATGGCGGAGGACATGCTTCCGCCGCCAATGTCGAGCACGCTGCCGTGAGCGGGCATGTTGATTATTTTTGATTGGGATGCCATTGTTTTTTTCTTCCTTTTCTCTTTCCTTTCTTGTTTCTTGTGACTTGAGGTGGACAGGAGATTTGAAAGGGGTTTGTTGGTTTTGGTACTGCAGGTTGCCGTCTTGGTTGACGTTTCTCCCGTTCTTTCCCGATGAGAATGACGTGGGTTCGAATGTCGGTGAGGAAACGGGTGGTTAAAAACGTGTGAAAGTAATGGCAATGACAATGGACAGGAATAGTTTGACTTTTGTGTAGGTGGTAGAGTAGAAGTTGATGAGTGTTCGTAAAAAGGGAAGAAGCTCAAACGATGGAGCTCCCAGCCGATGCCTTTTATACATAATCCCCCTCTTCGACTGACGCAGGGTTTCTGCCACCCCAGAGAAGAACTCCTGAATCACTCGTCATTAAGAGCATGCCGTTATTCACGTTTTTCTGCACCTTCCCTTCCCTTAACCCCCACTGAACCCCATTTCCCCTTCATCTCATCTCATCCTCATTATAAGACCTGCGATATTTGAGTGGATGAGAAGGGGAGGGGTGGGCATGGGAGGTCTCTCCTTACGCCTCTCCCCTGGCAAACATATATATGCACAAGCGCGCCGAGCGAGGTAGGCGGTGGTGTTTGTCCACATGAAGCCATATCCCACTCGGCCCTCGCTCTCTCTCTGGTTGGATGGTAGCCACGAGGACAAGGAGAAAGATGCATGCACGTAGTAATGCCACTGACGATTCAAGACAAAGTGCCAAATCCCTGACTTACACCAAGTGAACCCAAGCAACCCCCACCCTTGACCTTGGCCTTGACGTTACTCGATCGCCGACTGCGAAAAGAGGTTAAAAGGGTTTCAGCAGCTTGAGCAGCTGAACAGCCCAAACAGAAAAGTCAGACAGGCAAACAAGAATCCAACGCCCAAAGGTACCTACCCACCTACCTTTTCTCCAGTCCGTCGATCGTCGGTGAGATGTGGAATCCGCGCCTCGTCGTAGACGGGTACGTTTCCCGATGAGACGTCTCTGATCCCACAGCCCTGTTCATGCTTGGGCAAACCCAGTCAGTCAGGCTCATTCGACAGCCTTGACATATCAAGGACAGGCCCACGCTAGGTCCGGCGCGGCCCTCCTCTTGTCTCATTCCTCCTCCATCCTGCGCCAAGGGCGTCGCCCTCATTCTCGGAAACGTCACCCATTTTTGGTTCCTTGACCGGTTGGACGGGACCGAATCAGCCCAACTCAGGGGGAAAGACAAGACAACGAAGGCGTTCCAAAAAGAAACAAGAAAAAGATCAAAGGGGTGTGGTTGGACAAGGGGCGGTGGTGGTGGCCACCGACGCCGCAACGCGGGGTCCGCAGTCAACGCGAAAAAGGAGTGAGGACCGGGCCGTTTCGGGGGTCGTCGGAGAGAAAACGTAAAGGGCTCGGCGGCGTAGATCATGCGGAGGCTGGTACCACGATCGAAGTTCCGCACTTCTGCTTTCCTATTGTTGGGTCACAAACGCTGGCCATTGTGCGTTGTCCCACTGACACCCACAAACATTACGATGTTGCTGGGCCTGCATGCTGGTTTCTCAGGGCAAAGACGCGGCAACTGGTTAATTGGTCCTGCAGTTTGCCTATGCAGCGGATAAGTATGGCGAGATTCCACTTCACAAGAGGTCATGATGGGGCGAATGAGTTTTGGATCCGAATGGCGCAAGAAACACTCTCGCATATGCGCTGGCTCGCTGGCCTGCTGGGAGAATGGGTAGGATGGATGGCCGCCGGCTGATATCCTTTCCTCGGTCAAGACAAAAGGGCGAATCCGATGCGACCCCACGGCTGATTGATCGAGACACTGTCGAATCGGGCTGACATCCCGCACATTTGACAGCCATGCCCATAAGCTCGGTCAACCTAACCTGCCATCCACGTAGGTCAAAAGGTGCACATCGCTCCCCGGATGAAAGACGTCGGACTCATCTTTATAACCGGGGAGGTGGGTTTCGTGGGTCTCAATGTCGCAGATATGACTGGCTATCTCGCGTGATTCTCCCCGTTCAGAAGGGGGATGAGTTATCATATTAATTAAAAAGCGCATCTTCACCGAGCTTCGACTGTCTCAACGCCTCATTTCCCGTCCCCTATGCACCGCATATCTATCAGTAGGTTTCTCACATGTGGTTTTGATGCAACGTATCAGGCCTCCATTCTCAAGAACGGCAGGCCAAAGCAATCGATAGGCATGTAGTGTCAATTGCAGCCTCTCCAAAGCCAAGTTGACGAGTTACAGGTGCCCCTTTCATACGGATGTGGTCAATCCTGTCCGGCCGCAACACGTTTACTCGGCACGAATGGTCTGTGTGTTTCTGGGCCGTCCTTGGGCACTACGCACCGGCTCCGGGTTGGCTTTACGGAGCGGTCCGCCTAGTATCCGTAGGGAGATGACGAACAACGCAAGGCCTCTTGATGGTCTTTGCGGTCGTGGAGATCGACCGCGGAATGTAACCCTGGGTGGTTGCAAATCCCCAAGCTTATCGTTTGTCCGGTTGAGACCGGCCTGGAGACACGACTCAAAGACGAGAATGCTCCTTCATGGCCAAGGACTGATGATGCACTTGAACCGCCTGCGCCAGTTCGCGTTATCCCATCAAGGGGGCATGTTAGGGGTCACGAAGTCTTGCTTATTGGCGGAGCTGCGGTTGACCCCAGTGCAGATGTCTCGCCTTTTCTAGCCACGTCGGGGACTTGTCTGGCGGGTGACTTGCAACACCTGCTGGTCTGACTGGGAAACCGCACCACGGGAAGCTGATTCGTCGTCAAACGACTCCTTGAGCGACGAGGAAACCGGGCAAAGAATAACGAAATGCAGCCCTGACTGAGCTCAGTGCTTTGGTGAGGATGTGCCCGGAACCTTCGTTGGACCGTCACAGCGGGCCTCGGAGAATTGGCAGATGCCCACGGCCGCTCGGCAACGTCAAGCCAAACCCTGGAACCTGATCCAAGCATGAAGGTGGCACAGCCTGGTGCGGAAGGGCCAACGTTTCTGCCGCACGCGCCTCGGAACAACGAGTCCTGCGGCCGGGTCCTCATTCTCGAACACAAACATGCCCTTCGTCTGGCGACGTCGAAGGGCTGTAGGCACAAAGCGCATCGAGTGTGTTTTCTTGCAGGTTTCGGGTGGTTTGAGCGCCCCCAGACTCGCTCATCCGACTGATCGAATTACTCGGTAATTACGGGTGAACCATGGTGTCGGATGTCGATGATTCCAGCCAGACGGACGCGACCCAGGCTGACCGGGGTCGGCATTGCTCCCGCAAGATCGAGGTTCCCTGTTGAGCGGCCAAACCGCGCAGAGTCAGGCCAGATCAGGCAGCCTTTCTAGCTGAGCCATCGTCATGGATCTCCCCGCTGGAGCCCGTACCGTTACGCAAGGCCCATGAGAGACGCTACGACGCTCGCTCGCAAGTCAAAGGCAAGGCTGATGGAGCGAGGCAAAGCTTGATATTCGACCTTTGAGGCTTTCTTCACCCGAACAGCACAGATGGGTCGCATTCTAGGCTGTCTGCGTAGGTATGATAGCCTCGTATTTGAAAATCCGGAGGGATTCAGCAGCTCAATCCTGGCATGGAATCATATCGATTCAACATCCTTTTTTTGTTCCTTTTTCTTTTTTGCCTGTTGATTCCAAGGAATACTGGCAAGTCTGATGACCGCTGCACCACGCTTACGACAGAGAGCAAACTGTATTCGTACCATGAGCTGGAAAAGGGAGGTGGGTATCTCCCAGCGGCCGTCGGCCCCGATGAGGGTGTGGAGCAAGCGGCTCAACCTGTGAAGTTTGAGGATTCTTGACTCAGTTCTCGCCATTCGGCCGGAATGAACCTTTGATGGTGGTTTCAGAATTTGAAGATGCTTCAGCGATCAATTCGCCCCCCGTGCACCTGGACGGGACGAAGAGACGAAGGTTGAGATGACCGTTGTTGAGAGCCCAATGCTGCCCAAGGTGGAGGTCAACAGCCTCCAGTCCGGCCGGGACTCGTCAACAGGCGACTTCTATGGGAGGTGGTGGCGGCGGCGGCGGCGCCGTCGATACCTTCCAGAAGCCAAATGGAAGAAAAAGAAAAAGAATCAGACGCGTGTGTGCGTGTGTGTGTGTGTGCAGCCAGCGTGACGTTTCCATCCCCGAGCGGCAAAAGTTGGACGCGTTGCCTGCCGATCTCTGCCCTGTATCTTTTTCTTTGCGTTTTGCCCGCGACGGGTTGTCCTCCCACCTACAAGATGGCTTTGTACGAAGGGATCATTACTGGGGTGCCAGGCATTTGCCGCGGCCTCATGAAAGTGCTTTGTAACTGTACGGGTACGGATGTAGCTGCTGAATACCAGTGGATTTGGACAATTCTGGTGTGTCGACCTTTTGCCTTGCTGCCAGGATGATAGTGGAACAGCGGAAATGCCGGTACCGCCGCAGAGTGGTCCAGCAGAAAAGCATGTCAAGGGTTGCCCATTATGGTTGACGAATCCTGGACTTTGATCGTTGAGGCATTGTGTACCCGGGGAGGAAAGTGTCCATGCATCACCGTCTCCCCAGCGAAGAGGAGTGTGCGCTTCTGTCTGGGGTGGCTCCGTTGTTCTTGATGGTGGTGGCTGCTGGGGATCAGAACGGCCAACGGGCGGGCCATAATGTTGAACTTTGCGACCCTATAATTTGACGATAGCCATCAAACCCTCATGGAGCAAGCATTGATGAAGGCCTGGCCATGAGCGGTTGACAGCTCTCGAGTGCAACTGTGCCCTTCAAGGAACACATGAAGACAGCGTAACACAGCCGGCCGGCGGTCATCTCGGATTCAGTTCATCCCACTCAGCTAAGTTTAGCTAACAGACGTAGTCTCCTCGTGTGAGTGGGTCTAACGAGATTTAACATGCACATCCCTTCAACTGCCGGAGCCTTGTCTGGCACTCCCCGACTCCTGAGCCAGTGAGCCTTGACCTGACGTTGTAACTCATCGCCCTCGCCTGGTCGATGCCAGGCAAGGCAAGCAACGCAAGGCGAAGCTAGCGCCTCCCCGTGTCGTGCCAATGAAGGGACGGGTTGGTGTTGCAACTGACAGTGGTCGAGATTCCCAAAGGCCACGATTCGGCACGGGCGTTTCATGCCCAGATCGAAAAAAAAAAGGTGGTTGTCTGCGGAAATGGACGAAAGTATCTCGACGGAGCGTCCGTTGATGGAGAGAGATTAGGTACTCAAACTGCTGCTCGCAGTGGCTGCGATTGAGGGCCTGGGGCGCAACTATTGGTTATACCCTCGTGGTGAATGTCTGAAATTTTTTTATCCTGACTAGCTCGCTGGCGGGACGCATCCAGTTGGCTGACATGCGTATCCGCCACAATACATTCCCCTGGGTGGACGTCAGACTGACCGAGGCTTGGCCTTTCTTGAAGTCTCTGCCGCATCAATTGAAGATACCTACACCGCTCTGTACTCCGTAGTCTAGACGGATACCTGGGTGATTGGGGGCGGTTCTGAACGGGGCATTGATTTGGGTACGGTAGATGTGATGGGTCATCCGCTGATCGTGGTGGTGATCAGGCCCAGTGTTCGTCTGCTGTGCCAGGCCCGACGGTCCCCAGTGCGGCACGGGAGACATCTGGCTAGAAGACGGGTATCTTTTTTCTCTTGCATTGAAGGGTGGTGACGGACGTCAGGTCGTTCCGTGTCACGCGTATATCCGTGAGTGAGGGAGGCCCGATTGCAGGGTGTCGGCGCGCATCACTGGCTTCGATGTCGAATCGTTAAGGGCCAATTTTGAGAGCCCGAGAACCGTCTTGCTACTTCGAGCGAACTTATGCGTTGAACCGTCGTCGATGACCGCGATACCTATTGCTTCTTGGCGCTTGAGGAAATAGACGTACGGATACAAAAAGAATGGACGGAAATAGACGTGATCTTCGGTTTCGCGGCCCTCACCGAAGCTGCTAGCATGACAAGGCCTACCAAGGCTAAAAAGACTGGTAAGTATCAGACAAGGAATCCATGAGCACGGGAAGTTGTTTGGGCTTGGTCAATGGGGTGAGACCGTGAGAGGACAATATGGATACAGACACAGATACCAGTACAATCTGCGGAGTATAGGGAAAGGGAAGAGCAGAGGCCATTTGCGCTTGGCCTGCAAGTGCCTCCCTCTGTTCGCGACTTCACATCACGGGGTAAAAAGCACCACCTGCCGGCCGCAGCTGACGAGGTGTAAATGGAACAGAACTTGCTAGGCAAGGGGCAGGCACTGGCCATAGCCCCATGGCATGAAGCTAGATCCCGCTGAATCTCGCTGTATCGAAGGAGGCCAGCAACAGGACACGGTCAAGCCACTGCGGGAGCAAGCACCCCGCAGCTGTCCACCCAGCGGTCGAGAGCGCTAGACGTGTTCGTACAGTTGGACACACTGTCCGGTCATGGCTTTACAGTGTGCGGACTGCATGCTGCCTGAGTACCTTGGACTGTCGAGGATCCTCCATTGTTCAGTATAGACACAGATACAAAGGAAACATGAGCGCCCTTACCTGAGAGTAGACAATTCTCCCGCTACCAAAGGCATCGCTGGCTGCTGGCGAGGAACCTGGAACGCCGTTGAACCAGAGAACAACCTTGGCCGTAGTAAGCCCAGGGGTCGCGTAGCACAATCGTAAGTGATCCTCCATGGAAGGATGAATAGAAAAGAATCCTGCATGGAACAATCATGGAAGCTGTTCAAGCCTCCAAGCTCAGGCGGTTGGCGTACGCCAATCTTCCATCCCTTGCCAGCCGCTGCCGATGTGTCTAGCGACGGCTATTTGCGCTAGAAGCGAGGCATCTCGCTTTAGCGTCGGTCCTTGAGCTCCCCGTGTTGACATGGTCGAGTGCTTGATAGATTGTAAAGTGGTCAGGGGTTGTGTTGATGCCCGCGTTGCTGCTGATGATGCAACGGCAATCTGCATGCCGATGCGCAAGCACAGAGAGCATGGAGTCGGATCCAACTCGTTACCGCCCAAGACTCGGCCTGGGTCCCAATTCCATCAGCTGGCAAACATGCGAGATACACTCAACCTGTATTCGTCACCACTAGTGCATGGCGACCAATCTGGGCATATCTTCTGAAACAGATTGTCCCGACACGCCTCGCAGTCTGAGTCGTACACACGCGATTTAGCTCATGTTTGCCGTTTGGGACGATGCGCGATGCACCAATTTGGTTGCAGACTGCTCGCAACCAACTCACCTCACCCAAACTACAGAGCACTAAGCTGAGGTGAGGCACGGTACTCTGTATATCCGTACCTTGTCACCTAATTGTTTGACAGCACACCTCAGCAGAGTCTCCTGCCTCTGGCTGACCGCTTCGCTCATCTGCTTTTGCGCCTGTTCTTAATCTTGAATCGTCCGTGCCACGTCGATTGATCTACTCACAGTCGTGCGCTAGCTCTCCTACCTCTTTGCGGTCAAAAGGTTGGGGGGACTAGGGGTCAATGCCACCAAAAGCTCGTGAGCTTCGACAGATTGGGCTGTCTGTAACCGTAGTTGGACGGCTCGCACAGACAATCGTTGTTCAAAGTCGCCTGCGGCAATCTCCGCTGAGGCTCGCTAGTCCAAAGACCTTGTCACCTGGACCACCCCATGGACCATGCATGACGGTTGTAATAAGCCGTGGGTTGCTTCAGCCGTGGGAGTCTGGGAGATGCCGTGATGCGCCCGTGCCTGAGCTGAGCCCTGACGAGGCGGGTACGGGTACTGTGTGTAATAATCCGCAGAGGGCCGGCCGTCAATGGGCCTTTCAATCAGTCTGAGCTTTCGGGAACAGAGCCGCAGGACATCACCTTGACTGTGGTCGACAAGGTACTATCTGCCAGTCTGGTGTCTTTTCGTGAGTGCTCTGGCGTCTGATGCTTGACGCTGGTCATGCGGCGAGCCTGACTGCATCGCAAATCGTCCAGTCCTTCAACATCCAACCCTACTCTGCAGCCGGCTGTCCCGTTCGTAAGTCAAGGCAGCCATGCGAGCATTCGAACGGGCGGCCAGGGCGACAAACATACGTCCAAAGCCCTCGGCGCGCTGTCAACGGCGTGTTTGAGGCCTCAAGGCCCGTTCTTGACACACGCCCCTTTGCCATGGATCCCAATAACGGTAAAGCCAATGGGCCAGTGGGAGACGGGCCCCCAGTCTGCGCGCGCGAGTGCCCCCCGGTTCAAGGCTGATACGACACAAGGTGCCTGGCTCTGGGGCCTTGCCTTGTGCAGCAGAAAGTCCGTGTAATCTTGTGCTCGTCGGTCAATTACCCGGGGGGGCCTGTATTCATCCAACCTTCTCGAAGTATTCCAGAAGGAATGGAGAGAAGAAAGAGGCCTTCCAGGGATAGATTGACATCGAGCACCCCACCCTCGTCGCAGATGAAGCGGCGAGACGGCGGCGCAGCCCATCCCTTTGACGCAGCTGTAATTCCACGGCGGCTCACACGCCGTCGATGCCTTCTAGAAGAATTCTGGAAACCTTCCCCGCTAGGCCTAGCATCAATCTCCTGGCTGCATGCGAGGGCCACTAGGCCTCCCCACGCACTCAACTTTGCGCCAGGTTTGTGCTCACATCCCTGTGGGTTTCGGTCAGAGATGCTGGCAACACCCCTTTTTGGCCATTGCTCCCTAGCTCTGATGTTCATTTGTCCTTAGCGCAAAGGGCGGCCCTAAGAGTGGTAGAGTCCTGGGACATGAAGGTCGTCGCTAAACAGACGGTACCTGCGTCTTGATGTCGTCGTCGTCGTTGTTGTTGTACCTTTCCGCGTGACAACTATGAGGACATCGCAAGCCATGCATATTTGTTATGAGCTTGCCCGTGTTAGGTGATGCCAATGCAGGGCTTCGGTCAAGGGTAACCAATCCGAGGAGAAATTATTCGACGTACGGCCGTCGCGTCACTCGACTCTGGTTTTTTTTTTATTCCCTACGCTACCGAACGTTAGCGTGTAGAAATATTCGCCCTTGGAGCTCGAGAAAGTCGATGTAGCATTTTGTTACTTTGAAAAAGACATACGGATACAGGGCCAGAGACGCACAGAGTCGCCAAAGGTTTCCGAGATATTCAGTTAAGAATAAAGACGAAAACTGAGGGGTAGCAAGCGGTACGATAACCATCGAGGACGTTGAGAAAGAACCCATTGCAAGTTATTCAACTGTTGTCCTTCTGCCTCTCTTCCGATGTGCCAATCTGTTTGTCATCCCAAGAGCCGTGGGCAGACCCCGGTTCCAATAATTTGGGCACATGACAACGGTGACGGCATCAGCCAAACCATCTTGCCAACCTCGAGCCGCTTGTGCCTGATTGTCGGGCCTCTGCATCGACATCGACACGGCTGTCCACAGAGTTTTTGGCAAACAGCCAATCTTTTCCAGAAGCAATGGAGCCCTTCCACGACCATGCCCCTTTGAATCTTTGGTATGGCGGAGCAGCCGGGAGTCCCTGCACCTTGTACTGTCGCACCCTCGCACCTTTTACAGGGCCCTTGGATCGAGATTGGCCATGCTAAGGCATCCATACGGCGTAAAACCTGGCTGTGCGCTAAACGTCAGTGACAAGAGCCGGATAGGAATGGGCAAGAAATAACAAGCAGGGGGTCGTTCAAACAGCTCCAGCGTAACTTTGTTTCGCGACTTTGATACGTGCTCTGAGGGTAGTAGCAAATTTGGAGGTGTCCGAGCGTTCATTGGATGGCACTCTGCACCTCGTTGCCGTAACATTGCAGCCCGGCATAATTAATGGAACTTGTAGAAGCGGCCGCCAAGAGGAAGTCAACGCAAACAAGAGGGAAGCGACAGCATCTGAGGCGGCTAGGTCGCGGGTTCTCTTGATGAGTGTGATGCGTGGGAGATGAGTGGTGAGAAGAGGTGCGGTCAACCATCAGTGTTCCATCTGTAATTTTCGCCATTGGAGAGCAAGGGTGGATATTTGGACTCGCGAGATACTTTGTAGTGGATGGGCAGTTGTACAGTCAGTATTGAAACCCGTATTGTTGTATCTGTACTGCAGCGCAATGGCGTTGCGAAATGGAGTGGCTTTGACCACACTCTGTCTGTCCTCATTGACAGCGTACGCTCGAGGGTGCTCGGCCAGTGCCAACGGTGACTGCCCAATCGAGAAGGGCAGTGACCAAATGGAAGCTTTGGAACATTCGTCCGGCGCAGGGTCAAAGCACCGCCAAGTCTAGCTTATCTGATGAGCTTTGAGTGCTGCTGGGTAGCGGCTCATACGGAGCACTCCGTAGATGCTTGCTTGCGGACGTAGTCATCGATAGGCGGGCAGCATATTCGCGTGCGGTGCCGAATGAACAATGGTTGATACGTGTCTGGCTAAGAGGACGAAGACATTTTGTCTTTCATCATTGACCCAACGTGGTTGATCGCATTCGAAAGAAAGCAACGCAAGAGTGAGTTCTCTAGGTTGCCACACAGCTTGGCCGAGTGCTGGACCGGAGGAAAAGCGATTTGAGGGGAGGCAAGACCTGACTCTCGACTCTCGACTCTCGAGGCAAAGGAAACACATGCGAACACCCAAGCCCCTGGTTTCCGCCCTATCGTAGGTTTTGTATGTGGGGTTGCGAAAGGTAAATTGGATGTGCCATTCTCGCTCCTGAGTGGGAGAGGAGCGACCCACTACTGGGGTGGAGATGATGGCAGAAATAACCCGATTGTTTGATGATGACGAGGCAAAACGAGAGAAAAGCCAAATAGCATTGCTGGGGTCTGTGTTAGGCGAGGGCAGCTGCCAGGCAGCCGGAGGCATACTGTGTGCATCCGAGAGGTATCGGTAAGGTAAGGTACGCAGCAAGGCCTGTCGATTTGGCGAGGCACCCCTGAGCTGTGTGGAAGGATGGAAGAAAAGAAGGGGGTCAAAGAAGTTTGAGAGTTGGATGCATTCGTACAGTATTACTTTGCGTCTGCATGGCGGCGGGCTGAGGGTGATGATGATGAGCAGCGGAGGTGACAGCGGTAGCGGATTCGAGTGATGAAAGATGGTCCCCTATTCCCCTTTTCGTCCATTGATGATGCATTGCGTGCAGATTGGTCTGACAACGAGCGTGATGTTTGTATGCATTGTCGAGGGCCCATTTGTCAGTTGTGTTGATGGTGTTGAGACTCGAGGGCAGTGGCCTTGTGGTGCTCCGTCGGCGTTGGCAAGCTGTCAGCCGCAAACTGTCGATGGCACCCCAGTACGAAAAGTCAGCCGCAGGGCTTTGGCAGAAGACAGCTTGAGAAGAAATAGAACAGGAGGCATATCGGATGGGAGAAAAACATAGCAGGACGTTGATTGAAAGTTGTCGCTTCATATCCGTACGAGTGTTTTACTCTGTACTTCACAGTGAAGAAGGTGCGGTGTCGTGATAGGTACTTCTTCTCCTGTTGTATGGAAAAGGCACACGATGTACATGTGCTGAGAGGCATCAGGGGCAGGAGCAAGGCAGTGTCTCTTTCTGGCCACTGACACTTGCCATTCAAGTCAATTACCTTGGCAAGCCGCTGCGTCTAGTTGCCTTGCAAATCTGTCCAGGGGAAGTTGATGCCGTCACTTTCTCTCTTCCTCTAAGGTATCCATAAGAGATGCATGGGAAATGGAAGGCACAGAATAAACGGTTGCTTCACGCATAGTTAGGTAGAGCTCGTAAGATGGTCACAGCCCCTGGAGGTCGGCGGTGGCCCAACCGGCAGCACAGAGACGATCGCCGCCGACTCCAGGTTGAGCAGGCCCAGCAGTGTGGAGCAGAGGCAGGGAAGCTGAGCACTGGAGCCCCCTTCCACTTGCCGAAGAGACAAGATCGGCCTCGCACTGTCTGTTCTGTGTACACCGTGCATCGGCAAGGTACAGCTAGAGCAGTCGGTGGCAGGCACACTTCAAGGTACCTCGATATTTTGAACATCGTCACAGCCGGTGCCGGCCAAGGTAAGGTAGGAGAGGGAGAGGATGGGAAAGAGAGGGAGTACCTTACGCAGTAGGACATGGGGCGACGCAGGAAGAGAGAGAAAAGGGCGAGGAAGGTACACCAGCAGTGCAGGGGCGAGTGGAGAGCTCCAAGACAACAAGGGAAACCTGGAAGGGGGCAGGCCGCACGCACCCTCGTACCTACCCATAATCGGTTCATGTGTCGTTGCTCTTTCCATGCGGCAACACCAGCCCGACCCGACCTAGTAAGTACCTCATGACCTCTAGGTGGGTGCTGCGGTACCTTACCTTAGCATGATGGTTGTCTGTCTCCATGCGCTACCTAAGTACCCAAGTATCCAAGTGCCTTGCAAAAGTGCTGAGCGTGAAGTGTGTTCCATTTGGACGTCTCCTTGTACCTTCGTACCCATGTACTGCTGTACCTTACCTCGCACCCCCGTTCGTTCCTGCTTCAGCGTCAATGGCCCCCAGTTGTCCCAGCTAAACCGTTCGTTTCAATTCACCAAGCTTCCGCACTTGGGATCTCACTTGACCTGACTTGGGGGGAGGGTGCGCTCTCTGGTTCTCGACATGTCATGTACCCTCTCTTCTTGTTCCAAGACTGACGATACGTGCGTTTTGCGTGTGTGCGCAAGTCCATGTGTGAGTGTGATGTGTGAGGACATCGTCTGTACCTTACGAATAGAGACGGTTGGTATCTGAGGTTTGTGAGAGATGTGTGTAGGGTAGGTACTGATAGGCGTGGTTGCGTGGTGTGAGCAATGGGTCAAGCAGCAAAGGTACATGTTCGCCCAATTTGCATGCAAGAAACTCATATTACACGCTGTCCTCTTTCCTCTTTTTTTCTCATATCCATAGTCTGATCCGTCTACCTCTTTTCGTACCTGCGTATCCGAACGACATTGTTCGATTCATAAGATTAATAAGGATTCCGACGCCAGCCCTCTTTCGATCCATCCATCCCACCCATCCAGCAAGCTACAACAACGCAAAAGCCAAACCAGTCATACATACCTTACCGTACGGATACTTTGTGTACCGACTCGACTCGACGACTCGACGTATCGACCCCATTCTTTTTTTCTCACCGATCCGTTTTACTACGCAAACCACACCAGTCCCTCAGGTGCAGGAACAGGAGTAGGGGCCAGGAGCAGCAATACGGACAGGCCCAGTCACAGCAAGCTGTATCCGTACTGCGTGTGCTGTGCGTGCCGTGCCCCTAGGTACATCGCACACCCCTCCCCCCCTTCCTTCCATTATTCCTTCCTTTCTTCCATCTCCCCCCCGGTCTCACTAAAAGGATCGTCTCCGTGGTTGACATTTTTATAACACCTGCCGAACCCCGTCCGTCCGTCCCTGCCTGCGCTCCGCTTGCTGCGTCACAGCTTCTTTTCCCTTCACCTTTCCCCCTTGCTCTTTCCCATACAACGCACACACAACCCTCGACCCTCGACCCTCACTCGACCCTTTGCACGCCAACGCCAACGCCAGCGCCAACGCGCCAACTCGCAACCCAAACGCCAAAAAGCCAAGGGCCGACCTTACACCACCACCTTGCTCCCTCCTCTCACCTTGACTTCCTTCTCCATACATATTCATACCCTTCCTCTGCCTCTGCAGCACCGACAAAACTCAGGTCAACCGTGCTTTCTTTTTTCTTCTTCATTTTTGTCCCATTCTTCCATTTCCTTGCGACGGGCGACGTTCCCATCTCCAATCCCCAGAAAAGAAACTCCCCTACGCCTACCGATAGTCATCCTTGAGATACCCATTGCTCTCACTCTCTGCAGTAAGTCGAAGCTTCATATTTTTTTCCTTTCATTTATCCCTATCCTCATTTTGCATTCGCATACCGGTACGCCATCCCTTGCCGTCTACTCCTCGTCATTACGCTTCGAGGCCAATGTCGAGTCCCAGACCGAGGCTTCCCTTTCACCCTCTATAAAACCACCACTTGTTGTTTTATTATTGGCTTCAACTTGCTTCCGCTCGTTAGTCCACCGAAAGTGTTTTGTCACCGCGTCTTCCAATCTTGTGGCTGTGTCGACGTGCTTGTTGGCCGGTTGCTGCACAAACGATACGTACCCTGCACCTACACCTGCCGCGCCTCCTGGCTGTGGCTGCCCTGGCTTCTCATGCCAGGTGCTGCTTCAGCAATTTTTCCCGCGCTTTTCCTCATTGACCCACTTTTCCTTCCCTAACCCTGCCGGACCGTCTGCACCCCCGATCAAGGTTTCTTGGCCCCTGTTACCTCATCTCTCGTCCGAGACCTCCTACACGCGAACTTTGACAAACACCCACCCATCTCTCTCGACACAACTGGTCAAGCCCTCGGTCCGGAGGCACCAGTCCTTTTTTTTTCTTCCTCTTTACTCATCCTTTGGCTTTCGCACATGCTCTGCTGTGCATGCCACATCAACCTTTTCTCTCGATTGTCTACTGTTAGGTGCCGACGAGATCACTAACTAGTGGCGCGTCATCTAGATCATATTGACTGAGCCGCCCTCTACACCTTGACTATCCCTCTCATTCTCCTTTCCCGTCACCCGTCGGCTCAATCACGCATATCCGAAAGAAAGGCATCCCCATCCTTTCCTCAAATACGACAAGCGATCAGCACACGTCTCAACCCCGTGACTTCTCGGCGTATATGTGGTGGGCTGTGCCTTCGACAGACAAATTTTTCTATTGCGCCACGTCACGATACTGAGTTGTGACGACGCTGGAGATCGCTATATATCTCGGATCACCAAAAACACAACCGATCAAACGAGCATTCCGGTTAGAGATCTGATTGATCATCACATCGTCAATTCTTCAGTACGGTCCAGGCGAAGCTCAAGCCTAGTCTTCGAGAACGAGCAACATACTGGTCTGTGATCTGTGATCGGTCTGTCCCGGATTTCATCCATCATCCGCACAAGGTAAGCCTGCGAGCGAAACCCGTCAGTCTGATTCAAATAGCCCGCCGCCGGGTACTCCTGGCACACCTAGTCATGCCACAGCCCAATTCAGGCTACCCCCGCCCTGGAGAACTTTACACAACCCTGCCTATGGACGCTGCTCAAACGCTCCCACCCGTGGCGATGTGCTGCCCCCAAAAACCTCGCCGTCACGCACCTCCAATGTTCAGAGTCTTCGCCCCTCGGAAGATTATCACGCTAACAACCTTCTCTCTAGACAGCGCAGTCTTTATAAACTCAAAGTCACCTTCGCCTGACGCGGAGAGTCGTCCGAAAACATATCTCAAGCTGGCTATCCACGCAGGGATCCCGACTATTGCTAGCGATTTTCTTCGCCGTAATATGAGGTCGCCTATTCCAGGCGAGGTAATGGACATTGGCAACTTGATGAATCAAAGAGGTGCCGCCGCTATGCAACACATTCACAACGGAACTACTCCCGAACGTCAAATGCATCAACTCCCCCAACTCACAGCGAGAAACATGCCCGAACCACCGATGGACCGTGCCGGTTCTCCTCACGGCTCCGAATACTCCCAACACTCCCGTCACACAATGGAAGGCGTCCCGCGTTCCTACCCTTCACCCAGTGCCATGGTCGGCGCTCCGATGCAGATGCAGATGCCTGTCTCCCATATGGGACCCGGCCCTGTAATCCTGCCCGGAATCCCTCAGCATGATATGTCTCAGGGCATGCCTCAATACAAGGCACCCGAGCAGCAGGCACCTCAGCAGCCCACCAAGGCTTATCCGTGCAGCACATGCGGCAAGGGCTTTGCTCGCCGAAGTGATCTTGCCCGTCACGGTATGTTATGTATGCTGATCTATGAGATTCCACCTCTAACCTTTACTTCCAGAACGCATCCACAGCGGAATCCGCCCTCACGTTTGCGACTTCCCCAATTGCGGAAAGCAGTTCATCCAGCGATCTGCTCTCACTGTCCATCAGCGAGTCCACACCGGAGAGAAGCCTCACATGTGTGAGCGCTGTGGCAAGGTAAGCTGACTCTCCAACGAGGAATCCTGTCTTGTGCTAATAAATGCCTTAGCCTTTCAGCGACAGCAGTTCTCTGGCCCGCCACCGTCGTATCCACTCCGGCAAGCGTCCGTACAAGTGCCCGTATGCCGATTGTCAGAAGACGTTCACTCGCCGTACTACCCTGACCAGACATCAAAACCACCACACTGGTACAGTAGAGGAGGCCGCTGCGGCTACCGCTGCTGCTCTGGCGGCTCGTGGAGCCACTGGCAAGCCGAACACGACTCGTTCTGATGGAGATGCCATGTCCAACCGTGGATCGCCTCTTACCACGCCTTCGCCTGGCCAGCGCACCCTTTCGATGTCCCCCAGTGCCGACAGCATGCACCGTGCCAACTCCGAGTTCCAGTACATGGGCAACAGCTCACTCCCGGTTCACCTTCAGCGAGACATGCATGTTGGCAGCCCGGCATCGACATCTTCTGGAGGTTACAACACTGGTATGCGACCTACCTCGCACCCCACCAGCTATGGACCGCCTCCGACACTCGAGCCCAGCGTCGAGCAACACTCTGGCCCCGGCAGTGCTGGCGGTAGCCCTCACATGGGTTCCGTCGGATGGCAGTCTCCATCGCACGTGCCGTCGCCCTCGCATAGCAGCAACGGTGGTGGCTACACCTACCCCGATCCCGATGCCTACCCCTCTGCGCCTTCGCTTGGTGGTCAGATGTTTTACGGCAACCCAGCTCAGGTCCGCCGCCCTCAGAGCACTGAGCCCCCTGCTGGAGCCTATGATATTAAGGGCCGTCAAGGCGAGCTGTGGGCAGGTGCTCACTAGGGACGGCACATGTAACACTATCGCCAGCAGTCACTCCTTGAGTCTTTTGGGATTACCAGGAATGCAGATGGCCAGAAAGATTTCCTTGGTGTGGATTCATCTTCTTCTTCTTTTTGCGGTACGAAAAGTTTGTGCATGGCAAGGGTGGGGTCGGTAAATAACATACAACTTTAATATTGCGGGCTGCACCGGGACAAGGTCAGGAAGATACCAAAGGGCGGGCAGTCATCCGGTTTGTTTTACAACCGCCTTTTCTTTTGTTATCATAGACTGGCGGGAAGCACACACACTTCATGATGGCTGGGTCTCCATGGGCATTGGCTGGAGGCAAAAAAGGTTGGGAGGAGTTCCCAGACAGGACATGGCGTGCTCTTGAGCAGCACGCCCACGGAATTGGCGGAGACTCGCTCGAGAAAGGAACGTGCCTCTTTTTTTTTTCTGATATGCAATGTTTTGTATGCAACACTGTACTCTGTACTAGACAACGAATGCGCGTAGCAATCTGTTTCTCTCCTCAATCGTTCAACTTGTTACTGATGCTTGCATGTTCTTCCTCCTGCATTACAAAAATGCTGAAGATGACGGAGCTAGAGCCGTAAGGTGACCGGGAGAGCTTGAGGACCGATCTCATGATGGTCAGTGTGCGCGTGCATATCTGCTTGCCGCGTGCGGCTTACCTGTGCATCATCAGTGGAGGTGGGAATTAATCTAGATCCCGTTGGAGGGCGATCCGGGGTTGGCGTGTGTGTCCCACTACTTAACGCACGCTGCACTTGGCGGTTGGTTGATTCCCAGCCGCAAAAAATGTCGCAAACTTCGTACATAAGTGTTACAAGGCGAACAGGATGTGCGTTGCGCGTTCATTGTCACGTTTTCTGGAAAGTTGAGTTGGTGTTGTGGAATGATTGGTAGATGTTCATTGAACATACTTTATTTTTATAATTGCTCGTGTACACACGGACGCACTCACACTTGGAAATCATCACCGTTGTCTCTTACTCAGCACGCATTCTTTCTTTTTGAGACGGAGAACATGTGTTCAATGAAGCCTTTGTGGAAGGTAATTGAGTGGAAAAGTAGACGTCGGTCGATTGCCCCTCGTTGTAACCCATGCCATAATGATGATTACGTTACTGCGCTGTTGAAGGCGTGCTCTTCAAGGAATACATGAAACATGAAGAAAGATGATAACGATCATAGTAGTAACAGTGGCAATAGCAATAGTAGCAGCAGCAACAATGGTAGTTGCAATGGTGAGAATGGAGCCAGGGTATTGAGCGACATATGAATCACTTGGGAGGGTGCAATGTGGCAGGCAGCGGGTGGTTATTGTGTGAGGGTCCCGCTCGGTGTCATGTAAGAGGTTTCTTGGCCGACTTTCGTTACGGCATGACCAAGACTCGAGGCCTACTACCCTGTCAAAATACTTACCTCAAAGTGGTTATCATCCATCGGTGCCATTCAACCAAAAGATGCCTGCCTCTGCGTCAGATTGAGACGGATGAGAGTGCAGTAATTGAAGGGGAAAATAACAAAGTCGATAGACTAGGAGAGTGTGAGACCAAAAGTCCGGGCAATGCGACGATAGTAGCGAAGAAAATGGTTGGCGGTAATATATGTGAACCAGTACCCGAACCGCCGAGGTTCACGAAACGAATCCGAGGCGATTCCTTTTTTTTCCCCCCTCTCACGTCGCCTTTCTCATCTCCATACTTTGTACTTTTGTCTGTTCACGTTTGGATGTAATCAGAAATGATGATATAATCAGAAAATCAAAAAATTGCCGGGGGTGGGAGGCGAGGCACATGGCGTTTGTTGCCCCGAGTTCCGGATTCAAATCAAACTTGCGCCTTTCCGACTTTTGTGGTGAGCCGTGTGGGAGATGATTAGTGAACTTGTAATTGAGTGGCCTTGCGAAAGTCTTGTCCATGGTTCAGAGTGAGGGGGGGGAAGCCGGCGGGATGCGGTGGGATCTGACACTTCCAGTGTTGAATCCGAAAAGCCTGGTGCGAGACATCTCGGGTTCTTTGATGGTTCATTTTTCTAGTCATAACGTTATGAACAAGAGGTGATGATGTCGTGACGGTCCTTTTTCCAAGCACCTCGGGTTTCGGGCTGCTTAGGTGGGGAGAGCGCGCGCGCCCCGGAGAAATTGGTCATTCTTCTTTGGATTAGTAGTCGAGAAAAAAGAGTAAGACAAGAAATCGAGGTTGTGGGTGTGTATCAGGAGAGGAAGTACGAAGGAAAGGATTATGTATTATTTTTTCCCAGTCTTCTCCTACTGTTCGCCCGAAGGGTGACACATTCGAGAGAAGACAACACAAGGAAAGGGGGAAAAGTGGTCCGTCCTCGCTCTCTCTCGCGTTTCCTTGGGAGCGACGTTTATTAGTTTATCAATCACCCAGCCGCGCTGAGCAAGCTACGAGCCCGTTGATTAGTATTCATTTCGATACTTTCGTTCCTTGGACCTTGCGTCTTTGATTCCAAGTAGGCAAGCTTAGCAGGGTACTTTAGTCTTCCTGCCTCGTTTCCAAGATTTTTCCCCCTACCCAACCCACGCGTCCACCACCACCACCACCACCACCACCCATACGCAAACACATGCACACACACACACACGCACACCATATGCCAACAATGTGGGATTAGACTGGTGGTGCAAAGCCATGAGATGACGGGGATTCACGGCGCAAACAACCTATTATATATCCGCAAGATCGCCGCAACTTCTGACAAAGTTGGCGCAGGTTGTAGAAAGGAAACTCTAATACCCACACCTTCTTCTACTCTTTCTCTTCCCCCCTTCTCTCCCCTACTAGCTGTACTTCAGCTGCCCCTTGACGTTCCCGAAGATTTCCAGAAGGGTGCAGCAAGTTCAGTTTGATACCAAAATCCACACACATCCGGTGGTTGTTCCCCGACAGAGTTTATTTTTTGAACCCGGGAGCTGTCAAGGCCAACCTTCGATCTTGGGTTGACAAACTGGACCGACCCTCTGTGGCTTACACAACTCGCCCAAAACACGCCCTTGGCGGGTGCCGAGAAACCACGACAGAAGGCATAAACGACGCCTTGGTGTCTTTTTCTCATCACTCGTTTACTCATCAGATTCGAACAGCCAAGTGATTCCATTTTCATAATCGACAATCTCATCATATTTGTTTTCTTCCAGCGGTCTACCATCGTAGGGCATATCCTTGACGAATGCTACACACCACGCGGCCAACCTCATCGCCCATCATTCACCGTCATCACATAAAACCCCCTTCGTCAGTATAAGGCAAGACTCAACGACAACACAACAACAAAGGTAGCCATCTACCGAGATAATTAAAGAATGACGGTCATCAAAATCGAGGCCGTCACGGACCTGCTATGTCCGTGGTGCTACGTCGGCAAGAGGAACCTCGACCGCGCAATCTCACAATACCGCGCCGTGGACCCTACCGCCGAGTTCGAGGTCGTCTGGAAGCCGTTCTATCTGAGCCCGGCGTTGAAGAGCACCGGTACGTTGTTTTCGTCTTCTCCATTACTCTTTACTGTCTGTTTCCCCTGAAATTTAGAGCATGTCTTCCGCTTCATATCGTTTTGTCGCAGAGGAAAAATCTCTCTCTCATGTTCCCTCACTCTCACTTATACCAAAAACCCACGACAACCTTACTTCCCCCCCTTTCTCATCCGTTCACACCAACCGCCAACTTATTTCACAGCTCCAACACCACACCCATGAAAACAAGAACACAAACAAGCAGTTTTCCTCCTAACACGACCTCAAAAAGGCTACGACAAACGCGAAATGTACACAACCCGCTTCTCCCTAGCAGGCGACCTCCCCACCGCCCTATCCCGCATCACCTCCGCCTGCACACAAACCGGCATCGCCCTAAACGTCACAGGCCGCACCGGCAACTCGCGCCAGTCACACAAACTCCTGCGCCTCGCCCTCGTCTCCCGCGGTCCCGCAGCCCAAGACGCCCTCCTCGAGGCGCTCTTCAGGGGCCACTTTGAACTCGGCGCAGACATCTCGGACCGCGCCTACCTCGTCAAGACGGCCGTCGAGGCAGCGGGGCTGAAGGAGTCCGACGTCGAGGCCGCGCTCGATAGCGATCGCGCGGGGGAAGTTGTCGACGAGGAGGTCATGGACGCGAGGAAGGCGGGGGTCACGGGGGTGCCGACGTTTACGGTGCAAAGGAGGTGGAGGGTTGGTGGGAATCAGGAGCCGGATGTGTTTTTGAGGGTTTTTGAGCGGGTTACGGAAGGGTGTTGAGTTTCTTGGTGGTGTTTTGTTTTCCTTCTCTTTTAGGGGGGGGGGGGTTCCTTTTCCTCTATCGAGCCATGATGAGAGGACTGAGGATAATGTGAGAAAGGGAGAGGAGGGGGTGGGAGGCATGTCCTGTCTGTTCGTTTGGCTTCTTGTTTTATTCTCTTGTTGACTTTTCAGCAATATGGCATGGCGGTGGCAATAACATCATTTCCCATAGCACAGCGTCAAAGAATGTAGTAATGCTGGATATTCATCATTCTTCTTTTGTTCTTTGTTTTAGGGTGTAACTTTCATAGTTCCCTGCCTCCCGCATGAGTGAAATGCTTGTTCTCTGCATCAACTGCGGCACAAAAGCCCACTATGAACCTGCCCATCCGTCTATAAGGGAAAAAGAACTGACACGGAAAAAGGACAGCAATGCCTGTCCCAGGTCTTTGCTAAATGAAGTTTGTCCGTCCGTTCGTCGTCTCTCTCCGCCGTCCGAACCCAGAACGCCGTTTCGAAAATGCATTTCCCTGTATATAAACACTAGGTAGCTCGCGTCTACCGCTTCACCATGTGGCTGTAATCCTTGAGCAGATGCTCCATATGCGTATTAGTCGTCTTGCCGGTGCGCCTAACAGCCCGTTTCTTCTGCTGCTTCTTGGAGTCGACCTTTTTGATCGTGCTGGGGTCGGCGCTGGCCGGCTTCTGGCCCACGGAAACAAGCTTCTTGACAATGTCGTCGGTGGAGGGGACCTCGACAACGTTCCACATGCGCTTGAACTCGTCGTCGACGTGGTGGTGCAGCGTCGCGTCGTCGAGCCAGATGGCGCGCGGGTGCTGCTCCTTCTTGGTCTTGACGATCAGGATCTTGTGCTCGCGCTCCAGCTCCATCAGTGCCTGGTCGCAGTCGGGCCACCCGTCCTTGAGGTCCTTGACGTTGGTCCCCTCGGCGTCCCGCTTGCTTTGCAGGTGCCGCAGGAGCGTCATCTTGTCCTTGACGCCGGGGATAATGGGCCGGTGGACGTACGTGCCCGTCCGCCATGTCTGCTCGGACATTTTCGGATCGGGCACCCACTGAATACGCGGGTGCCGCCGCATGCCCTCCACCAGCTGCTGCTTGTGCTTGTCGGTGCTGCGGGTCTGGCCCAGGTGGTCAAAGATTTCGGTCGCCGTCTTGGGCTCGTCCTTGCCCTTGAGCCACTCCAGCGCATACTGCATCTGTGTAAAGACCTCCTGACCAAAACTAGTGTTCTGAGGCTGCGAGTACACAATTGCGTTGGGGTCGCGCTTCCGCTTGCCCGATGCGGTGGTGTCGTTCTTGGATGCTGACGCCATGCTGCTGACGGACGGGGAGGGTGACGGCGGCGCAAGAGATGTGCTCTTGGATTGCAGCTTACTCGCGGCCGAGGCCAGCGAGCTGCTGAACATAGCCTTCTGCTTTTCGAGAAGGGAAGACATGATGGGCAATAGTGGGGGGTATTCGATGCCGTAGGAGATGGTCTTTCCGAAGCTCGTGGCCTTCCTTGCGGGACGTTCGTAGTGGCGTCAGAAAGAGGTACTATCCAAAGCCTGGCGCAAGAAGCTATAGTTGTGGGCTTATTTACGACGTGACTGGCCGGGAGGTGATCGATATAGTGAGGATTTGGCGTATCTCAGCTCAAAAGCTACCACGTCGAAGGCCGCCTTCCCGCAAGGAGATGCTGCCAGAAGAAACCCTCTCAATTCTTCTTCCTTCGTCTCGACCGTATCAGAATCTTTCGTGTCAATCCAGATCGATCGTCGCTCGCGGGTCGCACCGTTGTTGTCCTCTCTCTTTCAATCGTCGAGCTATCTTAAGCTTCAGCCTCCAAAAGTCGCCGACCGTATTCCTCTCGACTCGATCGCTAATCAGCCCGGAAGCCTGCAAATATCCGAAATCTTTTTGTCGCGGTTCGCTTTTACCCCGCATATATTCGTCCGCGTCGCGAGGTTGACATCCGGTGTGGGAGAGAAGCAAAAATGTTGCTTTGTCGATACAATGGAAAGTAATGAACTTCAAGGTGCTTGGCTGTCTGCCTGCTGCTGGTCAGTTCAATTCTCCAGGACGGGACGTTCGATAATGTGGCGCACGGACGTGGCTGGTGAATGGGTGGAGACTGAAGAGTGAGATAACTCAGCCACGGTGCAATCCGGTTGGTTCGGAATACGGAGACGCCCCGATTCCGCTTCTCGCGCATAAAAATTCCGAGCTGATGGGTTCCAGCCTTCTAGCACATTGAGTCTCCGAGGTTAACAGCATGGGCGAGGGACCTGAACGCGGGTCATAATTTGCACGGGCCATGCTGGCTCATGGAAACACCAGGTTGACGCAAGAGTGGTAGCTTTCTTGGGAGAAGCGAAGGTTGATTTCTCAGGGCAATTTGTGAACGCAAGTATGTGGCAACTCGTGAAACTGTAGCAGCTCAATCTTCAATCTTCGTGGGCGAAGTCACTGTGACTACAATCTCAATTGCCGTACCCAAAGCTCCGTCTGTTGATCTCACTGCTAAGCGGTTTGTACAATCACCAGAGAACGCAATGGTTTGAACGGTTGCGTTACCGTCTGCCAAGAGTAACGAACCCTATTATTCAGTATATCCAGTGCAGAATCTCCAACAAAGTATCATGACCAGAACGTATATTCTATTAAAAGCATATCTTCTCCCGGCAGATTCGGTTCGGCCGTTGCTCGACCAGCCAGATCCTCTGCCCGTGAATAAAAGCTCCCCTGTAACCCGTCTGCGCCAGCTCGTAACACATCCATGGGACCTCAAGGTGACGCAAAGGCTTTCAAAACAAACCTTTGCGCCCCCATTTCTCTCGCTCTTCAAACCCAAGTTTCCGCCTGTTGAAGACAATGACCAGAGCCCCCGACTTCATCGCAGTGGCGGCGGCGCGCGCATCCTCGTTTCCCCCTTTTCGGGGGAGCGGCGGTGGCGATCGTGGTGGGAGCCCCTTAACCCTCTCAGCATTTTCTGCTTTGCTGTAAAAAGAAGTCCAAGACCGTAGCAATGCAGCTTGTGTCTTATGCGGACTGCTGCTGTTGCTGCTGCTGGTAGTTGTAGGCGAAGTATGCGAGGACGCCACCGACGAGGAGAACGGCGTACAGGCCGATGCCGAAGCCGGGGCTCTCGGTGCTGGAAGCTGAGCTGCTGGCGGCAACCTGCTTCTTGGGAGCTGGGTCTCCGGGCTGTAGAAAGGGGGGAAGTCAGCACGATTGCTTTCTGCAGCTCGGACGTTGCGCGCGCGATCGCGGCAAAGTAAGAATCATTGCTTTGACTCACCTGGCGCTTCAGGTCACCGAGGTACAATTGGTCCAGGGTCTCGCGGGCCTCGTCGCTGTGTCCGACATCCTCGAAAGCCTCGGTGGCATCCTGACCACCGACGTCAAGAAGAACCTCCTCGCCACCGCTGTCAAGGAAAAAGAGGTCAGTTGGAGGTACTCGTCGAGAAAAATTGAAATCCTTAGGAGGAGGGGTACTGGCGCGAGAGTGGCGGGAGGCAGAAGCAGGTCTAGCTAAGTACTTACGGGTGCTCGTCGACGAACTTGGTGCAGTCGTAGATCTTGTCGTGGATCACCATGTAGATGTCCTTCTTGGTGTTGTGCTCAGCAACATCCTGGTAGGTGAGTTCGACAGCGCCCATTGTGACTGATTTGTGTGTAGAGAGACGGTAAAGGATTGTTGTTGGTAAACGTGGCTCCTATTTTTTTCTTCCTTCCTTGTTTATCGGAGGGGTGGGAAGTTTGTTGAGGGTCCTTGCTGATTTGGCTAGGATTCGGTGTGAAGAATTCGATTCGGTTTGCGCAACACAGAGCGGAGGGAAAGAATCGCAGGCGGAAAAGTTTGGCTTTGGGGATGAGATTAGGTGAGAGAGGAAGGGTAGGTTTTTTGGTGCAGGAGGAAGTAAGGAAAAAGGAATCGGACGAGAAGGAGGTCCCTCGGATGTTGTTGAGCCCGTTCACACTGCTTTATCGCGGGACCCCGTTAAAAATCGGGGGGGGGGAAAGCGCAGCACTTTGCGGACTGGGACTGACAGCTGATGGAAGCTTCCGCTGGGACCAAGCGGTCACTACCTGTGGACACCTCACAACAGTACTGGGCTTGGTACTAGCAGTCCGCTCAGGGGTGGACGGTGTCTTGAGCCAATGAGAAAAGAAGAAATTAGTGCACAGTTGCCGTGATTCGCTGGAGTGAATGTGGGCCGGGGATACTTAAGAGAGGCACCACAGTAAGGCAGGCGGCAGCACAAGGAAGAAGGTGCGATTTCAAAGGGGGGAGCCAATTTAGCTGGCGGAACTTGGTACCTTGTAGAGTCAGGACACTACCTCAGTAGGCAAGTAAGGTATTACCGGTAGGTATGTGACAATGGAAAGGACCCGACTACTTCCACAAGTTCCATGGCCTTCTTGCTTAGACCAGAGAGGAGAAGCTCGCCGGCCTCCTTCTCGGCATCGCACTCGGGTAGTTGAACCCCAGCCAGACAGACATTTGACACCCTTCCAAGGCTGCCACCGTTTGACGCATAGCACACACCCTGTTCACATACCCCAAATTCTCACATTCAGGCCAAGGTAATTCGTATACTCGAGTCTCACTCACCTACAACACCCGCGTCGATTTGCCATAGCCATCAACCGGAACCAAGGACCTTGGGCCAAGGCAAAACTGCCTTTCCTGGACCAGCCACGTCTTCCTTCGCTTCACCCCGCCCGTTGATACTCCCAAAGCGAATTGTCGAGTCAGGGCTCCCGCTGCAAAACTTAAACACTCGCCGCTTAGTACCGGGGGTTACTTCGTACCTAGTCTTCCACCTCTTTACCGCCCCCAGCTTCCGCGGTCGATCGACACTTTGAGAAAGAAAGAGAGCACGTTGCTAGCTCGTTTCGAAACGCATGGCCCCTCCAATCCTCCAACGGGGCGGAATCACATCGGTGTCCGCTACCGAAGCGGTTCTATTATGCAAAATGCCCTTCTACGCAGTATTCGGTACAGCTTGTATAAAAGGTATCTTGGAAGAAACCGACTACGACGTCCCCCCAAGCACACCGAGTGTCTGTCTGTACTCTACTGTACACAAGGGTCCGGCGCGGCCTCTCGTCTTCGGGGTCAAATTCCCCAGTTATTCGTGTTCGTAAACTCGCATTGCCAATCGCTGCTGCTTCCCACGCCTTCTCGTGGTTCACCAGCAGCCCGACTGCAACACCAAGTCCCGCAAATGCCCACACGTACCGCTGCAAGGTCATTGTTCCCAAATCCCGCTTCCACGGGGAACGCATACCGTCCCCCACCCTTGCCATCTGCGCCGTTCCCTCCCCTCGTCGTCAATCGACTCAATACTGACGCTATCGTTCCGTCGGATCTTGCCTTATCTCGCCGTTCCGCGGGGTTTCCTGGGCTGGACTAGGTGAATTAGCCTGGCTCTCCGGGCTGGGAGTCTGGACTGGACCAGCTGGGGCACACACGTACGGGATACACTACTACACTGCATGTCTGTACCTCGCATCTGTGACATCGCAGATAAAGGGCCGCCCAAAAACACACGCACATACACTTCGGACGGACTGATCACTGACCATTAAAAGAGTCCGGATCCCACGGAGCATACGGGCAGTCCAATTCCTCCAACGGAACATTACCTCAGCTATCATGAACTCACGAAATACAAAAGAGAGAGAGGCCAGCATCAACTTTCCTTGATTCTCCGAACGACACGTTTTCCTGACGTATGGAACCTATCGAGTGTCCAATTCCGCCGTACGGATATTTCCCCCCAATCCCGCAACCCACCCTTCGGGAGATTCGGGATGATGCCGAGGCAGTCCCGTGCGGTCTCCGGCCTCCGGTATCGTCATTCCCCTTGAACTCCCTCCCGAGTGCCAGGCTTCCCACTTGTGACTTGGTATGAGCCCAAAAGGCGGGGAACGCGCGGGGTAACAAGATTGAGATCCAGGCCTCAGCTCTTGACTCTTTTTAGATAATCGGCTGCGATAGCTCTTTTCTTTATGGGCGGTCGTGAAGATGTTATCGCGATATGTTACCCGATTAAGTAATTTCCGCCGGTTCGATTGACAATTCCGTCTACCACACATTTCCTCCTCTATTTTCTAGACGGTTGCTGCAATGGACAACCTGATGGCCCGAAAGCTAAAAGGGGTAATTCAGTTGCATTCTTTATCTGCTAAATTTCCTTGAGTCTCTCTGTTGAGGTAAGAGGTGACTTCCGCAGTCTATTTTTGTCGACACCCTTCCCAGGATCACACGTGGGAATGAAGCATACGTCCTTACCAAGGTACTTCTTTGCACTGAAAACCCTCCTGATAGCAAAAGTGATGTGTTGGTAAAGAAAGCTTTTTAAACCATTCCTAGCTTTGGCATGCTGAATGCACCAGTCGAGCAAACACTCTATATGTAGCCCTTAACAATCAAAAGACTCTCTCTTTCTGTCCTTCTTTCCCCACTCTCTCTTTATTTCCGGCCACCGCCAATATCCTGGCCCAGCCTGTACGAGGTAATCTTGTCCCACTCAATCTTCTGCCTCGTCACCGGCAGCTGTCGTCGCAGGCCCTTGAACGCGCCCTCGCTCAGGCTCGTGAACCCCCTGTTGAGCTCCTCCTGGTACTTCTTCTCCGACGCCGCAATCTCCTTGACGATGCCCGCGCCCGTGCCCGATGACACCGACGCCTGGCTGGGCCGGCTCGTGAGCAGCCTGACGTTGCCGTCTTCGTAGTAGTGCACGTCGACCTTGACGGAGCCCTCGAGGGCCTCGGAGGAGGGGTCGAAGATGTACACTGATCGCCATCGGCCGTTCCTGATGGTAATCCCATGGGTTAGTACATGCACCCGCGGCGGTGGGGAACGCTTAGGGAAGAGCGCTATAGGGGTATCACGTACCAGAAGTTGTTGGGAGAGTACTTGTTCGAGACGATTATGACGGCAACCTTGGAATCGTTCTCGGTGGGGTAGACGCCGTACGCGGCGTTGGGGAAGTGTTCCTGGACATAGGGGCCGAGGCTCTTCAACGTCGACTTGCTGTTCACGTAGCTCTCTCAGCATCACTGTCCTCATCTTGTTGTCTCGATTCCCGTAAAAAAAAAAAAAAAAACATACATCAAGTCCGAGTTGGCGCTCTCCAAAACGTAGCTCTGCACGTTGCTCGCCTTCTGTGTGGTGTGGTCAAAGGAGAAGCTCGTGGAGCTCTCCACGTCAAAGTACTGGCCGTCGCCGAGCGAGCTGTGCGCGCTAACAATGACCTGCTGGCTTCCGCCTGGCAGCTTCACCGTGACGAACTGCTCCTCGTTGTACTTTTCAAAAGCCGGCTCGAGGCTGGACACGATCTCGGGGTCCGATACGGTGAGCGACTTGATATCTTTGCGACGGTGTTAGCAGTTCGTTCGGAGCTGTCGGCCCATTCGTCTTCGTGGCAGAATTGGGGGTTAGGGTAGGCAAGTGCGGTTTACCTGCAATAACATCTGCGAGCTTCAATCGAGGTCAGCTTGGGGTGCGTTTCGCGACGTCATGCGCGTCGTAAGGGGATGGAGCTCGAGGCAAGTGGGAAGGTACCTCGCCTGGGGGAGCACCCTCCACGAAGGAGGACACGGTCTCGACTTGGGACATTGTGAGGTTGCAATCTGGTGCGGCGGAAAGGGTCAAAGGTTCTGGTCGCGCAATCAGTCTGTCGTTGAGTCGGTAACGATTGCGGCTGTACGGAGTAAATGGAGAGCTGTCTGCCTCTCTCGAACGTTGAAACGTAATGCGGGGCAGTTGGAGGCGGGACATGGGGAGGGGCGGATTGGCTGGGAAAGGGGGTTAATTGTTAGCGCGGGACCTCCACTTAAGCTGAAGGAAGTGGACTCATGGTGTACTTCCCCATCACGAAGCGAACATGTCAACGGGTTCGCTGCTACCTGCATCCAATTCATATCCAAAGCTAGCAGAACATTACTTATGAAGCTGTATGGCATGTCATTAAGGGTATGTGCTATGTTCTGGATTTTTCTTCTTCTTTATTTTCCCTATCACTCCTGGTCCCCTACCAAGTCTCAATAATCCAGAACCCGCTTAATATTGTCATAAACCCCTGAGATACGTTAGAAATCGTTGCAGCATTTATCATGGGGAGGAGGCAACACTTACTTGCAACATCAGGGATGTTGAACTTCTCATAAAGCAACGGGGTGTGAATGCTCCATCCAGCAACTCTTGCAACCGGTGCCTCCAGCCTCAAAAAGGTACCAGGATCCTCCTGGATCGTGGCAGCAACCTCAGCACCGATACCAGCATTCACCATCGCTTCGTGCACCACGATGCAGTGGCCTGTCTTGCGCACGCTCTGGAATACCGTCTCCTTATCCCAGGGGTACAGCGTTCTAAGATCAATGAGCTCGACAGAGATGCCCAGCTCCTCTTCGGCCTTTTGTATGGCCGACATGCAAGTATACAGCGGCTGTCCGTACGAGATAATCGTCACGTCCTTGCCCTCCTTCAGCACCTCCGCCTTGGACAACGGCAGCGTGTACGCTCCCGCGGGCACCTGCTCGACGGCCGCGCGGTACAGAATCTTGGGCTCCATGAAGATGCACGGGTCATTGCTGCGGATGGCCGCCAGCAACAGACCCTTAGCTTGTAGAGGTGACCGTGGCATGATCACCCGCAGACCGGGGATGTGCGTGAACAAGCTCTCGGGCGACTGCGAGTGATAGAGGGCGCCGTGGCCGACGCCGCCGCAGGGCATGCGTACCGTCAGACCACCAACGCTCCGGCCACAGGCGCCGTCCCTGTATCGGTACTTGGCTGCCTCGTTGACGAGCTGGTCAAAGGCCGGGTAGACGTAGTCGGCAAATTGTATCTCAGCAACCGGCCGCATACCCTCCGCGGCCGCGCCAATGGCGAAGCCCATGATGCCCTGTTCCGTCAATGGCGTGTTGAAGATGCGGTCGGCACCGTACGTCTCTGCCAGCTTCATCGTGCACCGAAAGACGCCGCCAAAGGCAACGTCCTCGCCAAAAACCATGACGGAGTCGTCCTCAGCCAGGGCGATGGAGAGAGCATCGTTGATGGCTTGAAACAGGTTCATCTTCTTTGTCGTGCCATCGCGCACCTCCGCCGGTAATTCGGCCGTGCCGAGAGCAGTTTGTGAAGAGTGCGCGAGGAGTGACGTTGTCGCGTAGTCCACGGGTATGTTGAGCTTTGCATTGGGCGGGTGTGTCGAGTAGAGCCGGGGGCCCGTTGCAAGGGGTGGCAGAAGTTGTGTCGATACCGACGGCGCCAGCGCTCGCCGCAGTGGACGTAATGAAATTGACGACGACCTCATTGTGAATGGTACAGAGAGAGATAGAAAACCCAAAGATCCCTTTTTGAGAAGCCAATGCCTTGTGGTTTGTGTGAGTTCTATTCGTAGAGATGAAGGGAATTGAAGGACGGGAGCCGGCTCAGACGAGGTAGGCCCTCGTTGCTAACCCGAAGGATGGCGGGTGATGTAAGTCAATCTTCGGCTTGCGACGGCGTTCGCGGGGTTGAAGCGGCTCCTGTCAGCCACAGACCCCTGTAGCCACTTAACGCCCTGATAAGGAGGTACTGGGGACACTGGGGCCACTGGGACCAGAGCTCAAGGTCGATTGTTGCCCTGCCAACAGCCGATGCGCCAAAGCACCTCCAAAAACAAGGCAGGAGCAATTGGAATACGACATTTTGGTACCCTGGCACCAAGCGAAGGCCAACGAGTACTTCGTACACGACGCAAACGTATTTCCCGCAAACCCGTGCCTTTTCTACCTAACCGCCAGGAATGTCATCCGAGTCGCGAACATTCCAGTGCAACGGCGACTAGGTTACTTTCACCCAACGAGGACGACTTTTTGCGACAAAATAGAAGATGGCGCCCGGTGAATCTTCGAGACCGTCGTCGCATCGACCACGAGACTCATCGGGCAGGAAACACCACAACAAGAAACGACGATCACGCGCAGAAGGATCTAGACGACCGGCCACAGATTCCGGCGAAAGCAGAGACGAGAGAAGGTCACAATCGCTGTCCGTGGATGCGTTAGCAAAGCTGGACCAGGATAACGTCAAGAGGCAAAAGAGAAGGGAAAAGAAAGAAAGAAGTGCGGGTGCTGGGAGACCATCGAGGGACGCCAATGCAGACGCAGACGCAGAGCGGCGGGAGAGACGGAGGGCACGACGCGAAGCAGCCTACAGAGATGCGCCCACAGAACGACCAAAACGGGTGCGGCGAGAGGTGGATACGGAGGCAGTCTACGAAAAGCCCAGGAGGGAACACAAGAACAAAAAGAAACGGGTGGTCAGTGGCGCGATTATGGAGGAGGGACGGTCGAGAGGCCACTTGAGAGGCGGAGGGTGGAACAGCTCTGACCACAGCTTCGAGAAGGAGTATCTCATGGAGGACCCTCCGAAACCCGTCAAGAAGCGGAAGAAGCTTTGTAGGTTGCTTTGAATCGGGAGCTGGAGACGTTGACTAACTGGCCATCAGGGATATGTCTCAGTGTCTCATTAGTGCTTCTCATCATCATCATTGTAGTGGCCGTGGTGGTCAGCAAGAACAATAACAAGAGCAGCAACACGAAAACGACCCTCGACGACGGAAATAAGGACAGCGTCCCGATGAAGTGGCGCGGCACCTACCTCGATCCGTGGTCATGGGATGACACAACCGATTTCAACGTCACATTCACGGAGCAGATGGTCGGCGACCTGCCCGTCATGGGTCTCTATACCGACTGGGACGACTCGAAACGGGCAAACGACAAGGTGCCGGCGCTCAAAGACGCTTGGGGCTCCTACGGCTCGCGGCCCGCCCGCGGCGTCAACGTCGGCGGCTGGCTAAACCTCGAGCCCTTCATCACCCCTTCCCTCTTCAACTACGACTCCCGCCTTGGCATCATTGACGAGTACACGCTCTGCAAGCACCTCGGCACCAAGCAGACGGCCGAGGTCCTCGAGAAGCATTACTCGACTTTCGTCACCGAGTCCACCTTCAAGGAGATCGCCGACGCCGGCCTTGACCACGTCCGCATCCCCTTCAACTACTGGGCCGTCGAGGTCTACGACGGCGACCCCTACCTCTTCCGCACCTCGTGGCGCTACCTCCTTCGCGGCATCGAGTGGGCGCGCAAGTACGGCCTCCGTGTCAACCTCGACGTCCACGGCCTCCCGGGTAGTCAAAACGGCTGGAACCACTCGGGCCGTCAGGGCGCCATCGGCTGGCTCAATGGCACCGACGGCGCGACCAACGCCCAGCGCAGCCTGGATATGCACGACCGCCTCTCCAAGTTCTTCGCCCAGGACCGCTACAAGAACATCATTGCCTTTTACGGTCTCGCCAACGAGCCGCGCAACGTGGACCTCAACAACGCCGATGTGGTCTCGTGGACCGCGCAGGCCTACAAGCTCGTCAAGGGCAACGGCATCGGCGGCGTTGTGGTGTTCGGCGACGGATTCATGGGCCTGGCCAACTGGCAGGGGAAACTGACGGGCTACAGTGACCTCGCGCTCGACGTACATCAGTACGTCATTTTCAACACCGACCAAATCGTCTACACGCACAAGAAGAAGGTCGAGTACGCCTGCAGCGGGTGGACGGAGCAGACGGAGCAGTCGATGGACACCTCCACGGGCTACGGCCCCACGCTCTTCGCCGAGTGGTCCCAGGCCGACACGGACTGCGCCAAGCACCTGACCAACGTCGGCTGGGGCAACCGGTGGACGGGCACCTACAACACGGGCAACGCGACGACGTCGATCCTCGAGCCGCGGTGCCCGACCCAGGACTCCAAGTGCGACTGCGACACGGCCAACGGCGACGCGGGCGGCTTCAGCAGCGACTACAAGAAGTTCTTGCAAATGTTTGCCGAGGCGCAGATGCACTCGTTCGAAAAGGGGTGGGGGTGGTGGTACTGGACGTGGGACACGGAGAGCGCGCCGCTGTGGAGTTACAAAAAGGGCCTCGCGGCCGGGATCCTGCCGGCCAAGGCGTACGATCGGGACTTTGACTGCTCCGGGACCGTGCCGGACTTTGGGAGCTTGGCGGAGACCTACCGGATGTGAGAGGGAATGAAACGGACGGAAAAATGCGTCAACTTTCGGAAGTTCCGTACCGGAGGTCCGGAGGTGAGGTGCTTTGTGAGTGGGCCTAGTTGTGCGGCTCTGTTGACGACGTGCATTGTGTTGTCCGACGACATGCGTACCGGGGGTTTTATATATGTGTGTTATCTTGCATGTAATGGGCGTTTTTTTTTGTTTTTTATTTCTCATCTTTATTGTTTTTCTTGTCATTTACCCCCTGTTTTCGGGGGTCAAGAGTTCAGCAAACTGCATTTTCAAACCCAACGAAAGCGAGAAATATCAGTATACTAGAAAGAGTAGCGGGCTCATCATGATGATGATCATGTAAGTAAACAGAGGTACGAAGGAAAAGATGGAAAGGGGCCTCATGTATGATAATAACGCTTATGGAGACTGCACATGATTTCACCTCCATCAGAGTAGATAGATAGAGGAAGAAGGAAATGACGAAAAAATCACCGGTTATCGAGGATTACCTGACCTACCTGCCTCCTTGCACTGCCCCAAGTTGGTGGTGAGCTTCAGTATTGTAAATCATAGGCAATTAGTAGTGAACGTTTTAGATTACCAATCCTCATCGTAACTCCGTGGGATACTCAGCTTAAAGGATCTCCACGCCTCAAATCACAAATCAAAACACGTGGATTCCCTTACTCTCAATCCCATCTGAGCTAAGCCACCCCCAAAGGCCCCGATCGGCGAGCCGGCGCCGCGGGGAGAAAAGGCCCAAATATTGGAGTGTCTGTCTGTGTGTGGCAAGCTGTCAGAAAAATTGGCAATGCGCGCAGACACTGGGCAGGAGACCAAGATAACGGTCTCGCCCGGCGCCGGGAAAAGCTGCCGACAATTCAATGTGACTGACAACCCTCTCGCGGCTTCGGCCCTCTACAAAAGAAGCGAAAGTGACAATCCAGTGTTTTTTTTGCTGGGCCTGCAACATGCGAAAGCGGGGATCGATCACCTCAAGAACCCACATGCTGGGCAGTCTGAACTCTGAACCCATCTAGTCAGATCTCAAGATGGACAGAGTCGGAAGCTAGCCAAAGTATGATAGATGGGAGAGGACCACCAAGCTTATCGCGAATTCGCACGTCCTCTGCGAGTCTGTGGTCGGTGAACCATTCCATCGGGCCGCGTCTAACAGCCGTGGAGTGGAATTCCGCCAAGACGGGCTGGGTTTCTACTCAGCACCACATCTCGACGTATGTTGCTCGAACAGTCGACAGATCAAGGTTACAGGGCCAAATTTAGCACCTGTGACTCGTTGCAGGAGTGACAAGAGGTGGCAGGCGCCTCCTGTCTCAAATGATCCCAGGTTCCAGACGCCGAGGATCCCCCCGTCTCTTCCCGCCGCCGCCAGCTGAATGAGAAACTGCGACTTGTGAAATGTCTGGAATGAGCCAAAAAAGGTCGTGGTGAATCTCGGCTCTTCCGACGTCATATCCATGACGGTTTATTTCCGAGAGAACCCCGTCCCTTCTGTCACCCTTTCGGCCAACGTAAGTGCAGCCAAAAGATAATAACAATACTAATAAAATGTTAGCAATCGAAAACTCGCGCGAACTAACGCCGAATAGCTCGAGACCCCTTCTCATTGGACCCTTCCATCCGCTCTCACAAGAATAGGCTGTTGGCTCCGATGCAGAACTGGAAGATCCCCAAGGCGATGTAGGGTCCAACGCAGCGTCATCCATCCCACAGTTTTGTCACCCATCCAGGGGGCTCTATGACACACCTGCATGCCCCTCTCCATCTCCTCTCCTCTCCTCTCTTATTCCCTTTCGCCGCGATGACGAGATCCACCCTAGTCCGCGGTGTGCTTCCTCTCGAAAGAGCGAACCGCGTTCTGGGCTGAATAATCGTCGAGAAGTGCATGGGAAAAATTGCCAAACGGGTCGCGCCGTCTAGCCATCCGGTCGTCTTTGACTAATGCGTGTGAATGGATGCGGTGCCGATGGCGCGAGGTCCCCACTATCCCATCCACTTCGAGGTCCTCGCGCCATTCTTTGCCTTGTTATCGGGAAAACTGCAAAATCCATGAAAAAGAGGTCCTCTTCCATGAACAGACTCGTCCCTTTCACTGTTTCTTATTCTGCGTCTTTGAAACAATCGGAAGAGTTGCAGTGAGAGAGGAGCCGTTTCTCCCACTTCCAAATAAAAACTACTGCCCTGCACATACCTCCGTTCGCAGTAACGCCCAGCCCAGCAACAGACTGATCTGATCCTGTCACGATCCACACGACCGCTGGAACTCGGAACCAGGCCCATAATAACCACGCGGGATATCCGTACAAATATCCGACATCCGCAATCGGCCGACTACTGCGCCCTTGATATCAAGTCGTTATCAAGCGGCCCTGAGTAAGACCTAAGTTGGAGAGAAAAAAAATTGTCGAGGATCGTTGTTGCTTTTCTCCCTTGCGGCGTTTGACGATAATCATGACGAACGAAGTCGAAAAAGACATTGAAAAGGCCGAGAGCCATTCATCAAATCAGGACGATGACAGCGCCACAGTTCACGAGGACTCGGGCTTCGAGCCCATCCGCACGGGCGCCGCCGGTACACGGTCACTCCGTCAGTCAAGATCATTGACCCGGACGCGGTCACAAAACGGCTACAGCTGTGACGACTACCAAGAGGACGACAGCTCGCCAAGAGAACCGGAAAAGGACCAGTATGAAGTGACTTTCGAGGGCGGCGACAGCGATCCCATGAGTCCACGTAGTTTGGGCAAGGCGAGAAAGTGGCTCATTGTATCCATTGTATCGTGCGCGAGTTTTTGCGTGTAAGTGAAGTCAATCATCGACTCTGTGATGAGATGTTGACGTGCAAGACAGTACCGCTGCGAGCTCCATCTACACCTCGACGTATGCCCAGATGGATGCAGAATTCGGCAACTCCCGACTGGTGAGCACTATTGGCCTGTCAGTCTTTGTTCTCGGCATCAGCTTGGGCCCCATGTTCCTGAGCCCTCTCAGCGAGTTTTACGGACGCCGGCCCATCTATCTCGTCTCTTGGTCCATGTATGTCATCTGGATCATCCCGTCAGCAGTCGCCAAGAATATTGCAACTATGATCGTTGCCCGATTTTTCGACGGTTTGTCTGGCAGTGCCTTCCTCGCCGTATCCGGTGGCACAGTGAGTGACTTGTTTGCTCGTCATGAGCTCCAAGCCCCTATGCTCATGTACTCACTTGCTCCCTTCATCGGACCATGCATCGGCCCGTTGATTGGTGGCTTCGTCAACTACAACGCACACTGGAGATGGACGTACTATGTCATGATCATCTGGGCTTTTGCGCTTTTGGTCGCCATTGTCGTATTCGTTCCTGAGACTTATCGTGAGTGTCCATGGAGGGTGCGCCCTCAGACTAGCTTGTCAGAGCTGACTTTTTGCTTCCAGATCCGATCGTCCTGCGGACCAAGGCACGCAAGATCCGAAAAGAGACAGGTGACGAGCGGTGGAAGGCCCCTGTTGAGAACATGACCAAGTCCGTCATCAAGACAATTGGCATCTCCTTGATGCGTCCCTTCCAGCTCATTGCCTTTGAACCCATGGTCCTCAGCCTCGACATCTTCTCGGCCATTCTCTTGGGTATTCTGTACCTTTTCTTCGGCGCATTCCCCCTCGTCTTCACAACGATCCATGGCTTCAACCTGTGGCAAGTCGGTCTCACCTTCCTGGGTATCCTCGTGGGCATGTTCCTTGCCGCCGCGACGGACCCCTTGTGGCACCGTATCCGTAGTCGACTCATGGCCGACTTGGAAAAGGAGACGGGCGTCGAGGGTGCCAGCGAGCCAGAGTTCCGCCTTCCACCAGTCATCCTGGGAGCCTTCCTCTGTCCCATTGGCATCTTCTGGTTTGGTTGGAGTCTTCATGTGCACTGGATCATGCCCATCATTGGATCCGCCATTTTTGGAGCTGGGTAAGTTCACATTTCCCTTCGCACAGCATCGTACCCATCATCCAAAGTTGGAAAAAGGCCCGTGGTTCCGCAACATGCGCATCTTGCTGCCGTGACAAGACAACCCCGTGGTTGCTTGAGCAGGCCATCTGCAGGCTTCTGCAGGTTCATGCGCTGGCGTGTGCTTTCGGCCGTTAGGTATGCTTTGTCAGGCTTCCACGGAGCGTGGGGTGGTGTTGTTTTCCCATCTTGTATGCAGGAATATGCAACTGACCGTCTTGATGTGCCGCAGAACTCTCCTCGTCTTCACTGGGATCTTTACGTTTCTTGTAAGTGGAATATGTCCCGCCAGCTCCCCGCTTGTGGCGTTCCAGGGGTTTGGAATCAGTCTCAGGCCCGGAGGTTACACGACAGGAATTGTGCTAAAGTTGGGGCTCACAGGTCGATGCTTATCCTTTATACGCCGCCTCGGCCCTCGCAAGTAATGCGTTTGTGCGATGCATGTTCGCTGGTGAGTTGCCCCGTGGCACCAACGCTCTCAACCACTCAGTTGGGAGGTGTCGTGTTTCGTTCGCGGTGCTGACTTGGACTCCCCTTTCAACAGCCGCATTCCCGTTGTTTGGAACGCAAATGTACAACAAGCTTGGATATTCTTGGGCTTCGTCACTGCTCGCCTTCTTGACGGTGGCCATGCTCCCGTTCCCATACATCTTCTTCAAGTATGGCAAGAAGATCAGAAGTCGTAGTCGGTTCGCCACGCGGGCGTGAGACAAGGCAGCAGAGGGCAGAAGTCCACAACGGACAAAAACGAAGTTGACGAAGGTGACAATGCAACGAGAGATTCAGCGAAGGCCGGTGAAGGATCAGGCGTGGACGGCACCGCACAGACTTTCCGCATCGGTGTGGAGGACCAGCAAAGAGGCTGCCGGGCTGTGAATGGTTGACAGTGACCGCATGTCGCCTCGCTGCCAGTGTTGTTGGTCGTGGGTGCGCATCTTGCCATGATGAGCGCGTTCCTGACCCAGGCAGTCGAGCTGGGCTGCCACTCTGCATTATTGGACGACTAGTGAGCGGGAGTCGGCGCGCAGCAGATGCGGCTGTTGATCGCGTCGATCGTCATGAGGTGGACGGCAGTAACCGTCTGCAAGTGCTCAAGGCGTCGGGCTGTCATTGATGGAAAGGTCATCAGGCAGCCATAGCGAGAAAGTTGGATGGTAACGCGGCATACGGAGGCTGGTCGAGTGGCTGCCAATGACGGGCGAGAAGCCTTGCTTGATTTTGTGCTCACATGCAATGAGATACCCCGAGCGGTTGATGGGCTGCAGATGGATAGACAGACCGACGCTCGGCACGTCGGCTAGAACCAACATTAGTTAATGCAATGATACCACCCTCATCCTCAGCGAGCCGTGGCACGTATAGCACTGTCACGACTGCCCAGGGAGGTGTGAAGCTGGGTGTAAGTCGTCACTCGGCCCTCGGCTTGGCTTGTCTTGGGATCAGGCAAACTGCGAACTGCGGATGTTGGATGTGGAGATCGTATTGGATCTCACATGCAGCAATGGGAACAGTGAGAATGCCAGATGTCCAATAAAGTGGCTTGCAGTTGCGTCGCTAACGTAATGCCGTGCGACTGAACCTGGCCATATTGGAATCGTTGAGACCAAGGCGCAGCAGATGACAAACGGATGGTCATTGTTTCCTGGGTTCGAATTCCGGTCTTGTCGTGGATGATGTAAGTTGACATGATGGAATTCAAATCGTGGGTGAGGTGAGCAGAATATGGCCTGGCCAACCTGGTCCGGATCCAGCTGCGAGGATGTGAAGTTGCGAGTTTGTGTCTTGAGGAGCCTTTGCTCGGATTGCATCTGGCGCAAGTGGTATGGCAAGGCAAGTAAGTGCACAGGTGCATAATATGTAAGGCAAGGTATTCTGCAGGAGCAGGCGGCAGGCATGTGTCCGACTTTTCAACTACCCCCTTCCTTCCTTGAGGTATCCGTAGTACCTACCTACCTTACCTTATGTACGGTATTAAGTCCAAGAAAGTACAGACGAAGATGGGTTGTTTCCGTTTCTGTTCGGAACTACCGTACTGCCTTCCACAGTCCACAACGGTTACTGCAAGTCCGACTGTCCGTCACCTTAGTTTGGATGGATGCGACGGGAAGGAGAGAAAGTCACCCCAAAAGTGTCTCCGACCCTGCCTATGGTGCCACGGGCGCCAACTACCTACACCAACGGGAGACTCGAGGACCTGGATGACTGTGCAGCCGTAACAGCGTTCCGTCGTGGGAAGGACAGACTTGTGCATTGTATTATATACATCTTCAACATCCCGCTTTGTGTGGTGCTTCATGTAGCAGGAACTCATAAGGCACGAAAAGTGGATTTCTCGGCCGGTGCACCCACATTCCCCCTCAGCCCAACGAATGACGAGTGTGACATTTTCTCCAAGAAAACCCCGCAGCTCAGCACGCAAATCTTTGACCAACAGCAGCGAGGCTGGGGCATCCGTTTTCTTTTTGGGCCTGTTAACTGCTGTATTTCACTTACCACCTTACGGATACTGCCCGTAACTTTGGTACCTTGTCTATCCCGTCCCTCTCGTTTTCTTTACCGGCCGCCGCCAGCTCTGACGACAAACCTCTCGCGTGCTCCTCTTCCACCCGACCGAGGATAAACATCACGACTCCAAAATCTGCCCCGACCTCCCGACGACGCCGCTTTCCCCTCAATTGCGCCGCTGCGCTTGCGATCGAGAACCTGCGAATGCGATCCGCCCTACCAGTGCTACTTATTGCAAAGTAGCCCACCAAACTCCCGTACCGCGTGTCAATGCTTGCATCAGACAAGCACAGGGACTACGGCTTCCTGCATATACCATTTACTCCCTCGACCTCTAAAAACGTCCCTCACTTCACCCCGGCCCAGCGCCGTCAGCCGGCTATCCGCCCAGCGACTCTGTCTACCACCTTGTCCCCGCGACCTCATGTGGTCCGCGACGCGAACACCGGTCTCGAGACGACTGCGCCAACCATCGAGTCCAAGGGACCTAGTCCTGTCGTGACGAGCACGTCGCACAAGAAACGCCTCTTTCCTCTCCACCAACTCACTATTGGAGACTCCTGACTGCTGAGGATACGAGCTGTGGGAGACCCAAGGCTCGCCGCCTCCGTTCTTTCTGCCCTGCTCTGCTTGTAAGCCGCCTGCCCCCCCTGCGGCGCAAAGAGAACCAAAAGAGAGAGGGAGAAAACAAGGCTCTACCCGACCTATATCGCGGGAGCGCACAGCGCCTATTTCTGGCCCTATTCTCCCATACTACGTCGTCGCGGGAAACCATTGTCCGGCTCGACTCCTATTCGCAGACTCGAACTGCCACTACGCACACGGGTCTTGGAGATAGTTAGTCACGCAGTGGTGGTGTACTTTGAGCTGTGTGTGTGGCAGCAGCCCAGCTAGAAAGAACCCCGGCGTGTGTCACTCTACACCAACACAGGAGGGATTTTCTGCTTTCTTTCCTATTATACGACGCCTATCCAGCGCGACGCCGGGCCCGCCCACATACGTTTGAAAGTGAGCCGTGTGGTTTCGCAAACGGACCACCAGCGACATTCGTGGACCGGGGCTTGCAGTGCCGTGCCGTGCCGTCACTGCGCCAGCTCCCGCGCACGCCGTTATCACATTTCTGCCCAAGGGGAGGCTTGTATATATAAATCCACGACACCATGCCTGACGGCCAGGACGACACCGGGCCAGAGGTCTCGGATGCCATGTCAGATAATGACCACGACTACGACGACGACACCCCCGTAAGAGACGACGACGACGAAAAGATGGCTGAATCTCACGACAGTGGCGCCGATACCAACGGCGAGGTCAAGAAGAAGTACGATCCCAAGGATCCGTCACGACCAAGGAGGAAGAAGGCTCGCCGGGCGTGCTTCGCCTGCCAACGAGCCCATTTGACTTGCGGTAAGCTTTGCCCGATTCCTCAGGGTCCGGCTCGCGATAGTCTCTGGTCAAGTGAACACCCGTGAAGTCATGTAATGTTTTGACAAAAACCCCGTGGTAACCGGGGTTTAGCTGCCTACTCCACTCACATGGCCGTCTGCGATGCAACCTTGCTGATGGGATGGCTACAGGAGATGAACGACCTTGTCAGCGATGCATCAAGCGTGGACTCGCAGAGGCTTGCCAAGACGGCGTCCGTAAGAAAGCAAAGTATTTGCATGATGCTCCGCCCGAAGCTCTACGGCCCGTACTAGGTCCGAACTACAACCCGAACGCGGCGCCCGCCCGCCCTAACGGCCAACGGCATCACAGCGGGGCCTCGGATACGGCCTCGACAGCAGGCAGCACGTATTTTGGTCAGAGCTCAACCGCATCATTCCCCGTGTACTCGGGGCAGCAAACGCCTGTCGGCATCCCCGATGGCCTGCCGTATCAGACGCAACCATCGCCGATATCACCGTCTTTTCCGCAGCCGAGCAACACTGCTCGATCCATTGGCGGCATGATCTCGCCGCAGGTCGCCAACGACCCCTTTAATACGTTATTCGATCCAAGCAACCCAGCAATCTTCAACTTTGATCTGGAAGGGCTCAACTTTGGCAGCCAGTACGGCGCCATGGAGTTCGGCATGCTAGGGCACATGTCATCAGGCGCAGCCGAGACCCCTCCGCGTGACGGCTCCCTGTCAGGACCAAGTGGTGAAGTCAACTTTGGATCCACAAACGTCTTTGGCAACAATGGCAATAACCAGTTTGGCCAAGTATACGATAGCGGTATGATCAACGATTTCATGGGTGTAGACCAGTCTTCCAACGGCATGTACCAACAAGGCAATCTGCAACATGGCCTTCCACATGCCTACGCCATTGCTGCTGGCCCAACAAGCCTACATAGTCCAAGTACAGACAACACCGCCAGCCCGCAACCTACTAACTTTACCTTTGAAGGATCTCCAAGTGGGAACTTTGGCGCTGTTGGAAACTCCCAGACCATAACCGCCCCGACGCGGCCCAAAGCAAAGACCGGCGCCCCTCAAAAGAGCGGCCCTCACACGCTGCTCGGCAAGAGGCAACGCGACCCTTCGTCCATTTACGAGACCGTAAAAGAGCCGTATCCGTATCTCGCCGGCTTCCACGCTCTCATCGACTACCTGCCGAAACGCTTCTCGGCCAATATGACGCTGCGCATCGCAAAGGCGCTCGCCAGCATTCGCCCGTCATTTATAGCCTGCACCAAGACCCTCAGTCGCCAGGATCTCATCTTCATGGAGAAGTGTTTTCAACGCACTCTATTCGAGTACGAAGAGTTCATGCACCACACCTCGGCGCCCACTATTGTCCTCCGCCGTACTGGCGAGATTGCCGCCGTCAACAAGGAGTTCATCGCTTTAACAGGCTGGACCAAGGATGTTCTCCTCGGGAACGACCCCAACTTGAACGTCAACACCGGCGGTACCGGGTCGACGACCAACAGTGGCCGCAATACTGGCCGTGCGGGCTTCTCAACGCCAAAGGCACCCGCCGCAACGCTTGCCGACCAGATCAAGAATGAGAGCGGACCACGGAAACAGCCCGTCTTCATTGCCGAGATCCTCGACGATGACAGTGTGGTTGAGTTTTACGACGACTTTTCGCATCTTGCTTTTGGCGACAGCCGAGGCAGCGTCAACCGCACATGTCGGATCCTCAAGTACCGCACGAAAGAGCAGACGGAAAGCGCGGCGTCGTCAGACATGACGCCGCAGCAGGACCCGCGCAAGAGCATACTCAGCAACCGCGTTACCCGAATCGATGGCGAGCACGGCATCTCAAAAATTGAGAAGGACGGCAAAGTGGACTGCCGGTATTGCTGGATGATTAAACGAGACGTATTCGATATCCCCATGTTGATTGTTATGAACGTGAGTATCTCTGCTCTTGAGAGTGTGACTGTCGAAGAAGACATGGACTGACAGATTGCAGTTTCTTCCATGCTATTCCCAGAATAAGGAAACTCATGGACTGGCTGTGTGAGGTGAGGTACTAAAAAAAAAGGGCGATCAGAGCACACAAGAGGGAGGGGAGAGGCATTGGAGGCGTTTTTCACTTTGATTCAAAGGTCCAGTGTGTTCTCTCGTCATTTGTTTGACATTACCATTTCTCGTTACAGGGAGAGGCCGGGAAAGGCGCATCTTTGCGGAAAGGATTGATCGATGGTCATATAACTCATTCTTTCCTTCACAATACTTCACTTCAGCCAACAACCCCTCGGGGAGAGAGGGGAAATACCCAAGGACCCTATATGTTTTGGACAGACAGAACCTTTTTTCGAATGAATGCATTCTTCTATATTTCTAACGCTTCGTCTGTTTGTTGTTTGTGTACCTTTTGTGAAGAGACTTCATAATCATGAGAGGTGAATGAGACAAGGATGTGATGTGATCATGAGAGATTTCGGCTTCTCGTTTTTGCAGAGCCTAAGCCTTGGGCAGCTCCTCAACCAACCACTTGGCATCGAGCGTCCCGTCCACGGTGCCCTTGGGCCGCAGCGCCTTGGGCGGGTGCCACGCGTCCCTGGCGAGCGAGTTCCTGGCCACCTCGCAATCGGTGTTGATGTCCGCAATCAGCGCCTCGAGGCTCTTGTAGTCGAGCTCGTCGCGGACGAAGCCCAGGATCAGCAGGCGCATGTGGGCGTCGTAGAAATCGGCGGAGAACTTGTGCAGGACGTGGACCTCGGCGGAGCGGACCGTGTTCTTGTAAAAGGGGTTGTAACCGATGGACATGACCATGGGGTAGAGCTGGAAGTCGATGTGCGGCTGCGCGGGGCCGGCGCCGGCGGTGGAGGATGTGCCGGGGGCGGCGACGCGGTCCGGGTGCGAGGCGGGCAGGGAGAGGGAGGCCCAGCCGAAGTAGACGCCCGATTTTATGGTGTCGATCCAGGGGGTGAGGGAGGCGTCTACGGGGAGGTTTGCGGTTGGGATGCCAAGCTGTGGTGGGGTGGTAAGTATTGGGATGGAGGTTTGGTGAGATGTTGTGCTCGGGGAGGATGGTGGGTAGATGAAGAAGTATGGGGGTGTGAGTTTGGGGCGTTTTGTGTAAAGATCGTGAGAATGAGCAGAGCAAGAGATGAAATCGTCGGTGAAGTGGTTGCCTTAGAAAAAGCCGTGACCGACTTACCTCCTTGGACCCCCGACCGAAGCCAGAGATAACCTTGCCTTCCATCTTGTACGGGTAAGGAGCCTCCGGCCCCGACTCGGGGCCGACGATGAGGGGACGAGTTGTCTCTGTTGCCACCATCTTTGCTGTTTTTGGTTTCTCCTGGCCTCTCTCTTGACTCCTTTTTGTACACACTGCCCTCTGTGTTGAGAGGTGGTTGAAATGTGCGGTTGTCGCGATGCTGATTAATCCAACACCGAGGTGAGTGAGTGAGATTCTCAACAGTAAGCCTGGTGGAGCTTGGTATCTGGTAAATGTGTTAATTCAGGGGAATCAGACGCAACGAGGTAGCATAGCTTACATTGAAAAGAAGTTTGCGGCTGTAAGAAAAGATCTCAAGATTTTTTTTTCCCAGTGTGAGAGTGAGAAACGTCAGACAGATTGCGACATTGGGTGAGAAGAGAGCCGCTTCGATGATGAGATGAAGGTGGTGGTGGGGCTGCGGGATGAAATGGAGGGGTCGTCGTTCCGGTGTGACTGATTGGAGCCGGAAGGTCCAATGCGGGCGATTCGGGCGGCTTCGATAAGGCTCTCGAGGGAGAGTGGGTGCAGGTGCAAGTGCAAGGTGCACCTGCCCTGGTGCGTTATCGATTTTGCGATCGGGAGGGGCACGACGTTGCGCCAACCAACCTCAGTGGGGCCTCCCTCTCTTGCCTTTTGGAGGGGGAAGGACAAGCCAGCAGGCAGGCCGGGGGGCTGCCGTATGACAATGCAGTCATCTTCTTTGTTTATTCTCTCGTCCGATGATTTTCACAGATTCAATTGATTCGTCCCGTGTAAGTGTAAGACGTGAGCAGGTTGATCATAGGAAGCACAATCAATTGACTACATTTCCCAAGAAGTAGATCCATTATATAAATAAGTAGATGAATACATGATATTCTGTTGCCTGGACGCAAACTTTCTTCGTTTATCTAAAGACAATTGGGTGGTATTTCTCTTACACGAGGGGATATCAACAAATTCCAGCAAAACTAATCAAATCCGACAATATCAACAAGGGGAAAAGGGAAAAAAAGGTATCACGATGTTGCTGACGGCCTCGTCTCTCAACGTTCCCACTGACAACGGATGGAGACAAGATTCGTGATTCCACACGAAACAAGCTTTTCTCCACCCGAACCGTTTGTCACCCATCATCCGCGATACCCGTGACCTGTGTCTCTTGCGTCGCCATAACCACGATTAAAGATGCCATTGGGCCATAAGCAGAGTGTAGCACCTGGCCGGAACGCCGTGATACCACTGAAACATCCCGCGAGACGAGACAGATGGCGTGAGACCAGGAGAGGAAAAGAATAATTCCGACGAGGGGCGTACCTGTCCTCCTGAGAAGGCTTGACCTTGGCTCTTTGGGTGTCACTGACAAACACCCGTCTGAACCTCCCCGAGACCTAAGACCGTGGCCAGGCGCCGTGCTTCCACTCGGTCCGCCCAAGCCTCACAATCTCGGGCGCCTCAATGACCCACAGACCGGCAGGCGCCTTGCCCTGCTCGACGAGGACGGCAGCGTGCACAGCAGCGCGGGCAATCACCTCGGCCTCCTGGCCAAACGTATCCTGCACTCCCCGGTGCAGCATACCCAGCCCGCGAACGACGGACTGGAACACGCCCTCGCCGGCGCGGCTCTCTTCGCGCGCGCCCAAGATCAGACCAGGCTTGAGGATGATGCCGTGGTCGAACCCGGCCTCCTTGATGGCGTCCTCGACGCCGTTCTTCATCTTGCTGTAGGGCGCCTGAGCGCTCAGCGCGCCGCGGGTGCCGCCGCTCGAGATGAAGATGAAGGCCTTGGAGCCGGCGGCCTTGGCGGCTTTGACGAGCTCGACGTTGAGGTCGTGGTCGATCTTCCACTGGTCGGCGATGCTGCCGGCCGCGGCGCGGGTGGTGCCGAGGGCGGAGAAGACGACGGTGGGGGTGGGCTGCAGGGCGGCGAGCTTCGGGGGCCAGGCCGATGTGTCCTGCTCGATGACGGGCTTGAGGGTCAGGCCGCCGGCTTTGGGGGGGCGGCGGGAGATTGTGTTGACGGCGGCGAAGGCTTCCGAGGTGATGAGGTTTCCGAGGATGTGGGAACCCACGAGGCCGGTGGAGCCGATGACTGCGGCGTTGTGCGCCATTGTGTTGTGTTTGGGGTTGTTGTTTTGTTAGAATTTGGATCAGATCGGAGTAAGACTGTTTTTTGCCGTAGCTTTTCCCTTTGTCGCTATGGAACAGAGAGGAGAAGAAAAGGTGAGATGATTGAGACGACGAAGATGTCGGGTCCGACGGGTTGGGTGTCTGGCGCAGTGGTAAACGGGTATGGTTGTCTGTGATGCTGCAGCGGTTGGCGCTTCTTTCCTGTCTGTGGGAAAAAGAAGAAGAAGAAGAGAACAAGTTGAGAGAGAGAGGCGCGAGAGCAGAGTGCAGGACGTCTGTGGGATAGGTTGATGCGGGCTTTATGAGAGCTTGGCTGGCGCTGGAGCTTTTTCGAACCCTAATGAAGCTTGCTTGATCTTTACAATGTCTGTGTGTACTTGGTGAGACAAGGCCGTGAGAAGGGGGGGCGTGGTGATTTAAAGACGAGGCTATATGAGGGGAGTGCGAGACTGAGCACAGAGGGATGGATGAAGCGTAAGGCTATTGTACCTTTTGATGGTAAGTCTTAGGCAAAGAGACGGAGAGGTCGAGAGTAGACGCGTGTGCTGGTTGACGAGCTGGAGCGGAAGAGGCAGGCTGTCGAGCAATGTTCCTTGGATATGACGACAAGTTGGCACCTGCGTCTACGACTGGAGACCGTTGACAACTAGGATGGTACTTGATGGGGAGGGGGTGTTTGCGAACTACAGCGGGGGGAAAGAGAAACCCTAAAAGAAAGAGACGATTGCGAAAAGTTGGAATGATTTGTCTTTCAAACTGGGACAGGGGAGGTCGGAGCGGCTTTCCACTTATCTCTTGAGTGTCTAGTTGCTCCCTCTGCGGAAAGTGCAAGTATAGAGGTTATTGCAGATGTCTTTGGATTACAAAGAAGGCTCCACTCTCTTAACGCCGTCACGGTAAAAGAAGTAGAAGTAGGTACAAGGTAGTGTCGATGTGGAATGACGCCGGGGAGACCGCCTCGGGATCATGACAACGGCTTCTCCACGCTCGGGGTTCCACATCAGGTTCGCAGAGTCTCGAGCTTTTCATCTCTGATTTTGAGAAAGGGAGGGGGTTCACGGTTCACCTTGAAGTCCGTATTGGCCTTACTTGGCGGTTACTCATCTACACCTACACCGTGGAGCACAATCTCGCATTCAGGCAAAACGGCCTTTGCATGAACTTGAAGAATGCCAAAGCACACTTCACACATGACTAGTAGCTACGTACTCGGCTAGAAAGCCCTGCCTACCTTACCTTACCTTGGTCATGCTCTATGTCCTTCCAGCCTTTTTTTGACCGCAAATCCGACGAGACGTTTTGGGTGTCTACGAAGCGATAACGAGAACCGAAGAAAGAGAAAAAGGAAAGGACGGGGGAAGGAAGCCGAGACGGAAGACCTTGAGCTGGGAAAAGTCCGCAAGTCATGCAGAGCTCCGCCTTACACGGAGAGCTCGGTGGCTGCTTAACGCCGGATGGTGGATCTTCTCTCTCTCCGTCCAGATATGATCTGGTGAGCTCCTCAAGCCTCCCCAAAACATTGTTCTTTCTAAATATTTTTGACTGGCTCATTTAATATCAGTGGTAGATAGCCTCCGATGACTGGTGTTCAAACTTTCAGTGGCAGCTTTCAAACTCAGCCTGTAAATCTACAACGAATGGTGTCAGTCTTGCCTTTTCGGCGTTAAGGCCCACACTGGACGGACGTGGGGAACGCGGACAGTCCGCCGAATTGTAAACTCCACCACCGCGGAATCCGCGACTGCAGAATGCGGAATTTCTCTCAATTGAGATCGTTCATCAGCAAGACCTTGGTGACGGCTCTCCGAAGAACCTGAAAATCATAACGAGGAGAGTAGCAAGTTGTACTAAGCCGAGAGGTAGAGTTTCCTCTGATGGGACGTTTTTGACTTGGTACCTGCTGTCGTACGTTCAACCGATGAACATTTTGAAGAGACCTTGCAACACTGGGAAGAATTTTATGACCTAAGAATCTGAAGGAGATCAATCGATTATAGCCATCTCATGGAAGAATATCTCATTGAAGTTACAGAGATGGAGGCTTGTCAGAGTTGAAGAGATAATTAGGTGAGATTGCTCAAGATGAGAGGTGGATGAAGCAAAGGCAAGGCGAGCCAGACTAACGCGGGGTGCCTGATCCCTGCAGCCGAGCTCCACGCTAGAAGCTCTCCGAGGTGGGCTCCGACTCCAATCCCCCGCGGAGGCTGGAGCTCGCTGCTTTTCCCCTCCCCTTTTCCAATTTCTCCCACCCGTCCATCCCACCACCCCGCGTTGACCGAGACGTGCGACACCGAACGACTGCCTAGGCCACATCATCGCGGCAGACTCCATCCTTGAACCAACGAAACCAAGCCAACCACCTACATCCTCGTCCTCCAACCCAACCTCGATTCCTGGGTTCTATCGGTGGACCTCTATCCAGAGCTCAGTCTGACCTCGTCGCTCTCCCCAAACTCATCATACAGAAAGATCTGCCGAATCGAAGCAGCAGAACATCCGCCCGCCATGGCTACACAATACGAAGGTATACCAATAACCCTCCTATGCTCTCCCCAAACTCAATCCAACAATGACTAACTCCCCAAATCAGTCGAGCACAACATCAAGCCCGGGCCCTCAACCCAAGACGGAACCCGCCGCATCGACATGTCTTCCTTCACCTCCTTCCTCTCAAACCTCACAACCGACAACCACGCAGCCGCCTCCGCCGCCGCCGCCGCCCACCACAACCCCCACGCGACACCGACCCCCGTGGACGCAGCAGCCCTCTACACCCTCCTCCAACAACAATTCCAAACCCTCTTCTCCACCGCGCCCAACACCCAAAACGCAGCCTTCCTCTCTTCCCTAGTCGAGGCCCTCGAATCAGACATCTCCTCCCCGCCCACCGAGATCCCGGGCGTATCCCACGAGTACCTCGACTCCCTCGACCGCGTCCCCAAGAAATCCCTAAAGGAAGACGAGGCCTGCCCGATCTGCGCCGAAAAGTTTCTCGACGACAAGTACCCGCTCGTCGTCGAGCTCCCCTGCCACAGCAGCCACCGCTTCGACCTCGAGTGCGTGAGTCCCTGGTTGAGGAGTAAGGGCAGCTGTCCCATGTGCCGCAAGGATTTGACCAAGAAGAAGGAGCCTGTTGTTGTGGTGGATGATGATGAGGAGAATGATGATCCTGATGGATTGTATGCTTGAAGGCTGCCAGTGTGGCTTAGGTGTGGATTGGGATTTGCGAGAAGAGAGAGAGAGAGAGAGAGAGAGAGAGAGAGAGAGAGAGAGAGAGAGAGAGAGAGAGAGAGAGAAAGAACGAGATATCATCGGCATGACGATCGGCAGACGACAGGCGCGCGGTGGGAAGGGGAGTAGGGGATATATCGAATTCGATTGGAAGTGAGTGGTTTGGCGTTGAGGCTGCATTTGATATTCCCCGTGCATATTACGACGACTTGAGAAGAGTTGGAAACCGAGGGAGAAAAGGAAAAGAAACACAAAAAAATACAAAAAAACAACAATGGGACGACCGATCGAGGAATCGAACTTGGATCCCGAAATAGACAGGAGTCTTCACTGCCTAACCGGGGCCTCTGCAGCCCGATTAACCCCTCGACCATACGGCCCAGGTACTTGTTGTTGACGAGTGGTGATGATTCATCGGCTATGGAGCCTCGCGAGGCTGTCTGATGAGTATTCTGCGGCGGGTAGGTCATATCCCAGGCGGTCAAGGTAGTGAATCACTCGGGTGTCCTGGATCACACATACACTAGCCCCGCCTTCAATTTCCATACGTATAGCACACGAGATATCTAGGTCCATGGTAGGGAGCTAAGTAATGCGCATGGTATATATCAGGACTGGGGATTGATAGCTCAGGATACACACACACACACACACACACACACACACACATCTGGCTTGAACCACCTAGGTAGGAGGCCTGCCTTATCAGAAGTCTTGTGCCTTCCTGTCCTAACAACAAGTATCGGGCCTTGGTGACCGAGGGGTGAAAGCCGTGAAGTGCTGACTAGTGCGTGATGCTCCGTACTCTTCAGGTCTCCGGCGCTCGAACCTCGGTCGGCTCCTGTTGTTTTTGCTTTTCTCTGCTCTTGTGACTGTTTCATGGAGATTTTGTCTTGTGTGCAGGCAAGCAATCACAATTGTTTATAGTCCAGCACCAAGAAAGATGCCGGGTGAGCTCAGAAACTGCCTTCCGTGTTTTCTCAATGGTCATGTAATTAAAAGCCGAGACAGAAACGATATCTCTCCCGGTCCTGATGCTGATGATACTGATATTTTCCGTTACCACCTCTGCCATGCCATGCCATGCCACCTTCCTCCTCACCTCCCAGTCAATCCCAACCCCCTTCCTTCTCGCCATGAATCTCCCACCCCCTTCGCCAACACTCTCATCACGACAAACCCAACACCAAGTTTTCCACTCCACGAGAGCAAACCTCACGCCTTCCCAGCCTTGGGCGCGCTTCCAGCACCACTACTCCCCTCACCGCCCCCCTCCTTCCGCCCAGCACCCTTTCCGCCCGGGTTATCCCCCTGCGGCTTCGACGCGGCCTGGTTCGCGCCGCTAACATCAAGCGTGCCGCTGTCCTCGCTCTTCTCTCCCTTGGGCCGCGTCGTCGACGGGTCAAACGCCTCCTTCTCGTGCGCCACCTCCGTGTCACGGCCCGTCTTGGTCCCCTCATTAGAGGCCGGGTTCAGGGACTCGCGGTCCTGGGTGTCCTTGTACGCGAACCTCGTCGTCGAGGATGCCGTGAAGGGTCTCGTCGCGGTCGCGGGGATCGAGGCGCGGCATGACGTGCGGGCCGCTGTTGCGCGGAGGGTCAGGGTGCGGAGGAGAGCTTGGGAGGTCATGGTTGTGGTTTTGTGGTTGTAGTTTTGTGGTTGTAGTTTTACGGTTTATGGTAATGGGGGGCGAAGAAGTATGTTATGAACCAGAGAGGCTGCGTCTTTCTCGGCGTGGAATTGTAGTGGCAATTGAAGAATTGAGGTTCCGAATGATGGAAATACTCTGCGTAGAGGTTAGCAAATGAATTGCAATCACGACATAGGACTGTGAGGGAGGAGCTACCTTAGCTACGTCGAGATGCTCTCATTCGGGACCGTGACGTCATCCATACGTTTAGCCAGACCAGACAGGTGCGACTCTGGCCACTTGCGGCTTACCCCGGATTCTCATCAAATCAATAATCATTCTTATTTTCACCACCTACTTGCATGATAAGTCTCCATCCTCGGACTGACTGCATAGTCAGCACAGAATGACATGTGTATACCGCGCAATTGGACCAGGAGCTGGCGCCAACCTAGCTCTTCCAAGTGCCTCTAGATACTGTAGCTACCCATAAGCTATTCCGGTGAGCTTAACAAGATCTCTTCGTGTCACCTTGCACCACCAGCAAATCAACTTTGAAGCGGCTCAATCGCCGACAGTTGATGCCCTGCCAAGAGCTTGAGCTTCTACGTTTGTTCGGAAAGATCCAAAATCTTGCGCCGTCTAGCGTTTACGGCCGAGTTGACCAGACGGCGCTCTCTGGAGAGCGCCGCATTCGGACTTGGTCTTGACGCCACACACTGAATGGAAGGCTTGCCTTTATCAAATCGTTTCGATCTCGGTCCAATCCGGTAGAAACTTGGCAACATGCGTGTTCGTCCACGGGCAACAGAGAAGGCCTAGACGACTATTGATTGGTCTTGTGGTCGTAAAGTCGACTTGCGCCATGTCTGCATCCCATCGAGGCAGTCTGATCGATATAGTATAATATCCTCATCCCCAATATTCCTCTTTCATGCTGACTGTTGACGTTTGAGATTGCTAGAGATCGCATCACGTCCAACAAGAGCGACTAAGCCGTTGGGAGCGGCTGACCAAGGGGCTCAAACGCCATGCTGCGATGTTGTCGTTGCTCTGCACATTATTAGCAAAGGCCTGACTGTCGCTGTCGCTCCCCGTGTCTGAAGCTGTAGATCTCGGCCGAAGCGATGCTTGAGCCTATTAGTGCCTGATTCGCTGAATACCTCGGGTGGCGCGGGATGGCTGCGTGACAAGTCCGAAGGCAGTCGGCCAAGCGGACTTGCATCCTTTCAGACATTAACGTTACCACCCACGCAAATTCCGAGGCTTGGCTTTCGGGGTGCCCATTGCTTTGAGTCCACAACTTTTACAAGGACCAAGCCACGATCGTTTGCGCCTCCTCCAGGAACGATCTTGAAGTTGTCCATAAGCCGGGTTATCCACTGCAATGTTCCTCCTAATTCTCGCGGGATTCGGGACTCGACGATATTAGTCCAAACGCCCGGATGTGTGATCCCATTTTGACATAAATAGGAGGCGGCACAGCGCCGATGATGGCGCGTGCAGAATGAGGTTGCAGACAACGATGACTGTAGACCATTTTCAGGTTAAGCGCAACACTGGTTGACACTACCTTATGCCACACCATATGCGGACTGAAATGAGACCCTTGTTTAGGATCCTGCTGGCCAATTCATCCAAAATCTGTCCATGTCAATGTGGTATATGTCGTATGTAAGACGACCACTTACTTGTGATGATCGTTTGTTTTTCTACAGCCTTGTCGTCCGGATAGTCCTGAAGTAAGCAATGCCACCCGCCCCCCTGATGCGGCGAGCCTGACGGCCTTGTGTCTCCCGGCTGACCGGCGAGAGCCGAGATCGTATGCATTGTCAAATTCAGGGCCATGCAGCAAGTTGACATGGTTTCCACGCTAGCCAGGCGAGCTCGAGACCAGTTTTCAAACGGAGAAATTTCAAACAAGCATTTTAGACAGCAGTCCGACTCTTTTGCTGATATGGAAGCAGGGGATCGAGCGTCGCACTCTGCTTCTCGACACGCGACTCGTGAGGGAGGCTGATCGGCCGTATACATGACCGAGTCACATTCACCCGATATTCCCATTTCATGAGACTCATTGTTGTGTCTGCAGCAGCTGGCCATTCGGCGTGTGCGTGCAGTTGTTCCGGCTCGCCACAATATACAATGCAACGTCGAGGGTCGCGCTGCGGACCCAGGTTTGGTTGCTTTCACATGACTTCTCATGTGCCATCAAGCCTTCCAAGTATCAGTAATAGCGACCCCGTTTCAAAAATGGAAGGTGGGCAAGCTTAAATATATTGAATACGGGGTTAGTTTAAAATGAGGCTCCTGACAGACGCGTCGAGATGTCAAAAAATCGATACGACCAATGCGTGCGGCCTACCATGGAACTCGCGGGGCTCCGTTGGCCCCTGCTTATGGGGCCTGCCAGACTAGGCGAAGGGGGCCGACTTTCGCGGCAGTATTGTTTTGGGTTTGAATGTGATCTGCGGGATCAGCAGCGTTAAGAAGCGAGGCCTGCAAAGAAAAGTCCACCACGACGTTATTGCCGGCGGAAAGTCCTCAGGTGAGCCGCGACGGCAGAAGGTCTGCCTGGCTGCCAGCGTGTCATCAGGTGTCAAATGTCGGATAAGGGGGAGCCTAGGGGATCGCGTTGCGTGTTTGACACGGAGATGACCGGTGATGGATGTTCGCGGGTAGGCTCCTCCAGTTGGAACTCTGAAACGGAGCCTGCAGATGTTGGGATGATCTTTCTGGTCGGCATTGCGCATGTTGAGAAGACTGTGCCTTCCATGCCTTCCGCTGCTACCGGAAGTCTGTTTGTGGCATCTTTGTCATTTGGGACTGCGTATATTCGAGATTTGAATCAACAAGAACTTGTCTCTTTCGGGTTACGGCGGTTGCAAAGGGGTGGTTTTCCCTCTCCTTATTTTGGATATTTCGACATGTGCATGTTTGACATGCATGACGGGGCGTGGCGTTGAACGGAAAGGCTGTCTTGTTTGGTCTTTTGCTCCGACAGCGGTTACCATCGCAGCACCTCAGCATGTCGAGGCTGACGTCCCGTCTGCACAGGGTCCTATCGGGACCCGCGTGGCCCAGTGGAGGACAGGCGGGAAAGAGACGAGTCGCTAATCTGGGACGGCAGGAAATCTAAGGGGCAGAATTCTTCCAGAAGGCCGCACAATGTTCCTATTCCATGGACCACATCGGCTCAATGTCTCGGATTGATCCAGCCCTGCACGTCGTTGTAAAGGTGGAACCATCGTCCGTCAAGGGCGAACATGGCGGCACGATGTATGCAACTGGTGTTGAAGAGATACGCAATACAACCATTCCCGAGTACTAGTTGGAAGCGCAAAAAGGATGCATTCGCCGTGGGATTCCCCTACTAAGTCGACCAGCCCTGTCTCGTGGTGGATTGCACGAATACAGGCGGCTACGCACGAGCTTTGGCGTAATGTCGGTGCCGATGAGTCCTGATTAGTAGCGGTCACAAAGCCAGACGCGCCGACGGGGGGAAACATCTCTTGCAGGGTTGGTCCGGCCCACGATGGCCACGAGTCGTACTCCGTAGGATGTCGGACCTGCCAGCCCTGGAAGGAAGTGGAGGTCGTACCTAGCAAGATGACGCATCGGTACTGCGAAATTGACGAGGCTCCATGATACGATATTCTGGGCCGTACTCATAAATTGAAAAGTGTTGTCACGGTGGCTTGCCATGGCCAGCAGTTGGGCCTCTGTAATCGAGTTTGCGGCCGAGCGGCCCAAAACTCCAAGCAAGATTGCGGGAGGTGGGATACGGATACGGCTGCACATTCTTCGCACGTGGCTGGCAAGGATGCCACATTGAATTGTCGCCGCCTACATATTAACCTGGCCTGAAAGCGGCAACGCTCCTATGCGCCGCCCGTTTGCAGGGCGGGATGCAGTTGGCTGTAGTAGCATCCGTGTTTTCTGTGTCAGCTTCTGTGGGTGTAGGAATGCGGGAATGCGCTAGTTTGACGCTGGGTTTCCATGCTCTCTGGGTTGTTGGTTTCCAGGACTGCGTTTTCGTGCCAATAGTGGATCTGACTAGATGGATCGAGGTATTGATTCCAGCGTCTTGATCCAAGCATGTTGCTACTTGTCAGCAGATCCGACGACCGATAATTTGTGGCATTGCGGATCTTCAATGCTCCGGTAGCTCCGCTACGTTCATGATGAATGCTATAGAAACGTTGTACACTCGGAAGCTCGGAACAGGCCCAAGATGGATCCATCGAAGAAAAAAAAAGACAGCATGGAAAGCTAAAGTTCCTAGGCTGGAGGACCGAGATGCTCGAGACTCGGCCGGCTCGCTAGGCCAAGGTCCGTTCGAGACCCGGGGCAGTTCATCGGCGGTTGGCCTCGTGGCGACGGCACCTCAATCTGAGCGGCGGGCATGGCGTGGGACGCCGCGTGCGTTGTGCCCTCTTGTCATGACTGGCCATGGCTGCAGCTGGCAAGGCTCGCGGGGGAGCGGATGATGTGCCTGCGGGCTGAGGCAAGAATTAGCTTCTTCCGATGTCCAGCTAGTGCGATGGACTTTGTCGTTCTTGGGACTTTTTGCCCCAATTCGTTGTTGGCCAGGCTCAGACCTCAGAGACAGAGGCAGGATGGTCTAAGGTAGATGCGGAAGGTTATGCGGACATCGAGAGACACTACGGATTTGGTCAGGTCGAGGCTGGCGGCTGCTGGTCCAGTTGATGCTTGAAATCGACTGGATGTTCGTTCGAGCTGCCCGTTTCAAATCGAGTCTCGAGCCCAATGTTACCGAAAGAGCAGCTTCAAAGTTTGGTTGAGCCCCGGTGCCGACGCAGAAATAGACAGACGCACCGTTGTGCCCTTTCGGTACAGACTTGCTATCCAATGTGAAGTCGATGTCATGGGGTAAACATTCTGATTCTGCAACTATCCGAGGAAATGATGGTTAAGGCCCTCAAGTGATGTGCGATTGAACGTACGTACCATGCGACGAAGCAGTCAGCAGGAATTGTCTACGAAAGGAGGCACAATCATCTTTCTTCTCTTGCTGGAACTAGTTGTGAATATCCGTACCTACCTTACCTTGACATCTGATGGAAACATCTGTATAGGCAGGTACCTCAGTAGGAAAGACTGGACGGAACTCTGAAGGACTATACGGCGTACCTACACATGAGGGAGGTTCCCTCGTCGGAAGGTCCAATCCAACTCACTTTGGCGACAGGCGCACGCTCCTCGGAAGGTCCCAGGGCGCCCAAGGAAACCGACAAATCACAGCAGGCGCGGCCTCGAGGATACTTCGGACCATGTGGATACCTTGGAGTACTTGCCCGTCTCAGCAGGCTTCCAGAGTCCAGAGTCCAGACGCCATTTCAAGTTTGCACCGGACGAGCTGCTCCTGGCTGAACCATGGACCTCAGGTGGACAGCTCCTCCCTAATTTACCCTCTTGTATGTTCATCGCGGGCACTCCGACCGGGCCAATAAGACGCTGCCAATCCCAAGAACACATGAGAGCTCACGTGTAGGTATCCGTTCCTGGCGGATACTTCCGCTACTTTGTACCTTACATTGCCGTACGGTCCACGTATATCCTCTGACATGCAACAGCAACGTTGATGAGGTACCTCACCAAACATCACCTTGCTTTTGTTGCCCGCGCAGAGACCGAGGGCCGGGAAGCGCCGCTTCAAAGACCCTTGGATCCATTTCAAAGACACAGTGTCGTATTCTGCTTGATTTCAGTGGACAGCCGCGTCACAAAAGCAAAATGGAAACGGCCCCAGTCAACCACTGATGACCAGGGGAAGAAACAAACGGTCGCTTGTTACAGGTTTCCATCTGATGGGCCCTTTCTTCTCGGCTTTCCTTCCATTGCTCACATGCTCTACCTTTTCCCGTTGACTACACTGCCACCACCGCCGCAATGTGGCTTGGTTGGAAATGAAATGGCATTCGCCATCTCATACTTCGTACCAACGATCATAAATCAAAGGGCCGGTACTAGGAAAGATCCCGCGGTGACTTCATTTTCCTATTGTGCTCGTTTCTGGAAAGCTCTTCGTCGTCTTCTCAACCAGAACCATCCGAAACCTGACGCCTCTTTGTCTCTTCTTTTTTTTTTCTTCCCTCTTCGTTCCTTCCCGGCCCCCGGGCAGGAGATTTGCTTTGCTTTGCTTGTTTGCTGATCGCGCTTCACACTTGCCTGGTAACCTGGTCAGGTCCAGGGCCTCCATTGGCATTCTTTGCGTCTTGGGATCGGTCTGTGGCTGTCTTGTCGTTGCTTTCTTTTTTCCCCAAGAGAGTCTCGGGTTCTCTAATCTGGGGAACGGGCCAGTTCTCGCAAGGGCCCGTCTCCTTCCCTGTCCTGTCTTGCAGTGCTACTGAGGAATGACACGGTACCATGGCATGTACATGAGGCGTAATCGGGGAGACTGGGAGGCACGGAGAGAGAAAGATAGCTAAAGGAAAGTAACGAAAAGAAGAAGAAAGGACACAAACAGCAGGATCAGGGTATCTCGGTTTGCTGCAGGATGTTGCGTTGCTTTACTACCTACCAGCATCATCCCATCGTGCATGCTCCCTGGCCGAGGATGAGGAGCAAACAGCAGTTCCTCTCTCTCTCTTTCTGGAGACTGGAAATTGGGCCTAGAAGGCTAGAGGCTGGTTTCCTCTGGAGAGACTGAGAGAGACTGAACCATTTTACTCGGTCCATGATCCCTGCCTCGTTGCACAAGCCTGTCGGTTCCCACTTTCGCTCCCACTCCGACTCCCACGTCCATTCCCATTGTGTTTTCCCCCCCTGCCATTCGCAAAGCAACCCGCCCACCCACCTCCCACTTTGCAATTCCAACGCACGAATAGAACAACGTGATGAAGAGATGGACCAAAAGACTGAGGTGAGGGGAGCATGAGGATGAAAGGGACTCACACCGTACAGTATTACTGGAGGTGCTCTACACTACTATCCGTACCTTAGCATGCATCAAATGTACGTGATCCGCACATGCTAACTCAGAAGGAAACTCTCAGCCGAAGGGACGTCGGCACGCTATCAATGAACCTGGAGCAAAAAGCAAGCTTGCACTAGAGCTGACCTAACCTTAGTTGACATACATGACCGATTCGATTCTGCGTCCATCCTGGGCCGGCGTCTTTTACGTCTCTTTTTTTGCTTTTCTCACCATGAGGTGCTTTGCCATGCAGATAGGTAAGGTAGGTATCCGGAGTCATGTATGTAGGTATCCGTAGACTCACTGCTTTAGTTGGTAGTAGGGTCCCAGCGGCGGGAGAAAGCAGGTAGCCTCGGCGCCGGAAATCGAGCCGCCAAAAAGCAAAAGCTAAAGAAACAAGTACAACTTCAACAGCCGGGAAACCCAATCCCGCATGGGAACGCGGACGCGGCGTTGCGTCCCAATTGCGTTCACAGACACGAGACGGGCAGAAGATATTAATCATGGTCCCAAGTAGTCGCCGACACTAGAGGACCAGCGTTCTCTTGAGTCTTGAATATGGCCTGATATGGGCGTTTAACGTACAGAGTAGCAGCGTAAGTATTCTTCCCATCAAGTAAAAAGATGCCGCGAAAGGTTCGGGCTCCATTGAACAGGGCCATTCAGAAATGTAGCCGTGTCTTGCCCACACTTTTCCATGGTTCACAGCAAGCTCACGGGCACAACCTCGAGCACGCGAGCGAGGTACCTCATCGCGGTAGATGCGGTAAGGTTATGTGGATGGCACACGTACCGTCCGGAGCGAGCTATCGTGGTGTACTATGCTACCTATGATTTTGCCTGGCCCTTGCCGATGATGCCTTGCCTTACTTGTTCCCCATTTCATTGGGCTGGCTAGCATCAGCCGGCCTGATCTGGGCCTTCACCGCAAGGTAAGGTACGAGCACGGCACATGGAATTAGAGGTAGGGACTGTGGGATACCATCCGTGCCAGTGTTTGTACCTACCCCCCACCGGGAGCCAGTGCTTGGGGGCGGCTTCGAATTTGTGACAGCGCAGGACAACGACGTGGCGGCTGCTTGTTCTTTCTTCCTCTTGTTTCCTTTCTTGTTGCCGGCGGCGGTTGAAAGTCCTTCTTGAGGCGAACTTGAGGTGGCCCAACCTTACGGTATTTTGCCTTGCCCTGCCTCATTGCCCCTGGAGTAACCAGATAGAGTTACAAGAGCGATGGAAGATGATGTTGTGAACTCGTGCTCACCGCATGTCAAATACCTTGCCTTGGTTTCGTAGAGGCATTCCGAGGAGAAAGAGATGACGAGGTAAAGGCTGGAAGTGCATGTTTCTCCTTTTTCTGATTTGCCCATGCTGGCCAAATTGGAAATCCAGGCCTGGGCCTCAGCGTAATGAGGAGGAAGGACAAAAAGTAGCTTGAGCCTGCTTTCTTTTGGTCTTGCGTCCATGTGTCTGGGTCTTCTCTGTTCTGCTTCCCGCCTCAACTCTTTCTTCGGTTTCCAAAATTTCATCCAGTCAATACGGATTTACGTGAGAGAGATACCTACTTTACATACCTTGCCTAGGATCATTACCCTCGATTGCATACACAGGAAATAAGATACTGAATAGTATAGTATCCGGCGCGCCTTTTTGCCGTGATTCTGGTACTTTGCAGTACCTTGGTTTCTGAGCCCCCTGCCCGGTCTCCCACGCCCCGTGTCGCTCGCTCTCTCTCTCTCTTTTTGGGGGTACCCTCGACCTGGTCTGGCCTATCCTATCCGGCCCTCTTTCCCTCCTTCCCCCCTCTCATTCATTCACTCAGACTCGGTACAATCCTATCCTATCCTATTGCCCCTTCCCCTCTGTATTATCCCTCCCCTCCCCCTTCTGTTGCAGCAAGCAGGACCAGACACACAGTACCTACCTTCCTCCGTACCTACTGGACAGCGAACAAGGCAAGCACCACCTCAGACGGCTCTCTTCTTTACTTTCCCATTCTGTTGTCTGCAAGGTATCCATCGGTACCTCCATTGCCTTGGACAACCTGAAGAGAGAAGGTAAGAGGTAGTTGAAGGACAAAGTACCATAGCATACAAAGTACCTCGGAGAAGTACCTTACGGAGTAGGTAGGTACAGGTCCCCGATTTTGACACCGTCATTCGAGGCAACTGGCCCTCTATCCTCCCTCGCACCCCTGTCACCCCGTGCCAGCTGACTGCAACAGACTCCACTCCTATCTATCTGCCTCCATTTCTGTTGCCGGCGCTCTTTCTCTTGTCTCTCTTTCTCGCTCCTTGCCATTTTGTTCCTCTCTCGTTTTACGCATCTGCCCCGAATTCCCATTTACCGCCCGCCCTCCTCCATCCGCGTCTCTTTCCCCCGTTCACGTCCACGTCTACGCCTACCTATCCTACGTCCACCTCCATCACAACCACCACCACCACCACCACCAGTCGACCTTCGTCCCAAAAATTATTCACCGCCCCCCGTTTGGATCATGGTGCGCTCGAGTCGTCACCTTTTCCCGTAAGATCGAATCCAACAAAAGTGCAGACGTGAGACGCCATTGAAAAGACGACTGCACCGTCGAAATGGGCAACAGCCAGGGCAAGCCCATCGACTTGGATGGCGAAGGTATGTCTCGAACACCTCCCCTCGCTGGATTCATTGCATAGCACATCGAACACACCGGGAAACCACCATAACCAACGCAAACCACTACGACAAACCACCACGACCTACACATTACACAAACATCACACATTCTCTGCCAACACCAACCGCCACCGGGAACACACTGGCTGCCTACCTGCTACTGCTGCTGCATCTGCATTGCACCGCGCAGTCTTGGTTGGGCTCCATCTCGCCTCTTCCCCCCCCCCTCCCCCACCATCACCATAACCGCCGCCATCGCTACCTCAATTGCTCCATCTCCCGTTGCCAAGCTAATCGTTATCCTTCCCGCCATTTAGTCAACCTCAACCATTTCCGTCTGCTGCGAGTAGTCGGCCGAGGCGCCTTTGGTAAAGTGCGCATCGTCGAGAGAAAAGACACCAATTTGTCTTTTGCCCTGAAATACATCCGGAAAGATGAAGGTACACACCGCCTCACTACTCCTTCCACCTCGACACGCCTCCCCAACCCAAACGCGATGCACAACCTTGATGCAATGTCTTCGATACTGATATCGGGTCCCTGAGAATAGTCGTACGATCCGAAAGTGTGCGCAACATCATACGAGAGCGCCGGATGCTCGAGCACGTGAACCATCCGTTCATTTGCAACTTGCGATACAGTTTCCAAGACATCGAATACATGTGGGACCAATCCTTTTACCGGCCATGCTTGATGCATCCAACTGACACCAATCGTGCAGGTATCTGGTTGTCGATCTGATGAGCGGAGGTGATCTACGATTCCATATCTCGAGAAAGACCTTTACCGAAGACGCAGTGCGGTTCTGGATTGCTGAATTGGGATGTGCACTCCGCTACATTCACAGCCAAAACATTATCCATCGCGATGTGAAACCCGACAATGTCCTGCTTGATGCCGATGGACACGTGCATTTGACCGACTTTGTAAGTTCTGACGGAAACATTTCTTGGCACGCCCAAATGCTGATCGAGTCAGAATGTCGCCTCCGATATCATTCCCGGCAAGGTTTTGTCCAGCAAATCGGGTACACTGGCCTACCTCGCTCCCGAAGTGTACGCTGGTAAGGGCTACGATGTTCGTGCAGATTGGTGGTCGCTCGGTGTGCTATTCTACGAATGCATATACAACAAGGTGGGTCAATTCGTCTTTGGGGAGATGCACCGCTGGTACAATGACTGACAACTTCCTATAGAGGCCATTCGACGGCAACTCGGAAAGCACCCTTAGCCAGCAAATTCAACTCGCCAACCCGAAATATCCCATCACTTCGCCACCCGTCAGCTTACCCTGTTTATATGCCATCCGCGATGCCTTGGACTCGAACCGTGATCAACGAATGGGTGCGACATGGGAGAGCTTTACGAAGCACGAATTCTTCATGATGATTGATTTTGAGGCGCTGGAGCGAAAAGAGATTGAGCCAGTCTTCGTTCCCGCCGCGGACAAGACAAATTTTGATGCTACGTACGACCTCGAGGAGTTGCTTTTGGAGGAGGCTCCTTTGGAAGCGCGGGCCCGACGACAGAAGCCTCGCGAGCGGTTAAAAGAGGACGCTTCAGACAAGGAGATCCGCGAAGACGAGCTTTACCGCATGATTGAAAACGACTTCCGTCCATTCGATTACACGCTGGCTGCGTACAAAAAGTAAGCTTTGCAAACCTTCACAGTCAATTACACAGGTACTAATGACAGTAGGATTACCGGCCAAGGTGAAGAGGGCGGATACGTTAACGGTGATATGGTCAACATGAACCAGCCCCAGGCGTTGACCACCGATGAGGCTACACCGGCAGCAATGGCCACGAATGGAGGAAGACCTATGCCACCCCCAGGACCATTACGCAAGAGTTCGAGCCTGGAGAGACGGCCGGGCAGCAGTCAATCCGGTGTTCCCCGTCGACCAGTATCTAAGCCGCCTCCGATACCGTATTATCCCAGCGAATATTCTAATCAACGAGCGGCACCGCCAGCTGCAGGAAAGAGGGTCACCAGCCCGACAGGCGGCATGCAGGTTACGTTGGACGGTGGCGGCAGCTGGTCTGATCTCGCCCGGCAGGATGCTACGCTGCCGACAGATGCCAACGCCATCAGCGAGGGCAAATCTGAGAGCTCAAGCGGCGTATTCGGCTTCCTTAGGGGCAAGAAAGGAAGAGGTCACAGCCCCAAGCCGAAGGAAAGGGGAGTATTGGGCAAAGAGGGGGCAAGACAAGTCATTGGATAGAAGACACTCGTGGTCTTGGGAAGAGTTGGAAAGACGCACAGGGAGAGGTGACGGATCGATACCCGAGGAGTTCAGCAAAACACGAAGGAATCGCTGAACCACGCCTACCCGAAGAAGCACTGTAAAAGGCCTGAAAAGATGACGGCTAGATCGTGGCATCCCAGCAACTGATTCTTGAGCCAGTGTGCCTACCATTGGAAGGGTTACACTGTAGAGGTTTCATTGGGAACAGACTGCGACGCCGAAGCGGGCAAAGGTTGCACGAGGCCGGCCCCAGGCTGTCCTACACAAGAAAGATTGTGAGGCCGTCCGTCACCGACCAGGAAGACGATGGTAGTCGGCATGCTTTTCACGACAGCTGGGAACCATTCGTCGAGGTCGTGGCCTGAGACGATGGGAAAGTCCAGGCCGAAATTTTCACCACCCTAATGGCAGAACCTACAAGGAGGATTCCAACGGGGCGGTTCCCAATTCACGAATCATCAGGTGGGGCGTAGTGTGGACTAGTGGAGAGAAATAGGTCAGACCATCAAGAATATACCCTTTGTAATAACAGTCTACTTTGTACATGCGTTGTAGGCGGGTGTTGTGCATGAACTTTAAGCCGCGATCTTTAAAGAGGCTGTCTTGCCATTGACCCAAAGGTCCGGAGCCTCTTTTCCTTACTGTCACTCTTAGTTGTCTGTACCTTGAGTGCATAAGAGACTCAGGAGGCAATGGGTGTCGTTGAGGTTTCCAAGGTCCGGCAGCTCAAAGGCGGGGGGTTGGATTGGATGACGTTGGCACGATTGGAGCAGGTGAGGCTTCGGTCCCCGAGCTCGTCATTGGCCATCTGCATGCTGCAACCGGTAGTCGGGGGAGGGACTCTGCAGATCCTCCTCCTCTTCCTTCTCGCCTCCCATTGCCTCCCAGTGCCTCCCACACATACGACACGACAACCCCTCTTTTTTCTTCCCCCAAGTATCCCGTACTGCGTAGGACCAAGGTTTTCCTTTCGGATTTCCTTTTTCTGATGTGCCACGCGCAGAGCGGGGAAAGGCCAACCCAGAGGACTGGACCTGCTGTGCGGGCAGACGCATGGCACGGCAGAGTGACACTTGCCCCCCTCCTTCGATGGAGGTGGCATATGGAGATGGAGATGGGATGCCCCACGATACGTTTGGTGCGTGGATGCGGCGAGTCCAACCCCTCGAATGCCGAGGGTGTTTGCTGCTTGCCGTCTTGGCGGCCGACGATGGGGGGGCGGACTATATGCACTACAGACTCTCTACTGTGTTAGAAGTGGTCTACCTAGGAGTCGGGACTACGGACTACTCTGTATAGATCAGACGTGCAAGGGGGAAACATGGAAACACGGAGGCACGGAGGCGTGGAGGCACCGGGGGGCGGGGGGGGGGGGGGGTGGGGGGGGGGAATGGGGGGGGGGGGGTGGGGTGCGGGGGGGGGGGGGGGGGGGGGAGGGGGGGGGGGGGGTGGGGGGGGGGGGGGGGGGGGGGGGGGGGGGGGGGGGGGGGGGGGGGGGGGGGGGGGGGGGGGGGGGGGGGGGGGGGGGGGGGGATTGACGACGGAATGACTTGACAGCAAGCAAGATGCAAGGGTTCTTTTTTTTTTTTTGGGGGGGGGGGGGGTAAGGGCCCAGGACCCCAGGGGGGGTTAAGGGGATGGATTGATGATAATGGTTGACGAAAAAGTGATTGAGGATAGTGGGTGGCGGTTCGTGGTGGAAAGGACCCGATAGCATATCTCTCCTAGCTCTATGTAGCTACCTTGGCTGGGTTTGGTCGAGGCTTTGTTTGGATAAGATGAGTAGTCGAAACCTCAAGCTTTGGGGTTTGGTACCTTGCCTTTTGTCCAAAGTATCCGAGGTGTCATTTCGATGTCTTGCGGGAGTAGGACATCACTTGAGCCCATTGCATCTGGGCCTCGTTCTCTCTCTAGACTCTCATTGACTGCTGCTACGGCTCCAGATGCGGGGGCTTTCCCGTTGTTATCGGGTCTGGGGGTCGGTTTCCGTCCATCTACCACTAAGTAGGAGATAAACACCCCCATGCTTTCCAGCCTGCCAGGCATTTACACGGATATACGTAGCATACCACGATAGCTAACCTAGCGTGCGGGCGTTGGCTTACACTGACCAGGCTACGGAGTACACTATCGAAAATCCGAGGTCAGAGTCGAGATGGGATGTAAATTTCATATATTCCGTGTCCAGTGCCGTTGGAGAGCACAGAACAAACAGGCTGGCGACGCTAAACAGGCCCCCTGCTGGCACTCGGTGAGCTTACCACTTACCATGTTTTTGATAGTCCAAGCATCCAAGATGAGAGGTTGAAGCAGAAGCGTGAGAGTGGTGGCAGAGGTAAAAGGTAGGTGAAATCTGTATCACGGCATCCTCCGTGACTCCGAACCGTACACCGCTCATCTAGGTAGGTATCCCTCGGTTTCTCCAACCCCTTGCTCATGACACCATTCCTCTAGGTCTGTGTTTCCCGTTGTTTACCATTGTTTCCCCAAGCTTCCTGCAGAACCTATCTCTCTGCACCTGCAAAGAGCGGGGGACGGGTGGGATAGAGAAGGGGGGGGGGGATGGTGATGTTGGAACTTCGATGAGGACCAGGAAGCGGGAAACCCAAAAAGAACACCACGTGCCGTTCTTGCCATTTTTTGCCTTTCCTACATCACCCCATCGGACCATGGCACCATTTAAACGTGCGTGCGCACGCACATAATGGCACCGTACGCATGGGGTGAGAGGTAGCTATCTCAACTTGTCCTATTCCTTTATGCCGTTCTTCTGTTGCCTGCCCCGCCCCCGCAAGCCCAAACTCTCCACGACGGATGAATGGGGGTGTTGGACGGGATGAGTGGGTGAGAGACTGTAAGAAAGAGAGAGATAGAGGACAAGTGTACGTGCGTCTTCAAGATGGCAACATAGCAAAGACGTCTCTCTGTATGCGTATGTCTTGATGTCCTATACCCTGTCTCCCGTACCTTCCTTTCCCGGTCGATCCAAACTTCAAGTCGTCACAAAACCTCGGGTTTTCCGCACCTCCAACAACATGACATGACATTATACGCAGTCAACAGAGTACAAGAGTCATTCTTTCCACCAAGCTCCCGCCCCCATCACCGGGGGGAGAGATAGAGGCGGAATAGAAGCGGGGGGCGGAGATATTCACATGATGAGACGAAAAAATAAAGAAAAACAGAGCACACACAGCACGCAGAACGGTCCTCGCTCAAACGAAGCGGACGGGAAATTATCAAGAAAGCCTATACCGCATACCAAATACACTCGTACAACAGGGCTGTCTCTGGCCGCCTGCCTTGAGCCATTGCCCAGGTCCCTAGGTCCAAGGTCCAAGGCTCGATAGGTGCGCAGTATGGTGTTAGTGGGCACTTTGGTGTTTGAACTGCCCAGAGCCCATCACCGTAACTCCTGACCGTCCGCAAATTCCTTTCCTTCTGCTTTGTCTTCGGGCTTCTCTCTTCGGGCTTGGCACTGTCCCTGCTCTGCTCTGCTCTGCTCGACTCTTTTCTGCTCCTGCCTGCCGACCAATTATTTTCTCCCCTCCCCTCGGCCCTACCTCTCCATGTCTTTCTTGACTTTACCTGCCCGCCTCATTGATACGCCCCGGCTCATCGGATGCGGGAAAGACGGATGGGGATGCGGGCGGGAACGGACGGGTGCCGGGGGGGGGGGGAAGAGGTTCTGGGCAGGCAAAGGCAAAACATACGCTGCAACGGTTCGGTCCTGACTCTTCAGAAATACACGGGGCCGGTGGGAGCCCAGGGGGGGTTCAGGTTGATGATAAGAAAGAGCGAGAGAGTAAGGGAGAGCAATTGTGTGAGAGAGAGAGAGAGGGGCAATGAGGCAGTGAAGTAACAAAGAGCAGAAAATAAGCATGCTGAAATTGTAAATACCATGTCGACTTTGATATCCGCGTTCGCCTCCCTCCGCAACCCTCGATACCTACCTACCTATCCTTACCTAGACAAATGTACATTCATGTACCGAACCTATAGATAAGGCAGGTAGGAGCTAGTGCTGCGCTGCCCCCGTCCGTACCTTTCACCCGTAGGATCCGATTCAAAACCCAGATTTACGCCGCCGGCAGCATGCACCCCAGCCTTCGCGGGCCGGGATTGCAAAAAAAAAAAAACCGCCACGCCCTGCCCTCCGTACCGATAAAACCTCCAACCCTTCCCGGGAAACCTAGGTTCTCCCACAAACCACTCCCGATGCCTCCGTCACTGTTCGTCCGTGGCCGAGCGCCGAGGGCCGAGCCTAGACGACCCTTGACAAGAGTTGCGAGCCTCGGTAGAGACGCAATAGAATCGTGAACAGCCTCTTTTTCTCTCTCCCTTTCTTTACGGTGTAGCATTCATATCGGTGGACGAATGGACATCCGGACTCGATGTCGACCGTAGCTCTCGCGAACGAACATTGAGGACTAAAAGGGTTGCGTGAAATACAGCTCCAGCTCTCGCCGACTATAGTAACTTGCACTTCAACATATAATAACACAATGTGGAGATTCTCTTATTCGTGCGTCATTGTCGAACCAAACTAGCCGAATACTGTAGCAAAAGAATTACATCTGCAGAAGACCAAAGTTCCTTCTCTCTCGTCGAAAAAGACAGCCAATTGAGCTTGCCTAGAATTTCATCATCATAGCCTCCTTACCCATTCTCAATCTCTCTTTCGGGAGGAGTCTCCAGCCAAATACGATACAGACTGGTGTCCGCCTGACCACTAGACCAGATCTCCCCCCGGCCATCTCTAGATGTCCGATGTGGATGAATACAACCATTCGCCTTTGCCGTTGGGGTCAAAACTTCAGCCTCGAGTTTGCCCTTTGTTTTTGGTCCGTGATTAAACGCCTGCTTTCCCCAAAGTGTCCCATCCGTTTCCTCGGATATGCCTCCTGGCGTGGCCGCCTGACCTATTGCCGGGTTCGTGAATGCCAATGTACAATTAGACGTCGAGATGATGATTTAAGCCTTTGCCTGGGTATTCTTCTCCTGGTTCGAGAAGCAGGCGGCGGCGTCCTTGCCCATCCACTTATTGACGACAGTCTGGAAGTCTGTTTCGGAAACCACAGGACCTTGACCTGAACACTTGGCCTTCTTCTGCAACTCGGAGCACAGGCCGTCGAGATCGAACTCGCCAGCCTGCACACTGGGGCAGGTTTGAAGCTTCTCCCTGTTAAAGTTGTCAGTGTCGGATTCGTAATTGCCTGGCAGGGGTGTAACGTACCAAATCTTGTTGCAGTTGTAATTCTCGGCCTTGACAGCCTCCTTAACCACATCATCGTCTGCATTCTTGGCAGCGTCGATTTGATCGATGAGATTCTTCTTGGGAACGTTGGGGCTGGGGGCCATGTTGTATGGTGTAATGAAGTCGGCATCGAGAGCGTCATTGAAGAAGCTTTCATCAAACGTAGTTGCGGCGAGAATGTTTTCTTGCGGTTCGCGGTATCCGCCAAAGAGCTGGGGATCAAATTGACCGCCATTTTGCTGGGCAAGCCAGTCAAAATTGTTTGTGTCGATACCGGCAAACAATGACTGCTGTGCAGTTGACTCCTCTCCAATGGTGGTCATGGTATCAACAGGCTTGAAGCCCATAGGCGACTGAGTGAAGGGCTCAGGGGAAGTTCCACAAGACGAGCTGGGGCCTCCATTTGACTGGGATGACGCTGATGGTGAACTTGTCGATGTGCCATTGTTCATGGTGTAAGAACCAGAGTCGACACTGGCGCGCGATGTGTTGGTGCCCAGTGACCCATTGGCAAGCGAAGGGCTGAAGAGAGAAGTGAAGTTGGCCAGGTCGTCCTTGGTACCAAAGTCAAGCCCTGCAATAATACCAGGGCTGTTGTCCTTGGTGTGGTTGAGAGGGCTGACGGGGTTGCTTCCGTTCATTTGCAGAGGCGATGAGGAGGATCTTGCGGGCTGCGCCGGCTTGGTAGGCATTTGAGAGCCGGGCAAGACACCAAACTTGGGGAATTCGAATTGAAAGTTGACGTCGCTGAGGTTGCCAATGGCAGAGTTTCCAAAGCCCATGGGGGACTTGCTGTGGGAGACTGAGCGGGTGCTCATGGCCGCAATCTTTGTCTTGTACTCGTTGAGCTCAGAAGTCATGCGGTCGATCTTTGCCTTAAGTTGGCTGTTTTCGCTGTTAACGTCCTTGGATGCCTTCTCAAGCTCTTCGACCTTTGTCTCGAGATCCTTCAGGTGCTTCTCCTTGCGCTCACGGAATGCCCGCTGCGCAGCGCGGTTCTGTGCCTTGCGTTTCTTGGACGTGTTAGAATCATGAATATTACTAGAACAATCGTTGAAACTTACTGAGGTCGGCTCGGAAGTAAGCGGCTTACGGCCGGGCTTCTTGGGAGCCTTCTCGCTACCCTCGCGTCTCTTTGCGTCGTTGCCTGGAGAATCCTCATCTTCATCGTCGTCAGGGTGAGATCTCTTGTCGTTTCCATCATTCTCAGTCGAGTCGGACTTGGTTGACTTGGCCGATTGAGCGCCACCAGGGATGTCGCCGATCATCTTGGCCTGGCCCACGGTGCTGACATCGAAGTCGAAGCTCGAGTCACCAAAGTCGTAGTCGTAGTTGTCGAGGTAGGGACTCTCTTGGAAACCGGTGGCGGCGGCGCCCTGCGCCGGCGATGTCTGATAAGAGGAAGGCGACATTGAGTTATCCTTGGTGGTGGGAGACTGGTTCGCGAGCTGCTGCTTGTTGGAGTTGAGAGCGGCGTAGAGCAGGCTCTGCTGCTGCGGGGTCAAGATAAAGTTGGTTGGGAAACCACTGTTGGTAGTGGAAGCCATTGCGAAAGGAGTGTGAGAGGGCGGCGAAGTGTAGGTAAGGTAAATGGGAGTCGATTCGGTGCAAGAGGGCTATGAAAGGAGGCGAACTCGGAGTGCCGATTGCGGCTCAGGGTGCCGGGGTCACAATGGGTTGAATTCCAGATAGGCCGGATCGAACGGTGATGTCGTCTGAGAGGACAAGGAAATACTCGACTTGGCGACACCTATGGTCCTTGACCGAGGGATTCTTGGACGTCGAGGTCGTCGTCGTCAAGGGAGAGGTTGAAGAAGGATAGTATAACGTCCTCAAGTAGGAGTGGTGGTCCGACTGGTGAGAGGTGACGAAATGCAATGGTCCGACACTGGCTGGGGTGGGATGCGGATGGAGGGAAGTTGATGCCTTTCGGGGACAAAGTTGCTGCCTGACTCACAGGCCGGTCTCCAAGGGCCACCTGCTATGCTCTGTGGACAAAATTCGCAGGATCCAGAATCCACGGAAAGCGGGAGAAAAGACGTGCTTGGGGAGAGGGTGTGCGGTGATGCGTGTGTGCGGTGTAGTGAGAAAAAAGTTGTTGGTTCGCGGTGACGGCAAATGCGTCTGAGTAGGAAGTGGAGAGAATCGAACTGAATGGACGACTGCAGACGGTGAGGAGGGGGAAGAATTTCAGCGTTCTTCAGTGTCAATTTGTCAGCCGTCGTGGACGCCAAATGGAGGAAGGGCCCAAGGGGAGGGGGGAAATGGAGGGGGTCGGCCGAGGGGGGGAAGGCACGGAAACCACAGTACGTACTGCCTAGGTATTGCGGCAGGTAGGTAGGTACATATGTACACTAAGAACTGGGAGAGGTCGGGGGGTCCCAGCGGGGGGGGTGACGGGGCCAGTCTGGGTCGATTGAAGCTTATCTATTGGCTCCGAGACCTGGTGCCTCCGATAAGGCGAAGGGCGCAGCTGTGCCGCCAGTGTCGTTTTCGCATCATCTAGCCGTCGACAGATCCATTTCTGTTGCACAATTGTCCATGTTTTTACTCCTCTTCCCCCCCATCTGCCTCCATCTGCCCTCCATTTGGTCCTATCCCTCCCACGGTACGGAGGTACTCCGACTCTGTGTCTTTTGGACCTGCCCACCTGAGCTGCCCTCGCCCTGAAAGAGGGATCGCGGCACCGCGCGCTACTGTTGCAGGGGTTGCTAGTCTGGTGATGCCTCGAGGGGTTCTGTTCCATGTTCCAGGGTACGGAGTAAGGTACGGAGTAGAAGAAGGACAACATTCGCCACGCATCCTTCTTGCTGCCTCCCCGTTGGCCTTAACTTGCTCACTCTCTTATTATACCTATCATTATGGGAATCAATCACACACACACATCTACGGCAACGACCGCCCGGTAAGATGGAAGCGAGGACGATTGGACTTACACAGACAGTGGAGGTCCCAACGGACGGACATTATCCAACCGAGGGCCGACTTCAATCCAGCAAATCCCGTCTGATGTTGCCAATCGAATTCATCGCGAGTCTGCAGGTTCTGAGCCCAGGCCGTCCCGGTATCTCACCACAACATAACGGCCATCAGTTAGCCAGAACTCGCCCATACCAAATTCGCCCAATCTGTCCCATGACGTGGGTATAGCACTTTCTGCGTAACAATGCGAGTGGCGGGTCACAACCTCTGTCATCGGCCAAGTGCCAAGGGCGAGCTCCGCCTGCTGGCCTCGACTGCAATCTTCCATGGGAAATGGGTCCTCTCCCCGTAACGTCCAAGACACTAACTAGACCCGGCTGCCAATTCTTCAAACGGCGCGCCCGACCTGCTGGATATGAGTCAGGGCCATCCTCCGCACCTGCCACCGTACTGCGTAGTCAGACTCTGCTCCAGTGCTCACTGCAGTTGGGGAGCTTGCTACCTATGCAGCCGCTTCGTGCCGCACAGCCTCTGCAGGTCGCTGTAAATCCGGCATATGTCCATATCCGCCGGAGGTAGCCGTGGTAGCGTCTACGACTCTACAGCCGTCGATCCGTCATTCAGATACATCTGCCAAGATAGTCTGCTATCCCGCTGTAAGCCCCGTTCAAACCCCGAGTGCGTCCGGCGCAACAGGCGAAGCCCATGTCGAGGCTTACGCTTCCCCTACTCTGACCCAGCTTGGCAGCTACACCTAAAGAAAGGTACACTACGGAGTACTTTACGCTTTTCTTAGGTACCGTCCCTTGGAAACTGGGGATGACTGGCTGGAACTCTATTCTTTGCTCGCCGCGAGACCGTCTTGGCCTTGTTTAGCCGTTCACGCAAAAGATCCCATGCAGCGGGCGTATGCTCAAACAAGTGGCTGCCTAGATCTGATAATTCAAAAGATGGTCTTGCAACCCATCTCGTGGGACGTGCCGCTCCAAGGGTAGCAAGGGGAAAACTTGCACGAAGAAGAAGAACGAATACTGCTGTCAATGCTGGGATGACAAATGACACTGCGAACACGTCTCTGCAACCATCCCACCGTTTCGGCCCTGCTATCACAAGATACAGGAATTTACATATAAACATCCGTAAAGGAAACGCACATCTCCTACGGCACAAGCACGAGACAACAGCTCTTGTAAACGGCCCACATCGTCGCATCCTTCCACGTCTGTCTATTGTTGTATTGCAGCGCGGTCCTTAGCAAAACTGTTGGTCCAGGGACCAGAAGTGGTCACTTCTGCTTACATCTCTTTTCCTTGCATAAATCGCCACAGCCTAAGAGGGCGTCTAGACCCGACGCTACTCCGCCCGAAAAGCTTACACTGCACACTGCGCGTCTCGGGACTTTGCGAATATGCTTGGCCTCCCCCTCCACCTAGGTACTACATCGGAGTGGAGGGCACGAAGGAGCGAGATGCGCGAGGCTCAGGCGGGTGCGGCGAAACTGCACACTATCGCCGAGGGATCACTTGAGCCTGCCGTACCTTCTTGCCTAATGAACGGATGTAAAGAGCTGCCGTGTATCTAACGTGCCACACTGCCAATCCCTCATACGATGGAAGATTGTCACTGCCACTACTACATGGGTTTTTGGGAGCACGCCATTCAAAGAGGCGGCACAGAGTGTTCGATCAGACGAATATTGTCCCAAGGTATTTCACTCGCCGCTGCAAGTCGCCACGGAGCCAGATAAGACCAACGGGACCGGATTCCATCCCCGCAGCCGTCTCCGTTGCGTGCCCACGCATGCCCTCCATGCTCCATGGTGAGCAACCCGGAAAAGGGACCGCAACGTCCCGGTTGGGAGGCGCTGGCGCTGTGGTCATTCCGTCCCCGGCGCGGGGGTTAAGGTAGGGGCGGACCAACAACTCAAAAAAAAGTTCGCTTTCAGGTCCCTTCGTGCAGAAACATAGGTCCCGCCTTATCCATGACCTTGACGGTCGCCTTGAAATGTTTCCATAACTACCGTTTATATGCTGATTGTTACCCGGCTGCGTATGGTCGTGCTGCGCGCTGCAAGTACTTGGCTCCCGGGTGCGGCGGCACCACGGGTGAGACACGAGAGATGCTTTATGGAATGCCTTGATGCAAGCGATTCTCGCATTTCCACGGTGCAAAAGGCAATGGAAGACCGCAAAAGGCCACAGAAACGAAAGAGGTTCCGGCAGTGGCCGCGCCGGGATCCACACGTGGACGTACTGTTGTCTCCCCGCATTGACCACCATGCAGCCGTCCACCACCCCGCCCGTCAGGGGGAAACGGAAGGGAAAGAACAGCCTCATGTCAGAAGCCAGACATCATTCGCCCGCCCACAGCAGCTCTCAACTGTCTACACATCACACGACTTCGCCTCAAACTCCACTCCACACGAAAAGACCACAGCTTTAGCCTCGCGATAGGCTTTTCCCCCGAAAGGCCACTCAAATAAACACCACCAGCGTCGTCAAATCTAAGGAGCTTGGATTCTGCCGCCCTTGCCATGGATCTGGCGTACGATCACATCCAGGAGAACTCGCTCCCCAAGGATGCCGATAAGAAGAATGGCGACGCCAAGGACACCAAATCCGACCAGCCGCAGTCATCTTTGAACGATGACTTGCAGGAGGCGTACAAGGCCATCTCGTCCAGTCCTTGGGGCATGCGCATCGGTGGCTTCTTGGGAAGTGCCGTGAAGCAGGTGAGGCGATACACCATATAAGAGCTCCAAGGGAATCCAGGAATGAGCCGGCTAACCCGGTGATGCTAGGGACAAGAAGTCTACAAGGAAGCCTCCAAGGAGGTGACGGAGCTCGGTCAGGACGCATCCAAGGGCTTCAGCTCCATAATCAACCGAACGAGATCCCTCACCGTCAACACGACGACGCAAGATGAGTCTTCCGGAGACAAGAGCAAGGAGACCGACAGCCAGACGACGCCCACAAAGACCAGAGACTTGGCAGCTTCCGACGACGCCATGAGCAGCTCCGAGAACTACCTCACCAGGCTTCGCTCCGAGGCAGCCAAGCGGCTCAAGGACCTGCAAAAGGCCGAGGACGCCGCCGACGAGGCTCTGCTCCGCTTCGGCACCAATATCAGCAACTTCCTCAAGGAGGCCGTCAGCATCGCGCCGCCTACCGACGCCAACAGCCAGGGCGGCGCCGTCATGTTCGAGAGCAAGGACGCGCAGGGCAAGCGCGTCATCCACACCTCGAGGCAAGACGCCCAGCTGCACGTCATCCACACGAGCACCGAGAGCTTCGCAAAGGACCCTGCTACGGAGGAATTCGCGACCTGGGCCAAGTCGTTTGACGCGGAGAAGAAGACGGCAGAGATTAGCGACGACTTGAACAAGTACCCCGAACTGCGAACGACGATGGAGAAGCTCGTGCCCGACCAGGTTCCCTATGCTGAGTTCTGGAAAAGATACTACTTCCTCAGACATGGTCTGGAGGCTGCCGAGACCCGAAGACGCGATTTGCTCAAGGGTGAGTGAAGGGTATCTTAGATTGCCCCAACTGTTTGCTAACTAGACACAGCTGCTTCTGCCGAGGACGAAGTTGGCTGGGATGATGACTCCGATGATGAGGCCACCACAACTACTGCTCCTGCTCCTGCTACCGCCGCTGCCGCCACTCCCACCCCTGCTGCTGGCGCTGCTCCCAAGACTGAGAAGACGCAAGCCCGCCCGCCATCAGCCGAGTCTTCCACTACCATCCAGCCTCCCGCCCAAACCTCCTCCACCCTGAAGCCTGCCGAGTCACGCAAGTCCAACGACGAAAAGTCCCAGGCCGACAGTGACACCAGCTACGACGTTGTCGGTGCCACCTCTGGCGTCCCCAGCCAAGCCCCCAACAGTCCCAAGGACTCCCGCAAGGCCGACGATAGTGACGATGACTGGGAGTAGTAGTATGAGCGTCTACATTTTGCTGACTGGCGTTGAATTTGGGATGGGTTTTTTGGATTGGTTTTTCTCTCTCTGGCTCGAATGGCAAGCTCTTAATTATGCGGACATTTGTACATCAGCCACGCGGGGCTCCTTTGTGAAGCATTTGCTTTTTGGAGAAACCAAAGTCGCGGTGGTGGAGGGGGTATTTCTTCTCTCTCTCTGTCTTCGCTTCTTTTCTTTTTTGCTCATATGACAAAATCCTTTATCTCTTCTTCTTGGTGACCGTGGTGAAACCGTCTTCGTCGACCTCAGGCTCCTGCTTCTCCTTTGGCGCACGCACAAGCTGAGGCGCATCGTCCATCTCGACATCATCCTCGTCGTCTTCTTCGCTGTCGTCGTCCTCCCAATCGGTATCCTGGTCGCCGGCCTCGACCTTTTTATACAAGCCCTCCACCTTGGCGCCCTTGCGGCTCTCCCACTTGGTGCGCAGCTCGTCGACGGCGGCAAAGTTTCCCTTGGCGCACTCGGCGCGCAGCTTGACAATCTGCTCGGCGACGTCGTAGCCCGTCTCATCGTCGACGTTGACCTCGAACTCGTCGAGCATGACCTGCAGCAGCATGGTCTCGACGTAGCCCGTGTCGGGCTCCTCTGCGGCGGCGGCGGCTGTGGCTGGCATCGCCTGGCCTGCGGCCGTGATTTTTGTGAAAGTTGGGAAGATGTCGGCGACGGCGCCGGCGAACCAGTCTCGTTTGTCGGCGGAGTCGGGGCCGCCCCAGTGGTTTTGGACGGCGAGGGTGAGGGCGGGCCACATGTGGAGGGAGAGGGCGACGGCTTGTTCAAAGGTTGACTGGCAGGCCTCTACATTTTGGGTGTTAGGATTTTCAATGTTGTAGAGATGTTGGGCATCAGCGTGTTTGGATCGTGAACTTGCCTGCCGTGATGGGGGCGGTAGTCGCCATTGTTTGGTGATGCTGCTATTTCGCGGGGTATCAAAAAAGTTATGGAGGGGCAGATTCTGGCTTGGGGTGCGGTGACAGTTTTCGTTGCCAAATTTCCAGATCACAATTTTTTTCCCGCTTCCCCTGTATGGTGGATAGTGCATGCGACGATTTGCACTGTCGGTTGTGCTGTGTGGGGTTTTCCACGGCCACCCACCCCATCCCGGTCCCGCTTTCGGGTCTAGCCAGGCGTGAGCGAGGCGTGTGCCAGGGCCCCGTACGGGCAGGGCAGCTGAGAACACCTGAAAAGGAACCTGAGCTTCCTCGTTACCTGACCTCACGTGCAAGCTGCTCAATTGCCTACGTCTGAAATGTCGCTTAAATCTCAATAACTCATCTTGAGAGAGCACTGCGTATCTTGGCAGCCAGACCAGCTCATTATTCATGATCCCGGCAGCTGGCGATGAAGCTACGGCCGGTTGACCAGGACCAGCGGACATTGGCTCATCCACTTGGGCGCTGCAAGTGATGTCATCGGTCCCCTATTCCGGTAGTGAGCTCTAGCCATCTGGGGTGTGGAAGTTTCAGGGTTGCGGCCTTCTTCTGTGCTTCCCGCTCCGGGCTCCCTCGAAGCGAACATGATGGTCTGTTCCACAAACAATATAGGATCGTCCACCAACTCGTCAAAGGGGGAGGAAGCTTTCAAAAGCCAAGAGATCCCCCGCCACCGTCCAAGGGGAGGAGGATTCTGTTGCTCCCTTCAGTTTCTGATCTGAGGGCCGGGCTGGACTGGACTGGACTGAACACGAGAGAGAAATCATGAATCCGTTGAAGCTGAACACCACGTCGGTGTCATTGGCGGTCACGCCAACCGTCGTATCCACCCTCTTTTCACATGTGAGTCTCTCCCGAATCCCCTATTCACAACCGCTTCAGGTCGTCCCTGAATCCAGCTTTCCCCAGATTTGTTTCGTCACAGAATACGCAATGCAACCCCCACCGCGATAGCTACAGCTCAATGACCATGTACGCAAGTGCAATTGACTAATTCTCAATCTCACAACAGTACCTCAATCGAAAAACTTCAAAGCAAGGACCAAACTCCCACCTATCCTACGATGAAGGCCTGCACCTCGTCCGATCCTTCCTCGAGTTCGCTTCCCACCACACCGTCGAGGAGCTCCAAGCCTTTACAGCCCAATGGGTCCCACACCCGCAATGGGTTAAGGTAGAAGACGTCGAGATCCCCGAGACCGAGCTCGAGAAGTCGGCCGGCCTGATCGAGGCCCAACTGGGACCCCGAGGCGTACGGGCCGTAGGGGGTTGTAAATGGTGGAAGTGGCGGAAGCCGCAGAGCCCCCTCAAGGCCGAGTGGATCGAGATGCGCGCCGACTACCACGAGCGCAAGAAGAACGGCGGCGCGACGAAGAGGGTGATGCTCTACGTTCACGGCGGCGCCTACTTCTTCGGCAGCGTCGACGAGCACCGCTACCAGATGCAGCGGCACGCCCGCAAGCTGAAGGCGAGGGTCCTCGCACCCCGGTACCGCCTCGCGCCGCAGTTCCCTTTCCCTTGCGGCCTCCAGGACTGTCTCGCCGCTTACCTCTATCTCCTCACTGTCCAGGACCCGACCACGATCGTCCTGGCCGGCGACTCGGCCGGCGGCGGTATGGTGCTCTCGATGCTGTGTATCCTGCGAGACCGCGGTATTCCCCTACCCGCGGGCGCCGTCCTCATCAGCCCCTGGGTCGACCTCACGCACTCGTTCCCCAGCGTCTCGGGAGATAACCAGATGGACTACATCCCCTCGTCCGGCTTCCACCACAAACCATCCCGGGCCTGGCCGCCGCCGAACGAGGACGATATGGAGATGATGAGGGAGCAGGCCATTAAGGCGCGAGCGGGCAAGGAGAAGAGCGCCACGAAGCTTAACACTCTCGAGAAGAAGCAGGCGGCGCCCATCGCGCTGGGCGACGGCAACGAGACGCTGGGGGGCACCTCTGACTCTTCTGGTAACGCGGACCCCACAAAGACGGCCTTGCAGCTTTCCGTCACCATTGACGGGAAGCTTACCACAGTCAAGGACCAAATCCAAGTAAGTCTTCTTAGGGGAGCTTCCTCCACTCACATGATATACTAATAACCCTTTCCAGATGTACACGACCAATGCCTTACTCTCACATCCCATGGTCAGCCCGGTAATGCAACCGACGCTGGGCGGCCTCCCGCCGCTCCTCATCATGGTGGGCGGCGGCGAGGTCCTCCGCGACGAGCAAATCTACGTGGCACACAAGTGCGCGAATCCCGCCAAGTACCCGCCGCCGGGCCTCGACGACGCCGGGCTGGCGCAGCTGAAGCAGTACAAGCCGACGGACGTGCAGCTCCAGGTCTGGGACGACCTCTGCCACGTCGCTCCGACACTCAGCTTCACACGCCCGGCCAAGCACATGTACCGCGCCGTCGCGCAGTTTGGCGCCTGGGCGCTGGCGAGGGCGCAGCAGACGGAGATTGAGATCCTGGACGACGACGACATTTCCACGATTTCTTCTAGCTCCACCTCGGATTCGGATAAAGAGGAGAACCAGACGGAGAACAACGCCGGCGGGGGGCAGCCTCCCGAGCTGGTGGGCAAGGCGGGCATGCCGTTGCCGCCCTTCAAGAAGCACATGATCCGCCAAAAGATCTCCACGCGCGGCGTTGTCTCCGACCTACCTCCCGAATCCGAGCTGGACGGCTGCGTCATGAAGTCGGAGGAGGTCGGCGTCGTCAGGCCCACGCCCGTGAGGCGGTGGCTCGACACCAAAGCCACCTTTGACAAGAAGTTCTCGAGCGCGAAAGCCAAGGTCCACAAGAGCATCATCAGGGACCTGGCGGACGGGTACATGGATTTCGGCGACGGCGAGCAGCCGCCGCCCACGGCGCTGGCCGGTCGACGAAAGGCGTCGGATGAGTTGGTGGACAGGAAGAAGACCAAGAGTATCGGTCTGGCGCTGTGGTCGCTTTGGGGCTCCAAGCACGACGAGACGACGACAAAAAGAGAAAAGAAGGCCGACTCTGATGCTGTCGCCGCCACCGCCGCCGGCAGGACGTCGCAGCAAACTCGGGAGTCTCAGCAGACTTCGCCCAGGGGCGGTGAGGGAGCCAGGTCCTTTGAGGACATCGAGCACCAGGATCCGGCGCCCCTCGGCTCGCCTACGGGCAGCAAGCGGCGGTTCGTCCGGGACGAGCATCAGACGGAAGAGGAGGAGACGCCGGCTTCCACGCAGATGGAAGAGTCTCAGACCACGGCAGTTGAAGAGACGACAACGACACCGGTAGCAGCCCTCATCGAGAAGAGGAAAGAACAAGAGAAGCACAACGAGCAGGCCGCCGCCGCCGCCGCAGCCGACGGGAATCACCTGAGCCCAGATTTCGTCCCCGGCGGCACCGGCGTCGCGGGCAAGCGGCCCTTCCTCGACGGCATCGCGCTGCCGTTTAGTCTCGGCAAGAAGGACGCCGAGACGGCGAGCATGGTGACGCTCATGTCGGGCGCCGATAGTCGGCCCATCAGTCCCATGCCGCAGCTGAACCGGTCGGATACAGGCGCGACGACTGACGGAGTGGAGCTCAACGGGAACGCGATTTCTGCTTCCCAGGCGAGCACCCAAGTTCCAACGGAGAATGAGGGTATGAGGCCGCCGTTGGATACCTTTGTCACGGCGGCGGAGGATCTGCCTCTTGCGAAGGGGAAGGGGAAGGAGGTTGTGGGTCACGGGGGGTTGGAGCAGACTGCGTGACATGTTTGCTGTATGAATAAGAATAAGTATATAAGAAGCTTGAATCGTAGTGTGTATACAAATCTTGATCGTCATGGGGCCCCTTGGGGAAGCTTATACTCTCGCACTTGGGGTCTTCGCGAACCCTCATCCTCCGCAAGAATATGCGCAAAATGTTGTTGGATGTGATTTTGTCTTTTTTTACATATTGTTACAGCGTCGAGGGTATATACAGCTCTTGTACACTCTTGTTTTGGGGTGAGAACGTGATCCTGCCCCTTATTTCTCGGGTTGTTCCTCCTATTCCGTAGCAGCAGTAAATTCCAATGCTGCGCTTCCCATTCTCACTTCTTCTCCTCGAGTTTCTCCTCGTCATCCAGCCATGCAGACTCTCTCTCTCTCCTCCCCACTTAATCCACACCGTTCACCTGCTTCCAGTTCTCCAGGTAGAGCTTGGGGTCGCGGGGACCTTCTTTCGTGGGGTACGATCCCCTCAGGGGCCGCACAGCCTCAGAGACGAAGGGCGTGAGCTACATACACTCAACACGTCAGCATTCCACGAATCGACCAGTCATCGTCTCCCATACGCCTTTCAGTGTACCCGCGGTTCTCTCCTTACCTTGAAATCCTTCAAGCCCTCCGGCACCACATACGTCCGCACCTTGTGCCACTCAATCACGTAGCCTCCGTACTTTGTGTGGCGACCCATGGCGCCCGTCCGGTTTCCCTTGTAGAAGCCCTTGTTGACGTCCTTGGTCGTCAGCTTCAGGTGCCTGTACTTGAGCACCTGGAGGACGGGTGAGGGTCTCATGATGGGCGGGTTTGGTTGTCGGCTCTATTGCCCGAGCTCGGGGGGGATTCGTGGGTGTGTGGTCGGGGTTTGCGCTGAGGCTGGACTTGGTTTGGGGTCGATTGGCCTCTTCTCGTGTTTCGCTTGTTGCTTTCGTCGGCTGGTTGGTGTCGTGGATACGCCTTGGTGAGAGGCTGTGGGTTGGGCTGGGTGGTGCAATGGATAGCTTGGTAGGGACCCGAAATTTTGGCGATGCGCGATTGCGACGGATTAAGGGTTCGCCCATTGGCCGACAAAGACCCCTGTCGGATTTTTTGGCTCTCTAGCTGTGGGGACAAGTGCGTTCCGCCCGGGTGCACGGACTCGGCACGGCAAGTGTATGCAAGTCGGCGCCGGTGTGTGGGGCTTCTTTCCCGGAGCCCTCCGGGACTGTTTACACGCCATCGGAACCGAGGAAAGTAAAGATGGGCGGAGTTGCCTCTAGTCAACCCAAATAATGGATTGCCACATTCTAGGATACGGTCTTGCATATCATTGAAACTACGGGGCCAGATTAGAGCACACATACGGAGCATTGGAGCAAGATCCATTCGCTTCCCGAAGCTGTCTAGGTAGGTACTTAGTAGGCAAACGAAAACCTGTGACCTTCAGACCATATTTCAAAAATTCATTGCCTGCCTAGAAGAGTTCTATTTGTCTCCGCTTCTAAAAGTCGTCCACTTATCTACGGAACGGTGGCTTCTGTCATGCTCTGTATACGTCAAAGGCCGATGCCTCAAGACAACAAGGGGATCGAAATCCATCCGAGGTAAGGTTTAGGATTTCTTTTATTTTGTGACCATGCATATCTTTTAGAATGTAGCGTTTCTTTGTTTGAAGGCTGGTCATCCTGAGGTTCTGAATGCACTCCTCAAAGGGGTCCGGTCTTCTTGCTTCCATCTCCCGGAATGTAGTGGACGAGTCTCTTATGAGCATTTGGATTCACAAAATCGACGAGACCTGGCTTTATATACCGTTGTAATATCGACAATGCCCCTTGGAATTTTTGTTCTCCAACGTTCAATGCAGCCAGTCATCATCCAGCGACACCAAGATGGATTTCAATATCATATTTCGCCGTCGAGGAAGAGTGGGCACTCGACCCATACCTTCGGGTTGGGTACTTAAGACTCCCACTGGACTAGTAGAGGTCCAGAACACCTCTTTACAAATCGAGCTACATTCCATCCTCCGCCAACTGCAGAAGCATAAACCGCGTCCTCCAGCCAAGGTGCCATGTCTACCGCAAAGCCGCAGCCGCAGCCGCAGCCGCAGCCATTTCAGCCATACCAGACCGCCCCTCAAGTCTTGGACGCCATAAAAAAATCGCAGTCAAAATTCGAAACACTGATGCGCTCCTTCACAGGAGGCGAGAGCACTGCCGTCCGCAACTCCTCCGGCGCACAGGCACCTAACGCCGCGGAAGGCCTTTGGCGCGCAGAAACCCCGGGTAGAGTGAACGCCGAGACCACAGAGCTCAGACGCAGGCACTACAGACTGGAGCTCGACTTCTTGCTCTTTCAGAAGCGGATGGAAAATCGCCAGTGTCGGCCTGCTATCGCCAGAGAATGGTGGAAGAGGGAGAGCGCGGCGAGGATCAACCTCGCCAACGAACTCGGCCAGCTGAGGGAAGAGCATGAACGTATCAAGACCGAGCTTGAGGAGGCTAGAGCCGTGATCAAGAAGTTGGAAGAGCAGGTACTTTGATCATCGGCTTCGTCGACAAGGCCGAGCCGGGCAGGACTTACTGTCTCAATCATGAGCATTATCTTGATGCCTACCAAGAACCCAATACCGATCCCAGCTACTGCCCGAAATGCGCAAACAGTGATGGTCTTATAGAGTGTTTGAAGATCGAATGTCTTTGAACGCTCCGAGGCCGAGGGCAAGGGTGTGGGCAAGGTTTTCCGCTTCCCTCGAAGACGTCACTAGAAGATTGAACATCGTTACGGGCACGTCGGTCCTGCTGGGCAATCGAAGGAAGCCCTGAGTAATTTTGACTTCGACGAGTATGAGAAAGCATGGTTTATGGTCCAGCATGGGGGAACTAGGTGCGCATGGAAGTAGAGTCAGCAATCAAGCATTATTAAAAACTACAGAATCACTGGGCATGGCCGAGATCCCATCCCCCTTTCACTTGAAAAGATGCATACGCTCATGACTACATTAATGCACTAGCCTTTTAATTCGGCGTGAGAAGTGGATAGTCTACTTTGATCGCGTATTTCTCCCTGAACCGAAATCGTAAAGCGAGTCCTGAATACTGATGAGCATCCATCAAACGCCTGCATTTGGTGATGGAAGGTCACGATATACTTGGTAGGTTTGGGGGCTGTCAAACGTAAGCCATTGCAGCCAGATCTCACTTGACAAGTGGAGGCGTGCGCTATTTCTACATACTCGCCGTCCTGTCAAGGCACTCGTGGTTCTGGACCTGTGAACGAAGCATTGTGCAACTCGGCGTGAAAGCGGGCCCGGTCGGCATCCGGGACCCACTACCTGTCTACCGGGTCCGGCAAGACCTCTCCGATGCCGTCTTCTCATCTTCCACCTCAGGCAAAGTGGAATACGGGCGATAATCCGACTATATACTTGGGAAACTCGAGAATGATTCACAGCCCATCGAATATCCGATTCTGGTAGCACTGGACATTTCATTAGTCTGACAGTTAGTCGAGAGACAGAAGAAAGCGGACCGGGGAAAAGTGGGAACGGCAGTGCAGTTTTGATGGAACGCTGCATCTCCACTTCACTCCATTCTCACGCTTGCCACTCTCATTCTCATCCATCTCATCCTTCTCACCTGTCACTTTTATTATCTCATAACTGTGGACCACTCAAACATTCAAGACGGATCATCAACCTCGTCGACAGAGATCCCTAACCTCGTTCACTACACGAATTCACCGCCATTCACGACCCCGCCAAAATGGTTCGTCACGACCCTCACGCCAACCACCCCGTCGGCCTCCTCGTCGAGCCAAACTCGGACGGCTACGTTGTCCGCCGCTTCCCCCACGACCACACAGATCTCTACGGCGAGAACCCAACCGACCTAGAACTCCCCGGCTCCCACGGGCCCCTTCACCTCGTCCACGTACGCTGCCACAACGCCCTCACCCGGACCACCCTCGCCAACACCAACATCACGATCCGCACCATCCAACCCGGAGACGACGACGACAAGCCCGCGGCGGCTCTCTCCCACCACACTGACTCCCTTGTCATCGCCGTCCACGGCGTCTGCCCGCCCCAGAACAGTCCCGATCAGCCGCCCACCAAGTCCGCCGTCGGCGTCCACCTCGGCCCCGGCAACCCGCTCAACCGCGCCTGCCGCATCCCCGACGCCAAAGACCGGGGCCACGTCATGAAGGACACGGACGGCAGCGACGGCCGCGACCGCCCGCAGCACACGCAGCAGCGCGCGGACCTCTACGCCGCCATTGTGGGCTTGATGGAGGCGACGACGATTGCCACCAAGGGACTGCCCACCATGCGGTCGCTGTCGCGGCGGTCACAGCCGTCATTCAAGTTGCACCACGTCGTCGTCAAGAGCGACTCGGCGTATCTCGTCGAGGGTGTCGCGGGCGGCAGGAACGGCGAGCCGCCGCACATGAAGAAGTGGCTCGCCAACGGGTGGAAGAACACAAAGGGCGAAAAGGTCAAGAACGAGGATCTGTGGGATAATCTGATGCTCACCATGATGTCGCTGGGCCAGGCGGGCGTGGCGGTGGAGTTTTGGCAGGTGCCGAAGAAGGAGAATAAGGAGGCGGACCGGCTCGCAAAGGCTGCCCTCGAGCAGGAGGTAAATTTCTTTGACGAGAAGAGTATCTTTGGTAAGGAGATAGGTGAGGACGCTGATGCGGGCAAGCCAAGTGCGGCTGGTGATGAGTTGGTTGCGATGGAATGATGATACACTTGCAGGCTGATGGGACTACATTTGGAGCACTTGGGGCGCACGAAAAAGTGGTTTGGATTTACCGTGAATTTACAGGGATTGGAGAGCGATATTACATTAGATCGTAGTAGAGTTTTCAACGCCGGAAAGCGGTGGCATTGCTTCCGGCAAGCGGAAGGACCTCAATCACAGGCGTCTCGAAAATCTCCCAGTTATCCGACGCCTTGGGGTTACCAAAGGCCTTCAAAGCCGCGATACGCCACCTAGTTCGTGGGTGTTAGTCTACGTGGCCACATAGATGGTATGAAATCCAGGTGAGGGATGACTGACTTGTACTTTCCAGGCTTAATCTGGCTTCCATCCGCCAGCTTGCCAAGCCACCACGACTCGTAGGGCGAATCGCGAGACTGGTCCTGGAGAGGGTACGAGAAGGTGTTGTTCACGCTGTCGGTGGCCGGGTCGAAGACGGGGTAGTTGACGCTGTTGTAGACGTCGAAGCTGGCGACGGAGCCGACGTACTTGTTCTCGCCGACGACGGGAGGGTATACCCACTCACGCTCTTGGTAGGTGGGTTCGTAGACCTGCAGGGAAGACGGGAGTTAGTATTCCTCGGTTCTTTGAGAGGAGAAAGAGTATTTGCTTACATCCCAGCGAACCTGGCGAGAGCCCCAGGTCAGAGCGACTTGGAGCCTGACAAAGTCTTGCTTGGCGAGGGAGAGGTCAAAGGTGAAGCTGTTGATGCGTGTAAGTCTGTTGTCTCCCTTCACTTGTATACTTGGAAACCGTACCTAGACTTCTCAGAGAGAGCGGTCCGGTTTACACCAGACGAGACACGAGGGTATCCGTAGGAGGTGTAAACCATGTCAGCAATGTCATGCTTGATGCTGCCGCCGACACCTTTTGGGAATTTGTCAGTAAAAGCTTCACGCGAAGAGGCGACCAAGGCCTACCATAGTAGGGCACCGAGAGCACATCGCCGGCGCTCGATCCAATGAGAATCTTGCCGCTGAAGACAGGAAGTCTCGAAGCGTTGAGACCTTGAGGAATGTCAAAGGAGAATCTGAAGTCTTAGTGTTAGCCGTCTGCCATCATTGCGGTTCCCATGGAGCGACCGCCCAGAGAATTCTTCGGGCCAGTCATCAACATATCAAAACGGAATCAGGAGAGTACTCACTTCGCAGTCTTGGTCTGCCCAGGCCCAACCTTGAACCCGCCCGCCGGCAAGCTGACAACAGCCCCAATCTTGACCGGCTCAATCTCAACAAGATCCTTGATGCGCGGCACAGCAGAAATCCCCGCATCAGCAGCCTCAGCAGTCCAATACGCCTCGAATCCAGCGGCATTCTGCACCGTAAAGATATACTCGAGCTCCGTGGGGCCGGTATTCGTCACATCGACCTGATGGTACCGCGAGAAATGATGCGTGTCGTTCAACGCAAATTTGGTCTCCCCAGACAACTGCGACGTGGCGTTCAACACTGAGACGGCGTCGATCAACCCGCTACCGACCTGGATCGGCGGCGCCCAGAACCCGAAATCCTTCGTCGTGCCGTCGGACCACGGGATCGCGCGGCCGGAGGCGACGATGCGCGCGTGCAGCGCTTTAGCAAAGCCCGCGCCGTGTACGGAGCGCCCGCCGCGCGCGCCGATATATAGCGCCGCTACGCCAGCGACGTACGGGCAGGCCATGGACGTTCCCGACAGGTCGCGGTAGCGGTGGCCGATGAACGGAGCAAAGATGCGCCCGCCCGGCGCCGTGACATCGGGCTTGAGCTCGAGGTCAAAGGTACCGCCCCACGAGGTGAACTGCGACGGCTTCCCGCCGCCGGCGTTGTACATGGCGACGTAGTTGCTGTTTTGGTCGAGCGAGAAGTCGGCCGTGACGCTGCCGCCGGCGATGACCGTCTTGACAATGGCCTCGCCCGCGTCCTTGGACAGTAGGCCCCATTTGCTCTGCGCCCAGCCGGAGCCCGAGAAGCCGACGACGGGCCGGTCGGTAAGGTAGAAGAGCATGAAGCGCGCGCCGCGCTCCTGGACCCATCGCTGGCGAATGTAATCCTGGCACCCCTCGTCGAAGCGCACGAGCGGGATGGTGTTTGTGAAGTTGAGACCCTCGGGGAGCGGCGAGCAGGCGTCGTTCTCGACGCTGATGTTGAGCGTGACGGGGACGATAGGCCAGCCGACGATCTCGGCGGGGAAGAGCTCCTCGGCGGGACGGTAGCCGAGGATGGTGCGGTTGGACTGGCCGTCGAGCGTGAAGGTGCCAGCGAACTGGCGGGCCGAGACGATGGAGGCGTCGGCGGAGCCGATGGCGAGCACGTCTTTGCCGGCGGCGCCGCTGCTGGGGAAGAAGGGTCCCACGTCGCCCGAGTTACCGGCGGCGATGGTGACGACGACGCCCTGCTCGACGATGCGGGAGGCCACGAGGGCCCAGGCGTTGTCGGACCAGCCGCCGGTGGAGCCGACAGAGGCGGTGATGATGTCGACGCCGTCGTCAAAGGCGCGCAGGAAAGCTTCGATTAAGACTTCCTCGGCTGTGCCCTCCTGAGGATTGATGTCAGCATGTCTCCAAGGGGCGGGGGGGACCAGACTGAGCAACTCACATTAGGGCCGAAGACCTTGTACGAGTAGATTGTGGCTTCAGGGGCAACTCCGGTGAACCTATTCGACACGTTTAGCTAAGGCTTTCTTTTCCCTGACCAAGCTAGTCTTGAGACGTCGTCACATACTCGGAGCTCTTGCCGGCAATGATACCAGCGACATGCGTTCCGTGACCGGCCTGGTCCATGGGGTCCTCATCAGGTTGACGCTCTGCTCCGGGGTAAGGCCAATTCGCTGCCCAAGTCAGTTTCTGTCATCAGCTCAACGCGTGTTGGTCGTCGTGAACTCACTCTCGTCACCAACAAAGTCATACCCAGCAGCAACCTTACACCCCTCACCAAAGCACCCACCAAGCTAGTGTTCACATCACGTCAGCCCATCAGATCTCTTCATTCACCACTCCCTCCCCCAGACAGACGCAGAAAAGAAAATAAACTCACAGCAGGATGCGTATACTCCGTCCCCGTATCAACAACGCCAACCTTGACGCCCTTTCCAAAGATCCCCTGCTCATGGAGCTTGTCCACGCCCGTCATCCAGTGGATGGAGTAATTGAGCGCCCTCGCATCGTCGCTAAACGACTCCCCCGCCACGACGGGCGCGAGCTGAATGCGCGTCGAGTGCCATGCCTTGACGACGGGCACGATCGCCTCGAGCGAGTCCGTGTTCTCGCTGTCCGACTCGACGGCGATGCCGTTGAAGAGGGACGAGTCAAAGACCTTGAGGATCTTGCTGCCCGGGTCGTTGGCCTGGAGCTGCTGGACTACGGCATCCTTGTCGGCTCCCTATCAGGCGCATTAGCATCTCTCCTCTTACTAAGATAGTCTAATGGTTTCTTCTGTGGGCAGGAAGTCAAAAAACGAACCTGCTTGAGTTCGACAATGAACTTCTTGGGCGCGACGACCGTGTCGTTGGAAGGACGAGCATCTTCGTCGACGGCGCGCCGGGATACTCGGGCTGTTCCCGCGCCGGCCAAGGCCAAGACGGAGATGATGGCACTCACGACACGCATGGTCGGTCAGTCAGTCAAGAAAACGAATGTAAAGTCTCAAACGGAATGATCGTTCAGAAGACCCAGTCAGTCCCTGACTCTTCCTCTTCTCTCCATGACATACTCGCAGGATGATGAGCGCCATTTATGAGAAAGAGCCGCTGGTAAACATGCCCGCTCTCGCGTGATACCATAAGAGGACCTCTTGACGATCTCGTATCGACAATGTCGACACCACGACACGCCATGCACCCAGTGTGAAGAAACCCCGGTCTCCCATCCTCTTTCGGCAGTCGTCGCAGCGACATCTCCACCCCCGAGGCGACCTCGCCTTGGAAGCCAAGCAACGCCGGTCCACACCTGGACTGGGCGTCCAACACCCAAATCCTACGTATCACATCCCGTACCTTGCATCGACCTGCCGTCTTGAGCTTGGTAACCTAAACCTTGACTCTAATCCCGCTCATATCTTTAATTTTCGGTATGCACGCTAGCAGACGCGCATCTTCGTATTCTGGAAATCCCGGAGGGGTAAAGGCGGAAAGCACAACGGCCTCGGAGTCCGGTGCCTATTATCGCGAGTACCGCGCTTTAGGTGCCAAGTTTCTTCGGGTGAGTGGTGCCAGAGTTGCAGCTTGCTTCGGAATGAGCCGTGGAGTATGAGGCGATTGGTGTTCGTTTACAGCATGATTCCACCTACCCCGCGGCGGATCAGTCAATGGAAGGTCAGTTAAGAGCTTGGATGGAAATGTGTAAATGGGCGGCGTACTTACATCTTCTCAACAAGTCGAGGCGGTGGTTCAATCTGTTCGTCACGGCTCAGTCAAGGCAAATGCAAAGGGAACAGGAACTCATTGATTGCAAAGGTATTATTCATGATTCAAGAATAAATAAAAAAGAGCGAGGACATAGCGTGAGTCTAAATCTAAATAATTTTCCATGAGCGTTGTTGCCGTCAAAGATTGGTTTTCGCCTCCCAGCCTCCCGCCGCTTTCTGTAACTCTCAAAGAGACCAGAGAACAGCGTGTATGTGTTTTGTAAATGAGAATGAGAAATAACATGCAAAGAGACGGAGGCTTTTTTGCCCCTTCGTCCCTATTTTCCCCCTCGGATATGCGAGCGCTCGCGCGAGAGAGCCAATTCGTAGACCATGAACGAACGCTTTTGTTCAAACGCGATAGTTATGTGTGTGTATATAGAAAGAAGTTATACATCATTATACAACCAAAATAGGCCCCATAAGTCGGAAGTGAACCGGACCCCTGACCCAAAGACCAAACGTGACAAGAGGCGCGGCGCGGCGCGGCGCTTTTGTTTTGCGGCGCAAAGCACATCGCGGCCTCCGGGTATTTGTGTTTTTTGTTTCGCATCGCAGTAACATTTGCATGATCTCTTTAAGGCTTTGATACCTGCTCCTTTCTGAAGAACTTGAAGAAGAGGATAGGGATCACCAGCTGGAAGCCCAGGCAGATCCAGAACCAGTAACTTGAGACTCCGGGCATCAGGCCCTGGGAGAAATCAGGGAAGGTTGTGTTGGGCGAGAGAGCGTTGGGACTCGTCGCGCGCGCCAGCATCGTGAAGGCACTGCCCACAATTTGTGCGCCGATGAGAACGGCCAACACGTGCTGGCGAGTCAGCGTCGCGAGCAGCATCATACCCAGACCGACACCCTGAATGTTGTCCAAGAGGCCAAGCCACAGCCACAGGCAGCGAGACAGGATGGCCGAGCCAACAGGGCCACCAGCCCAGGGAAGGTACATGCCCATGCTGCTGGTACCCCAAAGCATCTGCGCCCAACGAGGAGCGCACAGGCCGATGGCGAAGATTGGCAGAAGCCATGTGTGGCTCTCGGAGAAGAAGGAGAAGACGTAGAGGATGATGGACCAGAGGACGACGAAGAATCCAAGGGCGAGAAGAACAACACCCCATCCAGGGATGAACTGCGAGGCGAAGAGGAAACCCCAGTTGCGGCCGTAAGGCGCCGAGAGCCAGTAGTTCTGGATGATGATCATGATGAAGAAGACGGGTACAAGCTTGCGGCGGGCGAGAGAGATGTAAAATCCGGGGATGTTGTCGGGCGCCTGGCGGTAGTAGTCAGGAAGACCGAAGAACAGGACAAGACCGATGGACCAGAGCATGATGGCGATAGGAATACAGACGACAATACCCTTGGAGATATTGGTACCGTCGAAGAAGGCCAACGGGGAAGTCTCCGGGGTGTGAGTAAGAGATCCCCAGTACCAGAGCATCAGGGAGTAAACCTGAGCAACACCAGCGACGGCCAAGGCACGAGTAATCCATTGCTTCGTGGGAGCACCACCTTCGTCACCAAAGTTGAGTGCGAATGACAGAGCACCAGCGCTGGCGCCAGCAGCATAAATGGCAGTGGCGGCGTCTTGCATAGCAGCGCTGGCTTGCCAAGGAGTCAGGTAAGGCGAGATTCCCAGGAGGGCGAAAGCGAGGCCGAAGAAGACCCAGGGCAGAGACAAGGCGTAAACGGACTTGGTGAAGCGCACCAGGATCCACCACAGGGCTGATGTTACTAGGTACGTTGCGGCGACTATGTAAAGCTTCAGAGGCGTCTGGTTGGTGTCACCTGTAAGCAGAACAATCTGGTACGAGTTGATGGAGATAACTTGAGCGAAGGCAAGGAAGAAGGCGTAGATGGGCCAGTCGCCAATGCGAATGGACAGGATCTTCTTGAGACCAGTAGGGGCGTTGTAGTTGTCGCCCAGAAGGAACTCGTCGTCGACAGGGCTGTCGTCGTAGCGAGACGCTCCGGTGAGTCCACTAGGGGTGCGACTACGGCCACGCTCATCGACGTCGAATTTGGCACCGAGTCCCTTGCTGGAGCCAGGGCGGCTGCCAGGCGCAGGGCTTCTTGATCTGCTGTGATCTCTGCGGCCGAGCTTGGCGTCTCTATATCTTGCGAACCACTTCTTCTCACTCTTCTTGAGATAGGTTTCAATGCAAAGGTCTGTGCCTGAGTTCTTGGCTGTAAGCTTGTTGAGCATCTGTTCGAACTCGGCGTAGAACTCTCCGTTCTTATCAGTGAAGTTCTGGTCCACATTTTGCAGCTTGAGGTCGTGACGATCACCGACGACATCGGGCAGGGACAGCTGAGAGCTGTTGCGCTGCTGCTTGTAGAAACTCGGCTGGGGCAGGCCAAGAGCGTCGCCGAAGCCGGGAGTCTGAGGAGAGGAGATGTCGTTCTGGGCGCGAATTGCGAAGCTGTCAACACTGACCATACTCTCACGACCGCTGGCAAACATGCTGTCGCGGGGCGCAAGCATACTGTCACGGCCACCGATTGAGCTGGAGAAAGAGCTGCGACGGGAAGAGGAGATCGTCGACCACGGCATGTTTGGTGTCTGGAGGTCGGGAGAGTTGAGGCGGCCCGCAGGGCTGGCGATACGGCTCGGCGGCGGGAGAGGTGAGGGAGCTCTCGAGCCAGTGGGGGTGAGCTCAGCACCGTACTCGCTGACGGCAACGCTTGATCTCAAGGAAGAGTCGGTAAGGTTGCGAATGCCGCCAGCCTTCTTCTGCTTGGCAGCCTCCTTGTTGTGAACCTTGATGGAGTCGTTGTACAGAGTGTCGAGTTGTCTGATCCATTGCGCCACGGGGAAACGCTGCTTGGCACTCCATGCGCGCATAAGAGCACGCTTTCTAGGCTTGCAAGCAAGAGCCGAAGCAATGGCCTGCTTGAATTGGTGAAGCAAATGCTGAGGACTCATCGACTCAACGGTGAACCAGAAGCCAGGCATCTGGCCCAAGCCACCAACGCGGGCACCAACACCCAAGGCACCCTTGCGACCGAACTCGACGGCGACAAGACCGAAGGGCTCGTCACGAGAGGGGATAAGAGCGAATTCAGCACCGCTGAAAATGTAGGGAGGTAGCTGAGTGAACTCAGGCTTGCTGAAAACACGGCCAGGATACTTCTCCATAAGCTTGGCCAACTTGAGGGCAGCAAACTTGCCGTATAAGTCGATGACTGGGCCAATAGCAATAAGCTGGACAGAGGGGTACTTCTCGAGGATGCTGGGGAACAGATCGGCAATCAGATCGACACCCTTTTGCAAACTCCATCTACCGACGAAGACGAAGAGATCCGCGTTTGGGTTCACATCGAGACCGGCCCACTCTTGAGCTTGTCTTCTCAGGGTAGCGCGGTTGGCTTCGAAGGTCTCGTCGATCTTGATCTCGTCGGTGGAGTTGCTGATATCGTCCTCGGGGTTCCATTCTCCAGTATCGGAAGGATCCGGGTTGGGCAGCTGACCAATGTTTTTCAAACTCCAGAAAATGGGGTAACGGGCCAAAGAACGGTCACCGTACTTCTTGGACACACCGACGGCACCAAAACCGCGCTGGTGGATACGAAGATAACTGGCGGCGGCGTGCAACAGGTTGAAAGCGGAACCGTACTGAACGTAGTCCTTGACGACCTTGGCGGGAAGGTTGAAGACGCTGTAGACTTCCTTTTGCTCTTCTTCGGTTCTCATGGGCCACATGCCCTGGAACTCGGCATTGTGAAGCGACAAGCAGACGGGGATAGTCTGCGGGAGGAGGTAAAGAGGAGCAGCAGCTCCATGGTAATCGTTGATGTGGTAAATGTCGGCGTTGAAGCGCTTGATGGATTCGGCGATACAGCTGTTCCAGGCACAGTACAGGATGGCACTCTCGAGATCGTCCATACGCGCAATGTAGGGGTCGGCCTTGGTTTGCTGGCGGAAGATGGGAGCATCGAGGAGGACGTACGTGATGTTCTTGTAGACGTGGTAGTTGACCTTGACCTCGAAGGAGTCGCCCATGACTTCAACGAACATCGGTTCGGCTTCGTGGTCCATGGGGTAGTCGACGTCGCCAACGCAAGGGACAACCCAGATCAGGTCCACGTGGGTGAGAGCTTGACTCATGAGCTTGGCCATGACACCAAGACCACCGATCTTGATGCTGATCTTCCAATCGTCGATGTTGTACTCCATGGTGGCGATGAGGACCTTCCTTCGGGGGGCGCCACCGGTGGCTGCAACGGCAGCTGGCGTGACGGTTGGCGACGGAGGAATTTGGGACATCTCGAGACTTTTGCCTTTTTCGCCGAAGTTAATGTTGGACTCATTCCCGAGCTTGAGTGGTAACCAACCCTTCTTGGAGAATCCTGATTTGTTAATCTTAACTTGGTAGAAACCCTTCATATAGATCCAGCCAGCCAGTCCAGCCAGGATAATGGGCATGAGGCCGAGAAGGAAAAAGAAGACAATCTGAATCCACATGTTTCCTTGGGGAACGGCGACGTAGTTCCAGTTGGCGTCGTTGAGAACCAGCTTGTAGGAGAGCGCAGGCATCGGTGGCGGTGAAGTCAAGTTCACGACGTTGTCGGACAAACTGCTGGGGGGCAGACGATCAAGGACACCATCGCCGTTGGGATCGCCGTAAATGAAGGACGCATCAGGTTGGTTGTCCGGGTTGATACCCCAGAGGTTGAGCTGAATCTGGGCGGGCCATTCGTACATGAAGTGAAGCTCCCACATGTTGTCGCCGACTTGGGTCATCAGGTTAGGCAGGCCAGCATCGTAACCCCACTTGTTAAAGGGTCCGTGGAGGAAAATGTGAGGGAAACGACGCGAGAAGGGGATGACACTGTTGTCCGCATGCTGGATAAAAGACGACGAACCAAGGGGCTTGCTGAAGTACTGAACCATGAGATGTTCACCCTCCCACTTCTGGAGGTCGGTACCCTCCCAGGCTTGAGGGACCATGCGCTGCCTTGCACCAGTGTAGGGCATCCAGCTGCTCCAGGAAGAACCCCAATTGGTGCTGTAGCGCCACTTGTTAGCACCAGGGGCGGCATGGTTGATGAAGTATTCAGTGCCGCTTTGCTGCATCAGAGACCGCGAGTAGTTGGCGGAAGCAGGAAAAACAACGGGGTTGATGGGCTTGCCAAAGCGGAGGAGGAAGTGATCCGTAGTGTTTGTGACTCCGTCGACAGTGATCTTGACAATGCCATCAGGGACGTTCTGGAGGTTGGCAGACCACTTCCAGACTGAAGCAATAGCGCCCGTCCACGACTCCTTCTCAATGGGATCCATAGCACCGCACACAGGAGTATCGAATGTGATGTTTGTCTGGGTATTGGCGTCGACGTTGACGTAGGCAGAAACGGCCTTGGTGACATCGGCGCAAGTCATCTCGGTCGAGAACTTGAAAGCGATGGGGATCTTTCCGTTGGCATTGGTGGAGTCGATGGGGGTGTCATGGCCAGGCTCGAAACCGGTAATGGAAGAAGCAATCTCCATCCACTCGGTATCAGGAACGTAAGCGCGGAACTCAAAAGGCGTCATGGTGATGCTGCTCAGGCAGCCGGCCTTGTGACCCGCTCCCTTGAAGCCGTTCTCCTTTGTCGAACTCTCGAGAGTGATGGAGGCATCGGTGCTGAACAAGTTTCTGACCTTGGTGTTGCCGTCAAAGGGCGAGAGGAACGCATCTGCCTCATTACTGCAGTCAAATTCGTAGGTGGTCTCATTGGGGCTGTTGTGGTAAACCAGCCAAACCGGGTCACCAGTCTTGTTCTGGTTGCTCATATAGCCACGCGCGACACTCCAGATTCCGGTCTCGGTTGCAGTGGGACTGCCCGAGTACAAGACGCCATGGGTCTTGTTTGAAAGCTGCTCAAGGAGCCAGCCACCCTCAAGAACGGGATATTTGTCGCGGAAAGAGAACAAGCGCTTCATCCAGTTGCGTACCGAGGCCGAGGGATCACGGTGGTCGTACGCGACGGTGTCGTCCTCACAGCCCTTCTTGCCCTTGGTGATGGGCCAGCCGACGTAGACGGAGTTGTTGCCCGCGTAGCATCCGTGTGCCTTCCATGCCTGGGCGGCCGAGAAGGCCTGACGACCGAAAACGTAGTTCTCGGCGGTGTTGTCCAAAACATAGAAGTTCTGTTCCTCGCCATAGTAGACGAGCGGAGCACCGGGAAGAAGCAGGGTGGTGATGAAGTAGGCGAGCAGCATGCGCTCAGTTCCCTTCTCAATGGCGGGCCAGCGGAAAACGTCCTGGTTGGTGACACCATACAAGTGACGGGGGTCGAATTCTCCAGTGTTGGCGTTGTAGAAGTCGTTGGTGAGAATCATCTGGTTCCAGGTCTGAACCCAGTCGGTCGGCAGATCGTAGCCGGCCTCGAGATGACCGCTCAAACCGAGAAAACGGGTCATGAAACGGTAAATTGAGTAATGGAACGCGCCAGCGTCGAGGGCGCTTTTGCCCTGCTCACGAATGAAGCTGCCAGAGGTGGAAGAGCTGTTCGAATCCAGGTTGGTGGCGTCGGAAAGCTCGAGTGCGGAGGCCATGGAGGGGGTTCGGCCACGGCCCAGGTAGATAGATCCCAGAGTATTACCACTGGTAATTTCACCGACGACCATGAAGTTATCCTTGCCAAGGTCCTTTGCACACTTTCGCATGGCGGTACTCCACTCAGCCTGGGCGTCGACTGTGACCTGAACAGCCTTGTCGATACGGAATCCATCAATGTCGAGGGTTTGAATGGTCATGCAGGAGAAGAGCTCAAGACGCTGGCGAACTGAGGGAACCCACTCACGCAGACGATCTTGCACGGAGGCGAACTTTGCCAATTGACGCTGCCAATCAGGGAAAACACCGAAAGCCTCAATGTCACCGTACTGATCGAAGTCACTGTCGTAGCAGCCTTTCAGCTGAGAAGAGACATCGACCTTCTTTCCGTCCTCAAACCAGAAAGTCGGGTACGTGCAGGAGTCATTGTATTCGTTGCCGATGTCAAAGTCGAGGTATCTTCTGGATGTCTTCCACTGAACCTTGTGCTCCGAAGTTGAGAATGGAGTGGACGTGTTGAGGTATCCTTCGAAGCCGATCAAATCACCCATGCTAGAGGCGGTGAGTAACAGAAAAGAGGCCGACGTGAGCCATCGGATACTTACGTTGCCATAGTCTGGTCCATGACCACATACATCCCTCTCTTGTGAATCTCATCGATGGCTTCTTGCCACGCCGTGATGTTGCCATAGTGCTTGTCGAGGAGAGTGAGATCGAGAGGCTGCGAAATGTCAGTATTCGCGTCACTGCCGTGGATCGTGTGCTCTTAGGCGATTAGCGTACCGAGTATGAATCCGCCTTCCATGGGTCGTTTATGAAGGGTGAGCCAGCAATGTAGAGTGCCTTGATCCCCATGCCCTGAATGTAATCCAACGTATCGACGAGGCCAGCCAAATCTCCTCCATGACGGAGCTGGTTACTCATGATATCATGCTCGAACAGTGTGCCGTTGGCATTGTCGTTATCGGGGTCGCCATTTACGAATCGATCGATGAATAACGTGTAGTAGGGAAACCGCCAGTTGGGGGGCGATGCTGTGAAGTTGTGGCCATCTCTCTTTCCTGAGTATTCGGCAGGACTCTTTGCTAATCTGTTGGTGTTGAGGTTGTAATCGACTTCGCTCGCGGTGTATTTGAGGCCGGAAACGAGGGTTGATGATGTGGTAAGGAGTGTAAGTGCCCAAGCCAATACTGAATTAGACATTTTGTGTGAACTCTTACTCGCCGGGAGGGGCGAGTGAGCAAAAGATTGTACAAGCAAAAAAAAGACAAACAGGAATGAGTGACGAAGTGAAGCTCGAAGGAGTGTGGTGGTGATGGGATGGGGGGAGGAGAGAAAGGCCGCGAAGCAGACCAGCAAGCAAGCAAGAACGAATGACGGGATGGGTTGCAAGGCAAAGCGCGGGACGGATGGGAAGAAAACTCGGCCGTCAACGCCACGCTGGTACCGGTAGAAAAGGGGGTAATCTCGTAGGAGCTTGGGTCAGTCCAATTGCAATATGCCCCAGGCTGAAGGCGGAAAGGGGGATCACTGGCAAAGGCACAGGCAAAGGCACAAGAAGCACAGGCACAGGAATTGAGTGAACAGGCACATGGTACAATAGCAGAGTGGCTGGGGGGGCCACCGTAAAAGAGTCCATGGAAAGGATCTTTCCGTCCGCCTCGCCTCTCAAGGCTCCAGTCTGGCACTGTCAGGTCTGCGAGTCTTGGTCTTGGGTCTTGGTTCTTGGGTCTTTGGGGCGAGAGTGGGATGGGGATGGGGAAGGGGATGCAGGCGAGCAGGCCGCAGGGCCGCAGGGCATCGATTCCGTGATGGGCGGATGGGGCTTCCTTCTGCAGGAACGGGCCAGCCGAATTGTTAGCCCTTCCTCTTGGAACCAGGACCTCTCTGTGCCTCTTCTCCAGTTTCCACTGTCCAGACTCCAGAGAGCGAGTCTGTAGGCCGTGGGTAGGGAGTATATGCGCAGTAAAGAAAAGGCAAAGAAAGGTACCTGTGCCTGCTCCTCTTGTTCGTCAGACCCCTCTTTCTTGGTACATGACAATGTGGCTCCGGGGGTGTAGTGGTCAGGGCTAATTCTGGCTATACGAAGTTTGGAATATGGATATGCAGAGGGTGCAGGCAAGTGCCTGGGTGGGAGCGAACCATGAGTGCGATGGGAGATTGGCGGGCTCCGTCTTGAATTACCATTTTGGACCATGTCCACAAAAGAGACTGTCCAATACGGTGGCCCCGAGGTCAGCGGCGAACAGGGGCGAGGATGTCATTCTGGCCAGTGTGCGCGTAGCGTGTTGAAGACCAAGGATAAGCCGGCACGGTCTGGTGCATCTTGTTGGTCGGTTCGGGCGAGCTCCGTCGTCGGTCCAAGTATCCGCTGTCAAGTAGGGCCCCTGGCTCCAAGGACGTGCTCTCCTGTATCGAGTCAGTTTTGCTTCGGGCGGTACCCCCAGGAAGAATACGAGACGTTGGAGACGAACCAGGCTGTCAGGACGGGTGATCCATGCTGTCGAAGATTATCCAGAAAACAGTGATTTCCCAGTCGGGAACAGTTGGAGACTTGAGGCTCAAGGGGCCGGACCCGTTCAAAGGCGGTGGGCAACGGGAGGTGCGAGGTGCGGCGTGCCTGGCCTGGCCTGGCAGGCAGGCTGAGGGTGGGCGTTGTGGCCGCGTCGTTGGCAGATGGAAATCGGAGGGGTTCATCTCAACTAGCATAAACCGTTTATGCTCAGAGGGCGATGGTGTGGCACCCCGTCCGTACTGGCTACTGCTAGCTCGACCGGCTGTTGCTGCTTCCTGTCCAACAAGTCACCAAGTCTTTCAGGACTAAAGGTGCTGTAGTGTATTCCATGGTGTTTCCGTACTGTGTAGTAAGGTGCCTTAGTGCGGCGTAGACTTGGGCCAAGCCAGGAACAGAAACACGTCGGGCGCGTCTGTCTGATCGTGATCGTGACGTCGACTCGTGGGGAAGCTAACGCAGGAGGAAGCGACAAGTCTGCCATGGCGGCATGGAAGGATTTGAGAAGGAAGGTCGAGAAAAGCAAATCAAAATTGATCTTGTCCTGCCTGGACCTCGCGCATTAGCATCCGGGTCGCTAGCAGTGCTAAGAAATGCGCTTTCGAGGCGTGACTGCAGCTTACCTAATGTCGCACAAGAAGTGATCAAGTAGGTACTTTGGTGGATGCAACAGCGCCGAAGAAAAGGAACGACACTGAGCAAAGAGTGGTCCCAGCCCTGGGGAACTGCACATGGAGCTTGGAAGTATTTTCCCCGAGTGACACCGTGTGACAGATTGGAATGCGGGAGAAAGAGAATGTCGAATGTCTGAGGATTGCCGAATCCTACTGGGGAGAAAGTCTGAGGCCAGGCAGTCAGTCTGAACTTCGAAAGAATTGACAGCGGCCATTGCAATCATTGCAGTGAAGATTGCAGTGAAAACAACTCCTCAGCCACGGGAGATCCACTTGGCGGCGTCTTGGCCAATCCTTGGCTTCAAATCAATTAACATCAGCCACGCTCAAGACAGAGTGTGGCTTCCTTCCCTCAAGCCCTGCCGGTCCTGCTGTCCTTAACTCTGGGCAGTCTACGAGTTCCTTTGTGAGTTTGAGAATTTCTTTGGTCGCCTGCCACCTGCCACGCCGGCAGAGAGTACGTCTCAAGAAACTCCACTAAGTACCTTACTGCGTTACCAGCTCTTTCCTTGTCCAGCTATTTTGTACTCGTGTACGTACCTACACAGTGCTGCGGTGGAAGCAGGGTACCTGGACTTCTCAAGGACTTGACCCACTTGGGCAGGAGGAGGTGGCCTCGAATAGGACGGCTGGGACCGGGGTACTAGGGCCAGGGGTCGGTCGGAGGAGCACCTGCGCTTGCTGCCGACCGGGGCCGGGCCCCCTTGCACGAGTCCACGACTCCTACCGCGGTGCAGCACTTGCCCGCGACGATCGGCCGTATCGCACAGAGCGGTCGGTGCAATCAATCGAGTCAGAGGAGAGAAGCCCTCTTGGTTCTTTTTACTGGCGTGTCTGGGCATCTTCTGGGCGCGACGTGATGGGAAGGACTGATGCCGTGGTTCGCTACTGCCAGTCGCTAGAATCAGGATGGATCTTGGGAAGGAGGGGAACACTGCGAGAAAAAGGGCAAGAACGAGTGAGTTGATGGATAAGGATTGAGGAAGAAGACGAGTCTGGCGGGCAAAGCGGTAAGGGGCGATGTTCGCCTAAACCAGAAGCCACGCCGAGCTGAGAGCCAAGGGCCCAAGGACACGCGAACTCCTTTTCTTTTGGTGGCGTTGGCTCTTTCTTCGCCTCACTGCCCTGTCCTGCCCTACGTCTCATCATGACAAGAAACACAACCGGTTGATGATGGTATCTGGGGAGTCCCATGCCTTCCAGCTATATTTCCAAGTTCCGGTTTCCAGGAGTTGACGAGAAACTCGATTCAGGGCTCACTCAGCCTTCATGAGGCCTATCAAGCGGAAGCCGTCTGAGAAGCCGCGCATTGCTTGGCGAGGGGCTGCCTCAAAAGACTTTATAGAGTTTAAGTGAGTTCCCCAGTCAATTCAGTATTCCCCTCTTCTTTTCCTCCCTTCCCCCCTCTCCCCTGGAGAAGCAAGAATCCATGGAGTTGGGATGTTTGTGGGACAGGACGGTGGGAGTTGCGTCCAATTCGGGACTGATTTCCTCCAGTTGTCCAATAATTGTTGATTATCTAAGCAAGTAGCGAAAGTAATGGCGCCCACACTTGGCACTCGCACCAACCACAGGTCAGCAACACACAGACTCCTTTTTTTTTCCCTTTGCCAAATTGACCACGGACTTCTTATCATCTGTCAACAAAATATAACGCCCGCGCCCACCTGCAGGACACGCTATGCACTCCGACTGCCAGATAGGCTGTCACTGGTCAGGCAGGGAGGGAAACGGACTGGCAGAATTTGCTCTCGCACTCTTGATCGAATTTCGGCTGCCACTGGTTGAATTGCGAGTGTTCGATGGCAAGCCAACCAGGCCCCGAAGTCATCAAATGTCGTCTCATCAAGACTCTCGAGTCTGGACAGGAGTCTTGGTAAGAGAAGCTGCAGCGCAGACAAGCAAACACCAAGCAACGCGGGCCAATAACCAGACAACAAGCCTCCCGTTGTCCAGCGCCGCTGCCAAGAAGACACCAAGAACATGTCTGCCACGCTGTGCCCTCTCAGGTCCATCTGTCTTCGGAATAGTACACAGTAAACACCAACTTGGCTCGTCAAGAGAGGGCGAATCTCGGTCGTTTACAGCGCCGTCGCGTCGCCACGTCTTTGCATCAGCGTCGCCAGCGCCAACCGTCAACCCGTCAACAAGACAAAGCACGCTATCGACGCTGTTCATCAGTGCTCACGCTGCTCAGTGTGCCAGACTGTCAGTGCCATTCGAGTCTTGGTGCCATCAGTTCATGTCCAAAGCGACCAATTGTCATTGCCGACGTGACGTCCCATGTCGTGGTACCACCACACTCTTTTGGGATAAGCTCGCAATCCCATTCCAAAAAGTTCCCACGGCTTTTCAAGGCCGCACCGTTGGCGGCGTTGGCGGCGCTGCCCTGGCGTTTCTTGGCAGGGGAAACGAGGTTTTCCAAGCAGCCAAAGGAGCCAAAGCCAGATACGTAACTTTTGAGATTGGTTGCTGTCCAAAATAACACAGGCTTGACAGGTTCGACCTTGTAGTAATTCCATCCCTCATCTCTCGCCGAGTCTCTCGTCTTTCTTCGTACCTTCACAGTATGAACACTCCAATTGCTCCTTCTCATTGGTCAAGCAGCCACACATTCATCACAGCACCGTCCATCTTGCTGCGCCGTTGGCGGCAGTTTCCCACCACCTTTTCACCCTTTTCAACACACCACTCCACTTTGACCACACACCATCTTGACCAACGACACCACCATTAATTATCCTCATCCTTTCCGCCCATTGTCACATCTAGGCCTGCATCATCGATCAAGAGCCTTTCCATAGTCGTGCCTAGCTATGGCTATATCCTGGCTTGCCTCACTCAGCACACAACTTCTGCTACCCTCGCCTTCATTATCCGTACATATCGCCGTTTGGTTGCTGAGTACGCAACTCTTTACCAACCCTACCTACCTCTCCATCTGCATCTTGGATGGCTTTCCGCTTCCTCATGTCGCTTCTGCAGTCTCCTGCTCCCTTTCTCTCCCCTTCAAACACCAGACTCTGGTTCCCTCACCCTACGCTCGGGTTTCCTTTCCGTCAGTGTCACTATCCCCTTCTAGCGCGGTCGCCTCCACACCCCCCGGCTTGGCCGCCGTATCGACCATCGTATCCCCCGTGGTCTCTCGCTCTCTCTCAGTCTCTCTCTCTTTTCCTCTGCTTGGGTTCAATTTCCCGTCGACCAGCTGTTGGTCATGGTTATTGACACACTTGCGCCCCCCGTGTGGGCCTCGTCGTCCCATTCGATCCGAGGCATTGACATTTGCGGCCAAGTACGGCAAAGTTGCCAGGAACCGTCATTTCCTCCAAGCCATTTCCAAGCCCATCCGTCCCTCGGCCTGTTGTTCCGTGACCCTCTTGTCTTTGTCTGCTTCTCCGCGCTGTCTGTGTTTCTGGTACCTTGCATTGGTTCATCCGCAGTCCCGAACCCTCTGCCCAGTGCCGTCAGAAGGTACGGAGTACGGAACATTATTGAGTACACTACCCGTACTATGGAGGAGTATGTGCGAATATAGATACACATCCAACACTTATGACTGCTAAGAGTTTGCCTAGTATACCGTAGACTGTCCCTAGTCACCTAGTCCACCACACTTTCTCGGTTTTTTTTTTCCCTCTGCTGATCGACCCTCGTGTTCACAGCGTGAGTCTCGTTTTGACGCGCTTGGCCCCTCTTCTTTCACTGTCAACCGATCAACCGACTCCACGTCCTACTCTAGTCACTCGTCTAATCTACCCGGGCTTCCCACCCCTTTTTTTCACTTGCAAGCTCCCAGAGCCAGTCACTCGCTGCCACTCCATTCTCCATTGAAGGGTTCCCCGTCCATTCGTTCATCGGTCCTGTCCCTCTTACATCCCAAAGGTCTATATCGTTGTGTGTGCGCCGCGAATCCTCTCCGACCCTATCCATTCCTTTCATCACGCTCGCACCCAAGCGCAAAACCAATCGTTAATTCAACGCCCATACGCGGCGCAGTCGTTCGTTCAAACAGACATCAGTCAAAAAACATCACCATGCGTACCTCAACACTTGCGTGGGCTGCCGTCACGGCCCTCTCTGCCCTCGTCGAGGCTGCCGACCTCGAGGCGTGGAAGTCTAGATCCATCTACCAAGTCATGATCGATCGTTACGCCCATACCGATGGCTCAACCGACCACGAGTGTGAACTCTACAAGTTCTGTGGTGGCACATGGGCCGGCTTGACCAACAAGCTTGACTACATCCAAAGTGAGTAAATTGCTGTAGATGAATGCATCACGGGCTCTAGCCCAGAGACCCTGGGCCTTACAACTGACCATAACCACCAGACATGGGCTTCACTGCTATCCAGATCAGCCCCATTGTCAAGAACATGGACGATGACACCGCCGTCGGTGAGGCTTACCACGGTTACTGGTCTCTCGATAACTACGCCCTCAACGACAAGTTCGGTACCTCGGACGACTTCAAGAACCTGGTCAAGGAGATGCACAACCGTGACATGTACCTCATGGTCGATGTCGTCGTCAACAACATGGTCCAGAAGCTCGACAGCCTGCCCCCCAAGCTCGACTACTCCAAGTTCAACCCCTTCAACGAGGAGTCCGACTTCCACCCTTACTGCAACGTCACCGAGTGGGACAACAGCACCAACTACCAGGACTGCTGGCTCTACCCCTACGGCGTTGCCCTCGCCGATTTGGCCACCGAGAAGACCACCGTCGTCGATGAGTTTGGCAAGTGGATCAAGGAACTCGTCTCCAACTACTCTATCGATGGTCTTCGTATCGATGCCGCCAAGCACGTCAACGATGCCTTCCTGCCTACCTTTGTCAACGCCTCTGGCGTCTTCGCCTTCGGTGAGGTCCTTACCGGAGCCCCTGCCGACTTCTGCCGCTACCAGACCCTGAACCTGCTGCCCGGCATGCCCAACTACATCGAGTACTACCCCCTCAACAAGGTCTTCTTCGGTGGTGACATGAACGAGCTCGCCGACTGGCGCTCCCAGGCCCGCGATGGCTGCACCGACATCTTCGCCCTCGGATCTTTCGTCGAGAACCACGACATGCCCCGTTTCGCCGTCTACGATGAGGATATTGAGCTTGCCAAGAACGCCATGGCTTACATCCTTTTGACTGACGGTATCCCCACCGTCTACCAGGGACAGGAGCAGCACTTCAACGGTAACTCGACTCCCTTCAACCGTGAGCCCCTCTGGCAATCCAAGTACGACACCACCGCGCCCATTTACCAGCTCACCTCTACCCTCCTCAAGACCCGTAACGCCCTCCAGGCCACCAACAAGGACTTCGCCACCACGGCCTCTGAGCAGCTTTTCGTCGAGAACACCCACCTGTGCCTCCGCAAGGGCCCCGCGGGCGCCCAGGTCGTCTTCTGCGTCACCAACAAGAGCTCCAAGGGCGACACCTACCAGCTCAGCGTCGGCGGCTTCAACCCTGGTGATGCGGTCGTCGAGGTCACCACCTGCGGCACCAGCACCGCCGACGGCACCGGCAACGTCACTCTGTACATGGAGAAGGGTCAGCCCCGCGCCGTCGTTCTTGCGTCCTCCATCGACGCCACCAAGATCTGCCCCAACGGCACCACTGCCGCTGGTCAGAGCAAGAGCGCCGCCGGCTTCATCGGCAGCAGCATGACCCTGGTCCTGGCTTCCGTCATGGCCGTTTCTTTTGCGCTCCTCGCATAAGCAACCATCATTGGTTATGAAATGTGAGACATTGAAAAAGGGCAAAAATCAGAAGAGAAGAAGAAAAAAAGGGCGCGACTCGAACGGGTGTACTGCAAGCCATACACATGTTTTCTTCTTCACATCGTCGAGTCTTTTTTTTCGCAAGCAAGCGGAGTTTGGATAATTCAATGGCGGCTATCATGACGCAGACTATCATCTCTTATCAGTGTAATTATCCTCCCCCACCCCGGGCCGCATGTTCCAAATGAAGCTCTCACGTGGTCTAGTGAGTAATGCTATTCCATCCTTTTACAATGTATCTTGGTTTTATTTTTCTTGCATTTGTTCATAGTGATACCAGACCAATCTTTTCGGAAATAAATTAGTCATAATATTAACTGTGAGCTTCTGTGAGAATTGGTACTCCGTACAAAAAACAAAGAAGTGCGACGGCTCCGTAACCATCTATGAGATCATTGAACATGCTGGTTACCCGCCGGGTAGCACATCCCGCCGGCGAAACTTCACGATGGCGGCGAATAGCCGGGGTTCCATTCTCTGCCCAAGGCTGTTCCAAATCGAGACAACGCAGACGCGCTACGGAGTGAACTCCCTCTCTCTCCCCAGAATATTCGCCCGCCGGGTGCTGGCTGCACATCACTTATCCAAGTGACCGGTATTAAACGGAGGCCGAAAACAGCCGAGTCCATAGTATCGTGCCATTCAGAATGAGAATGAAACTGCATGAACGGTGAAGAAGCAATGCCCCTTCCACAAACAATCCCCCGTTTTTGTTGATTTATTTTCTTCTGCCCTTCTGGGCTTTGGTTATTTTTTCCCCTTCTTTCCTTCTCCTCGGCGCCGAACGGTTCGGCGTCCTCCGTAGATTAATCGCGGCCAAGCTTTTCTTTCCCTAGGTTCCATTACTTATCCATCTATCCTAGGTAACCCGGCATCTGCACAGCCACCACGTGAGTTGACAAAAACTGGATAACGATAGCTTATCGGATATTCTAAGACTATCCTTAAGTGTAAAACGTGGAGCAACAACCCTCTCAAGGTACGTTACCCGATTGTTGTGCCGAGTTTCCCCTGGGTCTCCAGTGAAAAAGAGAGACAAAGGATCCTTCGACAAGTTGGGATTTTTACAATGGAGACGGTGACATGGTGAGTGACAGACAATAGGGGCTGGTGGAGGGTGGGTGGTAAACGGGGGGAAGAGGGGGGCGCTCCATCGATCTATCGGTCGAGTCGGACGAGTCGGAGTCCCACCGTCTAGACGGTACCTTGCACTAAGAGATTCAGCGCGCGAAGAGAGAGAGAGAGAGGACTCGAAAGAAAAAACAATAGGTAACGGACCGAACCCCGTTTTTAGCCCCCAGCTAGGTACTCAAAAGCCAAAGACAGAGTTGTACCTGACCTTAGTGCTTAGTTTATGGAGAGCTACACTATTGGAGCCGCTCGTGGGTAAAGGAGGTGGGTGGGTGGGTGTGTGAGCCATTGGGGTCTTTTTATGCAACGTTTAGTTCCAATTTATGGGGACCGAGTATTCCGTATTAGAAGTTGAGCGCGCACACGGTGTGCCCAGTGACCACCGTGTGCCACACTCTGTTTTTTTCGATTTTTCGCCTGCCGTTCGATACGAAGGGATCGGCCGTTGGAGGTGTGGACCTTGGGCCTTGGACACCGAAAGGGAAACCAGGGGGGAGGCAGAGGGGGAACAAAGGAAAACCGTTGGTTGGATGGCGAAACATGGTTCGCTGAAAAAACGGGATTCATCCATACATAGTACAAAGAAGGGCAGTCCATCCGTACCGGTAACTTTTTTTTAGACTACGTGACTACCAATAGGGTCAATTATCTAGACGATTCGATCGATTGACAGTTTTGACAATGTATGGTAGAGAATGTAGGAAAGGATACGGATTCTGCTACTGCCCAGAGACGGAGGCGAAAAGAGGGGACAACTTGGCAGGCTGAAGGCCCGTGGTCAAATGGTAAGGTAGAGTGTGAAGGGTTGTAGATCAGGGGGTGGGATAGGCTCTGCGCGGGCTGCGCGGACGACGCGCGCTGTGCGTTCGGGACGCGAGGCGGCGAACAGAGAGGGAGATAAGACATGCATAAGATAAAGGCACACATTCTGCACCGCAGAGTCTAGGTAGAAATCCTGCTTGCTCGCCTTTTATGCAGCTCTGAGACCTTGGTTTCTTTGTACATCATGTATGCAGATGCAAATGCCCAAGAACAAGCGCCCGCCACTGGAAGCGAAGTGATGAGATTTGATCCCCCCAAACTAAAGCAAGGCGAGATAATGACGGGTGATCACTGACCACTGACCACTGGGCGGACTGTCAGGCTGGGACATATGTATGTCTAAGACCTCTCTGTGTGTGTTTTATTCTTTTTCTCTCCTTTCTTTCTGTCTGCGTGAGAGAATACTCGGATGCCTGCTTGTCTGACTGGTTGATGTGATCACCACTGCAAAGGCCCTCGGCAGATGAGTGTCTCTGGGACTCGGGGGAGATGGGGGCCGGATATTGAGAGCGGCATGCGGGTGTTCTCAATAGGCTTGGCGCTTGCAATCACGGCGTGACGGAAAGACATGACGGTTCAGCGAATGACAGTCTCCTTTTCTCGTCTCCCTTACTTTTAAACTTGCCTTTCCTTTCTGTTTCCTTGAGAGACATGTGTGTGTATGTGTGTGTCTACACAAGCTGAACTGTAAGCCAACACAGTTGTGTACCGCGTGATAGATGCTGTTCCTTTAGATACCTTATGGTGAGCGGGGAGGGGACAATGTTTTCCTGTTTGCTCTGGCCTCGCCCGCCTTTCCAACTTCGTTCGCCGGGAAGGTGTCACGATGCAACCTCCGCGACCAGCGTGCCATCCAACGAACCAGAGCACATCCGAACTTTTGCTGCCGCTATCGAGCGCGCTCGAGCTTTTCTATCTAATCTGCGGGGTATTGCTTGCATCGTTTTATTGGGTGTCCCGGTCTTTTTACTGGCCTACAGACCTTCGGACCCTCGGAAACGAAAGCAAACAGAAACGAAGATCGCTGTCTTCCTGCTGATCCTACCACCTCATGATAAAGCATGCGGCACAGTCTGTCTGAAAAATGGGAGATGAATGGGTCAAGACTCGACGGGAGAGGATGCTCGTGCCCTCGGCGATCTTCGCTCAGGGTGCCGGGTCATATTTGGCCCTCGTCCTGTCAAAGTGTAGAAGGCCAAGAGATGTTCATTCATTGCCTAGTCGTTATGGGAGTACGGAGTACGGATACGCTTCACCCTTGCAGAGTTCCCTTGCAGTTGGAGTCTCCTCACGAAAAGAGCTCCCGAGCCAAAGTGTCTCTAGATGGGTCGATGGACACCGCTTTTGCCTAATTCCCTCTCAGAAAGTTCGAGACTGACTGTAATGTGGTATTCTTACAAGGAAATTCTATTTTTGAAAAGCGAAAAAGAGAGCCCAACGTCGATCACCCCGCTCAGGCCGGACATTTTTCTTTCTCAATTTCTACCGGTTGCTAAGATTCTCTCATCGCTTCCCTCATCTCGCGTGGACCGCGTGATGTGGATTTTTGCGTAATTGTTTTATTGCTTTCCCATCGCATTTCATTCCTTTCACCTGTATTCAAGATTTTTTACCGAACAGAGCAATCTGCCAACCTGCAGGCTGCCTTACGGCCGGAGAAACGAATATTGGTCCGTGAGGACCTAGTAAAGGCCACGAGGATCGGCATGTGGGAACTCGGGATTCTGGGAAGGGGACGCATGTCTCATCGCCTTCATTTGACAGCGACATGAAGGTCTTGGTTATTGCTTATTCCTCCTTCTCTCTCTGCTGTTCGAAGCGAGACTTTTGGTTCTCGGGTAGAGGACCGCATGCGTCTCTGGGTCGAGATTTAGAGACATGCATGCCTGGCAGGCTTCGCCCTGTGGGCGACGAGGCTGACTTGGCTTGAGCATCTCTTTGCCAATGAGTACTGCGTATACCAGGGACCGTGCGTCACGTCTATCACGGTATGGTGAGGCTATTCTTTTTGGTTGCGTCTTGTCTCCAACCTGTCATCGCATTAACAACATCGTCGCTTGGGGTTGGGGGTTAAGAGTTTTGATGTCTAAGTGGTTCGTCCGAAAGATTGGGGGCTTACTTTTCCCCCGCTCCCCTATGTTGGTTGAGCACGAAGACGAATTCAGCAAATGTGCATTAACAAACAAACAAGAAGGCAAAAAGAAGGCAGAGCGACCGCTCTGATCGCAAAAAATGTCAAAAGATTCCGAAACCGAGAATCGAACTCGGGGCTATGCCTAACCTCTCAAAGAGATGAGAGGGCATCATGTTGGCCACTACACCATATCGGATGTTGCTGACAGGGCGGCCAACTTGACTGCCTAGGTAGCTCTGCGGGTCCGCCAGTGCACGTGACAGACCCAGCAACACCACACATCAGGTTCAAGTCTCCCTTTTGGAAGGGGAAATCCTGGGTAATGCAGCAGTCTAGGGAATACACTGCTCTCTGGTGTTCTCCTCTTTCAATGCGGTGTCACTTCAAAGCACCGTGCTCTTAGCCTGTCGTCTCGATAAAGTTCTGTGGAATGCTGAGTTACAGCTTGCGAGAGAGAGCCGCATGTACGACCTCGTGTACGGATACGTGATTCGGGCTACGACACATATGTGCCACATCCCCCAGTTTTAAGGTTTTGTTTATCTCAGTTGAACTATTACGATTAGGTTAAGCACAGTTTACACCAGATCGGAATGTTAGATGATGGACTTGGAAGCGGATGCTCCCGCCGCTTTCTTGTGCTTCCCGAGAGGGAGACGGTGTCTGCCGAGGAATGCGGAAAGGCACTATGTGCGGGTTCCAAGAGAATTGAATTCCATGCTTCTTTTGACTTCCTCCTATTTATGGAGGTTGTCTTGAGATCACCAACCTTCTTACGCATAAACATTTAATTTTCCGCAGCAATTAAATGGCCACGTAAAATCTCGAGATGTACTCGGGAACTCGGTTCAATTTAAGCTTCCAGCTGCACGGGTTGACGACACCTTTATGGCGAACCCTGTTCCTGTAGAGTTTTTGACTACACCTCAAGTCCCTGATGTTTATCCAATCTGATCCCTTTCGACCTGTAGTCCTCTTCCCAGTTCCGCCCCATGCAACTATTGCGGTTGAGACTTCTTTTTCATGCTCGGAAATCAGTAACGTGTCAGCACTCTCATCACCGCCCGTTGAAACAGTCTCCTATAGATTTGAAGTTTCATACATGTCGAGGCGAATGCATCAAAAATTACTCTTGCTGTCATGGCAGAAGAAGACCTTGTGATGTGGTCCCCTCGTGTACGCATCTCAAAGCAAGTACTGACAGTATATGGTCATCTAGCGCGAAGATCGCGGCCTCGCGATCACGTTCAACTAGGCGAGTTTAGGCTTCGCCATTTTTCTCGACCGGTGTCCGTAGGCTATGCGACTAGACAAGATGGATTCTGAATGCCATTCGGTTCAGTCGCCCTCATAAACTACCGCCGGCCGCCGCAGGAGATACTGGCATAGCAAACAACCCATCTACCGCATCTGCAAATTGAGGCCGTGTTGCCTCTGCATGATTTTCGTTACCGCCAAAAGGAGCTACTCGTTCATCCACGGCGGTGGTCCTGGACATCCGTATCCTGGAGAGGGGAGCAGGGCGATGGCTGCCAGGTCAAAGAACACGAACAGAACGCATCGATAACTCCAGCACCCCCCTGGATCACGCACCTTTCATACCGCAGCACCGCCTTCGTTCTCTGAACTTGGTTCTGGGCTTGTTATCGCGGTAAAGTTAGTTCAACGGTCGACGCTCTTATTTAAAAGGCATAGTTATCTAGAAATCCGTACGTCTTTCATCGTTTCTCGACTCTGGAACGAGATCTCGCTTTCAAAATAAACACGAAGACAGGCTAGAGTACAATGAACGGATACGTGAGCTCTTGAGAATGGAAGTTATCGAGGTAAAACTGCACTTCTCTTTGCTTCCAATTATCCAGACATCTTCCCTCGAGTGACCACACATGAGAGCATGCCCGAAACTACAGGGCAACTTGGGAACTAGACTTGTCCGCCAACGGTCAACGGTGGTACGATTGCTGTCTATATGCTCTTGAGGACATTTATCTCCTCAGTCTCTAACTGGAAGTAGTAGTGTCTTTCACAGCCGGCTCATCTTCAACATACTATTCCAAACCATGTCCATCCTCCGGCAGCCAAGGTCGAGTAGAACAGCACCAAAACGTCGCACGTGGGAGAATTCGAGTTTCATAGAATGCCAAATTGTATGCGCCACACCAGGCTAGCTCAGGACGCACACAGTATTGCTTTGTCTCTGGTGGTCTTGGAGTAAAATGCCATTCACCAAAGTCCACAAACGATCCAGTCACCACATGCCAGTCCACAAATTCGCAGAACCCAACTCTCTACTTCCTATGTGCGGCTTGTTGCAAGCAAGTACAGGGATACCTAGTCCGTAAGCGAGGCGTTCCCGACGTAGATGAGACGACGCGACCCTCTTTCCTTTTCGTCTGTTCTTTTCGCCCGAGGTGCAAGTTGAACTTTTCACAGGCTCAAAAGTAGTAGCTACATTTCCGGGATGCCCGGTTGCTACTGAATCCTAGTTGAGAAGATTGTGCAAGAAACAAAATCGTTACCATGCCACTCCGAAGGGTACATTTCCACTCAGGCGAAGAATAAGTGACCTCGATGACAAGCCTCATGCCGATGACATTGTACTGCACGAGGAAAATAGCCCAACCAAACCAGCTAGATCAATTAAGCAAACACTCGTATCTAAAGAGGAAAACGGCCAGGTCAGGCTGGAACACGTATACTGGGCATATACACCAGTTGAACGATCTTGGGTATCAGATGATGGGTTGATCATAGAGAAGTGGTATATAAAACCATGCAAAGGTATCTCCCGCCCTGGCTTCGCCCCCATCAACTTCCCTCCACGTTGGGAACATGCCTCCTTCTCCTTCTACCAACCCTCCTAGGTGAAGGCGGATGGGCAACATCACATCTGCCTGCTCTGTCGTATATGTGCATACACCACGCAGCACCACCAAGAAATTTCTCTTCCCTCTTTCCCCTTTTCTTCCCCTCTCTTTCTTCCTTTCTCAAATGGTGCAGAAGACAGTAACACCTCCCTCAGCAGCCCCATTCTGCGTCATCTGGATATACGTCGCGGGCGGACTACTGCTACCCGCGGGACAGTTCCACTGGTTCTTGAACGCCGCCGGCAACGGCCCTCCGCTGATGGATTTTTTCGCGCCGGTGCAGTACGTGTTGCGGATGGCCTGGCGGCACGGGTTCGGGCACGTCTCGTCGCAGGACTCCGGGTTGGGCTTGGGGATGGGCTCCGGGAGGGCTAGGGCGGCGGCGGTGGCGGCGAAGAGGAGGATGGTGGGAAGTTGCATCGTGGCGGCGGTTGTGTGGTTTGTTGTTGAGAGCGGTACAAGGTGTAAGTTGTGAGTGAGGTTGGGTGTACTATTGGTTTGATGTAAGAGAGTGTTGGTGAGCGAGTGACTGAGTGAGTGAGTGTAAGTGTGATAGAGAGATAGCGGTATCGAGAAAATGAGAGCACGAGAGATAGAACGGCTGACTTGTAGCTATAAGTTACCTTACATATTATACTTCTTCTGCTCTAGCCATGTCCGTACACCAAAATCGTATACGGATACGGATACACGGTAGCATGAATGCCGTCAGGTATGGCTGCGTATCGAGTACGGAGTAGACCGAGTCATTCAGAACTGCCTCACTTCCTACTCAACTCTATCCAGCTACGCATTTACGCCATGACCCTCTCAGCCCGGAGTGAACGAGTAAAGAACAGACCTGTAAGATGGCCGTCGTTACAGCATCGAGTCATTCAAAACCATCTCATATTAAACCCAATAACAAGCAGAAGCCAATTCCACCCCGTGGTCTATGGTACCGTACAGGCGGGTAGTTTTAAGGTTTTTTTAGGAAGCCGAAGCCTCGTCTCCATCTCATCTTACTCCATAGTCAGTTCCCAGGTTTCGTGTAGACAGTTCGTCTCGTCTCGCTCCTTATATGAATACGCTTTGTTGCCAAGATTCTCCCTCCTTCTACTGCGCAGGGCTTCTACGAAATTCTAGCCGCCCGCTGGCGGGGAGGTAGGGGCCGCTGGCGGGGAGGTAGGGGGGAGTAGTCCAGGGCTCCAGATTGATACCTTTAGCCATCCAAAAGTGACCGTACAGGATCACTTCATCTCGTTCCCGAGAAGATGACCCATTTTGGAAGTCCGCGATGCTCTCCATCGACATGATGAGCGGGACCTTGCTTTACCATCGCAGTATCCGCCATCAACGCGGCAAACTCACCGAAAGTGAGACTTTACTGAAACCTCACTCACATTCTACGAAGTAGAGCACCATAGCCGACGAGAGAGATGGCCATAAAAGCTCGACAAATACATCTGGGCCAATCAAGCCGTCTGTTCTTGTGAGTCCCTCAGATGAGACTCAAAATGCTTGCCCCAGATTTACTGCCGGCCATCCCGCATATGCAGAGGAGACCCCAAAAGGCAAGTAAAGTTAAGTTGCACTCATCTTGCTCGGGGTCCTTCACGGGAAGTGCGGGATGAGTAGTAGCTTGAGGTGGAGGGAGAAGAGAGGAGGGATGAACCTTTCACCAGATGCCGGGTAAATATTTCATCAAAACTATGTAGAAGGGCAGTTTTGGAAAGCTCAAGATATGGAAACATTCAGCAGAGATATAACGTAGTCAAGAAGCTGAACCATTGAAGAGTCTACGACAGCATCAGATGATGCCTCTCAGTCACAACCACACAAGGGAACAAAGCATGTGTTCAAGAGGTCTCATTTATGCGTTGTATACTTTACACAATGGTGGAGCCATGCTCCATGCTGCCGACGCCGATTAACCTGCCAACACCAGAGACGAAAAATTGCATGGAATCTTTGGGTACTGTCTCTTTTGAATCCCGAAACGAAGCAACAACAACAAATCTATGGAATTTAGAGCTCGTCGTGGGAGGGGGGCTCGTCCTCGCCACCAGCGCCACCGGCGCCTTGGTACATCTTGGAGGTGATGGGGTAGGCGACGTTGGACAGCTTCTCCTTCTGCTCCTCGAAGTCCTCGGTGTTGGCGGTGGCGCCGTTCTCCTCAAGCCAGTCGGTGGTCTCCTTGACAGCCTCGAGGATCTGAGAATCATGTTAGTAATCTGTCGGTACACGGTGAAAGGCTTGTGGCAACTTACAGTCTCCTTGTCCTCATCGTCAATCTTGCCACCGAGACCCTCGTCGTCGTTGACCTGGTTCTTCAGGGAGAAAGCGTAGTTCTCAAGACCGTTGCGAGCCTCAATGCGCTCACGGGTGGCCTTGTCCTCCTCGGCGTACTTCTCAGCCTCGGCGACCATGCGGTCAATCTCATCCTGGGTAAGACGACCCTTGTCGTTGGTAATGGTGATGGACTCCTGCTTGCCAGTGCCCTTGTCGTGGGCAGAGACCTTGAGAATTCCGTTGGCATCGAGCTCGAAGGAGACCTCGATCTGGGGAACGCCACGGGGCGCGGGAGGGATGCCAGTGAGCTCGAACTTGCCGAGAAGGTTGTTGTCCTTGGTAAGGGAACGCTCACCCTCGTAAACCTGGATGAGAACGACGGGCTGGTTGTCGGCGGCGGTGGAGAAGATCTGGCTCTTGCGGGTGGGGATGGGGGTGTTGCGCTGGATAAGCTTGGTCATGACACCTCCAGTGGTCTCGATACCGAGAGTCAAGGGGTTGACGTCCATGAGGACAATGTCCTCAGTTCCCTCCTCACCGGAAAGGACACCGGCCTGAACGGCGGCACCGAAAGCGACGGCCTCATCGGGGTTGATGCCCTTGGAAGCCTTCTTTCCGCTGAAGTACTCCTCAATAAGGTTGACAACCTTGGGAATACGGGTAGAGCCACCAACAAGAACGATGTCGTCAACATCCTCCTTCTTGACCTTGGCGTCCTTGAGCACCTGCTCAACGGGCTTGAGGGTCTTCTTGAAGAGATCCATGTTGAGCTCCTCGAACTTGGCGCGGGTAAGAGTCTCAGAGAAGTCCTTGCCCTCGAAGAAGGCCTCGATTTCAATACGAGTGGACATCTGGGAAGAGAGGGTACGCTTCGCCTTCTCGGCCTCACGCTTGAGCTTACCCATGGCCTTGAGGTCCTTGGTGATGTCGACGTTGTTCTTCTTGTTGTAGGACTTGGCGAAGAAGTTGATGATGCGCTGGTCGAAATCCTCACCACCCAAGTGGGTGTCACCGGCGGTAGCCAGAACCTCGAAGACACCCTGGTCGATGGAAAGGAGGGAAACATCGAAAGTACCACCACCAAGGTCGTAGACGATGATCTGGCGCTCACCCTCGGTCTTGTCAAGACCGTAGGCGATAGCGGCGGCGGTGGGCTCGTTGACAATGCGGAGAACGTTAAGTCCGGCAATGACACCAGCATCCTTGGTGGCCTGGCGCTGGTTGTCGTTGAAGTAGGCGGGGACAGTGACGACGGCGTGGGTAACCTTCTTGCCAAGGTAGGCCTCGGCGACCTCCTTCATCTTGCCCAAGATCATGGCGGAAACCTCTTCGGGGGTGAAGCGCTTGGCGGAGCCAGAAACCTCGACCTCAACGACGGGCTTGCCATCCTTCTCGATGACCTTGTAGGGGAAGTGCTTGATGTCGGACTGAACGGCCTTGTCGGAGAACTTCTGGCCAATCATACGCCTGAAAGAGTGATTAGCAATGTTATCTCGAGCGGTCGACGGTCGGGGTAGGAGCTCACTTGATATCGAAGATGGTGTTGGTGGGGTTAGCGGCGGCCTGGTTCTTGGCAGCGTCACCGACGAGTCTCTCCTCCTCGGTGAATGCGACGTAAGATGGGGTGATACGGTTTCCTATGAAGCAGCAGAGTCAGCAAAGTTGCTGGAATTGGGGGATCGGGAGCAGGAGCAGCTGCGACCACGATAAGACTTACCCTGGTCGTTGACGAGAATTTCAACCTTGCCCTTCTGCATCACACCGACGCAAGAGTAGGTAGTTCCAAGATCCTGGAGATTGGAAGTTAGAGAGAACGTCGCATTTATTTGAATGTGTTGGCGACAGAAGATTGGCCGACAAAGGGCGCAATCGTCGCCAGGGAAGCTAGGAGGTGCAACTTACGATACCGATGACAGTTCCGTAGCTCTCAGTGTCCTGAGCCTGGGCAGTCTGAACGAAAGCCAGGGGGGAGAAGAGGAGAGCCATCCAGGCCAAGAGGCCGAAGCCCAAGGCCATCGAGTTTCTGGATCTCGACATTGTGATTTTCTGGCGGTGCCGTGAAGCTCCCCTGTGTGTGATATTGGGATAGCTCTTTGTACCTCGAAAGATTGGTGTCGGGGGAAAAAAAGAAAGGAGAAAAAAGACGTCAAAGACGCGCTTATGAGAGAGAGGGTTTTTGGATTCCCTTCTACTATTTACACACCCAATCGAGTTGAGGTGGCTTTGGCAGTGGTGAATTGGGAGAGGTAAAGTGTCGGCGGTGGAAAGGAAGAGCTGCCGCCTTTATGAATGCCTTCTCCAAAAAAAAAGTCGAGGTGTCCAGATTGCACAAAAGGCCAGATTTCACGTTGCGAGGCGCCACACGTGACAGGGGTCTCTTTCTTTTGGGGTGTGGGTGTCACTGGTGGATCCTTACTGTGTGGACCCTTGGTGCAGCCGTACTCTATTTGGTGCCTTTACCTAAGGCAAGGTATGGAAGGCACCACCTGCACGCAGCAGGTGAGCAGCAAGGTACCTTGATGCGCTGCTGCTCGGCAGATAGAGACACCCAAGGTTGGGATGACAGGCAGGAATTAGGTGCTCGGGGGACACATCTCCGTTGCAGCAGAACAGTGAGAATGTACTGTGCGAGGTTTCTCCCCTAGCCACGGGAGTCAAGGTGTGCGCGCCTCACCGCTGCCGCTGCCTGCCGTCCGCGCTGGGGTCATTCCCTCCTGCCCCACCAAGGCTGCGATTCTGGAGATTTCGATTACTGGCGGTCCCCCCTAGACGTTTGGCACTGGGGGAGTCTTGAACGTGGCCTTTCTGTTCGCTTTGCTTCCACAGCTTCGGTTGAGTTCTATGCCGCACTCTGACAAACTTCAAAGGCACCTTGTGTGTTTATTCATCTACATTGGAAGTGACTCACGATCCAGCAAAAATTACCTTACTTGCCCCCATGGTGAGAGGCAATGAACTTGGCCACTTCCTTTACAATCCTACTTAGGTGGCATCTCATTGATTCTTGGTAGCCTTGCAGTGTCCTCTGCCTACCTATCTAGTGGTCTACCTGTCCCATTCAACTTGCAAAGCAGCTCCCGGAAGGAACAGAGTGGCCTCAAACTAACCGGTCCAACCCCCCAATCCATCTCGATCTCGGGGAGAGCCATGCGCACCTCTCCCCTTTCGAGAATATTCCCACCACTGGCCTACCTACAGCCTGCGGGGGGGAGGGGAAAAAAGGAGGAGCGCGGCAATACGGTAAGCGGAAGGTGCTAATTCGTAGGTAAGGCGAGAGCGACAAGGTAAGGTACGCGACACTTTACCTCACTTAAGGTGCTCTAAGCAGTGCCATCCCGTCTTTCGCCCTGAGATGAGGGGGGCCACGGGGGGCTGCAAGCCGTAAAGAGGGGGGAAGTATGCAGGGGTTGAGCTTTGGCTGCTGGCCCATGCTCTCCCGAGGCGGCGCGTGGGCACGACGGCGTCATTTCCGTCGCTTCAGCCGGATGGGGCCATGTTAATCTGTCAATTTGGCCTTTTCGAGAGGCAAGATAGGTACGGATACCATAGAACATAATGACAGATTCCATTGTCCAAGACCACCAAAACAGTCCAAAGAGTCACCCACGGAGTCATTCAACCCCTAAGAAGGAAGGAGAATTGCAAAGTGAGCGTTGTCAGCTTGGTTCGCAAAATAGCTCAACCATGATCAAGGATCCGTGGTGGTGCTTGGAAACTATTCATTTCGCATCTACGGATATCTAAGTTATGAATTAGGCACGCCCCCATTGGCTGCGCTTCAACTAAAGTTGCAGCCAACTCTATTTTCAGCACACCCAACTGACCCCAACTTTAATCGAGCCTCAATGCCAGCGCCGCCTGTCCTTACTTAACTCGCACGCCATGCATGGGAATATCTCGTTCCGGTCGTCAAGTGCCCACCACCTGCTATATACGAATCCGCGCCACGTTGCTTCTTTCGATTCTACACCGTTTTATTCCAGCAACCCTGCCGCGATTGTCTCGCCACCACTGCGTAGCACCACTCGCTGCCCAGCCTCCAACGGCACTTTCGAGTCAAGCTTGACAACAACCCGCGCAACCTTGCCTGGCTGCACGATCCTGGGGTTCTTCTTCACTGTCGCTCCCGTCAACTTGTCCAGTACGGCTGGGATGACCTCAACTCTCCCAGCCGCATGCAGACGACCACGGTGGACGTCCACCGGCATTGGCATCAAGTGGTCGAAGGCCAGTACCTTCATAGTCAGCCTGTCGCTTGTCTCAATGGGAGCTGCCTTGGTGCTGATGATATCGCCCACGCGTACGTGAATCGGGTCGATGCCGTACAGGCCGATGTTTACGTTCTGTCCCGCAACGGCCCATTCTTGCACATCGGCGTCTACCTCGATCGATCGTATTGAGGCAGACTCTCCACTTGGCTGCACAATCAATGCCTCGCCATTTTGTACCGTGCCCGATTCTATCCGGCCAGCTACAGTGAGTTGACTTTGCTGCGATCTGTATATTTCCGAAATCGACATTCGGAAAGGCTTCTCAATCGCTCTCGCCATTGGATCAGAGTCTTCCAACGCCTCGATGAGTGTCGGGCCTGTGTACCATGACAGACCCTCATCGGCTGGCTTCTCCACCAAATTGGCGCCGCTGAGTCCCGATATGGGTACGAAGGTGACGTTCTTGAGTATGAAGCCATTGCCTTTCATGAAGCCAGTGACCTGCTCTGAGATTTCATCAAAGCGATCCTTTGACCATCCAACCATGTCCAGCTTATTCACAGCGACGATGACTCGCTGGACACCCAGACTTCTCAGGAGCAGAGCATGCTCTCTTGTCTGGCCCTTCAAGCCCTTCTCGAAAGCTCCCGTGTTGGCGTCAATGACGAGAATAGCAAAGTCTGCCTGACTTGCTCCAGCAATCATGTTTGGGACAAAGTCCCGATGACCAGGGGCGTCGAGAATCGTAAACCGTGTCTTTTCCGTCTCAAACATATTCGTGGCGATGTCGATGGTAACACCACGCTCCCGCTCCTCCTCTCGCTGATCCATGACCCAGGCAAGAGCGAATGACGACTTTCCAATCTTCTCACCCTGGCGTCGATAACGATCGATCAGATGTTGCTCAATGTACTTCAGTTCCAAGAGCAATCTGCCCATCAATGTGCTCTTGCCAGCATCAACGTGTCCTATTGGGTATTAGTTGTATGTTGGGGAGGAGAAAGGTACAGGTTGACTTACCAACTACCACAAAGCTGGCGCTCCTCTTGTTTTCGCTCTTTGCGAACTCCTTTACGACATCCAGCTTTTTGTTCTTTGGTGCTGTTGAGTCGTCGAGTTGAAGTTGCTTCATCTCGGAATTGGGGGTTTGTGAGCCACTTGACTTGGCCACCACTTTTTTGCTTGCGCTCTTGGCGGCAGCGTCGAACTTGGAGCCCGCTAGAGATCATTAGAGTCAGCATCTTACTGTGTCTTCGCGAATCGCGAACCTTTCGACTGAGCAGCGAGCACGACATCGTCAGGGCTTGGTTGAGAGAAAGCACTGGGCACATAGGCGGAAGAGTCCATGTACGGCAGGGAGTACGTCTGAGAGGCGGCGGCAGTATCTTGAGCAGGTCCGAACAGGGTCTGAGCGAAGGCAGACGGCCTCGTAGATGGGACCACGAAACAGTCATCCTCAGTCTTCTTGCGATCCTCGGCAGAAAGTTCGTTGGCCGTGTCGGCATCCATACTAACTGCTTCAGAAGCTGTGTCGGCCTGCTGCGAGGGCGAAGCTGATTTTGAGATTTGAGTCTTCGCGGCAGGGTCTTCTGCCAACTTTTGTCGCTTCGCTAGTATGCTCAACCCGCCTCTCTGGTTCTCCTTGGACGATTCATCAATGGCAAGAGTTGACATTCTCTTCTCGGCTCGATCAACCTTGTCGTCTGTCTTGTTCACCTCGGTCGTCTTCTTCTTCCGTGCTGCAGCAAGGGCCTGAAGCTTTGATAGCTTGGGACCATCACCGCCGCCCAGAAGCCCCCCAGGAACGGGACGAGGGGGGACAAAGACGGCCTGTCGGCTCTTGGGAACGTTCATCCATGAAATGCCGTGGAAGTAAGAAGCAGGGGATAGTGGTGGCACCCTGGGAACTGGATATGTCGAAGTTGATACCATGCCGTAAGTCGTAGTCTTGTCGTCCATGCCTCCGCAACCAAACCCATCTGCTGCCGAAACGCTCAACTTCTGGTACTGCCGCCACCTCTCCGGGAACCCTGCCCTCACATGACTTTTAAAAGAAAATGAACTTACCATCTTTAGCCTTCTTCTCCTGCTTGGGCGCAGGTGGAGGTGCGATGAATTTCTTCTGTAGATAAGACACCGTCTTCTCGATGTCGTAATAGTAGTGCCACAGCGACTCTTGAATTTGCTGCACAGTCACTTTGTCGGCATCAGGACCAAGGGTGCTCTGCACTGTCGCAGTTCCTATTGCCATGGCCTCACGATCCTCTGCGCTGAGTTGATCAGCCTCTCCCTCCTCTTCGTAGTCATCGCCCTCGAATTCGTCGAGGGCCTCCTCATAGTCGAGGTTGCGTACTGCCTGGTGGCGCGACATCTTGACGTAGTTGGGGTAGGTGAGTGTTCTTTGTGGATGGATTGGGGAGAGGGGATGTCGCAGAGACCCAAGCTTTCAAGGTAAGAAAATGAAAGTGATCTGGGTGGTATGTGATATCCAGTGATTTATTCACTCGACCGGGGGGATAGAAGCTCTTTAACAACTGGTTTTGCAGCTTTTCGGAGATGACGCTGTGTTGAGTTTGGTCATGGCCTGAAGTGGCATGTGTGGGGCGCTTGGGGCGCTTTGGTCATGGCCACCGCAAGAGCCATGGAGGGGCAACCACGTCCATGGCGGGGTACTTGCTGTTGCCTTCCAGGCCTTGCTAGGCGGTGAGCCGCCGGATTATCTGCACCCCGGCAACCGAAGCTTCTGGTCCCCCAGAATGGCAGGCACCACCAATTATTCAGAAATTTTGGTCCACCACGACCCGGTCCTTGGAGCTCAACCCCCCTCAACGCACGATACCTCTCCTTCCCCCGGCGTCACTCCCAGTTGAATCGCACTACCCATCCGAAACCCCAGCGACGTGCGAAAACCTTCAACATGGCTATGAGTATGTGGTACCCTTCCCTGTGAAATTCATTGTTGCATGCAGCTAACATTATGTCTAGACCTTGATATGGCCAATGGTAATGAATGCCACGATCCGAGCTTCGAGACCACATATACTGACGAAATGACACTGTAGCGGCCGTGATGAAGGACGAGCAAGGCCGTCCCTTCATCGTTGTCAGAGAGTAAGCTCGCCCTCTCTTGCCCTACCCCGAACCCCTGATAAGGAGACCCAGGACTGATTGCCCCCCAGCCAAGGAAAGAAGAAGAGACAATATGGCAACGAAGCCGTCAAGAACCACATCCTCGCCGCCAGAACGGTCGCGAACATCGTCAAGACCTCCCTGGGTCCTCGTGGCCTCGATAAGATTCTCATCTCCCCCGATGGAGACATCACAGTGACAAACGACGGCGCCACGATTCTGCAACAGATGGAGATCTCAAACCACGTCGCTAAGCTGTTGGTGGAGCTTTCAAAGTCGCAAGATGACGAGATTGGTGATGGTACAACCGGTGTCGTCGTGCTTGCTGGTGCTCTCCTTGAGCAGGCGGCAGAGCTGATCGATAAGGGAATCCACCCCATCCGCATTGCGGACGGATACGACCAGGCTTGCGACATCGCCGTGTCGGAGCTTGACAAGATTTCAGATGTCATCGAGTTCAGCAAAGAAGAGACAGGAAACCTGCTGAAGGTTGCACGAACAAGTTTGGGCAGCAAGATTGTTTCCAAGGCACACGACCAGTTCTCTCAGATCGCAGTGGACGCTGTCCTCTCCGTTGCCGACCTGGACCGGAGGGACGTTGACTTTGAGTTGATCAAGGTCGACGGCAAGGTCGGAGGAGCTTTGGAGGATACCATGCTCGTCAAGGGCGTCATTATCGACAAGGATTTCTCTCACCCCCAGATGCCTTCCGAAGTCAAGGACGCCAAGATCGCCATTCTTACCTGCGCCTTCGAACCCCCTAAGCCCAAGACTAAGCACAAGCTCGACATCACCAGCGTTGAGGAGTACAAAAAGTTGCAGAGTTACGAACGCGAGAAGTTTATCGAGATGATTCAACAAATCAAGGATGCCGGTGCCAACTTGGCTCTCTGCCAGTGGGGTTTCGACGATGAGGCGAACCACCTGTTGCTCCAGAACGACTTGCCTGCCGTGCGGTGGGTTGGAGGACCGGAGATCGAGTTGGTGGCTATTGCGACAAACGGTCGTATCGTGCCGCGGTTCGAGGACCTCAAGCCCGAGAAGCTCGGAACTGCAGGTATCGTCAGAGAAATGACCTTTGGCACAACAAGAGAGAAAATGCTAGTCATTGAGGAGTGCGCCAACACCCGCGCGGTGACCGTCTTTGTGCGCGGTAGCAACAAGATGGTGCGTTCCTGACAAAATGTTTGAGATTAAGCAAAAGCTAACCCCCAATGTCAGATCATCGATGAGGCGAAGCGCTCCCTCCACGATGCCTTGTGCGTCGTGCGCAACCTTGTCAAGGACAACCGCGTGGTCTACGGTGGTGGTGCTGCCGAGATTGCCTGCTCATTGGCAGTCGAGGACGCCGCCGCCAAGACCCCTGGCCTTGAGCAATACGCCATGCGCGGATTTGCCGAGGCCCTCGACGCTGTCCCGATGGCCCTGGCCGAGAACAGCGGTCTGAACCCCATCGCGACGCTGGCCGACATCAAGAGTCAGCAGGTCAAGGCCGGTCCTGGAGTCCGTGGCAAGCTCGGTGTCGACTGCATGCAGCGCGGCAGCAACGACATGAAGGATGCATTTGTCATCGACCCCCTTATCAGCAAGAAGCAGCAACTCCAGCTCGCGACGCAATTATGCCGTATGGTCCTGAAGGTGAACAACGTCATTGTTGCCGGGTCCGGCGAGGAAGACTTTTAAAAGTTTATAAAACGGTAAAAAAGGTTCTAGATAGGTCTATGGTGTTTGGGATTATACCAAGCTGTGTACTATGCAAATAGAGAGGCCCCCACAATGTCGAGACCATGATTTCTGTCCTCCCACGCAACGAACCGTCTAGTGCTTGCCCTGCCCCTCTTGCCACTTACTGCATCCAGCCTCTCTCGGGGCTGTACTTGAGATACGGCTCCATTTCACGATAGAAGGTTTGGCGGAGCTCGGCCTGTTGCTCAGGCGTCGGGCGGGTATCCTCGCCCTTACGGCGCTGCCAGCTCTCCTGCGTCTCTTTGAGGAGGGCCTTGGGGTCCTGTCCCGTGGCATCTTCGAATTCGTACGATCTGTACTCAGTGTTTTCCCAGCCAGTTGCTACACTTAGAATTAGTGAACGGCTCCCATCTCACTCAACTCCATGCCATGGGGGTGTCCATAGAAGACATTTAAGAAACAAATAAAGAATCTCGAAAACGAGAAAAATACGTACCCTTCTTGGGAGCAATCCCATACCAATCATCCGTCAAAAAGTGCAAAATGCCACCGTGCGTGACGACCACGACCTGCGCGTCCCCCGACACATCCCCGCCCACGAGCTCCCTCAGCGCCCTCCTCGCCTCGGCAGACCTCGCCTCCAGCTTCTCCAGCGTCGGCTCCCATCTCGAGTCGGGGCCGGCCTTGTCGATCCAGTCCTCGGGCACCCTGCTGAAATCCACGCGGCCGGCGAATTCGGCCTCAATGTCCTTGATGGCTGAGCCGGTGTCGCACGGCGCGTCGGAGACTTCTTGTACCTCGGGCAGGGCGAGGACCTTGAGAGAGGAGCCCGAAGAGTCAGAGGAAGAGGAGTCGGAACCGAAGCCTAGGAGGCAGGTGTAGAGGGTCCGGCGGAGGGGACTGGCGACGAGGTGGGTGATGCGGTCGTGGTGGGGGAAGGCGGTGCGGAGGTCGGCGCACTGCTGTTTTCCCTTTTCTGTGAGGAGGGGGTCGCGGAGGGCTTCGTTTTCGAGGGAGAGGTTGTGGAAGCCTTGGGCGTGGCGGACGAGGTGGATTTGGACTGGCATTTTGTTTGAGGTTGTGGTTGGTTTTTTTGAACTTTTCTTCAGGTATGATGATGACGAGCTTGGGATGAATTGGCGGGGTGGCGGGGCAAGATGCTTGCGTGTATGCTGTTACACAGTGTCTTTGGCTCTAGTGAGAAACAGAAAGTGAAAAAAGTAGCATGTGGTCTAATTGAATCTCTAAATTTCACAATGGAAATGGGAAAGACGGGGTTCTCGACAGATGTTCGGATGGTTCACGATCCAATTATATATAAACGAAAGCTCTAGTAAGTTGAGAGGATGAGCTACGTAATGCGTCCCTCCACCCCCCAATTCTCGGGAAAGTTTCCTTGTTTGGCGTGGGTGTGGGCAATCCGGTGGAGGGAACGGGAAAGTCTGTTAAGCCTGTGTCTAGAAATGACTCAGATGAACCGCCTTTACCTTGGGACGGGCGTCGGAACACACCTAAACTAATAAGCAGGCACCCGAGTAGAGAAATCATGACACCGGACGGGTTCCACGTGGGTTGCCATAGGGGCCTTCTACGGTGCCTTGCCTTGTGTTGGGGCGCTTCGCGTTGCTGGTTTCAAGAATGCTTGAAAGCTAAGCTGCTGTGATAGCGGTCCGCAGTCGCACCATTCGGCGCCGATGACCGGGGCGGAAAGTGGAGTCTCACGCCGCGCTGGCGCCGTGCCGTGGTTGGCCGGAGGGGGTTGGACGCGGGCTTTTGTTGCTTCTTTTGCATGATTGGTCCGGCAAGAGGAGCGGGTGGCCGGCTACCTTACCTCGCCTTACCTTACCTACGGTCAAAAGCCGGTGGAATGGATTTCTACTTCTAGATTTGCTCCCCGGCGGAAATTGTGAGTCAGAAGGAATTATTGCCTTTGACGATGCGCTTTAATATCGTTTGAGAAGGCTCGTGACGGGCGAGGATAATTACAGAGTAAAATAATTAAGAGGGCTACAGTCATGGCCTAGGCACGCAAAGTTGACGTGCGGGAAGCCTGTCTTGGAAATGTACATGTTAAAGGGGGATTCTAAACGTGGTATTCACCCGCGTCCGTGTGTTAGTAAGGGAATGCTAGGTGAATCATCCACATAAGCCCTTGCCTGGATGCTCCGACTTGAGTCTTCACATAGGGTCCATTATCAACATCACAGTCACAAGTTGGACAGTAATCATGATCCAATAAAACTTTCATTTTGTAGCTCATTCTTAAGTCTGAAGATGCTAGTGTCGGGCTCTCCCTGACCCTGAAACGCCGAGAGCTAATGGCCTGCATGCTTCCTGATTACTTTCCTGTCTTTCAAAGATCAATGAGACTCTCCTCCACTGCCGGCTGCTTAGGTGCGTTTTGCGGAGCAGACGGAAATGATTCCTGGGTATATCCGCTGTTGTACTGGCCTTGCCAATGCTGTTGAGGGTGCGCCGATTGCTGCGGTACTGATGGTTGCCAGTAGCTTTGCTGCTGGGGCGGAGCCTGTTGTTGCGTGGGCTGTTCCGGCTGAGCAGGCGTTTGAGTAGGTGTTTGTTGGGGTGGCATGGGCTGTCGGTATTGCACTGGCTGCTGAAGATTCGGGTATGGCGATGGGTTAGGATCCGCGTTCGGCGGAGCAGAAGGAGGTGCGCTAGGCTGCTGAGGGTTGAAGTAATAAGAAGCGTTGGGGTCTGCCGAAGGGGTGCCCGGAGGTTGACCTGGCTGGTTCTGGTGATTTGCTTGAGGCGGTTCGCTTGGAGCATAAGACTGCTGGGGTGCGTATTGGCCGTCAGGTACGGGACCAGCTCCGCTTCTCCAGCTATCCGTTCTTTGAGGCTCTTGGCCAGGATACGGTCCTCCCGGCTGACCAGCCATGGATGCGCGCTTGTCAAAAGTCGCGTACTGAGGTTGTGGAGTGTGCTGCGGGTGTTGTGCGTAGGCCTGAGGTGGCGGTGCGTGGCCGTAGTCCATCTGCTGTGATCCGGTATAGAAATTCTCGGCCAGGCCGGCACCCCCAGGTGCACTGCCTTGCAGCGTAGGGTAAGCGCCAGACTGGCGAGGGGGGAGATTGTATCCTCCCCCAATTGCGTGCTGGCTGTATGCCTTGGACAGGCGCTCTTCTAGCATCCTGTCGTAGTAGCGAACAACGGTGGAAAGTTTGGCATGTAGGTCGAGTAGTGTGTCTAGAGGCTGTGTGAGAAGACAGAGACGGACACCTGGAATTCCAGGGGTACTTACCATGCTTGCTCATAGTCTCGCCGTAAGTACGGGCAAGCTTAGGCCGCAGTGTGCCGATGCTATCGTAAAGTTCTTGGATTTGAGGCTCGCGCAGAATGGTGCCGGGGGGTTGTGTTTGCAGGCGGTCGACGAGAGTTGCAAACAGGTTAATGTTCTCAGCCTCAACCGGTGTTAGCTCGTAATCGTTCTTGGGCAGAGAAAACTGCTGAGTAGGGTTTGGTCCGGGATTCGAGGTGTGCTCCTTCAAGACTGCCGCATGTCTTTGCTTCTGCTCCTCCATATCAGCTAGCGAAGCGGCGATGGCAGCCTTGAGGTCGTCATCTTCCTCATCCGCGCCGGACGATGCTGCAGGCGCAGAGCTGCCGTTGACCTTGGGTCCCGAGGGACCATTGGCCGTAGGTGCAACGTAGCCCTGAGAGTAGCCTTTGACCTCCTCCAAGCTCATAGCTAGCGCCTTTTTCAGGTCCTCGTCGAATGCGTCGTCGACGCGGGCGTTGCGTGGTTGCATGGCCGATGTGCTTCGTGTCTTGTAAGGATAGGTGGGAGATCGGTCTTGCGACAGCGGCGAAGGTGGTGCAGCACCTCCCTTGGCCGATCTGTCCATGAGCTTCGCGTAGCAGCCGTCGTCGACGCGGACGGGCTGCATGATGCCGAGGTGGGGGAGGGGTAGCGACTTGGCCGAACATTGTTGATCGAAGCAGTTGCCGCAGTTTCGGCAGTGATGCTTTCGGTTCGTGAAGGTAAAGGCGGTGCGGCATCGCATGCAGACATCTGAATCCACCCACTCGGGGGGCTTTGAGAAGCTTGTCAGTTTGGGCTGGGAAGATTCATAGCCGTGGATGAGAACCTACCGCGCTGCTGTCGATCATGCTGCTGGAGACGCTGATTTTAGGAGGAAACTGATGACCTTCCCTTTGCAACGTCTTGTAGACCTCTCCGATGTATCCCAGTTCAAGGCGTCCTTCAGTGGCGGCGGCCCAAGATTGTATCAGCTCGAGAATCTTCTGCTTGACTTCGTGGTTGACGGCGGCGGGTCCGACAGCTTGAAGGAGGGAGGTCAGGTTGTCCATGAACTCCCTTGAGGCGATTTCGGCGAGGAAGTGGGTGCCTCCATTCTTTACACACGTGTCGGTGAGCTGCGGGCGGACAGAGTCAGTTCAGTCAAGCGTGATCAGGCAGCAACGATGACCTACATTCAGTGCGCTCAGCTGGGTATTAGGGTTCTTGTTGCCGATGCGCCTCTTCAAGGAGCGCATGGCCTCCTTAGGCTGAACGGTCTTTGATCTGATGACATCAGAGATCTCGAGATTCAGGGCGATATCCTCCCTGTGTCAATGTTAGAAGAGCATGACAACGGATGGCAGACAGTCGTACAAGCTGCTGCCTGTGGCTTTCTCAATTTGCTCGTCCAAGGCCGTGTTGGCCGAGCTGGACCACCAGCCCATCATTTTGAAGGCTGGAAATGTTTTGTCGGGCGGGGAGTGAGAGTAAACAGGCGGCTATCGATCGTCGGGATGGTTTATCTAGCTCGAGAAAGCGGGCGCGCAATCGCGAGGCTGTCGTCGTCTTTGTCGTCGTACGTAAAGCGGGCCAGATGGGTTGCGCGTATGTAGGAGATGTGGATGAAAGGCAAAGAGGAAAGCTTGTGTGTGTGTTTCTAATGGTTGCCCAGATGCGGCAGCCTCAGGGTCGGGTTTGCGTACACAGTAAGGTAAGGCCTAGTTGGAGATGCAGCAGGCCTAGGCGTAGTCGGCATAGGCTAAAGCAGTGGAGGCGTGGGCAGCTGCGGGCAGTGGTGTCGAACACAGACAAGGTCCGCTGGGTTACGTTGGCTTAGTACGAATGAGCAGGGGTTGGAATGTGTCGGGCAGTGGATGGACGGTGGATTTAGAGTCGCTGCCTTGGGTTGGAGGAGTCTAACTACGGATACCTATTGCATCTTCAGGTTGCTGTCGTCGCGGACTCGTGGCTGCTCCGCTTGGAACACGGCCCTGTGACGAACGGAGGTCTCCGCGCTAAACCCAAAGAAACAGTGTAATATTGAGAATGGGGGGAGGGAATGGGATTTTGGCAAGGCCAGCTGCCCACCTCAGCTCGTTCCCGTTTCCCCCAGAGCAGGCACGGAGTACGTATCCTCTATGACGATGGCGGTGGAGCATCTGTGGCGCGTGCCATTTGAGGCTGAACTGGAGGCTTCGAGTTGGGAAGGAGACTCTTGTGAGGTGACTTGCTTTACGCTACTGGGCATGTGGGCTGGCAGCTACGTAATCAAGGGACCTCATTAGATACCTCACACCTACCCAGGCCTGACTCTGCTTCCTGGGAGGCATAGTCACCAACTTCCAGTTTATGCTTTTCCGGCAGGCCTTGAGCAATAAACAATGTAACTTAGTTTCGGAGCAGATACTCTCATCAAACGCAATAAACCATTCAACTGCCTAAAGTGGGCATTCATAAGCCAAGTTATATTGGTTGTGGCGCTGCATGATATATGAGTTGTCAAGGCCAAGGACGTGGATCATCTCCGTCAGTGCAAGTCGCCGCTCAAAACTCGGGGCCGGGTGACTTGAGGTGGGCAAGAAGCAGGGCACTGCCCGCCAGTTCCAGTGCCCGAACCGCTGTTCAGTCCGGATGCGTCAGTGAGATGGCCTCCACTGCGGTGGAAGGTGGTTTATTCCCCTGCTCTGCAGCGCAACGCCCTAGAGAAAGAGTACGGGCCCTGTCGGAAAAGGTACCGAGTCACCCCTCCCCAGCACAGCCGCCGCAACGGTACCGTTTCCTCTCCACAATGTCTTGCTATTGTTGAAACTGTTAGCGCCAGCGAGCGAGGCTGTCCCTCCACCACGGACCATCTGGCTTTCACAGGACCGCTGCGCACCTGCCAATCCAACTTCATCCATCAAAGACTGACATTCTTTCCTTTCGCCCATCCTACCCAACCACACTACGACCCTTCTTTTCGAGCTTCGTCTCAATCTAGAGAACAATGTCTATTCAACCTCGCCCTGCAGTACCCGAATAAACCATCCTACGGCCAAACACAAACCTCTACAAAACTATCTAGTCTGCGTCACTGCCACTCATGACGAACCCGTCGCCAACTATCGTTGCGTCCCCGTCCTATCCTCGTCCTCGTCCGACCTACCTCGACGCCTCCGATTTCCACACTTCCTCGACATCACCAGCGATAGCTTCCTTTCCCTGCATCCGAGCCACCACGCTTACAACGACATGATTCAAGCTCCATACCCGATTCCAAGACATCCATTTCCGTTCACATGAGCTCCACGGCCTCTTCAGCCACCAGAACCGTCCTCGGCGGCGGCGGCGGTCCGGTTTTATCCAACGGCTCCGGATTACATACCTTCGCTATGGGCGGAGATGGGGGCTCTGCCGGCCGCGGCGGCAAGCCCCCGCTGCCACATATAGATGACCTCACATCCACAGCTCCTCACATCGACATGAACCTACCCTTGCGCAAAATCCTCGAGATGGCTGACAACGCCATGCGACAAGCCGAGACCTTTCGTGACTTTGGTCGACCCGATATGGCCTTCAAAGAGTATATCAAGGCCTCCCTGATCGCTGTCAAATACGTGCCTATGCACACCGAGTCCGTGTCGGTCAAGGGCGGCCGCGGGGATCTGAACCGCATTTACACCGCCCTCATGAAGAAGATAGATTCACAGCATGGAAACTTTGAAAAGATCAAGGCCGACATCATTGCGGATAACCAGAAAACGGGCGTAAGACCCACCATATCAAGACCAACTTCCATCAGCAACGGGGATGCCATCCGCCCGCGGACACCGCAAAGCCCCCCGGTCCTGAGCCCCACACGAGCCGAAGCCGGGACGCAGGCCCACGGGTCGCCGGCAACGAAAACGAAGCCGGCGGTTCAACCGAAGCCCCAGTCGCTGCATGGGAACGTGATACGTTCCGGGGCCGGCGGCCCTGGCCTTCCTAAAAGCAAGGCCGCCGAAGACTTGGCTGCCCGTTTCGCCAATCTGCGAGGACCGGTGGCATTGCCCGGTCAGGACCCCCGCATACGGACGCACCCCATTATGCCCCCAAGACCGGCAGGACCAAGAGCGATGCCAGATCCGCCCGAAAAGCCAAAGGTGGCCGTCGTGACAAGCCTACCAGATCTGCCCAAGATGCCAGATGCGATCTACAGTCCGGCCAGGGGGACTGTATCCAACGAAGCGGCTTCACTGCCTTCGAGCACACCAAGGGGCCTATTCAGTCGGACAGGCTCTTCGGCTTCTATCAATACCGTCGTTGCGGCTAGTAGATCATCCGCCGACTACTTTAATGCCTCCAATGCTGCCGCTACTTCCAGAACCTCTAGCATTTCGATACCCGAGGGCGATTCAATTACTGCTGACGATCTAATGAACTACATCAAAAGGGGCTCCGCAACCCTACAAGTCTTAATCATCGATGTTCGAGGTCGAGAGGACTTTGACGAAGGCCACATACTTTCGCAAGCGGTCATCTGCATTGAACCTAGCATTCTCCTACGAGAAAATATCACAGCGGAGCAAATAGCTGAGAGCATGGTCCTCTCGCCTCCTCAGGAGTACCACCATTTCGAAAGGCGGGATGCTTTCGATCTTGTGGTGTTTCACGACCAGGATTCGGACTCAATACCGCGCTACATCTCTCCCGATATGGACGCTGCTGCTTTATTGTCTCTTCAACGCGCATTAACGTACTTCAACTACGGTAAAGACTTGAAGAACCCTCCTAAGCTGCTACAAGGAGGCTTAGATGCTTGGACCGACCTCATGGGTAGAAGCGCCCTCGCCACTTCACAGACTGCCGGTGCTGTTAGAGCACCCATGGCTCGTTCTCCGTTGAAACCTGCCATCTCCATCTCTAAGCCTAGCAGGAAGTACAAGGTGACGCCATTGAGGCCCGAAGAGGTCAAGCTTTGGGAGGAAACACTGCACCATGCTGAGATTGAGACGGCGCGGTCTCCCGGTTTCATGCATGTGCGCAGTACAGAGGAATTTTTGAGAAGATTCCCTGCGGTAGCCACAGAGCAGGAATCCATGCAGTCGCCAATCAGCCCTGATCGGCCAAACCATGGCTACTCCCAACATCATGGCGATATTTACTCCGAGTTACCATCGCCGCCTACTCGACCCGCACCGGCTGTGCCTCGTCCGAGTTACAGTGGGTTATCGCAGACCCAGGATGACCACGAGGCTCACGCCGGTATTGCCATGGCTGCTCAGGGCCGGAATCTGAAGCAGGGTCCCCTTGCTCGTCCAGATTCTCCCTCGGTCGCAAACACCGCCAAGGATACTTTGCACATCACAGGTCTCAACAACCCTGGTGTGTGGTGCTATGCCAACAGCACAATCCAAGTCCTTCGAATGTCGCCTGGGTTCGGCAGAGAGCTCGCCTCGTTTGAGTGGCAAAACATGTACAAGGTGCCAAGGAAGGCCGACGAGAAGAATGATCACCCTCAGTTGATGTCTCGGATCTTATCCAACTTGTTCCACTGGCTAGAATCTGGCAAGTTTGACGTTATGAAGGCTCAAACGCTTATGGTTTGTCTTGCTCATCCTTCTCAGTGTAACAAATGCTGACTAGTAACAGGACTATTCTCGATCAGTCTGCGAGAAGAGCCGCATCAAGGATAAGGGCGATGAGTTCGGTGGCAGTCGACAACAGGATGCTCAAGAATTCATGTCATGGCTCCTAACCTACCTCCACGACGAGACAAATCAACGTCGAGACCGCGCTGAACCAGACAATATCCCTCCGCCTCAAATGGGGGGCGGCAAATCAATGTTGCAAGGCAGTTACGAGTGGTGGGGTCAATATCAGAAGAAGAACTTATCCATTGTCGACAAATACTGGCGTGGCTTGGAGCTTTCGACTGTGGTCTGCACGCAGTGCAACAACCGCACATACACCTGGTCTCACTACGACTTTCTTTCGGTGCCCGTCAACTCAAAGCTTCACACCCTTGAAGACTGCGTGAGGTCGTTACTCGAACCCGAAATTCTTGCGGACTATCAATGCGACAACTGCAAGAAAAGGGTACAGGGCAGAAAGCAGTCCAAGCTTGCACGGATGCCCGAACTATTCTGTCTCTCTTTGAAACGATTCAGTTACACGGAGTACGGTAGAGCATCAAAGGACAGCAGCAAGATTACGTGGGACTTCAACAAATTCAACCTCGACGAGTTCTTTATACCGCCTGAAGAACGCCAGACGGTGGGTCCTCCACCGGACCAGAAATTTGAGCTCCCGTTCGACTATGAGTGCTACGCTGTCATTGTCCACTCGGGATCATCCATCAGTACTGGACACTATTACGCCTATGTCAGAGACTCCAACACCCCCGACCCGGCGGCTTGGTACAAGATCAACGATTCCAAAGTCACTCACATTCGAATCGATGGGACAGGACGAGGGTCCGACGTAAGCGATACGGTGTTCAGAAACGGCAGCAGCGACGTGCCGTATCTTATCTTCTTCCGGAGAAAAGGCGGCCGGTCGACGGGGAGATGAGAAGTAAGTGGTGGTAATAGAGAATTGGAGTTGGGAGAGAAGGATGTCACATGGCGAGGTACTAGAAAGATTCTGGATTATCTCGAAAGCACTTCTCTCATTCCTTCTTTCATGTATAGAACGGGGATGTGCGTATGTTGCTTTCTAAGCATGGCAATGATGTGCGTGTGATTGTGTGTGTGGGTGTGTATTACTTGAGTCGAAAGAGGGGCCGATGTGTTTCGAGCGCTTTATAAGCATGGCGTCTGGGCGGTTTGTTGAAAGCCCCTTTTTGTTTGTGTGAGGGGAATGGGATTCGCTATGAGGCCACGACAGTATAGTTTATACAATGAAAGAGTTCTACATGCGCATCTTGATCGAGAGATATGCAAACTAGAAGGACTTGGTTTTCGGGACTGAGTTGCGATTCGGTTCCTACACGGTACCGGTATGACGGGATCGAATTGTAGGTGAGTCTGGATTATGCTTATCTGTTGAAGCCCAGTTCTGACGTGACCTTGAGCACTGAACTTCAATGTCCATGGGGCGAACCTTGCCCTGCCTGACGTGAAAGAAGCTTGTACGCCAAAGAAAACGTATTTCGAGAAAGGCATTGGAGAAATAAGGTGTCGTAGCACGAGTATCAATGGATCTGGAGTTTCTCGTGGGTAAATTTGGGGTTTGAGTCCTCTTGGGTGATTGTGATTTGGGTCCTTGTGAATGTTTTTGGGTGTACCCATGGGTTTGGGTCCCCATGGATCGAACCCAAGATGACTACCCATGGGGTGTTTTGAATACCATACCTACGAATCATCAAGGATGGGAGGAGACTTTTCTCGACAATGCAGTGGATTATCATAGTAACGAGTGTACCTACACAAAGCCAATGTCCATACCAAGCTCAGGTCGAATATCGGTTGTATGTCTGTCCATTGAACCTTTTGTTCTTCGAGTACGTATACCTATCACAACAAGAATATCCCATCAGTCAAAGCTATACAAGCCAAGCAAGCCACCTTCGCATCCTACGCTACCTAACCTACCCGCCACGCCCACCCGTCTTCCGTCATCCCGAATACCTACGCCTATATTGCAAGCTGTCTAATCCCACACCTAATGGAGCCTCACACCGAGTTTAGCGCCGGGGGGAAAACATCAATTGACGTCCGTAGTGTCCGTAGCGTCGCATAGGTCAAGCACATCACAATTTTTAAGAAACAAGCCACTCATCATCCAATAATTCCCCTATATCCCCCCTTGGTCGATCTATATTGCAAAAAAGAAGAAAAAAAAGATATTGCGAGACTTTGATCCATAGCCTCATTAAATAGTGTGATTTTACATTCGAAAAAAAGGAAAGTTTGGTGAAATGGGGGAGGATACCTATAAAGGAAGAAACGGGAACCCGATCCAAACGCCTCCTCGCCCGGCGGCGCCCTTAATCCCAGTCGATTGACGCCTTTACCCGGGTACCTATCTGGTGGTTGGATTTACATATTTTTTTCATTATACACTAGCCTCCCTCACCTCGAACATTCGAGAATGATGGATAACAATCTGCGTCAAGGTGGTAAGAGAATTCGTAGCGGTGTCATCGCTGTGCTCATTTATGGCGTGTGGTGATTCGGCTGCAAAGGATGCGCTTCCGTTGGCGAAGTGAGCGGCTCATCACCATCCACAAACGCCGCCGCTGTGGCCGCCGCCTCGCGGAGGTCACTGCGTGCAGAAAACCTCCTGATAGACCGCGTGGAGGCGTCAGAGTATCTCCTCATCATGTTCCGCTCGCTAGCCGAAGCCCTGCGCTCCGGCGTGGTCGGAGCCGTCGCCGCGGCCGGGGGTGCCGAGGGCATATACTCCTTATGCTCCTTGGGCGAAGGCTCCTGGCTGCCGCTGCCGGATGACGGCTCGCCGCGCAGAGTCATGGCGTTAGACCATCTCTCGGTGTTGGGGCGCGAAGGCTTGAGCATGAAGGAGCGCCTGTCGGGAAGTTCTTTCATGGGGAAGGGGCTGTCGAGAAGCATGGCTTTCTGCGCGGCATGCTCGTCTTCATATCTGGATGATGAGGTGGAAGGGGGGTCCAGGGGTGTGATCTCGTCGATGTCGGCAACCATCGGGGAGGCGAAGCTTGACACACGCTTGTCATGACCGTCACGGAGAGCTGTGGGCTCCTTGATTGTCATGGCATTCGACCACCTCTCGCTGCCGCGCTTCTTGTTGTTGTCCTTGCCGCCGACCTTCTCGTTCATGTCATCTCCGGCAGCATCCTTGAGCGTCATGGCCGACGACCACCGCTCGCTGTTGCGTCTGAAGCTAGGGGGTATCATCGGTACTGGTTCGATGGAATCCTCATCCATGAGCCTCTTGCCAGCCGTCTTCTCGCTGGAAGACGACCCTGCGATGGAAGCGTCCATGCTGGCCGTCTTCTTGAGAATGTCGTCCTTGCTGACGGCCTTCTCGCTCTGAGATTCGCCCTCGAGTCTCAGGGTCAGATACGTGACGCCCGAGGGGTAGTAGCCCTCCTCAATAGCCCGGGTGAGATCGTAGCGGGCTTGGTCGCTGATCGACCTGGTGAGGCGGAGCTTTTTGATATTCTCAGCGTCGACAGTCTCTTCCCAAGTCTTCTGGAAGAAGAGCGCAATCTCGTTGATCAAGAGAAGGACGTAGAATCCGGCAATGACGGCCAAGTCCTGCACCTGGTGCGTCGTCGGATAGTCGGTTCCCATTCGCCGGAACTCGGGGAATCGCATGCTTGAGCGCTGAATCGTGAGGATCTTGATAATGGTGACAGCGACGCTCATGATCCAGAAAATGATGTTAGCCACCTGCCAGTTGCGAATCTTGCCCTTGATGCCGCGGGTGGCCTGCATGACTGCACATACGCCGCAGCCAGCGAAGACGAAAGGAAGAAGGCCAATGGCATAGCGAATCTCTGCGAGTCTGGCGATTTCCATAATCTCCATGAGAAACACGACGAGTATAGAGAAGAAATAGACGGACAATTGAGCATGCCTCTGCCATTCTTTCTTCACGGTATATCGCTTAATCTTGTCGACGATGAGAACCGGCACAATGAAGTGGAAAAGGGCGAAAGTGACTGTCAGACGAATCCACGCCGGTAAAGGGATGATGATGGTATCGAAGAAACACATCGACGGAAGAGGACTGAACCTCGAGTCTACCGTCTGGGCCGAGCATTAGCTACAATATTACAGGACGCTGGCCAAGGACCATGGAAATGGAAGCAACTCACCAGCCCTTCAGGGCGCATACCACACAATCGCGACATGGTGGCTGGCTACCGCGAGAAAGGAAGCAGGGGGGCTGTGTTCGAAGCCAGTCAGCAGCTCTAGATCGGCGGGAAACAGGACAGGAGTTCATCTCGAAGGAGAGAGGGAAACAGCTGCGACATAACTCTATCTTAATATCATCAATGCCGTGCCGACAACACGTCTCGGAGGTGCGCCTCCCCGCCGCCTCCTTTCAGAGTCTCCGCCAGGCGACAGGAACCAGGCCTCCCTTGGGCGTCTCTGTGCTTGTGGCTCTTGGGGCACGTTGTGTAGGTGCACGCTCGGGGCTTGCAAAAGGGGCGTTTCATTGTTGTGACACTGGTGACGACGAGTATATTTCGAGAACTGTGCAGCAAGGTCGGAGGTCGGAGGTCGAGCGGTCCTGCCGCTGGTGTTAGCTGATTGGTCGCGCGAGGGACGGGAGAGACACGATGGTGGAGGTAATAGTCCGATGGGGGAAGTCCATTCTAGAACTACGATGGCCGTTAGTTGCAGCAGAGGACACCATCTGGCTTTCCTACAACACGGCAGGGCCACTAGATTGCTGCATGTTTACGTGAGTGCAGCGTTCCTGTCTGTAGAGGATGAGGCTAAACACACGGCCCTGTGGTACGAGGGAGTGCCGAGCGGTGCTGTTTTAGTCCCCAAGTGTAAGCCGTTAGACCAGCGTAGATCCCGCTAGCACAACGACGGGCTCGACGCTGGGGAGGCATGTTTATCAAAGCTGACGATGCAGCACACGTGCGTGAATGAGGCACAGGGCTGGCATATTGGGAGGCATTATGGTGTCTGGACGTCTCTGGCTGTGTGATTGTTTTTGTCCGACGTCCTACCCAATTCACACTTATTTCGAGGTTGGCAAAGCTGGCCGCTTGCTGTACCGGGATGAGGGGCCCGAATGGATCTCCGACTAGGAGACAAGTTCCCTCGAGGACCGGATTCTTGATCGGGTCCGTCTGAACGCTCGGCCCGCATCGAGAGGAGAGATAAAGTGTGTGTGTAAGATTGAGATGGACGGAGTGCTGCTATTAATTGCTCTTTGACCGGCGGCCACACGATGAACTCTCACCGCGTGCGGTCCGGATCTTGACCTGAGCCGTGTTCGACCACTTTGTTTGGTTTTTGTGGTTTCCATGACAGTCCCCTTGGCCACCGCAAAGCACGCCGTCGCCATGGTGTATATGAGGGGTTTGATGTTTTCTGGTCTGCTCCCAGTATCAAGCTGGAACAACAAGCTGAAGACGTTGCAAACTCCTGGGCCGGGCTTCAGCTACTGGTGGCTCACTGTGGCCATAGCTTCCCCAACGTTCAAGCGACATTCATGCGGGCTGGCCGTGGACTTTTCTTCATGACGAGGACCAAGTCTGACTCAGGCGCACGATTCGGCAGGATTGGGCAGAGCGTCAGCACGACATATGTCGGCAGTTTCGCAACGTGGGGATAGCCTCAAAAGTGGTGAGATGCGAGTAGCAAGTCAGAGGCAAAAGGATCGCAGACAGGAAGCTCGGACGGTTGGTTGAAATTGTGTGATGAACCGAACTCTGTCTTGGAGGGAATTCGGATAACGAACGGGTTGTCGTTTGGGGATATGCCCAAGATGCTGCCCGTCCGCATAGAGCAGGATCGTTGGAGCAAAGCAGGGTTTGGCTGCAGGTGGATAGAGACAGTGGCACAGTGGCACTCAGATGCCAGGGAGCCCACTGGAGGGAGCCTCTTTTTCTTTGCTCTGGCCTCGGCTGTCGGCGCATGTCCGCCGCATGTGTCAGCAATTGAGGCTGGAATTTGCACGTGAGCGGATGAGGAACCCAGCCATTGTCAGTTGTCAGCAGAGTCGCGTAGATAGGCGAGGTTTGACAAGAGGAGCTCCGAGACCAAAGAAGCCGTGTTTCCGTGGCGGTCGGGGTTATCTACGGAGTATTCGTTTGTGCTCTGAACAGGCGTCGCGGCGCGAGTGGTTCGGTCCCGGTTTTTTTTCGAGTCAAAAGGCCTGCAGAAAATAATTTAACAAAAGCCCATTTCGATATCGAGATGTGGACCAGAACCTTTCCTCGGGCGGTACGGGTACGCCGTCTTCATCGGAAGTTCTCTGCAGATTGCAGATTGCAGACTGCAGCCTTTGATCTTGGACATTTTCCGACCTTCCCTGCTCGGACTCGAGCGTGGGCTGCCACCGACACCGAAGCCTTCTGTCATGTGCTTGTTCATTGTCTAGTATTTGTGCGTCATCATTGATGGAGTGTAGCATTGTTGAGCGTTGGGGATAATTGTTGGAGAGAACAAGTTGCCAAGTTGTCAGCATAGGCGGGGAATGAAGGTCATCTGGAGAGTGCCCAAGACCAAGTGATGAAGTGTTGAGAACGAGTAAGATTTATGACACAGACTCAGAGTAAATACCTAAGTACAAATGAAATAGGCAGGAAAGAGTTGTCACAAGAGCAATTGGTCCTATCATATTCTCAATAGGAAAGCACGAAACAAGGTAATGAAGAAGGTAAAGGACAGGCAAGAGCGATCTCGCATCTTGCATCTTACCCAAGGAACGTGCCAAGCCGAGGAGGAGCAGCCCAGTTTCCTCCCCTCTTTTTTATCCGCACGCTAGCAACGGCCCTGGTGCTGGTTAATGGTCCTGACTGAGCAGCGACCGGCGGGTTGCATTTGGCCCACAAGAAGCTGCCATTTCACTCGGTCTTCGCTGCTGTTGAAACTCGTGAGGCCGAGGCAGGTAAGATTCTTCTCCAGGTGAGCACCTAACGTTGCAGATGTAAAGTGTGGTGGTTGAGGAGGAGGAAGAAGAAGAGCTGTCTACTCCGTAGTGCTGTGCCACGGGTGTACGTATGCCACTCCGGCTCTTCCAGCTTCCAGAGCTTGCCACATTGGCCAAGGCTGACCAGAAAAAGGTCATATGCCCCTATGCTGAGACTCTCTGGAATCGCCGGAACAAGATCTGATTACCAGATTCTGCAGTACATAGCTGCAGCCAAGCAGCCAAGCAGCCAAGCCGTCGTGGCTGTCCACGATCCAAATTCTCGTTGTCGTCGTACGTTGCAAGCAAGGTAACGTAGAGGCTGATAATAATCGACAGAGGTAGCTCTAATTAGCTCTCATGTCTGCGGCCACCAAGACAAATGCAGCCCCGGCCTGGCAGGGAGCTTGACTAGTGGCTCAGCATTCCCACCCCAGGGGCAGGTGTGCTTGAGATGTGCCCAGACAATATGCAATGGGAGAAGGGGAATTACCTCAGAAATTCGGAATGGGGGACAACATGAAAGATACGTACCTTACCTGATGCGCGGGAGACCCACCCAAGCATCGGCCGGTGGCGGATCTACCTACCTGCGACATCCCTACCCTCAGTACCCTGTAGTGCAGTCCCTGCCAGCTGCTGCTGCTGCACTGCTGCAGTGCTGTTTGCCTGTCTATCAGCTCCAGACCCCATTCCATTGGATGCCCCATGCTCCCCAGCTCTCAACCGTGACGCAATTAAAGTCCCGTTGCCCATCTTTTGCTGCGCACCTAACTTTTGCGCCTCCTGCCCGCACACACGCACGTACTCACTCAACGCACTGCTCTCGAGTCTCGTGTGCCAGCAGCTACAGCTACGGATACAGCTACGTAACCCAGCCGACAGCCAGCATTTCCAAGAAGCTCCTCCTTATCGGCTCTGTCAAAGTCTCACGTTCCCCCTCATCTTTGCCAAATATTTGCGAGAAAAAAAGCTCCGACCATACAACCCTTCCGGCCAACCTCTTCGACCACCTCAAAATTGCAAACTTACTGCCGTCATTCACCTAGCTCACCTCGAAACCCGTAGCTTTACCTCAGAGCTCCCTCCCCCGCCTCGGCCCATCCGTCAATTCCGTGTCCGTTCATCATCATCATCGTCCCTAGGCTTGCTTCCGTGAACTCTGCCATCATTCCGTCCAACATCACCGCCGTCCTCGTCCTCCTCGTCGCCATCCTCACCGCTCTATTCTACGCCAGACTCCCTACGAACCCCACCGCCGCCGATATGCCAGACTACACGACGGGCGTGATGCCCTTGTACCAAGTGCACAAACCTCCCTTCTCTGTCGAGTCGCCTGGGTACGAGCGCGTTGAGGGCGAGACTCTTCCCCGTCGCCATTGGAAAGCCAAGAATGGTCTCCGAACCCAACCCCATCCCGACGTTCACACCGTCTACGACATTGTCAAGCGAAGTGCCCAGGTCTACCCTAACGAGCCTGCCGTTGGCACCAGGAAGCTCGTGCACCTTCACAAGGAGAAGAAGAAGGTCCCCAAGAATGTCGATGGAGAGGTCATAGAGGTTGAAAAAGAGTGGCAGTATTTCGAGCTGTCCCGTTACTCTTACCTGACCTATGCCGACCTCCTCACCTATATCAACCAGATTGGCTCAGGCCTGCGGAAGCTGGGTCTGAGCAAAGGAAGCAGAGTCCACCTATTCGCTACCACAACGTACGTCCGAGAGCAGAACCCTCTTTGTCCTACCTATCCTCCCAGATCCAAGGTCCCGAGCACTCCGCACTCGAACCCCTCCGAGTCTGGGCCTGCCGAGAAGAAGCTAACCCGACCTTCTGGAATCTAGTGCAAACTGGATGGCCATGTCCCACGCCTGCGGCTCCCAGTCCATCTCTATTGTCACCGCTTACGATACCCTCGGCGCCAGCGGCGTCGAGCATTCGCTGCTCCAGTCCAATGCCGATGCTATGTACATCGACCCTCAACTCCTCAAAACAGCAAGCGGTGCTCTGAAGAAGGCCGAAAATGTCAAGTTTGTCATTTACAACAACAGCTCCCTCTTTTCCGATGGCACTGAAGTCGACGCCTTCAAGAAGGCCAACCCCGATATCAAACTTGTTAGTATCGAGGAGGTGCGTGCATTAGGCGAGGAGAACCCCGTTGAGACCGTAGAGGCAAAGCCTGAGGACTTGTTCTGCATCATGTACACTTCTGGTTCCACGGGTCCGCCGAAAGGTGTGCCCATGACTCACGCTGGAACTGTGGCTGCGAGTAAGTCATCTTTCTTGAGGTTCAATATACTGCAGATGCTAAGTGTTACGCTCAGTTACTGGTCTCTGGACCTGCGTCGAAGAGTGTGTCAGCAACAAGGAATATGTTCTGGCATACTTGCCCTTGGCCCACATCTTTGAACTCGTACTGGAAAACCTCGTCTTGTTCGTGGGTGGCACCCTTGGTTATGGTAACCCGAGAACCCTTTCGGATACGTCGGTCAAGAACTGCGCTGGTGACATGCGCGAGTTCCGGCCGACGGCCTTGGTTGGTGTGCCTCAAATTTGGGAGACGGTGAAGAAGGGTGTCATTGCCAAGGTCAACAGCTCTGGCCCTCTCATCAAAGCCCTCTTCTGGGGAGCCTTCAACTATAAGACTTTCATGGTCAAGCACGGTCTTCCCGGCGCTACCATCTTTGACAATGTCGTCTTCAAGAAGGTTCGCGAGTTGACGGGTGGTCGTCTCCGCTTCATTATGAATGGCGCGAGCGGTATCTCGGATGGGACGAAGCACTTCCTGTCCATGACTCTGGCGCCTATGTTGACAGGTTACGGACTGACCGAGACAGCCGCCAACGGTGCCCTCGGTGACCCCCTGGAGTACACTTCCGATGCTATTGGTTCTATTCCCGCTGCTGTTGACCTCAAGCTCGTGTCCATCCCCGATCTGAACTACTACGCCGACTCCAACCCTCCCCAGGGTGAAATCTGGGTCAAGGGACCCGCCGTGCTGAAGGAGTATTACAAGAACCCCGAAGAGACGGCCAAGGCCATTACCGAGGACGGCTGGTTCAAGACGGGTGACATTGGCGAGTTCGACAAGGTCGGCCACGTCAAGGTCATTGATCGCGTCAAGAACCTCGTCAAGATGCAGGGTGGAGAGTACATTGCCCTCGAGAAGATGGAGTCCGTCTACCGCGGCAGCCCCTTTGTCGCCAACATCATGGTCTACGGCGACGGCGAGCACTCCCGCGCCATCGCCGTCGTGGCTCCCAATGAAAAGGTCCTCGCCGAGGAGGCGAAGAAGCTTGGTGTTGATGAGCACAGCATGCACACTGACAGCAAAGTCGTCGACGCCGTTCTCAAGGATCTCATCTCCAACGGAAAGAAGGCTGGACTCTCTGGTCTTGAGATTGTCGGTGGCGTCGTCCTCTGCGAGGAGGAGTGGACACCCGATAGCGTAAGTCTCCCCCCTTCCCCCCAAAGACCCCCCCTCGCTCCATTCATCAGCATCTAATAAGTTGGTTTCTTAGGGTCTCGTCACTGCGACACAAAAGGTGAACAGAAGAGCGATCAAGGATAAGTACAAGAAGCAGATGGATAAGGCTTTTGGCAACTAAACTGGTCATTGCTTGGAAGTACTGATAGCAAACTCTTTGTTGGCATATACTGCTTGGAAATGGAGTAGTAATGGAAAGTAAGCGAAGCGAAGCAGAGTCGCGGGGAAAGGAGAGGGAGGAAACCGGAAAGAGATGGAAAGGAAAGGCATGAATTGGTCATTGTCCTATCAACGTACCAAATAATTCTATCTGGATATGTCTGTACACTATTACCCAATTACTATTGCAAAACTCCTGCCTTGTTCTCCTCAAGCTGATTAGTAGGTTAATCCACGCAGTGGGAAGCATGGTTCAGGACGGTGAGCGGACGAAGATCCTTTTCTACGGCCTTCTTTCCCCCTTGCACAAGAAGCCAAGAGAGAATTTCCTTATATTCATTCACAGATTCTTTGCGCAGCATTTTGAGGAACAGCAGGTAACTTTGATCCAGATTTTTATTCTGTTGATGGTTGTGTATATATCACATTGTTCACGCATAACTACATCTCCCTTTAAGCCCATACACATGGAAGACAGGCGACATACATCTCATGATACTACTGCCGCCTTGCTTCCTTTTTCGTTCTTTTCTACCACTCAAGTGGCTCTGCTTCCGGAGAATCGCCAAACCACTCCGTAGTAAGGGCGCTTAGTTGGTCCCTGAAGTGTTGGTAAGACCCCTCCTCTGTTGCAATCGCCGGAGATTCACGTCCAGACTTCTAGTCTCGGGGCGCACGGGAGCTAAGTCCCTCTCTCACAGCCTCGAGGATCAAGTCCTTGGCCTTCTCAACGCCATCGGCGCTACCGACAACCTCAATCGCATCCTCCTTAGCATCGTTACGGGGGACGTTGATCTTGCAACCGCTCTGCTTGCGGATAGAGTTGACCTTGCTGCCACCCTGGCCGATGACATAGCGGTAGGTCTTGGGGTCGGGCAGGACGAGGTAACCAGTGTGGGTGTTCTTCTTTGCCTGCTCGATGGCGGAGGCGATCGCAGCCTTGGCCTTCTCGAGGTTCTCAGGGGAGCCACGAAGCACCCAGGCAATCTCGCCATCCTCGCCAGCAGCGCTGTCCACAACCTTCCAGGAGTGGGCGTCAGCGGTGGCATCCTCGTCATCAGTGATCAAGGGCAAAGCACCACCGTTGCTGCGGCTGGCGGCGGCGCTGGGCTTAGGAGGAAGGGCCTGTCCAGCGTGGTCGACCGAAACCTGGTGGTTGTTGCGGAGCTGGCGGAAAAATTGGCCGTTGTTGGAGATGGAGTGGTGAAGGCTGCGCGGCACCTGGAGGGTCTCTCCCTCCTGCTCCTTGACGAGCGAGGCGACGTGCTCCTTGGCCTTCTCAACATTCTCGGGACGACCAGTGATCTTGACACCAGTCTTGCCATCACCCTGACGGGGAATGTCAATGGAAACGGTAAACTGGGACTCGAGCTGACGCTTAGCGTCTCCGCCACGGCCGATCAGGGTTCTGTGCTTCTCGATGGGAACCTCAAGGATCTCAGTGACCTGGTTCTCCTTCTCTGCGACAATCTCCTGGATACGTGCAACGATTTTGTTGACAATGTCGGAACGGCCCTCAACCTTGATAGTGTTGCCATCAGCCTCCTGCTTGGGGAACTGGATGGTGCGTGCAAGCTCGCGGCGGTCATCAGATCCACCGGCCTTGACAACGAGGTCGCGGAGGTTGGCGCCTGGGTAGTGTTAGTTAAAGCTACAAAATTCGATTGGTTCAAGTGATCTTACCCCCAGAACCGATGAGAGACTTGTGGTGCTTCTTATCCACCTCAATAGTCTGCACAACGGTGTCGTTAAAGACATCTCGCTTCTCTTCGAGAGCCTTCTTAGCAGCAGCAACCTGAGGCTTGGTACCCTTGATCAGAATCTCAACAGTCTCGGCATCGCGAGCACTGGGGATATCAATCTTGGCACCAGTTGCCACGCGGAGCTCCTCCAGTGCAGCACCACCCTGTCCGATAATGGACGGAACTTGCTTCTGCTGGACAGACACAGTCGCTGTGAAGGAAGTGTCCTTAAGGTACTGGAGGAGAGACAGGATCTCGTCGCGGGCCTCATCGGCTCCCTTCTTGGGACCACGAACAATGACCTCGTCGGGCTCCTGCTGACGCTTAGGCTTGCCAGCATCGCTGCTGGCATCGGCATTCTCCTCGTCCTTCGCGTTCTTGCCGGACCGGGGGAAGAAGATCAAGACCTTGTACTTGCTTTGCAGGCGGTTCGTGACGCTGCCACCCGCACCAATAAGCTCGCGGTGGAACTTGGGGTCGACCTTGAGGATGTGGGTGACCTCGTCGGCCAGAGTGCGGCCCAGCGAGCTGATGTGGGCCTTGGCGGCCTCAGCCTTGGCCTTGGGGCCCTTCAGCTCGACCTGGCCATCTTGAACCTGGATCTCGACGTCGAAACGATCACGGAGCTCCTTGATGTTGGAGCCGCCCTTACCGATAAGGTGGTTAGCGTACTTCTGGGGGAAGTCGAAGGACATGGTGAAACCACGTTCCTTCTCGTCCTCCTTCTCTTGCTCGACAAAGGCGACGACCTTGGCCTCGAGGTTCTTGACAGCAGAAGCGGGACCACGCAGGTTGACAACGGTGCCGACCGAGGAAACGCGGATGGGAATCTGGTCGTCGGCGCGGTTGGCCTGCTCCTTCTTGATGAAGCGGCGGAGGCGCTCGTGGAACCTGTGAAATGAAATTAGCTAAGACGCTCGTGCGAATGGGTCCGACACACTCACTTCTGGGGCACATCAACTGAGGCAGAGGCGATCTGCTCCTGCTTGTTGATGATATCCAAAATCTGCTTGCGAGCCTCCTCCAGGCCCTTCTGGAAGGCCTGGATCTCATCCTGAGAGGGACGACCGGTCTTGATCTCAGGCTTGGGCTCGGAGGCAGAGGGTCCCTCGAAGACAAGAAGAACAGGAGCCTCGGGCTCGCCAGACTCAGGAAGGATGACGTGAACGCCGTGGCTGTTTCTCATACGAGGGCTGACGTCCTTCACCAGGTAGTTGTGGTAGAAGGGGTCAACAGGAATCGGGGCAATTCTGGCAGGAGGAATGGCATGCACAAGCTTCTCAATGGCCGACTGAGCCTGGAGAACGCTCTTGCCGTCACGAGCGTACAGCTCATAGGGCGAGGCGCCAGCAGAGGTGAACGGAGTGTTGATGTGAGTGTTGTGAGCACTCTCAATGTCGTCGAACAGATCGCGGTGACGCAGGTAACGGGTGACGTTGCGAGCGTGGGTGTTGACACCTCCAGGAGCGTTCTTGTGGAATCTGCCAATGTCGAAAGTGGAGAACTGCATGTTCATGGCTCTGTCCATAGCAGTCTCGACACCCTTGGTGAGCTGAGCTGCGGGACCAATAACAGTTACAGAGTCGTCATCCTCGTCAGTCGGCAAGAGAATGGTGCAACCAGTCTGGTTGAAGAAATCGTCGAGAGTCTCGCCGCGGCGGCCGGCGATGAACTGATGACGACCCTTCTGCAGACTGAACTGGTCGATGGCAAGCTGGTTCTGGAGCTCCTGAACACGGCGCTCGATCTCGGCGCGCGCAGCCTGGACAGCAGCGCGGTCACCCTGAAGCTGAATGTGGTTGTCGGCGGCAGGGACGAAGACGGGGCGCTCACCCTCGTTCGCGACAAGGCTGCGGCCACGAGGAGCCCAGATCTGATGTGCAGGAACGCGGACTGTGACACCGTTGTTCTCGTAGCGGCCGATGTGGCTGTTTCCAGGGCCCGCAATGAAGGGGTAGAACTCAGCCGGGATGCCGCGAAGCTTGCTGTTCAGGTTGGCAGTACGATCTCCGGCAATCTTCAAGATCTCGTTACGAGCAGAAGCGGCGGACAAAGCGTTGCCCTCGACGAGAACATCGATGGTGGAGTCATCATCCTCGTCGATGGGACCGCTGCCCTCCTCCGCCTTAGGGAGTTGAACACGGGCGCCAGACTTCTCCTGAATGGACTTGATGACAGAGCCACCCTTTCCAATGATGTGAGCACGGGCAGATTGGGGGATCGGAACCTTGATGGTAGTCTTCAAACGGGACGTCAGCCTGGGCGCGTGGAGGAGAAAGGATTGGCCACCTACCTTGGTACCAATTTGCTGGACGAGGTCCTTGAGGGCCTGCTGAGCAACGTCCTGGGGGCCCGTGGCATCGAACTTGAGTTTTCCGTTGGGTCCGTTTGACAGAGTGATGTTGGCGCGCGACTTGCGGTTGATGTCCTTCATGATATCAGGGATGGGGCGCTTAAGCTGGTTGCGCGGGAGGATGAACTGGGGATCCAGGACAACCGTCTCGACGTTACGGCCAGGAATCGACATCTTGGGGGTGGCAGCTCCCGAGGCGGGAGTCGAGGAGCGGGAAACACCGTTGGCGGGGGTAGAGGCGTTGCTCTTGGCTCCCCAGATGGGGGTGACGTTGGGGCCAGCGCTCTTGCCCTTGGAGGTTCCGAGCTCGGGGAAAAGCTCATGGGAGTGGGTGTCGATCTTCTTTCCAGAGGCCGAGGCTTCCTTCTGCTTATCAGCAGCTCTGCTCGAGCTGGGCTCGGCCCAGGAAGGAGCGTCGCCGGACTTCACGGGGAGATCCTCATCGGGGACGTCCTCGACAGTGGGGTGCAGGTCGGCATGGGTTTGGAGGAGGCGCTGGGCAGCTGAAGTCTCAGCGCCGTTGGCAACAGTGGAATCGGTAGAGGCCATTATGAGGCGAGTTGACTATAGTCGTCGTGGTAGAGAGAAGAATTCGATGGGGTGGTGGGAATAGGAGAAGATCGGTATATCTGCAAGGGGTAGCGATACCTAGTTAGCTGATGTGTTCTGCTGAAGACGCAGTTACGGCAGGAGCGTTCCTTGAGGGAAGGAGGTCAGAAGAGAAGAAAAAGAGAAGAATACTCACAACTGATGGTATATACGGCAGTGGGACAAGACCAGTAGAATCAGACCTCCGATGAAAGAAGACTGAAGCGTGAGAAACCGTAGAGCAGCGAGTAACCGATGGGAAGATGGAATTTGATGCTGGCTTAGAACATTGTGACCCGAACCGGCAACAATAATCGTATCCAGGAAGTTGAATCGGGAAAGAGGGAGTTGGCGAAGGGAACAGGCCAACCAATTGATGGTTTGAGAAGTGGGAGGATAGGTTACGGAGATGGATTTGAGGATTCGGGGGGAATAAGGGTGAGGTGGAAGATTCTCGACTCCACGATGGTCGAGCTGTTCAATTGGAAAGTGGAATTTCTGGCGCGGGCAGGGGTGCTACTTCCAGAAAGGTTCCGCCTACCAGAGGTGCTCCAACCGACTCCACTCTTGGTGACCCCACACTTAGCCTCAGCCACAACCTAAATTGTTAGAGTGCCCAGGCCCAAAGGGTCAGCCGTTGCACCTGGAAGGCACGATGGCCGGATGAGAGCTCCGGCGTCACGTGGGGCCGCCTGCCGACTTGGGCCCGGGGTCGGGTGTCCGCATATATCTCCGGCCTCCGGCGCTTGGACAACGATGATCCGCGAAATTCCCAAATAGTTGAAGCTATCGAGGACCGAGTCGTCAAAGGTGGCGCCGTCAAGTATTGACGCCGCGGAGCATGGTCCGTCTCAAGAACGTGTCCATTCTGGAGGTGAAATACCCTTGCCGGATTCTGAAGCTGGTCACGTTCAGTAACCTACGCTCTGTGCTAGGAGGACCTCTCGGCTTCTTTGAATGCTTGTCTCAATTCGTCTTCATCTCGTCTCGTATGTCTGACTACCTCGGCAATCTGCAGGGTAAGCGCAATTGAGGCTTGAGACGTCGTTGACGAGAAGCAAGGCCTATGTGTCGACAGATCGCGAGAGACACGTTGAATCGTTGAAGTAAAAGTTGAGAAGTTTCTAACCGGAAGCTTGGTTGAAGCAAAGAGAAATTTACTGGAGATAATCCATTACATATACTTGAGGCGGACGATGTAGTTCTGTTCTACTTCCACTTTTCATCATCAGGATTCGAGTTTGCAAACTTTTAAGCTTATGGTAAGGACCCTTCAAAGAATATTTCAGACCTCCGACTAGCAATATCTTTCCGAGTCATTCATCAGCCTGTCACTCCCCGTCGTGAGTTACCCAAGACTCGTCATATATATCTAGCCGTCCTCGCTCCGTCCCCAATGAAGATAAGTCGCCTTACATCATATGCCATAGAAAACTGACAAGCCTATGATGGCTTGGACAACAGGCAGCAACAGTGGTATTTGTATGGCTCCTGGTGCTCTTCTGCGTCCCAATATGTTTTACTAATGACCTGCGTTGCATCGCAAAGTGCTGATATGTAGAATATTTGTGTAGGACAACCAAGCCTTCCGGGCAAACGGCCGAAATTTCCAACATGAGGAGCTGTAAGTGGTCTTACCAAACCATTAGAACTATTCAGATGCGGAGTTTGCAAAGCGATAGAATATACATCGCAGCAACTCCGGACTCTATCAACATCAGTCCACCCACCTGGCATACAGAAGGGTGATACCCGGATCGCCTCTCGTCAGAAACTCACTTCCAGCCGAGAGATCTGGACTCTACCTCGTCGATCTTGAACCGATAGTGTGGTTTACCCAATCGTTTTGATCCCTCGGCTGGTTATCCGACGTAAAGTGTCGAGTGCTTGTCAAAGGGCAAGCCGTATGGTGCAGTGACGATTGCTAGAGAGCTTTTGGTTTGTGTATTTTCCATGTACAAACAAACATTCATGCTTCATTCTGTCCGACATGGCTAGACAGACATTGGCAGCAAGGAGAAAAATGATTCGATCAAAAACTTCATCTCGTGAGGTCGTCCAGCTAAAGAGGTGCGACTTTCTCGTCAACAATCAGTGTGCCATCGTAAGCAAGTGGGAGTCGATGCGAGAGGTGGGCGATCATACAATCCGCATCCCACTTTGGCCAAGATTCCTGTTCTTACTGACACTACTATCGCCGTCATTAACTTGCAAATCCACACTCTCCATAGTCCTTTCATATGGCCCCTTCGAAAGTATCAGCAACGATCTATCAAAAAAAGGAAATGGAGACATAGCAGGGGAGTCATCTACGTGTTGACTAGTGGTGCAGCATGCTGTCATCCACGTGGTGAGATCCTCACCATCCAGCAGACGGAGGTTTCTTGTTCCCACAAAAGCATTGTGAACGAAAGAAACTTTTCTTTAGACTCAGCCTTTCCTCCCCAGATGACCAATACCTTAGATGAACGTGTGAGTCGGACCCTTCATGCACCCGAGAGTTTGGGGCATGATGAAGTTTGCCGTGTATGGACGAGTCTGCTAGGATCTACGCAACCTTATACCTTCCTCCTCTCTTCCCCTTTCCTGGTCAGGAAACATTGAATGAGTCAACTAGTAGAGAGGTTCCCAGGGCCGGAATTCCTCACGCGCCTGACAAGGTGGTCGGCTCGGAGATGTTGGCCTGGTGGCCCCTCGACATGACCGTGACGCACCCTGCTCAAGATTTAGAAACGGAGATCGCAGCCATGTTTCCTCGCAGATAATCAACTGCCCCGCCGGAACCTGGGATCTCGAGTTCGCGTCATGAGAGGGATGATCCATGAGTCTCCTCAGCATGACTATCAAGCCCAAATCGCGGGGTATTCTGAGCAGGCGGCAAGGCATTTTGAAGCACAGTACGGCCCGACAAACCTCCCCTGGGATCGAACCCTTGAAGGCCCAAAGTTGCAAGCCACCACAAAGTCAATCATTGCACATGTGTATACTCACCTTGGTCTGGGTATCGTGTACATGCGAGATCAAGAAACCGCACACAATTGCGTGAATGCGTGGTGTTGGCAATGAGGTTGTCTTACAGTAGCTTTCCTCGAAGCTTCGCCGAGACTGCTGGGGAATGGAAGCAATATGACGACCAAATCGCGGGTTGCTCAGACCTCAAAGCACAATATCCATATGGAGCCAAAGCAGTCACAAGCAAATGGCAAATATAGATCAAGGACCCTCATCTCCTGGCAATCAAATGACCTCCTAAGACGCAATCAGATGAAATGGACGAGCAGGGCGCGGCGGGTAATCCCCAGAGGAGCCCTGCAATTATTTCCACAGACACAAACCGTTTACTTTGGTGGGCATTTCTCGGCATCCCCCATCTCTTCGTTCAGACTAGTACGCGGGCAAACGGGGCCTTGCTTGACTGGTGTAACGGCTTTTTTTGATTAAGAACAGAAGGAAGAGAGAGAGATGGAGGGGCTCAAAATAAGATCATAACGGCCACACTACTCTTGGAAGGGAGATGGGAGCCAGCCACGGTTCGGTTTCGAAATCCTTCTCTCCAAGTTGAGCGCCTCATTAGTAGATCTAAGATGACCTCTCGGCACCAGCACTATCGCTGGTGCACACCACCAGGCTGCACGGACGTTGGCGATGGAATAGGGACGGACAGAGAAGGTGGTGGCGGTGTATTCGTTAAGTACGTAGTATGGGTCGCCGCCCAATATAATCTCTCGTTTGAGCAAGGAGTGAAACCTTCCCAATCAGCAAGGGTCTAGAGGGCGCTGAACGGGAAGACGGGCGGGAAGACGGAGGTAATTAGGAAAATTGTCGTGATTCTTCAAGGATTCGTGCAGCCAGCCGGGGATGATATTGGTCCTCATGGACTGGGGGTATATGCAGACACTCGTGACTGGCAGATTGGATATTGAGGAAGGGAGAAGATTAAGATATATATCAATTGCGATGTGTGAGGGAAAAGAGACACAAAGAGATGAATGAAGCATTACTGGACCCTTTGTGGAGCAGAAAGCCCAAGTCCCCGATGGTTTGAAACAAAGATTCATATTCCCTAGGAGGCCAGGAACGCGCATTGGCCAACGAAGCCCCGTTGTGAAATTCTGGCCAGCGTGAGAGCATGTCAGACAAAATACGTACTCTATAGGCTATACCTTCAAGTTCGGTCCTGATCTTACCTAAGGTGGGTAGCGTTGTGCCTCACAGTGGGATAATACCAGTTGATCCCTAGATATTATTACACGACGGCCCGGCGGCGCAGTCCGATCAAAAACGAAGGTTGTAACTTACCAAAGTAGCCTAGATCGTCGTAGCGGATGGACGACGATATATTCTAGCCTTACCTTGTGGCAGGCTGGAAACCCCAAGGAAGGTGAAAGGAAGGAGCGGACGGGGCGGGTGGCCGAAGTTTACCTTTACATTTCTGAAGTCCTTCTTCTGAACCGTGAGGCATGTACCGATATCTTAGGCTGCCGATTCGTCAGATGACAGCAAGATGTTCTGATGCGCTGGAGAAAGCGCAAGATGACGGTCATTCCCGCGGTCAATTGGAGCGGCCCGTGGCTTGCCAAACCAAGTGAGACCTGGTCGCTTTGCAAGCTATCGATGAGTGGGCGAGAATTCTTCGCCGGAAGGGTCTCACCATCGGCACCCCAACTTTGGGCAAGTATTCGTCTGAGATGAGGTGTCGCATCGCCATGTAAGGCGACCCTCACCATGAGAGCATCTCATTTCCATCGTGGGTTGGTAGTTGAATTAGATGACCGTAAGGTTTCTCGAGGTAGTAATGATCAGAGACAACGCATAGGTTGTACGAGTTCTCGTTGGCATACCCCTGCTGGAGGATGCGGATGAGAAGAGGCTATACGGAAGACTGAGTATGGTAGGTACTACCTTGACTGGAGTACCTAAGGTATTTCTCTACCTTACCTGCCGACATCATCACGGAAGGCTGTACGTACCTACATTACAAAGGTGTCAATGAATTGGAAGCCACGATTAAGGAACTTCCTCTATTCGAACTGATGGCCTCATCTGACTTTTTCCATCTCCATCATGATCTTTATTCCCGGTTCCTGCTTTTTGGGTGCCAATGTCATGTCAGACCAGTACGACAAAATCTCTGTCCATACGGTCGCAATCACTGGGACATTCCCGACGCAACAAGAAAGCATCTCCCTGCCGGCGCGAAATAACGTCAGTTCAAACAAAACAACCCAAGGCTCAAGCACCTCAGAAAAGAAGCTTGGGCAAAAAAAAGAAAGCAAACGCCATCATCTAGTCTCTCCTTTTCCTCGCCTTTCGACTTTCGACTCCAATTTGCTCCTGCCTGCCCTCCACCTCTGCCCCGTCCCTCCCTTCCAGCCCTCCCCCCCCCCCTCCTTCTCAATTTCGAGTCTCCTCGTTTGATGTCTACCTTCCTCGAAGCCGTAGGCGCCAGGGGATGCCGAGCCGGCCACCACGGACCAAGGCATCGCAGACAGGAACAACCCTCACATCATCTTCCATCAAACCTGGCATTGAAGCGGGCAGGCATTTCCCTCGATATTACAATCCAGCATTGCATGCTTACCTAACCTTATACGCTTCTATCTATACTGTCACATACATACAACGCGCTATCTACAGAATAAACATCATTCTGCGCCAGCCTGACATGCATTAATCACTGTATGCATTTCTTACGTCAGTCAGCCCACACGAGAGCTTTTTCGTAAGCAATGGCAAAGCAAGTAGCTTTTCTGAATTTGAGCTTCCAAGACTGCCAGAACGGGAGCTGCAGGCAACGTCGCTCGCCCAGCTTCCGAGTTCCTGTTTTGCCACACCAACTTGCCGGGTCAGACAGCATCTATGTACGGAACTGGATTTGCAGCAATGCAATGCATACCTGGCCGTTCCATACCGAGACGACCTGTCGACTCTGTTCCTCTAGTTTCTCTTGCTCCAGGTTTAGATTCAAGACCCTTGGTGCTTCAGCTTTCTCTCCTCCCTCTCCCCACTGACCTGACCAGTGTCCGCAACGGCGACCCCAATCCCTGACCCCCGAATACCCTGGCTTCTCCCTACCGCATCGCATGCCCGCACTACTTTTGCAACTTAGCTGCCCGTTAGGCTAGAGCCGCCGTGCGATCAGCGAGTCCCTGTTGACCACTGACCAGAGACATTCCTCACGCACCTGAGATTGACCAAGGATCGACCGTCAGGTCCATGGCTCCAAATAAGACAAGCACACAAGCAAGCACAGTCGGGTCGACAGAATGGGGCATGGGCGCGGGCTGGAGACGCACAGCACCGACGTTGACCTAAAGCAGCCCCCAACTTCAAGGCACGGTGGAACTTCAACTATGTGAGGAACTCAGGAAGCGTAGCAAGCAACCAGCAAGCTATCTTGCCTCGCGGGTGTTGCTGGTGGTAGTTGCCGTAGCTCTGCTCTCGAGCTCTCTGTTGGTTGCATGGTCCCGGTTGCTGTTGCTCCTCAACTGGAGCCTGCTGTGCTTCTTCCCGAAAGCAATCAGTTTGAACCACAGACGCGGCCCAGGGGCCTGCGCCGGTGTCTCTGCCCCGGCTCTCTCTCCTACCCTCCCAAACACGCCAGCGATTCGACGTCGAGCCTTTGGGGAGAACACGCAGATGATGGTTAGGTAAGTGAAAGCCAGTCCACCTGTCTGTCCGTACCTTGGCTGTCTGCATTGTCATTTTTAGCCCATCAGCAGGGCGAGGAAAGCTCAGACTCGGGGTTTTTGTTGCCAAAATACTTTGCATTCTATTCTGGGGTACGAGGTGTTGTGCGATGCACATCTGCCACAACTACGAACACGCCCCCCTTAGTTGCTTTTATAGTAGACACCATTCTCCCACTTCCTCTCCTTGGTATAGGGACCTGCAAGTGCGAGTCCCCTCACCTCTGTGTTCAAAGGCAGCTGTTCCGCCGCTGGTGGAGTAAGCTCGTCTCGCGTAGCTTTGCCCGAGGTAGCCTTGCTCAGACAGCATAGGTACGGATACAGATACAGGGACACTGGAAGTGTCCCGGCGACGATGATGACGACGAGGGGCACACGGCATGGCATGTGGTCAACAGTGTATTTTGTCGTCATACACTGTAGGCCAAATGGCGTTGATTGCTTGGTGTCACCTGTTCAATCGCGATTGTTGGTTGGGCCGCTGGATGTGCTACTAACAGCCCAGCCCCTTCGCTGAATCGGCCATGTCGGGACATGAGCTCGCAGAGATGACCATTGGTGATACGTCTGGAAAGAAGAAATAAGAAAAGAAGCTGGTAGCAGGCGCCTAAAGACGACCAGCCTGTCTCCGTCACAGTCCCAATCTACGGTTGTATGCGTAGGAGTCAGCCTGGAACCAGAGCAAGTCCCGAGATGAGGTCATTTCGAGCACGGGTATGAACAACTACCTTGCGCTACAATATGAGAGGGAACATGCAGCTGATTCAAAAGTACAGGGCAGGGCAGGTTTCTTCTTTCGACTGCAGCGCATCTCCAGCATCTTTAAGCACGCATCACAAGTTTGAAGTTGGCCAGTCCTGAGTCGGCTGCCTGTCGCGGCCAATCAGGGCGGGAAGCGCGAGCGCTGGCAAGTCGAGTCGTCTTTCCCTTTTCAGAGTCCGGCCGTATGCGCTGTCAGTTCTTCAGAAAGAATACGAATCACTTTTCTAAGCTTTCATCCTTCTCGAGATGGTAGGGCACAATGACACCAAGACCTTGGAAAGCTAATCAATCACCTTAAGGCTCGGAGGCTCAGTAAGAATGGACCGAGATGGTCCAGTTAGGGAGCTTAATGTACGTTTGGAGACAGATGGCACACTGTGTTTTCTAATTTGGAGTCTTTCGCAGACAACCATCTGAAGTCTCAAAGCAAGGCTTCGTGCCTTGGCCAAGGTAAAAGTGTGTGCCCCTCCCATCCAGTCCTGTAGCCAGGGCTCTGTCATCTCAAAGCGTAAGTATGTACTTCGTACCTTAGGTAAGTAAGGCGGGTTGGGGCATCTTGCACCTGCCCGGGCAATGAAATGGAAGGCACCGAGAGGACCAAAAAAGTACGTACTTGACGCTGCCGGATGAGACCCCACCTCACAGGCTTTTACTCCACCTTTTCCCACACCACCACACCACACGGCCGTGGCCACACGGCCACACGGCCCCCAGGCTAAGGTAGCCCGTCCGCCAATTCATCCTCCGATACTTTCGTACCCACCAGCTGCCACGCCCATCTTGCGGCCCTGCTACGCCTGCCCACTTGACTTGACCTCTTCCAGCCGGTCCCTCTCGTGCTTTCTCCCACTTCAATCTGAACAAACCCCGCTTTTATTCTTCCAAGCACCCGAACCAAAACAGAGTGAGAAACACGCGAAGCAGGAGACCAGAACAAGCAAAATGGAACCTCCAACTCCACCCGCTACGAGTGTTGTTCCATTCAGTGTACGCAGTAAGGTACTTTCTAATAAGGATACTTGGTCAATTGTTCTGCTTCCTGGATCCTGTCGGGTGATGTCTCTTGCAGTCAGTCTTGCAGCCCGTGAAGAAAGCAAGTCACTAACATACCACTCCATTGGACTACATGGACTACATTGAATCTATCGAGTCCTTCTTTGCGCACTCTGTGATTCTGTACCGTGCAACCTGCGTCCCACCAAGCCCAGTCCAGCCCAGTCTTGTCTCGTCTTATCCCCCGCTGCATGTACACTCCAGGCAGTCTACTGCGCACACTACGGATACATGATACATTCCCTAGGCAAGTTGGTTCCCAGCAAATTCAACCAGCATCGGCAGCACCAAGGTAATCAGCGAGAGTAGTCCCATTCTTGCCCTAGTCTGACGGCCTGCGCTCCCATCCACCTTGGTGATTGCTCACTCCACTAGGAGCTATTCGCTACCCAGAACCTAAGATTCTCATATCCGTACCCATACGTTATTTTTTTTCTTTTCCACAGAGTTGTTGTCGTGCTGGCGGCTTTGCTGGCGGTTTGCCCCCAGTTGCCAGCTTTTCTCGAATCTTGCCAGCCTCCGGGTCCCAGTAAAACAATCCCCCGTCGCTCCGTCGTCCACTTCACTCCTCTCGCTCCGCAACCCACCTCACCTCACCTCATACGGTTCCAAGAATCCACTTCTTGCGTCTCCATTCAGCCAGTGACAGTCAGCGTGTCCCGGTCCCCATCAAGCACAGAAGTTGCTGCGAGCCTGCGACCCAGCGCCTACTTTAATACAGAACCTCAGGTCAGTGGACCAGTGGACAGTACCTTGGGTGCCCGGTCGCTATCTTAAGTACCCAGGTACCTAGGTAAGTACCTACCGTCCCAAATTCCGTACGGTCTACCTATACCTACCTTAAGGCTCCATACCTTATGCTTGGATCGATTACCGCCGCTGCTTGCTAATTAAGACCAAGACCAAGGCTAAACCGTTCCCCTCTGTCTTGCACGCCTTCCCGGTTCACTCCCCGACTCGAAAAGTCTCGAGACACGGCTGTCACTGCGACTGTACTTGTAGTTGTGCTGCCATCTACACAGTTCTCGCTGGTACTACTGGCCCCTCCACACACCTCAGTATACCTTGCCCACCAAAGCCTTATCACCTCCAGCTTGAGGACCGTAGACTCTTAAGAGACGGAGAGTTGGTAGGCAGACAGACCACCACCACCACTACCACACAGCCGTCGTCGCCGCCGCCGCGTGCGTACCTCTCCCGCCGTCCACTCCACGTCTCGAGCACAAGTCCAAGGGGAGACAGCATCGCATTGTGCCCGTACCGAGTTTTTTCCTCCTCACACACCCTCTATTCATACCCTCTTTTTTCCCTTCCTTTCCCTTTCTTCGACGTTTTAGACTTTTTAGGGTGTATCATGGATAGCAGCCAGAGCACGACTATTTCCAACGGCACCTCCCAACGTCGCAGGCTCACCAAGAAGCCGCCCTCGTCCTACCAGCAACACACCCGTTCCTCGAGCGGTCTCGATGGTGGCATCGACGCCCTCTCTCTCCAGAGCAAACGCAGCTCTACATCGCTGAAGCGCGCTCCTTCCGCTCCACCAGCCCGGACGACCCCCTCAAACGCGCCAGCAGCTGCTTATTCCTCTGCTTCTGCTTCGGCATCTGCCTCTGCTTCTGCTTCTGGCTCGGCTCAGAGTTCTGGTATTCCTCTACCCGGCGTTGCTTCTTCTGCCGCTTCCAACAGCTCTTCGCCCCGTCACCTTCCATCAAGTCAGACGCACCTTCCCAATCCTTCCCCCATTCTGCCTCAGGGCCAGTTCGCCGCCGTCGCTGGATCTGCTGCTCCTTCCCCAACTGCCTACCACCACCCCCAGCTCCACGCCCAGGCCCAGACCTCCTCCTCCTCCACCTTCCACGCTTCGTCTGCTGCCGCTGGCGCTTCTGCTGCTGCTGCTCACGGCCACGCCCAAACCCACGCCCACGCCTTTTCTCCTCACCACCATCAGCTGCACTTCAATCACCAAAACAATTTCTACCAAAACAACAACACCAACAACAGTCCTGTAGGTAACGGTTTCGCCGTCGGCATCGCCCACAGCACCGATCGCCCGCTCGATCCCGCCGCTCCCTCGCCTTTGTCGTCACAACCCCACGACGAATTCATCGGCGCTCCCTTTGACGGTGCTGCGGTCCTGAACCGCATCGAGCAGACCAAGTCGCCTGTCGCCGGTCAGCATCCTCACTTCAACACCCCCAACTACCACCGGCACAACGCTCCCGCCCCGCTCATCAAGTCAGCGACCGATTCGCGCATCAAGGGCCCCGCCCTGAGACAGTCCCAGAGCTTCACGAACGATTCCTCCATGATGAACGAAAAATCACAAGGCGGACGGGTGACGGACAACTCAATGATCAGCCCCAAGAGATATTCAGACGAGGCAAAGGAGCCCCGCATGGGCGTCCTGCGCAAGAAGTCGGGCTTCTCTGGCTTCATGAATAGCCTCGTCGGCACCCCAAAGAAGCCAGTCATTTCTGCGCCTGAGAACCCCGTCCATGTCACCCACGTTGGCTACGACAGCTCTACTGGCCAGTTCACCGTCAGTCTGGCCCCTCCACTTCCCCCTCCAGCTCCATGTTTGGCTCTCTTGTGTAGCAGTCGAGTCTACTCGTTCTCTGTTTTCGTACTTCCTCTTTGTCCTCGTGTGCTTGGTGTAGCTGACGATTTTCTACGATACAGGGTCTCCCCAAAGAATGGCAGAGGTTAATCAACGAGAGTGGAATCCCCGAGAAGGAACGTAGGGAGAACCCCCAGACCATGGTTGACATCATCACATTTTACAAGGAAACGACCGAGAAGCCAGCCGAGGATCAAGTTTTGGAGAAATTCCACGATGCTAGAGCGCCTGACTACCGTCAGTATGCAAACGCGAACTCGCCGTCGGGTGCCATGTCGCCGGGCATGTATCCGCCAACCACTTATATGGGTATGTCACCAATGATCAGTCCACCTGCGAGCCCTAGGTTTCCAACTGTCAATCATGAAGGATCTTTCGAAAACCCCCGCCAGCCGCCGCCCGTCCCTGGAGTTTCGGGAGGTAAAGGCTCCGGCAAGGACATCAACCTGATGCCCAGCCGCCCGGCCCCGAAGCCCCCCGTCAGCATGCCCTCGTCGATGAGGTCCGCTCCCTCCAACTATCCCGGCAAGGACTCCGGCATTGGAATGTCTCAGCCCGCCGAGGACCTGCCCCCGGTCGCCTATCAGCCGCCCAAGGAGAGCAACGTTCCCATGCTACCCGAAGAGCATCGTGGAGAGCACCGATCCCGATCCCGATCCAACTCGCGTGCTGGCGCCCCCGCCGGTTACGTGCCCCCCACGCCTAACCCGCAGACAGCCCAGGCGAACGTTTACCAGCAGCAACTCATGCAGCAGCAGCAAGAGCAGGCCCTAGCTCAGGCCCAAGCGGCCATGTCTGGCCAGATCAGCCGTGCCCCGAGCAAGAGACAGCCCCCCCAGCAGCCGACACCGCCCCAGTCGCAGCACCAGTACGCTCAGGGTCCCACGGCAAACGGCGGTCCCGGCCAGCGACAGCAAGTTGGTGTACCTGGCGCACCTGGTTCCAGACCCAGACACCGACCCCGCCAGAGCACCGGTATCGATGTCGTCGCTGCACTGAAGCGCATCTGCTCCGACGGCGATCCTCGCGAGGTCTATAAGAATTTTAATAAGATTGGCCAAGGCGCGTCAGGCGGTGTCTACACTGGCTACGAGCGAGGAACCAACCGTCTGGTCGCTATCAAGCAGATGAACCTCGAACAGCAACCCAAGAAGGATCTCATTATCAACGAAATCCTGGTCATGAAGGACAGCTCACATCCCAATATTGTCAACTTCATTGACAGCTTCCTCTGCGGAGGTGAGCTCTGGGTTGTGATGGAGTTCATGGAGGGCGGCAGCCTTACTGATGTTGTCACCTTCAACATCATGACCGAGGGCCAAATTGCCTCCGTTTGCAGAGAAACACTTAAGGGCTTGCAGCACCTGCACTCGAAGGGAGTCATCCACCGCGATATTAAGTCTGACAACATTCTCTTGTCAATGGAAGGCAACATCAAGCTGAGTAAGTCTTGAGCGGAAATTCGACATCATGGCAAAACTAACACCAAATAGCCGATTTCGGTTTCTGCGCAACAATTAACGAGGCCCAAAATAAGCGCACCACTATGGTTGGCACGCCTTACTGGATGGCCCCTGAAGTTGTGACGCGCAAGGAGTACGGGCGCAAGGTGGACATCTGGTCTCTGGGCATTATGGCCATTGAGATGATTGAGGGAGAGCCTCCATACCTGACCGAATCGCCTCTTAGAGCGCTGTGGTTGATCGCTACCAACGGCACACCCCACATCAAGGAGGAGTCCAACCTGTCAGCAGTCTTCCGGGACTTCCTGTACTTTGCCCTCAAAGTCGACCCTGAGAAGAGAGCCAGCGCGCATGACCTCCTTAGAGTGAGTTCAGTCGAGATCCCAGCGGTATAGTCTGATACTGACTTTTTTTTCTTCTTTCCAGCACGAGTTCATGAAGGGCTGCGTTGACCTTTCTCAATTATCGCCATTGGTGCGTGCCGCAAGAGAAGCTCGGCTTGCCGAGAAGGCTAGAAAGGGACAGTAGGACTCCCCTGGCCATTCACCGAAGAACATCTTCAAGCGGTTGAAACATCGACATTAATGACGACCTTGACGACAACATACATCCAAAATGGGGCTGCCCCTTACCTGTGCATTAAGATACCCCAGGAAATACTGTTGTCCACGACACACGTAGCTTGAGGTCGCTTTCCACCTCCGCTTTACACAACAACTTTACTCATCCTTTGGTCAACCCCTTTGGCTCTCGATATGCTCATGGACCCAGTGCGTGTCCGCGCCTTGGCTTAGCCACCTTTCGACCCCCAATCATAACTCTACTTGCTTTCAAGATACCACTTCAGGGCTCTGAACCATTTTTGGCTTGGACTTTCTGACATTTCTTCTTCTCGACGACTTGCACACGCAGCATCATTCAGCATGTTGGCGACCGAGCAATGTCTCTTTCTGTGACGGCTTTTCTCTCTTCGATTTACATAGAGGCGACACGATTTTGAACTCGGCAACTCGCCTCAAAGTCAGGCTTTGGTTGCGTATGCGCAACTCTGTCTTCCCATTGGATCAAGACATCCGCTTTGGACCAATCATGTTACCAAAGTCTAGTGACCAATGTTATCCTGGATATCGGTTACTAAGGAGGGACGAGACGATGAATCGCACGATCTGATTTGGCCAGCGGGAATAGGTGGTCAACTCTTTTTTTTGGGGGCAGACAGGCTAACCCCTTTTTCAACCTGTCTTGTGGGGATTTCTCTACTCTGTACAGAACACTTCCGAGAAAAAAAAGGATCGATTTTCAGATGAGACGTCGACGGACATTTACGAGAGGGCATGTTCTCGGCTCTATAGTCCCTCATGTCTTAAGCCCACACAGAAGGGCGTTCTTTACTGGTCATGCGCGAGTCGATGTACCGCCGTGGCGGTGGCACAAAGGCTCTTCTAGACAGACTCGACTAGGTAGAGGAATGACCCTCAGGCCCAGCAGGCCTAAGGAAGTTAAAAACATGTAGCCTTGTCTTCCAGTGATGTCGCGCACTGTCAAGTGATTACATGGTCCGGTTATCCCATATACTCTCAACATGATGTCTCATTTACGCTTCAGCCCCTTTTTCTACAGAACAGAACATGGTCTTTATGATCCTGTCCACTTATCCGTCTCTATAAAGCCAGTTTCCATCCACCTCGCCATGTCCTTTTTCCATCCTCATGCGACCATGTCATGCGGAATGTCAGCATTCGCATCAATGAGCCCTAGATTGTCATCTTTTTTTTTGTGAAGCTCTCGGTGCCTTTGCTGGTCCTATCGTCCCTTTTCCTCTGGACGAGATAGATGGAGGTCTTTTTCTCCCCTTTCTGATAAACTGTGTTCTCTGCCCTCGCTCTGTATCTATGCGGCTGGCGCCACTGACAAAGCCACCAGGGGCCTGTGTGGAGGGGTTGCTGCGCGCGAAATGTGACCGTTTGGGGGGGGGGGGGGCCTATCAGGGTATGGAAAGGATTTTCCATCTACCATTCGTTTTTTGTTCGTAGGTCATGGCGGTTTGGTTGTATTCGTATTGCTACTTCAAAGTTGTTGGGGATGAAGACGTTTGTATGAATTCCGCGCCCTCTTGGCGGGAGGGGGTCGTTGGGTGTGTAGGTGCTTAGGGATGCTGCTATGAGAGGGAGAGGGAGAGAGAGAGAGAGAGAGAGAGAGAGAGAGAGAGAGAGAGAGAGAGAGAGAGAGAGAGAGAGAGAGAGAGAGAGAGAGAGAGAGAGAGAGAGAGAGAGAGTAAGGGAAAGGGAAAGCAAACATTTGGTAACCACGGCGCCTAATTCTTTTCTTGACTGGATAGAAGTCTTGTCGACTACCTCTAGACTTGGTTTCTTTGCTCGGCCTTTGAGTACCTGGTACTGTGGAATACAGACTTCACGACGGCTGTCTTGGCTGTTTATACGAGGGATCACGTCACCTTCTTAACGGGTTGAGGAGATGATTCATCTAGACAAACGGCTCATGGGTTCGGCATAACTGGTGGGGTGTGCTCTTAAGGAGCTTCTTAATTGTGTTACCCTGTGATGCTGAAGGGAGGAGGGCCACCCATATCTAATGGTTTGTAGGACGTCTTCTCGTACCGGAGCAGAAAGTCTAAAAAAACCCCATTTTGGGAAATGCCTTGACAAAAAGATGACAAGATAATAATGTTTTGCATGTCGAGTGGGAATTTCACGCTGCGGACGCGGTCGTGAGCGTTCTCCTCGGTAAGACTGGCATCAGACATGGGGTGCCATTAAGAGTCGAGAAAAGATTGTAGATAGAAGACTGCAGAAAGGGGCTAGGGAAATATCTGAGCCCGTACTTCTTCAATAACAGCTAGGAGAAAGTAGAACTTCACATAGAGCAGGCACAAGATAGGGAGGACCCAATCTGGGTTCACTGACAGTGAGGACATTGGATCTTTTTTCACGGCCAGGTCCTCGCCCTTTATTTTCCTTATACTCGACTCGTTATGACGAGGCGAACGCACTAGATGCAAGGAGCCTCGGTGTATGATCGTACTCCGCGGCGCATTGCTTCCTGTCTCCCTACAAGTGAGGTCCGAATAATGTATCGAACATCAATCAATCTCAACCTTAGCCCTAATTGTACCGTGCTTTGTTATTCGTTTCTGCAGAACAATTTGGTCTCGATATTCCATCGAACCAAAAAAGTGGCTACTAGATCGTTGTCGAAAGACGAAGACGTTGTCCGAGTGCACCTGGAAAGGTTTAAGCTCTAAAGGTCGGTCGCCTTCTGGCCTGACCAAACAGAGATCAAGAGTACATAGACGATACATCATACCGGACTCGACCTATACGAACCTAATATACAAAAAAAAAAGCAAGCTACTCAGAATGTTCAAACATGATGAAGTACGGTGAAGAGCTGTATTTCCACCTTCCTCTAGCTCGCCGTCGATACCTTCTTAGAGAAAAGAACGACGTCCATTGCCATGTGCCGATTGATACAGATGAAAGCGGAGTTTCAGCTTGAGCAGGTCCTGCGTGTAAGCTAATGGATTGGTTGACATTGAAAGACACGTCGTCTTGCAACAAGCTATCCGTATAGCAGTCTTAGGCCGATCCCCGGGATCGCTCCCTGGGCATTACAGCATGAACATACATAAGCCCAAGGCTGGGAAGACTGGGGAGGCAGGAAGAAGCCTCGGTTTTATCATTCTCGAAAGCCTAGAGTCTTGGCACCTCATTGGAAGGAATATACGAACTGATTATACGATATACGCAACCCACGTAACTGTATACCGTGGAGGCTCGACCGTACCTTCCCGTCCTACACTGTTCATGGCCACGACCTGGAGGGAAGAAGGGTATATACCCCCCCTCAATCCCATTCCCGTCACCAGCCAGCAGGCGCCCGTCTAGGTCGACGGGTCAGGTCAAACTGGCTGGGTAGTGGAGTGGTTAACGGTCGACAATCAATTATACACGCCAACCAGCCTACTCGACGACAGGCTTAGCGAGAGTACCCGAGTTCGAATCCCAGCATGAGCACCAAGAGATGTAGCCCCCAGTTCAGCACCGGGAGGGGTGAACTCTTTTTACTTCCTGTTGTTAATTTGAGTAGTGGTTTAAAGCTTTTGCTCATGTCGTGATGGCATCAACTACTCCAGTGGCTCACCGAGAGTCACGTGTTTTGGTAATACACAATCACCTACGTTTACACATGCACCATCATACATACCATGATTCAAGTTTCTTTCCGGAGTACTGACCGCCCGGAACGCAGGGGTCAAGGCTCCCCGGCTGCGCTGGGAAGCCCCATGCTTTGCATCTTATGTGTTGCAGTGGAAAGCTCCCCACAAGAGTCATTCAGAAGGATGCGGGAAGACAACAGAACCTCCAACTGATGGAAATGACAGAATTTTCGAAAGATGCTGGCGGTGAGGTTGCGGAAAACTGCGACGGGAATGGATTAGGCTGCTCCCCCCCACGGAAGCGGCCCCCGGAGTGGACACGGGGATATCCCCAACCATGCATGGGTGGAGACGGGGAAGCCCTGGGTTTGCGCAGGCTTCGAGAAGGTCTCTCCGTCGTGTGATTGTTTCGAGATTTTTTTTTTCGTCTTAATGTAAATATAGCAGGGGCGTGGGCGTGGGCAAGTCGCCGTCGGTGTGGGGGACGGGCGTGGGATGTAACTGGGAAAGACAGAAAACTTCACCGTCTTCTGTTTGGCGCAACTTTGGATATCCGTCGGTCTGCAAGGCCGCCCCCCCCCCCCCCCGGCCCGCCACGACTACTTGCGACTTTTAGGTCCGTACGCTTCGTTTGGCATGGTGACGATTCGTGAGCCTGTCCTGATCTGATACCGGAACCTTTGTGTATACCTTGGAAGTAGAGGGTAGCAAGCAGTCATTCAGACGACTGGCGAAAAAGGTGCTTCTCGCCTAGTAATTCAGCGCCTCAGATGCCCTGTTCTGGACCAAGACAGAATCCCAAGATCAATGAGAAGGGTACGACCGGGACGCGGCGGGTATCGAGGATTCAAGTAAGACGCTTGCTAAATGTCATTGAGATCAATCAGGAGTATTCATTCGCCGTCTCAACGCCCTGGTCCGCGGGCTGCTACCTGAAGTTCTGAACAACTTGAGATTGCTCGTGATCGGTTTCTTGAGGCATTCCCTGCCACTCTAGCTGAGGATGGGGACAGACAGAACGCATTGCTGGAGTTGCCAGTTTAAAATCCTAATGTTATTAAGGATTTACGGGCTGTGGTGCCAGCACAATATGATGCCAGCAGGTAGAGTGATGATTGTGGCTAAGTATGATTTTTAGGTGCAATTGACGGCAAAAATTATCGAGAAGCTGTCTGGATTGCTTGCCACGCATTCACTGTCTGTCCCGCAGCGAGACAAGCATAGCGGTGGACAACCGGTGAGGGTAGGTTGCAGAGCTGCATGGCAATAACGACTAGCCTTCCAGGCGAATGCAACAGCGTGAGCGAATACCAATATCGGCTCTTCATGTGATTCTCTGGATGACTTGTCACTTGTCATTCTAGTTTGGGTCGATCGGAGCTTTTATGCGGAAGAGGTGTCATCTCAATCCCTGCAGAACGGATCGACTTTGCGACAGAGCTTCGTACGTGCTCGTGCTCGCAAGACCGTCCTGCAGCGATGGAAACCTCCATGAAAGTAATGGAAATTTGCGGACGGGGTTTCGACAACGACGGACACACTGTCCCTATCCAAGAAGTCAACGGCGCTTGACGAACCTAAGGTTGTCGACGGTTCATGCGTGGCGCCCTGCATCACGACTGATAGCCGCGTGGCAAGCCTGTCGGGTCTGGGAATACGGTGAACAGGGTTCTTTTGATAGACACACCGTGTTTACCGACATCTGTGTATTCGTATCCGAGGTTCGAGACCTCTCCCCTCGAGATGCGCTTCCTCGATTATACATATTTGTGTGTCTCGAAGCTGTGGTGCCTTACTCGTAGCAGAGGAGCCACAAGAACAGGCCCGAGGCAAAGAGGCGAGCTAAAACTGTGGCGGTATGTCTTGGCCTTGATGGTATCCTTGATCTCAGTCATGTCGATATTGAAGCTTATGGTTATCGAGTGGCCGAGCATCTCGAAGCACAACAAACTTGATCGAATACCGGGAAGAAGACGGGAGAGAAACCAAAGTGAGTGGCCTGTGCTTCCACCCATGTTTTCGGCAGACGTTGGTTAAGGTTTTTGGCTTGGGTGCACGTTAGAAATGGGCCATTGCCGTTTCGGGGCGGAATGGAGCCTTTTAGGGGCGGCATCGTGAAAAAAGTGGCCAGCGGTTTGGCGGCTGCGGATCGTGAAAGCTGCGAGTCCACACTTGAGCTCCAGACTCCCGTCGGGACTCCAGGCGCTTGGCCCTTGTGAAAGGGACGACCCGTGTTACTGCCGGCATGATCGTCGCGCCCCGTTTGTAGTCGAATCCAGATGGTATGGAAACTCATCAACACAAACGAATCCTTTCTGATGCATTTGAAAAACAAATGGACCAAATTCAAGTGGCATTTCTGAGGTCTGAAAAAGAGAGGACAGAAAGCCGAAAGGGAAAATGCTGGGAAACATTAGGGTAGCAAGTGCTTTCGACTTTTACGTGGCTTCCCTCCTCAACCTGAACCGCCAAGGTGCTTATTAGGTAACTCAGGCGTTGCTTCCTTTTTGGCAAACGAACCCCCCACGACTCTTGCTCAACTCGTATCAGTGCCCCGGCAGGCGACAGTCATTGCACGCTTTCAGTTCCGTCTTTGAGAAAAGAAAGTGAGAGCTACTTCGGACCTGTCTGCACTTGCCCTCCTCGCTCTTTCCAGGGATGCTTGAACCGAGCCGACCTACGGGTTACGGATGCCCAGCTCCTTGAAAATCTTGTCCATCATCTGACCAATTTTTTTGATGAGACACCCCAGTCACAGCATGCCACTTCCAGAGCTTAGCACCTTCCCCGAGATCCTCTCTAATATGCCTGGCAGAGACATGGTGACATGGTACCAGAGAGGGCTTCGGCGAGGCGCAGCTAACTCCTCTTCCCGCCCACGTCCCCCAAACATTCCCACGATGAGAACCTCCCCTTTCTCTACGTCCACCACTAGTCTACCGATACTCTAGAGAGCCTAGACTGTTCCTCCCGCCTTGCCGGGACGGCACAGGAACAGGATCCGCGGCGCTCTGTCTTAATTTGCCAGCTAGAACCACATTGCCCCTGTTGGTAGCTCAGTATGGAACGCTAACACGCCCTCGTCAGCAGCTCCGTGACAGCAAACCACCACAGAAAACCAACCATCGGGAAGATTGGCCAGTGACGAATCAAGCTACACAGGGCGAACCAACAACGGTACCTACAAGCATCTACTGCCTGACGGCGCAACGTCCATTTCCCACGGTCATCTTGGCACCTTTAAGGAGAACTTACGGAGAACGAAGCAATAATAGAAAATCCAGTATCAAACCCCACAGCCGCTTCAGTACGAAGCACACCACGACACAGGTGGGAAATCGCCCGAGGCTGGGATGCAGCCTCAATTAGGGATCTTCTGCTGTCAACCCTTGCTACCGGCGCCGGCCGACTACGCTGAGACGATTGTAGCTTCCAGGAAGAATGGAGCACTCGCACCAAATTTAGACCAGCAGCACAGCGTCTGGCACTCAACAGGCTCAAGACAATATTGGTTCCTGACGGTGACGGGACGGTATCCGGCGCACAGACGAGCCTTTGGGCTATACTCAGACCGCCCTGGAGGCTCTTGAGAACCAATGTGCCAGAATGCCAAAGCTTCCCTGTTAGCCGGCCGGGGCACAAGCGGAACACGACGGTGAGGGCGCTATTCGAGAATGCCAAATCTAAGGGAAGACTACCAGAGCTACCCCTGCCGCAGACACCCTAGCAACACCGGATACTGCTCTGTCCCACGTTTTTCGCTGTATGGATGAGACGCGCCGTTTAGTTTGGGAACAATACTTTAGAGTCGAAACCGTGATACGGATTCCTAGTCTTGCCAGTCCACAAGGATACAGATCAACTGTCAACTCAGACATGGGCAAGCGGTTGGGCTCTCACCAGGCTCTTGAACTGGCTCTTGAACGGGCAACTCGACGTCTCGCACCGTCGCTGCTGTGTATACCCCAAAGGCCGGCCATCTATATATACAGGTCAGATTTGCGACAAACTTGCAACGCATACCTCTACCTTTTTATGCACTTGGGAGTGACAATCTAGTCCGTTTGCCAGCTTGCAAAACTCTGAACGGGGTAGAGGAACACTTGACGCTTGGCAGGAAGATCAAAGATGACGGAAAACGAGATTGTACATGCGCGCATCCCCAGGTTCCCCAGACGCCATGATATGATCAATTTTTTTCGATTCAGCTGACCATTGACTTACAGCCATTCCGCAGTCTTGCGTCGCTAGCTTCGTGGACACGGTCCAGGTATTCAAAGACACGCTCATCAAAACCAAGAAGCCTTCGTGCGGAGCGAGATCGGAGGCGGACAACATCTGAGACCTTTGCAAGCTTGCATTGCATCTCAGACACGCGCTCATGAGACTACAGGCTGGGGGTCGAGCCAATTGTCGTTCCTGCATGACACTGCACCGAGTCGCGAAGCAAGTCATTGTGGCGCCTTTGAACGACGAGCCTTTACGACTACGAGTATGGAGAACATTTATTTAAAGCCAACTGGCTGAGAAACTCGGCCCGCACCGAAGTTGCGACCCGACACATAGCTTCAATCATCAGGGAACACTTTGTTGGTCTGAGCTCGTTGCCGGAATTAAGCTGGATAGCGAACTGTCTAAACGATTAGAAGGCGGCAACGCAACGTCATGCTCTTCGAGATAGAGGCAAGTTGCAGCGCAAGTCTCTTTTCCAGCCCAAAGACTCAAGAACATGCTCTCAGAAACGATCTGGAGTGACTCAACCTCCATTGTCAGCATCATAGCGTCAGTTCATTCCCGCAGGCTAGTCAGAACAAAGTCCTTAGGACAAGCGAAGCAGTGATCGACACACGAGTATTTGCCACCTAAGCCGTTGCGTAGCTTTCGCGCCGTTGGTACCGTTGTTAGGCGGGAAAATGGAGAGTTTGGCAGACTGGAGTAATCCTGAATCGTCACACCTGCTGCATCAACTCAGATTCGTAAGAAATAGGGGTCCGCAAAGCCCGTCATTATCTGTGGAGTTACAGCTAAAAGTGGCCGTTGTGGGTCCTTCTGACATGTAGACAATGGTTATGATGCAAAAGTGCACCGGTCAGCCTACAGAGTTGACGACTGAAGCTGACAGATGTTGGAGACTCGTCCGGATGAGACTGAAATAATGGAGGGGGGCTCATCGACCATCGAATACGGGGACACAACTCTGTAAGAATCGGAATCCGACACACAATACCTGACAGAGGGCATGGCTTGGGAACCAATTCCCATATGAGATGACAAGACGAAGAGAGCAATTTTCAGCACTGTCGGCTCAGTCGGAGAGTTGCTGTCACCAAGCAGGGTCCCCATATAATTGTTGCAGCGCGACATGTCGTTGTTCTAAATCTTCCAACACCATGGCCTAGGAAATGACGCCCGAGACGCAGTTCCCCTCCATACCTAAACTTACGGAATGCGCTTGCGGTGCTGGTGATTGGTATCATAGCCTTATCTTCAGTACACACATTAAGCAACGGCAAAGCGACTTAGACTTAAGCTTTGGCATCCTCTCTTCTTTTTCCGCTTGCCTTTGGTCGCAAAGATAACAACAGCGGCGACTTTCATCCCATCTAGACCCATCGGACTGGCAAGGTGCAGTCGGATGCGCTGTCACCGTGGCCCGACATTCATGCAGTATGTTGATAGCCTCATTGTCAAGACTCAGGGACCATGAGCAAGCTCATGAGCTCGACAGACTGAACCAATTCTGATCTTTCGTCTCGTCTGCTCTTTGAGTTGTGGCGGCGGGTGTGAGGCGGCGGACGTGCGGCGGGTCAAACAAGCAGCGGTGACGTATTTGCACCTTTTCAAACGCTACAGTAGATATCCAGGATCTCTCAACTTGGCCCCATTTTACGGTAGAGTGGATTCACATGGGGGTCCTCTACGCTAAGACATCCCGGATGGCTTGACGGACAGGAAGCCGGGCAAGGTGCAGGACGGAGTAGCCGCCACCCACCAGGCCTGCAAGCTGCACTCCACACCTCATTGCTAGCGTCGACCATCCCAGCTTCCACACCACACTCCCGTCCACACCAGATTTCCATGGGATGCTGAACCCAAAGGTATTGGTGCTGCCGTTCAGTGCAAAAGTACGGCCAGATTGCCAAACAAACACCTTGCTAGGGTCACCATGGGGGCCGCTCTTGCCATTAGGACGCTGAGAGGTGTCCTGGAAACTGACACGCTGATGGAAACTGGCCTCAAGGAACCAGGTAGGGACGCTGGGAAAGGGCGGGACCCCTTTCAGTCGCATCGCCCTGCCATTTCTATCAAGCCTCAATTAGTACTTCGTATGCGGATACAGGTTGACGGAGTACCTACCTACTCACAATCACCGCTGTTTCGAATGCTTCGAAACCTTCCGTCTCCTGCCAAGCGTAAGGTGACGCTCGCCGGATCTGTAGCGTTCGGATTCATCCCGCGAGCTGGCCAGGCAAGGCCAATCCAGGTGCTTCCCGCTTCGTGGTCGCCCAAGCGCGTGGTGTGAGGTGGTGTTCTCTGCATCTTGTTGCCCCCAATCCCGAGCGAGAGAACCCCCGTGGCCACAACCCCTGTATGCAGCATCTGCAGTCTCTTAACAGAGTAGAGCCGCAGTCATGTTGGAAGTGGGTGTGCCCAGGTCACCCAATTGCCCGTCTCGCCCAGCCAGCATCGCCATCCCGACTGGCCGAAACAATGCCATTCACCGCGTCGACGCCCACATGAGCTCCAGCACCAGGAATTTCTCATGGATGGAGTGATTAGATATTTGTTTTATTTATTTTTTTAAACTGGGACCCCTGGCGCGCACTAGAACGGTTCCGCAATCGCCGCACGCCACGCTCAGAATCTCCACGTCCATCACTTGCAACACTAGGAAGGTACGAAGCTACCTTAGTGACGGTACCGATACGGACAGCTCTCCTCCACTTCAGCTCAGCGTAAGGCAAGGTAGCTGGGTGATCAACGTTTTAAGGTGAGGCACGCACAATAAACCACCAACTCTTCGTTCTGCCTCACATCATCCTGCGCCGGCGAACACAAGGTACCTCCACTTCAGCTACCTTTTCTTACGCTACGAATACCGTACTGTACCTTCCCAAGCTTACCTCACTTGGACCGTCTCGACTGTCGGTCCCTTCCTTCCTTACCTTAGGTAGCTTACACGGGCCACACCTTCCCTTTCCCCCCTTTGGACCTACCTATATCAACTTGGACACCTACTTCCTTCCACTTGCTTGCCCGTCCAACTTTTTTTTTCCCACCCACATTCGCATTCCATCATTGTTTTTCTTCCCATCAAGCTCGACTTCTGCGAATCTCTGCGACTCTCTTCCATCTTCGCACCTTCATCACCGGTCAATACCTTTCTCGCGTTGACCAACTCTTCCCCTCCTCCCTACCATAAACAACCCTACCTCGTATCCTACTCATCACCACCTGATCGATCGCAAAAATGGCCGCCGCTCGCTCTGCCTTCCGTCTTACCACCCGCTTCGCTCCCCGCGTCGCCATCCGCAGCCAGGCTGCCCGTCCCTTCTCCGTCTCTGCTCGCGCCTTCAAGAGCGACGTTGTCAGCGAGAAGGAGGTTCCTGTCTCTGTCTACGCTCCCGATGCTAAGGGCACTGGTCAATCCGACCACTTCTCCATTCCCGTCCGCGAGCACGACTCTCGCCCTCCCACCGAGTCCCCTGTTCCCGGCCCTGAGAATGACGATGTCGTCCCCCTCACCCGTAAGACCTTCGACTCCATGCCTCCCATGATGCAGAAGCTCTCTGTCATGGGCAAGACCATTGTGGTCACTGGGTACGTTTCTCCCCTTCAATTGTCGTCAATTGCGAGATCATTGCTTCAATTGATTATTTCCCCCTAAAAAATCAAGAGCTGTCAAACAACATCACGACTAACTTCCTGTTCACAGTGGTGCCCGTGGTCTGGGTAACTACATGGCTCGTGCCTGCGCCGAGGCTGGTGCCAAGGCCCTGGTCATCTTCGATGCCAACCAGGAGTTGGGTGACGAGGCTGCTGCCGAGCTGCACCAGAAGACTGGCTTGCCCGTCACCTTCTTTAAGGTGGATGTCCGTGACGGCGCTGCCATTAACGCTGCAGTCGACTCCGTGGTTGAGCTCTACGGCGCTCCTGATGTTCTGGTCAACTCTGCCGGTATCGCTGAGTACGTCATAATCCCCATAATGCAGCGTGCACAAAACGCATAGCACCTGAGCATTCGCCCCTTGTCGCTTAGCGAGACCCACTAACACTTCTTCTTTTGAACAGCTCCAACATCAAGGCCGAGACTTACGACCCCGCCATGTTCCGCCGTCTTATCGACATCAACCTGACTGGTTCTTTCCTCATGTCCCAGGCTGTTGGTCGCGCCATGATGAAGGCTGGCAAGCCTGGCTCCATCATCCTGGTCGCCTCCATGTCTGGCAGCATTGTCAACTACCCCCAGGAGCAGTCCTGCTACAACGCCTCCAAGGCTGGTGTCATTCAGTTTGGCAAGTCCCTTGCTGCTGAGTGGGCCAAGTACAACATTCGCGTCAACTGCATTTCCCCCGGCTACATGGACACTGCCCTCAACCGAGTCCCTGCCCTTGACGCCCAGAAGAAGATCTGGAAGTCCCTGACTCCCCAGGACCGCCTTGGTGCTGTCGACGACCTGAACGGTCTCTGCGTCTTCCTGGCTTCTGATGCCTCCAGCTTCATGACTGGCTCCAACGTCATCATCGATGGTGGTTACACTTGCTACTAAGCCCGTACATCAGTGTGGCCATTCCCCGGGCTTTGCTTTGTTGCGTTGCCTTAGGGTAGGTCTGGCATATACCTGGCGAGTCTTGAGCTTGCGGGCTGCGTCCCGTGATGCAGCTACGATGAAGAGCATCGCTGGTCCACACAGACGGTAAATTTGCCATGGGCAGACGTGATACCAGTGGAATCAGCATCATTGCTCCGACATGGTCGCCTACACTACGGCGACTTCGTGCCGATTTCTTAGTGTCATTGCTTTTTTTTCCTTTTACCGATCCGACAAAAGTCTTCCGGCACTATACCCCCCAGTGGTCCAAGGGTCGCACAGCACCCATTCAGCCCTCTTGACTTTCGTCTGTCAGTCATCATTTCTATCTCGCGCAAGTGTTTGTTCTCAAAGCAGGCAAGGTAGTTTCAGGAGTCAACAGGAACAAACCAAAAGAAATGGGGATTTGGACTAGAGGTTCTTTTTTTCCCAATGGTTTTGGGTGTTTCCCCCTCTGTGGCTTTGGGCAACCAGACTAGCAAAAAGAGGATAGAGTGGGACGGACAGAAAGATGATTTTTGGGGATTGGACTCTGGGATTCCCCGGTAGACAGGACAGATCAGACAAAGAAGTTTCGCAGGATAGAATCCAAAGAGAAAAGACACGTCTCTTGTGTTACGTCACTTTTCTTGTTTGAGCCTTGTGGAATGCAACATGACGGTGGCCTTTGTGAATCTTGGTGATTTTATGGGAATATGGGGAAGTGAGGCTGCTCTCCCACCATTCCAGAAAGGTTATGCTGTTGACATTGTAGGTGACACTCGGTCTCGAGGTCTTGTGTCATGGTCGCAGTTACAATGATTGAATGGCTTCTTTGGAAGGTTGTCTTATGACTTGATGCCAAGGCCTGGAATGTTGCCATCGCAGCTTCACTTACATGGTTTCCAATTATCAGGAAAAGGCGGAAAAAAGGGGGGGCGGGGGCGAAGAGATCATCTTTCGGCCCGAGCCATTTTCCACACCGAACCAGTAATCTCATGTTATTTTGGCATTAGGAAAGACAAATGACAGCTGTACCGACGATCATCGCGGAAAACTCAACGATCGTGGGACTTTCCCTTCTTCCAGGGATGGAGCTAGCAACGCTACCTTACCTTGGGGGGGGGGGGGCGCAAATGCCGACGGGAGAGAAACAAATCAGCCTTATCGTGAGGTGGACCTCAAACTTTCCACGACGTGTTGGATTTGAGTTGGTCGGCCCCCCGTCTCCACAGCGGGAAGGAAAACGCACAGGTTCTTGGCTGATAGATGGTGTGCTCGTTCGGGGGGGCTCCACACTCACGATACTTCCGAAAAGTCCTGGGGGGTTAGCAGGCAAGCAGGCAAGCAAGCATCGTGGAGCTAAAAAAACGGAGGGGACCGACCTGGGAAACCAAGCGAATCCACACTCCCGTCATCCGGATTCAACTCCGAATGAGAGACCGTGCATTTTGGGGCTGATCACAGCAAAAAGGCCTTGTTGAAGAAGAACGACGACACACAATCCTCATAGTGATTTCCAGAGGCGTTTCCTTGATCGCAATTGATTCTATTCTACAGCTTGGGGGAAGAAAACAAAGTCGTTATCTTGCTTGCTAATTCTCATGGCCGTTCCTCCTCAACGCCTGGGTATTTGCCATCCCAAAAAAAAAGTACAGTTTTTATCACACGTTTTCCCACATTTTGTGCTTGCTCTCTAGTCCGGGACACGATGCCATCTGCCGCAGTTCTCCTCGACGTTTTCCAGTCTCATGGTGTCCACGGTCGTGTATCAAGGCCAAATTAGCCCCTTGTCGCCAGACTGGACCCAGAGCATCTGCCCAGTCAGGTCTCTGCAACGTAACACCACGCATGGCGCATCGTAAGTAGGCAGGCTGTTGGAATGCGCCTACAAATCTCTTTCCGACTCGGCGAATTCGATGAGGGAGAAAACGTGAGACCGCTGTGAGATTCCGCGTCAGTAGCCATAATGGGGATAAGTAGCAGCTGAGAAAACTTACTAGAACCTTATTCTCGGTCATAATCTCGTAGAGACGGGGAAGAACGTTGCGGAACAGGCGCTCGTTCCAGCCACCAGCCTCACCTCCAAGCTCATGCTGCTTGAGCAGATCCTCCTGAGCACTTGTCTTGACCACATTGCGGGCAATATTGCGAAGAATCAGCACCGCGCTGAGAGGGATGCCGGCTGCTTGAGGAGGAGCTGCGGGGTTTTGCTCGTCGGGAGCCGTGGCAGTCTCTTCAAAGTGAACCACAAGACTGTCACTAGGCTGGGGTCCTGCTTGCGCCTTCTTCTCGTTGATGGCGATGCCGTTGAAGCTCTGGCAGCAGTGGGTTTGAAGGTGGTGGCCCATGAGGGCGAGCTTCATCTTCGTAGGCTTCTTGTACTTGGTGCAGTCAGCCCACTGGCATCTCACCTCTTCCTCCTTGTTGTCGAAACCACCCTTGTCATTCCGAACCCACTTGAGATGGGTAGTAACGACATGCTTCCACATGGTCTCCTTGGTTCCGAAAAAGTGACCGCACTTTTCGTTGGGTCGACCAGAAGCCGAGTCCCATAGACAACGGACAAAGACCCGGCCGTCTAGGCCCACAGGTCGAAGTCGACACTGGATTCCGCGGATAATGAACTTCTGCTGAACCTGGCCGGGATTTCCAGTGCCAGCCCACACTTCAGCCTTGGAGCTCTTATACGCCGCACAGCTGTTTCTGATGAAGTCCGCCGGAGTGATGAGAGGCTGGTCAATGGCCTGCAGAGCGGCCTTGAAGGCATTCTGGTACGCCTGCCAAGCTGCGATTTGGGTGACAAAAGAGTCGTTGACTTCCTCGAAGAAGCACTTGACCCACTGGTTGCATCTCTCCGGCTCTTCTAGCTTCAATAGATCCTGTAACAGGTCTTCAGGCATGGCGGCCGGGTCGTTGCTGGTGGCCGGTTTCGGCGCGGGCTTCAGAACCTCTTCCACCTGGTATCGTCTAGCATTGTGCGAAAGCAGACGAACAAGATGATGGATCAGGTGCTCGCAGTTAAGAGACTTGACCAAATTGTCCACGTTGCCGACAACCGCAGTGTACTGGTAGAGGAAGTCGAGGCAAGCATCCTTGAGCTCGTCGTCATTCAGAAGCATCAGCTCGCTAATCTTGGTCAAGATAGCCGTAGGAACCTTGTCCAGCCTGTTGGTGGCTTCAAGATTCATCGAGATACGACCAAGTGCTCGAAGAGCCGTGAGAATGATACCCCGATCATCGGAGCCCTTCAGTTGCTTCATGAGGACCTTGTAGAGGGGATCGCGAGAGTCAATCTCCAAGTAGGGTGTCAAAGCCTCTGCAATGTCCAACATTTGGTGCTTCAACTCAACCAACCACTCGTGCTTGGGGAGACTCAAGACAATGCAAATCAGGTCTTTGATCGGCAAAAACTCAGCCAAGTGTGCAGCATTCTCACGGAGCTGTGACATGTTCCTGAGAGTCAAAGCAGCCTCATTGACGAGGACCATCTGATCAGATAGGTGCTCAGGTACAATGAGTTCGTTGACTTCCTTTGGCTCCAAACTGTCGATACGTTCCAGAATGTCCTCGGTTCCTTCATTGCCATCGAGGGTGTCGAAATTGTCGGCGGCGTTTTGCGAAACCCAGGAGATCTTCCACTTGACATCATAGAAAATGCTGCCAATCTCCAGAACCTTTTCGACGAGACCTTCGCTGAGGCCCGGGAAGCCTTCGAATTTGAACTTGTCGTGGCGTTCATAACTGATCTTGACCAAATGGTAGAGCGCGAACTGCTGCTCTTCAAAGATGGCAGAGCGCAAAGCCATCAGACAGCGAATGTAGATATTGGGCCCTTCGAATCCAACTGAACACAAGTTAACGGCTTGATACACTTTGACGAGAGAATGAGGATGTCTTTACCTCCAGGATAGGGTCCACTGCGGCGAGGAGGCTCCAGGAGGGAGCGAGCTACATGTCGGCGGCGAGCAAATTCGGCCGGATTGTTGCTTGGTGTATCGACAGGGCGCATGGGGAGAACGTGCTGCTGGTTCGGTGGCTGAAGCGAGCGGGGAAGGTAAGATTCAACTGATGCCGACGTGTTGTCTGGGTTGGGCGGATTGTAGCTGCCGCTCGGTCCACGCGGTGGAGCTCTTGGTTGGTGAGGAAGAGGCACGGGAGTGTGCTGAACCTGTTGCGGTGTTCCATGATGACTGCCTGAATGGCCGCCTGGGGTAGGAGTGTTGAGGTGGCTCGGCTGTTGGCCAGAGACGTGGCGAGTCGGCCTAGCAGGGCCTGTATCGGGTTGAAAGATGACTCTCTGGGGCGGTGCCTCGCGTAGGCCACGAGAAGCTCTCACGCTGGATGTTGGTGCCGCATCTGGAGTCGGGCGCTCTCGTGTAGGGGTGCCATCATCGCCAGAAGCCGCGGCAGAGTCAGCAGCCGTGCCACTGTCGCGCTTCGCTCCACGGAAGTTCTCTCTGGTTCGAGACAAAAGACCACCACCCTTAGCAGAGACATCCTCCAAAATGTCCTTTGGTGGAGGTTCCTTGCCGTGGAAGAATTTGATCTCGTATGCAGCAAGGTTTTTGTAGTACTTCTCCTTCAACGAGAAGGCAGTTGAGGCAACGTTGGACGAGTGGATGCCGAGCTGCTCCGCCATCCGGCGCCAGGCCAGCTTCTCATCAGACACCTTATCATAGCCACCGTTCGCGCAGATGTGGGTGAAAGTCTTGTAGAGGTCGAGATATACCGGTCCGACCTTGGGCTCGGCCTCTAGAGTAGTGCCCCGCTCCTGGTGGTAGGCCTTCAGCTTGGCCATGAAATCCTCATACTCGGGGGTTCGGCTGATAGCATGAAGCTCGACCTCAGCTTCTTTGGGCGCCATGATGGGTCGGTCGATCGAGCAGGCTGCTGGATCCCTGTCAGTGGACGCGCAGATGGAATTGTACGTTCGGGGTGAGGCAAACTAACGGGCAGCCTGCTAGCAAAGTCGGGTTCACTGGTTCGAGATCGTAGCCCGGTGTGAGGCTCGCAGAAGAGCTTCGAGTTCTTCTACAGGACCAAAGTTGTTGGAAAAGGTTGCACGAGGTGTTGCGACAAGAACTGCCTGAATCTGTGTGTTGTAAAACGCGTTGTCGACTCCCAATGGAAGAGGGTGGGGATGAAGTGTGCTCTTGCGCAAGTTCAGGGCCCTCTGCGATCGGTAGTGATGCGCCGGGACAACCAACCAACCGTGTTTTGCCTTTACGCGACGTTGAGAAATCCCTAGTAACCTCTGCGCTTATCTTCACGTGACTGCGAGTTCAATCTGGTGGTCCCTGCGCTAAGGGTACCACTTAAATCCCGATTAGGATCGGGTCCACATGAGCTGCACCTTCCATCTGCAGCTCGAGGCATGGGTGAAGACTGGAGAGAAGCTAGACCCCTGCCCCGACTGTCACTTGCCTACTCTCCAGAGTCAGGGTTCCTTCCTATTTGTTCTTCAGGGCAACCACCATTCAACCTCACTTGGCCTGTGACTGTCTCCAGCCCACTACTCAACCCTCATATGGAGTATTCGTTGATCATTGCTTTTACTCTGCTCAATCCATCCAAGAACCCCATCACCAATGAAATGCTATACACCCCTGCCTCATGTTACTAACTACACAGTTTGGTGGTATCGATGACTTGGTCGACCTCGTTTTCTCGAGCTATAGGTATACTTGAAGGTTCTACTTTTAACACATACTACCATCAGAAGCACGGCTCTGTGTATCGCCGAACATGCCACCCAAAGGACAGAAACCCCAGAACTGGACGTTCACACTGATCCATGCGACAATCTCCGAGAGACGCCACCGTGAGAAAGACTGGTTATGCACCTCCAGCGTCGAAAATGCCGTCCTAAACTTGAAACAGGAGATACTTCTCGCAGATGCTATGGGATCCCGAGGCAATGCCAACAGAGAACCAAACCATGTTCTCATTGTGCCGAGACAGGGGGCGCAGGCTGTAAGTCGCCTCATAGTCTGAACAGCACGCGCTTATTGACAGAATGTAGCTCAAGCTCGGTCTTGGAAGTCGAGATGGAGCTATTCCAAGAGACGCCGACTACATGCTGGGCTACTGCCCCGGGGCCAATATCTTGGTCATTAGAGAGAGCCTTCGTAGCGTACGTTCACATTCTATGCTCGTACCGGGGATGTCTGCTGACCATTTGTAGGTCGATCAACAGATCCGTCTAAGATTCAAAAGCCAGAGTGATAAAGACCAAGTACTAGGCCTTTTTCAAAGTCTCGGCTTTCAGGCCAGACCGATGCAATCATCTCGTCGCCAGCCCACTCCACTGCAGCAATTTCGGTCATCCTCGGTTGCAGGCGACTTTCAAACTTCTGCTGCGACCCAACCCTACTCCTCGAGGCATAATGCAAGTGCGATACGACAAGAATACCAAGGTCGGCTGGGGTCGCCTCCGGGGACACAATTTCCTTCGGAAGGAAGCCACTCGATACCTCGAGCCAGCAGTGTAGCTGTGCAGACGTACCGGCCTTTAACGTCCGTCAGTCAACGCGCAGGGTCTGTTCACCAGTCTTCAAATGGACTTGAAAAACCTTACACCTTCAGCCGATCTCGCACTGCATTCACAGAGATGCCAAATGAATACGCATCGCAAACAGCTCCGTCGAATACAGAGTACAGGTTCGCGGTCTCTACACCTTCAACGATTTCCCAACGACGGCCATCAGTACGCCCACCGCCAGCTTCGCAAGACTTCCGTCATTGGAATCTCAGCCCATCAACCGATGAAGTCACTTTCGCCAAGTATGACGAACGAATAACAAGACCTAGTTCTAGCACCCAGATTCAAGACATGCTTCCTCCCCGCCGTCAGCTTCCATTCTCAGCCGGAAGTAGGGCGGAGAAAGAGGTCCCTGAAATGAGTGTTACGCAAATGGGTACCACGCACCCAGGGACTCCAGAGCCCAATCAAGATCCCCAGGGTGTGATTAAAGAGGGAAAAATCCTCAGACCTCACACATCGGAAATCGAACCCGCTAAAGTCCAAGGATCGGCGGAGCGAGGCAACGGAGCTCAGACGACCAGGATCAACTTCGTCAAGAGAAAAGAAGCTGGTATGATCGACAATCCATCTTACAAGAAGCAAAAGTGTTCTTCCCAGACGACGTTGATTTCCACATCACCGATCCCGCTGCCTACCATTTCGTCTGCTCATTTCCAACGCAGAGCACTATCACGGGCCCCAGGCCTGGCTACCAGGCATGAACAACAGCCATTGTCAGAAGCTATTGAGAATGGCGGTATCAACCAGGAGGTAAAAGATGCGGTTGATTCTGCATCGGTGAATAAAGCGCAATCTGCAGAGACTGATGTTGTGAGACACGCCCAAGGTACAATTGGCAGAGGGTCGTCTAGTGTGAATGCGCCTCCGACGATGTCGGTGGAAGGAGTCGACCAGGCTCCACCGATCCGTGCCATGGTACCAGTACAGTATACAGATGGAGTCGACGCCAGCCTCGATTCGCCACGGCCGGTATTGACGCATATGGACCACAGCACACAGACTGAGCCTATTCCCTCTGGCTCCTCGGAAAAGACGGAAGAACTTTTCATCGCAATATTCAAATTGATGTGGGACATCAGAAACTTACACCAAACATCTTTTCATCGTTTGCTCGACACTTCCAAGCCAAATCATCGCATTGACGAAAACATAATTTTGGAAGATTTGGAGCAAGGTGCTATCGATCTCTGCCAGGTCGCGATTGACCGCTACGGTCCTGAAGTGGGTGACATACCGTATGAGAAGCTCCTGAAAGCTATCATGGGTCCGAGATACTGAGCGAATGTGATGTTTGATGAGTCAAGATCACCCCTCGGGGGCATATGATTTAACTTGACAGGAAGGATTCTGAGCGGGTCGCAATAATGGCATATGGTGTGCGTATGGAAGATACTACGAATTGGAGCCAGGTAGTTATATCACATCATGGTGCGAGTCAGTTAATGAGAAAGAGAGAATTGTGTGTCCTATGCTATAATGGAATCATTGGTTCATCTCTTGACGAAGATTTGCGTACCACCGTGGAGCCATCTCTCTGATGATGAAATATCTTTCAGGCTCGCGAACCCAATGCATATCCTTCATCCTTCGCCTTCTCTAGTACTGTCCGTCGATGAGAGTGGCGGTATTCAACTCGGCAGTTCTCAGTACATCGCAATACCCCCTGTTCTTCATGTCCTATAGTTCTACACCGTCCTCTAGACTCTCGCAATAGCTGTAGCCTAAGGCTATTGGTGTTGTGTAATATGTGTTCCTGCCAGGTAGTGATGAAGGGCGGTGGAAGTTAGAGTTCGACACCGGTTCATGACACCAGCCCATGACACCCGCCCATGAAATTCTCGCTGCCTCGATCTCTCCCATGCAGCCATCATCATCTTGCGTCAGTCTACATCACATCCATCTCAACGGCTTGGCAGTAAGCAATCCAGAAAGTGAACCTTTTGCGTCGCAGTATGGTGAACACCATCGACTCCATGGTGATGTTCAACTCCGACGGCAGCCTCGACAAAGCCCCTTAATCCTATGCTTACTTAATTCTGCGAACGTGAGCCGGATCACCACTACTCCCATTCAAGACCGTTTCAAGCGGTCAAGAATCTCTGGGAGGAGCGCAACGACAATGCGGCATCGTTCACTCATAGTGATCCTTCTCATTCTCGGGCAATCTAAGCTCCACAACGGGCAACTCTTCATCATACTCGGTGCCCGAGTAGTCGAAGTCGACATACATTATCCTTTCGGACACTCCGTTGACCCAGCGGGTGAGTGTATACTCCGAAATCAGGTCAGGTTCGGGCCGATCAGAAAGCACGGGAGGCGAGTACCTGCCCGAGCCGTTTGGAGAGTCCCGAATGAGCGTGGTGCCGTCCAACGACCATATGGTGACGGTGGTGGCATCGCTGTCGTCTGCTATGGCGATGTCGGGATCCGGGTAGTATCCCTCGTCCGAGGAAGAGTCGCCGTCGCTGTAGTATCCCATAGCGAGGTCGAAGTCCTCTGAGTCGTCCTCGGAGTCGTCCTCGTATTCGCTGTTGTATACAACGAACCTGTCATCGACGGAGTCGCCACTCTCGGAGGAGCTGTCGGTTTCAACAACTTCTCTGTAGTCGAAGACGTTGGTTCTGGTGTCTTCAACATAGTCGATCATGTAAACATCGCTGTCTTCGACATAGTCGAACATCTCGATGTCGCAGTCGATGTCTCCGCTATAGTCGGCCATTAAGATGTCCACTTCTTCGTCGTCGTACTCGGCCATCTCGACATCGACGTCCTCGCTGTGGTCAGACATCTCGACATCATCGTCTTCGACATAATTAGCCATTGAGACGTCGTCGTCTCCGCTATAGTCGGCCATCAAGATGTCCTCATCGTCATCATCGTCACCAGAAGCGGCAATGGGAGAAGCGTCGACCATGACGATATCGCCGTCCCCAGGGAAATCCATGGGAGAGATGTCAACCATGATTATATCGCCATCCCCAGAAACGCCAATGAGAGGCACGTCAATCATGGCGATATCATAATCACCTTTGGAGCAGTCACTACCGGACTCACTATCGAAATAGTCCGCGCCAGAAAGGAACGTAAAATGCGTGTAGCCGTCATCAGAGTCGCCCTCGCTCTCGACACACTCCTCCACCGAGGAGTACCCGCTATCTGACTGCCTGGAACTCCAGGAGCGAGACCGGGCGTACCTCACCTTCGGGCCGGGCGAGGAACGGGGCCCGCTCCAGAGTCCGACATCAGACTCGTGCTTGTAGCGAGGTGAGTCTGTGTCGGGGCAGATGCGGTACTCCTCGGCGTCCGGAGGGTATTCATCATTGACGATACCCTCGATAGCAGATGAAGATGAAGATGAGGAGGGGGAGGGGGAGGAGGGGGAGGATGGGATGTTACTCTTGCTCTTTGTCATGGCAATCGCGTACATGACTGGAATCTGCCGCTCTGCGTTGAGCGGGGCGTCGACGCCGATTCTGGTGCTCCAGCTACGGGATCTACGGTACTTTGCCTTGGGACCGGGAGAGGAGACGGGGCCGTCTGTGAGAGTGAGTGTCCAGTCGCGGCGACGTTTGGCGATGCGCTGCTGAAGGTTCACGGTTGAAGCTGGCGCGCTTGGTGAAGTGATGGCGGCTGTGGTGGTAGCAGTCTCCAGACCGGACTTGTTGACGATGTTGCCAATGGAATCCATTGTATCTCTTGATACTCTGATCTGAGGTCAAGGTTAAGAGTCTGGCTGCTGTAAGGCAGTGCCTTGTGTAAGTGGCTGGGGGTGAGTGTGGTATAGCAGATGGGTATAGCAATTCCTCAAGATGAGAATGTGTATGTTGTACTGGATAGTACTCAATGAGGGCGTGATTGGAATGAAGAATGGGATGTATAATAGAAAGGATGCCAGTAATGATAGGAAAGAGGCTCTTTCTTATAGGATTTTTATCGCGGAATGATGCGAAGACCGGGCAACCAGGGTTCTAAAATGACTTCGTTCTGTCACGTTTCTAACTGTTGAAGCCATCGGAGATGGCTTCCCGGCACGGCCAAAGTGAGCGAGTTGTCGTGAGTTTTGAGCCACAGAGGTCGTTGGTCCATCAAACCTTGCACTTCCCACGGTTCACTTTAGAAGAGGCTGCCCGTCCAGTAAGGGCAGTGCGAAAGAAAAGCAAAATACTCTTTCACTCTGGAAGAAAATGGCGTCTATGGCAAGGACAACGGGATGTTCCATTCATTCGTGAACCTGGGAGGATACCAGCCATCCCGGGTTGGGTTAACGATCCCCTTAAAGAGATAAGTTTCATGGACAGCAAGGTTTCTCTGAGCTTGGTTGAGGATTGCGGGCATGTGTTGAAAGCGTGGGAATTATGGTATGGGAAAGTCAAGGTGCTTACAGCTGTGTGTCGACCAGGTCAACTCGACAGAGAAAACCCCGGTCTTGTCTCTCATCATACCATGGCTACTGGATTGATTCCGATGGACGAGGAAGAGCCGAGAGGTCTGGAATTGGACCTCATATCAAACCACATGAAATCGCGATAATAAAGTCACCATAGCCAAGAGAACACCATGAAAAATCAGGGATGCAGAACCTCAATATTCTTCTTCCCAATGCAAGTAGTGAGCGCCAAGGATCCCAAGCCCGACGAAAAGCCCCATGTCTCTTCCGTGCCCAGATACTTTTTTGTTCCGCTAATTCTAACAAACAACCAACTCCTCGCGCAAGAAAGCTCGCTCAAGCAAACCCAAAGCCTTGCGCGTTCTCCAATGCCATGGAAAGCCTCTCTCTCAGGACATCTTTATCTTTGTACTCTGGCAGCAAAAGCGTACCGTAACACGTGTACGCGGTGGGCAAATGTCCGCCCTCGCCCTCCTCTTCACCGTTTCTTTGCACGACGAATTGCATATTCTTCATGCCACCGACGGGCACACGGTCCGACGCGGTGACGAACTCCAGCAGCCGCCTCTTCATCTTCTCGTCGTAGCGCTTAACAATCGACCAGAAGTCCCGGACGCCGCGGTGAGTCGCGTCCCAGCCGACATATCTGGTGTATCGGCGCAGTTCAGAAATGTCAATCTCCTGGACGCCCTCCACGAGTGATTGGAGGAGTGGCGGAGTCAGGAGCCCGAGTGCCTTGGGATGTAAGCAAGCTCGGAATCCACGCTCGAACGCTTCGTACTGCGGACGAATGGAGACATCCGTCAGGTATTTGATGTAGTCGCTGACGTACGCGTTCCTGTTCTCGTTGGTGACGAGCGGAGCATCCTCGGGATTCCCGTCCACAAGCGACGTCTTAGCAGTCGCCTCGAACTGGGGCCAGCTGCTAGCCTTCCCATCCATCTCCCGAGAAATGGGCTGTCCAAACATGGACACGGAGAATTCGTATGTGCGTGCGAAGACGTCTTCGACAAGACCCTGTTTCTCGTCCCATTCAAGTAGTGTCGTCAGTCCCATCGCGAGGTCTGGCCATCCGTCGGCGATATGATGCAATTCATCCACAGGCTCGCCCAGGAGCTTGCGGTAAAGGGCTTTGGGAAATGTGATGGGTAGCGTCAGGCCGTTATAGACAGCCAATGACACCAACAGACCAAGGATCTCAAATTTCCAGGCTGGTACAACGGAGCCCGGGACGAACCAGGTCATGCGGGTCCTATCGTCGACCGTGAAAGCGCCATGATCGGGATTGAGGCACTCAGCAACAGCGAGGCGGAAGAACTCCTGTTGAACTCCGCCCGAATCGAATCCCTCTTCGCCACCTTCCTCGCCAAGATGGATCTTGAGCGGTCTATGCAGCTCTCTTGCTTCTCGCCGCCAGAGTTGATCGAAAGCATCCCTGATGACGTTCTTACGACTAATCTCGAGGATCAAATACTTTGAGGAGGCTGTCTTCAGAAGGTCTTGCAGAACAAGCTTGTGATGGGGATTGGTAATGAGGCCTCCAGGAGCAACGATCGCCTTCATACGTGTTTGAAGCGAGCTCGATTCCTCATAGCTTCGGCTCATCTTCGAGAAGTTGATGGATCGGAAATAAGACACCAAGGCAGATGGTTCGAAGATGAAGGGAAAGTCCAATAGGTGCTTCTTCTGTCTCGAGGAGGTATGGGTGAGCCAGGCGACAGGCATATTGATTGAGTCCAGCCTCTCGGCAAAGTAATCCACGCGGAATTGTATGTCTCCAAGAAGCAAGTCTTGTCGTTTTTCGTCTGGTGGGGCGGTCAGTTGAATGGGAAATCTCACATGTAATGATTTCAGAACTTACACATAGCAGCAATCAGCGACAACGCTCCACCAAAGGAGCTATCGTATGAGATTTCAGGCTGGCCGTCCCATTGCTGAAGCATCACCGTCTTGGCCCAGTCTAGAAGTAGCGTAGAAACCCTGGACTCGTGGCCAGCTCGCTCGAGCTGGCCCACCCCAGGAGTGGAAGATGAGTACGAGTTAAGTAGGTCAAGTTGGGACAGAAGGGGTCGAAGGGCGTCGAAGTCCTCTTTATTGTCCTCGAGGTTGTCATCTTGCGCAGCCAGATCTGCAAAACACCTACGCGCGGATATGGCGGTGAACAAACGCCTCGCCAGCCGGAGTGCCAGATCGTTTGAAAAGGCATCCTCATACAGAAGGCAGAGCCAAGCTGGCTGCCGCGCGAGGGCACCGCTTCCGGCGAGAGTTAGTCCATTAGAACGGATTCGAGACATGTCGAAAAGGATTCGGGAGTCTGTAATCAAAGGGGCCGCGGCCACCAGCGCATGGAGGCATATCGATAGGAGCTGACCTGCTTCGACATTGGCAAGAGATCGATCGGTTCGGCGGAACATTCTGGCAGCGGGGGAACGAAGGGATTGCAGTGACTTGGGTGCTTTGAACAGGCTCCCAGCTGCCATCCACAAACTGTGAAACACCAGGCTTGGAGCCACTCGTGTGAGTCTCAGCATGCAGTACCATATGGTATGGGAATCGAGCAGTTCGTCGTCCTTGACAAAGGATGCGACTAAACTAACGGGGTCGCTCAAGATATTGAACAGACTTTGCTCAATAAAAAGCTTCCACTGTCTCCGGAGTCTCTTTGGGTAGGTGGCTCGGGAGCTCTGTTTCCTCTGCATTCTGGAAGCCCGGTCCTTGAGTGTGGTGTACGTGCTGGTAATCCTTGGGGGATCAAGGAGGTGGGACTCTGATGTACCGTCGTCCTGGAGAATGTCGCACACGAGATCAACCACCTCCACGTTGAGTACTGTTAACGATTGTGGGAGCAAGCTGTCGGCGATCGATACCTCCAGCGGGTCTTGATTCTGTTTCGAATCTTCGGCGGAGTTTGTAACCCGCAAAGGTTGAGCTTCTGAGACCGGCTCATGGGAAACTGGAGTTTCTGCTGGCTGTGGTGGTTTGCTGTTGGCGTAGTTTGTATTGGGTATTGAGTCTGGTTCTTGGACAATCGTTACGGCGTGGCTTTGAGGCGGTACATTATCAAAGAATGATGGTGTCGAGGGTATTTCTGGAATGGCGTAAGGGTTAACGTGAGACGCTTTTGGTGGCCGCAGTGGTTTCTCATAAGCTCCTCCGTTCGTCCTTGGGGAGGACAATCCGGACGTAACGTCTTCGGGCAGTGAAGATGTCGGGTATGGCTCGATGGAGAGTTTCCTACTAGGCTTCGAGTTGGCCCGCACCCTAGTGCTTGAACTTCTCTTGGGTTTATTAGGCCGTGAGCTGGGCATCGTTGCACTTGGGTTATGCAGTGTCTGTGACCCCTGAGCGAGGACTGCATCCGATCCTTGTTCCGTGGTCGACTGAGAGACTTCGCCCAAATCTCTCGTATCTGCCTGCGTCAAGGGAGGCGTTGACTGCAAAGGCGTCGACAGGCCTGATGGATTACGGAACATTTGCGGTTCTTCTTTGGAAGGACTTTGTGTCGCCTCTACCTCCAATGCCGCGACTTTTTGGGACATGGCATCCAGGCCAGCTGGCGTGAGCCATTCCAACATCTTGAAGGCGACGGTCCCAAACACATTGGCTGCGAAAGAACGGTAATCCTTGTTGACGGGTCGTTCGGCAACCTTGAATGGAGGATGTGCAGTACCTGTTGCCGCATCGAAATGCGAGCGTTCGTGCGTGGCGGATATTGTTGCTCGAGGACCAAGTTCCTCGGTACCCTGGGTAGCCCTCATGGAACTGCCATCGCCATTTACCCTGCCGCCCGAACCTGACTTCCGCCTTCTACTATCGCCTGATGTACCGGATCGCTTCGAAAAGGGGTCGCTGAATGCTGGAGGCGCGGGGTTGGAGGAAAATATGAGCGAGTTCAGGGCGGCCGGTGTTTCTTTCGGGGGATTGAGGTAGGGACAGAGCCCAGTCTCTGGGTTGTCCTGGCTGGCCAGGTACACTGCCAAGGTCCTTGCGCTCGTGATGTTATATCTGCGTATTGGCGCTTTGCCTGCGAGACGCTTGCGACAGGAGAAGCAGGTCGAGGTTGTGCATGACTTGGAGTCACATCCGTACCGTAGCTGTTGGACGTATCTAATCAGGGGTTTGTTAGTATGGAGGACACACAATGGAGGCTGAATAACAGTTGAAGACGCACGTTTCTACGAGAATCTGGAAGTTGTGCCGGCGGCTGGCGCGGTGGATAGCGTAGACGCGCTTCGGGTTCTCTATGATCTGTACCATATCCTTCAGTTCGGCCGGCGCATCAGAGGGCAGGCGCGCGAGAGGCGCATCTTCCCAGAGACCGGCTAGAAGTTCAGCATCGAGGCCGGCTTCGGTCTGAGGGCCCTTCTCAGGGCGGCGAACGTCCCGAGTCATGTCATCCGGATGGCGAGAGTTCTGGGGTATCTGAGGTCGAGGTTGGATGAGGTAGCTGGCGGCGTACAAGACCAGGAAATGCGCGCGGCAGGGAGCGGCTAGCGAGAAGAGGAGTCGGACAGAACAAGAGGGAACGCAGGGGCGGTTTCGTTGTCGTGGACGTCTAATGGTACACGGATATTACAACCAGTAGTGGACAGTTGGACCAAATAGAAATATGTTGGTGATGAATGAACAGCCTTGACCCGATGACGGGCAGTGGGTATGGTAAGTAGGTTAGGTGGATTAGGATAGCTCAACGTCCCGGTCGTCAGTGTTGGAGGAGGAACTGGGCACCGTATGGCCACGCTATGAGCGTCGGCGATGACACGGTGCGATTCGACGAAAACGGGGCACGGCTTCCGGGGTCCTTCTGAAAGAGTGGATACGGGAAGCACGGGAACAGGCAAATCGAGCATGGAGGATTCCGCAGAGGGTCCCAATTTAGCATGCGAAATTCCACTGGCAGACGCGCAAGTTGCGATCAAAGGACGAACCAGGGCAGGGTACCTACTCTGGGGCCTGCACCTACGAGGACGGATGCCTCGTGGTGTTTCTGACATCAGCCGCAAGGTTGCCGTCTTCATAGTTCAAACGCCCATTCCAGTCTCGGCAAGGTCGGCGGTTTCTGCCTCCGACTTTCCTTCCTTTTTTTTCTGGACCCAGCAGAGGTGCCCGCGCCGCCGTCGCCGCCCGGTTGACCCGCTCGAACCCCTCCATCGTTGTTCATGACGGGCCGATGTTTTGCAGCCAGCGCGTAACGGTGAATTAGTCATTCGATTTTCCATACAGTAACTATTTCTCAGTGTGGCGACGAGTGTTCTTCCAGTAGTCTGCAGCAGTGTGGTGGGTATAATGCAAGTATTTTTCTGGTCCTGTAGTATCTTAGTCAAGATCTTGAGTGTTCCGTCAGGATCATATCCTGGCATGCGTACTTGTTGGGCTTCAACTTTGTTGTTAACCATTCATCGAGATGCTCGAATCGAGGCTTGCATTTGAGGCTTGCATTTGAGGCGCAAGCCCAAGCGCCTATGATTCCCCACGAAGATGTAGGTACTTCCATGATAAAGGCTGTAACTCTAAAAGGCGCGGGACGGCGACACCTTAATCCCAAAACGGTGACAAGTAGACTTGCTGGTGCTTGCGGCGACAGTTTGCCCCCCTAGGTACCCGGTATCCATGCGACCTGCCTCATCTTTCGTGATATGTCAGCCGGCGAGACAGAACAAGACAGAAGCCAAAAAGAAAGCACCAGGCTTCTCAGTCGAGAATCTTTGCAGGTCCGGTGCTTCGGGAAGGAGAGAATTAGTGTACAGGTCCCCACTTGACAGGGCAGCAACTGCCAGGAACTTGCTAAGGTAAGGGAAATCTCGAGGCTTTCCAGTGGTACAACTTCTGAGGGACAGCCCAGCCCAAGGGCCCTAGACTGCAAGTGACGTGCCTATCACGTCCCTCCAAACCCCCGCCTAATCCACTAAAGCCCTTGCGAATTTTCCCTTTTAAAATCATTTTCCCCTCCATCCCGCCAGAGTTTGACGCACTGCACACAGAGGGACGCCCATCTTTTGCTTCCTTCATCTCTCTTTCTTTTGCGCATCCTGCAAATTCACGTTTGCGCGCAACAAACCTCCCTATTCCAAACAATCAAAAATATACTCAAGCAACCTCCGAGACAAAAATCAAGCAAAACCCACCACTTTCGCACACGACATTCACCATGGCGAGCGTCGATGTTGCTGCCCTCGGCGCCGTTCCTGCAAATGGAGGGGCAACGACGGCTTCCCACCCCTACACCTGCAACACCTGCTCTGTTGCCTACCGAAACATCGACCTCCAGCGAGGCCATATGAAGAGCGACTGGCAGTATGTTACTTTCATTTCCCTCCTTCCCAGAATAGTTCCTTCTGTTTTCTAGGCCCGGCTTGTCGTCTTGTTTCCGCTGTGTTCCGCCCAGACCAACTGACATCATCTACACAGCCGATACAACCTCAAGCGCAGAGTCGCCTCCCTTCCTCCTATTGCCTCCGAGGTCTTCAACGAAAAGGTCCTCCAGGCTCGCGCCGTTCAGACCGCTGAGGCAGAGAAGGCTCTCTTCGAACGTTCCTGCGACGCCTGCCAGAAGTCGTACTCGAGCGAGAACGCCTACCAGAACCACTTGACGAGCCAGAAGCACAAGGTCCGTGTCGCTGCTATTGCTAGACGCAAGGGCGGTGTTGCCGATGATGCCAGCTCCGTCATGAGCTCCACCTTCTCTCTTGGTGAGCCTATCGCCGTCGATAAGGAGAGCGAGTTGGATTCCGAGGCCGAAGAGGAATTCACTCAGGTCGTCGAGGGCCTGAAGAAGACCAACATCCACGAGTCCCACGGCGAGCGCCCCTCACCCGTCAAGCGCCCCTCCAACCCCCACCTCTCTGCTCAAGGTCAGCGCGAAGACGTTAACATGAACCGCGACTCCGAATCTGCAACCCCCGTGCAGTCAAAGCCAGAGATCGCTTGGACCATCAAGTCCTGTTTGTTCTGCAACTACGAGTCGCCCAGCGTTTCGCTCAACGCCAACCACATGGAGCGATTCCACGACATGTTCATTCCCGAGAAGCAGTACCTTGTTGATCTGGATGGCTTGCTTCAGCATTTGCAGGAGCGCGTCCACGATGGTCACCAGTGCCTGTACTGCTTCAAGACCAAGAAGACGGCTTTCGCTGTGCAGACTCACATGCGTGACAAGGGCCACTGCAAGATTCCGTACGATACAGAGGAGGTTCAGCTCGACATTGGTGATTTCTACGATTTCCGAAGCACCTACTCTGATGGCGAGGACTCAGACGAGGAAGAGGAAGAGGCCGATGAGAATGGTGGAGCCAAGTTGGGCCTGAAGCGCCCGACGAAGTTGGTTGGGGAGGACGGCGAGGAGGTTGAGGAGGGTGGAGATGATGGCTGGGAGACGGACAGCTCGGCTTCTTCACTTGACTCGGATGAACTGACGGCCTTCACCGCGGACGGCAAGTACGAACAATTCGAGCGCCTCGACAAGCACCCTCATCACTCTACCAACGATCCGCGTGCCCGCCACCAGGCCGATGGCTGGCACTCACACGCCCACAAGCACACTCGTGCTGTCTTCTACGACGAGTACGAGCTGCACTTGCCCTCTGGCAAGGCAGTCGGTCACCGCTCTCACAACCGATACTTCAGACAGAATCTCCACAACTACCCTACCGAGGAGGAGCGCGCCGAGCGTCTGGCCATTGAGGCTGGTTCTGGCTCGGGCGATGAGATGGATGTTGATGGTAGAGAAGTCGCCACCACCGGCGATCGCAAGACTCGCAACCGTGCCATCGCTCGCAGAGATGCTGCTGGCATGGCTGGTGCGTCTGACAAGCAAAAGCGCGTTGTTAGACAGGAAGAGGTCAGAGGCCGGAGCACCGCCACCCGTCACCAGAAGCGCTACGACTACGGAGTCAGCGAGAAGTTGAACAACCAGAAGAACTTCTACTACCGCTACCAGGCCGGTGGTTGATCAACTCGCCAATCGATTCTGGATGAACAAGGCGTTGGACGGATTGATTTTGTATTTTGCTGAATTACATCGAACCTTCAAGGGAATGGGCATGCATGACGAGCTTTGATGAACCATGCATAGGGAAGGTAGAACAAAAATAGAGGCCATTATTGCCACAAGATCGCAGAGACTTTGAAGTGAGGTGATGTTAGTTGTGACAACTTGTTCGATGTAGGGGTGGCGACGGTGGGGGTTTGGCGATTGACTATGCATATAACGAAACGTCTCTATGCGTTTGTTGCATTATCCTAAGCAAACTCGGACCTTCACACACCTTCCACCATCCCCTGAGCTCTCCCATCCACAAGTATCATTCGGCACCATTGGCAATGAATATCAAATTTTCAGAACAATAATCTGGTTCTCATGTTTGGCTCGTGAAAATGTTCAAACACATATGCAACTGCCGTGCCTTCGCTCAGCGGCCGCTCCTGACGTCGCAGCGATGGATGAGCAGCAGGCCGACTTACAACGCATGGCTACCCCAACCAGATGCTGACGGTTGGTACGATGGGCGGAAACACCCAAGACGACTGGAAGAGTTCGACAACGGGAAGACTCGCGCAAGGGAGGACCAGCGCGTTCGGGCGGATACTAGGCTCTCACCCCCTTCGCGGTCGGGCGGTACACCTGCTAGACGGTCAGGCAGCGACTTCAGCTCAAGAAGCTCTGGTGATGCGTCTCGTAACGAACGTGAACGGGATGAGAGGTTCTCAACATCTTTGTCGAGGAGGAGTCCTCCCCGGCCAAGGAGGTCACACAGAGACGATGGACCGCCGGCACCCAAGAGGAAGGGTGGCGGTTTTGTACTAATGGTGAGTTGAAGCATTATCACTCTTCTTTCCCCAAAAAGGGTTCATACACGGAGGGCCTATACTGATATCCAGTCAGCCGAAACTATCTCAAGAAGAACTGGACAAGATCAGCAAACCCAAGGACGTCTGGGAAGCCAGATCACTCTACTTCGTCCCCCCCAAGAGATCAAAAGAACACCAGAAACCCATCCGGCAACCCAAACCGCCAAAACCCGAACCCTCCCGAAGGAACCGCGACGCAGCAGCCATGATCGCCAGCCCAGACGCCATCAAAGCAGCAATCTCAATCTCAGAAAAGGACCTCCGCCTAGCGCGGAGACCGCCCCCGCCGCCCCCCGAAATCGAACTCGAGGGCGACGGCGGCAGCCTCGTCGCGGACCCCATCGCCAACGACGACGTCCTCCCGCACGCCCTCGCCGCCCGCTTCTTCCTATCCCCGCCCGCGACGTTCCTATACTCGGCCTTTCGGCTAAAGCACCACCCGCTCAACACCACCACGCCCGAGATCTGCGTCGTCGGCGCCAGCAACTGCGGGAAATCGTCCTTCATTAACGCCCTCACCGGCGCGGCGTCGCTCGCGAAAGTAAGCGATCGCGCGGGCAAGACCGTCTCCATGAACGCGTACGGCGTGGGACCCTTGACAGGCCTTCCTTTCCGGAAACCAGTCGCCTCCCCTTCTTCTTCCTCGTCCGAGGGTGGCGGCGTCACAAAGGAAGAGAAACCAGAACACGGCATCATCCTCGTCGACACCCCCGGCTACGGCTACGCCTCCCACGAAGAATGGGGCCGCGAAATCGTCGAATATATCAACAAGCGTACCATGCTCCGCGGCATCGTCCTCCTCCTATCCTCCGAGAAAAAGGTATCCGAAAAGGACGCGCAAATCGTAAAACTCCTCGCCGACGCCGGCCGCCCCGTGATGCTCGTCTTTACAAAAATGGACAAAGCGCTCTCCCGTAAAGCGCGCGAGGAAGGCGGCATAGCGCAGCGGTTACGCGAGGCGGAGCGCTGCTTCGCGAGGACGGGGTGGGATGGCTGGGTGAAGAGGGTGTACATCACCGCGGCGCGGATGGAGCGCGATAAGAGCTGGAAGGTGGATGAGGGGACACGGAGCGGTGCGGCGGGGATGGCGGGGGTGAGGATGGGGGTTCTAGAGTTGGCAGGTGTGAGGGAGTTTGTTGCGCCTGAGAAGGCTAGCAAGATGGTCGCTCAGCGGAGGGCGGCGCAAAAGTCGCAAAAGACACAGGACAAGGGCGGGGAGGAGGAAGAGGAAAAGAGGCTGGAGCCGGGTAAGGCTTTGGAGAGTGATCCGGCGGCGTGGTCTGGGGACGTGGTTTCGTTTGAGGAGCTGGAGAAGAAGTTTGGGGATTGGAGTTCGTGAGTGGTCAAGGAACCGGGGGCTTTTTGTACGGCCATGTTTGTAGGATAGTGTGATTGAGTTTATTAGAGAAAAGAGATACCCTCTAGAGAGAAATGCAACTCATCGTCAGGCACGCACGGATTGGGCACACAAGCATTTCACTCATAAACTGCGGGAGGCCTTATTGATGAACCAACGCTCCGACAGGTTCCATCATATGGGTATTCTAGCTAAGACAAAATTGCAAAAAGGCCTTCGTCGACCATGAGACATTCCCTGAGAACTCCTTGGTTCCTCCGTTTCAGTATGAAATCTCAAGTGAGTGACACGAAAATGGTGCAGACTGGTTGTCCACTACTACTCCTTCTCCTTCTCCTTTTCCTTGTCTCCCCCCGCCCCTGAGACGGTCGAACGCGCCGTGCCCGGCCTGCTAAGCTGCCGACGAATCTTCTTCGCGTTCTTCGACTCAAACAGACTCTTCACCCTTCTGAGACGCGCCCAACGCTCCTTATCCTTAGCTTCTCTTGACTGTTCGTCCTCATCGCCGGCTGGCTCGGTAGCAGCGCTCGGTGAGTCGTAACCCCCTGGTGTCGAGGGTGCCGCAGCGCCCCTCCGGACCGGCGTTGAAGGCACCGAGGCACCTCTATTATGCCACGTGGACCTGTTCTTCGGCCGGTCCTCGAGCGCTCCGCGAAGGTAAGCGTCATTCTTCAGTACCTGCGTCAGCAACTTCCAAGCCGCCAAGGTCGTGTCTGAGCCGGGCTTCGCGCTGCCTAGACGTTGCGCCACAGGATTTTTCCAAGGGCAGAAGAAACGGTGCTCCTTGACTGGATCAAGATGATCCATTGGCGCGGGAACGAGAATCTCGCCGTCGGCGCTGACCTCCTTACTCTTGAACATCCAAAGGCCCAGACGTCGCAAGCATGTGTGGCAGGATGCCGAATTTGGCACCGCACCGATGCGGGGATTCGTGAGACCCTGCCACCCCATCATTGCCAACGCCAAAGCGACTCTGTTTGGCTCCTTTGGATCCGGAGAGTCCTTGGTCGGCGGTGGGCTTGTGAAGAAGTCTTCCGGCAGCTGGACGAGGACGCTGTCGATGTTGAGACCCTCGGGCAACCTCAAGTTGAATTCGTAGGGAAGGAAGGGTTTCCTTGCACAGAGCTCGTCGTAACGTGTCCGCAAAGCCTCCATACTTATTTTGGCATTGGTTAAAGACAGCCGGAGCAACGAATCTGGGAAAGTTAGGTCTTAGTTCCGTCAATAGGGTCTGTAGATACTTACTATCACACCCCTGTTTTCTCCATAAACATTCCTCCAGATGTGCCGTGACAATAAGATCGGAGTATCTTTCTATTAACGCTTCCTCTGCTTCACCAATCAGTTCTAAGTAGCAACGAGGACTGGCAACCATGAACCTACCGACGTCCGATGCCACAAGGACAGGTACCTCCTTGCCATCAACTTCGCGTTTGTTGAGCTTCACAACGAGCTCCTTATTGCAGAGCGAACACCGTACACGGTCCTTCCCCTGGCATACCCATCCTCGCTTTGCCCATTCAACTTCGTTCACTGCATCGGGTTTCGGTGTCCAGTCTGTAATCTCCTGGAACGATGCTAGTCTCTTCAGGAGCTCGTTTCGGTCGCTGGGTGCAAACTTTGGGGCGTGCTTGATTTCCGTCACGTTGGCAGACCTTGGAACCCACTTCTTCAGAGATACGTTCGAGAAGGTTGTCGTCGCACCTGCCCCGGTAGCACGAATTGAAGGAGAGCTGTTGATCGTAGCGGCGTTCTTCTCGGTCAGTGCTTGCAGGCGCCGACGCTTCAACAAGATATCCTCTTCAATCGACATGCTCGGTTTTACAGAGGTATCGGCCGTTGTGTTCGTGTTTGTAGAATTCGTGTTGGAGGGCTGGAGGGAAGTCGTCGACGGACGAGGGGATTCGGAAGGCAAGCTCGTGGTGTCGTTCGATTTTGTAGAAGCGGATGATCTACCCATACCCTGGATGAGGGCGTTGAACTTTCGTTTGGTAGCATTCATTGTCGCTGCGTGTTTCGATGAAACCGGGGTGGTGGATGTAAGGAAAGATGTCTGATCTGACCTGGCCCCAGGCGCGTAGATCAAAAGACCAGGAGGAAGACGACGACGGACAAGGTCGGTCGGTTTGGGTTCTTGTGAAAGCTCGGGTTTGGTTGTTTAGAGAGGCTGTCACTCAGAGTCCTTCGTCATTTGCGGTATACTGCACCATTAGATGGATTTCCCAGGAAGAGGATGGCGCTCGGTCGCTAGTCGAAGCCTAGACGCCCAGCTTTGCGAAAGTCAACAAACGGCCAGTCGCTGATCGGGCAATGAGCTGGCCACCCCTGTCGCGTGGATGCAAGCGCTAAGGTACGAGGCGTGGCAACGGGTTACCACTGGCGTACCTCAAAATACGGATAAATGCATAGACCAGCTTCATGTATATCGACTGATAAGATAAGAACTTTTCGCAACGGAAGTAAGAGGTCGGGAAGAATGAAAAAAGTTGCGAGCAGGGATCCCGGCACTAAAATTTTGGAGACACCGATCCGCCGGCGCAGAGATCCCACAGAAATTTTCCCAGGTGAGGGAAGACCCAGGACGATTCCATTCTCACCGAGGAATTTGCGACTCGCCGGCTCTTTCCCCCTCCACTTACCTTGTCTTCTTCTTGCCCATTGCGACGGATAAGAGCCATCTTCTGGCACAATACACATGTCTGCGCCTCCATCTTGGCTATTCTCCAACAACTTCACGAAATCCAATAACGCAAGCACCCCTACGGCTTCCGCGACAACGCAACCAGACAAAATGGCCAAGGTCAAGAAGTCCGAGAAGAAGGTCAAGGCTGAAGCCACCTCCACCAAGCAGGCTCCTCCCGCCCAATTGATGGACCTCGTCGACTCCTTCCTCTCCGAGAACGCCTTCACCTCCGCCCACGAGGCCTTCCAGAAACAGCGCGCCAAGAGCGGCTGGAAGCCTTCCAAGAAGGAGGCGGCCCAGACCAGCCTCGTCACCGTCTTCCAGACCTGGCAGACTTCTTCCACCGCTCCCACCACTAGCGAGAGCTCTAGCGACAGCAGCTCGAGCGAGGATGTGGACATGGCCGATGCGGCTGCTGCCGCCGACAGCGACAGCGATAGCAGCTCCAGCTCCAGCTCCAGCTCCAGCTCCGATTCCGACTCCAGCAGCGACAGCGAGAGCGAGGATGAGAAGCCCAAGCCCGAGGCCAAGCAGAGCCTGAAGCGCAAGGCGCCCGAGTCCGACAGCAGCAGCAGTGATAGCAGCAGCAGCAGCGACAGCGACTCCTCCTCAGACGACTCCAGCTCTGAAGACGAGGCCCCCAAGGCCAAGAAGCAGAGGGTCAAGAAGGACGACAGCAGCTCCTCCTCCGACTCCTCATCCGATTCCAGCTCGGACAGCTCCAGCGAATCAGACTCCTCCTCCGACTCAGACTCTTCCGACAGCGACAGCGACTCTGACTCTGACTCTGATGGCTCTGAGGCCGCAAAGGTGCCCCTTCCCGAATCTGGCTCCGACTCCGACTCCTCTTCTTCCTCTTCCGATTCGGACTCCGACTCAGACGCAGACACCAAGAAGAAGGCCAAGAAGGAAAAGGCACCCACCGACAGCGCCTCCCTCTCCTCCGCAACCCTCGAGAAGACCTCCCCCGAGCTCAAGCCCGCGACCTCCACGGCCGCCGACCCGCCTCTGCCCCCCGACCCCATGACCTACCGCGCCAACAACCGCGGCGGCAAGAAGGAGAAGAAGGAGCCCAACAAGCCCTTCTCCCGCATCCCCGACGTCGTCTACGTCGACCCCCGCTTCGCCAGCAACGAGTACGTGCCCAACGACTACTCGCAGCGCGCCCACGAGGACCTCATCGTCACCAAGGGCAAGGGCTTCACCAAGGAGAAGAACAAGAAGAAGCGCGGCGCCTACCGCGGCGGCATGATTGACATTTCTAGCAAGAAGGGCATCAAGTTCGACTGAGGTTCGCTTTTTAGCTTTAGTTTCTTGACGACACATGCATATTCGGTTCTTGGAGTTTGGGATCCCGAAAAAAAGAAGCCAATTTTTGCGTTCTAGTTTTTCGTGGTGAAAGTAAAAAGGGGAGGGCCGGTTTGACTTTGGCATTGTGTTTATTAGTCTGCTTCAGAGAGCTTCAAAGCATGACGGCTGATTTTTCTTCGAGAGGATGGAAAAAGACCAGAGAGGGAAAGAAAGAGCTTGGTACGCGGCATAACCACTAGACTCGAGATCAGCTCCCGCGCAAACGTTTGCCGTGTAGATAGAAAAATCAAGACGTATATTTGACGTTCTTTTCATACCTCTTTCTTTACGGTATCCTGTGCTACTTATGCAAACAATCAGAGTGTCAGTGATCAATAAGTACCGAAAACCTGGAAGTACTTGACTGTGATGTACACCTCCAGGTACCGGATAACAGAGTTCTTTCTGACAGTCGTTGGACCGGTAAAAGTCCCCTCATACAGAATCAGGCTGAGATGTGCGACACAGAGGAGTTCCGGTGGCGCAGTAGGCTAAGATAGGTAAACGAGCAACAGGCTGCAGCTTGATCGATGGCGTGTACTCCGTGCCGTTTGTCCTCACCTCAATCTCAAATTGTTGGGGCCCGGACGGGACGGGACGGGACCTGACCTGGGCTCTGAGTTACCTATCCATCTCACCATTGCCTCCGTCAACCCTTGACAGCAGCTTCTGAAGGGCTCAAAGAGCTTGCTCGTTTCGGGAGGATCAAAGGGCAGGAGGGGTAAAGGTAGGACACGAGAGATATTGGGATGAGATGAGACGAGATGAGATGAACGAGTGGGGAATGGACCAAAAAGAAGAACTGGCCCGGAGCAAGGCTTCGCGGAGGAGAAGTCCCGGTGAAAGTTGGGTTCCGCGGCGGTCGATTTCTTGGCTGGGCGGAGGGGAGGGGGAGGGGGGAAGAGAGGAAGAGAAGGAGGGGGTATCATGTTGGCTGGCTGGTCCACTACCTATCAACTAACCTTAAAAATCCTAATTCTGGGCTGGCAGGCCCCGATCTGAGTGGAAGAGTGAGTTGATATCAATAAATGAAGACTCGGCCGAGATAATCTTTGCAAGTGAAGTGCTTGGACACACCTTTACATGGAAGAAACAAGTTGTGTGGCAAAATACATAATGGAAGAGAAAGAGGAACGGCCCGTCATCGCAGCTGACGCCAAGACTGTTACCATCCACGATGCGGCCCCCAACCTCGTATGAGTTACGCAATAGGCAGAAATCACACATCGAGTCACGTCGACTTGGTCCTTCATTCGTCAGTTTTGTTACAGGTCTGGTAGTGTCCTTTCGATCCTCATAAAGACATTCATCGTTAAATCTTCTAAAAAAATGAATAAAAAACTTTCCCGTATCTGTCCCATGGTATTTCCAGAACAGACCAAAGGAAAGCCGGGCATGTCGGTTGCTCCAGCCGAATTTCTACTCTGGAATCTCTAACGACAAATCCCTGAACTCTTCAAGAATCCATTCCAAGAATAGCTCCCAACGCTTCTCCCATTCCTTCCGCACACTCGCGAGCTCATCTTTTGACATGCAAGAGTGCTCTAGACTCCACTCAATGAGCTGTCGCCAGCCGTGCAAAGTCATGTCCGTCTTACCCACCATCGCTTGATAGAAATCATGTGAAAGAGTTGATCTGTGTGGTCTCTGGTTAGCTTCTTGCTGCCTTATGGCTTGATGCAAAACAGGAGAAAGGCATACCTGAATATTGTTCCGTTATCTGAGTTTAAAGTGCAGTGTACGTTGTTGGCGAGCAAGTTGTACATTGAGTGGCCCGTAATCCGGGGTGTGAGACCAAGCTCCTCGTTGGAGATTGGGCACACCTCAAGGCAGATACCACTTTTCTTCATGTGCTCCATGATATAGGGGTGCCTGGCCAGAGCAAATCCGTGGCCGATGCGCTTTGAGTTGAGCAAGAGCGCATCCACAAGATTGCCGTCCGTGTCGTTGCCAATGTCTGTCGTCTCTCCGCAATGAAAGAGAAACGGAATGTCAACTTTAGGCTGAGATTCCTCACATCTCTTCCGGAAGGCGAGAAATTCTGTAACGAAATGTCGCAGAGGATGACCTTGCGATTCTTCGCCAACCAGATCAAATCCTGTTTTGTCAGTTAGTTGTCTGCTCAAAGTATAGCGGCGTTCAAGGACTTACCAGCTATCCACTGGGGCCATTCCCTCTTGAATTCGAAACACTCGTCGAGCGCAAATGCAACCAGTTCCGTGGTAAAAGACCTAGGAGTGCAGTAGATGACCTTCAGCCCGCCAAAGTAGTCTTTGGTCTCCTTCTGAAAGTTGTCGTATTCTTCTATGATGATTTTCATGATACCCCTATTGTCGATTTGCCTCGTACCGTCATCAGTCCAGAGTTGATTTGTCTGCATGAAATTAGGCCGAATCTCGGCATACTGAATGTTGTCGCGGACGAAATCTTCAAGAATGCCCCGTGTGTATTTCCGGTAGGCACTCTCATAGTTGAAGAGCCCCTTCATCATGCGGGTCCGGCCGTTGAACTTCTCCCATGCTCCCTGAACTGTTTGAAGCGCGTTATGTGCCTCATCTTCGTGAAAGACAAGTTTGCTCGTTAGCCACTCCTCGGCCTTCATGCCGTTATAATGCTCGGGGAACTCTTTGATAAACTCTGAGTATTTCATCATTTGTCGGTGATGATAGTCGGTCTTGAAAAGGTTTCCCTTAACCTCGTCTTCCTTTTCGAGCGGCAAGATGGAAAACTGGATCTCACAACGGTGAAGGTTAGTCTTTGCCGCGCTCGGTGCCAACGACAGATCGCTTTTGATAAACATGCGGGGCATGGTCTCGGCAATGCCCAGCAATACATGAGGCTGTAAGCAGGCGTTGAAATGAATATGAAGGTGTGCTCCCTTTGGCATCTTGACGGCAACTCGGAATAGACTCGTTTGGTTGATTAGATCGACGTTGGATAGGAAATGGTCAGCAGCAAATCGCGCATGTTTCTGACCACCCCATCCTTGCCTCTTTTCAGCCGGTTCATACACGCTCTCATGGTCCTTGACCTTGAGTTTCTGAATGATGGCGTTGGCTTTCCGCTCCTTCTCTGATGCCCGCATCTTTGCGCTAAAATCAAAAGATAGTGTATTCTCGCGGTCCAAGATTTCCTTTCTTTGGTGGAAGTACTCGTCAGGTCCGTCTATTTTTCTGGCGTCGGCCTTATCGAGGGCAGTTTTCCGGCGCATCTTGAAGATGTTATCGATGACTACCTCGTGAGCTTCAATCATTTCCTGGGCCTTGTCCATGTCTGCTTGGTGTCTTTGGTGATGAGCGTGATGGCGTTGATGTCGAAGCTTCCGCAGCCTTTTGGAAGAGAGTCGTGTGATGGTCTTCGCATTGATGTCCCTACTAGCCTGACCATCCTTCTCGCCAGGTGCATCGTCCTTTTCAATGTTTGAGCACAGGCTGCCCATGAGACTATTGACAGAAGTGAATAAAGAGATTATTCTTTGACGTGGTCTTCTGGGTAAACTTTGAATGGCAGAAATGTGGCTACCAGGCAGTGAATCGGCGGTAAGGTACACAAGAAGACCAGGTTGATGTGAATTTGTCGGGATGTTCTATCGCCGTGTTTCGAAGATCCACGATCGCAGGGAGACGAAAGTCAATTTAATTGAATGCGCAAAGCTCCTCGGCAACTCTGGCGATCATCATGGGCCCGTTTTCAATGTCCTTTATTGGAACCTGGGAACTTGGGAAGTGGAAAATGTCCTACCCTGGGTGAGGTAGTGCGATGACAAGCAATGTAGGAAGAAGGTACGTTTGTTTGCGGTACCAACAAGCGCCCGGCTGTACCTTTAGCTTGGAGGTCTCATGCTTGGCCTCAGGTAAGCGCAGCTTTCATGTCAAGCAAGGCGTGAGGAGGTAAGGAAAGTGACATGCGGCGGTTTCCAGCTCAGCTGGAACCATTCAAAGGTGAGCAACAAGCGGTGCTCCCCTCTACGCCTAGATCCTGGACTAGGCAGTGGCAGGCTAGCAACGCTGCGACCCAGAGAGGCGGCACAAGGTAGATGGACGGAGGTAAAAGGTAGGTGAGCTGGGAATGAGTGTGAATGAGGTGGGCTGGGAGGACATGAGGTAAGGGTAGAATGAGGGGCAGGAGGGAGCTGCCTAGGTACCTTTCCAAAATGGACGAGAAAGTCGTACCCAATTTGGCTTAGCTCAACACCAAGCCACATGCGCAGTTCTTCTTCCGACTTGGCCAATGAATGGACCCTTCACAGGCTGACACGCAGGCTTTCTACCTTAGTTTCTACCTCCGCGAAGAAGCTGCCTCCCGATTCCCATCCTTCTTTCGCCTGCTTTTACCCATTTCACTTGGGGCTATTGGGAGACGGCAGGACCAGACTCTCGTTGTTTGGCCAGTCCTTTCTTCCCCTCTATCTGACAGTTTCGTTTGGCATGCGGGGCCTTCCAATTGGCTGTTTCCAACTTTCCGGTCAGGTACAGTTGTTGGAGCTCACGGGATTTCTAAATGCCTTGTCTCACGTGTCACGCACCAGAACCAACAAAGCACTTGCCCATTGCTGCGAACAGGCATTTTGGGAATGCGTCCCGTCATCTCTTACCTCCTCTAGGATCATACTTCACCGGATGAATCATTTTCACCATTGTACCCTTTCAACAAAGCCAACTTGCCTGACCCCTAAGCGAATACGGTGTTCGGGGCCTCTTACTCACTCAAGCTACCAGCTTACCCAAGGAATCGTAGGTACTTGGTCAACATCGTCAACATTGAACAACCCGCAATCTTGATATCTCAGACATGAGGCTGTCACGCCCACGCCTCACGCGACTCCTTCCAGAAGTCCACAATCGCAAGGGGTCATTCTCACATGGCAGCCACACCGTTGTAGATCTGCAAACGCCCCGATACGGGACCTGCTCGGCGCACGAGCCATTCCCACTATCCCAGAGAATCGGAATCTTCAACACATGCCCAGCACCCCTGTTGGGGTATGACAACGATTAATCCTCTTTGGACCGCGCCAACTTTATTTCAAGGCAGCAAGGCTGTATGGTGCTTCATCGTTGGCTCCCGCTAGTACGGAGCAGACCTTCGTCCATCTACGGACAGCATACCACCAGGTACGGAGTATGATCCGGCCAGATTCGGAGGCCCCGACAACGGTCACCCTCACGGTCTCATCTTACCTTACCCGCCGCCTTTACCCCCCGGCAGCGGTGGCTTGCACCAACAAGCACCTACCCTTGATCACTCCACGCATGGTTTAAGCCTCAAGGACTTCACGTTGGAAATCCTGTGAGGCCACCTGCCTTTCTTTTGAAGTGTTCCCTCGTTATACTACGCCTCCCGGTAAAAGGGCGATCCTGCGTCACGCCGGTAACAAGCTTACACCCTTGTCAGTGGCCGGGTGAGACTGGCCTCAAGGACACCCAAGATGGGTCAGCATCGAGCGATCCTTCTTATACAATTTTCTTGTGGCTTAGATCACTATCTGGTGTTTAGTCTTGGAAGTGAGTCGTCAAGTGATGGCCAACTTCACGCCTCGAAAACGAAGAGTGGCAATGACTTGGTACCGAAGGCGGGCGTATAGCCTCCTTGGAACACTGCCACGCACAACCGCAAACGGCGTCTGAACCTCACGAGTGGTTGCTGATGAACATGAGCGACAAAAAATTGCTCATGACTGTATCTCACTTGGGATCTAACCGCAGAAATCTGTACGTGAGATGCCTTTTTCTGTTTCCTGTTTCCTGGCCTAGCCTGAGACGAAGTGTCGTTACAGGTAACCCAACGTCCCAAAATACGCAGCCATACATCGAATAAGATCTTGGAAAACGGCCCCGAGCTGTAATTGTTGGGTTGAATAGTGACGAAGATGCCTTGAATCAACACCCTCAACAGGAAGGTCGTGGAACGAAGTGTACTTGGCCGTGTTGACGCCAGCGGGGTGCTCGGATACAGACAACACTTCCTGCTTCCCATTGTTCAAAGACCTGCTCCTGTTGAACAATACGAGAACCGGACTATCGGCTCACGGCACCACAATTTGACCGAGCTGCGCAACTTCAGTATCCTTACTCCTTCGCTGCTCCCCTATAATACGACGTGTGAAGCTTCCCAAGCCCGGAATTCCCGGGTGGAGTCAAATCGTTCAAAGTGGACAAGGGGCTTCGCATCTACCGATTGACAGGGAACTTCGGGAATTCCGCCCAGATGTACGTCAAATGCCATCTGAGACCCATACTCGAGTGGAATACACCTCCTTCTAATCATCGGGATACATACGTACGCCAACCCACATGCCACCTCCGTTATAGTGCCCGGTTCCATTCGGTCTCTCCTTCGGGGCTTCCATTTGTCGATGCTATCTTCAGCTCATCTTCGCCCTGGTTTGCGTCATGCATGCAAGATACCCGCGATCCCTGGCGCTTGTTTCTTCAAATGGGATGAACAGCGGGCCGAATGGGTTCGAGATGGAGCCATTCTAGATCGAAGAAGAAGGCCGTTTCCACGTTAACACCACAAGAAACATGTTAGTCAGCGGACAAGCGGAGCATGTAGCTCGACCTGGAAGCTCGGTGTCCCTGTTCAGATCAGGAACAAGCAATGACATGCGGCAAGGGTTACACTGGGTGAAAATCCCGCGATGGGGTCTTCCTAAGGGGGCAACGGCTCGGACACCGAGCGAGGATCTTCATGCCCGGCCGTAACGTTGGTTCGTCTGCTCTCATGCTGCTATAAGTTCCCAATGTTTCCCCTGACGTGATTATGTTTCTTCCTCGTTCGTCCATCCTGTCTGTGTGCCACCTTGGAACTCGCCGTTAAACAAACTTGTAAACAAAAGTTCAAGTTCAACAATTCGCCAATATGAGATTCTCAACGCTCGCAGCCGGCCTCCCCCTCGTGGCGGCAGCTCCTCAGGGTCACTCCTTCAAGCAGCAGGCCAACAGCACCGGAAAGAGCCTCATCCTCGACCAGGCCCCCGAGACGTCCCAGCCCTACGCCCTCCGCAAGGGCTCCGGCCGCGCCGTCGCCGTCGGCGAGCAGGTCTACCGCTTCTCCGTCACGGGCAACTCCTCCGCCGGCGCCTTCACCCTGATGCAGACCAACGCCCCGGACTCGTCCGACCTGGGCGTCCTCCCCCACATCCACAAGGCCCACTACGAGAACTTCTACTGCACAAAGGGCCAAATCCAGCTCTGGGCAAAGACCAACAGCTCCGGCGAGCAGGCCCGCGTCCTCACCCCGGGCGACTACGGCGCCGTGCCCCACAACACGGTCCACACCTTCCAGATCACCGACCCGGACACCCAGCTCACGGGCGTCATCCAACCCGGCGGCTTCGAGGAGCTCTTCATCGCCATCGCAAACTCGGACTTTGTCTCCCCCACGGGCTCCGAGTTCGTCCCCGCCGCCTCCAACGGCTCCTCCTCTGGCTCCGACCCGGCCCTCATCTCCGCCCTCGAGGCCTTTGACGTCTACGCCCAACTCGACTTCAACCCCCGCCGCGACCTCGTCAACGGCAGCGCTGGTGGCGCAAACACATGGCACACGGCCGCCAACACCCTCGCGCCCGACGCCGTCACCCCCAATTTTGTCGCCAAAAACCGCGGACCAAAGTACCTCAACGCCGACGGCGGCGTCTACCACCTCGTCGCCCCCTTCGCGACGGCCAACCAGACGGCAAGCAACTTCACCATGGGCACCGTCACCCTGAGCCCCCTGCTCTCCAACCAGACCGCCACCAAGGCGAACCTCGGCCAGCCCCTGGCCTTCCAGCTCGAGGAGGGCAGCCTCGAGGTCGCCGTCGAGGGGTACGACGCCGTCACGCTGATCCAGGGCGACGTCGTCTTCGTCCCGGCTAACGTTGCCTTCACCTACGCCGCCTCGTCCGCCTTTACAAAGTTCCTGTACGTCAGCGGCGGCGGTGACGGCTTCGACTACCAGCTCCTTCAGCGCGCTGTCCCTTGGTCGTATGCCACGTACCCCATCGACGCCGGATTCACTGTGCAGTAAAAGAGGGTGATGTTGCTTTGGGGCAGAGACAGGGTGACAGAGGCTTAGCCTCTGCTCCAGGAACTTTTACAGTACTTCCAAACGTTGTACATTTTTTCCAGAGATATTGTACATGAAATCCTCCTCGCAGAAACAGTTTTTCTACTTTTCTAGTGTAAATATGTTCTCCTGCTCGTTATACCCCCGGGATGAGCAGCCCACAAGCCGCATGAGGCCGACGGCGTCAAGACTCCCGAGGTACCATATGCATTTTCTATCAGATAGTAACAACATTACATCCTTTTGGTAATCTAGTCCAGGTCACTTTGGTGGCAGTGTTTCCCCCCCTTTCGTGATGATGAGATGGTTCATGGAGGTTTGCTAGTCATGAAGCTAGTTACACCGCCTCTGAGTCGAGTAGAAACACTTGGTACGGTGTTTTGAACTGCCGAGGAGGGGTCTGTGAGATGGGTCCAGCGCAAAGCTTGGAAACCCGCCTCGTATGAACAATTCACACTCACGTCCCCTCGCTAGGTATGGTCATATTCCACGTCCCGCCCGGCGAAGCAGTGGTTCCTACCGGGCTAACTTTGACCTCGTGTAAGAGGTCAGCGGGGAATCATAACACCAATTTCCCCGCGAGGCTTTCCACCGAGGCGAACTTCCATCGCAGCGAAATCTCGCAAATCTTCATAACGGTATTCTACTCGGACCGATCACGTAACCCAAATCACTCAACCTTGCGAGTAGCGGATTCTGCGACGAATGATTGTCTAGGGCATTGAGCAAGGCAGACTATTGCCTATACCTCGCCGCAAAGGAAGATGGATTTTCCCCATCTCGAACAAGGACATACCGTCCTCGAAGGAAAACCGAAAAGTTCCATGGTTTGCAAAGATTAATACCAACGCTAATACCATGTGTTTTTGGCAATGGTGGTTCTTTCTTTACCCAGGGAAAGGGGGGCGGGCGAACTTTTGGGAAAAGGGGCTTGGGTGGGTGCACAGCCACTGCCCCGTGGAGTTGTCGACTTGACTAGACTCAGTTCCACTTCGGTCCAGGCAGACGTTAGATCTAGTTATATTGATGAAGCGTATTAGAGTGTTTTCGATTTGCTGTCGAGATAATTTGCTAACTTGATAGTGGTGTGGTCAATATCGCCATCGGGGGGGTTCGAACTTGGAAGTGTCCCATGACATCACAGTAGGCTGGGAAGAAGCCCAAGTTTAGCTTCACTCTTTTTCTTGATATTTCTCCCCTTCGTCTTGGAAATTGACTATAACATGATTTTTCAGGGCGGTTCACAATGAGGATCGCGAAGGAATTGCATTTTCAGCGGTCAGGCATCTCGATGGAATCTTCAGATAACCAACCAACTTGGAACTTTTGTTGGCTTCGTGTATTTTCCAGCTCATCTCACCTAGCATGAAAGCTGCAGAATATCAGAGGATGGACTATTGATTTCTCTATTGCCAAGTTTTCGAATGAATCACTTACAAAACTGAAAAAGGTCAAAAAGGAAAGGAAGGAAAGGGCTGGTGATCACTTACGCTAGAATTCACGCCCCTGTCCGGACTCGAACAGCGCGCCCCTCGGACCAGCACGGCTTCATTGGAGTATTTGTTTTGGCTTCTCTGCGTCAGAGTATAAACCACCCGGCCAATTGGCCGGATGGGTGCTGGTGACAGAAACGGATGATTAGACTCCTTATGTACCAGAGGCAGGTTAAGGAAGGAGGGACGTAGAGGTTAGGAAGGAGCGAGGCGGTAAGCACCTACCATAGCATTCACCGTTGATTCAAAGACTTGTTCATATTCGTTTCGTAGATAATTCTACGCGTTCATCACTTTTGGCTGTGCAGAAGGTTCTCCTGAAGGCTCATGAAGAAACCTCGAGGAGAATATCGTAGGTTCACTCTCTCAAAGCTTCATACGGCAGCATTGCTTGTTTAACTTATTCTCGAACTTGTTCAAGAACATGGTATAACATCTTCTATATCTTCTCCTTGTGATATGTAGAGCTCATTGTCTTTCTATCGGTCGAGTGCTCGGTGCCTTTGCCTTAGACGCGAGGATGGGAGGAATGTAGTTCTTGTGAATTACTTTGTACCTCCTCTTACTGAGTCGATAATACTAGCACCCTAAGATAGTATCATTTAATTACAGAAGAGATCATGATGTTGCTAGCCATGTTCGTGGCGCCCTCTTTCTTACGTATGCAGCAAACGTTAAATGGGCGTGATACCTGGGGCCCTACTCCAAGTATATATATCAGTTTAGACGAGAGCCTAGGAAAAGTGAACCTCATAACTGTATGTTGTAGGTCCCGAATCTATACAGTTGCATTCTTCTGTGTGGATTGACCGTGATATTTGCCAAATTCTTCACTACTTATGGTCAAAAGACGAATCAGCATACGCAAATCTTCAACAATTTCTGAAAACACAACTTCGACTTGACGGTCGGACCAGGCGAATGACAAGGAAGAACAGCTTCTCCCAGTCGGAACGTAAGAAGGAAACGAAAAGACAGCCTGGAGGGCTCCAGGCGCCCGCATCGCTCCGGTCAGCTTCCCCGCCCCGGAAAGACGAAAACAAATGTATGGCGTGACCCGATGCGTACCAGCGGCGCAGCCTCTGCACGCAACCTCGCATGTGTTCTCGCTCCAGAGGAATTGAGACCCGAGCCCGTCTCTGTCAAAATGAGTCTCCATGGTCACGAGGTATTGGCAAGTAACTCAGTGGCGGAGCACCTTAGTACGCCGGACAAAATATACAGATACGTTGCCGTGCTGTCTCATCACTACTATCCTTCTCATCATCCCATTCCAAACTTCTCGAAGTGTATCACCAAACGTCTAAACAGAGATTTAGTAAGAGAAAGCAGTACTGGTAATCATGGAAGTCGATTAGTAGTAGCAGCAGCAATGATCTATCACCTTCCGCAACTGCGCCATATGACATTCATGCTAGGACGAGAGCCGGCCACATCTCCGGCCCATTCTCTCTCGCCACTACCATTCTCACCGATTGTCATGCTTGTCAGAACGCTGCTCTCTCGACCATTTTATCCACTTCATGTACTAGTTACTGCTTATCATACTGGGCGTATTGGGCGGCTGATGGTTGTGTACCCCCTTGATAGGGTAGAGAGATGTAAAGCTTGGGAGATGGTCTCTCGAGGTTCCAACGACGAAGAGCGTTCCCTTGGAAGCATTTAAGAAAAGTGTGCTGGTGCACTGTAACATTCACAAAGACGACAAAAGCACATGACATATGGTGTAACAAAATGTTTGATGCTTATTCGATACGACGCAATTGCTCAATCCAGAAAGCTGGCTAGTAACAAGGAAACTTTTCGATACGACCGTAGCCCTGTTATGTACAAAGAAAGATGCCAAACAGATGTCTAGTACACAAGACGCAAAAAAACTAGTACACCTCGAGGACGTAGCGGCCATCCTCCTTGAGCTTCTCAATCTCGTTGCGGGCATTGACCTTCTTGCCGCTCATCTTGGCCTCGACGTTGATGGCCTCCATCAGCACGTCCGTCACGTCGGGGACAGGCCACGTGGGACCGCACAGGTAGAAGCTGCCCTCGTCGCGGATGTACGACTGCACGACGTCGCGCATGGACTCGCGCATGCGGTCCTGGATGTAAATCTTGCGCGGCTGGTCGCGCGAGAAGGCGGCGCCGAGGTGCGTGATGACGCCGGCGTCGACGTAGGCCTCCCACTCCTCGCCGTACAGGTACTCCTCGCGCTGGTGGCGGGAGCCGAGGTACAGCAGAATGGAGCCGATCTCCTCGCCGCGGGCCTTTTGCAGGGCGCGGTACTGGACGAAGGCGCGGAAGGGCGCCAGACCGGTGCCGAGGCCGGCCATGATGAGGGGCGCCTTGGAGGAGGTCGGGAGCTTCATGACGGAGGGCTTCACGGAGGCGACGACGGTGGCGCCGACGGGGAGGGCGGAGAGGTAGCGGGTGGCGTGGCCGAAGCGGTTGCGGCCGCGGGGGTCGACCCAGTCGACGACGACGATCATGAGGGCGACCGAGGTCGGGGTCACGGCCTGGGCGGAGGCGATGGAGTACTCGCGGCGCTTGAGCGGGGCGATGATGCGGACGAGGTCGTGGAAGGACGGGCGGGCCGAGGGGAACTCCTGGAGGATGTCGACGTAGGTGACGAAGTCGACCTCGGAGCGCTGCTTGAAGTCGGCGGCGCCATCGGCACCGCCGAGGCTGGCGAGAACGGCCTTTTCGCGCTCGTCGGCGGCGAACTCGGACAGGGCCTCGTAGAAGCGCTTGGGGGGCTTGCCGAGGACGTCAATGTTCTGCTTGAGGGACTGGTAGACGGTGCGGGTCTCGAAGGCGGCGTTATCCTCGCGAGCGGGCACCTGGACGAGGGCCTCCGGGTCGAGGCCGTACCACTTGATGAAGGCGCTGACCTCCTCGTGGTCGTTCTCGGCGTGGATGCCGAGGGCCTCGCCAATGTCGTAGGTGAGACCAGAGTCGCCGAGGTCGAACTCGATGTGGAAGATGTTGCGGTCGTAGTTGCCCGGAGTGAGGCGGCGGTTCTCCTTGACGGTGATGGTGTGGGTCTTGACGGGCAGCTCCGGGCGCAGGGCGCTCTCGGTGCCGTAGGCCTCCTTGAAGGCGAGACCCTTGGCCGCGGCCTGCCAGTCGACGAGCTGGGAGGTCTCCTCGACCTCCTCCTTGTCGAAGCCGACAAAGCTGTTGGGCTTGATAGTAGCGGGCAGGGGGCTGACGACGACGTCCTCGGGGAGCTCGGCCCAGGCGGACTGAGACTCGACCTTACGCAGGGCCTGGCCGAGGGCCTCCTGGGTCTCGGCGAGGGTGCTGGAGAAGCCCTCGGGGAGGGCAATCTTGGCGACCTCCTCAGCGGTGATGTCGGAGCGGGCGATCTGGAGGAAGGCAAACTCCAAGAGGACCTTGACAGCCTGGGACTCCTTCTCGGCAAAAGCGGAGGCGTCCAGGATGTAGAGCTCGATGGACTTATCCTGGATCTGCTTGCGCACGACAGGGGAGAGGCGCTTCTCGATGTCCTCCTCCTTGAAGCTGGGGAGGTTCAGGAGAAGCTTGCCACCGGCCTTGACGCTCTTGATGATATCGAGGTCCTTGAGGAGCTTCTCCTCGCCGACGGCAACGACATCGGCCTCCTCAACGGCGTAGGGCGCCTCAATGGCCTTCTTGGAGCTGCGGATATCGGTGCGGACGATACCACCCTGGAGCAGGTTGTCGAACGACTCGTGGACGTACACGTTGCTGGTAGACTCGCGGGAGAGCAAGTTGCTGACAACAGCGGGGGAGTCAACGGCGACAGAGTTGTCAACGTCCCAGAAGGTGTACTGGTGCGCCTGAACCAAGGCGGGGAAGGGCTTGGACTCGGCCTCGGCGCTGAGGAGCTTGCCAAAGATGTCGGCGACGGTCTGGGGCGTCAGGGCCTCCGAGGCGGAGTACTTGACGTCCGAGACGGTGGGGTCCTGGCGCCACTTTCCAGAGAAGGACACGGAGGTCAGAACGTCGGTGTAGAGGGCAGACTGCAGGGAGGCGTCGTTGACGGAGAGCTCGTCCTTGACCTGGCCCAGGACGGAGATGGACCTGGCGGAGGCCGGGATGCTGGCGAGGAAGGCCTCCTCGACAAAAGGGCGGTACACGCGGACGTTGATGGCGCCGACCTTTGCGCCGTCGGCGGCGAGGCGGGTGACGACCTGCTTGGCGAGCTGGGTCTCGGCGCTGCCAAAGACGACGAGGACGGCTTCGGCCTGGTCGTGTCCGTGGTACTCGAACAGGTTGTAGGCGGTGCCGAGCTCGTTGTTGAAGAGTCTGAGGAGCTCAACGACCTTGCCGGCGTCGTCGAGTCTCTTGTTCAGGGACTGGACCTCGCTGGAGATCTTCTTGTAGGTCTCGGCGACGCCCTTCTTGTTGAGAGCGTCCGAGGCCTTGAGGGTCTGCTTAGCGAGCTTGACGCCGTCCTCGACTCCCAGGTTGGGGGTGAGGGCGGTCATGAGAGTGGCCAGGAGCGCGGTGTGCTGGCTCTCGTGGTCCTCGGTGGGGTCGAGGTGCTTATTGAAGACGTCCAACAGGCCGGCGACCTTGGAAGAGATCGCGGCCCTCTCAGAGACACCAGTGGACTCGGAAGTGATGTTGTTGTAGAGGTCAGCGATGCCGCTCTGGCTGAGGGCGTCAACGACGCGAGAGGTCTCGCGGGCGAGTCTGACACCATCGTAGATGTGCAGCGTGGGCATCAGGGCGGCCATGAGGGTGGCGAAGAGGGCCATGTGCTGAGTTTCGTAGGCGCTGGAGCTGGCAACCAAGCCGAGGCCAAGGTCCTCGGCGGTGCGCAGCGCGGTGTCGTAGTCGGAGACGAGGCCGTTCGCGGCATCGTAGTCGAGAGCTGCGACGTGGGCGACGAAGGGGGAGGCGACGCCGTACAACAGGCTCAGCTGGTCCAATGCGCCGCGGAGGTTCTTCAAGCTCAGCGTAGGAGCGAGCAGGGTCTGGGGGAGGTGTCTCTTGGCCAGATCAAAGTCGGGGCTGAAGATGTAGCCGAGGGCGAGGGCGCCGGCGCCGGTCCTGGTCTGGAGCTGGATGAGGTCGGTGGTCTCGCCGTGGATGTTGCGCTCTTGGGCCTCGGCCCATGCCTTTGCGGCGACGTCGAGGTCAAAGGTGGGAGCGGAGTAGGAGAAGATCTTGTCGGAGAGCAGGAAGGCGACCTGCTGGACGAGGAGCTGGGCCGTCACGTAGGTAGGACCGGAGATGGAGGAGAGGGCCACGGGCTGGCCAAAGGGAAGGGTGGAAGAGACCTTCTTCTGAGGGGCGGATGAGGGCGACGACTTCGCGTCAACGACGGCCGCAGAGCCCGTACTCTCTTGCTGCTTGAATTGCATCTTGGGAGGTTTTGGAGAGGACGAATTGGGAATAAGTACAGCAAAGAATATGTGATTAAAGATGGTCCAAAATACACGGAGGACCAGAAGACAGAGCCTCACCACTCGCAAGAGAATGGTTGCTACTGAGAGACAATTGGGACACTCAAGAGCAAGTTGTACAAGTCACTTGCGTCAACCTGAACGAGAGATGAGCTTCTTCGTTCTAGGAGGACCTTGAGGTTTGTAAGTGAGGAGAGGTAAAAAAGGAAGAGAGGTAGAAGTTCAAGAGATGTTCTCGTCTTAGGAGACTCCGAACAGGTTCCGAGCATATAAAAAAAAAGTGAGAGCAGGACCGGCAAAGGAGACCCTCTAGCCGGCACTCACCTTTCAAGCACGGTTAGCTAGCTAGCACCGGGAACCGAGAAGCGCACTCCATTGACTCCATTGCAGCAGGCAATAAGAGACGGGCATTTGTCAGGCATCTTGCTGTCTGGTGGCAGGCGCATTGCTGTCTGCTTTGCTGCTGCTGCTGCTGCTTGTTCGCGTGCGAAACTCGGCGTTTGGAAATTGTTGAAGCTTGGAGAATTGCGACTAGGGGACAATTGCGCCATCGCGCGCCAATGAGCGACCGGGACCCATCTGCAACGGCCCCACATTGCACCATTTCCGATCCACTCGACGTCCCTTCCCTCCACGTTCCCTGGGCCTACCGGTGCACCCAGGGCACCTCCGCTTACCAAATCCGCAATCTTTTGGTCTGGGCTCAGAATTGCGTGCTCGACCATCCGGAAATGCAAGCCTCTTTCGCCCCAGATTCTGACCATTTTACATTCATCGGTGGCGGGCACGCCTCATGCTTTCACTGCCCGTGTCATTGATTCAAGGCTGTCGGTCGGCCTGCCCGGCAATCGGCGGACGCGGTATCCGCTCGGTCACGGCATCGGCTTCCGCTCTCCGTCGTCACCATTCAACTACACCCCATACTGATACTCACAAACTCCCATAGTCAGTGCCCAATCATGTCGTTCGGTCCGTTTTGAAGGACAGATCACGATGTCGTTGTTATAACAACTCAAAAAAATGAGGTTGAAAGGAGCAATTGCTTGAATGATTGGTCCAGATGCTATTCAGCTGCTCTGTTGCTGGAACCTTATACCTGTCGTCCCATATGACCACTCCTGTTCGCCGTTTCCGGACAGTCTCCACTTCAATTGCTGTCCGTCCTTTACAAAGGGAGACCGACATCTTCGCCATATTCTTGTCCCAAGGTAGATGCCTAACCCATTTTTAGATGTAGATGTTGAAGTTGTGGGATAACCATATTTCTCGGGTTATTTTTGTCTTTTGAGTTGGTAAGATCTAATTTGGGGCTTCGCATGAGATTATCGTTTTTGCGTGTGGCGTGTAATTCTCGACCAATTTGGTCTCGCTTGACATCAATATGCACAGCAGACCAATGCTGTTCTGCAAAGAGATCGATCATAGGGATTTGAGACTCAAATTGTGAAGGGCATCTCATAGTATTTGTAACTTTTCTTCAATGACCATCAACAATCCTCTTTTCTATTCAGCACATAGGTATCCTCTAGTAAACAAAAAAAGTGGTAATACACGGCACAACCGCCATACCCTCCCTACTCAATCTTCTTCGCCCGGAACCCAAGCCACGGCACCTTACTCCTCAACGCCAACGAACTCAGCACGACACTGATACTAGACAGCGCCATCGCGAGACTGGCCCACACAGGATCCAGCCGCACGTGCTGCCGCCCGCCGTTCACGACAATCGGGTACAAACACCCGGCGGCAATGGGGATCGCCAGCAGGTTGTAGATGACAGCCCACCCGAAATTGACCTTAATCCTCCTGAACACGGTCCGGCTGAGCGCGAGCAGCGTCACCACGGCCCGTAGGTCGCTCGTCACCAGCACGAAATCCGCGCTCGAGATAGCCACGTCGCTGCCGCTGCCGATGGCGATGCCCACGTCTGCCTTGGTCAGCGCCGGCGAGTCGTTGATGCCATCGCCCACCATGGCCACCATGGCGCGCTTTCCCGTGTGCTCGTCGCCCCCGCCCCCGGTTCCTGCCCGCGCCTTGAGAACCGATTGCAGGTAGGTGATCTTGTCCGCCTTTTCCCAGGGAAGCACCTCGGCGAGCACGTTGTCCGGGTCGATGCCCACCAGGTCCGCGACGGCCTTTGCGGTCACGATGTTGTCGCCCGAGAGCATCCAGACGCGGGTGCCTTGCTCGTGGAGGGCCTTAATGATACGGATTGCCTCAGGCCGGATGGGGTCGGCGATAGAAAGCGCCGCGACGAGGGTCCAGGGGTGGTCATCTGACGTTCTGGTAGAAGGAGTAGCAGTAGGTCTAGTAGCGACCAAGGCGACCGATTTAGCCTCGCTCTTCCATTTCTGCAGTTGAGACGTCACGCCTTCGTCAAAGTGGACAACGTGATCGCGCATCAGCGACTCGTTGCCGACAATCATGTCAAATGCCTCGGCGGGCTTCGCTCCGCGGTTCGTGGCCTTCATGCCCTTGCCTGGCAGTTCCTGGATGCTGTCGACGTCGACCCAGGCGTCCGTCTGCGAGGTGCAGTAGGAGACGATGGCTTTTGCCACAGGGTGGCTACTGTTCTCCTCAACCGCTCGCAAAGTGGCCAAAACCATGCCACGCTCGAGGCTGCTCCCCTCGAGGTAGAGTCCGGCGTCCGTGACCTTTGGCTCACCGCCGACGGTGAGCGTGCCCGTCTTGTCAAAGACAACTACGTCCACGTTGCTAGCCTTTTCAAACGCCTCGCCTCCTCCCTTGGCGAGAATTCCATGCTTGGCTGCGAGACCACCGCCGACAAAGATGGCTGTGGGAGCTGCGAGAGCGAGACCGCAGGGACAGGCGACGACGAAGACGGCAATGGCAAACTGAAGCGCAAAGCCAGCCCATCCGCCCTCTGAATCGAGGTAGTCTCGAGGAAGGACACCAGCGTAGCCGAGAATCAACCACGTGAAGAATGTGATCACGGCAATCAGGGTGATGATGGGGACAAAGTAGGCCGTCAGCACGTCGGCGACGCGCTCCATCGGCGCCCTCTTTGTCTGACCCTCTCGAACGATGGAGACGATCCGGTCCAGCATGGAGGCGCCCGCTGCACCTGTGATGCGTACCTGGATAGCGGAATCCTTGTTGACCGTACCTGCGTGGACCTCGTCGCCAGGTACCTTTTTGATGAGGCGGGACTCGCCTGTCAAGCTGGACTCGTCGAAGCTGCCTTCGCCCTGCACCACGATTCCATCTGCGGCGGGCGACGCACCGTGAGGCACGCGCACAACGTCTCCATACTCGAGCATGTCCACGCCAACAGTGGTGTCGGTGGTCTTACCAATGGAGTCCTTGGTGACGAGGATAGCCGTGGTAGGTCGCAGCTTGCCCAGCATCTCGACCGCGTCGCCAGTTTTCGACTTGCTGTACGATTCGATCAGACGGCCCAGGAGCAGGAAAAGGGTCAGGAAGACAACGGAATCAAAGTAAAACTGCGTGTCGTCAACCTTTGCAGGTCTGTTGATGGCGGCAGCAATCATCTGGCCAATAGAAGAAAGGTAGGCAATGGTTGTCCCGAGCGACATGAGCATATTCATGCTTCCAAACTTGTAGAATCGACGAAGGATGGGTGTCTTGCTGCCCTTGCGCCACAAGTTCCTAATCTCCTTGATAGCTCTGCTGTGGAAGACGTCGGCCCCAAAGAAGTAAACCGGCGTCGCGAGGACGAACAGTGCAATCTGGGCTCGGTTGATGCCCAGAGCCCATGGCTTCATGAGGTAGTGCTTGCCCTTGTCCGTGTCGGAGACAAGACTCATGTAGACAATACCAATGATGAAAGTCGGGATGGCGATGACCAACGTCAAGTAGACTCGTCTAAGGAGCTGCTGCTGGTGCTTTTGTGTAATGAGTTTTGAGCGCTCCTCGAGACTGGGCGGGTGGTAGATCGATGCCTTGAAGGCGGGATCGGCGGCATCGATGGCGGATAGGATTTGCCGAATGGTGAACGAAGGCGCGCTGGGCGTGTACTTGACGGTAACGAGTGGCTTCTCGTGAGTGGGTTTGGAAACAACCTTTAGCCGGTGTGTGAAGGATGTGAGAGAATGCGTAACTCGGCTGGGGCAATGTTGACAGTAGAGGCCCTTGATTGAGATCTGGACCGTCCTCTCTTGCGCGCCCTTATTCTCAGTCTTGACCTTTGATACGCTGTCTAGTGTTGCATCATAGCCCATATCTTCAATGGACTGAACAATGTCGTCTTGCTTGCCTTCAACGATAAAGTCAATGGTGGCGTTGTTAGCCACCAAGTTGACTGCAACGTTGGAGATGTAGTCCTTCTTATTCAGCTGTTCCGTGATGGTGTTGGCGCAGGAAGCGCAGGTCATGCCGCCAATCGCCACAGTTGCTCGCCATTTCTTTTCGTCGCTTTCGTCTCCGCTGAAGTCATCGCCAGGCTCTGCGTATTCCGTAACGCTGTCAAGACTGGCATCATAGCCCATGTCTTCAATGGCCTCCGCAACCTTTGACGCGTTGGACTTGTCTCTGATATCAACCGTGGCACTGTTGGTGACCAGGTTGACAGTGGCATTGTCGATCCACTCCTGCTTGTTGAGTTCCTCGCTGATAGTATTGACACAAGACGCGCAGGTCATACCACCGACAGAGAGTGTGACTCTCCATTTTGTGCCTCCTGAGGCCATTGCTGTGACACTGTCGAGACCATTGTAGAGCGAGCTGCGCACACTGTTGACGTGTGAGTTTAATAGGTCTGCGGTTGAAGCACCGCTATCCTCTGAATCACGGCATTGCTTGCAGTTGAGCAGGTGGGCTTCCCGCTGGGCCTCGGGTGAATCAGAAGACCACTTCGGAGCGAAGGAGAGCAGGCCATCGAGGGCGCCGCCGCTGTGAGCGCCAGCGTTGATGTCCATGACACCAGAATCAGGCTGGGTGAAGGTGATGGTGTCCATGTCGAATTCGGTGGCAGCCGTGGTCGTGACACCGCAAATCTCGAAGCCGGCATCTTGAAGTGACTTGGCCATGCACCGGATGGTGATATCGGGGGTTGGCGTGTGTCTGTGTTCAATGGTGACGACGGAGGTGACAATGTTTGGTGAGACCCAGATGACATCGTGACTGGAGGACTCGCGGAGAGCCTGCTGGATAGAAGAGACGCATGATGGGCAGTGCAAGTTGGCGAGCAGAAATGAGGTGGTGATGCGAGGATGCCTTCCGTCGTCCATCGTCACGGACCGATGGCTCAGTGGCCGGTGTTCCTGCTAGTTGTTGTCGTCGCCGTCCTTTTTGTAGTTAGAATGATGGAGCCGGTGTGGAGGGATGGTAGATGCGTTGGCAGCCTTGAGTGGAATGTTGAGGGAGCTCACGGGAGGGCGACTTGGACGCGAAAGTTGAAACCAAGGTGTGAGTTTTGCAGTAGCTCAGGCCAGCTTTCGGAGAAAGCTACAGGTGGTTTTAGTAAGATACCCGTCCTTGTCTTTTCTCTTATTTGAGATATGCGTGAGGGAGATGCATGGATACGAAGGACTGAAGAAGAAAAAAGCGTAGAAGTAAGGAAAATTGGTAGAATCAAAGGCCGAGTGAACAGCAGATAGATGAGCTTGGGCAGACGATGTTCAGTTTGCTTCAAAGCTCGGTGTCCGAGATTTTTTTTTTCTCCAAATGAATGCCGACGCGAGGGATTGATGCCACGTCCCTTTGATGCAGCACTCCCGAAAAAAAGCCTGCAGTTGCCAGGAAAAGATGTAATATTTACGAGAACGCTACGATGGTTTTACCTTGGCCCCTAGGTTTCTTGATCATTCGGTGTTTGACTCTACTTTTTTGTAATTACAGCGCGGCAATTGTGCTGCTTTGAAATGCTGGACAGAGTGGCCCTTTGCCTCTTTGGGGATGCGCGTTTTGTGCGGTGCAGAATTCTCAGGTATCAGAGTCAGCGACTCACCACTTTTTCTGCAGGAACACGGTGATCGCACTGTCGTATTTCGGAGGAAAGCTACTGTGTTGGCACTGTCTGTTCAGGTACCAAAGACACACGCGTGACGTAATTTGCTCACAATGGGGTCCGTCCAGGTTTCATTTGAGTGCCTCAAGGGGCAGGCACCACAGGCACCCGACTTTGACACGCCAAACCGAGCGTGCCTGTAGTTTGGGTACTGAGTATTCGAATACACAGACTGGAACATACCGGAGCCTTCCATTTCAACATTCAGAAAGCAATGGAAGGCACGAAGGAAACTTGCAGTTCTTCGCCTGCCCTTTTTATCAATAGGAGAGACCAAGGAGCAATGGAACCGTTAGAGACTTGGCCATTAGAAATCATTGTTCAACCTTTCGTTAATTTCACTATGGGTGACACCTTTTTCTTCTGATCTACGACATTCCATCTCCATCCCGTACCGTTATACCACACCCGCTGTCAATCGACCTGTACTAGATCTATCCATGTTCCGTCTTCATTTTTCCAGTGGCAAACCTCATCGGACAGCGTCTATGGCGTCTCCCCCGCATCGCGCTAGCCGCTAGTCGCAGCAAGATCCACGTGGACCCCGATTTCTAAGCGCAGCTGCACTTGCTATTGCTCACTCATCCTCGACATAACACCCGGGCGGATCGCCTCTCAGCTACCCATGTCTGTTCCTGTCGATCTGTCAGGCTGCACTCCCAGACAAGTCGTTGCCAGAGACTGCAGTAACCTCCGCGAGAGCTGGCTCACTCGCGTGCTTGGGTGGAACAAACAATCCAGAAGGCGCCACCATGAACCTCTTACAGAACGATGCCTGGGTAACACAGCTTGCGGCTGACACGTTGATGGAGTCACAATACTGTTGCTCCATGTTATTTCCATGACACAAACAAGGGCAACTTCCACCAATCGATACTTCGACTTCGTTCGATATAGACCTGTCAGGGAATATGTGTACCTCTATTCTTGCTCGCTGATCATACCGCAGAAGGACTCCAGTGGTCGCGACAAACCCGGCCTCTCGCTTGCTCCAATCACCATGACCACTGCGCCCCTATGCTGCCGAAGCTTCGCCTTCGAAAACTGACCAGTCAGCCATCGCCAACCGTCAAAGCAGACTGCACTGGGCTCTAACATGCTCCAACGAAAAATTCTGGAACAATTTCTACGGCCGTGCATCATCATTCGGCAAAAGTCGAGACAGGGAAACTTCGGATAGCATGCTGCCGTACCCATTCTTGAGGTCGGCGAACAGACGCGGGATGAGCCTGAAGGCTATGTCGACATCGGATCAACCGCTTAGGCTGTGTCAGAGGCTTCCAGTTCGAGAGCACCGAACAACACTGCATTTACCCCCTTTGGCGTGCACTATGCGAGAAGCAATCTCAAGCATGTCCATATTCATCAGAGCTAAATCCTCTGCCGGTTTATGGCGGGGCTTGGAGCGTCATCGCGTCGATCACAAGCGCACACAACTCAGCTGAATCCCATGTCAGCGCATCTCTGCGACAGTGGGGCAGTGCGGGCTCATAACGCTGCAAAGTCTACGACCACCTCAAAGATCAAATGCCCAACTTCCTCGTCTTGGCATTACGGCCCTCTCATTGACAATAATGCGGCGATCGACATACCTACTATTGAAGTTCAAAGTCACGATGCGTGTGGGGCTGGGCTCGATACAGATACTGGGTGCTCAAGGCATTTCTTGGCATCGCAGTGTGAGCCGCGAGCTCCGCTATAAGCGTCATCAAAAGACTGCGGATACAGATACTTCAAACGCTACTCAGCCAAGGCCTGGCATATCCAAAGGGACAATAGGACTTGCATGCTTTTCCTCTTTTTGCCATTTGCCTTTTGCCGAGACCTCCACCGGCAACTACAATGCTCGCGAGCAGCTTGGCAAATAGCCCATGCTTCTGGGTGAGAGCCTGGGGCTGAGGACACGGCGCAGCAACTCATCAACGGCCGTTAGGTTTGCCAACACCTTCAAAGTCAACAATGTGGACCAACTCAAAAAAACAACTTAATCACTAACAAACCTACACAGCTCTACGGAGTATTTACCAGCAAGGTGGGAAACGAGGGAAAAGCGAATCGAGGCCGAATTGCACATTAACTCTACTTGATTGCTATCCTTCACTGCATTCTTAACTCACCCCAAGGCTATTGGCCCAAGCCACATTGAATCAACCTTGGTATCCGTATGAATACTCGTTCGGATAGGTGCAGGCACAGTCGATGACGGTAGGCAGACTTACTTCCCCGTGACTTCGCGGTTCGCCCAGCCGGAGCCCTCGGTCTCGCGACGCGGCCATGGTTCTGCAGTAGGTACAATCGCGCGGGGCATGGCCCATGGCCCATAGAGCAGGGTGGCAGGGATGCAAGTCATTTGACCTTGGCGTGAGGCGACCCTTTGCCACGGCCCGTGTCTACGAATCCGGGGGCGGGTTCTCGCGCACCTAGGCCAGGCGTACGCAGTATGCGACAGGTTCACGGCACGCCGCCGCACGCCGCGGCATGCCGCACACCGGCGTTGGGCAAAAGCTGACAGGCGCACTGAACACTTGCTCTTTGGTGAATACTGTTCAAACCTCAAGGAGACAGCTGACATACAGCCGATTGGGCGGGCAGAGGGCACTGCAGTGGGAACCGTCGACTGAGCCCGTTAGACTGAGCCAATATTGCCAGTCATCCGACCGCAAAACCTGGCCCGCCGCCCCCCGACCTCGTGACTCATCTAGCGTCGATTGATGAACACCCCCCAGCCCCTCCGAGCCGGCCTCGACTCTTGAGAGACCCACGCCGACCCCGACCGCCGGCCAGCGGCCAGGCATGGGCTGAAGCTCCGGTCTTCCCAAGTTTACTGGAGCCCAACACTGAACACGAAGCGGAGCACACCCTGCAACTGTCATCCACGTATCCGTATCTTGACCAGGCATGCCTAGGTAGCCTAGGCCAGGGGCAAGGAAGGCCTGGGCCGCCTAGGTCCTTTCTTACGATCACGATCACGACCTCTGGCAAACAAACCTCATCCACTCATACGAATAAGGAGTAGGAATCATGAATACCTGCACAGTACTCGTATGAGGAGGGGAAACATCTTCGCGGGGTCGGAGCCTAAGAATCCTGCTTCCTGGCATGCATTCTTCGTTGCCTTTTCACCCCACCCCAGCCACACATGCACATCCTAAAGCACGGCGGAAATCTGAACGGCGCACGATCATCGGTCGCGCACACCCCTCCCCCTCCTCTTCCAATCCCATATTCCGATCATTGACCGACATTTTTCCCCGACTGCGATTGCAGCCTGAATGCCCCCATCATCCACCAGGATGCGCATTCTGCGATGACCTGGACCTTGTCTTTCTCTTCTCACATTTTCTTCAAGCTTGTGATAACAATGCCTACAGGCACAGACGAAGAGTACCTAGAGAGACGAGAGACGTGGATTTCACCGCATGATGGGGCAAACATACGTGTCTAATAAATGGGGGTGGTTGAGCAAGCAAGACCCCTCCATCCCACGCCAACCCAACCAACCCAAGGCAAACCAACAGCCAACTTGGAAGTGTGTTTGAAACTCTCTTCTTTTCGCTGTCGCCCAACCAAATGTCCAAGATGGCACCTTTTACAGACGTCACTATGTTCTTGGACCCCTAAGAATCGAGAAAACCTTGTCGGCGAATTTCTGGTAGACACTACGTACTTATCCGCCTCACTTTGGCCCATTCCGCCGAATTTATCGCACATGTCATTGACACACTAGGTACCGTACCCGTGTAACCACGTTATGCGTCACGACACCTCTATGTGCATCGCCCCCCAAAAAAACGCCGATGTAGGGTACCTATTCTCAAAACCGTTGGATACACGGCAGATTCGGAGATAAACGTAAGCAGGATGGATGCGAAAAGGAAGATGCCCAAAATACGACGACAGCCTGTGGGCTGGGCCTTTTCACCGGGGGAGGTTTATTCAAGTATAGTGAGCCGCATTTCGATCGAATTCGTCAACCCTCACTCAATCCCCCTCGCCCTCGTCCTTTTCGGATCCTGAACTTCCTTTCACTGGAACCGGAATAAAGCGGACACACTTTCACCACTCTGATGTCCCGACCCCAGATACCTTTTTCGGGATCCTCCGTGAAGGGGTTCCGGAATACCTACCTACCTACCCTCTCTCTCAAGTGACCCAAAGACCCGGAACGATGCCCGACGCTTATTTTCGCGGTAGCACCGTAGTACCGTAGTACAACGTAGCGGTAGCGTCAGATCTAAAGGGGGCGGAGGGCGGAGAGATGGGGGAGGGGGAAGGAAGGAAGAGGAAAAGCCTAGATCTAGGTTGTGAGCTTGTTGGATTTTTGGAAATCTGTCATGAGCCTGGGCTGTCAGTGTTCATGTCAAATACGGTACGCTATTATCAAGCGGATTTCAAGGCTGCCTAATCGACTATCCCCCGCGATATCCAAGGCCTGGACCCTCCTCCTCCTCCGATCCCACCGCCGGCACCGGCATCATCGACCGCTATTCTCCGATAAGGTACCTAGGGAAGGTTGGAATTAGGAAGGGGAAGGGGAAAGGGGAGTGAACCAAGCCAACAGGCCCGTATCCAAACACACTTCCAAATCTGTCTTTCATCCTCCTTTTTCCCCATCCACCCATCTCCTTTTTCCCTTCCTTGAATCGGTGAAGAACAAGATCCAGAGGCTTGCGGGCTTGCGGTACACATCTCCTTCCGAAGCCACTACCGCACGTAAACGTCCACGCCCTCCAGTCCGCCTCCGTCCGTTCAGCCAAAAGTCATCACCCCCGTGAAAAAACCCGTACCCGGTCTCCCCAACACCCGCATTCATCGTCGGGAAATCCCATAGGTCTCACTTATTCCTTTCCCCCCCCCCGGTTCCTTCAATCCCAAATACGGATACTCGGTACCTCTAGATGCCGAAATCGTCTACCCAAGGATCGGGTGTGACGAAAAAGACCGTTACGATTGCAATCTTCGATCCTTGGGGGCTTTAAGGTTTCTTCTGTTCTCTACTTCTCCGAGGTCCTGACCGCATCCTTTGGAAGGGGGGAAGAACCAAACGCAGAAACACACCGACAAAAGGTTGCTGCATAGAAAAACTCTCTCTCTCTCTCTCTCGTCCGATTCATGCCCCCCGTACTGCGCACGCTGATTTGCCCTGCCTGTCCTGCGTACTGACGTCGCTTGGTGCATGTTCATGACTAGAGTGAATCTGTCGACCCAACCTACAGCTATTGACAGTCCAGTATGGGGTAAAAAGATAAGCTTCTTCATCAAGTCATGGCACGTCATGCAAATCAGTACAATCAAGAATGTTTACCCTTCCAGAAATGACCCGTCATCGTGAAGAGTAACAAAAAAAAAAAAAAAAAACAAGAAATGCTCTGCATCACCTTGGAGAAATCGACTACATCACCGACGGCAGGGAAAAAGAAAAAGAAAAAAAAAAGTATCGGAACAATCCCAACTGCATGCGATCCCGTGAGTATGCCGCGGGCAGACATGAGAACACGGTGAAATGACCGGCAGCGTAGCATCGCCTCTAGGTTACCCCCCCCCACAATTGTCTTTACGGGATCAAATGTCTCGCATTGTCCGCTGAATGCGAATTCCTTCCCTCTGGGCTGCTCACGGTTCACCACCACCACCACCACCACCACCACCACCCCCACACCGCCGGTTTGGCTGGCTGGCTGGCTGCATTCACCCGTCACGAGGGGTTCTCATCAAGACATACCGGTACCATACAAGAATAAATTTTTCTCATTAGCGCCAACCAGCCGGTCTAGGTAGACCATGATTCCGGACTCTGTCAAAGTCTGACCCGAGCTGCAAGCAGGAGTCGACTTCACCGTTCACGATAACCAAAGAGTCGGGAACTCGAGATAATTGTTTGGAAGCGGGCCAAGGCCCGTTGCTTTCATTTGTAGGGGTATCAAGTTTCGCAGTTGCGACTTCGATGAGTGACCCGCGTATTGCTGCTAGGCTAAAGTATGTGCCAGACTGTCTAAGCCGAGGCGTGCCAGTTTCCCCAATCCTAATCCCACACGACGACCCTCTACCATGCGAGGACGTCAAATGACCCAAAGAAGAAGAGAAAAATCATGTTCATGAATGTCCGCCCAACACCGTTCCATATATGCAAATGCCCGAGGATGCTCTATCCTCGATTCGTAGTCCATGTACCACCAGTCCATTACCAACGCCTTTGGATAAAAGAAAAAGGAAAAAAAGATGGTGAAATCAAGTCTGTCCCCCCGGATGTCTCTATAGCACAATCCAACACCATGCTTTTTTTGGGGGGTGGCTCAAAACGTGAGAAAAGTTGTAAAAATGGAGGCTGTGACAAAGGTGAAAATTGTGTTGCGCAGCAGGTTTACCGCACAGTCACGGCGCCGCCGAAGACGCGGCCCCACATCCCGCGGCCCATGCGGGCTCTCTTGGCCTTTGTGCCATCTTGCATGTCGCGGAGCTCCTCGGTACTGATTTCGTAGGGCAAAAGAGGCTTACGCTTCGGAAGCGTTGATGCAGGCTGCTCAATGTGCACCTCCACTGGCGACTCGTACAAGCTACCGTTGGGAACATACATGTACGGCTCGTCGGCGGGGTTGTCGAGAGGCGTGGTGGCACGCGATTGAGACCGGCTCGATGCCACTGAAGGAGCGTAGGAGCTGACGGAGCTGCCGTAGCTGCTGCTGTAGCACAAACCAGGAGGAGTGATGGAAGACCCGCTGTACGTGCGGGCGTGGTCGGGCGATTCCAGGCGGGAGCGGGAGCTCGCACGCGATGACGGGGGGCTGGGGTAGGTGTTGTACATCATCTCCTCGTGTCTGCGGCGCATCTCCTCCTCTTGCTTGCGGCGGCGTGCGATGCGGCGGGCATGCTTGGCCTCGATCTCGGCCCGGATAGGAGCCAGGAAGGGGTCAAGCTCGCGGTAGAGATCCTCCTCAGAGATTCTGAGCTCCCAGTCGAGGAGGAAGAGAAGCTGCTTCTCCATCAGATTGACTTCCGTTCTGCTGAAGCCAAAGTTGGAGAAATCATTGTTGACGTGGCTGTAGGTGGCCCAGTGCTTGTTCTTGGGTGAGCTGTCGTTGAGGTACTTGGCGGTCAGGATGAGGGCAGCAAGGAAGATGCGGTGTGTTGTGCATCGCAGACCGCGGGCCATGGGCTGGAGGCGGGACTTGAGTCTGGTGAGGTAGACCAGAGTAGACATCAGAGTAGGGACCTGGACGTTGGAGGAAACAACGAGTTGTGTAATGAAGGCCTCGAGGGTAGGCAAATCGGCGTCTTCGGTGCGAACGGCGCGGGGCTCGGGTGTCCTGGGTGGCGTCGGGGGAAGCTGCTGTTGACGTTGGGCCTCTGCGGAAGCGGGAGGCATCAGAGCACTGTCGCATGAGATGACATTGTAGGCGGCACCGGCCAAGTACGAGATCATGGACTTGCTGACGGGTTGGTAGACAAAGTGGTCGAGGGCGGCGGCGTTGAGCTCGGCCAAGCTGAGATGTGACCGTGACTCCATTGTGTATGTGTAATGTGGTTGAGGGTGAGGTGGTTGGTAGTGAAGGATGGAGATGGAGATGATGATTCCAAGTGGAGTCGTAGTAACAGTCAAGGGCTCCTTGGTGTAGAAGGAGTGTTCCTTTTGTTGTTGGTTGGCGAAGAGTTCGTTGAAGAGTGACGAAATAAGAGGAGATTGGAGAGAATGGTAAAGGGCAGGCTGGGCTGATATATTCAGACGAAAAGGAGGGTACGAGCGTGGTGTGCGGCGAAGTTCATATGCCTCGTCGCAATTGCTGGGGCCAGCCTCTGGGGATGAGCCTGGTAGAGAGGGATGCGGAACAGCCAGTCGTCAGTGGGTGACGTGCGGTCCACGAGGCTGAGTGGGCAGGTTGTCAGGGGGTCGCTAGTCAAGAGCTAGCGTAGTAGGGGGTTAGTTTTTTAGGGGAGTCTCAGCAGGACGCCGACGGAAGTGCCTGCTGGGGGGGCTTGGATGCTTGGGGTGGGCTGGAATGCTGTAGATCCCAGGGGTGCAGGGGTGTGAAGGCCAACAGGGGGGAGGGGCGTGCTTGGGTTTGGGTGGCAGGGGGTGGTTAGGGAGGCGTGGACGATGCTCCGAATGGAAAAGAGGTGTGTCGATAAACCACCAGCAGAACTGGACAAGAAAGTTGTCCAAAAGAAGCGAGGTCGCAGGGGGGGTAAGCGGACTGGCCGGCAGGGGTCTGGATCTCTAGACTCTCGCGGGTTGCAGACTCGGTGCGAGCGGCTGCAAGTCGGTGGGTTTGCTTTTCGTGCTGCTGTATTTAACCTTCAAATCAGAGATGGGACTGTGGCGCTACCCTCTTGGAGAGTAAGTTCGCGTACGGTCTGAGTCTGCCCAGACGAAGGAGTGTGATATTGTTGCTGCGAGGTTCTCGCAAGTGGCCTTGGCGGTGCAAAGATGCCACGGTCGATAGGGCACGGAAACAAGTAAATCTCGTCGGTATCAACGGAGAGATTGGTCTAGCTGCGGTGTTGTGGGTATCGTTGCAATGATTGTGAATGTGCTGGTATAGCGGAATAGAAAAACGATTTCGGCGATGTCGGCGAGTATCCGGCAGGTGGCGATTTGTGAATGTAGTAGAATGGTAGACGCCAACGACGTCGGCAAAGAAGGACGAAAGGGCGCTGGTCAAGTGGGTTTCCTAGATGCTGGAAACAGAGAAGTTGGAGTATGGCGTCTAATGACTATTGCGATTGTTCAAGGCGACGACAATGGCAGTGAACAGACCAAAACCCAAACTTCTGGAAAATGCCCGGTGGCCTATGACGAATGGAGGAATAGGACAACTTTTCAAGGTTCTGCAAACGGACGCTGAGAGCCGAGTCAAGTTTGCCAAGCGCTTGGAAGAGTTGCGGGTGAGGAGGTGACGGCGTCAAGTAAATCGACCCGGGGGCGAGTCAGGGATTATTGCGGCCTGTGGTTTTTTTGGGTTTGCGTTTAGGAGAAAGGGTCAAGACGGCGATGTGATTTCCTCGTCTCGTCGTGAAATGAGCTTGATGCGTCGACCACTGTCTAGGACAGATTGAGCCAACGGTCGGCGATTTGAGTTGGATCGGATTGATTAAGCAAGTGAAGATTGACGGCTGGGTCGTGCGTCGTGAATCCAAGGCTACTCGGCAGCGAGCGGGATGAGGGAGTGGGATGGAGTATCCGTGAGGTATCGGTATTAGTTTGCTCTACCTGAAGGCGGTAGAAGCGGCAGGGCGGCGATCCGTTTGAGGATCGAAATTATTCGCAACGACGAGGACGGTCGAATCAGAGCTTCCGAGCCAGCGGACGGTGCAAGACGAATGTCGATTGTTGATTAATTGTTCTCGGAGCCGCGGGGCGGTTGCGATGCAGTCGGATGTGCAGCAGAGCAGAGCAGCTGGTCAGCAGCAACAGTGTGCTTTGTTCGGCCGGGATCCGAAGTCCGAAAACGTGAGAGCGGCGGTCGAAGACGGGAAAATGATTGACACTCCTTTCAACTCGGAGCGAGAGACCAGACTCGAAGGTTTGTCCGGCGCAAAGTGTCGCTGACAGATGAATTAAGTCGATATTGACGTTACAGGGCAACAAGGTACCGACGTCAAGGTGTCTAGGAATCGGGATGGTCCTAGAAATGGAGTCTCTCGATGCAACAAGCAATGTGTCCAGAGAGCTGTTCTACTGGACCAGAGTGCTGGGAAGATGGAAATGACGACAGGGCAGTTGTCAAGCAGTGTCCCCTAACGTATAACGTATCCTGTAGAGAAGGTTCGGTAACGTCCAAGGTTGGCCACAACGTGAACCGTGTGTAAGGTCAAAGTTGTATAGTGAGCGAGGCTTTGGCAATGCACTTTTCCGAAGTTGAATCCGCTTTCCACTTCTCAGGGCGATGCAGTGGGGAGTATGGGGTACGTGGACCGACGGGTCAAAATTGCGCGGAGAAGGAGGTAGCGGATACTTGATGCCGTTCTCAAAGTTCTCGACCGTGCAAAGTATCGGGAGTGTGTCCGGTGGCAGCTGGGCGCGAGGCGGTGCAGGTTGTCTTTCTGCGAATGGAAAGCCGCAAGCAGGGGACGTCCAAGTTGGGCAGTTGGGGTCGACTGGATTGGGTGGATGAGATTGATTGAGAACCACACACGCTATGATGCAGTATGCAGCAGGTGCTTGTCCAAGGGTTCGAGGCTTTCGGGCAGAATCGAAGGCGGAATTGAACACGAGGGTTAAAGTGTCGATGGTGAAGAGAGTGTGGGTGATTGATGGATTGCTTGATGGCTGGTGGTTGGGTTGATGGCTGAAAGAATGCAGGCTGGTGTCTGCCTTTTAATTCAGACTCGTGTGGGCGAAATATCCGACGACGACGACAGGGACGACAGGGACGAGACGGAAAATGACGATCCAAGCAAGATTCAATAGATCCAATAAGGAGTATTCGCTTCCAGTTCCAGTTCCAAATCTCTTGGTGATAGAGACGGCGGATGGCGGCCGTGACCAAAGGGATCAAAATTGGTATTATCTGGAGGAAAGCCTTGGCAAGTCGGCAGACGGAAAGGCGCTGGCGGCGAAGTGATGGGATGGGACGAGAGCGCGCGAACGGGCAGGAGCGACGCTTGGTCTGTGTGTGAGAGTGCGTACGAAGTACTCCGTGGTGGTGCACAGTTGGAAGGCGCTACTGGCAGCTGTGGGGCGACAGAACCACTGGAATGGGAAAGTCGTTGGAGGGGCTCGAGGGGGAAGGAGTGACGAGCAACTTGGGGATGTACCTCTCGGAGACGCGATGACCAGCAACGGAGGGGTTCAATATTTGAGAGTAAACAAGAAATTCGAGGAAAGTAAACAGAAGGGTAAACAAGAAGCCCGGCAACTAGAGGAAAAAACAAGTATTGAAGAGATCCGATTCGTATTAACCAGGCCGGCTGTTGTTGAAGATGGAATCGGGGAGAAGAGACGCGTTCTGCGTTGGTAGATCGGTAGCTTCCGGAGTACCTCCGAGTCGGTGCTGTCTCTGCTCCGTCTCCCTGCTTTCGCTGGTTGATGGATGGTGGTGAAGCCCGGCGGTGATGCTATTGGATGCGGAGAGGACTAATGACAAACTGTCGTATTCAATACAACAGCCCTCGAATGCCGGCGATGATGCAAGTTGATTTGGAAATAAAGAAAAAGGAGAATCACGTCCGAGCAGATCAAGACTCAAGATTCAAGACTCAAGAGGGAGGAGGACACAGGGATGAAATATAGTGCTGCTAGAGGCGCTGAGATGAGGGATGAGATCGATATATTTACTTTTGCAAGCCCAAATCCCAAGACCCAAGACCCAAAAGTAAGATTGAGACCACTCATCAAGACCATGACCAAGACCACGGCCCAAATCAAGGTACAAAGTATCCGTACACGCGCAACGCTGGCCCGGGTTACGGACGGGAGCATGATGCAGGATTGGATCCGCTGGTCCTTGATGGCGGCGACGAACAAGAACGACAACAACCGAGCCGCGAACCATTGTGTAATAGGCCGACCTTCGTTTGGGAGTGTCTCACGAAGCCCGTTGACTGGCTGGTACAGCTCGGTTCAAAACTTCAAGGCCCCTCCCACCTCGCAACCCAGTACCGCTGCACACCAGAAGCGATCCCATTTCAGCCAGTGGTTGCAGAAACACCAAGACACGATCCCACAAGCAAGGGCCCATGTCTCCCAAAACAAGCAGCAGCAGCTTTTCTTGTCCACCCAGAGCCCCAGGCGACAGACTGCAGCAAAACATGCGCACGTACGAAGGCCAGCGGCGGCCCGCCAGTAAGATTAAGGTATCTGGAGGAAAGCACTCCGTACGGATGGTTAGGTACCTTGGTGCTTGCCTATTCCTGTTCACTTGAGAGGTACACTTCCAGGTACCTTGTTATCGAGGAAAGTGCACCTCGTACCCGGGAGAAGAAGGAAAGGGAGGCACAGAAGCAGACCCACCCCCAGCCATTCGCTGCTTCTCCATCTGTCAGTCAAGTGAGCTGGCGCCTGCACCTCACGTTGCTTGGACATCCTCATTGGCTGCTACGAGGCGGAAGGAGCAAGTACGATACACATACGTATCCGTGCTTTCATCTGGAGTCGCCCTCCCTTGCCTCTTGCCTCTTGTTGCAGCCCTTGCCTGACGCCTGGCGCTGGTGGTGGGAGCCAGAGATGAAATGTGACTGGATCAAATGAACGAATCCTCAGCCGCCAGCTCACCACCAAAAAAGTATCAACCACGAATACGCATACGGGAGTAGTGGCATACCTACTACCTTGCAGCAAAGCACAGCAGAACAGGCTCAGGCACGCGAGCCAAGGTACCTCCAACGCACGTCAGCTTGCTTTCCGCTGTCACTAACATGATCAGCTGGGTCTACGCATACTGTCCTATACCTACCCCAAAAGACCTGAAAAAGACACAATCGATGCGCGCGGTTCATTGGTGGCCGCGTCCTACCTCGAGTACGCCGATGAAACAAGCGATGGGCAGCTTTCTCCAGCCCTCTCTACCAATCGATTCACGAACATGGCCAAGAAACAAGGCCCTCCGGAGAACTCGAACTCGCTTCCGTCTGGAGGACTGACGACCCTTCAACTCGCTCACCTCGAACTACTGGGCGTCTATGTGTAATCTCCGCAATTCTTTATTTTCGGCTCCCTCTCTGAAACAGCGTATCGACCGGCCTTGCCTCGCCTTACCTGAACGAGACATGATATCGGCCACGTATATCGAGTGTTAGCATGCCGCGCCGCGCACTTCCCGACCGATGAGAACCGGCCCGCGTCGTGACCGATCTTTCTTGACCTGGCGCCGATTCGCCGCCGCCGCCGCCGCCTTGCTTCTCGCCCTCTGCTTAGAACTTTAGGCTCTGGAGTCAAGTTGACCTTACGCCTCCGTGACTCATCTCCTTTCCCCTACCGCTCTGCTGTGTCACGGTTTACCGCTGTTGGGCTGTTGGCCAGGCTTGGCTATGCTGCTCTGATTTGGAGACGCCCCTGCTACTCACCTGTAATCATGCTCGCCTTTGCCAATCTTATCACTGCACCAGAAGGGATCAACACACGTACGCCCTTCTTGAACCTTGAATCTCTTGCTGTACTCCGTACACTCAATGGTTTACCCGTGGGCGGAAAGTATCATCAAACAAAGCCACAGCCAGCTACTGTTCTGCAACCAGTGCTGCTTTGGTGTGCATTACGGCCTACATGATGTCGCCCATCTTCAAGAAAGTCCACATGGACAACGATGAACGCCTCCAGCTTTGGCATCCACAGAGTTGCTCCAAAGGCCAACGCCCGCGCTGGCAAAAAGCCTGAACAGTCTGAACAAAGTGAGACCACGCCCGCAGGTTGCGGCACAGCATAGCCAATCCCGCCTGGGCGATTCCTTGGTTTCGAAATCATCACCAATGTTGTTTCCCATTTCGCATCAACAGCTCAACAGCAAAAGAAGGCCGCAACGGGTCAAGCGTCTGGTGTTGCTCATGAAACGACACACATACAAAGCGCCCTCTTTTTCGGCCTCTGAGACATTTCCTAATGGTTTTGCGTCCTGCCACCAGCTTAACCGTCAGCTACCGGAACACGAGGGCCGTCAGCCAACCACAGTCAATCGTTTTACACTCTAGCGGCCTGTTGGCATACTCAGCAGTGGCTCCCTGTTCACTTCAAAGACTTGGGCTACCTCCAGCCCAGTCCAGCCAGGAAATGTCTTCCAACCCCACGAACCTGAGAACCTCACGTTCTAGCTGGGGGGGGGGGGGGTTGCTCCTTTGTCGGGCTTTCGGGGTATCAGCAACACATTGGATTTCCTGGCGCACCTTGGCTTGCCTGGAAGGGAAGAAGGAGCCGTTAATCGTGTGGCTTCACCTACTCGCCTCCCACTGAAATCCCAAACAGACTTTTCGAGTACACGGAGTTCCTCCACAAGGCGGGAATCTCATCCAATCCTCGATCAAGCACAAAGCCCTCGCCGCAATCCTAGCCCCGAGCTCAACAGTCAGTTAAACGTCCAGGCCAATCAACCCTTGCCGTCTATCAATCACAGCCAAACGTCGAGATATGGGCCTCATGCCTTTCCCATAACCGGTTACCCTGCCCTACGCTGGAGATGATCTCCGGCAACACGCAGGACACGGACTCTGTCTCAATGCCGCCAACAGCCTACAGGCGCAATCCTACCACCCGCCAAAAAGTCAAAAGTTTCGGGTTCGCATGACTGATCGCTCCCTTCCCGCAATTGACAAGAGGGTGTAGCCATGTTGTGGCTCAGAACGAGCTCGTGTTCGACTTCACTGGAGGGAAATGCCCCCTGCTGGCAATATGCTCACGCACTAATCGCTACTCCCGTCCCCTGAAGTAGATCGTTCCCCACGTTACGGTTTCATGTGTATGCCTTTTCATTCCCAATCGAATGCACTCCCCTCCAGCTTTACGTGTCCAAGTCGCGTTTGGGATCACTGCAACGGTTCCCCTATCTTCTTCATTTGATTCTGGCTTCCTCGGGTCAGTGGACCGACGCCGAGACGCAGGGTGAGAGTCGAAAATGCGGAGGGTGAGAAGCTGACAGCCTAGCGCAAGCAAGGACTCACATTCACGCATTATCGTCCAAAGGCCCCCAACAAAGTGTGGTCCTGCTGGCTCCATCGTGAGCCAACGACTTGCATGCAGAGTCTCGTGCGAATAAGCCCGGGCCCCTCGTTGCAGAGACAAGGACAGAGACCGGATGGCAGCTGACAAGCGGCCACAAGCACCGTCGAAAACCACATGCTCGAGCCCTACGGTCGGCGTCGATAGCTTCGCGCCAAGCGTCTGTTCGAAATGGCCTCCTGCGACGGTGGCTTCGCCATGACCCGCTGGCCACCGAACGACTTGCCAAATGTGTCAGGCGTCTTGTTCGGGCCCAATTTACATTGCTTTCCCCCTCATCGTAGCCCATATCAAGACACCCAGCCGCTTACTAGTACTCGATCCCTACGTTACCTATTGCGGCGTTATCTGCTTAACTGACGGGTACTATGATGCCCCTCTTATCTCGGGCAGGAGGGTGCTAACGACAGCCACCATGCATCAAGGCGCTGAGTGCTTGAAAGATGGTATGCTTGAGATCCTGCAACAGCCTAACCTCTATTGCAGCCCACCTGGAGTTTCCCCTGAAAGGCGCGACAGATCTGCACCCTCTTTTGCTTGTAACGCAGCGGGGCGGACATACCACAGCTTTCGAGTCTAACCCTGGGGAAGTGGTTGCGCAAGCGTGCGAGTACCTCATCGGCTGTCCAACTAAACCCCATTTTCAGGGGGTCGGTCGATGGCAGAGGAATCGATTCGACTGTATCTGGCACCGGAAGGTTGATGCAGTAATGCAACCAGGTACCCTGCTTACAAGCATCAACAGCAACGCAGAGGGAAGTTGGAAGAGGGGGAGCAGAATCAACCCATCTTCACCGCCCGGATATGCTCCTTCGCTGTGGCATCACCAATTCATTCGGTCGAGTTGGTCCACGTCGCATGCTGAGCCAACGCAGAGACTCAAGCTCGTCCAGCCATTGCAGAAATGCAGTGTCCGCCGGCCGTCCGTCCGTCTAGACCGTCTCGGCACCCGACCGAATTCCTCACCGCCTCCCTTCTCCCTCCTCCCTCCTCCCAACGACTCCCGAGCTCCATCTCCCACCTCCTCAAACCCGGGGCCCACATGCGCCGGAAGGCCTTGCCGCTTCGGTCCTGGTGTGTCGGAGACCACTCCGGTACAATGCCACGCGAGAGCTGTGATTGGCGGGGTGGCCTTGGAACGGAACACCAGCACTGCAGTACGAGTTCGCCAATCGCGCCTTAAGGCCCAGGCCACACAAGGTGGCTATGTCCCGAGACAGATTGTGGCTGAAGTTCCGAACTTGCCCACGACCAGCTGCTCGGGAGGCCTGCCTATCGACGAAAATCGATTATTTTCCAGCCTGTTGGGCCGAATGCGACGACGTCTTCGGCCAGAGCGTCGTGATCCGGTGCGGCTCAGACAAAGTGCATCATAAAAGACACCTGTTCGCCTGACACAACAAACATCGGCAGTCTCCGCCACACGGAGATGTTCGTGATGCGAATTCATGCGCCCACTGAAGCGATGAACCACTTATGGTGTCTTGTGCCCTGTACCGTTCGGCTTGTGCCAGCTGATGGGAGGCATGCCCATGCGCGGGTACGGGGTATGGACCTGGGACCGTGGCAGGGGGTGATGGAAGCCAGGCATTCGCTGAATCTGTACCCCGCATAGGGCGGTCTCTCTCCCATTTTGAGCCACAGTTGCGGCATGCCTTTCAACGCATCAACGTTCACGCCCCCCCTTGGGACCCTTTCCCCTGTCACGCTGGGATGATCGCGCGTTCCCATTCGTTCAGCAGGGGATTCCAAGGTGTGGTGCGTGCGCTGCTCTCAATCTGTCATCCCATCCATCGCTGATCGCCGGCCTCGGCTCTTTAGTCAGTTGATCGACGACTCTTCCGATCACCCTCTTCAGGGATTTAGCTGCCCTGCCGTGCCTGCGTCGGGCCCCCTTGCTCCTGTTGGCTACAGGCCTGGCCTGCTGCGCTCTCTTCCTCGCCAGGTCGCCCCTCGCTACTCGCAGTCGCAGTCGCAGCGCCAGAGGACGCGACAGCGACGGCGAACGTACTACGGTACCAGCCACACTTGGGGCCTCCCCTCCCCGCGGCGATTATTCATTCTCCCCTCCCGTCCCACCCGAGCCGCCACTTCCCGGATCCGAACATGGCCCTGGTGGTTAGTCATTCGTGTCCTTCTTTGGTGGCTTGGAAGGCCATGTTGACCCGGCCAGCGTCACACTGCAAATTGTCTCCGCCGCAGAAAAAGGAAGAAGAATAATCGGGACTTTGACAGCGCTATGGCGCTGCAGGCAAGCCAATGTCACTCTTATCCAAGAACCCATGCCCATAGCATTGGAAGGGAAAACGCAGGCACGATGCCCGCCAAGCCACCCTTCGTACGAAATGTCACTCCGCCGAGACTCAACAGAACGAACACTGCAAGCTTTCTACGAGGACTCTGTAAGGAGCTTCTCCTGTGTAATCCAGTGGTCATCTACCAGCGGCGTCCGCTTACCGGGGCGTGGCGCCGTCCGGTCGCCCCAATCCTTTGATGTCTCGGTCGCGGCGTGGAAGCGGGAGAATTTTGCCGCACCACGATGGACAATACGTAAACCCTACGTCGACTCGAAAACGCCAACCATGCGGTGTCTTGCGCGACGCCTCGTCGGCACGTCGCCGAGTGACCTTTCCTCATGTGGACGGCAATTCAAGCTCAACGCCGGCCCACGCAAGGAACGCCAGGAAGAAGAACAAGAAAGCCAACATTGTACCACCAAAACTGAGGCTTGTCTTTTCTTGCTTTCCTATGAGAATGATGCTGTTCACTGGCACTACAGCGGCTCTCCCTCTACATTGACACCCCCATAACCATCTGACTACGCTTCCTGCTGTCGGACGCATAGGTCTGAAAGGATTGCTGTTCGAGGTTTGAACAGATGCAATTATGGCTTTGGTGCCGGGCGCCAAAAGACTGCAGGCGGCTTATCCTCTTCTTAGCTCAATTCCTTAATTTTCAAACGCCAGCTGTAAAAGACGCCCGCTCGTGGGAACCAATGACGGCAGCCAAACCAAGATGGTCTCTACACGACAAGCAAAAGAGTAAGACAGGCGACGAACCGCTTGCCGTCGCCTCGAATCAGCCCCCAACCGCCGCGTTTCAGGAAGCGCGTCCTCGTCCTCTGCGCCTCAATTCTCGTTGCATCGCTGAGCTGCAGGACCTTGACTAGCGCCCGCGCATCAGTCATCCGAACATGGCTCTTCGTTCCTCCCATGTCTCCCGGGAGGCTCTCGCCCTCCCCCTTCCCCACAAGCGCCCGTCGACGTCTCATTGGCCTGCCCGGACGGCATGCCTCGAATAGACGCCGCACAGACTTTGGCTGATGGAAATAGCCACGGCAGTCTGCGTAGCCGCTGCCATCCTCATGCATCCACTCGCAAGGCCATTGGCCCCGCAGCCGCAGTCACCCTACCAGGTACCTTACCGACCCCAGAATCCTCCTGCAAGGTTATCCGCTAGCTGAGGTAAGGTAACAGTCAAGGACGACAACAACAACAATTCCCCGAAAGCAGCACACCTTGTTCAACTCTATTACATACCCGCTTTAGGAACTCGAGTTTTGCCCACTGACGCCTCGCAGAGTCCTCTTCGTCATTCACTTCCTGGACCCGACAGACTGGATGAAGGCGTTCACAGCTGTTTGCGCGGACCGAGACAAGATCTAGCCCTGGTGTTCACCGTCGGGGTGATGGCCTTCAGCAGAAGCAGCACACATCATCTTCGTCGGGGTCCACTATGCTAGACATCCCCGCTGGTCAACAAAAGAGCTTTCTATCCCATTTCTTATCCACCAACAAACTTCAACCCGCATCCGGCGAGACATGTTCAGCCAGCGCACATGGCAGCCTCCTGCTTCATCGACAACCAGAAACCTAACGGGCACAGCCTCCACAAAGTGCCTCGATCCTCCCCATCGCAGGATGCCAGAGACACACTTCCCGCCGGTTTCCATCAGCTCTCTGTCCGCCAAAGGTGTAGTGCCTCCAGTCTTGCTGCCGCAAGCTTCAGGTCCCCGAGACACGCACCACGTCCTTGGGACCGATATCTGTCTGTTTGCGTTTTGCTTCTCGTTCGAGTTTGCACGCCCTCCATGTGGGAAAATCGAGTAGCCTCAAGCCCCGCGGCACCCTGGACTCGCCCCGCGCGCACCGCGTACTCTTCTCTCGTTCCCAGGTCCCCGGTCGAAAGCCTCCCGTTTGCGGCATCGCCGGTGACGTGCGGAAAACTTCTTCGTCGCCTTCTAGCGTCTTTCTACTGGCCGCACCGTCACTTTTCTCAGGCACACGGACGCTCGCAGCCTTTACTTTTCCCCTCAAGTCCGGTGCGGGAAACAAACCGAAGGCCCCAGGGCCAGAAACGGCCCCATCCACACAAACGCTCCACGCGATTTCGTAAAGGTACGCCCAAGAGTCTGCTACACGACTTCTGATTAGTGCTCAAAAGGCATTGATACGTCGACTCTGTTCATCTATTGCCCTTTTGAACGCAAGTCTTGGCTGCCCGGGCAAGCAGAACACCAGGCACAGAAACCAGAGCAGACGCCCGTCGGGAAGCCTCTCACTTCGTCGTGGTGATCTTTTTCGTGGAACCACAAGCTCATCGGGGGGGCGAGTAGCAGAGTGTCTCTCATCTTGTCCCCTCTAGGTATGGTCACTGGAGCTTCGAAAAACTCTCTTCCGTAGACTTTTCACGAAATCGTTTACGGAGGTCTCACTCATCGGGGCTGTGCTGGAACACTTTCCAGATTCCCGGGTTTTTGCCTCCCTCCAAAGCCTATCCTCAATGATCCCCCGTTTAAACCTGTTTCTTGGGATCATCATAGTTTCGCACGTAAGAAACAGTCGCCGGGCCTGTCTTACCACTTTGAATAAGATTTCCGGGTACGAAATCCGGGGATTGGGTATGAGTTTAAGCAGCAAGCAGCAGCTGAACCGCAAGCCCGGGAATCGAGATAAAGCTGGGAACGTTGGTTCCGTTTCGTTCTGGTCGTCGGTGGGTAGTGTTTGGCCAGGTCTGGTTTGGTCTGAGGTTGGCGATGTTTCGTCGTTGCCCCTCGTCGTAGAATGACGTGTGACGGTGTGTGATGTGGCACACTCACTCACTCGCGTACTGACTGCAGTCTCCTTCTTTCGTTTACTCCTCTTCGGCGTCGTCACCAGAGCTTACGTAGAGGAAGAGACACTGACTACCGCAGTCCTTTCTCCTTGCGGATTTGACGTATTAACTCCGGACCCTCTACCATGGTTTGTCCCCCTTCGAGACTTCTTCTACTGCCGACTGGTATCCTACAAAAGTTCCCATGACGGATGTAAAGCCTCTTCTAGCCTATCTGGTGCTCTATTTGCTTACGCAGCTGACTGTGCAAAGGGATCAACCGTCTGAACCGATCTACCCGTTGTTTGTTTTGTTTACGTTTTGTTCGGCACCAGACCCGTAAGAGATAGACCCCTGTTTTTTCCCCTCCGTCTATACCCATTCATTTTACCTTTACACATTTGAGAGGGGAACAATCGCCGGAAATGGTATGGAGTTGTTGACTTTACGTGATGGCGGCAGATGAGGAGAGGTGTAGTCAGGTAAACACGGACACGGATCCTTTTCACCCGTTTTACCGCGGTTCCTGGTTTTTGTGGTAGGGTTTTACCAGAGCGGCTAGACTAGATACGTTCAAAGGCGTTCGTTCGCCTTTTCTATCCCGCGCGAAGGTCTCGGTCCGTAGGGACTTGCGTCGTTTCGAGCCTTGATCGTTGTGGTAGCTTTCTCCTCCAAGGGAAGCTGCCTGCGGCACACCTTTCTTGGGCACTCTTGGTTACCCATACACGCCGACTCTTTGGGCGTGGTCACACACACACGATTACACAAATCGAGCTCACCCCGGATACACGGAAAGATGTAGCCCCGGGGCAGCGCGGCGATGGGGGGACGGTCACGACATTTGAGACATTGCTGAATTAGGTAGTGATTGGGTTCTGTTTCTGGGTGAGCTAGCCTCCCGTCTCTGGCCTTGTGAATATGTGTACGGCCAACCAGTGTGCCGTCGCCGCCGCCGCCATCGTCGTCGTTGTTTTCGTTGGCGTGTGGTGCTTGTTCCCGTCTCGCACCTTTCCCGCCTTACGCGTACTTTTCTCTTAGTGAGAAGCTTCTCTCTCGTTGCTCCTCTGCTTTTGACGATGGCTTCGGAATCATGGAAAGGGAGGCAACGTATGCAGGACTTTGTGGTCCCGATTTGTGTTTTTTACGACACCAGTACCCTATCGCTACGACGGGGAGCAAGCTTCCCGTTGATGAGTCTAGTATCTCAATCACGTGAGGCTTACTTTTTGCTTCATTGTGTACATGTTTTTACGCGGAGACCCTCATTCATCGTAGTCCCCGCTGACCTGTCGGCTATTCGTCGATCTAGCATTGTTATCAAATCACTAGGTGGATATCAGATAGAGTGTTCATCTCGTCCATCGGTTTAGGAAAGTGCGCGCGTGTGCGATCGGATCCCGTTCGTCCCGTCCGGGGGAGGATCGTCCCGCCGCCGGGAGGGAGGGAGAGCGCTCGGCGGGGTAAGCGGGGAGGAGGGAGGTACGGCAAAGTGGCGATGCCGGTGGGAGGAGGGAAGATCTTCTTCCTTTCCATTCCCTAGTCGCCGACGCCCTCATTCCTCCCGTCGGCCTTGTGCCTTGCGAAGTCACTGACACGAGTACGTGAGGTAAAGGTCAAGCAGCAGTGGTAGGAGAAGATACCACGCGGTTCTGATGGCCGGTTTAGGAAATATCTTACATTCTCCTTTTTCATCTTGGCAGAAAGTAAAGGGTTGCGCATGTTTACTTGTTTGCCATGCTTCTTGTCATTGCTCTTTCCTATTCGGGAGAATCTTATCTCTTGGATTATCATTGGACTGGAAATTCAAGGGCGGAATTCAAATAGGTAGCGGGTAGTGTCTTCCCGCAATTTTTTCGTCCCTCCTATTGTTTGTCACCAAGACATGGGCGGACTAAACTCCGGCTTAGGAAACCGTTTCGTCGTGGGGAGGGGGGGGGGGGCCGAGGAGGTAGGTAATAGGGCAGGAAGAGGTGGATATTGTCACATTCTAGCTTCTACCTTAGAAGTCTTGAGAATTGATACTATGAGGCTAGGGTAAGAATTCCACTACTAGAGGCGGCGCGGGAAACGGGATGATCGTCCTTCCGTTTGAAGGATTTGTGTAAACCAATAGCTAGCTTCATGATCGTCTCTGGGGCGTTTTCATCACACTCGCTCGGAGCTTGCTCCAGCCAGTCACTGCTATCACGGCTGTGAAAGGGCATACGCAGACACACACTCACTCGGCATCGGAGTGCAGATCCTCCTCCCCCAACCCTTTCTGATATTACTTGGAAAAGGTAGCCGTTTCGTAGGGCGATCCATCTAAGAGGTCGGACCATGAAGAAGACAGGCGATATGCGGAAGGGCGTCTATCACTAGAAGAAAAGGCGTGATGAGAGAGAACGGGTGGCACCCCTCCCGCGCCGCTCAGCCTGCCAAATCCTTCGATGCTGGTTATTTCTCTCCCCGCGCCCACAGTCTAGATTGAAAGGAAAAGTGCGTCGATTTCGCGGTTGAGAAGGGTGTGGGAAACTCTATATTGTGTGATGTCTTCCCACGATGGACGATGGGGGTGTATAGGATAGGTAGACTTACACCGTCCCCTATTCATTGTCCATTTCGAACCTGTTTCTGTTTATTCTGTTGAATGTGTTTGCCCCTCTCTCCCCCCTCTCTTTCCTCCACTACAATGTCTTGGGTCGTTTGTTCCTGCGCGAAGATCCCTTCTAGCGCTTCTACGTTGGATTCCACCTAGCCTCTTTCGGTGAATGCCTTTTCTCTCTCTCTCCATTGACGAAACCACGCCCCCGTACCTACCACGAACGAACGGTGAATAATAAGAGAGAGCAAAACTCCGCGGACGCCCGGCTTACAGAATTCGCCGGGAAAGGCAACCACTCCGACGACTGCCGCGCGGGCGGATAGCCACCACCTCCCCCGAGTCAGGAACACCACGATAGCTCGGCTGCCTACCTACCTCGACTCTTTGCCTCTTTTTTTGTTCTTCGTTTCTACAAACAGCAATGAGTAGGGTTATTCAGGTCGGCGAAGTGGGACATCCCATCACAAGCCACCGTTTTGTTGTTAATTAGTCCACCGACGAGTATTTCCATTACCCACGTGCTCAACAGTTTTGCTGGCGCCTTTCTCACGATATTCACTCGAAGGTTTCGCCGCATGTGGGATGTTCTCCGAGGGATTACGTCTTTGCACACCTCTGTCCCTCTATTCTCCTCTACCTCAGCTACGAAACCTAAATGTGAGGTAAAAGAAGGGGACCCAGAGATGGGACTGAATGGGCTTCCATCACGTAGTTCCCACGCCCCTTTCCCCTCTCTCACCCTTTCACGCCAGACCTGTTCGGTTCATTGACTCCCGAATCACAAGGGGACCCTCTCGTCTCTTGTGGGAGAATGATACGACTTTTTTTTACCACGTGTTTCGGGCCAGGGACACACGCTTTTAGCTCCTCAAATGCCGGAGAAAGTCGAATGATTTCCTGACGTGGAGCTATCGTTGGGGCTGGAAGCAGAAGACATTGATTGTTCCGCCGGATGTGGTCGGATTTGCCCACGATGGCTTCACTTAGGAACGTTTGATCTGTGCGGATTGATTTCCGCGAGGAGGTATCTGAAACCAGAATGTGTGCGGAATTGGATGGGCATTCTGTGCAATATCCCTACTCGAGTGATCATGTGCTTAACGGGTATCATTCAGCCGCAACATGCGGCTTCTTACTACATTGCAAATTCTTCTCGCGAGACTGAAAGGTAGCTTCTCGTGTAGCACCATCACTAAATCTTAGGTCCAGTTGATATTGATCTCATTTACACCTCTGCTTCTGCCAACTGAAGAAGTCCCAAGGGCGATGAAGCGATAACATTCACACCAACCTCCCCAAACCTCAGACAAATATACGAGACAAGCTTACCCGTAAAGTCATCTTCTCAGAGATTCCCAGTGATTCCTTATGGTCCAAAGGGAGAAACCCATCAAACGCCGTTCCCAATAACTCCCCCCAGCTGAACCACCCTTCCCCTTTCGCCTCTAGAGCCACAACATTCCAAACCACCTCCATCTCACCCTAGATACTCACACACTATCTTCCCCGTGTCACAGAACACGATCTCGAACGCTCTTTCCCCTCTGCCCTGCATACGCCAAACCCACCCCAAAATCATTCGACGCAACAAAGGGGCCAGAGATCGGGTATCCGTCTATTCCAGCAAAGGTCCCTTAGCCGTTAGACTCCAGCGGTGGCCCCAGGTAGTATCGAAAGCTGAGGAATGGACGGCGCGGATGTACGGGTAAGCTAGCTAGCGGGGACACATCTACATCTCCCTTTGAAAAAAATTGAACCGGCCAAAACTTTGCATGGTCGGATGAACTGATCCATTTCACCCTCTAGAATCCAGTAGCTGACACCAGAACGGGGGTCTAGGCTCTCATGCACGAAGGGTTCCGTCCCGTCTCAACACACCTCCGAGCTGTAGATCTGGAGCTTATGCAGTAAGGGTCTTGACGCCGTTCGAGCTCTACAGGACGGGAACGAGACTATACAGAAGCATTGAGATAGCTCGTACGCCAAAAACAAAACCTCGTGAAGCAAAGTCTAGAAGCATCGATTTCTTCAAAGAGTCGATGCCCCCCCCCCCTTTCTTCCTCAGATGAACCTCAAACAGACACAAGACAGGCCATGATTCTTGCTTGTGACATTATTTTCAGCGGCAAAAGGCAGAATGCCAAACGAGTCTTTTTTGTTCCATTAACCTGCCCTACCGAGGCCGACCGTATGCATCATCTTACTCCGTACATTAAAGTTTACGACAAAAGAAAATTGAAGAAGTCAAGTTGTCCTCCTTTGTGTTTGTGTATGGGATGGTGTTTTTGTTCTGCTTGTTCTTTCTCTCGTTATATTGGGGGAAGGCTGCCTCCCCCAGTTGTCTGGTGGCACATGGACTGGACAACCGGTTGATGGTCACGTCCCACGATGTGTAATGTGCCGCTGAGCCAAACGCAAAGTGTCAAGACGTACACATCATCTCTTCCTGTCGCAATATCCGAATGCCCTGACAACCCATCATGTGTGACTGTTGTGCGCATCCTTACATCCGCAGACGTGTCAAACTGCCAAGTGCCGAACTGAACCGGTTACCCACGATTCCCCAGTTACCTCTTACTAACATGGCCTGATGCACAGTTGGCCATGGTCCCGCCCCCTTCAGCGGATAGAATGGTAAAAGCCTGCTTTTGTGTAGGTGAACCTTCAATGACCAAAAGGGAGACAAGCATAGTCTCGCAGTATCCTGAAAACCCGATAGGATACTGATCATAGAGTCTGCTGTTTGCCCTAGGCCGGCCCCCGAAGAGAAAACCCTTCCCCTCTCCCTTGTGTAACGAAGGTATAATGCAAGGACCAAAAAAGTGATGTGATTAGAAGCGGCCGAAGCGCTGATGCTGCATCGGAACCGCGCGCTGGACCACGGGAAACTCCTAGTTGCCGTAGTGTCCGTTGATGCGGCCGCCGCTTCTGATGGTCTGGCCAGAGTGCTGGTCGGGGTAGGTCTCAAAGTACGGGTGGTTGCAGGCGGCCTTGGCCGAGATGCGGCTAGCGGGGTCATACACCAGCATCATCTCGAGAAGCTCAAGACCCTCCGCATCAAGGTTCGTGCAAAGCGGCAGAGACTCGTCGCGGATCCACTTAGGGAAGGAGCTCTTGAAGTCAGGGTAGGACGTGACACCGGGCCAGACATCCTCGGTCGGCGTGCCGAGCGAGCTGTAGATAAGTTTAGCGACAGGTACAATGTGAAACAGGGGCTGCTTGACAGGAACACGTACCGGAAGATCTTGAAGATCTCGTCAATCTCGGAGTCACCGGGGAAGAGAGGCTTGCGGGTGCACATCTCGGCAAAGATGCAGCCAACGGACCACATGTCGACACCGGTGGAGTACTGGCGTCCACCAAGAAGAATCTCCGGGGCACGGTACCACAGGGTGACGACCTCGTGGGTGTAAGTGCGCAGAGGGACACCGAAGGCGCGCGCGAGACCGAAATCCGCCAGCTTCAGGTTGCCGTCTCTATCGATCAACAGGTTCTGGGGCTTGAGATCACGATGAAGGATGCGGTGGGAGTGACAGTAGCGAACGCCGTCGCAGAGCTGCCACATGAACTTCTGGATGACGTTCTGGCCCAGGCCGAGGCGGCCAAGGTACTCGGAGCTGCCCTCGGGAAGGGCCTTGCCGCGACCACCATCGTTGACGGGGAGAGACTCCATGTACTTCTTGAGGTCGAGATCGAGGAACTCGAAGACGAGGTAGAGCTTGTGGCCATCGGCATGGACAATGTTGAAGAGGCGCACGATGGTGGGGTCGCGCATCTCCTTGAGGAGGGAGATCTCGCGGATGGCGGTGGAGGGGACGCCCTCGTCCTCGGCCTCCAAGCGAATCTTCTTCAGCGCCACGATACGACCGCCATTGAGAAGGTCTCGGGCCTTGTAGACGACACCGTAGGTACCTGCAAAAAGAAGGTCAAGTCAGTATTTACTTGTGACAGGTGGCAGCCGACCGGTGTTGCGTCATGCCATTCTAGGTCGACTGCCCAGGATGGCGTTGTCTGGGGCTTGCTTACCTTCACCGATCTTCTCGAGCTTCTGGTAGTTCTCCATGGTTGCAGTGCGGCGTATTTATCCGGGGGATCAATTCGTAGGGGAAAAGACAAGCGAATTAATTGAGTCCGATCGCAGGGCGGTCCAAAGAATGTCGAAGGGCGTTGTCACGATCGGAACGGCCTTTGTTGTTCGGGTGGGTTCAGGTTCGTTGTGTGGTCGGTCACCTCGAAGTGTGGAGGGGCACAGCTGAGGGTCTCTCCGGGGCAGAGAGTGAAAGACGGGAGTCCAAAGGGAGGAACGTTGTCGTCGTCAGGGGGGGCAACAAAGATGCACCACAAGAAAAAAGGCAGGAGGGGGAAACGCAGAAAAGTCGAGGGTCGAAGGGCCGTTACAAGGGGAGAATCTCCATGGGGTGTTGTCGTCGATGTCGGTCGCAAAAGGCCCAGGCGGGATGGGCGTTTTTCATTTGGCGGATTGGGCGATGTTTTGTGGTGCTAAAATTGCAATCCGTTGTCGTTGTTTACTAGCAATGAAGAAAAACAAGGCGCGATCTGATCTCACCCAACCAAGGCCGCTGGAGGGAAGGGTCGCGTCTGCGGAAGGTGGTAGGGTGGCCTGGGCTCCCCTGGTTATTGGTGGGCTGCCCGCGTACCTGCTGTGTTGAACCCCCCCTCGATAACGAGCTTATCCTTTATCCGATAGCGATAAGGTCACTGCTGATGGTGGGGTCACGGACTGGCTCACTCTTGATTTTGTACCGTAGAGTCACCAATCATTCTCATACGATGCGAAGACAGAGAAGACGTGAGAGAAAATTACCCAGTTGGAGTATTTCGTTGATGGACGACGAAATTCAATAACACTCATTTAATTTTATAGTACCGATACAGCTTCCTCATACACCTCCGAGACCCATTCACTCCCTTCACCATGACGGCTGAAATTGTCGAGCTCGACGCTCATGAGCAGCCCTCGGAGGCGATGCGGGCACAGTGGAAGGGATACTCCAGAGCAGACCAAAAAGAACTCATAAATGGAGATTCTCTCGATGATCCGAGATATACAGAGCAAGCCGGGAAATTCTCACAGGCTGGCAAGATTTCGGTTGAGCAGCTAGCCGCTGCTTTCTCACACTTGGGCCCGCATGCCGTCGATACCTCGTCACTCAAAGAAGTTCCCATCTTATATCACCCACTTCTGCCAGGTAGATGCCCGAAACGAGATAACTTAAGACGTAGAATATTTTCTAACAAATTCGCTTAAGGCCTCCTCATAGTACCGGATTTGGTTCCTCCAGAAGTACAGAAGACCCTGCTCTCATTGATGATCAACCGAGATCTCAGCGTCCCAACACACCAAACCAATCTTCACATGCACTATGACCTCCCCTACCCAAAGGCCCAAGACGGATCCGCCGAATCCTTCTTCTCATACCCGCCCGAGCCAATGCCCATATTCACCCCAAAGGACCCCTCCGTCCACAAGCCTCTATCGATCAAGCAGGTCATGGAGCGCCGTCTTCACTGGGTCACGCTAGGCGGCCAGTACGACTGGACGAACCGCATCTACCCAGAAGAGCGCCCGCCACAGTTCCCGTCCGACATTGCCAACTTTCTCGAGACCATCTTCCCCGAGACCCTGGCCCAGGCCGCCATCGTCAACTTCTACACGCCCGGCGACACGATGATGATGCACCGCGACGTCAGCGAGGAGACGGACAAGGGTCTCGTTAGCCTGAGCTTCGGCTGCGACGGCCTCTTCATGATTGCGCCCAACGAGCCGGACAAGATCTCGGATGAGGCGAGGGCGACGGGGAAGGAGTACCTGCTTCTCCGCATCCGCTCCGGCGACGCCATCTACATGACCAAGGACTCACGGTTTGCGTGGCACGGCGTGCCCAAGGTCATGAAGGGTACTTGCCCTGATTACTTGGCTGGCTGGCCGGCAGAAGATGGAAAGTACGAACAGTGGAAGGGCTGGATGCAGAACAAGAGGATCAACCTCAACGTAAGACAGATGAGGGACTGATGCCAAAAACCATCGACCCAAAGACAAAAAAACGAGAAAACAATGCAAAAAGGTGATTGCGTACTACCTGAATTACTCAATTTCTTTTTAGTTCCATGATTATATCCTGGCCCCAATCACTGCACAGTACACACGGTTCACCAGTCCCAGACTTTATGAGTGCACCAAAGAAGCCTCAAACAAACCCCTCAGCTGCTCCCTCTCCTTCTGCAACTCCGTCTCCAACCCAGGCGCCAGCATCAACACTCTAGCCTGCGGGATCGTACCCTCGACAAGGTCGTCCAAGTGTTCCGTACCGAAGCCCAATTCCTTGATACCGGCCGGCTGATCACCCAGGTCCGCCAAGAACTTGGTCAGCGCGTCGGCCAGGACCTTTCCGGCGTCCTCCTTGCGCACGCGCGAGACGTCGACGCCAAAAGCCTCGGCCGCCTGGAGATGACGCTCAGGGTTGGAGGCGCCCGTGAAGCGGAACACGGCGGGCGCTGTGACGGCCACGGAAACCCCGTGCGGGATGATGGGGTAGGAGACCTTGTATCCCGCGTGCTGGTAGCCCGGGTTCTGGCCCGAGATGGGGTATGACATGCCTGTGTTATCTCACATTAGGGGAGGAATTTTCGTAAGGGGTGTACTTTGAGGAACGTACCGTGGCAGAGATGGACGCCGGCATTGCCGAAACCGACACCGGCGAGAGTCGCGGCGAGCAGCATCTCGCTTTGCGCCTCATAGTCGTCGGGGTTCTTGACGGCACGGGGCAGGTACTTCACCGTGGCTCTCAGCGCATGGAACGAGAAGACGTCACTAATGGGGTTGGCGCCCTGGTACGCGGGTCTCAAAATGGGGTTCTTGGGCCGGGGCGTACGCTCGTGGTAGGGGATCGCCGTCCACGATTCCAGGGAGTGGCAAAGTACGTCAAGCCCGGAGGCGGCTTTCACGGCCGAGGGCATCGTGCGGGTGTTGAGCGGGTCACAGATTCCGAGAGTGGGCTTCAGATTGCGATGAGCGACGCCCGTCTTGGCGCGCTTGGAAACTAGGTCGAAGATGGCGGTGCCCGTGGTCTCGGAGCCCGTTCCCGCGGTGGTGGGCACGGCAATCAGCGGCTTCAAGGCCTTGTCCACGGGGCGTCCGTTGCCGAGGGGCGCGTTGACGAAGTCGAGGAAGGGAGCCTCGGGGTAGCACGAGTACAGGTTCATCAGCTTGGCGGTGTCGATGACGGAGCCGCCGCCGACGGCGAGGAAGGCGTCGGGCGCAAAGGGACGGGCCCAGTCAATAGCCTCGCGGATGCTGCTGTCCTTGGGCTCTACGCGGGTCTGGTTGTAGACCTTGTAGTTGATGCCCTCGCGGTCGAGGGCTTCGCGGACCTGCTGCATGGCGAAGAGGCCGTCGACGACGGGGTCCGTGACGACGGCCACGCGCTTGGCGCCCATGTTGGCAAAGTCCATGCCGACTTCTTGCGTGGAGCCGGGGCCGAAGCGGATGGAGGAGGCGGCCATCTCAAAGGCGTACTCCTTCTGCGGGCCATCTACGGGGGTAGCGTAGCCGCGTTTGTTGCTCGTCCGGAGGGGCCTCGGTGTGAAGTTCAAAGGGTTGTGGTGGTGGTGATGGCCGGGGTTGGTATGGCAGGGGCATGATGGCGGATGTGCCTGGATTGTCCGCAGGAGGGATACGGCACGAGACGCCGCCTGTGATCTTGTGTGAGTGAGGGATCTGTCTCGAGAGGGGAGCAACTGCTTACGTTGGGGATGACCCGAAGTGAGGGCGTCATGGTTAATTGTGAAAGAATATGTGAGCCGTCAATGGAATGGTTGCACCGGATAGTCTATAAGATGACGGCTGATAGGACGCTTCACTCTACGCAAGATGTGAGAAAACAGGAGAGAAGGTGTGTGATGAAGCTGCTGCAATGCTATGTGAGAGAAAGCGATGTCGGATTCGAAGTCCCGCGCCTCCTCCGCACAGGGCTCTCAGACTGGACAGGGAGCTTGGTAATGATGGTCACTCCGGGGGTTGGAGCAGCTTCCCCGCATTCGGACCCCACTTGCCGGCCGAGCGATCTGTGTGTGGGGCCCGTTTGCCGAGGTACATGTACCTGATTACCTCCCTTTTCCGTCCGCATTGGTTCATCACCTTATTTTTGGCCCATTGAGTACAGTATTTATCTTTGAAAGATGCCTGGTTCTAGGCTGCTGTCGACGGCCCATGGAGGGATTTAAACACCGTCAGCATTGAACGTCAGAAACGCGAGTACACACGGATGGTTAGCCCGCGCTGACACCGCAACGTAAGCGGAGTTACGTCCACAGTGAGGTAGCGGCACCACTTGTACCAAATCCACCTGCCCAAAGAAGCTGGCCGAAGGAAGTGAAACCACGCGCGATCTCCAGGCATTCGTAAAAGTTCTGGCTCGGACTTCGTTCGACAACGCAATTGGCCAATGGATCCATGATGATATCCTCTCATGCTGATGCGGCCTAAGTCAATTGGTGGATGCCATTCGATCCTTCATCGGCGAAGAAAGAAATTGGAACTCAAACGTTTACAAGATTGCGACACGCCACTTACGTTTGTTGACCACGATGCTTCTACGATTGCGAAGATGTATAAAGACTGTGGTTGCGGCTCTATAACTGGAACCATGAGAACAGAGTTGTCTGACTTCTCACTTTCAACTTCCACTCTACAGCAACTCAACTGATTCCACAAGATGGCTACACAATCAACTCCTCGCGGCCGCATCCGCGATGTCCTACCCAACCTCGACCTCGGAAGATGGCCGGCGGGACCCAAGAACTCCATTACCGATGTTCCCGGCGTCCTCGCCTCAACGCAGAGCATTCGCACAGAGGAGGGAGTCAACACGGGCGTAACAGTCATCCTCCCCCGCCAGGAATGGTTCAAGGAAGCCTGCTACGCCGGCATCTTCCGCTTCAACGGCTCCGGAGAGCTGACCGGATCCCACTGGATTGAGGAGACTGGTCTCCTCGCCAGCCCCATCGTGTTAACCAACTCCTTCTCGGTGGGCGACGCGTACCGCGGCATCTACGAGTACGCCATCAAGCATTACTCCAACGAGAACGGGGAAATCGAATGGTTTCTGCTGCCTGTTGTCGGCGAGACCTTTGACGGGTTCCTCAACGACATCTCCAAATTGGCTGTAACATCCGCACACGTCGCAAAGGGAATCGAGTCCGTGACGGATGACCCCGTGCCCGAGGGCAACACGGGCGGCGGCACGGGCATGATCTGCCACTGGTTCAAGGGCGGCACCGGATCCTCGTCCCGCGTCGTGCCCGGGATCGACAGCGAGGGCAAGGAGACGAGCTACACCGTCGCCGCCCTCGTGCAGGCTAACTACGGCAGGGCGGCCCACCTCCGCATCGGCGGCTTCCCCGTCGGCCGCACTCTCGCAAAGGAGAAGAAGGACACGCTGGCCGAGGTCATGGCGCACAAGGATAAGAAGGACGGCTCCATCATCGTCACCATCGCCACCGACGCGCCCCTGACGCCCATCCAGTGCCAGAGGCTCGCCAAGAGGGCCACCGTAGGGCTGGCGCGGGTCGGCGGCTACGGGCATAACCCTTCGGGCGACATCTTCCTCGCCTTCTCTACGGGCAATCGCATCCCCGTGCAGACGCTGACGACGGAGACGCAGGAGGTGGACCCGTTCAAGGCCAAGGCGCTCAAGGTTGAGTCGGTTGACGACACGAGTATTAATGCGCTTCTGGAGGCGGCGGCGGATGCGACGGAGGAGAGCATCTACAACGCCTTGTCTTCGGCCGAGACCTTGAAGGGCTTTTTGGGACACACAGTTGAGGAATTGCCTCTGGATCGTTTAAAGGAGCTCATGCAGAAATACGCATATGATTCGTAGGAATTTAGCTTGTCTACCCAGCGAAATAATTGCCCACTTCTTGTATCATTTCGGTGGCTAACGCAGTCTCCTTTCCCCATCCAATCCTCGTGTGTGTCTTTCCTGGAGTGATTGTATCCGGATCCATCGATTGTGCCTCACTTTCTCCTCACGAAGCGTCTATTTAGACTTTGCCACCCCTTTCCCCTTGCCGACTAGAGTATCATGTAGCGCTTGAGGTAGAGGGGCCTTCATGGCCGCGAGGAAAGTGTTTGTCCCCACCAAGAGCGCCTCGTATCCTGTAGTGTCGATGTACTCCTCGGTTTGCAAGGTCAAATCAAGCAAATTGTCGGCTAGATCGTAGACTTCCACGATGGCGTCTCTGAGCTCCTCCCAATGGGCCCTCCAGATCTCTGGGGTATTATGGACACTCAAGGGGCGCGCGACGATGTTCAGCCTGCTGAGGAGGCTAAAGAAAGCGTCGAAGCTGTGGATAAAGGCATTGCTATTCTCATGTTAACCTGTGTAAGCTAGAAACACTTCCTTCTGAACGTTGACCTACCGAGTCTCGGAGAGTCGATTGATGGCCTTGATGGCGAGTTCATTGATTTCCCGCTCCGAGAACTCGGATGGACCCCTGCTGTCCGCGCTTTCTTGGATGGCCGCCTTCTTGACTGGGGATGATCCAGATGACATGGCGAACTGTTGCGATAGCTTTGCTCGATGTTGAAATTGGGGTTGGTCGGTTGGGTTTTGATGGTGTTGTGAACAGACGCAAGGCCTATACTGAGATTGGAAGCAAATGCCAGAAATGAGTAGGTAGCAAAAGAAGGAAACCATAGACTTGCTCTGAATTTTTGGGACTTTCCTGATGTTAAGTACGTAGCATTAAGGCATTAGACTAGGAGGGCAGGTTCCGTGAGCATCGTGATGGAAGCAGTGAGGCGTGTGATATTGTATTCTCAATGAGATGGGGGCCACGCAGAACATTCTCGCACTGTCAGAGTATACGATACCGTTGAATAGAAGAACTTGGCGTTCTTCAAAGTAGCTTCTCTTTGTAAGCGAGGAGTTACTAGAGACTGGTATACAATATTTGTTTCTTTCATTAGAGGACATGTCGTAGAAGTCGGTCGGCAAAGTGTGCGGTTGAATGTCATACGTCTCTCGTCTATCATTCCTGAATTTCGACCTATCTGATCCAGGGACTCTGGCTTGGTTATTCTGTGATTTAAAGGTCATGTACAATTTGTATCCATACGCATATCTTGTTCGTGCTAGATACCTTAAGCCAGTTTCAAGACTCAGCTCATGTCCAGATGCTGCCAATCCCTTCCATCCTCCAGACCCTGAGAAAGGACTGCTTTCAAGACACATATATATTCATAGCAGTAGTGTTTTACGAAATTATCAATGACTTGAGGTTCAAATGTATCCGTCTTGGACTCGTCCTCATGCGGCTGTAGCTGGTGTCTGCTCATTTGACTGACTGTGGCATACAATAGTCATGATGACGGGCGAAGAATGAACTCATAGATATCATATGATGCATTTGCCAGGTGTACTTACACCCATGTATTACGCTCTGATGTATTGCAGAATAGTTGACCGTGGGGCTTTGCATCCGTCTGGCTAGGTCAAGCCAAATGACAACGCATCGTTGGAATAGGATAATCATTGAACAAGACACATCTACCTCAGAGATTTCAGTATCTACAGAAGCACGCAAAGTATACTAGACCACCTCTCTGAGCCCTGGGACTTAAGTGAGACCGCTCTTGCAGCATCGTGGACTCCATTCAGGGGCTCAGGGGTAGCAGTGCGAGAATACAGTGCTGAGGTTATCGTGGCACAGCCCGCCTGGCAGGGAAAGCACCCCTCCCCCCGCAGGTCGCTCTGCCCCTCCATCGAAGGCGGTGAGTCAGGGCAAATGAGTCAATGGCACTACCCCGCCGTAGCCAATGCACTGCTGCCCCTCGTCCTGGCATTAAATAATTTTGACTGGTAAAACTTCGATCGCGAGACGCAAGACAAATTTGGTGAGTTAACCTCCGTTCCCTGATTTAACGACGGGAATTCCCCCGCACACCCTCCCCCAGATTCTGTTTCCTGACAAACATCTTGTGGACACAGCAAACCGCAATCATGGCCGACTCAAGTGCTCCCGAACCCCCCACCGAGCAGGTCAAGGACCTCAAGGTCGAGGAGACTGCCAAGCTTCTCAAGGATGAGGTCACCGGCGAGATGGTCTCCAAGACGGAGCTGAAGAAGCGCCAGAAGGCCCGCGAAAGAGAGGCTGCTAAGGCTGCGAAGGCCGCCGCTGCCCCTCCCAAGCCTGCTGCTGCCAAGAAGGGCAACGCCGAGGCCGACGAGAAGAACCTGGACCCCAGCCAGTACTTCGAGAACCGATCCCGCGCCATCAACAAGTGCGTATTTCCCACGGAGACGAAGAAGCGGTTGTATGGGCTGACAATATGACGATAGGCTGCGCGAGACCAAGTCTCCCAACCCTTACCCCCACAAGTTCCACAGTGAGATCTGCAAACGCATTCATCCCTGAACCTCTATACTGACATTGATGCAGCCGACTACGACTTGCGCAACTTTGTCAAGGACTTTGGTCACCTCAAGTCTGGCGAGCATGACAAGGAGAAGGTCGTCCGCGTGGGCGCTCGTATCTACAACAAGCGTGCCTCCGGCAACAAGCTCTTCTTCTACGATATCCGTGCCGAGGGCGTCAAGGTCCAGGTCATGGCACAGGCGCAAGAGGTTGCAGAGGGAAGCCCGTCATTCGAGGACCAGCACATCCACCTCCGCCGAGGCAAGCATTGAGTTTTCTGTCTGAGTGAGAAGCATGAAATACTGACCGCGCATAGGTGACATTGTTGGTATCATTGGATACCCCGGCCGTACTGCACCCAAGTCCAAGATCGAGAAGGGCGAGGAGGGCGAGCTCTCCATCTTCGCGACCGAGTTCATTCTCCTTACCCCCTGCCTGCACACCCTTCCCGACGAGTACTACGGCTTCAAGGACCACGAGGAGCGCCACCGCAAGCGCTATCTTGATCTCATCATGAACGACAAGAGCCGCCAGATCCTTATCGCAAGATCCAAGATGGTCACCTACATCAGACGTTTCTTCGACGACAGGGACTTCATCGAGGTCGAGACGCCTATGATGGGTCCCATCGCTGGAGGTGCCACCGCTGCCCCCTTCAAGACCCACCACAACGACCTCGACATGCAAATGTTCATGAGAATCGCTCCTGAGCTCTACCTCAAGGAGCTCGTCGTCGGTGGCCTCCACCGCGTCTACGAGCTTGGTCGTCAATTCAGAAACGAGGGCATCGACTTGACGCACAACCCCGAGTTCACCACCTGCGAGTTCTACCAAGCCTTTGCCGACGTCTATGACATCATGGACCTGACCGAAGAGCTCGTGAGCGGCCTTGTCAAGCATGTCACTGGCGGCTACAAGACCAAGTTCCACACCCAGCACGGTGAGGTCTACGAGGTCAACTGGGAGAAGCCCTGGAAGCGCTTTGAGATGATTCCCGAGCTCGAGAAGGCCACGGGCGAGAAGTTCCCTCCCGCCGACCAGCTCCACACTGCCGAGACCAACGAGTTCCTCCAGAAGGTCCTCAAGAAGATGAACCTCGAGTGCTCACCGCCCCTGACCAACGCCCGCATGATCGACAAGCTTGTTGGCGAGTACATTGAGGAGCAGTGCGTCAACCCCTCCTTCATCTTCGGCCACCCGCAAGTCATGAGCCCTCTCGCCAAGTACCACCGCGACATTCCCGGTCTGTGCGAGCGCTTTGAGGCCTTTGTGTGCAAGAAGGAGATTGTCAACGCCTACACCGAGTTGAACGATCCCTTTGACCAGAGACTGCGCTTCGAGGAGCAGGCCCGCCAGAAGGACCAGGGTGACGACGAGGCCCAGCTCATCGACGAGAACTTCTGCATGTCTCTTGAGTACGGTCTGCCGCCTACCGGTGGCTGGGGTATGGGTATCGACAGAATGGTCATGTTCTTGACCGACAACTACAGCATCCGTGAGGTGCTTGCCTTCCCCTTCATGAAGGAGGAGAAGCAGGGCGAGAAGAAGGCCTCCGCGGCTGAGGTCGTCGGCGTCAAGCCTGTTCCCGAGGAGGGAATTGGTAAGTTTTGCTTTTCCGCTGTAACGAATTTCGACTAATAATGCATCACAGCCCACAAATAGAGAGTTCTCAAGATGGCTAGGATCGGATGTCAAGACGAATCGCCCTGTATGATTGTCTACAAGTGACGCACGCGGAGAAGATAAAAAGAGAAAGTGTACGCCCCCAGTGATATCCGGCAGACGTTCCATAGTCTAGAGTTGAGCTTCTATTAAAAAAAAATGAACAAAATGTTTTTGAATGGGGTAGATTCGAGGTACACAATGACCGCCTCAAAGGGCTGGCCGTGTCCATCCGTTGTTGCTACAATGTTATACATATCTACTTGCTTTTGTGTGTATCGTACGTGCCATAATGCAAAAAATGCTGTCGCTGCCATAATGCAGTTAAACCAAATAATGTAAAACTGTAACTCTGTAGGGAGTAAGTCGCAAGCCATTGGGAGAGTGGACTCGGGCCTAGGAACGCCTGCTGTACTTGATAGCCTTCGCCTTGGCCTTCATCCGCTTCTGGATCATGGCCAGGGTTGACTTTGGCACGCGCAGACGGTGTCCAAGGACCAAGGCACCAGAGAGCAGCGCCAAGGCGCCGGCCTGGTGCGCCGCGGCCAAGGGCACGGGGACGATGTAGATGAGGGTGCTGATGCCGAGGGCGGCCTGCATGAGGACGAGGTGGACGGTGCCGAGGACGCCCTTCTTAACATTGGCGGGAAGGGCGGCGGCGACGCGGCGGGTGCGGGAGTAGGCGAAGAGTGAGAGGATGGAGCAGAGGGTGGTCATGGCAAGGATGCGGTGGTCGAGCTGGACGGTGCTAGGGTTCTCGAGCATGTTGCGCCACCAGAGGTCGGAGCCGTCCTCCTTGCGGGAGTAGAACTTGTCCCAGAGCTCGCCCGAAGGCGGGGTCAGGCCGAGGCCCATGTAGGGGAACTCGTTGTAGATGAGGCCTGCGTCGAGGCCGGCGACGAGGGCGCCGGACATGGCGGTGGTGAAGACGAGGGCGACGAGGGCGAAGGAGAGGCGGCGGAAGGTCTTGATGGCCGGGTTGCGGAGGGCGGCGAGGGCCTTGTTGGCGGCGGCGGGGTCGGCGAGCAGGCGGCGGGTGCGGAAGACGGTGAGGGCGGACAGGAGCATCCAGGAGTAGCAGACGAAGGCCGTGGCGAGGTGGGCGGTCAGGCGGTACTGGGAGACGCGCGGGTGGGAGCCGGGGGCGAAGAGGTCGTCCTTGAGGCCGGATTTCACCATCCACCAGCCGATGAAGCCCTGGAAGGCGATGAGGCAGGAGATGCCGCAGAGGTTGACGGCCATCTTGGGGGTGACGCGGCGGCGGGCGATGAAGTAGAGGGTGGGCAGGACAAAGGACATTCCGATGAAGCGGCCCCAGAGGCGGTGGGACCACTCCATGAAGTAAATCTTTTTGAACTCGGCCAGGTCCATGTGCGGGTTGAGGAGCTTGAACTCGGGGGAGGCGCGGTACTTTTCGAACTCGGATTCCCAGTCTTCCTGGTTCATCGGGGGCATGGAGCCGGTTACGGGACGCCATTCGGTGATGCTCAAGCTGCATTGGAAAGGGGTTAGCTGCAGTGTCCCTGGGAAGCAGTCCAAGAACAGGAGGGGGAATTATCGTTACCCAGATTCAGTCAGTCGTGTGAGGCCACCCCAGACGACGATGCCAAAGACGCTGACAGCGCTGCCGACGAGCCAGTATCCCACAGACTTGGAGTTCGTCTCAGGCCACGCCCTTTTCTTGGTGGCCTTCTTGGCCTTGGCCACAGCCTGCGCTGCGATCGAGGCGGACGGCTTGTCTGCAATGACGGCGTTGCTGCTAAAGTTGAGCGGCGCCTTGGTCTGGGTGAAGCTCCGGGTCTGCTGCTGAGATCGTACGATGGTGTCGAGGACGCGGGACGGGGACGAGCGCCATTGCGGCTCTTGGCGCTGGCATTGGCGGCACACGAAGAGCGAGGGGGATGCCCTCACGGCGAGCCTCCGCAGGCCTGGTGCGAACGACGCCATGGTGGTGGTGGTGGTGGTGGTGTTGGTGGTGTTTCCAGACCGCAATTGGGGGCGGAGGAGCGAACGTTGTAGGTATAAATGAATCATAGAATAAATTATTTTGGAAATCCAGGGCAGCCGAGTGGTCGGACTTCCCTGGCTGGTCAGTTCCGGGTCCCTTCGGCTTGATCAGTGTGGAAAGTGGGCCCACTCGTTCGATCGCGCAAAGGTCCCCTGGACTCTGGAGTCGGCCTGGACGGTCAGTGGACGCCGGTGGGCAGCGGCGCGGAACAGAAAACTGGAGACCACTGGAATCCGACACTTTGAGAATCGAGCAGGGGTCCGGGTCTTCAATGTGTGCCCCACTGTAAATTTCTGGCTCACCGCCTTGCGCCCACTATGGCAGAATTTGAAAAAGTTGCCCATGCTCGCTGCTTTGGGGAACCACGATTTGTGTGTGTGCGCTGCAATCCGAGCTGAGGCGGGACACGGTCGACGACTTTTCAACTTTTGTTTTGGCGTCACTTCTTTCGCAACCAAAGTCAACACCTATTTTCGTCTACTTTGTACACACAAGATGCCCCCCGGAAGGCAATCCCATGGGCGGCAAGCCCACGGCCGACCTCTGCTCTCCAGCAAGCCGGCGGCAAAGACCTTCCGCAAGTCCAAGAACAAGGCCCAAGTCAAGGCCCTCGACGCCTTCACCACCGCTTCCGAGCTGTACGCGCCCAAGGAGAAGCGCACTCCACGCTTCCGCGAGATCGAAGCCGCACCGGAGGCTAGGAAAAAGCGCCGCGCCGCCGACGACGATGACGACGAAGATGGAGAGGACGACGAAGACGAGGACGACGACCAGCCCAGGCGAAAGAAGGCCAAGCCATCTGCTGGCGGCGCAGGCGGTGACTCCGACGAGTACCAGAGTGACAGCGACGGAAACGAGTGGCACTACGGCGTCAACGAAGACGAGGATTCGGAGCTCGACAGTGACGAGGCCTTTGGCGATAGCGATCACGAGGATTTCCAGGGTTACGCATTCGGCGGTAGCAAGGGCAAAAAGAAGAATCAGGTGGGTGGCGAACAAAGCATTTTGATATGCCCACGAGAGAGCTTCCACAGCTGACTGAGATTATACAGGACGATTCAGAAGAGGAAGACGACGAAGATGACGATGAGTCCCTTGGCGAGGACGCGATAGACCTGGCCCAAGCCCTCGACGAGTACGAGTCCGACGAGTCCATGGCAGACCAGGACGGCCAGGACGACTCGGACGCCTCAGACTCCGAGGCCGAGAGCCCGCCCTCCTCAGACGAGGACGAAGACGACCAGGAAGCGGACCCCTCCAAACTCGGCGATCTCCAAAAGTTCATCGCCAATTTTGGTGGTGACGACGAAGACCAGGATGCCGCCCCCACAAAGCAAAAGCAAAAGATCAGCTTCAAGGACCTCGGCCTGTCCAGCGTCAAGGACGCGCAGATGCGGAAATCCGTCAAGCTCATGGCCAAAGAAGAAAAAGAAGCGTCCCGCCCCGGCGCGGGCAAGAAGCTCGAGGTGCCCCTGTACAAGCGCCAGCAAGATCGCCTCGCGCGCGCGGCGGCCTACGAGAAGACAAGCGAGACCATCGGCCGGTGGCAGGAGACGGTGAAGCAGAACCGCCGCGCCGACCACCTCGTCTTCCCGCTTCCGCAGAACGCCGCCGACGAGGGGCTCGACAACCGCGAGTTGCAGGCCATCACGGCCAAGAACTCGACGGGCAACGAGCTCGAGCAGACGATTCTTAACATCATGCAGGCGTCTGGTCTGGCGATGAACAAGCAGGAGGAGAACGCGCGCGCGAAGGCCGAGAGGGAGGAGGGCATGTCAAAGGAGGAGCTGCAGGACATGATTCACCAGCGCCGGCGCGAGAGGGAGCTCGCCTCGCGCGAGACGAAGCGCGCGGCGCGCATCAAGAAGATCAAGTCCAAGGCGTACCACCGCGTCCACCGCAAGGAGAAGGAGCGCGAGGCGGCGAAGCTCAAGGAGGCCATGGCCGAGAACGGCGACGTCGAGGTCGACTCCGAGGCCGAGCGGGATGCCCAGGACCGCGCGCGGGTGCTGGAGCGCGTCGGCGCGAGACACAGAGACTCCAAGTGGGCCAAGCTGGGGTCGTCCAACAAGCGCGCCGTCTGGGACGACGAGTACCGCGCAGGTCTGCACGACATGGCGCGCCGCGAGGAGGAGCTGAGGCGGCGCAAGGAGGGCCGGACGGGTGATTCTGACGAGGAGGAGGAGGAGGAAGAGGACAGCGACAGCGAGGACGGATCCGAAGACGGGGAGGGCACCGGCCGCCGCAGCGGGAAGGAGAACAGGAGACTCCTGAAACAGCTCGAGAGCATCGACAACGAAGAGGACGACGGCCCCAAGTCCGACCTGATGAAGATGAAGTTCATGCAAAAGGCCGAGGCGCAGCAGAAGAAGGCAAACGACGAGCTCATTGCGCAGATCCGTCGGGACCTGGACTCGGGCGGCAGCGATGACGAGGAGGAAGACGAGGTCACGGAGGTGGGGCGCAAGAAGTACGGCAGCGCCGCGCAGCCCGCCATCTCGGCCCCAGCGCTGTCGAGGAAGCAAAAGAAGGCTGCCGCCGCTGCCGCCCGGGGTGACGACGTTGACATGGAAGACGGAGACGATGCGCCCAACAACAGCGCCGTCAACACGGGCTACTCCCTCACAGCCGAGCCCTCGACGACGGGCTCAGCCTGGTCCTCGGGCCCGCGCAAGAAATCCGCAAAGACGGGCGGCAAATCCAGCGGCGCGCGCGTAGAGGACCTAGACAACTCCCTCGCCATCACAGCCTCCTCCTCCAAGCCCAAATCAAAGTCAAAAGCAAACAAGACGACAACATCAGCAGCAGCAGCAGCAGCAGCCGACACCTCCTCCGAAGACTCCGACTCGGACTCCCCCGACTCCCACCTGCCCCTCGCCATCCGCGACATCTCCCAAATGGACAAAGCCTTCGCGGGCGACGACGTCGTCGTCGATTTCGCGCGCGAAAAGGAAGCCATCCAGACCGCAGACGACGACAAGATTGTCGACAACACGCTACCCGGATGGGGCGGCTGGGTCGGCGACGGCGTGAGTGCGCGCGAGAAGAAGCGTCAGCAGGGCCGCTTCGTTACAAAGGTGGAGGGCGTCAAGAAGGCGAACCGCAAGGATGCCAAGTTGGAGAGGGTTATCATCAGCGAGAAGCGCGTTAAAAAGGTATGCTTTCTTCCTTTCTTCTTCTTTTTTTTCACCACACACTAGCTTCTGCCTCTCCCCCTTTTCTGTCTCGTTCTTTTTCGAAATTACCTGCACAATACCACATCTTACACCATGAATACATAAAATAAAAACAGAACCAAGACTGACTTTCCCTATAGAACGACAAGTACCTCGCGACACAGCTCCCTCATCAATTCGAGTCCAAGGAGCAGTACGAGCGTTCAATCCGCCTGCCCATGGGTCCGGAATGGGTCACCAAGGAATCTCACCAGGCGGCGGTCAAGCCGCGCGTGCTCAAGAAGCAGGGCATCATTGCCCCCATGTCCAGACCGACAATGTAAGGAGGTTTTTTGGGGACTAGAAAAGCAGAGGGGTGGGACACTGGGTATTGGAGACGACCTATTTTCTTATTATTACATGCTACTACCCTAGATAGATCACGTCACGGCACTCTCTATCTCCAGGGCCATAGTTCAAGGCGTCAAAGGCAAATACAAAAAAGTGCAATTCTTGGTTCTTCAGACGAAAATGGTATATATTGTCTCTCTTATTCGGAACAAAGACTAGCGATTACGGACCTTGCGAACCAATGATTTTTTCTTTCTTTCTCTGTTCCTTTGCTCCGTTCAATTTTCTCCGTTTCTGCGGAGAGACCTAAAACCTTGGCCTCACAAACGAAAAAGCCACACCAAGGGAATATAATACAGTTCGGACTACGTACACAAGGGAAATGCGCACCGGGGGCGCATCATCCCCAAAGATAGATTGTTCAGTCACTCGGTGTCTGTGGGCTCGATGTGACTGTTGGGTATTGTCCCGTAATCGACACAGCGCCAAGACGCCTACTCGAACATAGTGGTAGGCTTGGTTTGTTTGCTGACGTAGACAAGGCAGTCGAGTGGCACAGCGCCTTGCGAATTGCTTTTTCGTAACTTTTGGCATTTCCAGCGCTTAGTTACCTCAACCCTGAACAACGGACAGCACCCGATCGATAGCGTCGCTAGGGCTGACATAGAAGGCCAAGGCGATGATGATGTACAGGCCAAGCAACATGGCGCCCTCCAAGTAGTTGGACTTGCCGTCCTGGACAGTGTACGTGACGACCAGGACAGAGAATGCGAAGGCGACTGTCTCAAAAGTCTCAAAGTGGAGAGTCATGGGCTTGTCGAGAACAGCCCATCCGAGGATGACCAAGAACGGGGTAACGAGAAGGGCGATCTGGATGCTAGAGCCAATGGCAACACCCATAGCAAGGTCCATCTTGTTGCGAATAGCAACAACGACGGCTGTGACGTGCTCTGCCGCGTTACCGACGATGGGGATAAGAATAAGACCAATGAAATTCTTGCTGATGTGGGCGGTTTCGACAATGGGATCGATGCTTTCGACGAGATAATCGGCGCAGATGGCGACCAAGACAGTGGTAACGACGAGAACGACGGCCGCCGCAATAGGGCCCATGATCGGCTCCTCAACCTCCTCCTCGTGGTGGTGCTGGGTCTCGGCATCGAAGAGGTTGGGGTGAGTGCGTAGCTGGAACCAGAGGTACAAGACATAAAGCAATAGCAGGATGATGGCGGTACCGCGGGAGAGTACCAAGATGCTGTGCTCCTTCTCGGCGCTTTCGGCCTTGTCGAGGACCGAGTAGAGCTACGAGGCATTGTTAGTCATTAAGCGCGGGGTTTCATGCCCTGTCGGGAGAGCTTACCGTGGCGGGGATGACCAGTGATGCTGATGACAGCGTCATCAGCGAGCAAGTGGTCTGCGCCGTAGCAGAGGCAAAGCTCTGTTCCATGCCCTGGCCAGTAACTCTGTCGCGCATGTTGACAATTCCACCAAAGAAGAAGCACATGCCCATGACAAGCAGCAGGTTAGAGAGAATGGAGCCCAGCATAGACGACTGGACAACCTCGATTTGACCCTCCTTCAAGGCGACAATGCTGACAATCAGCTCGACGGCGTTTCCAAAGGTAGCGTTGAGCAGGCCTCCGAGGGCCTCACCCAGCTTCATCGAAATTTGCTCAGTTGCAAAGGACAGAACAGCAGCGAGGGGGATGATAGCGAAGAAATTAATGGTGAAGACGGCGACTGGGCTCCAGTGCAACTTTCCGGCCACAATGCCAATAGGCACCATGACAAGCAGGAAGTTGACATAGTCTGAGAGAGAACGGTCTATTAGCACACGGCGGCGCATAGTAACGCTATATCGCATGATTGAACTTACTACTGAGGAGCGACACCTTGGTGACATGCCAGGCGTGCGATGAGTATCTTACGGCGGCATTGGGGCTGTCGGTGCCAGGTGTCTGTGTCGCGTTGAAGAGAAACTTCAGGGTCTTGTTGCCGCCGTCGCCGTTGACAATGTGGCTATCGTGGGTTCCCGAGTGGTTGCCATTTGAAAGAAGAGGCGAGTTCTCGTTCACGTCGCCTTCGCGGCCGTTGGGCTTGTTGGCTGTACCCCAGGAGCGGACCTGTCCGCGGAAATGTTGGTTGGCTGAATCGTCGGACATGGCGCCGTCATAATTAGCCGGAGCCCTGACCAGTATGAAGAAGAAGAATTTCCTGTCGCGCGGTTCGTAGATGTGACAGATGGGAAGCCGGATCGGATTTTGGGGGTAAGGCGTCCGGCGAGTACTAGAAAAAGGCGAGAATGGAAAAAGGAAGAGACAAGGGAGTGACGATCCACGCGCGGGATAGGGCGACCTGATAATCTGTGCGCCCGAATCCTAAAGGTGTAGTGGAAGAATGGAAAAAGAGTAGCGGGTGGTGGGTGGTTGCGATGCCAGAATGTGGCTTGGAGGAGGGAAAGATGGTGAATGACTTTCACCCCGTGGTAGAAATGACTTAGCGCGCCAAGGTGAAGGTGTCCAGGGGAGGGATGCAGCTTCTCTACCTAAGAGCCTAGGACATGGGGCGGAAAGAAAGTCCAACGGGGCTTGCTGGGGCTACACTAAGGTAACGTCGTAGCGGAAGAGTGGGAAAGTGGAATAAGTGCGGCAAGGTAGGTAGGTTTGGTAGACGCAGATAAACCATAAGGTAAAGTAGGTAGGTGCGAATGGCGAAAGTACAAAGCGGGTTTCAAGGCAGAATAACACGAACGTGGGTGGTAAACGGAGACATTGTGCTCAGAGAGATAACAAGGCAGGTAGAGAAGTCAGGTGGTAAAAGTGCGAATAAAAAGGTAAATCCGTAGATCAAGCAGAGAGAATGAGAATTGCAATGTACTTACACACCATGATGTCGCCTCTAAGTGACTTGATGAGTTGCTTGGCCTTTTTTGTCCCCTACCTTGTTATCACGGCCGGCAGTCCTAAGCTGCAGACAACGCTTTTGCGCGTGGGTATTTCCGAAAATGATAGTCGCGACGGACCGGATGAGATTTCTGCTCGAGGCCCTGTGCCTGCGCCGCCCGACGGCAAAGAGAGTGGAGTAAGGTAAGGTAGGTAGCGGACGGTTCAGTGACGGCTTGATCCAATAGATACAAGGCAATGGCAAGCAGTATTGGGCTGCCAAGTCCAAAGTACAGAGGAATCTATGTGGACGGTGTATCGACCGGAGGGGGTCCAAGTGGATTGGGTCCTTGGGTGCTTGGGATTGAACGTGCGAGTGAGCGTGACGATGCGATGGATGCTGCTGCAGCACGACTGCAGGAGGCTTGAAGCAGAGCGACGCGACTCGACGACGGGCTACGGGGAAGGGTGTTGCTGTGTCTTGACCGTTGAGAAAGAGATGGTGTGGAAGGGCAAGGCCAATTGGTAGCCTTTGCGGTGATGCAAAAAAGGTGAGGCGGGCTTGGTATCGGGTGAATCTGTGTCTGGTTGATAGTGATTGATAGTGCTTGTAATTTGTTACCGAAAAAGTAGCAACGGCAGCAATATGTTGTCCAAAGCCGTGTTCCAAGAAGTTCAGGCGATGGCAAATGAGTCTTGGCTGGGGAGAAGGGTTGAACAAGAAACGAACACAGCCCCCTTTTCCTGTCAGGCTACTATGGAGAACGTGGGACGGATGCCGTGGTACCCAAAGAAGAGAGAAACAGGACGGGACGAAACAGACGCTCTGAGTCTCTGCTGCGAAAGTGGTGGTGCTTGGTGTGATTGTGGTGCCGAGAGGGAGTGACGGGAACGAGGAATGACACTTCTGGATGCATGGGCGGCCTCCCGGATACATGCAAGGACGAACGGTGCACGCCGTGGTAGTGCAAGGTACATGCAAAAAGGTACATATCCAAACCAACATTTTGCATATCAACCCATTGAAAACCCACTCAACGACGTCGGCGTACGGATACACTACACTAGACTAGCACTGTTCAGCTTGTCAATGGCTGCTGAATCCAGCTTTACCGGCACTCAAGACAATTGCTGATTACCCCGGTATGACAGCATTGTACGGATCTACCTCACTAAAACACCCGCCGGAAAGAGAAGCTTTGAGTAACCATGGGCCATTTTGCAGTGAAAACCACTTTACTAGGGGAGAGAAAGGCCCTCCCAAACGTCATACAATGGGTTAGCCAGTAGCGAACAGGTTTCAGTCTTTCCAAAGCCAAGGGGTGAGGTTGGGGTGATGTTGGCGGCGCCCAATGAGGAGCTTGCTAGGATGCCAAGCGTGGCTGTGTTGTCTGGCGTTGCTTCTCATCTTTCTCCGCTGTTTCCTGTTCGGCGCCCGCCCACTTACCCTCTTGAGCAGTGAGCTAAGGAGCTTTCCCTGGATCCCTCCCTCCCTGAGTTGCTCTTGCACAATGTCACTTGTGAACTCACTCACTCCTTCCCTCCCACATTTCCGCCAGTAGGAGCGCCTTCCATTTCCCCAAGTATGAAGGTTCCGAGGGATACGTACCTGCTATCCATCACGCTACCGATAGCTCCCATGCTTTCCGTCATCGTCTGCTGTCAACTTTCCATTCCCTCGTCACCAGGAATACAATCCACATGCTACACGGCTCCTCGCATCGAAAAGAAGAGAGACCATCGTTATCGATACATTCGCTGGACAGCCCCTATCAAAAATGCAAACACTATCGTTGCCCGTTGGTCACCCACACTCATCTTGTTCGAACCCAATGCTGCGCGCCCGCCTCGCATTGCCTCAGCAACCTTTCAAACCTTGGAGTCAAAAATGATCAAGCTCAGTCTTGGCTTGACACTGCCTTTCCACAATTCCTCGTCTCGGCACGAAGCCGTCCCACTCTCAGGGAATTCGTCTTGACTTTCGGCTCAGGGGACCAGACGATATGCGACAGACAGCTCGAGCTCCAGCCCACTATTCACCATGGAACTCGCTACCCAATCGTGCCAATACCACGCTCGCACTACTGTATCCGAAGCAGAGCCCCAGTTGCTGGCCCATTTTCGCCGCCCTTGACTTTGTCCCAAACGTCAAACGGGGCCCCAAGTGCTGTGCTCGTCTGAAGATCGTTGCTTCGATTCAACACTCCGAGTTATTTCGGTCACAATACGGAGAGCATCCATACAACTTCGGGCTGAGATAGGGCGCCCAGAGTTCCATCTCACACCCAAAACCACAACGACGGCGACAAACAAGCTCCAGAGTCTACTCTCTGGCCAAATGCTGTTTTCGGTTGCCCTGCGAAACGCCTTGCCTTGGCTTGCTGAGGGTGGCGGGGGTCCGCCCTGTCCATTCGCTTTCGGAGTCCCCTGCACCGATCTACGGACCCCCCAATCCATCGCTGAATGCCATTTCGAACCTTGACCGGACATGGGGCCAGGAATCCCCTTACGTTGGTCCCCTTATCGCCATGATTCTTTATCGATAAATTTCGTTGCCGCTTTACTGTGATCCTCACCATCATCAAAGCCTCGTTGCCAAGCATCGTCAGTCTTGGCCTTTTACTCAGCCGAAAAGAATTCATGTGCTCATTGCCACACACACAGCCTTGCGATTTGATGGCCCGACTCGTGGTCTTCGAGCTTGGCATGTCTGCCTCGCAATAATCTTCAAGTCAAATGCTGCTCTACATTAGCCTTTCCGACGTTACTTCCCCAACTCTGAATTGCGGGGACGGGCACGGAGGCTGGCCTGTCGCCGATTGATATTACTTCCCAGCCGAATCCCGAGTCATCCTCCACACCATGCTTCATGCGCGCGCGCTTCCACGCGAAATTCGTGCGCTGGCACCTTCACAGCCACCACCATCCATTCGAAAGACACAGCAAACCCCACTAAACTCCGGCAACGTTCTCTGATACGGTGATGCCAAAGCACCTGCTGTCTGTTGCGTAGGGTGCTTCGTAAGAGGCACGTGGCTTTGAGGGCTTGGCCAGCCGGCTAACATAGCAAGGAGAAGCAGCAGTAGCTTCTCTCAATGTCGAAGACTTGCCGGTATGAAGATCTCAGAGTCGACTTCATGGACACCCGTCATAGAAACAACCAACGATGATCATGCTTGGCAAATCCTCGCGGACAAACACGGCCACAGCACTCATGCTTCTAAGCTGACTGCATCCACTGATGTTGGCAGAGCAGCAAGGTGCCAGCACAGCGGACTTGGTTCAGATCAAATCAAATTTGGGACAAGTAGCAGGGCCTTTATTACAACATCCGCCCAAACGCGGATTTGGTAAAAAAGCATGACGGTTACGCGAATACCTTGCTACTAGAATTTCGTCTTATATCCTCGCCCCAACACGGGATGTCATCTCTGGTGCACTGTCAGTCAATGCCCTACCGAGCTGAAAGGCATCGTACCTGAGCCAGCTGTGCCGACTTCCGAGTAGTAAGGATCACGCATCAGCTGGTAAGAGACTTGGCAAGAACAGACATCAACGAGACCTTGCATCCATGGCGGTTTGTGACCGCTAGCCCTTCTTCGACTCACAAGGCCAAGGCAGTTTACCTCATATGGCTCTTGATACAATAAGATGCCTGCTGCTCTGACGCGATGCAGTAACGTCGCAAGCCAAGTTGATGACCTTCCTGGGAAGTCGAAATCTCGCCTTCCACTCCACATCCAGGACGATTTTCTGAATCTCGAAAACCGGCATGAATGTGGAAGCTCGAAGCTCGATCCCCGTATATACCAAAGTAAGCACAGTATTGACAGTCAGTGCGCGCAAGTCGCCGTACGGTGTTTGGATTCTATGTCTATGTGGCAGTAGACACCGGCATCTCGACACCATCTTTGCAACTCCAAGATCGATACAGATCTGGCTGATCAAGCTGATCGTTTCTCTGCACAAGAGACCTAGACCAAGACTTTGTCCGCCGGCAGCCTGATTCTAACCAGCAGTTGCAATAAGCATTGTGGCGACCAAAAAGCTTAGCCTTCCGGCCCCCAATCTTTTTTCTCTTCCCGTTCATTCGCATTTCGTACCCCTCGCTGCCCCCAAGAGCTAGAGAAGCCGGGGCCCGTGTTACGTGGATGGGTGACGCGTCATCCGTGGCCCTGCCAAAGAGAAACCCATCCGCCCCCCTGGGATTTTCTTGTCAATCTGCTGCTGGGCTGCTCTCCCGTTTTATCAATGATGGAGGGGGTGGATCATAAAAATGCATGTGCCGTGTTTTCCTTGCTTGCACGCCCCGAGCTCGTTGCTTGAGCTACCTTGAGGCTTGGGATGCTTATCTGTCTCGCCCTCCTGCAGGTGAGGTGCACACGAGGCTCGGCTGATTTATGACCGCTGCGAAATGCAGACCCTGCATTCTTCAGCTATCTGTCCAACAGTTTTTCGGGATACCGGATGTGTGTATTGCATATTTCATCTGTTCACCTATTATGTACATGATTCAACGGGGTCCGAATGATCACCGTGTCTTGGCGGGCTCATTTCGTCTGAATTATTACCACGGTCGCTTATAATATCAGCCAGATCGTTATGATCAGAGGAAAGATGAACGTTTTGACAACTTGAGATGAGAGAGGGAGAGGCTTGGCATTTATTCACTTGGCAGGCACTTTTTTCTTTCACTTTTGTGTACTCAGTATGGACACTCAAAGGCTGAGAGGCAATTGCAAAATTTTCTTTCTTCGTGATAAAAAGATATAATCTAAGGTTCTGTTTGAGTAGGGCGTTGCGTGTCGTAGGAATTTCGTGTCGTGTCTTCGTATTGGGGCATTACATTTGTTTCGTTGTTCCCATCTCTTCATGTCATGCTCGTTGCTCATTGTTGTTTCGTCGTTCTCATTACTTCGTCCACGCGCAATAAGAAAAAAAGAAATAAGAGAAAACCGAATTCGAATGGTGCCGCCCTTCTTTGATCTTCATGTCGTTCATTCCATACACCAGTCATGTAAGTGTTGAATTAGGACTGGGTGTGGTTTCCCATTCAGGGTGTTGAAAAACGTCTTAGACGTTGCCCATCACTGAAAGATGATGTGTTAGTATTTGCTCGTACTGTGACAAGGCTGAGATTGGAAGGAGACTTACAAGCTGCATACGTCAAGTACCACGTCAAACTCGCGCCGCCGTCGATCCAGCTAGGATCAAAGTTGGAGCTGTTGAAAAAGTTCCACGCCGTCTTACCGTCAATCGTCGCAAGGTTTCCATAGATGATACCCCTCCAGCCGCCCGCGATAGTATCGACGCGTCCGTTGCTAAAGTACACGTCCCATTCTTCCTTGACGAAGGCCGGTGTGCGGACAAAAGGCGAGGGCGCGAGGAGGGGAATCATATGAATACCTTGGATGAACTCGATGTTAGCGCCAAAGTAGGTCGTGTGGTCAATCTTGTTCTCAAAGAGGATGCCGGCCACCTTGTTGCCGATAAATTGGGGTGGCTGCACGACATTGTCGCTCTTGTAGAGGTAGTAGTCCTGTAGGGCGCGGGCGATGATGGAGAGCTGGAGGTTGCTTCGCGACGAGAGCATGCTGTCGCCCGAGGCGTCACCCCACATCTTGAGGGCGTAGGCGTGCATCATGTCTTCGGAGCTTGATTCTTGGTCCTGTCGTCCGTGATGTTAATTCATGTGCTCCAAATCTCGAGTAAAGGTTGAACTCACCTTTCCATCGTACGAGGCGTACAGACCATGGGCCCAGCTGTGGCCATGGTACCAGTCGAAAGCACGCCACGTAGGGAAGTAGGTATCTTGGGTACTGGGGTTGGCCACGTCTCGCACCAGAGCATTCACATAGTCCTTGTTCGCACTCAGCCAGCTCGGGTCCAAATGAGCAATGGCTGCGGCTGCAAGGATATGATAGCCATAGTGGAAATGGTGGTCATTGTACTGCGTGTTGCCAAAGTCGGCGCCGTCGTTGCCCGTGACGTAGGTTGCCGAAGACACGACACCTCCCCAAGCGCCTGGGTCTGGTTAGCGGGATGTATGTATCGTCTCGAGAAACCGCAACTCACTTTCATATACCAGCGGATACTTTTGTTTGTTGGTAGCAAACGTGGCAAACGCTGCCTTGAGCCTGTTCAGGCCTGACTGCGCCAATGCTGGGTCGCCTAAAATGTCATTGATCACAATAATCAGTATGGCAAACTTGGCCAGGGCCTAGTTGCGAGTTAGTTGGGACGTTTCACAGATATTTGAAGTAGACTTACCTTTCCGCTGAAGTACATGGAGTCCAGATCAGACTGAGCCATCATGTCCTGGGATACCTCCTGGGCCGCTATCCCGCGGATCACGACTTTGGCGTTGTCAGATAGCGTGGTGAGACTGCCTTGGTCAGGGCTCCAAGGAGCGAAACCCATGTTCACAGGCAAGTTCGACTCTTGCATCGTCCACTGGTCAGCCAAGACTGCTGTTGCGATACCCTTGGCAGGAGTCATGAGCTGAACCGGCTGAACACCATTTCTTGTCGTAGAATCAAATGAGGAGACATGGTGCGGCAGCGCGTACATGACCAGCTTGCCATCAGGATGACCGTCCTTGGCAAACTTGAACGTGTACGAGCCCGTGGTGCCGCTCACTGAACCAGACAGCGCGACTGTCGTGGGATAAACACCGGCCGCCTGGTCAAGCAATGCCTCTCCGTTTCCGGGATCCTTGGCGACTTGAATGATTCCGTAGAAAGGCTGCGTTGATTGGGCGAGACCGTTGTTGACAACCTGCAGGTTGAGCTGGGATCCGGTGGTTGCATATGCGTATAACCGCCAGATCTTGCCGTCTTCGAGCTGGAAAGTGTACTTGGCAACGCCGGGCTTGGGGTCCTGTGTCACCCGCGTAACCGTCCTGAAGAAGACTCCCGTGCGGATCACGGGGGTCGCGCCGGCATACTGGGCTGTGATGAAGGGCATTCCTTGGACGAGAGGGAAAGAAACCGCCGGCACAGCTTGGGCATTCGGCTTCAGGTGAATTGTCGCAGAGAAGGCCGTGATGCTGTCGATTCCCACCGCGGTGTCCGACCCGAGCTCCTGAGCGCTAATTACCATTGATTGAATACCTACCGGGTTAATGAAATAAGACGCAGCTCCAGAATCCGCCTTGGTCGGGCCGAAGACACGTTGGCTCGCTTCGATGTGGGAAATCGTCATGCCGTAGCTGGCAGCGGCCCCTCGTCCTGCCCCCCATGCTATGCCGTAAGGGTAGGTGTACGTCGGCGCCGTCTGGTCTCCGAGGAAGAAGTTGGAGTAAAACTTGTTTGTCTGAATCGGTGAGCTCGAGGTGATGCCCTTTCTCGGAACCGGGTGATCACTGCGGGCTGAGATGGTGCCCGGGGGTGCCCCAGTGCCAATGGGCTCAGAAAAGATGTCTCCGGAAGGCATTGGTGCAGACGGAAGTGGCGCAACTGAAGTAGCAGGTGCCGCTGTGTCGATGAGAGATGAAGGTGTCGGAATAGGGTTTGACATAAGAGGGCAAGACGTAACCTTGCCCGATGCAGTGAGACCAGTCGCAACGTATCCAGAAGTTTGAGGCGCTGTGTTGGTTAGAGACGGCAAGATCACTACTGTTCCGCTAGCTTCGGCGCTGGTGACGACGTTGGGAACCTGGGAGTTATCCAATGCTGGTGCTGATGTTTGCTGTGATCCTTTCGTGGCCCTGACTGTTACGGTTACGTTCGCCGTCTCTGTCAGGCAAGCTATATCACGACTATCGAGGAGTAAAGCCCGAACGTTCAATTGGCCGAGAGACACCGAATCCGGGTGAGTATCGTGAAGGCGAACGTGTTGCTGGTGAAATAGGGCGAGTGCGTTCTCGCAGAGGAGGACCTGTATCAAGGTTAGCCTGAGGATCCCCATTTTCGTATGAAAGCCCGCCATTGCGGGGGAGGCAATGATCTTATCGTGTTAGTATGAGGTTGTAGAGGATGTTCAAGCCTGTTTCTGGCTTTCGGGGGTATGTTAGGTAGCGCGTGGCAGGGAGAGAAGTTCCTCAATTCTGCATGAGGTAGTATAGGAGCGGTGCTCCAACTCATATAAACAGGTGTCATGGTGAAAGCAGCCACACGTCAACAATGGACAGTCCTCGGTGAACCGATAGTGGTAAGCCCACGGGTGGGATTGCCGCAGTCCAGAACGTGAAGATTTGCAGCGTTACCGCGCAACGTATGGACCAAGAATGTGAAGGGAATGTACCGGTCCCAGAAACAATGGATAGGTCTCACCTGGTTAGGAATGCAGAGCGGCTTGCCGGGGAACTAGGTCTAGGTACAGAGCAATGAGAGCCGCGTGATGAGATAGGATAAGGTGCTAGGCACTGAGGGATCGCGATCAGTCAAGACAGGTAGGCGTCGGTGGTGGCCGTGTCTTGATGGCAGCAGAGGCTTCTGAGTCTTTGGCCAAGAGCTGATGAAGCGACGATGATGTTGTGGCTGGCAACAGCGGCACTGGCAATGGTCTGAGGACTGCGTTGGGCGACAAGACGCGATGCAGCCGCAAAAAGACCAGCAAGTAATATAAAAGACAAGGTAGGTATGTGTACTGGTTCAACTAGGCGGTCTTGGGTCTTTTTCTGGCAAGCGCAATTGGAGAGAGATGTTGCGATGGGGAGTTTCGACTCATGAGGTTAAGTATGCACGATTAATGCAGCACCCAAACGAAACGACCCTCTTTGGCTGACGCGTGCCTGCCCTTGGCGTGGAGACTCTTCGGCATCCAAGCTGCCGCTTGACAGTCCGAGAAGGGAGGGGAAATCAGCCAATATTGGCAAAAATGACCGGTGCAATTGACAGAGCAACAGGTCACTTGGCCTCGAATACGATGGTATGCACGGATAATTGAGACCCGTTGGGGCAAAAAGAATGTCTTCTATCTCCAGGGACCAAAGCCATGGAGGGGCATATCGTCGTCCCTCTCTTTGCCTTTAGCGAGACACTCGGGCCAGTGACGTAAGAGTAATGGCATCGCTGACTTTTGAGCAGCGGGATCGGGGTGGTAACTGCAACTACAGGCCACTGTTGCGAGAGCAGATGTTGAGCTGAGGTTGACGACAGTGGTCAGAAGATGCCCTTTGCTGACGCATTGGAGACAAGAGGTTGCTTCTTCTCGGTGTAACCAGCTTCTTCTGCCTGTCACCAGGCAATATGATCTTGGAGAAATCCTTGGCGTCATCTTGGCGAATGTCAGTGGCCACACTTGGCTTGCTGCTGTGACCTGGAACATGTGTAGATGAACTGTACAATTCGATGAAGGTAGCGTCAGGCGAAAGATGGTGTCGAAAGTGTAGTCTGCATCATATAATGGATAGTAATAGTAGTCAATTGAAATCGCAGAGCCAATCGCGGGTATCGAAAGCAAGTCTACTCCCAAGCGCCCCAAGCGCCTATAATGAATCGTATATCAGAAACCAAGAGAATGTTGCTCCCCTTGCACAGTCTCATCTTTTCTTCTCCAGGCTATTAGCCCCAGACCTGCCCACCTTGTAAACGCGGTACCGATCTTCCACGGCCTCGGCAGCAGCGGTGTCAATAGCCGTAGCATCTGGCCTCATGACCGGCCGACGGTCTCCTCCTTTCTTGATCTTGTAGGCTGTATAACGGTCTTCCGCGGCCGGACTCGGGGCCGGCCTCGTGACTCGTTGTGGCTGCTGTTCTTGGGTTGAGTGCCCCCTCTTCAGACTGTAGGCACGATATCGGTCCTCCACGACCGACGCAGCCGTAGCCTCTGTCGGTACCGCCGCGATGACTTGGCCAGCATACGCAATCGGGTGCGATCCGTCTCCTTTCCTCAACTTGTAGGCACGGTATCGATCCTCCACGATATGTGCAGCTGCAGCCACTGTTGTAGTTGGAACCGCCGTAACGACCTGGCTGGTCTGTACCATCGGCCGCGATCCATCTGCTTTCTTCAACTTGTATGCACGATACCGGTTCTCCTGCGCAGCCGCCGCCTCGGCAGCCTCAGTCTTGTGCCGCATCTCCTCCTCCTCCTTCTTCCTCTCCTCGCGCCTCCTCTCCCTCTTGCGCTTCCTCTCCTCGCTCTCGGCATCCCTCATCCCTTCCTTCTTACACTTCCGAATCTGCCTCTCACTAAGCACCCACGGCGGCTGAAGCACCTCGTTCCGGAACCGCGTCCGCTTCTCCCACAGCGCCACTTCTTCCTCCGTGGACCGGAGGATCTTGACCTTTTCGATCCTGATCTGCATCTCCTCACGGAACATAGTCAGTCCTCCCTTGATGTCGATGACGGTGCCGACATCTACGTCGACGCAGTCGGCAGGAGGCTGCGGCTGCGGTCGTTTGGTGAACCACCCGTTGGTGTCCAGATTGGTAGCGCTTTTGTCGGACGGCGGTGTCTTTGTCGCGACTGTGCATTCGATGCAAGCCCCGCTGCTGTCGTCAACCGTGTAGATGCGCCGGCCCGGGAAGTCGTCCACGGCGACGACGATGCCGACGATGCGTGCCCATTTGATAGGCAGGTTCTTGTAGAAGTAGAAGTTTTGAACTGCAGCATGCATTCACTCGTCAGCCTGTGGAGCCACGCATACTATGCATGTTGGCGGCAATTTTACCTTCATATTCAGGCACGGTCTTCAGGGCGTGGACGTCGGATGCCTGCATGAGGCACCATGTGTTGAAGGTTGGGGAGAGTTGCAGGCAGTACTGCGGATAGAGGCCGCCTATTGATACATCGCTCGTCATGGCATTGTCGGTTGAGGATCACTTTGGCATCCTCAACCCAGACCTGACCGTGAAATGTCGTGATAGTCAGCTGCAGGTCCACTCAGATGGGAGCGGTCGGCCGTTCTGAGGCTCCGAAAGCGCGTCGCGTTGGAACATGTACGTGATAGAGGGAGATTCCGTTCTTGGGGGAAAAGTAAACTTTCGTGGTTGACCTGGGGATGTTTTAGCGACTGCAGTGCTGAGTGCCCCGCCTTGTGGCGCTACCGTTCAGGACCCCATGCTGATACAAGTGCTACCTCACATTACCTCACCTTAACTAGTGACATGAAGCACTTTGCATCCAAATAGTCCTAGAGTAAAGCACTCGTCACCATCCGCCAAGTTGGGAGTTATCGAACATGATCGTGAAGACGTGGAAGGTCTCCAAAAATTCAAAAATATCACTTTCATTCATGCGATTGAGTCCCATACCAAGATTCCATATCCTTGCCGGTTTCCCCCAAGCCTTAGACGCCAATCCAGAAATGCCATGTTTTACCGCTTCGATCTTCTTCCCGCTTTGGCAGGTTTGCTTTCGTCTGCCTTGGGCTTCTTCAGCCGTGCAGCTGCAGCCTGGAATGCCTCTTCTGACGGCTCTTCCTCCTCCACGACCCTCTTCTTGCCCTTTTTAGGCTGGCTGGTGGCTCCATACTTGGCAGCGAGATCGTCCAGAAAACCTGCACGTTTTTGCTGGTTGCCCTTAATGAGCGCGGCCAGGTCGGCCTCTCCATTATCCTTGCCCTTCTTCTTCCCCTTGCCGTTTTTGTCGCCAAAGAGCTTATCGTGAACTCCAAGCTCTTTGGCGTACTCCTCGGCCTCGTTCGCCTCGCCCTTTGCTGCCTTGACGCGAGCCGCTTTTGACAGCTTGCTCTCCTTTGTGTATCGCTTGTATGCCTGGACATCTTCGCTGGCAATAGCCTCGTCAATGATCTGGCGGAACCGTTCGTCGTCCTCGAGCACGTCGCTTAGCATGACTGATTCGTAGATCCCGTCCATGTCGCCCTTGGAGTTTTCGTAGGCGATCAAGACGTCGTCCTTCTCCTCGTCGGAGCCCTTGTACTTATTGGCAAACTTTTCGATGGCTTCTGCAGAGATCGCATCTTGGAATTGTTCGCGGTAATAGTCGGACCAGTTGAAGCCCTCGGAGTCGATGATGGACTCGGATGTAGAACCGGTTGTGTCGTATCGCTTGCGTCGTGCCGGGTCAGAGAGAATGGCGTAGGCGAAAGCAATGGCCTGGAACTTTTCCTTCGCCTCATCTCTCTGGTCATCGGAGACCTTGTCTGCGCGAGAAGTAATGTCAGTCATGCCCCACGAGGATGGTGGGCTGCTCCCTCTTACCTGGGTGGTTCTTGAGTGCTGCTTTTCGGTAGGCAGACTTGACCTGTTCCGGTGTAGCCTCGCGTTCGAGTCCCAAGATCTCATAGGGGTCGATCTCGGGGGGACTGTCGTCAACAAGCTCGTCGGGAGATGACATTTTGAAGGCTGTGGGGATGTGAATGTTGGGTTGATGATAGACAGAAAGCTCACTCAGAGCTCTGCGACGCGCTCAAGCTCGCGGAGACGCGCCTGCTAAAGTGGTGGGGCGCATGCGTTTAAGCACCGGGTCGATTGGCAGTCCGTGCATCGAGGAAGTCGGCGAACCGGGGCTTGCGGCACCGATGCGCTGAGCTGAGGCAAGAGCTTCACTCCCTGCCCCTCTGCCCCTCCCACGATGACTGGCTCACTGATGAAAGCTACTTTTTGTACCTAATCAATCTCATGTAGGAGTCCATTCCAGCTCAATTCGTCTTGCAGTATTGAAATATCTCAAAGCACTCGGGAAATCCTCATAATCTCACTTATCGCACTGGACTCGACGTCATCCAGTCAACTTTCGTATATCCTGAAAATGGCATCAGAGGTTGAGGGCATTCAACCAGCACCGATAGCGCCAGGCGACCACGAGGGGTACCTCCAATATGCGCTCTCGCTGGCGAAACAGTCACCACCAAAGCCGACAAATTACAGAGTCGGAGCGGCCCTCGTCAACCCCGCCACCAACACAGTTATCTCGACGGGCTACACCTTGGAGCTGCCAGGTAACACGCACGCCGAGCAGTGCTGCTTCATGAAGCTGGCCCAACAGCACGACGTTACCGAGGAGGAGCTGGGCTCCGTCATCAAGACGCCGCTTGTGCTCTACACGACCATGGAACCGTGCTCGACGAGGCTCAGTGGGAATCTGCCCTGTACCAAGAGGATTCTCCAGCTACGGTCTTTTATCAAGACCGTCTACGTAGGTGTTCAGGAGCCGGAAAAGTTCGTCAAGGATAATACCGGACGGAGCGCGCTCGAGAAGGCGGGTGTCGATTTCGTGCACATCAAGGGGCTCGAAGGCGATATTCTCAAAGTGGCTACGGCGGGCCACGTCAAGGCTGCCCAATAGCGACGGGTTGAGATCAATGATGCTTTGGTTGCGTGTTTGCTCGATGCTTCCAAATCGCCGGTGGGCTGCCGCCAATGCTGGCGTATGCGGTGGCCCGCTGTCATGCAAGGGTGCGCACTGTGGGATGACGACAAACTGCCTTTCACAAGTTGTTTTCCAACTGCGTTCACAACGAGGGCGTTTGCGGTGTTGAGAGGAAAATAGGGAGAGGGCATCATTGTAAAATCCAAACAATTTGAAATGATCCTCCAAGCTGCATGCTCTACTTTTTGTGCCGCCTCAACTTGAGGTCGTGTAATGCTCCACGCTTTCGCTCACTCAATCTCTCGAGTCGTTGGTAGTCGTACTTGGGCACCAACTTACTCATCTACCTAGGCACACTAGGTAGGCAAGATAGCTTGGCACATCTTGATGTAAGGTATGCAGTTAACCTGCGCTGGATCGATCTCCAATGCAGCTAATCGCCCGGTAACCGCTGCCAGGTCCCTTCTCAGCCGGCCCCACCCCAAACGCCGGACTGCAACGATGCGCTACTTCGATAGCGATTGCACGATATGCTAGCTTGGAAATCGTGAGCTACATGTTACTTAAATGCCAGAAATAAAACGCTTTCTCGACTTGATAGCATATGACTCCCGAAGAAAGCAAGGTAAGTGCCATAGCAGAGCGAAAGGCTTGATGACATGGACAATCAGCAGCCACAATTCCGCCTTCCCGGTGGTTCTGGTCCGGCCAGCTGCCGATTGCAAACCAGATGGTCGCACCCCTCACTCAAGGTAGGCACTCCATTTGTTTTTGCTTCCCTGCTGTGCAGATACACACCGCTCCTTTTTGCATTTTGCGTTGGCTTGACCTCGCCTGCAGTCATGGGCTTGACTACATCCTCAACGACGTTCAGAACAGCAAAATACCCACGCACTTACCGGTAGGAAAGCGCCGGCAAAGTGAGAAAAGAGCTACATCTACTCCACTAGGGATGTTGTCTTTACATCCTGAATAGTCATGGCCGTAAGTTGAAGCGAGGTTGATCTGTACTTGTCGGCTTAGTCATGAGCCGTATACCTGGCAGGCAGTCTATCGACTGGTGTGGGTGTGCTTTTGCAACCATCTTGTGTGTACTTGAAGCTGATCAAACGTATTCAACCAATCGGGAGAGCCCCTGGATATCCTGGGTTTGTGCATGCACCGGTAGTATGCCAGGGCGTTGGCTGAGCCACATGGGGAGCAATGGGAGAAAGACAGCTGGTTGCGGGCTTCAAGCAGACATTGGTGCTTGGGCGAAGGAGGCCATCCTCCCCCGCCGTTTTTACACTTTGATGTTGCGTCGCACAGAGTACTTTGTACCACAGTGGTTCAAGTTCTTTGATAGGGTGATAGACACCGATAATAGGTCCCAATGACGGTTTCCAACGATTGCATTACGTCCCTGTGCAAACTGTCAGCTTGGGCACCGTCAGTTTGGCTTGCCTTAGACAAATCATCCATATTTATCTGCAGGTGCTCTCACAACTGTGGGAAGCTACGAAACTGCTTGCCACCCTGATTGTGCCTCTTCTTGCACCATAGTGACCTTCACCTTAAGCTTAAGTAGGTAGTAGCTCCTACCCCGGACTTCCAAGTACCGTCGTGAAGGAGCAGGAAGGACCCTTTTTGACTTTCTCTGGTGCAGTGCCCCACTCCAGACACACAAGGATACCCGCCGCTTCCCTACCAGGACTGAGATCCACTACCTACCTACATACTTTCACCCATCCCATCTCCCATCTTTCACGCTGGACTAACGCAACACCTCCAACCCAAGATCATCAGCCGAGTAGCGTTTTGTTACCTTGGCTTGTTTGTTTTATCTTTGACGGCCTCCCGCGTCGGTTGCCCTTGGTACTTTCATCATTTGTCAACCATCGTTCTTTCTGCTTTAATTCGCCATTGGCCAAATCATTGCACTTTTCCGTTTGGCATGCCGTTTGCTGGCCGACGTCAAATGTGCCTTCTCCCCTGAAAGCATACTTGACCTGGGCTCTTTCATGCTTACACGTTGACGACGCAGGGCACATAAATAAGCCAAGGAATATCTGAATACAGCCTCGTTCAGTAAGTAACGCTCCCACAGTTCGTGTTGCCGAGCACTGGAATCTCAATTGAACTTGTAACTGATTTGTTATGTAGCTTCAGCTTTACTGAGCATCCCTTCACTTATTCAATGGCTGACTCTGGACGTGGTGGCCGTGGTGGCCGTGGTGGCCGGGGAGGAGATCGTGGGGGCCGTGGTGGAGATCGTGGAGGCCGTGGTGGAGGAGGGCGTGGAGGCGGTGACTTCCAACCTAGAGGAGGCAGCGATGGCGGCGGCTTCCGAGGTGACCGAGGCGGCGGACGTGGCGGCTTTAGAGGAGACCGCGGCGGCCGTGGTGGCGGTCCTGGAGGTGATCGTGGTGGCCGTGGTGGTGGCTTCCGAGGTGACCGGGGTGGCGGTGGCTTTCGAGGTGATCGGGGAGGACGAGGCGGCTCTGACCGCGGTGGACGAGGTGGTTACGGCGGCTTCAGAGATCCATTCGAGAATGAGTCTCAATTCTTCGGGTAGGTTCAAGATCACAGCCATCGCTAAAGCTCGACTAACTCGCAGCAGTCAGAACAAGCCAATTCCCCAACCCGATCGCGGCACAATCGAGCTCGAGAATCGCATCATCAAGGCTCACCAGTCTCAGGACGCCGAACTTTTCAAGAAGATGAGCTCGATGACGCTCACTGACGCGAACTCGGCCGCACTCATGCCCCGTCGCCCTGCCTACGGCACCAAAGGCAAAAAAGTCATCCTGTGGGCCAACTACTTCCACCTCACCGTCAACCCTAACGCCGTTTGGCGGTACAACCTTGAAGTCCGCAAGGGCGAAACTAAGGAGAAGGAGTCTACACCTAAGGGCAAGGGCAAGGGCAAGGAGAAGGCCCAGCCTGGAGGTGGTGGCAGCAGTAGCGGCGGCGGCGGCAGCGATGGCCCTCCATCTTCCATCCCGGCTCGCAAGTTGAAGATCATTCTGCAAGCTGCTCTCGAAGAGTTGAAGAACCTTGAGCCAAACGCCATTCTCGCCACCGAGTTCAAAAGCCAGCTCATCTCTCTGAAGAAGCTCAAGTTGGCCGTCAACCCCATCAAGGTTATCCTCAGGCAGGAGAATTCTGACAGGTCAGAGAGCTACCTGGTTAAGATCGTTGGCGAAACAGCAGCTCCATTGAAGGAGATGAAGGAGTATCTTCAGACCATGATTGACAAGAGCGACCCGGACGAAGCCAACTTCCCTAGATTTGCAGCCTCTGTCGACGCTCTAGGCGTCATTCTCGGCTACACTGCCCGTAAGAACGACCAGGTCACTGCTATTGGCAAGGGCCGGTTCTTTCCTTGGGGTCAAGGATCTACCAGCCACCAGCTTGGTCAACAGGATCCTCTCACGGCTATTAGAGGATACTTCCAAAGCGTGAAACTGGGAACAGGGTCAATGCTCTTGAACGTCAACGTCACCCATGGTGTCTTCAAGATGCCCGTCAGTATTCGCGACCTTTGCCTTTGGTCTCAGGTCAATGTCTTCCAAAGGAGCCCTGCAGATGCCACACGGAACATCACCAGACTTCGCGCCCTGTCCAAGTTTCTGGCTCGCACTCGTGTCGAGATCAAGTTCAAGGATGCAAAGGGACAAGAGATCACCCGTAAGAAGACGGTTCTCGGCCTTGCATACAGGGGAGACCTCAGAAGCAATGATGCTAGAATTGCGGATCCATGGCACTACGGTGGCCCTCGCCAGGTGTCCTTCAGGATGGAGCCAGCAGACGGACAAAGGACGGTGATGAACAACAGACCGCCAGGCATGTACACAGTCGAGCAATATTGGACCTGGAAGTACGGCACAGCTCCCGATCTCACCTTGCCTCTCGTCAACCTTGGAACCCGCGAAAAGCCGACATTCTTCCCAGCTGAGCAGTGCACCATCATTGCCGGCCAAGCTGTTCGCGCAAAGCTCAACGGCCAGGAGACGACCGAGATGCTCAACTTTGCTTGTCGATCCCCCTTCAGCAACGCCATCTCCCTCACTTTCGACAGCTGCAAAGCTTTGGGCCTCGACAGCGAGGTTGTCAAAGACTTTGGCCTCAAGGTCGACAAGAATCTCTTGACCGTCCACGGTCGCGAGCTGATTGCGCCTAACATCGCGTATGCGAACAGGAACGTCACCGCTTCAAAAGGCTCGTGGAACATGGTTGAAGTCAAGTTTGCCAAGACGGGGCCCAATATCAGTAAGTGGACGTGGGTGCGTATCAAAGACCGCTACTCGAGGAACCAGACCAGCGATGTGCGTCAAATCGTCGGCAACTTTGTTGAGTTTCTCAAGGTAAGCGGTATGAGCATCTTGGCGGCACCCCTTCAGCTCGATGATCATCAGCGCGAGATTGATGACAATCTGGGCACAATCGAAAGGTATTTCACGTGGATAGACGAGCGCCTTCAGCAACAGACCAAGGGTGTCTTCGTCCTCGTCGTCCTTCCCAGGCAGGATACCGCATTGTACAGCAAAGTCAAGACACTTGCAGACACAAGGTTCGGCTTCCACTCTGTGTGCGTTGTGGAGAAAACCTTCATGAAGGACAACAAGCAGACCTACGCCAATGTTGGTCTCAAGTGGAATCTGAAGAATGGCGGTGTCAACCACATCGTCAAGGATCCTATTGACATTGTCAATCAGGGGAAGACAATGATTGTTGGCTACGACGTCACTCACCCGACCAACATGCCAAACGACAAAAACGCCGCACTCAGTCTGGTCGGCTTGGTCGCCAGCGTTGACAAGCACCTGGGTCAATGGCCAGGCGCCGCTTGGGAACAGGACAGCCGCCAGGAAATGCTTGGTGACGAGCTGGTCACCCACTTCAAGCGTCGCCTCGAGCTCTGGAGAGCGCGCAACACTGGCAACCTCCCGGAATACATTGTCATCTACCGCGATGGTGTGTCTGAGGGTCAGTTCACGCAAGTCCTCGATATTGAGCTGCCCATGATCCGTCAAGCCTGTGCCGCGATGTACGGTAACCGCAGGCCCAAGATCTCGATCATCGTCTCTGTCAAGCGCCACCAGACTCGATTCTATCCGACCTCGGAAGCTGACATGGATCCCAAGTCGCGCAACATCAAGAATGGCACGGTTGTCGATCGTGGAATCACTCAAGCGCGTTACTGGGATTTCTTCCTTACAGCTCACACTGCCTTGAAGGGCACCGCCCGTCCGGCCCACTACACGGTGCTCTTGGACGAGATTTTCCGCGATAAGTATGGTGTCGGCGACAGAGCGGCGGATAACCTGGAGAAGCTCACCCATGACCTCTGCTACTCGTTTGGCCGAGCTACCAAGGCCGTCAGCATCTGCCCCCCGGCCTATTACGCAGACATTGTGTGCGAGAGAGCTCGTGTCCACCGGCCTGAGCACTTTGATGCGTCGGAAGCGTCGGAGACTGGCAGTACCGTTGGTGGCCCGTCGACTTTGAGCGTCAGCGTGCACGAGAACTTGAAGGACACAATGTACTACATATGAGGTTGTTTGTGTGTCGGCGTACCGGAATCGATTACATCATACAGCGGGCAAAATGGAGGGCAGGGCTTGTTGACAGGATGGGAAACAGACGCTCTGCAGCAGGCGTGCTTAGAATAGACTTCCGAGATCAATCACAGCGGGTATTCACGTAGAAGATATCTCCCTCGTGGAAGCAGGCCCTTCTTGCGTGACCAGTGCTTTCCGGCTCAGTTGAGCCGAGTTGCTGCTCTTGTTCCGACTAGTCGCCCGATGGTGTTCGGGTCCGGAGCGGCCTCAAGTAAGACGGGGAATCGGCGTGCTGTGCTATTGGCTTCATGTTGACGTCAGTGGGGATCTGGTGAGGGGCAGCTCTCTCGTGGCGGGGTAAGCTATTTGCTCAGACAAGGAGCTGCGACAAGACAGACGGAGCCCAGCTCGACAGTGACAAATCGTCATGCACTTTTTTTCCAACTGTTATATCCGAAAAGGCTCCATCTGATGCAGCTTCGATCCCCGAAATAATTGTCAAGACTCCCCCCCGCTCCCAAACTTCCTGAAAGCAACCATTGCATGAACCAACCTTGCTGCTTCTATGAACACCCTCCGAGCCTTGCAGAGAATTAAGCTTATTCAGAATACACTTATCACGAAGCCTATCGGTGAGTCTTGTATAATGGCTTGGCGCTCCCAATCTCTTCTGTCTCATCGCCAGAATACAATGTAGCTGATTGCAATTTGTGTCTTTAGGACGAATCAGTCAATTCGCGACCATGGCTGCCACGACAGATGTCAAGAACTACAAGTTCAACCACTCGAGTAAGTTGGTTGATAACCGATTCAGGAATATTTGCTAATGAACCTCAGTGATCCGAGTGAAGGACCCCAAGGCTTCGGGTACGCATCAAACATCACCACTCATCCCCCAGCACCCCTATTGACACCCCAGCGTCACAGTCAAGTTCTACGAGACCCTCGGCATGAAGGTCATCAAGCAGATCCAGCAGCCCGAGGCCAAGTTCGACCTCTACTTTTTGGCTTACGACTCGCCCAACGCGCGGTCCGCCGGCAACGGCACGTTCGACCGTGAGGGCATCATCGAGCTAACGCACAACTACGGCACCGAGAATGATCCCGACTACAAGATCAACAACGGCAACACGGAGCCGCACCGCGGGTTCGGACACACGTGCATCAGCGTCGACAACATCCAGGCGGCGTGCCAGCGCCTCGAGGACGCCGGATACGCGTTCAAGAAGAAGCTGACGGACGGCAAGATGCGGCACATCGCGTTCGTGTTGGATCCCGATCAGTACTGGGTTGAGATTATCGGTCAGAAGCCGATTGAGCAGACGGAGAGTATCACCACTACGGATGTGACCACCTACAGAATGGTGAGACTACCTGTCTTTGTTTTGGGCCCTCTTTGACGCAGGAACCGCTAACAAATACCCTCTGTGGACGTAGAACCACACGATGCTCCGCGTCAAGGACTACGAAAAGTCGCTCAAGTTCTACCAGGACGTCCTGGGCATGACGCTGATCCGCAAGAACGAGGCCAGCGACTTCACCCTCTTCTTCCTGGCCTACGGCGACCTCAAGGAGGGCGAGAGCCAGGCGCAGCGTGAGGGCATCCTCGAGCTGACCTGGAACCACGGCACCGAGAAGGACGAGAGCTTCAGCTACCACAACGGCAATGATCAGCCCCAGGGTTTCGGTCACATTTGTGAGTTTTCTTTCACTGCATCTAACTGAGTGAGGTCAAAGGATACTAATAAGAGGATAGGCGTCACGGTTGACAACATTGACGCCGCGTGCGCGCGTTTCGAGGAGTTGAAGTGCAACTGGAAGAAGCGCCTTACTGACGGCCGCATGAAGAACGTTGCGTTCTTGTTGGATCCTGATAACTACTGGGTTGAGGTTGTCCAGAATGAGAAGTTTGCCGGCAAGGCCAACTTTTAAGCGCTCGTTTTGGAAGTTTTCTTTTCAAGGAAAAAGAACGTCATGAGTGGCATGAGATGAGATGAGATGAGAAGAAGGCATTGGGGAATGGCGTTTAGTGAGAGGCAACGGTTGAGCGGGATGGGCGGATTGAATGTGAAAGGAGGCGTCTGAAAAGTTGGTGAAGCTCATGCCGGGCGGGTGTTCAGTGAAGTTCTGCTAGTGGCCATATGATGTGGCATGTGAGGTCTTCCGTCAGAGAACAAAATCAAATCAAATAATCACGGCATTTCAAGTGTCAAAAGTTTACAGTGATTCCAAACTGCATGGGTGGCTGATGCTGATGTGAGGATTCCAAAGGTTGACCCGGTGGATCCTCGGATAACGGGCGCGTCGTGGAATCCTTTACCGTGATTCCATCATGATTCCACGCTGTGGCGCTTGCAGTGCCGCTGTGGCGGGACCTCTCTCCAAGAGCTCTGAGCCCGGACCCCCAGGGACCTTCGCACTGAAGAACCACACCCCGCCAAAAGTCGTTGACGCAACAGGTCGCCCTCAGCTTCTCACTGGCCACAGCTACAAATCATTGGACAACCCGAGCTCCGATTTGTCACTCTTGCCCTCCACTGCCTCACTTCTCACCCCTCGTCCTGTAACATCTTCAGACGACCTTCTTATATAAACCTCCCTCCAATCTCAACCTTCAATTACCAAGTGATCAGAACAGCCTCAAACTCACCGACTCATAAGACTGGTGAGACACACTGTACCTCGCGATCTAGAAAGAATTGCTCAATGCGATTCTCACCCTTCCTCTCAACCCTCGTCTATACCTTTTCCAACTTTTCCCGCGTCCGCGCCGCGCAGTCCCTGGGCACCCAGGCGCCTCTCGCAGCGAACCGACAGCTCCGCGCTTCCATGCCCTCGATCCCGTTCCTGGGCGCTCTGTTTGGATCTTCCGCTTCGCAGCAGGATAAGATGTCGTACCCCGATAAGAGGTCTGATGATGAGTGGCGGGCTGTTTTGAACAAGGGTATGTATGCCCATTCTCACTTCATCTTATGTGCCGCGTCTCTCATATAAAAACCCGGGCTTTCATGAGACGAGCAGTGCCTATGGCCCGCGAAGAATACGAAATGGATGAAGCTAACATCTCATCAGAGCAATTCCGCATCCTCCGCGAAAAGGGCACCGAACCCCCCGGTTCCGGCAAGTTCGACAAGCACTACCCTTCCGAGGGCGTCTACGCCTGCGCCGGCTGCGAGGCCCCGCTCTACAAGGCCACGCACAAGTTCAAGTCGGGCTGCGGCTGGCCGGCCTACTTTGACTCGTTGCCGGGCGCCGTCGTCCGCCACGAGGACCGCATGTTCGGCATGACGCGCACCGAGATTGTGTGCGCCAACTGCGGCGGGCATCTGGGTCACGTCTTCAAGGGGGAAGGGTTTGACACCCCGACGGACGAGAGGCACTGTGTTAACAGCGTCAGTTTGACGTTTGCGCCGGAGGAGAAGAAGGGTGGGGAGGGGACTGCTGAGGGTGCGAAGGGGGAGAGTAAGGTTTAATGGTTTGTGATGTTTGGGGGAATGGCGTTTTGAAGAGGTGTTGGTGGGTGTAGATGATAGTTTGAGTATTGCTCTCAGGGTGAGAGAAGAGGTCCACGAATGATGTTGAACTATTCGCTGAATGGACCCAGTGTATCAACAGACGTTGCATAGGAGATCCAAGCCTCAATGTGAGATACCTTACGTAAATTTGCCTTCTTGGCTGTGCGAGGCGGGCCTCGCATCTCTGACATGCCTTTAGTCCGTAGGCTCTATGCAACCTAGACGAATTGGTTCGCCCGTCACGAACCGTTTGTTTATGAACTCCTTCTACGTCTCGAGACTGGATGGTATAAAAATGATTATCTCCCGCAACAAGGCAAAACTAGGACGATGTGCAGTAGCTTAGCTGAGGTTGCTTTTGGTTCAGCTGTTCGAAAGAGAAAAGGCGGCATAGTCTCGAACTTTTGAGTGAGCTGAACCCCATTTATTCTCATTGGCTCTTGGAAAATCTGCGTGGCACTAATCATGGCCTCAGAAAACAGTGCTTCTCCATGCATAACACTCACGAGCCTCCAGCCTGCAGTATGTTGCACCCGTTTACCTGGCGTGCCTACCGGTGCTGGCCTCGTCTGGTTGGCGCTGATGGCGAGCCATACACCAACAGAGTGAGGCTTGGAAGACCTCGACATGTACCTTACTCTACCCAACCTATGAGAAGGTAGAAGCACTCTGCGGACCATCTTGGCGGCACAAAGGTCTGGACACGCTGCGAACGTCACCTTATGCAGAGAGGTTCAGCGAGTCTGCCTCGGTGAGGCGAAGTGCATTATGACAAGTGACATTCAGGGGGCTTGGGGGTTTGGAACCATCATATGATCAACCGAGATGCTAGGTAATAACTTTCACTCGCTGGCTCGGGCTTGATGCCTGAACTCACGGGCTTGCATGGCATTTGTGGAATATGCGCAATGTGTGCATGATGGGCCGGAAACCGCGTTTTGAACCAGTGAGGCTTGCAGTTACTGGTGTCTATCATACAATTTTCATGCAAGAGAGTCACAACCATTTCCTATCAAGGGCAGTTCAAAAAGGAGCCTTGTCCCGGATATCATTTACCCCGCCATGGCATTCCTTCACTAATGATTTGTCAACTCCAACTATCCCCGACTTCACCGTTCACGATCTAGCGATATTCGCCCGTGGAATAGGCACAAAGATGTTTAGTTGGCACGATAAAGCGTGCAAGTCTCTCAGTATTGGGTTCTCAGAAGAGTTAGGTCTACCAATCTGTGCTGGCGACAAATGCGTTGCTCCTCGCCGGGGTAGGACACGGGCTGCACCCGAAATAGCACTACCGGTGCCCGCTCCGAAGACCACGTTCGAGCTTACATGGCCATCTTCACTGAACTTGGTGGACCGAGAAACCTCCAACTCCAGCCTGGTCAAAGAAGGGTCAGCCGAACCGAAACCTTCCTCACTCAACGACGCAGGTCGGAACGTTGTGTCGCATCCTGGCCAACATACGCCGAGCCAACAAAAGCCTACAAACGACTCACCTTTTCGAGATGAGAATTCATACCAGCCTCTAGTCGCTCGCAAGACCAGGCTTCTTGATTTAATCGGAGGAAGCTACCATGATCCTATCAGAATTGAGCTTCACATCGCAGACTTGGCTGTGAAGCCGGAATACGAGGCCCTCTCCTATACGTGGGCAGACGAGAATGGGGACTCTTCAAAGTGCGAGAGAGCCTACATTGGAGAGCGGTGGGACATCCTACCCATAACTAAGAATTGTTCTAATGCCCTTCGCCGACTTCGATACCAAAATCGACCGAGGAGATTGTGGGTCGACGCCATCTGCATAAACCAGAATGATGTGGGCGAGAGGTCCCATCAAGTTGGCATTATGCAAAACATTTACGCAACTGCCTCTAGGGTTTTGATCTACTTGGGGGAAGATAAAGATGACTTGGATTCTACCAGCTCATCTCCGTGGAATTTCGATAAATGGAACACTTATTACAATAGATCTTTGGCTGCGCACAATGATCTCACACAACGATCATACTTCAAGAGAGTATGGGTGATCCAAGAGATAGCTGCGGCGCAAGATTGTTGGGTTCTTTATGGGACTAAAGGAGACCGATGGCTTGATTTCCGCAGCTCTACCAAAAATGCTGGTGATGGATCGAATCAGCTCCACCAGCAGCAAGATTGGTTCCACTTGCTTTCTCGAGGAAGGCCCATGGACCTACAAGAGCTTCCAAAGCTCTTACAAGCTACACTTCAATGTCGGGCAACGGACCCCCGAGACAAGGTCTACGCTTTGCTAGGTCTCTTCCCAGGAGCAAACGAAGCCCAGTTGACTGCAGACTATGCTCTCAGTTTGGACCAAGTGTTTAGCGGCTTGACTGCTTGGATGCTCTGTCAAAGTTCAGCATTCATGCTGCCAATATTTGCAGCACTTGAGCCATCAACCTCGTCTCTGCCTGCATCGTGGGTTGTTGACTGGTCGTCGGTCAGCGCCTTGAACAATATGGGGCCACACCTACCCCAGGCGGATTCAGGAACATATCTTATCAGCGAACCTCAAGATACTCCTCGCTTTGATCGGAATGGTACTATGAAACTTCGAGGACGCTTCGTGTCTCAACTTTCAAGCTGTTTGTTCAACTTTGAATCTCGAAAAGGTCCTTCCAGCGGCGTGAAAGGTCACTTGTACCGTATTTCAGATACCCGTTTGGCGGAGGTCGTACCAGACTGGGCCGAGTCGACCGACGAAGTTTTAGAAATCAGAGGGCTGGAGGACCATGCTCTCGTGCTTCGGCCCGTTATGAAGGCACCCAAGGCATATCGCTTTGTAGCTGTTGCCAAACACCCCCAAATTGCCCGAATTTCTGATTTGATCAACCGTTTGGATCGCAGGATGATTCTTCTTTTCTCTGCTTGGCAGTATGTGCTCAGAGGCGCGAGCGGCGGAGCACTCTGGTTTGAGACAGTCACATGGGACACAATCAAAGCTGTATGCTGGGAATTGAAGCATGCAAGCAACCTGGAAGCCGATGATAAGGGTTCATCAAAACTTGATCTTGGGAGTCGCCTCCGAGCCCGGATCAGGAACTGTATTAAGGATCCGGATCGGACACCAACCAGATGGGAAACAATCAGTGGGCTGCGAAACACAGTGCATTTGGAGCAAAATTTTCATGATCTATTTAGAGTCATGACGATTTTGGGTTGGGAATATGGGGCTGTTCCGAAAAGAGACCAGTCAGGTGGCTATCAGCGCAGTGTTCCATGGGATGAGGCATATCTCCGCGAACCTCATATACGCCACTTCCTGGAGGAATTCCAAAAAAGGTGTAGACACTCCGACGACCACGGAAAATTCAAATCCTCCTACAAGTTCGACAGATTTCTTCGGGAGAGTAGATATCAGCCTTTTGTCAAAGTGCTTCTGAGTCAGGGACTGGATCAAAAGATCATCACATTCGAGAATATGTCACGGATGGACGGTGGCGTCCTTCTTCGCAAGGGAACGCTCCCAGGACAGACCGTGCCATGGGCGCACGATTCTTTGAATTTGATAGTCGGGAAGCTCCCTGAGGTCGAGGAGCCTCTTGAGGATATTTGGTTCTACGGGGAATCGAACGACTCTCATCTCAACACTTGGGCGGCCGATTTCATTAATTCATGGACCCTTCTGGCAAATGAGAAATCTCCCAGACCCGATCCCCCTTCCTCTGAAATAGATGAAGAAGGACATGGCGGCGAGGAAGGATTCTGGGCCACAGGAAAGTCAACCAGGACGGAATTGACTGGCAGTTTTACAACCCCTGAGGTGGAGCCGGCGTCACCGGATCTTGTGAGCGAGGTAAAATGGGAGCCGCTGATGGATCTTGTGAGAGAGACAGAGGCGCGGCTTCTTCCTCTGGAGAAAGCATTCACCCTTACTGATACGTACGACGAAGATATGAAGGATGTCCCTTGGGAGGATATCCGTATAATTTAGTTGGATCTCTTCTTCTTGAGTAGCTTGTATGTAGGGGTCAGGCAGGCTTGTCTGTTCTTCAAGTATCGACACGTGCTTTGGTGTTCTGGGCTGGTGGTTTCGTTTTGGCATTACGTATTACTCTCATATCTCATATACATCTCAATTCAGCACCACAATCATATATACAAGAACATATACCCCTCGACATAGCGAAACTACACCTAACATCCACAAACATTGAACAGCGCAACAGAAGGATCATGATCGCTAACAAGATCATCATACAGCTCCCACGAGTTGACGTGGATGTGCTCGTACGCGGTGCCGTTCTTGTTCGCCAGCGCGGGGCTGACAAACATGTGATCCAGCTCCTGCGCGTTCATGTCGTAGACGTAGGTGTAGCGCTCCTCGACGGGGACGCCGACCGCCTCATCGAGGTCGATGAGACCCGAGGTGGAAGCGAAGACCTTGAGGGGCTCGACGAAGGCGAATTCGTTGAAATCGCCGGCGGTGATGATGCGGGCGTTTGCGTCGAGAGCAAGGATCTCGGCGATGAAGGACTAGAATTTGTAGAGTTAGCTTGAATCTCTTTTGCAGTTTTAAGGGGGTGAGGAATTAACGCACGCCGGTGATCTTAGCCTGCTCGATACGCGGGTTCACGACGCCATTGACGGGAGGACGGGGGTCGCCGTGCAGAGACGAGGAACCGCCCTTGGACGCAAAGTGCACGTTGACGGTGAAGAAGGTCTTGTTCACGGGCCCGTTAACGGCGCGCCACTGCGCAACGAGGGGCTTGCGGCTGGCGTCCCACGCGGTGTTGGTGGGGTCGATGCGGCCCGGGTTGTACTTGAGCGCGGGGCCTTCGAGGACCTCATTGGCGTCGAGGGCGCCGCCCGGGTTCGGCTTGTAGAGCTCGACGACGTCGGGCTTGTAGAGGTACGCGACGCGGATGTTGCCGCCCGGCTGGCCGCCGTCCTTGCCGTCGACGGGGTCGATGACGACCCAGTCGTACGCGACACCAGACTTGGTCTCGATGGCTGCCGTCAAGGTGGAGAGGGTGAGGTTGGAGGAGACGACGCCGTTGTTGGTGGCGCCGTTGTCGTCTTGGATCTCCTGGACGAAGACGAGGTCGGGGGTCTTGAGGTAGTCTACGATGTGGGCGGCGACGGAGGGGAGGTGGGCGACGGTCGGAGAGAGGTTCTCGACGTTGTAGTCGCCGACTGTGATGCCTCTGCAGTCGCCGCGGCTGACGAGGGTGGTGGCGGGCGCGTTGTTGGTGGCGTTCTTTGCGATAGTGATGCCGGTCAGGGGCAGAATGCGGTAGAAGCCGAAAGCGTTTGTGACGATGCCGGTGATCTCGGTGAGCTCGTCGCCCATCTTGGACTCGGGGTTCTTTGTGCCGTCGAGGGGGGAGCCGATGATGATGGCCTCGGGGTTGGAGTCTTGTTTGCCGTGTTAGTGACTTGTATGATTCAGAGAAGACAGACGATGTATACCCTTGTCAGACATGGTGAGACCGCCGTGCGCATTGCGGCCGGTGACGGGCCAGTCGCCAATGACCCAGGTGTCGCCGTACTGGTTGGGGCGAGAGATGCCAACGGGGCTCTTGATTGTGACGAGCTCGCCGCTCAGCGACTCCCAGAAGTCGAGGCCGTAGAGGGCCGGGTTGAGGACGGGGTTCTCGGTGGAGATGTTGGCGACGGCGTTGGGGACGGCATAGACGTCGCCGCCGTCGAGGCCGCTGTACTGCTCCGTCGGCGGGGGCAGGGTGTCGACGCCGATGACGAGCGGGGTGACCGCGTTACCTTTTGAAACGACGACGACGTTCTTGGGGGAGCTGAGCTCTGTGAGATAGATGTAGTTCGTGGCGGACCTGTTAATTGTTTTGTTAGAGGAACTCTACGTGTCTTTGAGAGCCCAAGACTGTATCGTACCTGTACTCCTGGATCTTTCCATCCAGAGTGATGAGGTCGCCTACGGTCAAGTTCGCGCCAACGGTGCTGCCGTAAACGTAGAGCGCCTCGGAGGTGGCAGCGTCGTCATCGGGCGTCGTCGAGCGGATCCAGATTCCGGCAGGTCCCTTTGCGAGAACAAGACCGGTGACGTTGGTCACGGACTGGTCCTTGTACGGGGAGAGGAACTTGTTGCCGTTGATCTCGGCAATGGTCAAGGCCGAGGCGGCGCCAGCGGCGGAGAGGAAGAGGGAGGCGACCTTCATCTTGACAGTGTACACCGCGTCAAAACGAGAACAAACGACTACGGAAGCTATTCACTCTTCTCTCTGGAATCGCAACGTCCTGAGCACACAAGAGCAAGAGAGGGATCGTCCATGTTTACTCCCGTCGCGGGGCAAGTCGCCACTATATGTAGGATGGAGCTGAACCTCTTCAGCCCATGATTGCGGTCCCGTTTCCCCTGGTCAGGGTCGTATCGAGCCGAGAGAGTTGCAAAGTGCCAAGAAAGCTGCACCATATCGCTTCGCTGGGTCCCCCGGGATCCAGCGATCCATTCCGCCCTTGCATCGCGGGAGCTGCCTGCTTTGCATGTGAGCAACCCGCGTCGGATGCGCTCCAAGAGTCCATGTACGCGATAAGATTGGACAACGAGAGAGAGGAGGGCGCGGCCAGCTCCGATATTACGCACTCGATATCTCTTGACTTGTAGCCTGTAAGGCCAGCGGGACATCCTCACTGGAGGGAAACGGCAAGACAATGATTCTTTCCCGTCGAGCGGAGAGCGGAGAGCAGGGGTCCTGTCGTATCAATTGACCTCTTAGAGCGATGCGTGCCTGGCACGTTCTTGTCAGGTTGTCATAAGAAACCTGGGCTAACGGCACCGGCAGAGACATTAGATGAGCCCCGCATTAGCCTTGATTGACTTCAACCCCCCCATCGCGGCGCTGTATTGGTTGGCCATTGCTGAATCGGGAAGGTGAAGGTTTCCTGCGAGGGCGGGAGAGTGGCCTAGCTGGTGTCTAGTTCAGTGGGGAACAACCCGGCCTAAGCATAACGAAAAAGGTTGAATTGGGAGACGGGTGTGTGGGGGAAAGGCGAGCGGCGGAACGTTGGAAAGCAACTTTGCTTCTGACCCTGGGTCATATCTATACGGTATATCCATACGGAGTGCAGAGATAGGCAATGAGAGAGAGACTGGATACACAATCAGCGTGTCATTTCCAACACTACAACCATGATAGGAGTAGCAACCAAGGTGATCCGAAGAGCCGAACAAACCGCAAGACAAGCCGGACCAACTCCCCTCCTAGGACAAGTCTGCTCTCGAGGCCAAGACCTGGGTGGACGCGTGGTGTCTTGCTGTTGTTGGTCGACAGCCGTTGCTGGCAAGGTGGAGGAGGAGGCTAAGAGTAGGGAGCAAAAGTCAATTACCTACTCTAAAAAGATGGACAGGGAGTCGTTGAGGGGCCGCTAATCTGCGCCTTATCGCCTGCCAATCATCTGCCTCACGTGTCGATGACCGACCGCCGGCCCCGGAGCTCCAACCCCGGTCGTCCCTGGATGTGCCCCTGTCTATCACCGCTACCAAGATTCTAAGCTTGACTCGACTCCGCTGGGGCCCTTCAGCTCCCTCCCTCACGGCTGAGTACCTGTCCTCACATTCTTTGCGTAGCATCATGAACTCGCACTCATGAACATGCAGTCGACAGTCTATGATGCACCACACTCTCATAATACTCATTTGAAGAATCTTTGGTCGAATTCTCACTATCATGGTATCACAACTAATCTTTTTCAAGGATGGGGATCTGGCCTAAAAACTGCGGTGCACACCTTTACTCAATTTCCTACAAATGAAAACTGTCCCGGAACATTACAAAGAGTTGTACAAATCCCAAGGACCCCTTGGCCATTGAGTGAAGTTTCCCGCATAAGCCTCAGAAAACCCTTGGCGACGACAGGAACAGCTGCCTACTGATATCTCAAGCGAGATCAGGCTAGCAAAATGTATGCACCAACAAAAAATTCATTTCTTTTCCGACCTCGAGACATACACACTCGGAAACAGCTCTACCAGCGTAGCTGCCTTTGCTTCAGACTTGCCACCGGTCGAGCCCGTCAAAGACCGCACCGGTGATCGCTGGGACCGCCGGGAACCGTCCCAGGCTCCGACTCGGCTTGTTGCCCTGGGGCCCCGGCATCTGGAGCCGCTCAACACTCGAGCGTCCACTCCCGCTTACTCCAGATCGGCTTCCTCCTCGTCGCGCTGGACAAGCTCGTGGTCGTCACGCTCAGCCAGGTCATGCTCTTCGCGCTGTTCCAGGTCGGCTGACTCCTCGTCACGTCCGAGAAGACCGCTGAGAAGGGCGAGAGGGTCGGCCTGGGCCTTGTTGGCACCACCGTTGGCAGCGTTTCCGCCTGCAGCGCCTCCACCAATCTGCAAGCGAATGTTAGCTAATGTTCAATGGCATGCGTCTCTGGGGCTACTTACGCTCTCGAGGATGGAAGAGAGGATGTTGTTGCCGTCGGCTGCCTGGTTGTTCTTCGCAGCGGCGCCTCCAGCAGCGTTGTTCTTCTTGCCGTTCTTGCCGTTCTTCTTCTTGCCACCAGCGTTCGCGGTTCCGTTGTTCGCAGCACCTCCAGCGGCACCACCGGCGGCACCACCAGCAGCCGCGCCGCCAGCTGCGTTGTCGGCTCCGTTGTTCTTCTTGGCAGCGGCGTTACCCTTTGCAGCCTTGGCCTTCTTTCCGCCAGCCGCAGCGCCGTCGGCGGCGTTGGCAGTTCCGTTGTTGGCAGCGCCACCGTTGTTCTTCTTGGCCTTGTTCTTCTTGGCTCCGGCAGCACCGGCGGCAGCGTTGTTCTTCTTGCCCGCGGCCTTGGCCTGTGCGTTCTTCTTGCCCTTCTTGCCCTTCTTCTTGCCTCCGGCGTTGGCAGTTCCGTTGTTGGCGGCACCGCCGGCTGTGGCTCCTCCGGCCGTGGCACCACCGGCAGCGGCACCGGCTCCTCCGGCAGCAGCGGCGTCCTTGGCGGCCTTCTTAGTGGCGACTCCGTTCTCGCCTGCGTTCTCGCCCTCCTGCTGGACGTCGGCGTTGTCACCGGCTGGCGTTGAAAGTTAGATGAGTTCCGGACGCTGATTTGCGAGTTTCTTTGACATACCTTGCTCGCCCTTGGCGCGGCGCAGAACAGGCCTAACATCAACCTGAGCCGGGAAGTTCAGGTCTCGGACGGGCAGAGCCACGGATCGGTCCTCCTGGGTAGGGAGGGCGATGACCTGGGCGGCGATGGCCGCAATGGAAAGGAGGATAGAGCTCTTCATTTTGAAGGAGTGCTGAATGTCTCTAGTCAAAGAGATGAAGAAAAAGTTGATGGTATAATTTACAACTGAAAAGGGTTCACAGAACCTGGAGAGAATGGAATGTGAGAATGGAATAAATGAGAAAGGCACTCAAGGAAAGACTGGACCAGCCAAAGAGAAGGAACTGAACCAGAAATGTTGTTGTGTTGAAGACTTGAAAGTGTCGAGAGAAGAGAAACCGAAATCAAGGCCAGATCGGGCTGGGTTGATATAGAGTATAAGCTTCCTGAGAATCTCACTCGGATCCAGATCCCTCGGAATATCATGCCGCAGGTAGAGCAGGCACAGATTGCACCCATGAGGTCACAGTGCCAAGGAATTGAGACGTCTTGTCAAACAAATGAGGTGAACGCTATCTTTGCCCAATGTCACCATGTCAGCCATGTCACAGACTGTGATCCATCGCGAGGGCAGTGCAGTTTGGTGGAGCAGGGGAGTCGGGTCCTCAGTTTGAGAAAGAGACGTTATGGCGAATGGGAAGAGGTGTGTGCCAAGCATCACGACGGTGCCATGTCGCGCCAAACCCCGGAGCAGCCGTGAGCCGGGGAAAGCGGAGACGAGGTCCCAAAATAAAAAGAGAGCAGAAAAGGTGTCTGTAGCCGATTGATGATGGGCCTCGCTACCATGCGTTCGCGGTTGAGGGTGCCAGTGGTGGCCATGGAGGGCGACTGTTGATCAGACGGTTGGTGATTCAGAACGGCCCCGCCGCGGCGGATTCTTGTATGTACCTCTCCAGAACTGAGGCTTGCGGAGGTGGAACGGCTCCCCAACGGTGGTGGCTGCTTGACGGTAGCTAGACCTGGTAATAGGCTGCATCCAGCCATCATCCCGTACTCTGCACACACAGAACGTGGGAACTAGTGTCCGTCCTGCCTGGCTGGCATGTGTTGTTAATGCTTGTGCGGTGGTGGCATTCCCAAGGTCGCGTACCTTGCGGTTAGTGGAACAGCCATGGGGGTTGAAGGGTTTGATCGGAGGACAGGTTGTCAAACCTGGGATGAAACACCGCCCAAAAGGGCGCTTGGCCAAAATCGCGAACGCCTCTCGCTTCCCAACAAGAGTCTTCCTTCCCCTCTGCGCGCGGCTGTCTCCATCCCAAGACGCTGGTGACGAGTGGGATGCCGCCCATTTGAAGAGTGAGGTGCCAGGATGGCGTTTGAAGGATGAGCATGCGCGAAGCGATGAAGTCTAAATTTCAGAAGTGCAACGATGCACCCTGGGTCGTTTCTTGACAAGCAGGGGAGTCTCTCGTGAATCAGAACCGGCCCCCTAGGCGTTGCAGAAGCAAAAAGTGGCCTGAATGGCAGGATTTGCAAAGACTTGTTGGATCTCTGCTAGGGCACCGGTTACGATGGCCGTAATAGTACAGTGCCAGTACGAAGTAGCGTATAGCAACCAAGACACGCTCCGAGTCCCCACGAGCTTGATTTGTGAGCCGCAATCAAGCGTTGAAGGGTTGAAGCTTGGCCCTGGTCGATACCGTTACATCGCTCTCCTTCTTCCGTCATTCGCCGCACTACTGTTCCTGAAGGCTGTCTGATTTGCAGTATCTGCTTAGGCCTTTAGAAATTGGGGGATCTCGACTGGAGAGATGCTTGTTTGGAAGCGGTGCCGCGGGTTGCGGTTGCTGCGCCATTCCGTCCCATTCCATGCCGTCCGTTCCCATCCCTTCACAGTTCACACAATAAATGCCGAGGGCTAGAACACAAGGCAACGTTGGGAGTCTCCGCACCCTGGTCGACATGGCTCGAGGGTTGAGGGATCGAAGTCGAGAGAAGGGACGGTGTTTCAACTGGTGCATCGAATTGCCAAGGACTTCTGTCTCGAGGAGATTGACAAAGTCGGGCGATGATCGTCGCGCAACGCTGGCCAAGACCACAACAGCATGGCGTTCTTGTTGAGGTGGGAATAACAGGCCAGAATTAAGAGATACCAAGAGAGACGCTCGGTGTTGGCGATGCTTCCGGCCTTGGTTGCGAGTATCAGAAATCTCTTGGTTTCTTTTAGTTTTTCCAGGCCTGGCTTGTAGTTAGTAGTCTTGGACCTAATCTTGGAGTCTTGGCTTTGGTCAGAGTCAGAGTCAGAGTCAGAGTCAGACCTCAGGCAACTTCTGGAGTCTGGAGATCACCGGGGCGGCTCCAGTATTCCAGAATTACAGTAGAGGCCAAGCATTTTGGCGAGGGGAATCAGGGGATGAACGGATGTGCTGCGATCCTGTTTGGGAAATCATGGAGAAAGGAGGCGGGAGAGCAGAGCAGTGATCGGCGAGCGAGGAAAATCAGACACAGGAGAGAGGAGCTTGGTCAATGATGCCGGTGCATTGCTTTCCCCACGACAATTGAAGAGGAGACGGACGGTTCGCATCACTTTGACTGAAGGGGGGTCCCTCCTTCCCAATTTCTCTTCCATGACCCGTCTTTTCCATTGGGTCCTTGTCTTCCAGCCCTCCAGGTTCCCAGCAATTATTCGCCCCAAGTTCCCAACATGGCAGCAGCAGTCTGTGAGTCCCGTCGTGACTGCCCTGTCATGCGATGTGGTCGACACAGACTCGACCCGAGCAGAAGGAAGGCCCCATTGGACTCCCGTCTTGGCAAGACCCATCGCAATCACGTGGCTGCCCTTCTCGCACTTGCTCTTTCTCTCCCCTCTTCTGTCTCTTGCTTCCTTCCATCATCAGGTTACCTTCATACCTGCCTTATCTTTACGCAGTAGTAAGATGGGCAAGGTACTCCGTGGACGTGCCTTCCTTGTGCATCAACAGAGGCTGAAGCACAGTCCAAATCACGTGGGAGGTGACGAATCCCCATTTCAGATGTGGTTGGGTCTTCCCTTCCACTGCGGCTCTTCAACACGTGGGACACCGCATGGCTGGTACCATAAGGTTCCTTGCTGTCCCGAACTTGGGATTTCAAATGACTCTATCCTCTGCACACGCCTGTTTTGCTTCGAATCGTATAGTTCTGTATTTAGCAAAGATGAACACAACCAACTTCAGACGACGTGATGGTGGTGGTCAGATGTCGTTATCGCTCCCGGATGAGTCAATTACCTACAGCCGTCTTCCACTGAGGCTGCCCAAGGCTCCAATGGCACAGTAGACAGCTTTTCAACCTTCTACACGCCTCGCCTTACATGACACCCGCCACATACATCAATCATCTCAAGTCTGGAGAAAGTCATCTCATCAACATGAACCTCTAACTTGGACGGTTCCACGGTCAGACTGGATGCGTCCATCGGCCTCCGACTCCAGGTTTCCTGTCTTTTTCTGTCAGTGCTGATGCATTCATTCATCTCAGACGCTCACACCTGACCTACAGGCTACGGAGTACCTGGCCAGACCAACACGCCGTATTGTGTCGATGCACGGGGCCCGAGTCGTCCGATGCAACTTCCTTGACTAGCACCAAAATCCTGCTTGACTGCTCGGCGATGCTGCTTCGAGCCGATCGGTTTTCGTCCCTTTCTTACATCGGACATTCAATCCCCCCATCGTGGTTGACGTCGACTGTCATCTGGTCCATCAGTCCAAGATGAGACCGGTTCCGCTTTGGGCAATTCACGGGGTGGCTGTGTCTAGCTGCCGCTATGCCGCACCCCGAGACAGGCACACCTTGATTTGATTGGCAACTCCACGTCAACACCACCAAACTTGGCCCCCTCTGCCTAAGGCTCTTACCGTCTTACCTCGAGTCTGGGAATTTACGGAGGATTGCGGCGTGTGGTGCGGTGACTGCAGGCCCGTCGCTTCCATTCTGTTCTGTCCTTTTCCCAGTCAATCTCACACTATGTTCATTCATTTCCTTTTGTCTTGACGTGCAATAAGTTTGGGCGTACTGCAACTCTGTTTTGGAATTGTTCTCTTCAGTTTGGCACCTCGTTTTGACGCTATTGCTAGTAAACGAAGTCACAAAGCGTTACATTCGGCTCATGTTTTGTTTGAAATCCCACTTTGATTAAAATTGCCTCACTCCCTTGGTCTTGAAACACCATCAGCGACACGAGAGTCCCCCGGTGCCCGCTAGCACCATGTGGGTCCCGCAGCCGGCTTGTTCTCCCGGCCTTGACAACTCTCTCGGTCCGTGGGCCGGAGAATTGTGCCGGGGCGGATTCGACTTTACACTTTTCTTCGAGGAGGCCATACTAGCTGTTCCCCTGCAATCTCTCCTCCTGCTGTTGCTCCCCACATGTGCCTTACGCCTGGCAAGGTCCGATGTCAAAGTTGTGCCCAGCACCCTGCGCTGGCTCAAAGCTGTTAGTCCTGGCAAACTGCTTCCTACCACAATGGCTGATCTCGAAAGTCTGCATCCATTTCTCTGGCTGCTCTAAACTTCGCTCTTCTGATCCTCTGGATCACTACACCATCGACCACCATCACCAATACGTGCGCGACCATTCCCACCGCCATCCTTAGTCTAATTGCCTCGATAGGATTGGGTCTGTTATCATGGCTCGCCCATCAACGGTCCGTAAGGCCGTCATTCGTCCTGTCAGTTTACTTGTTTCTGTCAATTCTGTTTGACACTGCTCGTGCCCGAACTTCGTGGATGCTGGGGCCCCATCAGACCATACCCGCCATCTTCACCTGTACTCTGGCTGTCAGAGCTGTCATGATCCTTCTAGAATCAACAGAGAAGCGCAGGATCCTAGTTCCGGAACACAAAGGATACTCCAGGGAGGTCACCAGCGGCACTTTCAACAGATCAGTCTTCTTTTGGTTGACGTCACTCTTCATCAACGGATACAGAAACATCCTTCAACTAGATGACCTCTATCCATTGGACCCGAAGCTAGCCTCAGAGCCGCTCTACAGAAAATTCGCCGTCGCGTGGGACCAAGGTAATCTATTTTCGGCCCCCAAACTAAAACACGAAATGTTCCGCGGACTAATATATCTGATTTCTACACAAAAAAAGTCCCCGACAAGACGGTCCCCGGCGCTTTGTTCAGCACCTGGCTTCGCGCCTTTGCCGGCCCTCTTGCCGCGGCCATCGTCCCGAAACTCTTTCAGATCGCCTTCAACTACGCCCAGCCGTTTCTGATTGACGAGGCGATTCGCCTTGCCAGTCAGCCGCAACAGCAGCCCTACAGTAATCACGGTTTTGGTTTGATAGGGGCGTACGTGATCGTTTACACCGGTATTGCTGTGGGTTCTGCGTTTCGTCATCTTCGCTCTCGGTCAAGAGGGCGTTCTAGAACTACCCAAAGTGCGGAACGCTGAGATATCATGTTGTAGGTCTCGACGGGCCAGTATGACTGGCGCAATCAACGTGCGGCCTCCATGACGAGGGGCAGCACGACGGCACTTGTCTATCGGAAAGCGTTGAGGCTGGATTTGACGTCGCCCAACGTCAGCCCTTCCGCGGCTCTGACTTTAGTTGGAACCGATAGCGAGACCATCAGCCAGGGCATCATGCAGCTTCACGAGGTCTGGAGTGGACTTCTCGAGATTGGTATCGGGATTTACCTGATTTACAGGCAGCTTGGAGCTGCCTGTGCCATGCCCGTTGCCCTTGTTTTCGGTAGGATGCCTTATCAGCTTCGCCGGCTGAGAGAACCTCAGAGCTGATGCATAACGGCAGTTGTCTTACTTGCAACAGCATTCCTTGCTTTTCCTACAGGCAAAGCATCCGCGGAATGGATCAAAGCCTCGCAAGATCGCGTCTCAACGACCTCCAAGACGCTGGGGAACATCAAATGGCTCAAGATCTCTGGCCTCAATGATGTTGCTTTTTCAGTGATTCAAAAGCTTCGAACCATAGAGCTCGAGGTTTCCAAGAGATTCAGGGTACTGTTGGGCATCTCCATGATGTTTTGTAAGCTTTTTTCCTGCGTTGCCTCTCCGTGATATGTACGCTGAGACTGTTCCTTTCAAGTGATTTGCACGCCGATCTGGTCTCCAATACTCACCTTCAGCACATTCGTTGCAACGGCGGCTCGAACCGGCGATACTTTGACGATCCAAAAGGCGTTCACCGCGTACTCTTTATTGATACTGGTGAACCAGCCATTAGTCGGTATCGTCATGGGACTTCCGCTCCTGGCTTCTGCCCTGGCTTCTTTCCAGAGAATCCAAGACTTTTTGAACGGCAAGGAAAGAGTTGACGCCAGACTCACTAGCGAGGGTGTCAAAATCGCCGGGGCTGGGAAATCCGTGACAGAGTCCCCAAAAGCTGCTGGTCTAGGCCCAGACGTCGAGCTGTCCGACATGCATGAAAGTGAGTTGCCAGTCGCCGATTTGCCCCTCAGTGTCATCGCCTCTGTAAAGGGAACATTCTCTTGGTCAGACGACTCCAAGCCTGTTATCGACATCGACAACTGGAATATACAGCGACGAGCTTTCATCTTGGTACTCGGCCCCGTTGGGTGCGGCAAGTCGACGCTTCTGAAGTGTTTGCTCGGCGAGTTGTCGCCTTTCAAAGGCAACATTTCCACCAATTTCTCCGGCGTCACGTATTGCGGCCAAACCGCGTGGATACCAAACGACAGTGTGCGGAACATCATCACCGGTCACGCCGCGTTCGATCCGGCCTGGTACTACATCGTCATCAAGGCGTGTGCTTTGGAGCAAGATATCGCTAGCTGGCCGAATGGAGACAGTACTGTGGCGGGTACGAAGGGGATTTCTATGAGCGGTGGTCAGAAGCATCGTCTGGTCTGTCATTGAGCTTGTTTCGGAGTTGGGGAGACGAGTGAAGCTAACACTATGGCAGGCCATTGCCCGCGCTTTGTACGCAAGACAAGAGTTGTTGGTGCTTGACGACGTTTTCAGCGGTCTAGACTCTAGCACCGAAGACATCGTGTTCAATAACCTCTTCAGTACCAGTGGCTTACTACGCCATACGGATACGACTGTCGTCTTAGCGTCATCTGATTGTACGATCTCCTTTACTCCTTGCATGGCTTAGTACTAACGACCCTCTGACAGCTCGCCGTGTCCCGTTTGCCGACGACGTCGTACTTCTTAACGATGAGGGTCGAATCATAGACAACGAGGCGGTCACGAAAGTCGACCGGCAACCATCCTCATCAAGCAAACGCGCCGGAACAAGCGATAGCGAGAGCGTAAAGGTGCCACCGATAACAATAACAAACGATAAACCACCAGCCACGGTCCTCGGCCTACTCGAAGACCAAGCAGATTCCGCTCGTCAACTCGGCGACTGGGGGATGTATAGCTTCTATGCCAGGGCAGCTGGGTGGTTTAGCCTGTCGACATTTGCTGGCGCCATGATTGTATTTGCCTTTTGCGACTCGTTTCCCGGTACTCTCCCCCAAGAGTCTATTGAAGTGGAAATCATAAGACTAACAATTTCATCGTCAGATATCTGGCTCAAGTGGTGGGCAGAGTCCAATGAGCAGAGACCGAACCAAGATCTGGGCAAGTGGCTTGGTGTCTACGCGGCTCTTGGAGTCGGGTCCGTGGCTTCGGTGCTCTTTGGGATGTGGTAAGTACTTGCACCATCACAGTATTAACCAGAGTCGTTGGTAACGAAACATTCTAGGCAACTTTTCATTGTCATCATCAACAAGTCGGGAGTCTATTTCCACGGCGTTCTACTAGACACCACGTCTCGGTAAGGTACACAACCGACTTTTCTCTTGCTGTCCATACTAACAGAGATAGGGCGCCCATGACATTTCACAGTTCAGTGGACAGCGGCATCACAGTAAACAGATTCAGCCAAGATCTCCAGCTCATCGACATGGAGCTGCCCGCCGCAGCACTCGGCCTGGCCGTAGGTACGCAAGACTCTCTCCATCTCTAACGAAACCGAAGCCCAACTAACCTTCCAATCCTAGGCGTCGCATTCGGCGTAGCACGCTTCATAGTAATGTCCGTCTCCTCACGCTACATGGCCGCCATCCTCCCCTTCCTCATCCCAACCTTCTACGCCATCCAGCACTTCTACCTCCGCACCTCGCGACAAATGCGCCTCCTCGACATCGAGCACAAAGCACCCCTCTACTCCCAACTCATCGAAACCCTCGAAGGCCTAGCGACAATCAGAGCCTTCCGCTGGGAAGACAATTTCGAAAAGGTCAACCTCCGCCGGCTCGACGACTCACAGCGACCCAAGTACCTCCTTGCATGCCTACAAAGCTGGCTAACGTTTTCGGTTGACATGGTGATTGCCGTCATCGCCGTTGTCCTCATGGTATTGGTCACGACGCTGCGCGAACAAATTGGGCCCGGGTTCATTGGTGTTGCCTTGACGAATGTTTTGGCGTTTAGTGGGTGCGTCAAGGCGATTATCACGTCGTGGGTCATGTTGGAAGTTTCGCTTGGCGCGGTTGCGAGGGTGAGGAACTTTTCTTTGACTACGGCGTCTGAGGACGACTCTCGTGTGCAGCGTGCGGAGCCTGAGGGAGAGTGGCCGAGTCAAGGAGCCGTTCAGCTCCGGAAAGTGACGGCGTCCTATGCGTAAGTTTAGAGAATCGTTGAACCGGAACTTAAGAGTGTGAAGCTGACTTGTAATAGATCATCTGGTGCCGTACTTAAAGATGTCAATATCTCAATCAAACCTGGTCAAAAGGTTGCAATTTGCGGCCGGACAGGCAGGTAAGTGATCAACCACCCCTTATCCTTACCAGTGAAAGACATCTAACACTCCCTCCAGCGGCAAAAGCTCCCTAATTCTCTGCCTCCTCCGCATGATGGACCTAGACTCGGGCACAATCACCATCGACAACATCGACATCGCCACGCTGCCCCACGAATACGTCCGTTCCAAGATCGTCGCGGTCCCGCAGGAGTCCTATATCTTCGACGGCACTGTGCGGTTGAATCTCGACCCCGGCCAGACAGCGTCGGACGAGGATATCACGGCGGTCTTGAAAAGGGTGCAGCTCTGGGAGAAAGTCGAGGAGCGCGGTGGCCTGGATGCCATGATTGACGATAAGTTCTTTTCGCAGGGTGAGGCGCAGTTGTTGGTGTTTGCGAGGGCTATGTTGAGGAAGGGGAGGGTGCTTGTTTTGGACGAGATTACGAGCAGGTGAGTTTCCATCTTTTCTATTCCCTTTCGTAGAGGTGTTCAAGTTGGCACTCATCCTACCGAGAGTGGACGAAAGATATTAACCTTTTGTGCGAATAGTCTAGACGATGAGTCTAGTAAGATCATCGACGAGGTGCTGCATTCGTGGTTCAGAGATTGGACCATCATCGCTATCGCACATAAGCTTGAGTCGATACTGGACTTTGACCGAGTTGCGGTTGTCGATTCAGGGGTAGTTGTTGAGTACGGGGAGCCTAGGCAGCTATTGGGAAGCGAGTCTTCGTTCAAGGCGTTATATGAGCGGTCATCGGGTGTGGCACACTAGGGCTGCTTAGAGGGAATTGAGGAAATGTTAGATGAGCGTATATCCCAACTCGGCATTGTATTTGTAACGTATCAAGATACCCCTCTTTCTATTAGAATTTTACACGGAACATTCTTCTCAGAAGGCAGCGATTATGGAGTGCGGAGTATGTGCCATTCTTTCTCAAGCGGTGCGCTGGAGCTGCTGCTGATGACCATGGAATTGACGGCAATGGCTTTTGATGCATCATATCAGCGAAGAGAGTCACGCAAGTGATGAACAAAACCAGACATGCTTTAGTCAGTCATCTCACTTATCATATTTCCGAGCAACCAGACTGCCTCACCTGGCATTTATAGGACCGACCGCACGAGTTAACATCAAGCCGTAGAAAAGAGTAAGGCTGTAGGATCATACCGCCAACCACACCCTATTCTGGCTGCATCAAGAGTAGGGTCAGCAGTAATCGGCACTTGCCCTGCTGTCACCTCATTGGCGGTAAGTGACTGTATATTTCCCCATAGGCTTTTTGGTTTAGATTGAAGTTGATTGTCATTACCCAATAGAACTTTCCGTGCCATCTTCCCTCAGGCGCAGCATCCGTCTCCAAGCTGAAGTTGCACTTTTGTTACGGCTCATGACCAGGCGCAGGCTGAATATGCAGAACGGCCTTGCCTCACTGCCGCTTCGTTTGAAGCAAGTAATTTTGATGATTCTGGTTAGGCGCTCACTCCCATCACTTTCATTGTCACTTTCATCAACACTCTCATACTCATATTCACCCTCATCTTCGTTCTCCTCTCCCTCATCTTCACTCTTGTCTCCGCCCCCGGCTTTTTATCCTCAATTCCACCCTTATTTTCACCCTCAAACCCACCTGCAACTTACACCATACTTGTTGCCTCTTGAGTTGAGTGATCTCCGACAAACTACCTGCCACAGCTTAGATGGAGCTTCAATCATGGGATGCCTTTCAAAAGACGTTGCCTCCTGCCAAGCACATGAAAGAAATCCATAGAAAGAACCTAGCACTTCGTCATCCCCAAACATGTAGCTGGGTTTTTGACAGCGAAATATACCGTCAGTGGGAGAATGAGAACAATAACACGCTGTTCTGTATTGGTCCGCCTGGGGTGGGCAAGTCGATTCTAGCTGCCGCGGTAATCGACGAGTTGAAGAAATCAGATAGTCTAGTACTCTTCTTAATTTGCGAGAACCATTCTCAGCAAATGGATTTCCTCACGGGATGTCTGATCCAACAATTACTCGAGCGTATCGATTACGGCACAGATGTGGAATTGTTGTCGAAGCTCTCGGGGCCGAGGAAAGACGACAACGTCGGGAACAACAATGGTCAAACGGCTCTTGAATCGTTGCTGTGTCACCGGAGCACCAAAAATGACACCGGGAGGGCAAGAATCTCACTCGTCTGGGATGGACTCGATAGACTTGACATTGAAGTGTCTCGCAGCCTTCTGTCCTTCTTCAGTCGCCTTCGTGCTCAGATCGACATCAAGATTTTCGCCACTTCAACGTTTGACGTGTCTCTGACAAACGAAGACGGTTCAATTACGACCCTACCAATGCCAGTTTCGGACACAACGGACCTGAAGGAGTACATTACTTCTCACGTGAAGCCACCGGCGTCGTACTCGATCCCAGAGCACATCGAGTTTTACGAAATTATTTTGAGAGCAACTGAGGGGATGTAAGTCACAGTTCACCAGTCCTGAAAATTACTGCGTCGCTAAGTCATTCCAGATTTCATGTCGCGAGTCGCATCGTCGAGGAACTTTCGCCGATGCACACGAAGTTCGAGTTCCAACGATTCTTGAGACATTGGACTCAAGAACGTCGGCATCTGAACCACGTCTTCGGCGAACTAATTGAAGCGCGTTCAGATCATATTCAGTCTGGTCTCGCTTCGCACGTCATCGACTGGCTTACTTTCTCTAACCGAGCACTCACAATGCTCGAGCTTCAGCATGCTCTGGTAGCGGACGTCTCAGAGTACCTGCGTGTGCCTCCGACGCCAGAGAAGATCGCGTCTGCATTGCACGGCATTGTAACAATCAAGGGAGAGCAGGGAGGACAGTCAATATCCTTTTTCCACTGCGCTGTCAAAGACTACTTTTGGCACGAGAGAGGCGACCGGGCTCCCAAGATTCATGACAACATCGTCAGCTATTGTCTGAGGCAGCTATCGAGGATATCTTCCGACAATGGGTTCTGCAAGTCGGACGAGGATTTTGAAGAGAGGTTAAGCCACAATCCATTCTTCCTCTACGCTGCTTGTCACTGGGGGTTCCATACGCAGACATGTTCGGAGCCCGTTGCAGCCGCTATGAGGTTTCTAGACAACCGTGCCAATGTCGTAATGTCAAGCCAGGCCATTCTCATCGAACAATCCTCAACAAAGACACCCGGGTATACGCAGCGCGTCCCTAAGAACGTCACGGGACTACACCTAGCAGCTTATTTCGGGATACGAACTGCTGCTGAAGAGCTCCTCAGCGAGGGAACTGCACCGCTGAGCTCTGTCGACACGCAAGGTCGGACGCCACTTTGGTGGGCCGCGCATTATGGACAGGATAAGGTAGTCCGACTATTTTGCCGAAGTGACACGGCCACACTCTCACTGCTTGTCGTGGCCAAAGAGAGGGATCTAATCAAAGTCTTGCTCGATGGCAAGTACAATGTGAATATCGCCGATGCCTCGCTGGATACCCCGCTGCACCACGCCGTACGCCGGAGCTATGGAAACATAGTTGAAGATCTCTTGTCCGCTGCTGCCAACGTCAACGTGCAGAACATGGGAGGCGAAACACCGCTTGCAATAGCACTCAATAATCGCAATAGCAACATAATCAACCTCCTCATTGGAAAAGGAGGGTATACTGATTTCGTGAATACGGCCAAGTTCCGCAGGGCGCACGGGTGGCAGGACAGCCAGACTCTAGAGATCTTTCGAGATGACAAGACCACAGTTCTACGGCTGAAGCCAGGAGACAGACGCTCGTTCGAGGATTGGGGGCCGACCGAGAGATTCTCATTGTAAGCGTCTCCATTCACCGTGGCCGTTGACTGTAACGCTTACCACTTTTGTAGGCAACAACAGATTCTCGGCGACGCCCCATTTTCACCTCAGCTTCGTCGTTTGACAGACAATCTTCAGATTGAGGAACTGAATCTCAAGATCATCTCACAAGAAGACAACAGGAGTCACATCACCTACTACATTGAGGCATTCATGTGGAACTCTCCCAATAATGACGAAGCTCTGCCTTGTGAACAATTAGTGCTGTGCTGGGATGTCTTCCGCGATGAGCAAACCCATCAATGGCACACAAAAGCTCACCTCACCACCATGCCACACATTTGGCTTCCGGATAATGGCGCGGTCTTTCTGAGGCACTTTCTTATCCATGTCAAACATACATGGCTTGCTTACTGCGATGCGAATCTCGTGGATCTCCATGTGCGTATCTCCTTTACCCCAGCCTCATTGACTTTCGAGAGGTTCACTGACGCATTGCAACACGGCAGCTTCGTAAGAGAATCATTGAATCCAAGGGATCTGACCCGGCGCTCCTGGATCACCTCCTTGAGAATGGACAAAGGTGGCTCAGCCATCGTCATAACCTCTCCAAGGTCGCTTCCAGCATTCGGAATTTTGCGAGGAAGTACTGCCTACAGCACAACGAGACCGGCGATCTCGAGGAACTCACAGAGGCGATAGACCAGCTGGCTGCCGCGGTTGGAAAGAAGCTCGGTGAGTTGGACGAGAACTCGAGAGATCTCATTCAGCTGGTGAGTATAGACGGTGTTGCCAGTGTTGAACGTGCCACTTACCAGGTCAAAGGAATGCAATCTCGTATCTATCAAAGAAGCGCGACAGTCTGTGCACTCGTCGACCAGCATGAAGCGATTGAGCTGGATCACGGTAACACCACCTCCCTAACGTATAGCTCTACATACTAACCAACACCTTGACTAGTTCATCTTCTTACCACTCACATTCATAGGGGTAAGACTCAAAAGCTAAGAGCCGTTCATCATGCATTGACAATAGAATTTTAGACCTTATTTGGGATGAACGTAGACATCTTGGACGGCAAAAAGCCTGCCTGGTGGACTTATGTCCCTTTCGCTGCAGTCACTTCGCTTCTGACCTCTGTTGTGTGGCTTCTGTTCAAGTTTACTGAGGTTAGTAGAATTATGATCTCCACCTCAGTGTAAGCATACAGCCAGAGCTGACCAGAGGCAACAACAGCTTGAGACAAAGATTGAAACGAAGGCGAGGGAATGGGTATCTCACGTCAAAGACGGTGTAAGCACGCGCGATGACCAGGACGTACTGAGCAGATACGAAACCTCACCTAGGAGTACCAATGCTCTCTCAGATGTAGATTCAGAAAGGGGACTCGGGATGACGAACAGGGTCTCGACGAGTAAACCATAGCAGGCTTGATACGCACATGGCAAGTTTATTTGTACAGTCAAGCATTCCGAAAAGTCAGTCCGTATCTTGTAGCCATTCTGTTGACGCCGGAATTCTGTACATGACTATTGCTCTCCCTGAGAGTCGTCGCTTTGCGACGGAAGTCATGGTCTATAGCCACAGCCTGATTCGAGCCTCCGTCTATATCATTGTAGGTTCTGATTCCTTGCCGCACCTCCCTTCATTTCACAGCCAATCAAGATATATACATACATATTGATGGACGAAGTAAGACGTGGAAATAGACCTGTCGCTTGTGCCGTACTAGCCAGCCCCCGGAGGCTTGACTTGCTTGACTAACACAAACGAGAAACGCCCCTCTGTTCGGGTATTCCGGATGAACTGATTGGTCAATCGCATTTATGACTTTCGTTTGCCGCGTGGGCCTTGTCAAGATGCTCCCGAGGTTCTCGTGTCCCCCCGGCCGGTGTCCGGCTGGCAACTCTGGACTCCTCCCCCCGGTCTTTCGGCATCGTGGCCCGGCAGTCGTCGCGGAGCACGGAGCACCCGAATACTTGGCGCACGATCACTCATCGAGTGTCGCTTGACAACGACTGAGCATCATGATCCCCATTGGTATCATACGAGGCCATAGTTACCTAATCCACTTCTTTTCAGAGCCTCAAGCAGGAACCAGCAGATGAAGCTATCTTATCATTCGATGTCCCGTGAAATCACAACTCCGGAGAGCTGGCTGAATCGACTGCCCAAAGGTGGGGGAAGAACACTCTGCCGGGAGCAATCGTTCCTTCCGCCCAATTACCGCCACATCTCCCGAGCAGCCCCTCCAAATTGCGGCGGCCCCACACTCGAACTGTCAAAAAGCGGGCCCGTCTCTCCACGCACCGGGTGCTGCTGCTGCATGCCCCTCGTCGTGTTGTCCGGGGTTCGGAGACGAGGGGCAGGAGCTGTAAGGTACACCAGACTTGCCTACTCTTTTTCTTAAATCTTTCGTCACCTCGTTTTCTTCCCATCTTTCCCACACCTCCCCCTTCCCCTTTCACATGATTCTGTCTTGAAGTTTTTCGTAAAGAGTATTCCCCTGACCCAGTCATCGTGACGTTTTTGCCAATCGGAGCTCGACATCCCTGGAGCTTCCTCATTACCTCGGCGAAACTCACCCGACTTGCCATAGTTTCCTCGCTCCTACATTCTCCGAGACGTTTTGGAACTACAATTTCTCTGTCTCTCCTCGTGACGGCATCCCCTCTAGCTCATGCTCTCGCGATCCTTCCGTCTCCTCTCGGCCTTCCAAACCAAACGCTTCCCCGCTAGGCTCTTCTCAACAACCGCAAAGATGCCCGTCCACCACCTCATGATCGGGACCTGGACCCCGCCAGGCGCCATCTTCACCGTCGCTTTCGACGACGAGAAGCTCACCCTCGAGCTCGTAAAGCGCACCGAGATCCCTGAGGACCAGCCGATATCATGGATGACTTTCAGCGTAAGTTCAGATCAGTCTACCCGCAGATCATCTTGAGTTCGGATGAGCTTAGTGGCATTCTATCCCATTGTGACCAAGAAACCTGGCTTACACACATACGTACGTCACAGCATGACAAGAAGAACCTCTACGGCGCCGCCATGAAGAAGTGGGCAAGCTTCGCAGTCAAGAGCCCCTCAGAAATCGTCCACGAGGCCTCTCACGACATGACCCACGACCGTAAGTTCATTCCCCTTGTAGCAAGCAGACTAATGCCACCCTGCCGTGCCACATCACGACTACCTCTTCACTCTTGTGAACCTCATTCTCAACTAACACCATCCCTCCCAGCCAACGCCGCCCTCTCAACAACAAACACCCGCGCAATCTTCCTCCTCGCGGCCCAGAAACCCCCCTACGCAGTCTACTGCAACCCCTTCTACAAGCACGCCTCCCACGGCAACATCTTCTCCGTCTCCTCCTCGGGCGCCCTCGAGACAAACGTCCAAAACTACCCCTACGATCCCAACACGGGCATCCACGGCATGGTCTTCGACCCCACAGAAACCTACCTCTACTCCGCCGACCTCACCGCCAACAAGCTCTGGGTCCACAAGAAGACCTCCCCCGACTCCCCCGAACTCGAGCTCGTCGGCTCCGTCGACGCCCCGGACCCAGGCGACCACCCCCGCTGGGTCGCCATCCACCCGACAGGACGCTACCTCTACGCCCTCATGGAGGCAGGCAACCGCCTCTGCGAGTACGTCGTCGACCCGGCCACCCGCCTCCCCGTCTACACCCACCGCTCCTTCCCGCTCATCCCCCCGGGAATCCCAGGCGCCACCACGAAGATGTACCGCTCCGACGTCTGCACCCTCTCCCACAGCGGCAAGTACCTCTTCGCCACGGCCCGCTCAAACAGCTTCGACGTGACGGGCTACATCGCCGCCCTCAAGCTCGACGACAGCGGCCACATCGAGAGGCAGATCTGCCTGAACCCCACGCCCACGAGCGGCGGACACAGCAACGCCGTCAGCCCCTGCGACTGGAGCGACGAGTGGATCGCCATCACGGACGACCAGGAGGGCTGGATCGAGATTTACCGGTGGCAAGACGAGTTCCTGGGCCGTGTTGCGCGGTTGCGTATCCCCGAGCCCGGGTTCGGAATGAATGCTATTTGGTACGATTGAGACTCGCAGGGCAGGTGGGAGGACTCAAGGTAGCGGGGACAATAGGAGAAACAAATAAAAATAAAAATATAGAAACATACAATCAAACAATCACATCGACTTCATCATGTTACCAGGAAATTAGTGGTCCAAAAATTTGACTTGAAGAGCAACAACGGTGAATGAGCGCCGCAACCGCTCAGATTACTATGCGATATCATACAGGGGACAGCACCAACACCTACACAATCTTACTACGCCCAATCTACGACTTGTTTTTCCTCTTCTTCCTCCTGTTCTTCTTCTTACTTGCTGCCTGGCTGTTGTTGCTGGTGCTCTGCGCCGTGCTAGACGCACCGTCGCCATTCTCCTGCTCCTCGCCTTCTGAATCGTGGCTAGAAGACTGCTTGTTACTCTGGCTGGTAGCCCTCGAGCGGTGTCCGGAAGAGCCCTTGGAACCTCTAGACCCGGCTTCATCGGAATCGGAGCTGGCGGCCTGGATGATAATCTTTCGCACTCCACTGCTAGTCTCGACCACGTTCTCACTGATGCTACCACTTCGAACAAGGGGTCGGCGCTTAGGGGTGGCAGATCCGTCATCGATAACATCAGTGACGCTCGTCGCGCTGCTTGCCCGACCAGGCGAGACGATGATGGTCAGGTCCGTCCGGGCTGCTTCGGGGCTTGCGCTCCGTGTGGCCTTTGGGCTGCCATGTTCAGGGACAGTTGGGGGCAAGTCGACTCCTTCAGGGGCCTTGGCGCCCTCGGCGTCGTGGTCGTGAGCGGCACTCGAGAGCCTAACCTGAGTCTCACTCATGCCCGCCCCGCCATAGCTCTTGCGAATAGCGTGGACGCCACCCTTTCCGGTCAGCTTAGGGCGCATAAGGGGGGTATGCTCGTCCGTGTCATGCTCCAGTCTCTCCTCGCTGACTTCTCCAGCTATAGAGGCAGGGCGAAGATTGGGGGACGGGCTGTGGATCTGCGACAAGGGCGCTCCGGTCTGGACGGGCTTGATTTTGACGGTTGTAGATTTGGTGTTCTTCGGGTTCGACGCGCGGTTAGAGGGACCGAGATGCTTGAGGTGTTGCTTAGCCTCGTCAAAGGTGGCCTTCACGGGAACAGCAGACGAAGTCATGCGCCCGTCAGGTCCGGCCGAGCTTCTTCTCATGAGGAATGTGGTTCTAGGCGCGCTGCTGGAGAGGTTCTCCGGAGCATCGCTGAGCGCACTGATGGAACCATTTCGTTCATGGGGAGGTTGCGGCTCGTCTCCGAATTCGATGAGATCACCGTTCTCAGGGATCGGTCGAGGGGACGGCTGGCCTGTCCTCTTGGTGATTCGGGCCTTCGGGGCGGGGGTCATGCGGCGGATAGCCTTGTGAACGTCAATGTAGACGTCGGATTCGTCAATGATTTCCCTGCTACGAGTCAGTAATTATTCTGCAGTACAGTCGTGGTAAACTTACTCTCCAATAAGTTCCTCAATGACATCTTCGAGGGTGACGACACCAATAGCGCCGTAGTCGGCACCGGGGTACTCGGACACCAGGACCATATGCGACTTGCCCTCCTGGAAGAAGTTGACAATGTCCAAGCAGCTCGTCTCAGGGCGGGTCTCGGGAAGCGTCGCCAGTGGGAAATCCTTGACCTGCAGACAATCTTCAGGGTCGTATGTGATGAGAATCTTGACAAGAAGCATTCCAACGAAATCGGTCGGCTTTCCGGTGGCATGGATGGGAATACGGGAGTATCCCTCCGAAAGAATCTGGTCCATGGTCTTCTCGTCCAATACAGTATCCTCGGCCATGACAAAGACATCGTCCATTGGGGTCATGACGTTCTCGACGGGCTTGTCCTTCAGGTCCAAGACAGCACTGATGATGGTGACCTCGTCCTGGTTCAAGCGTTCGCCAACCTCGCCAAGGGACTTGTGCAGGGTGACCAAAGTCTTGAGGCCACTCTTCTTGTAAACGGTGCCGTGGTCCTCGCCCAACGCCCAGTCGAGGAGCTTCGCAGTAGGCCAAGCCACAGGCGCCATAAGCCACATGAGCAAAAGAACAGGCTTGGACATGTAGCCACCGATTTGGAGACCGTATCGAACGCAGATGGATTGAGGTACGACTTCGCCAAAGATGACTGCCAATATGTTAGTAAAGGTCGTTTATCGCTAGGGGATATACTCCAATGTACCAATGAGAACAGTACTGCCAACGACGGCCTCAACGCCGCCGCCAAGACAGCGGTCCAAAACAACGGGTAGCGATTCGTTGACGATGACGTTGGAGAGAAGTAAAGTGACCAGAACCCAATGCTTGCCCTTCTTCAAAAGGTCGTAGACACGCTTGGCGTTCTTGGATTGCGATTCGTCGGGGTCGCCGGCGACAACCTGGAGGTAGATGCTGTCCTGTCCCATCAGGCTAAGTGCCAAGGTCAGCAAACAGGTATAGGAGTTGGTAGGAAATGCGAACAAGACAAGAACTTACGCAATGGTCAGACCTGCAAAGGCACCTCCCAGCAAAACCAGGGCAATGGAGGCACCCATGAGGGGCCAGAAAGCATCACCAGCCTCTGGCTCTTCATCGTGATGGCCTCGCGCGTGAATGGGCGCGGCGGCGACGGAGGAAACGCCCAGCGTCAAGGCTTTGGTAAGGCCGAGAACGGCAGTACGGAAGACGCCGAAGCCGCCGGCATTATTGCCCCGTCGTGTCGGGACGACTCCCCTTGTGGCCATAATACTCGGCTCGTCAATGGAGAAATCGGATGTCGTGAGAGTGTCGTGGAGTAGTAGGTGGGAAAGCAGCGAGGTCAAGCGCACATTTTATGCGGCGGACGCGGGAGACGGGCGAGAAACGGGGCAGAGTCAGGGTGGTAAAGGTGCTGCACTCCACCTCTGTTTACCTGCAGCTGCTGTGCGTACGCAAGTGCACAAGGCGAGCGGGCAAGCTCCACCAAACGAGCCAAGATCGGAAGACGAGTGGATTCTGCTGTGGGTAGCGATGGTTCGAGTGACGGTGCCTTGCAGATGGGTCTTGCAATGGCACTTTGTTGATGATGTGAGGAGGGCTGCAATAGAGCTATGTCGAGGGTAGGAGTTTTTAGGGACGAGAGTTGAGAAAGTTAAAAACTAAAATGAATGAGAAAAACACACAGATGGTGATCAATAGCTCATGGAGACGGAGAAAGCACAAGGGCGCCGAGAGAGGTGAGAGGTACCCAGAGTTCCTTAAGGTAGCTTTGGGGGGCCGAGGGGCACCTGTCGCCGGAAGCTTTGCTTCTTTCTCGTTGGTGTGCTACCGAGACCAGCCAATCATTTGCTCTCGTGGCGCACAAGCTTGGCGTCATCAACGGTCGGGGGGCGGGTCGTCTACAATGCGAAGCCTGAGAGAATGATGCATCATTGCCGCAGAGACCTCAAGAACCTCCGCACTGGCACGCAAATTGTTCAAGTAGACTCTGGGTAGTACATGGGAGACAGCGCTGTCATCGGCACGTACCTCTCTCGAGGTCTTTAATTCGGCTATTCGGAATGGGCAAAAGTCTGTGTTGCGCATTTTCCCTCGCAACCTCGTCTCACTCGCCCCGCCTTTTGCCTTTCTTGCCGCGATACTTTTGTCTCGTCATTCCATAAGTGACGCCAGGGATTGTGCAAAATCTGGGGTAAATTATGTAAGTCTTGATGAAGCAGCATATCTGTAAGCAGGTCTCCTGAGCAATTGATGCTCTGCCTGTTCGCTGATGTTCCTGAGTGAAGCGCAAGTCAATATCTCGAAGCTTCTTCCGGTTGAAGCTCAAAGTCAGGGTCGACCACATATCCAAGCCTATCCTTATCCGTACCTAGTGTATGCACATGTTCAAAAACTCTGATCGGTGCAATTGAACTATTTTGCTAGCCTGTTCCTTGCCTCCTGTCGACGTTACCTCGCGTCTGGGCACCAACCACTAAGAGCACAGAGCCATGTATCTCGCCTCAGTTTTTCGGTCTAGCAATACAAGCAAGCTGCTAAATGCTGTCTTAAGGTACCGTACACATAATACCAGCCAGAGCTCGAGAAACACCATGGATAGTATCGTGTCAGGGCCTAGCAAAGCTCAACCTCGAAACACGTCAGTCAATCCTTCTGCTCGACCAGCTCACGCGCAGCTGTACGCTCAGGATTGCTAGTGCCGAGATCATGACCTCAAGGTTGGTCAGTTCAAGTTTGCAAGGTTGTGCCTTCGCTCTCAGTGCTCACAGACCTTGACGTGACATTGACCCGCTTTCAAGCAAATCCCCACGCCATTTGGGTTGTTTTGTGCATTTACTGGGAAGGCTTGCATAAAACTTCAGATGTGCAGGTAACTTGTCGCAGGAGCTGCATCACCACGAGTGAACGGTCCTTCTTCTCTGCCGATACCCGAACTCTTACAGCCAAACGTAAAGATGTTTATTCAGCTGCCAGTGTCAAAATATGGCAAGAGATCTCGTGCCTCTCATACATCTGGTGATAGAATTGCCAAACCTTAAATATTCCTCCAGATTGTCAATGATCTCGTTAGGCACTAAATGTCCGCCCACTAGTGTTGCGATAACAGTTATGAGTACCCAGTTATTTACCTCATGCCACCTTCCCCTTGAGCTCTGCCACTCGCCAATAAGATCACAAATGTTGCCAAGCTCCACGAACTCGTGGGGGGCCAGTGGCCACCATCGCTCTTGCCCACGTCTCGCAGAGAAACGACTACGTAGTATGAAGCACGTGAAGTGGAATCCACTCGACTTGGATTCATCATCTACCTTACGAATCCCCAGGGAAGCCTATTGGGATATGTTATCCTCACAACCTTACCAAGCTCACGTTCAAGATACCCTCTTCTCGCTGCAAGTCATCCACCACTTTACCGCTTATCTCTCCTCTTACGCCCAGTATCATCAATGCCTCATTGCCTCCTTCTGCCTTCCTCTCCTCGCCGTCCAAGCTGGCCACCTGCATGAAGGTGATATTGATCCCATGCTGGCCCAGCACCATACCGACACCGCCAATCTTGCCCGGCTCGTCATAGTTGTGCAGCACCAACATCGTTCCGTGCGGCTGGAAAGTTGCGCTGAATCTGTCTAGCTTCGAGATGTAGATGCTCTGCCCCGACACGTATCCCTCGATGACCTGCTCGCCATCTGCGCCGTGTGATCGGAGCGTCACCAAGCTGGCATACACTGCGTTCTTCGCTTCCCCGCTGTGCGTCTCGCTGATGATGATGCCTTTCTCCTTAGCCGTCAGGCTGGCGTTCACGATGTTGACATCTCGGCCGCCTGAGTCGCTGATGGATGAAACAAGCCCCTTTACCAGCGCGGCGTACAACGGTCGTGTGTTGGAGATGCCCGCCAGGTCGCCCTGATAGATGAGCTCGAATTTCCGGCCACCAATCATACCCCCTCGACTACCGACAAAGTGTTGCGTGTATAGCCCGCCCATCTTTTCGATAAGACGCACAAACGGTTGCAACTTGCGATACTCCTCCGGCATGATCAACGGTGCATTGACGGCTGCTGTTGGCAATCCACCGCGGAGGATCTCGGCCACCTGCGTACAGACGTCCATCGAAACGTTCTCTTGAGCCTCGACAGTAGAGGCTCCCAGGTGAGGGGTGGCGACGACCTTGGGGTGCCGGGTCAGCTGAGACGCTGTCGACTCGGCGACTGGTGGCTCTGCCGTGAAGACATCGAGACCAGCTCCGGCGATCCATCCCTCATCCAACGCACGAAGAAGCGCTGCCTCGTTGTACACGCCGCCTCTCGCAACATTGAGGACTCTAGCAGTCTTCTTCATTTGCTGGAACTCCTCCTCTTTCAGCAAGTCGAGTGTACTCGCCATCAGCGGAGTGTGAATGGTCAAGAAGTCTACAATCGGCAATAGACTCTTGAGATCAGCTACCAGCTCGACGTTTGCCTGGCCGGCAATCTCTGCACTAGCATACGGATCAACCGCCTTCACTTTCATGCCGAGGCCTATGGCCATTCGGGCAACCTTCATTCCCACCTTGCCGAGGCCGATAATACCGAGGGTCTTGTTGCCAACTTCGACACCAACAAGCTTGCCTCTCTCCCACTTTCCATCCTTCATTGTGGTATCTGCGCGGCCGACATTGCGAGCCGTGGCGAGGAGGAGGGCAATCGTGTGCTCAGCAGCGGCAACGATGTTGCCAGAAGGCGAGTTGACGACAATGATACCCTGATTTGTTGCTGCGTCGACGTCAATGTTGTCCACGCCCACGCCGGCTCGTGCAACGACGCGGAGCTTTCTGCCAGCAGCAAGTACATCCGCATTCACCTTCGTCTCGGACCGTACAATCAGTGCGTGGTAGTTGGGGATCGCTTCGATGAGCTCTTCGGGAGACAACCCCGCGCGGTTGTCAACATCGTATTTGTCTTTCAGGAGTGCAAGACCATCTGAGGAAACCTTCTCAGGAACAAGGATGCGGAGTCTATCAGACGCGAAGGAGGACACCGTCGACGTGATCTTCTCGATTGCAGAAGGAGCCATGACGGAGGGACAATATTGAGCAAAGGATGGTTCAAGTGAGCGCGAACGTTTAGAAAAAGGATGGGAAGCAGCCGACTATTTCAGAAAGCCTAAGGTCGGAGCGAGAGATTTTGAACACAACAAACAAGTACACAAACGCGACGGCCGACAAAGGTTATATACCAACCAAGTATCCCCCGCATTGCGTTGTTAGCTACGTCCGATGTCGAAGTTGCCACGACGGGTGGAAGGTTGCACGTTTGGGCCGGCTCTCCAGGGACGACACTCCGAGATAGACGGAAAGCGATATCGCGCCCCTCCACCCTCGAGACAAATTGGCTCAGCTAATGGCATGTGCTTAGCTGGATGTCCGATGCGGGATGTGACGCCGCAGGTCGAACATACGCGGACGCGAGAGACATCCTGCCTATGGCAAAGAGAGGATCTGTTCGAGAGGCCTCAAGATGCGACGGATTAAGGTGCAAGTCCAAGTCGCGGACGAGCGACCCCTCACTTCCCCCACGTTCAGCTAATGCACCGGCGTCCCGCCCCCGCAACTTTACTGGGCGGTTTACATGCTCCGGCCTTTTTCGCTCTGCGACATGTTTGCAGCCATCCATGCTGCTTGGAGCAAGCGCTGCCGACGTATCCTCGATTGGAGGAGCGCTGAGCTTCCAGGCGGACTGCAACCCACACGACGTGGCACAAGGCGGTGATCTTGGGTGCTGTTGCAGGTCCGAGACGAGATCTGCTGGCGCCCTTGCCGTTGGATGGTCCATCAAGGTAGTGGTGAAGCCATCATATTCTCGCGAGGGAACCAGGGAAACCTGGATGGTCTGGAAAAAACCTGTTCATTCCGGAAGATATACTCATTCTGCCAAATCCTGATGTCGGTCATAAGGGAGGCCTCTACCCCTACAGACATTCACTACGGGTCAAACTGCTATTATTGACGGAAGACTGACTAGAAACTTACATGATATTCCGCACGCCAGCATTCATGTATGTGGGAGTGAGAATGTGTGTGTGTGTGTGTATGGGCAAGGCTTCTGCTAGTTGAAGCGGTCTTCAGTCGGCTTTTCCACGCTCAAGTCCCAAGTGCTCTTCCCATTGGCCACACCATTTGAGTAGAGGAGTATGTGTCCATATAGTAGTTTGCATGTAAGCCAACAATGGCCAGATGGCTTCAACAACCATTCCAATTGCACTTTCCGTCATCCTGCATTTAGGCAGCTACTAAAGCTCGACGGCGGAAGCAAGCAAATCCTCGGCTGCCTACCCTAAAACCTACATGATTCCGACATATCGGAGGTGATCGAGGTGATAACCCATCGCATTGCAACAGAGTGGCATCAAGGACTTGCCAGTTGCGTACGATAGAAATGAGTCAAACGTTAGATCTCTTATCTTTTACTTCTTCCACGCATCACCTTCTCTCTTCTAAACTCTCTTCACAAGACCTAGTGCAAGAATGCTGTAGGCCAAGACTTCGCAACGTACTCAGGTAATTAGATCTTGTACTACGGTGATGAGTTGCACCAGTGAGATTCTCCATATCTGAAAGAAAACGAACAATCTCATGAGAGGATACAATGACCGGGCTTCGGCCGTGGAGGATGCATTGAATGAAGACTTAGCCACGAAGGCCCAAGAATACATGACTTAGACGCAACCGACTTGCAATGTATGGGCACCTGCCACTGAACCGCAGGCACCTGCCAAAGCATGTCACCACAGTCTGAGGACCCCACCTCCACTGCCGTCATCACTGCCTTAGGCAGGGACGAATTCTACGGTCTCGACCCCAGTTGCCCCTTACTTGGCCGGTATCAGCGCCGCGTGGAGTCTGTAGGCAATTCATAATATCAATCCCAGGCCCACGGCATTCAAGGTCCAGGTTGTCAACTTTGCGATCCTGCGCTGCGTCCCCTTTTCTCCGACTACACCTGCCGCCACGACGAAATAAGAGCCATCCGTCGAATCATTGCTTCAATCTCCCTCCATCACCTCCCGTCGTCCACCTCCCACAAAACGATCAAAGGCCACCATGTCTAGAAGACCGCCCAATCCCGCCGCCGAGAGAGCGGCCCAAAACCAGCAGACCATCAAGAGCCTCTTGAAACTGGAGTGCAACAAAGTATGCTCCGATTGCAAAAAGAACAAGCGTAAGTCTCAGGCAATTCGATCTTGATTCAATCTGGGATTCCCGCTGACTGTGTCATGATTGCAGACCCGCGATGGGCCAGCTGGAACCTCGGTGTCTTTATCTGCATCCGGTGTTCAGGCATTCACCGTGGCATGGGTACGCACATTAGCAGAGTCAAGTCTGTCGATCTCGACTCCTGGACCGACGAGCAGCTCCGAAGCATCCTCAGCTGGGGCAATGCGCGCGCGAACAAATATTGGGAGGCTAAGCTGGCGCCCGGCCACGTTCCCTCGGAATCCAAGATTGAGAACTTTATCCGCACCAAGTACGAGCTCAAGAGATGGACAATGGACGGCCCCATTCCCGACCCCGCCAGCCTCGACGTAGACGGTGACGACGATGTACCCTTGAGCCTGGTCAAGGAGAAGCAGAATGTCGAGCGCAGAGAATCGGTTCGCAAGAGTTCGGTCGGCAAGTCCGCCGCGCCCCCCAGAAACGTCGCTGCCCCGCAGCCGCAAATCGATCTTATCGGCGGCGATGATCCCATCCCCAGAGCGAGCACCGCCGGCCCCCAGCCCGGCAAGGTACCCCCGAAATCTGATCCCGCTCCTCCCAAGGCCACGAGCACCAAGGATTCTCTCCTGGGCTTGGACTTCTTTGGCGAGCCCGCCGCCCCCCCTCGGCCAGCCAGCACCAGCAACACCGGTGGAATGGGAGGGCCCTCCAGGCCAGACCTCAAGCAATCCATTCTGTCCCTGTACGCCTCTGCCCCGCGACCGCAACCCCAGCAGCAGCAACAAGCGCCCCAGGCTCAAGGCGGCGCATTCGGCGGCATGCCCTCGCCCACCTTTGGTCACCAGCAGCAGCAGTCCTTTGGAGGCATGAATGACGCTTTCAGCAGCCTCAGCTTCTCCAACAACACCACCAGCCCCAAGCCTGCCGCGGCAGACCCGTTCGCGAGCCTGTCAAGCCCGGTGAGCAGCACGAGATCACCACCGCCTGCATCGTCATCAAGCGCTTTTGGAGGTCTCAGCGGCGGAAGCTTCTTCGACTCCAAGCCCGCAGCGGCACCCGCGCCCGCTGCGCACCAGAAGCAGCCGTCCAACAGCGGCTTCGGCGGATTTGGCTGGTCCAGCTCCCCTGCCCCGGCTGCAGCCCAGCCCAAGCCCGCTCAGCCGACGTCTTCCATGGGAGACCTGTTCGACCTCTCCGCTCCTTCCCAACCCGCCGCCGCCCCGAGCAAACCCTCTCCCGCTCCCGCATCCAGCTCCGTGTTCAACCTCTCTCAACCCAAGGCACCTTCCCCCGCCCCCACACCTGCTGCCACGAGCACAATCAGCTCAGGAAACTGGTCTGGATCCGACGTCTGGGGTTCCAACGCCTGGAGCACGCCCGACGCGACCACGGCTGCCGCTGCACCCGCGGCCCCCAAGGCCGCGGAAGCGCCCAAGCCCTCCCTCGGAGGCGACTTTGGCGGATGGGGCTCCTCTGGAGGCCTCTCCTCCAACTCATTCGCAAACACACCAATCGTTCCCGGAGCGTCTGGCGGCTTCAGCGCCGCACCCAAGGTTGCGGCGGACGAGGAGTTTGGTGGATGGACGAGCAGCACCGAGCCCGCCGCCGGCTCTGGTTCATCAAAGCCTATCGGAGGCGGCAGCGAGGACCTTTTCTCCAATGTTTGGCAGTAAATGCAGTAAATTGCGAGAACATCTTGGGCGGCATGGGTCTCTGGGGTAGATAGGACGAGCGTTTTTGCAACCTATCGCAGGGCACATCATTTGCGTTTTGGCACATAGACACTCGATGAAAAACGTGACGACATGTTTGGAGGCAGGGCAGAAGAGAAAGAACGAGAGAGTCTCATGGCATCTGTAATTCAATTGCAAAAGCGTCATAGATGAAGAATTTACCAGAAACCTTGAAGCAAAAGATGGAAACCTCCAATCCTCAAAACGTAAAAACAAAGTGCACGCCTTGCTCAGTCAGTTTGCTGCTGGTGATGATACAATCAGTCGCCGCCGTGCTACCCCCCAAACTCCGATTCCATGCGCAGGGTATTTGAACATCCACGCCCGTCATATATCTGAATACTCCCGTTACGTTTGTTTCCCTTCATGTTTGATGCCGAGGCCCCGATGTTGGACCTCCCCCTTTACTCCGTTGTTTAAATACGAGAAAAACTCAGTTCTCCCTTGGCGGCCGATGTGCTCTGCTCTCCTTGTCATTGATTTCCCCCATACTATGCAGTTCTCTGCCTGCTTGTCGTAAAATGTATTTTATCTCGTGTTCCTCCTTCTTAGAAGAACAGCTTGGCGATGTAGTAAAAGACGATAAAGATGCCAATGATGATGCCTGACAGCTTGAGGATGGCGACCTTGTTTCCAGAGGCGGCCATGCGGGTTAGCCGGCCGGCGGAGCCCTTGAGCTGGGTCGACATGGATGAGAACGTCTCGGACTAGATGGAGCCATGATCGTCAGTGACCTATCTCACGGAAAGACTGATGACTTGATGGACAGAATATGGGCAGGACGGTAGGGGTCAGAGTTGCACAAAGTGCTGGTTCTGTCGTCAAACAGCAGGTCTTGAGGCTGCCTCCGAAACACGGACCAATGTTCCTCATCATATAATACCAGGGGTTTCTTGCCAACGAAATGTTGAAAAAGGGGGTTCAGGAAAGGAAAGCGGAGCGAAAAGAGAAGGCGACGAGGGAACATACCGTGCTGTCAATGACCTCGTGGGCGCGCGCATTGTCGTAGATGTCGACGGTCACGCCTCTGAGGGCGGAGACCTTTGCTGAGAGCTCATCGAGACGGGCGTTGTTTTGGCGTTCGCGCTCGTAGGCTTCTGACATTTTGGCAGAGTTTTGTTTTTCTTTTCCTCTGGGAAATAGGGGTACGAAAGTTCTTCGATGAGACTTGATGAGAACCGGCGGTGGCAAAGTAAATCCCAGCACCCGAGTAGTGCGGGTTGTTTTCTGGGTGTCGTTCCTCGCCGCTGAGGCTTATGGCGAGTTGCCGCGCGTGCGAGATCGTCGGTCTCTGAAGGTAGTGTGTGATTGCAGTCGTTGAGAGACGACTATGCCACGATCTAACGCCGCACTTTTCTCGTAGATGCAATGAGCGTCCTCCTAGCGGTGACTGCTTCGCTAGAAGAGAAGAGGAGTCGGATGTGGTGCGCGATGGTTTGTGGTTGGTAGTTCGTGGTTCGTGAGGTTTGATGATGAAGTTGCAAAAATGGTCAATTCTGGCGGCGAAACCAATGACGGCGGAGGTTTCGGGGGCCGGTGCGTCTTTCCTCACAAAGGCGAGGCTGGAACTGCGCGGATGGAACTGGAGCTGGGTGGGCCACTGCCAGTCCCGTCAGCAGCAGGTGGTCACTGCGCGGCCGAGGCGTCCATCGCTGCTGCCCGCTGGTGTGGGCGCGCGCTGCTCGGAACGCCATCCTTGACGGTGGGGGTTGCGCGTCAGTGGTCTGCGCCACACTGGCGCCGAACCCGAACAGACAGAAGTTCAGAAGTACCCCGCGAATTACCTCACTCCGTCCAGGTCACGCCTCCTTTGCGCCGCCTCACCAGGGCAGCCAGAGCCCAGCTTACACCAAGCTCCCCCGGTCCATGGTCCGTGATTTCTCGAATTTTTGCTACGGCTATCCCAGCCCGGAGATAATGAAGGGGCATGTCACCTGGCACTCGAGAAGAAGTATTCATGATTTTAAAGCTTCTACCAGCTGAGATGACGCGCTCGAGTGGATATCGATGAATTATTGCGCTTCGTTTGTTTGATGAACCTGCGTCGTCCGATACGAGAGTTCGGCTGAAAAGCCATGAAAGCTTAAAAAGAAGCAGAAAGCAGGAAAGAAAACAACAATTGATGCCCATTCTCCTTCCTCCCGGAACACTTTCCATCCGCCAAGCCCAACGGGATTAATAAGATTAACAAGTCGTGCCTAATGAGACTAGGAGAAAAGCAAAGCAAAGCTCACGGCACATAGCAACCGACGAAGGAAAGAACTTTAGAAGAGGCGCAGGCCTCTCGGCGGCTCTCATCCTCACCTATCGCGGCACAACCCCACTAAATCGTTAATTACGTGGAGGTGGGTGCACGCAGCTACCTTACTGCGGGAACCGTGGACGAGGAAGGATCCCCAAGAAACCGTATCCGTAATACCTACTTGACCTACGGATACCTAATCGCAATCCCAGGCACACGCTTTCACCTTTCCGTGTCTTCCTTCCTTCTTTCCCTCTCTTCACCTCCAACCCTCGACACCTTTTTCACTCTTTCTTCCTCCCCGACCGAATCTGAGGAAACAACATCCGACTCAATCGTAATTCCTCTCTCTCGAGCCCTCGGTACACCGTCAGCATGGGCCTCCACAACCCGCTCCCGTCGTCTATGGCGTGTAAGTCCACCCATTATTTTTTTGGCTGGTGCCGGTGATCCCGCTGCACCATCGCACCCGTCATCCTGTTCAGTCGCAACAGATGAGCTGACCGAACCATGATAGCGGAATGCAAAAAGTGCGGCAAGATCCTGACGTCGTTTATCGACCCTCGTCAAGCCTTCAGCCCCGACAAGATCATTCCTCCCTCCGTCCTTGCCAACGCGAAGGTGAGCCATATTTCCCACCCCGCGATCTACCCATCCCCGCCTGCCTTGGCGCATTCGGTGCCCAGAGGCCTCCCACCGCTCACGACAACACCCCTCAAGCCGATACGATACTGACAGATAATGCGTGTAATTAGGGTCTCGCGATTCTCACCGTCCTTAAGGCCGGTTTTCTCGGTTCCGGCCGCTTCGGTAGCGGTCTCGTCGTTTCGCGACTTCCTGATGGATCATGGAGTGCGCCAAGCGCCATCGGTACGGCAGGTGCGGGATTTGGTGGACAGATTGGTTTTGAGTTGACCGACTTCGTCTTTATTCTGAACGATGCGAGTGCCGTCAAGACCTTCGCGCAGGCTGGTTCGCTTACGCTTGGTGGAAACGTTTCCATCGCCGCTGGTCCCGTGGGCCGCAACGCCGAGGCCGCCGGTGCCGCTTCCCTGAAGAGTGTTGCCGGTATATTCTCCTACTCCAAGACCAAGGGTCTTTTCGCCGGTGTTTCGCTGGAGGGTTCCGTGATCATCGAGCGCCGCGACGCCAACGAGAAGTTATACGGCACCCGCTACACCGCCGCCCAGATCTTGACCGGCAGCGTCCGCTCCCCGCCCCAGGCCGCGCCCCTGATGAACATCCTCAACTCCCGCGCCTTCAATGCCGGCCGCACCGGTCAGGCTAACGATTCCATGTACAACGACATTCCCGTTTACGATCAGGGCCAGGGCCAGGACGATTGGAACGGGAACAACAGCCGAGAGTTTGGAAACAACAACCGCAGCAGTGTGTTTGGTGGTGGAGATAGTGGCGCCAGCGAGTTTGGAGGACCCAAGAGATCCAGCACATGGCAGGACGATGTCTATGATAGACCTGCTGGAGGTGGTTTTGGTGGAGTTTCGCGTTCCAACACTGGAGTCTCACGCTCCAACACATTTGCTTCAAGAGGCAATGACGACTACGTCTACAGAGACAACCCGTCGCCCAGCTACGGCCTCAACGACCAAAAGACGGGTCCTCCTGGTAGACCGGCTGCTCCCAAGCCGAACTTCACTGGCAAGGCGGCCATGCTCAAGAAGAACGAGGCCGTTGCGCTGTTCACATTCGATGCCGACCAGCCTGGTGATCTAGGATTCAAGAAGGGCGACGTTATCACGGTGCTGAAGAAGACCGAGAGCGAGACTGACTGGTGGTATGTGAAAGGGTGTTTCTTTGTTTTACGGGTGTAAAGCTGACATTCACGACAGGACCGGCATGATCGGAACGAGACACGGCATCTTCCCCAGCAACTACGTGAAGATGCGTGAGTAAGCTGAATCGACGGCTCGAACGCAAACCTAGCGCAAACTCGAATACCCAAACGCTTTCCATTCAAAGCATGATCGAACTAAAATGCATACCTGATGCAGGTACAAAGGGGATAGTGGAGGAAAACAAACGTCACCGCAAGATCCTATTGCTTTTTCATGATACTCCGGATGGTCCTTTCCCATCCTGCTTTCCAACGACGTCTTTAATGATAACGACCAAACCTCGTTTTAACAAGTCCTGGCGTTTGGATCAATGAGGTGCGGGAAGAAATTTCTTCTGGTTTAATTGCCTCACAGCATAAACGTCCATTATAGGCCATAGGCTTTGGGAAAACGAAAAGAACATTCCGTCTTATGACATACTTCATTGCACCATCCGTATCCCCGCGTGACAAATCATTTATGTGACGAGGCAGTGGCACAGACGGGGTCAATGGTCGGACGCAAGTCCACTTGCGGACCGGACCGACTCTTTCGTCAATAGACCGACCTGCACCCATGCTGTCAAACGAGCCGAGGCAGTTCCAAGAACATCAAAACAACACAGGTCAACAGGTGAGTATCAGAACCATAATGTCAGGAAGGATCGACGCTTGCCGCTGGCCGACGGGTACGAAGCAGGGGCAACTTGTTTCAGTGGTCCTTGGGACGATCTGGGGAAAGCTTGTCGATGCGGGTTGAAACGTTGTTTCTGGAGCTGGTTCTTTGCTGAGTCAGGAGGTGACTAGCAGATCAACCTCACTCCTTCGCAGAACAATACTTGAGAGGATTGTTAGGCATTCAATCTTCACCGAGACTTCAAGAGCTGTCAATCAGTATCTATCTTGACTCGTACATTGCGGCTTGAGTAACCGAAGCAGCACATGTCAAGTACAGCATCAATAATTGGTTCAACTCAATTCAGCACGGGAGGTGGAGGCTGAGCGAAGAGACTTGCAGTCAAAGATAAGTTTGAGATTGGTAACTGGTTGACGGTTTAATAGCTTCTACATATTGGGATAGCCTGAATGCATAGCTCTCAAGACGCCCAAATAAACCCAGGTAAACATAAAAGTACTCTCAACTACCTTAAACGCTGCTACGAAATGTACCCTTCACGACTTCATGTATTGGCACAAGATGCTAACGCCCGTTGGTACGCTATCGAGGGATTATGTAGACCACCAAAGCTACTCGCCTGACGAAGAGGTCCAATGCCTGTATGCCAGGATGCCACATCAGCTAGCTTTCAACTCATCAACCGCAAACCGCGCTGATGCCTTGAATATGGTGCCTCGACGATCGTTCACGAAGCCGTGGCCTGCCCAGTACAGAACCGCAGTATCTCCTAATGATAGTATATCTCTCTTAAAGTGTGGGATAATCAATGTGACTCCAAGAGCAGCTCGTCGATCTCAACAAAGTCAGGGACATATCGCGGTCCAGATTCACGACGGGACCTGAATAGCGCTTGAATTAATAGGATGAGATAGATAATTCAACGTGAAGAGCGTGATAATACGTTGCCTGTTCGTGCTGATATAACAATCTCCAGACCAGTATTATTACTCGATACAGTTCGTCTATGCCTAATCCTTCTTGAACCCTTAGATAGCCCATCGAGTCAACAAAGTGAAAACAGCGCTCCAAGTAACAGCTTATAGCTCAACTTTGAACCTAGAAATACAAAGGAAAATGCTCAGACAAATAACATCTCTATAACAAAGGTATTGGTAGACTCAATCCAGTTGATGAGGTGCCCACAGGACCGACCCGGTTCCTTGGACGTGGTACCAGTTTTGTGTATCTTGGCTCCAAGTCCAGAATTCGTGGGATGGGTCCGATTCGAACTCTTGCTGCACCGGCCCGATGCGACTTTCAGACCTCGCCACAGCAGAGAAGTCTTTCAACCTTTCTGCAGAGAGGCTTTTCGACCTCTCCGTGGCAGCGGGCGAGTTCCTACCCGCCGCCGGCAAAGCCCCATTGATACATCCTGGTTGGCCTTCAGAAGTTGTACCCGTATGCGTCGTGTTGTTTGTTCGGGATGACAAGGAGCCGTTGGAACTGCTAGAGCCATAGTCTTGACGGCCGTAAGAGTCCGAAGTCGATATACTGCCAGTTGGCGGAGGGGCCGATAACCTCCGACGAGAAGAGGAATTGGTAAGAGACAATTCTTCCTTGGTCTCAAGGTCCATTCGTTCTGTGTTGATTGCGTATGGTAGTCTTCGAGGTGTTTCTTCTTTGTCGTCGGCGCATCTATCACTGGTCAATTCGTCTGCTGCTCTGAGAGGACTGTATGTAATGTATACAAGTGTTTATGTTGACGCACACACGGTAGGTTGTATGCTGTGGTAGAGAGCCATACGGTAGCTCGTGAATGTGGTTCGTGAATATTGGCTTAGATAGTGCGAGGCAAGTGAAATAGGGTCTCTGGAAATCAAGCTGGTTATGGAAAGAAAAGACTGATAGAAACTGGAGTTATAGAACGAAAGAATGACTACTCACCTCGCCTTGCTCTCGAACACATGCCTTCCATATTTATAGCGGTGGGGGTAAGTAAGGTCATCAACACCAAGCCTCTCTGATGATGCCTCAAGACTCGGCGTATACAATTCCGGAAAGTATGTATACCATGGCGACAGGGCTGGCAAAGGCTGCCTCGAAGAGGCCTAAACGTGAAAAAATGCTTCCTGATTCGCATAAGCACTTATCTGGCCAACACCGAGCGTACTTTGCCAATTCCTGATCAGCTTCGGATCTGCCCCGTGATGCTAGACGAGTATCACATCGGAAGGGATGATGCGCGGTACTTTTCAGCCCGCCCTGCATTCTCTGTTGGTCCTTCGCACACAGACGCACTGTCGGAGCAACCACATATCGAAGTCACTGCACGAGAGCTAACCCATGTCGAAACATCATCAAACCTATTGCGTACGTGGATCAATAGATTCGTAGTAGGGTAAGATCGGGGGTCTGGCGGTTAGGTGGGAACGTCAAGCGCCTTGAAAGTGCTAGCGGATGCCGTCCGTACCAAGACATCCTTCCCTAGCCGATTCGGTGAGGGGCATGGGACCGTTTTGTAATTACAATTTGGGTCGTACTTTGCAGGAGGAGCTGAAGTGTTCTTCCGGGGAAGAATTCCTGCTGATCCGCTTGACACGCTGCTGGGCTTTGGAATTTCGGACTTTCCGATGCTACGCCAAAATTGATGTCACATCAGCAATGCTGCTCGACCCGCGTAATGTAGGCAGAACTCTACTTATCAGTCAGCCTTCCGCTCCTCAAAACGAAGCCGACACAGGTCATAGTTAGCTTGGTCGCCTCCTTACCTGCTTGCCTTGGCTTCCCAGTGAGGGGCCCAATAGCACCTTGCATTGTCACCGAACAGCCTCGTACTTGAGATTCGTCGTAAGGCAACAGAGGAGGCGGAGTAGTTCGCCCAAAAGTGTGACCTTTCAGTCACTTCTCTGCAAAGTTGCAACCGAAAGCATAGCAATTGGCAACTTTCATTGCCTGAAATTCGCCACAGTGATCCCGCCGTCCTGCGCATCTATCAGGACTTAAGTGGCCAATACACCCACAAATTCCAATTGCAAAACTATCTGGACAGTGGCATTACTTGTGCACCCATCCTTGCTGAATCCAAATAACTGTCATTAAAGCCATCGTTGCTCTATTTTTATTTCATCTTTCAGGGCCTTTATCTTCAATTGCCGCTCAACAACGGACCTTAACTCCGCAAGGCTCATCAAGTACGACGGCAACAACGACTAAGCCAACGACAAAGCCAAGCCTACAACGACAAGTCGACGACACGAGAGCTACCACAAGTCGGCACAAGTTTTGTTGCCTATACATTCATGCACCTTGCAATCTCAGCCTAGGGGGGTGCACTCAGTTCCTTCCCTTTTGCTTTCAGCTTCCATTGCGAGCACAAGACTTTGGACCAACAGAACATTGTCGGCTACCCATAAATTTGACAAACTTGGTGCGGTATGCCTCCGATACTAAACGCGAATGGAGCAACAAATTCATCAACAGCTATTTCGAGCCATGTGTCAGACCAAGACGATGAAAGTCAAAATGACTTGGAGTCTTCCGATCCAGGCTTCAATACTCCCTACATATTCATCGCAAGAGACAGTCAGGGAGTATCTCATCGACGAGTGGCGATGCATGATATTGGTAGGACGCAGTCTGGTGTTACCCGCAAATTCGTTAAAGACTTGGGCTACACAACTCTACCTCTTCCACCGACAATACGTTGCCAGTCGCGAGAAACAGCCTATGGACTGCCTCTTTTCGAAGAATTCGTTTGTCTAGAAGTCTTCGGGACTCTGTCTGGTACATCAATCATTCACGTCGGAGTATTTGCCGATGAGCATCAACCGGACGGCCCCGACATCTTTGTCTGCCCCAAAACACAGCGAAAAGTGATCCGCATACATGGAATATCCATGGCATCTCAAGAAAGTCTGTGTCGGGACAATTCCTGCGAGGAAACACCCGCGAGTCTCAGCAAGCTGTCTCATGCACCGACCAAGGCGAAGGTTGAAATGGAAACCCAGCTGTTTCCCGCTACTTCTGTTAGCAGCTATCAAGATTGCGGACCCGCCCCGGGAACTCAAGGTTTAGAAGCCGTCGATGATGATATCTCGGGCGAGAACCAAGAGTCGATGCTAGATCTCCAGGACTTTCGCAGTGGGTTTGAAAGCGCTCCGGTCTTCACATCTCAGGGTCTACCTCAGTCTTCGTCACCGACATCAATTGAGTCATGGGGGACATCATCTTACTCAAAACAAGAACAGTCTGTTGATAGAGGAGAATTTGTATCACAAGAGCCCATTGAGAACTTGGAGTCGAGGGAGTAGGCGCCTGCAACATGCCATGTCTGTGTCGATACCCCTGACGTCTCCTAATGTTTGTTGCGTGAGTCAACAAGGTCGGAGTTTTGTAAGACTTAAGGTGTTTCGGTGTTTCGGTGTCCTGGTGTTCTGGTGTCCTGGTGTCCTGGTGTTTTGGTGTTCTGGCGTTTCCAATGTTCTTCATTGGCTTGCACAATCGTATTCGAACTAGTTATTTAGAGATCATTTCTTGGGTTCAACCTCTTCAGTATGCAGTGGACGGAGGGCGTGGAGAATAGCTCTCTGGCGTATTGCTAGACCTATGATATAATCATACATGCTGTGCTTGTTATCTCACAAAACCGTAGCGCTCCTTTTGGAGGCTCAGAGCTCGAAAGATCTCCACGGAGTTGAGGAGCAACTTGCCAACAGCATTGTACTTAGGAGTCAGTGTTAGACACCTCGTTTAGATACAGATATCTTTCATTAGGGTATCTATAGGATTGAAGACAGTACCCAAGCTTTGCAAACCAACGTATTTCCTAGTGCGTTCACGAGCTTTGGTGGCTCTGCATTTTCATAAGCGGACCAGTCATTGATAATGACATAAGTGCTAAGGCGGAGGTTGAAAGGCCTCCAGACGTGATTCAAGAGGCACAACAAAAGAATCCTCAAGCCCGAATATTCCATAGGTTTGAGGTCAAGAACATCTCAGGTCTTGGATTACAAGTTGCGATAGCATCAGCCGATAGCCAGACTAGACGAAACCTTTCAGCCTCCCAGATAAAACATCAGCTCCGACATCGCATAAGACCTAGTCCAATTCCTTCGGGCACCAGATTTTGCTCCCTGTCTTCGGATCTTCGTGATACCATAATTCCTCGTCCTGGCTCCAAGTCCAGAACTTGTGCGACGGATCTGCCATGAAATCCTTCAATGCCGCGCTGCCGTTCTCATCGAAGCAAAGTTCCGCCTTATTGCCTGTTCTTCTAGAAAGAGTTCCGCTAGACGACGGAAATCTCTGACTTTGCGAACCTGATTCCAGATCCATGTCGGTTACATTGTGGACAAAAGTCCAGTCATCCTCCACTTCTCCTTCCTCAGATGGCTGATATCGAGGCAACGGGTCTCTACAATTCTGAAGTTGTTCATCAATGTCATTGGACTTTGAGGCTTTGCACTTTGCTGTCTCGTAGCCTGAGTCTACAAGATACCCATTCGGGCTGAGGGGGTAGTTTACACGAGAGGAGCATTGATTGCTGCTGGAGAGGGTGTACTGAGTGCCCCCTGACAGAATGTCACTCCCACTGAAAGCTGTGGATCTAGAGAGAGTCGAGTACGACTGTTCCAAGGCCTCTGTGGAGTTTTTGTGACGAGATATCGATGTGTCGCTGTGTCTGTGAACCTGGACAGAGTTCTTCGCATCTACCTGAGAGGTGGCTCCGAAATGATGCCGCGCTGTGCGATGTTGGTATTTCCTGTCTGTTTGTGGTCAGCGGCCGAGATGTTCCTCAATTCTGTTTATCGAAGTACCTGACTGCATGATATATCAATTCGAGGGGGAAAGTGGTGAGCTAGGATCAAATTTTCTCGATGGCCAAGACAAGGAGGCGAATTGCACTACGGCGTGAATTCCGCTTGGGACAGGATCAAGCAGGTGTTCAAAATAAGCAGAGTTGGGTCTTCGATAAAGAAGTAGTGTCTGCAAAATGCCATAGAAGTACTGATCGCTTCAGGCGCTCTTTCTTCCGCAGAAAGAGCGGCGTAGTCTGCAAGTTGAATCATTTCTAGGCGCACTACCTTACTCTGAACGCATCGACAAATTTGAGGGTTGCAACATCGATTGGCCAATTCCGAAAGGCCGTTTACGGTAGGCCAAGGAGGAACTATTAGATAGGAGTCCACCGAGTTCTCGAAGAGTGCCAATTGCCGTCATGCGACCGGCGAACTGCAACAATGGAGTGTGTGAGAAAACAGCCCCAAACTCGCTCGCTAGGTATTCTTGGCCATTAGTCTGACGTGGCTTGCATGGGTTCAACTCAGCATTGGAATTTCCATTTCAGAAGAGGGGTAGAGCTGCATCTTGATGCAAGCAATATGTATGTCTCTGTCCAATCGTAGTTGGTTGTGCCGATGTCTTGTCATCTTTGAGGGCGGTCTATCGACAGCCTGCTCATTTCTCCACCCAAAGCAAGGTATGATGAACAGTCCTGAAGACAGTGGCTGAATAAACTGAACTTACGATGTCTAAAGGGGGTTATGAGAGGTCGGCTGCCATTGCCAGGGACAAGAAGTTTTTAGCCCTAGTTCAGCATGCTGATAACAGACGTCACGAAGAATGAGAGCTTCATCCACCTGGTCATAGAATCGAGCTTTTGTAGATCGATGTCAAGTTGGAGCAAGCCAGAAGTCATTCAACCGATACCCAAGAGGGGCATGTTCATTCGGTCATAATGAAGGAGGGCGTTCCCATCACTTGTCAACACCGTCTGGCCGCTACTGCGGCAGCAAGGGCTTGGGAATGGAACACATCCCCTCCATTTCGTTGCCTTGCTTTTGCCTTCTTATCCACCAGGCCCAGTTCCTTGTCCTTTGCCGGTACTCCATTCCAAAACAACTGCAGGTCTTCTCCAACGTACGCCCCGTCGCCCCGTCGCCCCGGAAAAGGTCGAAGGGAGCCTCGCCCCAGGGGGACCGATCAGATTGATGCTTGTACTTCGATCATAGAAGCAACCTGACCTTTGTATTGTAATTGTTCATCCGTCTCTGCCAATCCCAGAGCTGTCGGCATCCCTGGATGTGCCCCTCCCCCCCCCCTTACCCAGACGACTGAACGCCGCCTTTTACACTGCTCAGGTTTAATAATCTTCCCCCAGTAACGTCTTCCTGCCAATATGGTAGCTTGGATACTTCGTCTCGCAACCTATCTGGTAATCTTAGCATACAATCGATCTGTCGTCCATAGGAAAGCCTCCTACCTGGCCTCCTACCGGAGGTTACTCAAAACTGACCAACAGATATCAGTTCTTCTCTTTGAATCTTATTCTACAACATTGAGTCCTTGGTCATCCCCTTTGACGGTCTGGAGTCTGAACACGCTTACTTACCTTGTTTCCCACATCGTCTGCAAGTTAGTTAAAAGAATGCCGCTTTACGACGACGCGAAAACCATCAAGCCTAGAAGAAGCAGTCAACTTCAACAAAACAACTGGGGTTGGCCAAAGGGGCGTAAGGCGGAGTTGTGATAATGCGTGGGAATCTCCGTGTGGATGGGAGGTATGAACGAGTTCAGAGAAAACGCCCGCTGATATTGGCCGAACCACGCATACCCAAAGATGACAATGGGTTGTTACTTTCCGGAAAGGAAGTGATGGTCACTAGAGTCAGCAATTTAAAGGCCGGCCCGAAAGCTCAAGGCAAACATCGTACTGTCTCGAACAATAACCCTGTTCACAATCACCTCCATTCAGCACCCTCTCCGTCCTCTACGTCAGGTCTGAAGCATCGAAACTACAAGACGAACCCTTCGAGTGCGACTTCTTCGAACCAAAAGAGATACAAGGGCAAACCTGAGGGCATACCGAAGACGCAAGCTTCCAAACGGCCGAGCTCTTTGACGCCAGCGTTGGGGAATTCAACATCCCGCAGCCTGGAACCAGAAAATATTGCAAACCAAGACAAAAGGCTCGTATTGGACCCAATGCCGAGTTCCCATGATGGCTATGATAGCACTTCCCAGGAAGCCCTGCCTGCGTGGGAGCCAGCACAACCCCGACATCCTTCTCCCTATTTCAACTTCTCTTTGGCACTTCCTTATCAAGACCCTTCTCCATGGATACCGGCGATACAACTACACCGTGGTGTCCTGTCTCTGGAAATCTGTCAGCAAGACTCTACCAACCCCTACATGCCTGTCAACACTGTTTACGATTCGTCCTGTTCAGGTACCATCATCACTTACTCAGCCGCCTTAAGGATCGGGTTATTCGTCTTCCCGAAACCTCCTTCCGGTTTTGAGAATATCAGAACTCCTCATGGCTACTTCTACCCCGAGATGTTTGTAAAGGTATCTGCTCAAGTTTGCTGGCCTAAGAGAATCTCTTGTGGCATATGGAACATTGCCGTAGTGCCAGACGATTTCAAGAGGCCAGAAGGGGCAGAACTTATCGTCGGCGCCAAGACAATTGAGGCCATGAAGACGGCAGGGGTGGATGATGGACTATGCGATGCCGTTGATGTCCAGCAGAAACGGCTCTGCGTCTATCCGTGGAGCCATTCGGTTCCGTTTTCTAGTGAGAAAGGTGAGCTTTGCTCTTTGGCCAAACGAGTATTTCGACTAATGGAAGTAGTGCCAGGGCCAATGTCGTCGACCGAGCCTCTCCAACATGTTGGAGATCCCAACTTTCTGTGCCCCGACCCCTATCCTCCGGACCAATTATCAGCGAGCAGTACGCATAGCGGTGTGCAGTCTTACCCATCTACTGAGGTAGCCCCCAAAACTGTGACCTCGAAGACTTCATTCTCTGCAGGGCCACCCAACCAACTTCCAGAGCACAGCATGCAAGGACCAGGTGTTTCCCCCGGGCACGACATGTCAAGCTTCAATGCCAGCGCCAAGAGGAAAGAGAGAGAGACGTATGAGGATTCCTTCGGACATGTTGACTCTTCTCTGGCCCAAAATGGGTGCTCTATCGACCCCAGGCAAGCGACTCTTCGTAATCGTTCCGCCTATCATGGCAGTAGCGACACATCGTTTCGGTCAGGTGGTGGGCTACAACCGGGTCTCCAGAGCAGTCCTGGAAGCCTTTCCGGGTCGGTAATGACGATCGACCCCTCTCTCCCTGTCTTCCAGAAGAGTTCTGCCTTCTCTGTAGCATGCGCAGGGGACACTTTTGCGGGACAACCTTGGCCAGGGGACTGTGATGAGGGTCAACAACCTGGGTGAAAGGCACGCCGTCAATTCTCGATGGAAACATCCGCAGGATGTTACGAAATGAATATGGGTGTTTGATATCTTGATATGCTTGGTTGAACTTGAACTTCCATGCATGACAACCCCCTTGTCTCGCACAGTGTTGCCAACGTTCCGACAAACTGCGAGTGGCGTTCTACGTTCTCGATTGTTTGAAGGCATGCATAGCTCGTCTCTGCTATCGGCGGTGACATCGAGCGATTATCACTTTTGGATCTGTTATTCCACGAATGACCACCCTTGTCAAGCAGAAAGGCCTGTACTGGAACGAACTGATAATTGTTGTTCAACAGGCGGTATGACTCGTCATATCCAGTAGAATGTTTAGTTCTTGGAGGAACGTGTTTCTCTTGTCTGTATGACTTGTGGATGTTTTCTCCCTTAGTTTACTCCTCTTAATGCGATTCCCTTTGGTATACAGATCTTGCGGGAAGATATAAGCATACGAAGGAATCTTATCTGCTCATTTTAGGCACTAGTAGTTTGACGTGTAAACCTGATTTAATGAAGGACTTGCGATATATCAACGTCCCTTACCTGACTGCTGTTAGAGCAAGGTTGCTACGGCCCAAGTTCTACTCCGCCTCTCTAATAATACTCCTAATTACCTTAGGTTGCTCGTACCTTGGGGTGCCAACGGAATCGCCCAGAATCCAATGGGGTCTGTGTCCCTCCTCCCCCGCCGCCACTTCCGTAGGTATGGGAGCTGATTCCACCTGCACCAACGTACAACAACAGCAACACCACTCTGTAGAGCCCTAGCATTCAGTCTTACTGCATTTCCCAGACTGGTGAGCATATGAATCCTTACAATCTGTAAATAAAAGTTCCCTTGTTTACACTGGATCAACCACCCGAATACGAAGCCAATGAAACAGGTCTACTGTTGGCGGAAAGAACAAGCCATCTACACCAGAGAAATCGTTGTTGAATGATAACGAGAAACAAGGGGAAAGTGGGCTCTAATCAAGCTGACATGGTACCAAAAAAACCGCGCCCGTCGACTGTTCCACATGGCACCAGGTTTGTGCCTTCTGGTTCCAGGTCCAATAACCATGCGCTTCGTCTTCTTCAAAGTCTTTCTGGCTTTGACCCTTGCATGGAGATTCCTCTTCCCACACCAGATCCTGATTGGAAAACGCTGGGTCAATCTCCTGCTCTTCTTTCCTCTCTTCTGCACTAGTCAAACTGTAAGATTCGTCCAGAGAGCGACATCGTATCGATTGATGAACCCTGCCTGCCGGCAAACCCTCAGATGCGACGCTTGTGATTAGAGAATCTGAAGCCACGCGTAGCTCCAGGCTAGACAGACCATGACTTTGAGATGAGCCTCCTCCCGACGATTTGGTGCTTGAATATAGACTCGGATCTGATTTCGATCCTGAGAGCCCCTTATTTCTGCTCGATTTTTGAGTCTCATTGCCACTCATTTGGTCGTAAGTCTGGTGGTCACTGCTGGCTGGTTGAGGGTTTGCCGCAAAAGCGCTGGAACCTGTCAGCCAAAGTACTGCAGAGCATTTCAGGGCAATAGCTTACGGGTAGAAGTTCACACTCGTTCAGCGACGGATGATGATTATCCGGCTTTGGGCAGGTGATGTATCAGAAGCACAATGCACCGCCAGATCAAGTAAAATCAATGGGCATTCATTCCCTGGACAGTTGCAAGTCTATATATTAACGGTACGACAAGTAGGCAGAATGGCAATGCCCTCTGAAATTTGTTGGAAGCAGTAGTCTCAACGTCAGCAGTGTTACGACAACAGCCATAACATGCACTCGGTAGCCCCGGGCCTTCAGCAAGGCGGTTAGTGAGAATAACAGGACCTAGACATTACAGGCGAGAATCAGGGCCCCAATTGTGGCCAGCGGCTATAGTCTCTTTTGGTAGGCCACGGGATCCGGGGGGGGGGGGGCAGATTGACAAGGCGAAGTCCTTCGGGGTTCATGGATGGAGAAGCGCGTAGCCAAGCGCAGGAAGAAGATACCATGCATGTGCCATTGGCATTATCATGCATTTTCAGGGCGATCAAGTTGGAAGATTGATACGAGATCACCAAGAGGTCGCCTTTAGTACTTCAATGCAGACTACACAGTGTGCCACGTCCATCAGCCCGTAGTCCGCCTTGCGAAGCAACGTGCAGAAGCCTGATTGGGGCCTTTTGAGCTATTGGCCGTTATCCCCTCTTCAATTAGGGCGTTCAGTCAAACGCCACATCCCCAATGTTCCGCGATGCCCGCCTACCTTGACTTCAACGTCAGCCAGCAGGCTATTTTCCTCCTCATCGCGGATACTTGGGTATCTTGTAAATTCCAATACAGACCTACACTAGATGCGGGGTCAATCCTGGACCCTGTGATAAATCGTGTACCAGGACCGCGGGGTCTGCTTTGGGATTTTGAAATTTCACAGTTTCTATTGCCTCCAAGTAGCCGGAGCACCATAGTCAAACTTTCGCAAGCCCCAGACCACCGACTTGCTGCATAAAACCATATTTGATTGGATTGAACCATGAGCTGGCAAGCAAGTAACATTTATACTTCTGCAAGCTGTTGAGGTTATGGGTGGTCTCCGATAGATCAGGCAGCGGATGCCTCCTCGTTCGCGAACCACCCGCTTCTTCTGTGGTGCGAATATGGTTATATTACAACTAAGCCTTATTTCTCTAGCGCAGAGCCTTCCCGTTCGCCCTTTTGAATGTTCCGCTGCCCTTGGCCTACAACGGTGGCCCATTGCATCCAGCAGAGCCCGCTCTTTGTCTCGGATTTCGCCATTCCCGTCCTTTTCGTCGACCATCCCCAACGGCGTATGTAAACCCTCAATACAAAGACTCTACTTTTCCGAACCTTTATTGCCTCAAATCTTTATCAGCAGCCTTCGAGATCAAAAAGCAATAGTCAATGCGCGATTTAGCTTGAGAACACGCAGTTGCGGTTAATTCCCGGCGACGAAGGAAAGGCACCTTCCTCATACACACCGAACCGACATCTAAGTGGTAATACTGTGGCGCCCTCTTTCCCCGCGATACCCACCGCAGCCAGCCAAAGTCCACCATGCCCTCACACAGCGTACACTTCGAAAACCGCTTTTCCATGTCACCGACATCCAATAGACTCGATTATTTCGACTCGGATCATACAAAACTAGATGAAGTAGAAGTAGGAGCTTGCGAGTTGCTACCCACGATCAAGAGCACTCCCCTTTCCAAGATCGGAACATGCAGAAGTCAAGAAGCCAATTTTCAAATTTGCGAACGACCGCCTTTCGGCATTGAGAAGTCTGAACAGCCCATCACTGTGGAGGTGGCGGCGGCAAACAACGAAGACAACTTCACAGCCAAATCGGCCATTTACACCACTCTAGACCATTCGTACGTTTCTGCCGCAGCTGCAACTAGCCTAGGTCTACAGCGCATACCCATGCCAGCTTCCCTGAAGGCAATGCCTTATTATTCACCGTTCGGCTTATTGGAACCTACACACTTCGTTGCTATGCTCATACAAGGAAGCGAATTTTCTCGGTTTACTGCCAACATTGCCGTTCTTGACATGGCTCCTGAATGGCAGAACATCAGCATATTCCTCAGCACAGGGTTTCGCGGCAAGGCGAAGGCGGCGGGCAAAGCCTGCGGCCAGCGCCACCGGTCTGTCGACATAACACAGGCCATTTCTCGAGAAATTCAATTTGATGCGTCAGGGGAGGATCCTGCAACGATCTATCTTGACGTCAGACAGCAGGAAGGAGCACCGTTGGATCAGAGTTTACCTAGTCCGTATTCTGTGGGGCCGTCTGATACCGGTCGCCTGTATCCACCCGGCGCGGCTTTAGGACCGTCCCGATCTGTGAGCCGGGTCGAGATCGCCGGCTCGCCTGACACTCCTGTGGAAGCTCGGATATCATCACCTCCCACGTCTTTCGAACTAGATGAATTGTCTCGATGTTCTAGGGAAGCTCAAGGATATGGGAGATCGGGACGCATATCACAATACGGTCACGGAGCACCTCACGACAAGATGCAGCCCAAAGACGACATCGACTCTGCCAAACCGTATGCCGCGAATTGATTTCATGAGGTCATGTTTACCTTCACAAGATCAGACGATGTCTTAGACATGGCTTTCCGAAGGACTCAAATAACCTGCAAACTCACCTCATGGAAATCATCAACATCTCGTTTCCACCCTCGCTACCTGCCTCTGATTCATCATCGATAGCGATAATCCGAGCCCATTCTCCACGTGTATTTTATTCAAAATTCTTGTAAATGCTTTTCGAAACAGATTCGATGGGAACTTTAATGGGATAGAATACATCTGGCGTACCTACTCTTTTCACGGCTACATAAAATCGGCGGCAAACATGCAAGTCTAGAGGGATCACAGCAACTCATAAGCTTAAAGTATTGCATTCGAAGAATATAGTAAATCCAAACTTTGTTTTATGTTTCTTGCTGAACACAGAATTCGGGGCCCGCCAGCACCAGATATGTGAGCATGCTGACCCTTTGAGGATCTGAGCCATCAGATTTGATTATCATCTCGAAGCGATTTCGCAAAGCACTTGCGCGTAAATTTATGTGTTGATCAGTTGCCCTTTGGTTGGAGAGTCTGAGCCAGGATTATAACAAAGAAAACCAAGGTATAGTGGAATAATTACATGTAAATTACATTACTTGGTGGGCATCTATTTCTAATGTGTCCTCTATTCCTAAACATGCCCAGTTATTTCTTGTTTTCCCTTAAAATGAAGATATCATCCATAGATCCTCCTAGTTCAATAAAGTATGGCAATCTTCAGGCTACGCTGCTCTGCATAAATGCAGTGTATCTTGATGTTACTGCGAATAAGATAAAGAGTAGAGCTAATCCAGCATAGCAGGACAGGAAAGCGTAAGTCCTTCCTCATCCGTATGGCACCACTGTTCTGTAACTGAATTCCATTCCCAGTACTCGTGTGCTGGATCATTCTTGAACTCATCTACGGCTGGAATAGAACTCCAATTAAAGTCTTCGGCGCTGATGGGAGCTGGGCATGGGTTCGATGAAAGTGATTTTTGCTGAGAGTGCTCTTGATGTCCGCTGAGTGTGATCGGCAGTTGAGATCCGACAGCGGGATGATCATTATGACACTCCTCCGGGTCATTCTCGGTGGAAGCTCTTGCTTCTGATAAAATTGAGTTCTCAGTTTTGTTGTTCACGTTGGCCCGCTGTGCGGTCGACCGTCCATCGTCCTCAGGACTTACGCCATCATCAAAAATGGTAGAGGGTGTAGTCGCAATTGACAATGGGCAACCATAGCTGCACTGAACATCCTCAGAAAACTGAGTATTATAGCAGCTCAGATAACCAGAGGATATGGACCTTTTGGGCTGTCTTGGCCGTGAATGTGAATGCCTTGGTCGCCATGAGGCTTGACGGGGGTTACGCTTGGAGGAATTGGCGCTTCCCAAAGGTAGCCCGCTAGGTTTTCGGGCGATCGACGACGAAGTTGATCTAATAGCAAGAGGTTTTGTAACTAAAGTGACTGTCAGCAGAGCGCGTCTAGTGGAAACTGACAGTATGACTGAATACACACCTGTGGTCATGCTGGTAGGGCGTTACCCGTATTGAAGTGTTCGCAAGTGCGATCGGTAGGTGTTGGAACTTATGTCTTCATGCGCAGGTACTGATTTGAACGATTGACTGAGCCAACCATTTGCTCTAGTGCCTTGATGACACTCGGGGGTTGCTTGGAGTGTTGCTTCGGGAATACACGAGATAAAAAGGGCTGAAGAAGTGACCCTTATACATGTCCAGAAATGCTCTAATTTCCTGGATAATCTTGGACTCTTCACCACAGCTGAGAAAAAGTTCATTTAAATCTGCCTATTCAGCAATAGTGAAGCGATAAGAGTCAGGAATAGATCACGAGGTTGAAACGAAAGTCATTGCGTCGCCATGATGATTCTGTTCTCTCCGACCGGAAGCGGCGATAACCCTCATGGGGAGGAAGGAAAAATACGGCGAGAAACTTTGTAATTTTGTTTAAAATTTCAGCAATCTGCAGAGTTTTGCATACCAATTTACAATTGCGGTCAGCGGCACTTATTCGCGTCTATCATTCTTGCATCGGCTCTTACGAGTCGTGAGAGGAGGGGGCTTTGGGGGTGGCACTAGTAATCATTCAAACAGTCAAGGGGGTCAGTAGAGCCTGCTTTTGCGTTGCCCGGCATCAATAATGAGGCGTGCCAGCTCACCTATTCCCGGAAGAATGAGGGTGAGTGGAGCACCGATGTGTGTTGGATGCTTCAACGAGCAATGGTGGTTGCATGGTGGTCAGGGGGGAAGAACGCCTCTAGAGCTGCAGCAGTGACCGCCATATGCAGTCTTCAGCTCCCCCCTTCAAGTGTGTTCTGGCATAAGTCATAAGAAGTAAGGCATCCGTATGAGGCTACAACACCAAATTCATGACTGGAATTGTTTCGAGACGGATACCTCCATTAATATTTCATGATATAGCTTGAGGATTTTGGTAGGGCCGCCCCTCCCATCTTCAGCCTCTTCCTTCACCCCCCTGTCGAACCGGTCTATCCTCTTGGAAATCGGTGACAAGACCGATCCTGATTTGCACATCTGATTTCGGAAACGAGATTTGGCACTGATGACAGATGCCCCTCTGCTGCGGACTAGGCTTTCCAGACTTTTCGTGGTTTCTACCCCACCGCCCGCCTGCGCTCGCTGGCTGACCGACTCAACATCATGGGGAAGGGGGGGCATCCGCTCGGCTTCTTAAGCGCAAGTAAGACCCGTTTACAATGTAATTGTTCTTTGTAATTGCGCCATGATTGTTATTTCGTAGGCATCTGTAAAATCATAGAAGGTTGAATGTGTTGGCAGCCAAAGGCACCTGAGTCGAATGACGTGGTTGTCGACATACGCTTTCCTCATAGACCCAGTCTTCGCCTATCTCAATCTTTATTGTAGATATCATACTTGAATTCTCAAGTCTCAGCCTGACAGACCTTGCTCTATCTCAATTACTTATCGGCTTCGCCGACGTCTGCTCCTCCAATATCCGACTTCCTCTACTTTCTGTCATTTGCAGTTTCACTTGGAGGTTCTCACTCCTCCTCCACTAGGAGCGAGATACTCCTTCGTATGACTGCTTGTATTTATAAAGTCACCGAAGTCTACAAGTCACTACGACAAGCTTACCGAATAACTTAGTAGCGTCTCATCCCCCAGGATGAAGCTCCTAAGCCCCTGCGTCACCCTACCAAGCACCCCCTTTACAACTAGGGCCTTCTTGTAGAGTCAGAAAGCTCTACACATTATGCGTGGCAATTTCAAAGGCTCCCAAGCTTCTGATAAGCTATTCAGCGAAAGGCGGCGCCCTCTTACCAGACCTGAAGCCTCTTCACCTCCGCGCCCGCTCAATGAGCCCACCACTACCAACATAGGTGTCGGAAAAAATCGACTTAGCGAAAACCGAAAGAGACTACGTTCACAACAAGAACGCATCCCTCTTGCACCACGTCCTAAATATCGTAAAGGAGATCCTAAGGGGAAATTGAGGGGAACTGGTGTTTCGGACACCCCAAGACAAGTCCTCGGCGAATCCAAAGCTGCCCAGTCTTCGCTGCTTAACACAGCTCCGCAGCAGATACCGCCCAATCCAACTTTGCAAGACGAGAAATCTCTCCATAACGGCAACTTTAAGGACTTCCGTATTGAGCTCAAACCGCGAGGGGTTTCCTCTATCAGAACGCTTCTCAAAACTAACTACGATTCTGCCTGCCCAGAAACTCTTCTCGCCTACTCAGCCGCGAAACGGCTTGGCTTGGAGTTGATTCCGGGCCAGCCTGGAAAAGAGTATACGGTGTGTACCGCATTTGTTTATACTAAGACAAAGACTTTTGTCCGAGTGCACGTCAGAGTGCCAGGTTTTGAAGCTGTGCTCGGCGACTGCAATTTCGCCGTCGTCCCTGACGATGTACTTGGGCCGGTGCCATTCGACATAGTCGTCGGCAGGCGGCAGATTGATAGGCTGGTGACGGACTGTGGTCTATCTAGAGAGACCCTCAACGACATTGACTTCAACATTTTGCGTCAACGAATGTCGTGTCCTCTCAACTTGTCTGAATCCCTTGCGACGCTGGGTATGTGCTTACGACTCAACCATTCAGAACTAGAACTAAAGGCTATAGGAACGGCTCCCGTACCACCGAGAAACCTTGAACGCATGAGAACATCATCTGAGTTCTTGCAACCCCGCTACCAACAGCAAACGAACTCCTTTCCAAGCCAGCAGCCGAGCTACTACGCGCTCACTCCTTCCACAAGTGGTGCGCCACGACAGTCTACGCCAGGGACTTCCATATCGTTCGCCCACCAGCCATCTACAAGCAACAATTGGAAGCAGGATGACACAAACCTTGTTGCACCTAAAGGGCCTGACGACCTTCAAGATGATGTTGTCCTCAAGTTCGGCACTGCTGACTTTGATCTTGGCTTCTCGTTCAAACAGCCGTTGCGTGAAGACGCCGCGTCCGGTCCCTCGAAATCCCCGGCGTACTCTCCCAATGAACAACAGCAACTGGGGCACTTAGTAGTACTTGGTTCGTCGACAGATAACGGTTTTGAGACAACCACGCCAATGCTTCAAACTCAAACACCCCTCGGTGTACCAGAGGCCTCCGGCATGGCGGCCTGGACGCCTAACAAGACATTTCGTCGGCCTACTTCTCGAGTACCGACTGCATTACGAGAGCACCAGCTACCGCAAGTAATGGTGCAAGAAACTTTTGAGGAAACTATATACTCCCCACGCGCGGACCCTTCCTCAACCGATGTCTTAAGCCCTCGCTACCATAGTGAAGGTTAGATAGATCACCTGCACCAAAAGGCTGCATAAACATACGTTGCTCATGCTGGGCCATTTCCAGGTCCAGAGAGACCAAAGATGAAAAAAAAAACTTGAAAAGATGAACACAGAAGAGAAAAAAAGCGAAAAAAGAACAAACAATACAGAAAAAAAATCCTTAGTTGCAGCGTTTGTGTTGATGACGATGGAGGAACTTGAGCACACGCAAGGTCACGATGTACGACAGACTGTCGGATTTACTTGTTTGCTGTAATCTGTTTGCCTTGCTTTACGCTCTCTGAAACATATTGGACTTTGGGTACTTCGCCTTCAACTTTTCGTGTCTAGCATTACGGCATCAAAGGTTGCATGTGTATCGAGGCGGTGCTCACGTTGGAGGCAGGGTGTCTGTTTTATAGGGACGAGGATCGCTGTCCACTCACTCTTTCCTATGTCGATTTTGGATTGGTACGAGCAAGGCGTCTGAGTTGTTATTTGCCCTCTTGCAACGATACCATCAAAAATATACGTAGCGATCCTCACCCGAACGCCTGTGACTTGCGACTGATGATTACTCAAGCCGTGACACTCCTAATGTAAATGAAGCAGCTTCCAACAAGCTATTGGCCTACCCGGGTAGAAGTGGCAAGTCGCCTGAACTGTGTGAAAGGACAAGCATGCGCCAATGATTGAAGGCTTTGGGATTTCTCTTCCAACGTAAAAAAGATGGATGTTCTTGATGCAGCCATGTGTTAGCAGCTGTTTTGCCATCCGGATCATCTAGTATGCGCTGCTTCTCCATATGGATTTGATTCGACTGATCTGCTCAAGTCTAAGGAGCAGCGTTGGATGGTTCAAAATGGGAGAATCTTGGTTGTTGGCAATGGTGTCGGTATGCACCCAGACCAGAACGCTAAGACGGCATGTTCATGGGTTCAGCTTCGGACTATTGCAGCCCAGATGGATCCTCGTATCAAGCTCACGTGGCAAGACTCCCGCCGATTGCCCAAAACAAGGAGATCACTTTAATGGATTGGCAAAACACAGAGCCTGGGGTCCAGTCAGACGAACCAGGAGCGGCGCTTTTGCCTGCGATTCAGGTCACTTCGTCGCCCGCAGACGGTTGCAACAGTATCGACATTGGGCTCAGGGAGCCATGGTGCGTGGTGATAGTCGGACATTGTGTCGTTTGACCGTCAAATAACAAAGGTAAGTGATTGTAAAGAGGAAAAAGAAAAGGAAAGAAAACAAAACTGCGAAATCGGACAACAAGTTGGATGCGGCGGGTGGACCCACAGTCGAACCCAGGCAGGTACGGTCCCCTGTGGCTGCAGCGGGCCGCGTCGATCTCCCGCAAGCTTGTCAACCAACCTTCCTCACACTCCCTGGAGAAAGTCAAATCTCAAAGTCCCCATCACCCCCATTCCAGATACGCCACCATGGAACTAATTGAAACGGACATTCGCAAGACAACTCAAGACCCAGAAGAGCAGAGTCTCTTCCTCATCAACGCATGGCCCACTCTGGATGCAACGGATTCATCAAAAGACGACTTTGACAAACTCTCGGGCATCCACTGCATGGTGGTCCTGGTCCGGATGATCAACAGCATGCTTCCCGCCGAGGACAGAGAACAACGATCTACGTCACGGCGCAACGACGTCAACCCCTTCATGACGCGGACATGGCGCAATGCGCCGCAAAACCTCAAGAGCGACCCCTTTGTACGGATGATTAAGAAATGGGGGCCCCAATGCGAATCCCTCAAGTTTCGGAACCTCGTGCAGGCGGAGCGCATGAACTCGACCCTCTGGGCAAGGCATGATCAGGGCTTGTTCGACAAGATGATCTGGCACCCTGAACAAGGCGTTCGAGTAGACGCCACGTACGAAAACGACCTTCTCGATATTTCAGGGGCACCAAAGGACATTGCCGCAACAATTGAGTCGATGAGCTGTACGCTCGTCAACGACGGACCCGAGACGTTCTGCTACTTGCCGCGGATCTCCATGTACGCACGCTTCCTCTACACCCCCGACGCCGACAGGAGCGACGACGATGCCAAGGAACTACGATTCCTCACAATTCGGGACGAGCGTCCAGAGGCCGAGAACCCCACGCGATATGTCTTGTTTGTCGCTGTCCGACTCGGCACGGACGAGGAGGACGCTGACCGCATCCGTGTCTTTCGATGCGACGGCTCGCCGTACCCGCCGCCAGTTTCCGACGAGTACGCCAGACTTGACTGGAAAGTCGGCGCGCCAGGTCACACCTACTTTCTGCTGTATTGTAGGAGTGATTGGACCACAGACATTGCCGACAATGAAGTGTCCAGCCCTGATCCCGGATCGCAGTTGTTGCGGGAAAACACTTTACAAGTGTTCGGAGCGAGCTTGCAGCCAACACCGCAAGCCGTCCCCCGAACTGGGGCGGTCCCAACGCGCCTCCCAGCCGTCCTCCGAACTGGGGCGGTCCCGGTGCGCCCCCCCAACCGTCCCCCGAACCGGGGCGATCCCAACGCGCCTCCCAGCCGTCCCCCGAACTGGGGCGGTCCCGGTGCGCCTCCTGGCCCTACGTGGTCTCAGCAGCAGCAACAACAACAGCAGCAGCGGCCTCCGCCTCCTTATCAGAATCGAGACCCAGGCTCGTATGGCCCCCAGCAGCAACGACAGCAAGAGCCATCGTACAATTACGGAGGAGAGTTTGAAGACTACTATGATGACTACGACGACTATGACGACTATGACGATGGCCCTCGTGGACGCCCACAGCAGCAGCAACGCCCTGGCCCTACGTGGCAGCAGCAACACCGGCAAGAGCCGTCGTATGCGTATAGAAGAAACTACGACGACTACTATGACAGTGGTCCTCGCGGACAGCCGCAGCGGCAGCAACATCGTGGCCCAACGTGGCCCCAGCAACAACCGCCCCGGGGGGGTCAAGGTTACTACGGCTATAACAACTGATAGCACCTTGGGGTGAGCTGGCTTGACGGAGCGACGAAGACCTAGGAACCCTAGGTAGGAAATGAAGGGAGGGTGGGCGGGTTTTTTGGCCCAGATTTCAAGGAGCCTGGCCGTTACGTCGACTCGGCGGCAACTTCCATTTTGCAACTGCCAATGCAAAATCAACAACACAACAACATGGGGTCCAATCACCACAACCCTCCTGCAACCTGCCGCTCGTGGCAAGACGTGAACGAGCAGATGCGGCAATGGTACGACTCGGCCGAGTCTGTCGCATTTGCCTACATTGAAGCGCCCACCGCATCGGGCAAGAGCACCAGACTGGTCAACGACCTTGGACGAATTGCGGCAATATCGGCCAACAAGACGACTCGGGCTCTTTACAGTACCTCGACAGTTTCGAAAATGGCCCGAATTCAGCAGTGGCACGCACGGCAGCGCAACGACGCGGACAACGATCCAAAGATTGAGATAGTGGCGGATCCCACGGAAATGGTTGGAAAAGTCGTGCCAGACGAGGCGGCATGTCAGCTTGTCATCTTCGACTTGGACGAGGACTGGGGCATGGAGTTCACTGTTGCCATGCTGAGGTTGGCATCGGTGCTTCCGACTAAAGGCATGTTACGGATTGTGTGGCTGGCATCTGTAGCTTTCAGCGATGAGCTCAAACGTGCAATGCGACTATTCAACGAATACAACGGCTCGGCCATCACCACGCTCCAGCTTGTGTATGCGACTCGCAAGTTCAGCCTGGAAACAATCAAATGGGAATCGTACGAGGGGGAGGAATGGACGGACGAGTCGACGAGGCAGCTTACAACGAAGGTGATTGCAGACCACATGCTGCAGCTCCGTAGCGCAGCGGACTACCAGAGCGAAGTTGTATTGTTCGGGTCCGACGAAGGAAACGTCAACGACATGAAGCGCGCCATTGATGCGAGAATTCATTCCCACGTCCGAGGCTTCATGATGTCGCCGGACTCGATTCGGATCACACGACAGCGAATGGCCAAGGGCTTTGAGCCATGACTCGGCATGCGACACATCATCTTACAGGATACTGAAAACACAATCATCTGGGACGAGCAGTATCTGCAGTCTGTTCTGCACCGGACATCACCACCGGGCAGCGTACACAAGGCCCAGGCGGCATGCGCGTTTGCACACGATGCAAGGAACGTCACCGTCCATGCCTTGCTTTCGCCACGGGCGATCCTGAACCAGAAGCCACGCCGCAGATTCGAGGAGGAACACCTGGCCTCCTTTCTCTTAGTCGCACTCTCAACGGAAGGAATGACCTTGCAAAGGGCGCAACGCGCCTTCGCTTCCAATGGCCGAATCTGGAACCCGGCAATCAAGAGACTCCAGATATTGGGGTACCTGCACGAGACGGTTGACAGTCCCGTCAATTACAGAGTAGATGCCAGCGCCAGCACTGCCACTGTCGGTCTGATACATTTGACAGGATGGCATCTCTCGGCAGCCCACTTCTTGTCTTCCATCACCGGACTTGTGCCCGCCAACGCGCGATTGGTAATGTGCGAAATGGCCGCCATGAATCAGGCGTTCCACCAAGGCGATGCTTTGTTTTCTTATGACTTGGAAAGGCACAAAGATGAAGTGCTACGCGGCGAGCCCATCGAGGAAGAAATGGTTGGGCTACGAGACGAAGTGGATCACACGTTCCAGACACTCTTTCCGCGGGGGGCCTTTTGGGCTGCGGTCAGCTTGTACCGCGCGGCCAAGACGGCCATGGAGAAGGAGCCAGCACCTGTCTGGATGTCCAGAGACAAGAGAATAAGCATCTCTGAGCGCGCAGTACAGCTGGTGGCTCTGCGGAGCAACGTGATGCTCCGTGGGGTGAACGCCCGGCTCGGGTCATCAAGCGGACTTGCAGATGAGGAATTGAGGCCACGTGACATGTTTTTCATCGACAGGCAGTTCTTTCGTGCCTGGGTACACCGCTTGGTCCTGGTCAACAACCTGATCAACGACCTGGGCGAGCTCGACAACGATCCAGACATGTGCCTAGCTTGGTCGAGCCACTCCATGTCTCTGGTCCCAGGGGAGCCTCAAGGATTGTTCCTCTTCGACGCTACGCGTCAGGCTGAAGGCGGGCTGTTTTGTCTCATTGGAAATTGCCTCGTGAGGTCCAAAGGACAGACCAGTCTCTGCATGCCGAGGGCCTTCAATCTCCCAACAACCAGACCGTGGCTCGAGCACATGAATCTCACAATCGACACTCTGTCTGTCGGCTAGGCGGTGGAGGTTTGACAGGGGCGTAGACAGATAGACACGAAGACGGGGCAACGGCCCAACAATGGCCCAACGTGGCCATGGAAATAAGACAATAGATGTAGCAATACAGGATCACGGCAAGTGTGTGGACACATCTTCTCCTTCTCTTTTTGCAGAAACAAGTGATATGCGTGACTGCCTACCCGGGAAGGGGGGCCCCTTGCCGAAACGCACCTCCTTCCTTCCCATGTTAACCTGCCCAACACCGGGCAGAGCTTTTCGCCATCATAAACCGTCAACGTTCCTTCTGAACGTCTTCCACACCCACAAATCACAATTCTGCACAATGGCGAATTACAGCCCCTCTTCAAAGACCCCCCTGATGGACGGTGTCAGAGTAGACATGTTAAAGGTACTAGACCGCGGCGATTCGCTCTACGAGCTGACACTGTGCTTTCCCGATATCGCCAACGAGTTCATTGCGGCGGGCATGCCCAAGCAACCTGACTGTACGATAGCGCAGCTTCGGCTCGACCACGCCAGAGACTGGGAAACGACGGAGGTGTTGCACATCATACCGCGCGATCTCTTACGGTCCATTGTCAAAGGAACTGTGGCAATGGATTTCGGACCGAACCGGCCTCACGACTACGACGAGGACTCGAATGAGGCAGGCATCTACGTGATTGCCGTCAGTGTCGACGGCCGCGACGGCAAGTTTCTAGACTGGTCGGAACTTGGCGAACTGATTACGGCATTACAAACGTATGCCGATGCCTACACCATTCACAAGAGAGGCGCACCAAGGGGCATAGCGGAGTTGGTAAAAACGAGCATCGCGAAAGAGATCGACCTGGCTGTCAACGGACAGTGGACCCCTGCCAAGACGCGCTTCATTGGCAACGACACACAACATCAGCACGTCACGGCATTCATCGAGAACCTCCAACGGAAAAAGACGCCCATGTTCCCAGGGGTCGCTGAGGCGGCGATACACCAAGCACAATGCCCTCTTTATTTACGGCTTACATTACCCCTGGCTCGGAGGAAATCTATCGAGAACGAAGGAGACTATGGATATACATGCAGGGCCGGTGAACGACAGGCTGTCACAATGATATGTGCGTCGGTGTTCTGTTTTTAGTCCTCAAGGCGTGTTGCTTTCCGTCAATTCAATGTTGAGTAACTCCCCAGCATTCCGATGCCAGCATGGCATGCGTACCCTGGGAAGGGGGCTCATTTTGATGGTAGGGTGTCTGCTTTCTTTGGTCAAAGATCCCTATTCACTCGTTCGTTTCTTCTCATCTTTCCTATGTTGGTTTAATGGTGCAGACAAAGGCCCTCAGATTGTCACCTAATTGTGTCCTTACCACAATACATCGCGATACTCACATGATGACGCGATAAATTGAAAAACTACGCTGTGACGCTTCGGATGTGACTAAGGAATGTTTTCGCCTACTCGGGAAGAAGTTGAACACTATATAGCCTGTGTGAAACGACAGGTGTGCCTCGACGACTGAAGCTGTCGAGACTCTCATTTCAACCTTAGCGGCAGTGCTTCCATACGCCAAAAGCCCAAGGTCTAGCAGTTCAGGTTTCGCCATCCTTATTCCAAGAGTTCTGGTGTAAATGGTTTTCAGGCGGCCAAACACTGGAGCGCCTCGTAGAGCGTCGCAATACGTATTGGCTTCGTTCTCGGCAGTCGCGCCGGGGATGGGGATATCTATTAGATAAGTAATTACAGTAGGCTGACTCGAGATGGACGTGATGCTAACTCCTCGTATAGGTCTCTAGCCTTTGGGACTGCTCGTCTGGTTGGACGTGCTGCTGTGTCGTGGTCTTGGCGTCTACCTTCTTGCTGTTCGCGGCAACGGCTTGGAATGTTTCTCTTCTTTCCGTATTGACTTGCCAAGTTGAATATATATATATATATATATATATATATATATAAAGATATTGAACGATTCAATGACTTCCCTCCAAAGTGCTAGCTATCAAAAGTTCCGTGTTGATGTTGTGATGAGGAAAGGAAGGCGGCCAAAGTCGTGTAAGTGGAAGGACTGCATAGGGTCCTTCTAGAAAGGGACAGATGTGAATGAATCACCAGAGCCACGAACCAAAGTGGCCTGTTGAGTCTGGGGAGGCAGTAGTCTCGTGGAGGGACAATGATTATCTACTTCTCGCTTTCTCAAGAGAAGCTTCCTATATATAAGTAGCGCCCCGATGTTACGGCTTCTCGAGTCTCGGAGGGCTACTGTGACAGGAAACTCCGTGTTTAATTTCCTCTCAGTTGATAGTAAGTGCCTATGTGAGCTTGTTCCCTTGACGTACCGGATGATTTCCCGGGGATGCGTAGCCATTTTTCTTTCCCTTAGTATTTTGGGTTTCGAGGGGAGCAAGTAAGTATCAAAATAGAATACTAGTCAACAAGACAAACGATATTTTTATCCTCTTAGTCTATATCTCTACTGTCACTACTGTCACTACTATCACTACTGTCACTACTATCACTACTGTCACTGCTGTCACTACTGTCACTGCTGTTACTGCTGTTACTACTGTCACTACTGTCACTACTGTCACTATTGTTACTGCTGTCACTATTGTCACTGCTGTCACTGCTGTCACTACTGTCACTGCTGTCACTATTGTCACTGCTGTCACTGCTGTCACTACTGTCACTACTGTCACTACTATTTTATATATATTCACTAGAGAATACTCTTTAAAAAGTAAAGAACGCTGAATAGTAGGGAAAGAGCTGGAGTTAAAGGTGAAGTATTATCTTCCCATCGGACCCACATTTAGCACTTGCCTCCCAGGTCGTCTCGATGAGATATCTTGTTGTGATTTTTCTCTTCTTCTCACCCACTATTCTTTCCATTCAATTTCTCCAGTCAAAAACCCAAAAGTCATAAAATGGGCGACAGACCACCAGGAAACTGGCGAATGCCGAGGCATATGCCGAGGCCAATGCCACCACAGCATAACTCTCAAGCGACCAACGTCAGCCATCTGACAGAGATGAGCCTGGCCATTGCTACGCAAAACCGACAAAGTGCCGAGATCATTGAGCGCTTTTATGCCAACATGACCAACGAGTCACGACTATTCAATCGACGCGACAGTCGTCCCGAGTACAATAACGACTATGTCGAGCTTGACTACGACCCAAACGACCCCTACGGGACAAACAGCAACAACCAGGCCCTCTACGAGGGCGAAGGTAACAACCAGTCGGGAGCACCTAGAAGACCCAAGGACAAAAACCAATATGTCGAGTCCGACTTCAGCCCAAACAATCCATACGGGGCAGAGAACATCATCGAAGTCCCTGTTCAGGACTACCAAGCCCCTTACCAAGGCAATAATCAGACCCTCTACGAGGGCGAAGGCAACAACCAGTTCAGTCATGGAGACCATGCGGAAGGAAGCAACAACCAGACCCCTCCTCAGAACAACCAGGCCCCCAACGAGCCACAACGACGACAATGGCGCATTCGACGCGAGTATGTCGAGCCCCTCCCCGAGCCCGGCTTTGATGACGTCGACAACCCCTACGAGGCCGAGAACAACCAGGCACCCTACGAGGGCGGAGGCAACAACCAGACCCCCTACGGGGGCGGGGGCAGCAGCGAGGCTATAGCCCAAGCAGAGACAAGCAACCAAGGGAAAGAGCTGTTACCAAACATGAGAGAAAGAGAAAGAGATTCTCAAGACTCGCAGCCCCGCAACGACCGCAGTCGCTCGCCGCCACCGCAGCGAGAGAGAGAATGCCATCGCCCACGCGCGATGATACAGCCAAAGAAGCGACGAGGGTGAGACTCTCCGCAATGCATATGAGCAGCATGGCGAGAGGCCGGTGAGCAAGTGAGAGGAGGAAAGGACACAACGTGTCGGGGGTCACATCCTGTAGCAATAAATTGATGCATTTACCTTTTCTGTCTGCCGAGGTGAAGTGACAAGATTCACTCTTATAATCACCATAATATCACAGAAACAGCCCAGTGTGAAACGTTTTCGTAGAAGAAAGATCCTTTTCAAGTGCTTTCCAGGATGACGCTACAGCGGCAATCGTAAATGTGCTTTGTGCATCGACAACGACATCGGTAAGTCAACGTGTCCTCTAGTCCGTAAGTATCGTGGAAGCACAAGGAGGTCCAAGACGCGGTGGAGTTCACTATTTCGAATAATCCGAAAGCTTAGCTTGGCGGTATGTAGGAGGTGTTGGCGATGAATTAGCCAGCCAGGTGGCGCCTTTTGGAGGCCGCGAAGATGGCTGCCGTGGCTGAAGGAAAGCCTAATTGTGTAATCGCGAACACAAGGTATCTTAGCTAGGTATTTCTCAGATATGTATAGCCGTGCTTGCGCATGGTTTCTGAAAGAAAAAACTTCACCATCTATTTGACGACTACCATTTTACACTATCGTAGCCTCTCAGATTTCCGTCTTCCACATGAGTGGATAGGCAGGGACAGCGTTGCTCATGGCGATGTTTGACAATTTCGTCGTAACATAGACGGTTCAGCCGCGAATATACCGATACGGTGGACTGATCAGGCTGGGAAGGGATCTGTGGATCGGGATGAATGGCATGCAAAGAGGGGCCAGTGTACAGTATCACAATGAGCCTTAGTCAGAGCAACACAATTGGCCCTATTCGCGACCATGTCGAGCTCGAAATTCGTACTTTGAACCAGATTCTAGAGATATCCCAAGAATCCCTACTAGACCTGACACTCATGTCCTCATGCCAACTCCCCCTATTTAAACCTTGTAGAAGCAGAAAGCAGTGTAGAAGCTCGCCGCCTCCAACTCCTCTGGTGAAACAAGGAGACGTCCACCGCCACGTTCCCGAACCCCCATTCTCTCACTCAAAGGGCCCAAAGTCTCATCGTCCTTTTCCGCGTCCCAAATCTCCATAAAGGTCTTGTGGTACTGCAACTCAAGGTTGTAGTCTTCAGCAAGAGCTCTGAGGACTTCCCACGGCACAACATACTCGGGGACCTCTTCGACAGCTTCATCGAGGAAGAAGTTGTACTTCCAACCGAATGCCGGGCGGAAGACGCCATCTGCAGGCGTCTTGCCCGGGAATCGGACTCGATAAATGGAATTGCCCCACTCTGCCGACTGGTCTGCTTCGCCATCTTCCAATTCGCCTTCCTCTGCTTCTTGCGGCGGTTCCTCTGCGGCCTTCTTCTTTTTCTCTTCCTGTTGCTCGTTGAACTTGCGAACGTGGTCACCAAGGACGTCAGAGTTGGGGATGCAACCGATCAAGCGACCTCCCTTCTTCAATGAGCCTGCCACGTTGCGCAGCATGGTCCGGGCCTTCTGCTCCGTCTCGAAGGCATAGTGCATGCAAAACATCATGCTCACCACGTCGAATCCTCGTCGGCTGAGAGGACTGGTGTCGAATCCGACTTGTCTGATGATCTCAACGTCCTCGATGTTCTCGCCGTAGCAGTCCTTGACCTGGAAGCGTGCCTCGAAAAGCCGAGGAGGTGGCCGTCTGTATCCTCCTCTACCACCCCTGCCACCGCCTCCGCGGCTACCCATCTGGCGGTAACGCTCTCGAGCCTGGTCGATGCTAATATCCGCAGGATCGAGACCGACGTAGAGCTCTACTGATTGAGGTGCTTGCTGCCATTTGCCAAGGTCACCTCCCTTTCCACAACCGACGTCAAGCACGAGTAACTCCTTTGCGCCCGGCTCACGAGAGCCCGGGGTGTAGTCTTCATCTGGCGAGAACTTCTGAATGATGCAACTCTTGATCCAGTTGTTAAAGGCGCGCAGGCCCTTGATCTTGCTGTCGGTTCGTCTCCAGTCTCTACCGCGCTCTGGTACACTGTTGTAATGCTGCGTGACAACATCGTTGTTGGTGCCGCGCTGACGCTCAGCTGCAGCGTGGGCCGCAGCTTCCAACTCCTTCTCCCTGTCGAGTGCTCTCTGGCGGATGGCCTCTCTTTCAGACTCGGATATGCGAGCTCGGGCACCCGGTCGCTTCTGCTTGCGAGGCTGTTCGGAGGGAGAGACGGCTCGGCGCTTAGCGGGCTGAAGCTCCTTCGCATTGTAGGGTTGGGGAAGTTCATCGGTTCCATCCTCGCGCTTGTTGCCTCTTCGCGAGGAATTGCCGTTTCTCGAGGGCGATTGTGATCTTTTGCGTTTCTTCGCGTCGTATGAATGAGACTCTCGCTCGTACGAATCGTCGTCGTCGTAGCCCGCCATTGTCTCGAATCAGACGTGAGAATTCTTTGTTTGTAAAGGCAAATATTCTCGTCTCCCGGGGGAAGTGCAGGCTATTGTGTTTGTTTCCAGAATTTGATTGTGAAAGTACGGGTGTGAGAAAGTTGATGCGAACTGTTGGAGAGGAACAGAAGCTGCTGTTGCGAAGCGTCGCAAGAGGTAGGGGGAGTGTACTGGGGTACCTGCTGAGGAAGGTAAAACCCACCTATGGATTCATTAAAGGTACGGAAGGTGTGGTGTTAGAAACGAACGCTCTTTCTCAGCCTGGACCCAAAGAACAATATTAATGATTACTATGCTGTCTCCTCATATATGCTGCTTATGTTTGGATATAGCCAACTTGACATCTTGGAAATATTTTGAACCCAATTCGGCATTTCAACTAAGTAGGTAGGCGCAGTGCGGGCTGTCTCGTGCTTGCAGGCAGGTCCGGTACGTGTCGCACTGCAGCCTTGCTGGCTTGACTAAGCTCACCCCCGGCAGCAGACCAATCACGTCAGCCTCTGGCCAGACGCTTGCGGGTTGCAGGGGGCTTTCCTGAGCTCCCAGCTCCAAACACCACCATACAACGACATCACTCTTGCTCACCCAGTAACCCATCCCGCAGCCTCAACCTCTTTGATTTCTCCCCTCCCCAGCAACCGACCACGACCCTTTCCAGACGCCTTCGTACAATCAACCGCCAAGATGGGCTCAGAACCCCAGTACGCAAAGTACCCTCTCCTTCCTCTCGCCCAGCATGTCTTCGCCCTCACAAACGCCTACGCATCCCGGCCATCTCAACAATCCGCTGCGAAAGCTCTCAATGATGCCATCACCGAGCACAAGATGGCACCGCTCTACCGGTACCTCGCACACCCTCTTGAGGGTATTCTGAACCAAGTTGGCGAGGGTGGCAGTCAGACCCCCGGCAAGCCGCTGAGTCGGAAGTCGAGTCTGGCGGGCATGATTGCCACCAAGACCACCCCCACCGCAGTCAACCTACCCTGGGATGAGGCCAGGTACCAAGAGCTGAAGGCCGACAACGACAAGGAGTTGGAAGAGTTCCAAAAGGAAGAGGATGAGGCCGTTGAGAAGGCTGGTGAGACGGAGATTCAGGCCGCGCGGGGCAAGCGCGCGGAGTTCTGGGCCAGAGTCGGTGACAAGGTGCGATTGGAAGGACTGCCAACTCACCAAGGAAACCCTGACTGACCCCTTTGACAGGACCGGGCGATCGCCGCATACGAAGACGTTTTCGAGAAGACCGGCATCCTGGGCACCAAGATCGACTTGGTTCTCGCAATAATCCGCATGGGGCTCTTCTACGGCGACAAGCTTCTTGTCAAGAAGCATGTTGAGCGCGCAAAGACCCTGGTCGAGTCCGGTGGTGACTGGGATCGTCGCAACCGTCTCAAGGCGTACGAGGGCATCTACCTCTTGACCGTCCGGTCATACAACTTGGCCGCCCCGCTCCTGCTCGACAGCTTGTCCACCTTCACCAGCTACGAACTCTGCACCTACTCCTCCCTCGTCGTCTACTCCGTTCTCGCTGGATCTGTGTCCCTGAAGCGTGTCGACTTCAAGAGCAAGGTTGTCGACGCCCCCGAGATCAAGGCCATTCTGGGTGATGGAGAAGACAAGCTCCTCGCTCTGTCTGGTGCTCTCAGCGCCGGTCCCGGTGCCGACGACGCCATGCACGACGCACCGCCCGCCGCTGCCAAGACGGCGGTGAACCTGACAACTCTCGGAACAAGCACCGACCAGCCCGAGGCCGAGATGGCTATCGACTTCTCGCCTTTGGCTCAGCTTGTCTCCAGCCTGTACAACGGCCAGTACAAGTATTTCTTCCAGGCTCTCGCCCAGGTTGAGGAGTCGTTCCTCACCCAGGACCGCTACCTCCACGAGCACAAGAACTGGTTCATCCGTGAGATGCGTCTGCGCGCCTACCAGCAGCTCCTCCAGAGCTACCGTGTGGTTGGCCTGGAGACAATGGCGACCGACTTTGGCGTCACTGTTGACTTCCTGGACCGGTATGATTCTCTCCCTTTCAGCTGCATCGGTCAGATCAGACATCTAACTTCATCTCCAGTGACCTCGCCAAGTTCATCGCAGCGGGCCGCATCCCCTGCACAATCGACCGCGTCAGCGGTAAGGGCGTCATCGAGACCAACCGCCCCGACGACAAGAACAAGCAGTACCAGGACGTCGTCCGCCAGGGCGATCAGCTCATCACCAAGCTCCAGAAGTACGGCCAGGCTGTGCGTTTGAGAGGAAGCGAGCGGGCATAATCAGCCAAAGAGCGAGGCGACTGGAAGAATGACGGAGAGCTTTTTACCACAATGCTTTTACAATCGTGTGTCCTTTAGTCAGGCTTGGGGACTTTGAAAGGCGCGAGCTAGAAACGGCAGGCGGCGAATAGAAACCGGGGATTGGGGCAAGCAAATGTGTGCTACTGCAATAACTCTCTGTATGATACCTACGGATTAGACAAGCCAATTTGAGAAATCTTGGCTTGACCGAGGCCCACGTGAGATGACTGTGAAAGGTCTGGATGCAGAATTGATGGGAGCGGAATCTTTCTATTCTCGCAAGCTATGCTCATAAAGTGTCATCAACACCTGCCAAATCCCAGAGATCTTGCTAAAACAAACGAGATATCTACTCTACGTCTCGTACGTGCTCATCGATATCTGCTTTTATCCGCCCTGGATACGTGGTTCCGGAAAAAGACTACGCAAATTCGTTCGTTTCATACCTAGCTATTCCCAGCCGCGCTATCATCCAACGCGACAGGCCTCCTCGCACCTTCAAGGTCCCCGCACAAGAAAAATCGACTAGCTGCTGCACCAAACTCGCTTACCGGTACTTCTCAATGAAGTCCTTGTGGAAGTTGATGATGCGGCCGACCCAGTCGGTGCCGGGGGCGAGGAAAGTAGTGCGGAAGTGCAGGGTGCCCTCCTTTTGACCGAATCCGCTGCCGGGAACGACGCAGACGCCGGTGGCCTCGAGCATGCGCATGCAGTAGAACTCGTCGGCGGTGCGGCCCTCCTTCTGGGCAGCCTCGGTGGCCTTTGCGGGAAGCTTGATGGTGGGGAACAGGTACATGGAGCCCTGGGGCGCGCCGCACTCGACGCCCTCCATCTGGTCAAAGGCCTTGTGGAGGGCGGTAGCGCGCTCCTTGAGGCCGTTGAAGATGCCGTCGTACTCCTTCTTGTACAGCTCGTAGCTCGGCTCGCCCTCCTTGGGGGGGTTGACCATGAGCTCGACGATGCACTGGCCGATGACGGGAGCGCAGAGGGTGATGGAGACGAACTTGTAAATGTTGGCCTCGACCTCGGGGTCGAAGTTGACGAGCTCGAAGTACCCGCCGCGGTGACCGCACTCGCCAACCATACCCTTGGAGATGGAGTGCAGGGAAGCGAGTTCGACACCGTCGTACTTGCCAGGGGTCTCCTTCTGCAGCTTGCGCAGAACGCTCTTGAAGGAGTGGAACTTGCCAACGAAGACGTTGGTCTGGTAGACTTCGTCAGCCATCACCACAAGCTGCTTCTCCGCAGCGTAGTCGTAGACGGCGCGAATGTCATCCTCGGACAGGGAGGCACCGGTTGGGTTGCCGGGGTTGATAATGACGATAGCGCGGACATCGGTGCCTTCGGAGGTGGCCTTCTCGTAAGCAGCCTTGATGGTGTTCAGGTCGGTACCCCAGCCAGCGGCCTCGTCGAGGTAGTAGGGAACGCAGGTGGCGTTGAGAACTGATAGCGTTGCGGTGTAGAGAGGGTATTGAGGAATGGGCACAAGAACACCGCTTTGAGCGTTCTGGGCGATGATGTGAAGAAGGGTGTTGACTCCGGAAGAGGCACCGCCAGAGAGGTAAATGTGGGCGGGATCGGCGGGGAATCCGTCGCGGCCTGCAGAGATCTTTGTCAGTTTTCACACTCGGCCCAAGGTCAAGACAGATAAGGACATACGCTCGATAAACTTTGCAATGCTCTCCTTAATAGCGGGAACACCAGCACTGGCACTGTAGGCGCCAACAGAGCCGACCTTGCTCAAGAGGAACTTGGCGCGAGCGATGGCATCGCTCTTGTATCCGAGCTGGTTCTGCAGAACATCCTCGTGCTCGAGAAGCAGGGGGTTCTCGAGAAGACTGACAACCTGGCGGAAGAAGGTGATGGGCTTCTGGTCGAGCTGCTGGGGGTTGCCGATGTTGGCCGAGATAACGGCATCAAAGGGGAGGTCCTTGTCGCCCTTGGACAGCTTCGCTCGGTATTCCTCCGACTTCACGGCCAACTCGCCGCGAACGGCGTACTCGGCAGCAACAACATGCTGGTTGATGTTGTGCACATTCAGCCGACGGCTCGGTGTGGTAGACATGGTTCGATGGTGGGGTGACGAACGGCTGTTGCTGCTGCTGAAGAAAAGTTGCCTTTGAGATGGCGGGGTATTGGAGAGGAAGATCTTAGGGGACCGCGGGGTATCTGTGCAAGAGTCATATAAAAGTTAGTAAAAGGGCTTCTGCCGCGCAACAGTGGAGATCAAGGTAGAAAAACACCTGGACTCGGATCGATAACACGGGGAAGAGCCGAGCAAAGAAGAAAAGGAGTTGGAAATGCTTAGAGAAAAGGTAAGAAGGATGAGTCTCAAGAAAACCCTGAAAACGTACGCAGCCACCTCAAGTGCTATTTATTTAGCTCTTCGTCAACGAAGGGCAATCGACAAGCAACCAAGTCTCGTACGCGGGGGCCGTTACAACAGTGCGCAATGTTTAATTGATGGATTAAACGGAGAGAGGGAAGAAAAATACGGCAAAGTTGACAGGAAATCAGCGCATCTTCTTCCTGTCATCGTCCGATGCAGAAGCTCTTATTCAATAACTCTGACAGTCGCCAGCCTACTTAGGCTGGTACTGTGACCTCGGGGGCACGAGACATGACCCTGCGTGGCATCGTTTCTGTGCTGCCGCGGGATGGCTTCCATGACGGGCTGTGTTTGCCCCCTCCAGTGCGGGACGCCAGCCGAGCACTTGCTGGTGAGTCGTAGACGAAGACGTGGATCAGACCCGGTCGTGTTTGGCGCGGGTTTGCCTCAAAGGCCTGTGTCCGAAACCGGTGACGGCAGGACAAGGGGGAAGCCGGTCAGCGCGCCCAGAGGCTAGAGCTTCTACGGATTCTCCCGCCAGGGTATTTCCGAGTCCTCGACGCCTTGATGAAAAAACTCCAATTGCCTATGCCGCGGGAGAATGGAAAGTGTGGGGGTCCACGTGGGAGTAAAGCGCGCTTGATCGAACTTGAGAGCAAAATGACCAAGTGCCTTGTCCGTTTGTTCGGTGAAGGATGGCGAATAAAGAGACGTGGCGTACGGTGTAAGCTGGCGAGTGAAAACAGGTGGGGGAGGAAATCGTCAGGTAGCTTGGACGGGAGCTGTCCCGTTTGAGCGGTGCTGGACCAGCGAGCTTGGGACAGCTTCGAGGTGCACCAACCTTCCACTTTCAACGATACAGGAATAGTTTTTGGTTTGTGAACAGGGCTGGGAACAAACACCCATGTGAAGCAAACAGAATTTGTTGAAGCAGTTGGGAGCAAAATTCGCCCAGCATTGCGACGTACCATTTGATCTGCCTACGCTGCTCATCAATCGCACTTGGCTCGCGGCAGCCTGACTCTTCGGTGCTCCCAGCGACCTGGCCGCAGTGCAAGCCACTCTGTTCGCCGCCATCGTCGAACGTATTGTGCTGATCGGCTGGCGTATCAAATGTAGTTTTTCGTAGAGAGAATCGCCGCTTCGGTGTACGGTGTATTCGGTGAGTCGGTTGGTATTCTCCGTTACTGGAAATGCGAGACTCGAAAAGTGTCGAAGAAAGAGAATTCCACGACGAAACGCCGTCTGCTCTCGGCGGTATGGAGGCGGTCCCGGATCGTCAAGTACGTATCCCGTTTAGCTGAGAATGCGAAAAAAGGAAAGCAGTCGATTGACGGCGAAATGAAAGTCTCAGAACCACGACGCGGGAAAGTGCACGCCTTCCTGAACCACCACTCTCCATGAAAGCAGGCAGGACAGGAACAGAATGGGATGTCCTTTCCTCTTTATTTGTCTACCTATCCTGCCTGCTCACGCCAACTATTACGCCCTGCCCACCCTCCTCCTCACCATCCTGCCGCTGCTACTGCTGCTTTCTCCGGCCAAGGCCACGGCCCTACCCATCTGTTGAGAAACGCGACCCGAGCTGCGAGATAACCACTTTGCCCACACCCCTTCAAAGCCCGGCGTCGGCGGGCGAACCACCACTCGGGGGAGTCGGGGGTGGCTAGATATTCGCGATTAAACTGCGGGCTCGTCCTCAAGAAAAAAGGGCCGCGTGCAGGGAACGGCGCGCAAAGAAAAAGAAGAATCCCACCTAAGCTCCAGCAGCCCAAACCCAGAATGTCGTAGACCATCACCGTCCGAACATGGGAAAAGGCATCGTTGGCGGTGACGCTTCGTGCCCAGGTCCCTGCAAGCTCTAAAAACGTTGCTGGGCCCCCAACGGGGATAGAGCTATTGACCGAGAAAGGACCCTGAACGAGATCCACCAACCAACATCTCAGTTGCTCGGATTACGATCTCATAGACTTCTGACCGCGCAGCTTGACCGCTGGAGGCTGGCATAAGCCGAGCTGCAGTTCCATGGTACGGATACTCACGTTGCAAGGTGCTACAGTCTCTCAATCGGCCATGGTTCATTTAGCCCCTCTTTGCTTGGCTTCTTTCCAAGATGTATCACTTGACTAACATCACGTCGCAAAGTTCCTATTGATAGATATTCAAGGAGAAGTGAGTGAGACTAGTTTATCCACTGACAGGCGATCGAATGGGTGTCTCCTTGCCAGCTGGCACCATCTGGTGAGATCGAGCGATGCTGGAGTACACGTCCACTACACCGAAATCTCACCGACACACAGATCTCGGTGAACGGCCCTTTTTTCGCCGACAGTCTCTCACCACCCGCAAAATTCCAGTCTCCATACTGCGAAGCTATCCCGTCCACCCGTGTCCAAGCCTCAAGCTATCCAACGCGTGCGGCGCAAACTCCCCTTCAAGATGGCCAAGAAAGGTATGCAACCCCGCTGAACTTCATTCAAGCGCATTGCCTGCTTTCCTCCAAATCACCAAGCTAATTGATTGTGTCCAACAGCGAAGTCCCGTGTCATGATCGTCCGGCTCTTGTCCATGGCCGCGACTGGTTACTTCTACACTGTCAAGCGTCTCCGAACAGCAACACCCATGAGCTTGCTGAAATACGACCCAATCAGTATGCCGACCCCTTTCTCCTCGGTTCGACACACGTGGTGCTCGTCTCCAGGGCGAGCGCCAATCGATACATACCATGAGATGGAGATGGGGATAACAGGGCTAACGTATTCACAGTTCGGCGAAAGGTGCTTTTCTTGGAGCAGAAGAAGAAGGGGAAATGAGCCCGCGCACTCTCGAAATACCAACACCATATGTAACAACACTGATATCACCATAAACGGCGTTCACGGCGGCATACGATTGGGGCTCGAAGACCACATGGATGAACTGTACATCATCAACCTGCAGTCCCTCAGACCTATCGTCAGGGACAAGGCATTGGCACGTTGGACTGTGCCCCAGAGGCGGAAAGAAAGCGAAGGCTTCGATGGCCGCGACCTAGTTGTATATTCTATCAAAAGAGAACAAACCTTGCGTGAATGCAATGTTCCTCTGCATGATTCCACCCACATAAATATTCAGTCCACGTCCAAGAAAACCAACCTCGATGTATGATACTAAAGCTGCGGACCCTCCCTTAACCTGTGCCCTCATTCGACTTGGAAGCGCTTGGGAAGAAATGGTGGGAAACTTGATCATCATCCACGGTTACTGGAGCCACCCTATTGCCGTCTCTTTGGTTGCGCTCCGATGGTTCGGCCCGGAGACAGTCCTCATTATTGCTTCCCGCGGCCTGTGAAGTCTCCCGATTGTCTTCATTCTCGGTGAAGCATGGTTTGGACCGTTTCGAGCCTCGAGACCATTGCTGGGCGTTGCTAGATCTTTTGGTTCCGCGCTGCTCCGACAAGCTCGCTGGTCGGTCAAGTCTTTCCCATTGGTTAGGGTTGGTCAAATCGCCGAGGTTTGCCTCGCGGTTGCCCACAAGGCTGTTCTTGACACCCAAGATGGCCTCCTGACTGGACTTGGGGGCACTTTGCACGGGTCGGTTGTACGAAGAGTGTCCAGCATGGCGCGCGACCATGGTATCGTTACTTCCTTTCGATGCTTTTGCAACCGGAGTTCTCTGGGGGCGGAGGATCGATCTTATTTTGGATCCCTGAACGGCTACCTCCATTCGCTGCGACTTCTCCTGCTCGACTGATGGCGCAGGCATCTCATCTTCCGACTCTTCAACAGGACTGCGAAAAACCGTTCGCTTGCTGGCTCGGATCAGCGGCATGTCAGAGGAGCTCGGCTGAAAGTCGTTCAGAGGATCATAAACATCTTGCTGCAGCAACACAGGAAGCATTGGTTCCGGCAGCACAAGACTATCAGAGATGAGAATATCGTCGTTTCCCGCGGCATCTTGTCTGTCGAGTGTTTTTGCGAAGTCCTTACTGACCGCCGCGTATGCCTTGCCATTTGACCTGAGCTGCTTGACTTCTTCCTTCAGTATTTGGAGCTGGGCAAGCTGTTCGGCTACCTGATCAAGCTGGCCGTTGTTAGCAGCCAAGACCTGCGTATCGCGAAGCTTGAGTGTGAGATTGGTGACTCTTTGATGAGCATTCTCCAACTCCTTTTCGAGTTTCGATGCTCTGGTAACACTGTCCAAGGCCTTTAGGCGTTCAACCTCCGTCTCGGCCATTGCCAACTGTTGCTGAGCCTGGTGCAGAGATTCTTCCGAGCTCTTCAGCCGTGTTTGGGTTTCTTTATCTTCCTCGGACCTTTTTGCGAGATTCTTCTCCGTCTCTTCGGCTAGCTGTCGTTGCAGATGGCCACTTTCCTCGGCAATCCGTAACTTCTCCTGAAGCTCTCGGATCTTGGTCTCGTGCCCTTGTCGCTGGAGCTGAAGCTCAGTCTGCGTCTCTGCGACCTGATAATCCTTGCTTGAGAGGCTTTGCTGTAACTCTCGGAGCCTTTCTTCCATGATTGTTGCCCTCTTTGATGCCAACTCTGCAGAGTCTCTCGCCTCTCGTGGTTTTTGACTAAGTTCAGAAACACAGTTGGACATATCTGCGATTTCAGCATCCTTGGCCAGAAGATCCTGTGCAAGTTTGCTGTTCTCGTCCTTTCTCTCCGAAAGTTGTAGCATCAACTGTTCCTGACGATGTTCGCGCTCCGCCTCCGTCGATAACGACTGTTTCTGGAGCGTCTCCTGTAGACTTTGCAGTCTTTCTTCGATGGACTGACCAGTCATAGTTGATTTCAACTCCTCCAAAAGTCTGGACATACGTCAGCTAAGAAGTCAGAACACATCAGCGGGCACCTACTGTGGCATCATTTCCTTTTGAAAGGTCTCTAAAGCTCGCTGAAGCTCATCTTCTACGTTGACTTGAGGGAAACATTGCACGTGGCCCGCAATTTCGTCCAACCTGCAAAAGTTGGTTACATACGGACGACACGAGGGCAATTGGAGAGTACCTTCTCATGACCTCGGTTGGCACAGCGGGCGCTTCGAGAGAGCGCGCTTGCATATTGCCCACCTCCGAGCAGACTCCAGCCACATTCTCATCGATCTGGCGCAGCAGACCCTTCAAGGCATCCGCGTCGAGGAGCTTTCCCTCCAACTTCTTGGCTCTCTGTGCCTCAAAATCGTAATCTTTCTCAAGATTGTCTAGGGCTAACGTCAAGTCTCTAATCTTTGATGCCGCTTCTCAATGTCAGTTCAGCGACCTTAGTCTTCGAATCGAATCTGCTTACCCGCTGTCACTTCCTGCTGGAGAAGTACCTGCTTGTGTTTGGAAATGAGATTCAACTTATCCTGGGCAGCCTGTTTCTCTGCCATGGCCAACTTGAACTTCTCTTCCGCCTCTTGATGCTCCTTTCTCATGCTATTGATGGTGTTTTCGGTGATATCTCTCGAATTTTGCCAGAGTTGTTGGTGTTCTGCAACAGCCTTATTGAGGTGATCCTTGTACGAGCGGCTTTTCTCTTGAAACTTGTCGAGCTTCGAATGTGTGACCTCCAGCTCTTGGTGCAATCTAGTCGCTTCTTTGTCTTGCGTTTCTCTCTCAGCTTGCAGATCGGCCACTTTCCGTTCTAGTTCATGCAGTCGTCCGCCTTGTTGAGCTAGATTCTGGGAGAGCTCGTCCTTTTGATGTTGTAAAAGAGAAAGCTCTGAGTTCGACTGCACCCGGCGGTCGCAGTCTTTCTGATAACGTGCTTGATACTGCTGTAACCGAGTCTCCAGTTCTTCGATCTGCTGCTTCTGGCCCAGGAGACGGCTATTCATCTTGTGCTCAACTTCTTTTGAGTAGCTGAGAACTTTGTTGTAGTGAGCCGACATACTTTCGAGTGCTTCATAGTGGCTCTCTGCCGTAACCTGCTGGTTCTCCAAGCCTGAGTTGGCCTTTTCCTGACTCGGTTTGCCGTGTTGTGATTGGCGGTGGGAGTGCTTGCGACGCCGAGAAGTATTTGAGAGACGCGATTTCGTACGTTGCGGAACATCTCTGGCATCTTGGTCGCGCCTGATACGTCGAATTGACTGCTCTCTAGGCCAAGAGTGCTGTCGTTTCGACTTGCGAGCAGAACCAGGAGTTTGTTTCTGTGGCATTTCCAAGTCGCCAACTGGAGTAGACGACCGAATCTCAACTGTCTCGTGATGCTGTCTTTGAACTCGGGCTATCTGACGAGGCATCACACGATCATCATCGACGGGTTTGCTAATTTCGGAGAGGCGTGGTTCCAAGTCTCGATCTGAAACCACACATTGCTGTTGTTCGCCTTCATTTTCTCCCCGAGAACCGTGCCGCTGTGAAGGAATACCCCTATCAGTAGCCGTTTGTTCAAGTGCAGGCTGCAGAGTCTCCCATTGATCGCAGGGAAGAATGGCATCGGCATCAGCAAAGGGTCGAATACTGCGGTCCTCGATAGCAGAACCATTTATTTTCTGCTCGGCCTGGACAGAGGGGCGTCTCGAGACCGACATTCCAGCTGTATCTCTCTCAGAGCTGGTAGTCATCTGATCTGAGAGGCCTCGGCCCGGTAGCTGACCGTGGCTACTCGATTGCTCAGGGTCGAATTCTGCAGCCCTCAAGCGTTGAAAAGGAGTCCCCCTTCGTCCTTGATCACTTCGAGAGATAGCAGCTGGCATATTGTTTGCATGGGTGTTGACGTCGTTGTAGTGGTGACTATTATCGTCTATCAAAGCTGGCTGATCCTGGGGCTGGGTAGGTCGTACGTTGCCGGCATCTGCCCAGTCCTCTTGAGGCACTGCATCTTGCCGCCCACTGAGGGCACTGAAATTGATGGATCGACGCTGCTGGTGGCCAGAAAACTGATTCGGCTTGTACTTGGGCTGTGGTGCGAAGACGAACGTATCAATCCCCCCAACAAGTTCTGTGTCTTCTTCAGGATGATATGAAGGGTTGCTCCGGTGGCCGCGTGTCTGAGATACATGATACTGTTCGTTCCCATCATCTTGGATGACGTGCTTGACTTTCGGCTGCGAGGTTCTCAGCTGGCTGAGCAATGACGGTTGGGACTCCGCACTTGAGGGAGAGTCTTCGGCCTGGGAACCGTCCTCAGGACAGTGATATGGGCTGCATCCTTTCGAACGGGGGTTGGAACTGAGCCTAGCGTGTCGGAATATGCCACCATTTTCTGACAGAGGGTCGGGGCTGGATTTGTTGGCCATGGTATGGAAGAGGCCAGAGGCCGTAGTAGCTACTACAACCACAAGCTGTGGTCAATATCTAGAGTCTCTGGTCCAAGACAGCAAAATTGAGCAGAGAGCCAATCTGGACGAGGAAAAGTGACGACAACTAGGAGGACTAGGAGAGACAAGAAACGGAGGCAACAACTCTGTCAGACTCAGCGGGCTATGAGAATTGAACTTGAGGACGAAACGATCGACACACCACGACCTAATGAGATGGATCTCCAGAACGGGGAGGTATTTCGAAGGTTACCTGCCGCGCCACAACTGCTGATGGGGTTTTGGTAATCGCAAGGCATAGAACTTAATGGTTCCTTTCTGGGATGCAGAAAGAGCTTTCGTCCTTTGAGATCAGGAAAGCAATGGCTAAAAACAATGTGGCAACAGCCGCCCTCTATCATCGATTGGAAGGAACGACGCTTCTCGAGCAACTGATCAAGGTACCTGCCTTAGCTACCTGCATTCGGCCGCCTCTGCCTTCCAGATGCGTGTGTCCTTCCTTTCCGTTGACGGACTATGCTGCTCATACGATGTTTCTTTCTCTGGTGAACAAGAAATCCCCGGTTTGTGACCAGTTCAGTGCAGCTTGCGGGTATTAGATGACTAGACCCCTCGTCTCCAAGACCATTTCGGCATATAATGAAAAAACATTCACCGTTTACACATGATAAAAGCTTCCCATGTTCTACCTGTGTCGGCCGACGAGATTTAAAGGCGTGGAACAGTGGTTGGTGTAAGTGAGAAACAAGATAAATTGCCTGACAAATTTGCTGAGTTGATGAAGGGATGGTAGTTAAGAGGCAGTAGCAATACCAATCACTCGATCTTGCTTCAGGCATCCAGATCAGGACGGTAGTAAGTAGTGGAAAACACCAATCTATCAGCACATCTGTATTGAAGTAGCATCAACCCGATATCCAAAAGAAGTAGAAGAACGTATCGCAGCGAGGACCCTCCTTAGGCAGTCGCCGGTTTCAGGACACTTTCCTGTTATCTCTCCGCGTCAGCAATGGCAGTTTCCGGGACGGCCTTTAACCGTGGCTTCTCTATGCGTTCCATGGCCACCGGGAGAGGAGACCGCTTGACCTCCAGCCGTGCAGGTACGACCTTCCTCTGATACGACCTGCTGACAGGTCACGCCAGCTCCGGCAACAACCTCTCCGCGATGACAAACCGAGAAAGATGCGTAAAGTGATCCGAGAAATCAGCCTGGAGGTCAAGGCAGTCGCCCCCAAATTTAGAAATTCCCAAGGAAAAGCCAAGCAATGCCAAAAGGATCTCCACCGAGGAAACGACATGAGTGATAAGCGGGAAGGACAGCAGGCGGCAAGTGATACCTCCAAGGCATCATCGTCGGAATAGAGGTGGCCCGCGCTTGATCGGGGAAAGACCAAAATCTGCTTGTACCACTCGGCTCTCCCGCTTCTTGGTCCTACAACGAACATGTTCTGCTTCTCTTGTCAGCAGGAGGGAAAGAAGTGACGGTGACGAATCGTGCAGATGGCATCACAGATAGAGCGGGAGGCCATAGGAAAGCATATCTCTCAAGACGCAGGCCATTCGAATCAGCTCCAGATGCGCGCCATCACACCGCAGGATCGTCATGTCAACGGAGAATGCGAGAACCCCTCCCTCATCACACAATTAAGCTCGTCGATATTACATCCACTACCGGCGACAGTTAACCTCTCAAAAACCGATCTCGAGTGACTGACTCCGGCCGCGCACACATGCAATGCAAATAAGAAATGCAGCTCAAAAGATACACTAACACAATACCTTAGGTAGGATTGTGACGGGACGCAGTTCGACCCCTGCGCCTCACCAAATTCGTCCGAGCCGCCCATCCCAGGCTCCCCCCGCTGATTGGCCAACCACATCCCGGCCCCGATGTGAAAGCGCCGTGTGCCGGCGCTTCGAGGTCGCTCAACGCCAATGGGAACGTCGCGAGCCTATTTCGACCGTCCCCTGGGCTCAAACGAGGTTGTCCTCTCTTTTGAAAGTCTTGGGCGTCCCCACGGTCTTGAACAAGGTGCTTCGATACGGTTCCTGCGCCCCGGACGTGGGTCTTTGGACCACACGCACACCCTGGCCGACGTGCTATCGTGCGTGCTCGCAAGTGCCGTGTGTGAAATGCTATGTATGCACTTGCACGGGGGTGTTGTGAGGGCCCTTCGCTTCGTCAGTCACATCACTCTAAGTGGTTGCTCCCTCTGTATGGCTGCTTGCAGATGGGGTGAAAAGGGGAGGGGGATGGAGTAAACGATTGGCGCTGGGCTCCCCCATGTGAGAAAATAATGCTCTGGGCGCTTGAACAATGTAAATAGTGAGTTGGGCCACATTCGTGGCGCCGGGTATCCTTTCGATTTTTGTTCAGCTTCTTTATTCTACCTTACTCATACGATTCTGACGCCGTTTTCTCTCTCTCGTTCGGTAGTCTTCCCACCTTGCCTGGCTGTGCCTCTCTAAGAACTTTTCCAACATCCTTCCAAATCACCGTCTTCACCGTTGCCCCTCTGCGAGTGGCACCCCGACCTCCAACCAAGATGGCGACCACAACCTCCAACTTCTTTCCTCTGGCGACCGAAACCTATTATCCAGACTCTCCTGGAGACGCCAGTTCATCTGGAAATGGTGTCGATACCGAGGCAGGAGCCTCTGGTGACAGCCCTGGGGCCGTCAACCTGTCCCGTGAAGCCATGATTGCTATCATCGTCGTCGTCTCTGTTGTTGGCGCCCTCGGAAGTACGTAACAATCCATGCAAGAAAAACCAAAACACCATTTCCTTCAAAACCCCCATTCGCTAACCGGGCCCTTAATTGTACAGTTGGCATGGCCGTTCTCTTCTACGTTGCCAAGAAGCGAGAATGGAAGATCAGAGAGACCATGCGCAAGTCCGCCAGAAAGGTCGTCACCGCTCTCACGCCGCGGAGGACCGAGTTCCCCAGATCAGTCAAGGAGTCTTCGTCTCCGCCACGCAGCCACCGTGGACGGGCGAGGCTTGACGACGTTCCGCCTACGCCCAGACTCCGCCCGGAAGATCTCGAAAAGGGCCTCAAGGAAGCAGAGTCGAAGCGCAAGTTGATGAGGTGGGGCCGCAAGTAGGCGAATGTGAGAGGAAACTCAGGGTATGGGAGGGATGACGGCCGCCAACTGGCTTGGTGCTGGTGTAATGGTTCATCTGCTGAGGCGGTCGAGACTGGATGACTGACGAACTTGGATCTGCGTAGCGTATAGAGTCCTTTTTCTTGTACCATTATTATGCCCTTTGAAAATACATAGCGCTTGTCCTTAAAGTCTTCGGAATGTGTTTGAGCTGGCGCTTCTTCTTGCGTTGTTCTTGTGGTCGCGCGGCCGGGAATCGTCGTGAGTGTCCACAGGGCCTCCGTTCTTCTTCTTCCCTTGGGGAACGAATGTGACCGCCTTTTCGCCGTAGACATTCCCACGATGCGTCTTGCTGATGCGGCCGGACTTTTGCACCCGGGCGCCCAAAGCAGTGTCGCGCTCCTGGCCCTTCTGGTTGGAAGACGAGATCTTCATCTGGTACTCCTGTGTAGCCTTCTTACCCAGACCCTTGGGGCCCTGATCCACAACAGGCTGGGCAGCAGCGCTGACACCAACCTCGTGAGTATCCTTTGCGGCGACCTTGGTGCTGGGGTTGAGAGCACGGAACTCGTAGGTGGACTCGTCGACGGCGAAGGCGTCGTCCTCGAACATCTTGGCGAAACGATCGTCGCCGAGCAGGCCGGCCTTTTCGTCGACAACCTCTCTGTTCTCCTGTTTCTTGAGAAGCTTGTCGGCAAGCTTCTGGTTGACCTTGACCTTCTTGTTGCCTCTGATTCTGCTGGCGCGCTCCTTTTCGACCTTCTCCTTGATGCGCTTCGTCCTCTCCTCCTCCCAAACGTACGGGTTGGCGATGAGGCGTGCCTGTTCGTAGAGTTTCGATGCAACGAAGTAACCGTGCATGTACGGACGGAGCAGGTTTGTCTTGCCAATAAGGTGCTCCATGCTCAACTGTCTGAGCTCGGGCAGCGTCAAGAACTTGTAGTTGTCGTATGTCTCGGTGCGGACCTCTTCTGCCATCTCTTCGACCATGTTGTCGAGGAAAGAGCACCATCGTGGTGCAGGGCCGAGACTGGGAATGAAGAAGGAGTGTTGAGACTTGCCTTCGTTGGCAGTCAGAAGCATACCGGTATCCTTGCACCAAGCGCTGGTTTCTGATTAGTGAGAATTCAAAGGAAAAAGATTGCAGTCTCGTAACTCACACATCGTTCAGGTCCACAATGGGTTCGACTGAAGTCCATGGTGTACCATCCGTCTCGTCCCAAATCTTGATGATCTTCTTATCGGCAGACAAAATCTTCTTTTCTTGAGAAGCTGTTGTCATGTGGATGAGCTTCTTGATCGGGAAGCCGTATCCTTGGTCCTTGGTCAAGAGAGGGACTGGGCGACGGAGATCGAACAGCTGAACCATGCCCGTCTCGGAACCAGTGGCAATGGACAGCCCCGACGTGCTGAAGTCCAAGGCAGTGATGCCACCCTCTTGGCAGCCTAGACGCGCGACTCTGGACTTGGATCTCGGGTCCCAGAATTCCACCGTGCCAATAGAGGTTCCAAAAGCTGCAAGGCCATGGGAGCCTTCGGCCAACGCCGCAGCGTTGACACTTCCGGCATCAATACTCCCTTGGAGGCCAGCTCCCTCCTCATCACCGCCGACATCGATCTGGAAAGACTTCATGAACCTGCCAATCTCCAGGTTCAAGCGGAAGACTTCACCCATGCGATCCTGGTCGACTCCCACGGCTGGTACGAGTGCTTCGGTTGACTGCCGATCGTAGAGCAAGTCTCTGCCGTAACGGGGTATGCGAATCTTGTAATGGCAGCCCATCGGGGTGTGAAACTCGAGTTGTCGGTCATCCTGGAGGAGTAGAGTCTTGGAGTAGTCGGAGGAGAGGATCGTCAACTTCTCAGTAAGAGAATTCGTGTGGCGCGCAAACGACAGAGACAGTTGTGGGAGGTTGTGAACGTGAATCTGAGGCTTGTATGTTCCTGCACTGACAGCCCAGTCACCATCTTCACTGACGCGAATGCAGGTGCTGGCTTCCTCGAATTCGAAATCTTGGAGAAGCTCGACTCGGCTCTGGTACTCCGCGTCGTTCTTGAGCGATCGCTTTCTTCGTCTGGCCAGCCAATCCGGCAGAGGTCTGGCAGTCGATGCACCGGAAACGGTGTAGACCGGAATAGTTCCTGGGTTCGTCAACTTCATCGTGTTTGTCGGAGACCGCTGGTGGAAATTGTACGGGCGGGTGCTTCGCGACAATGCGACTAGGTGTGAAGGAATTGCGGCCGAGGGGACTTTTTTTTTTCTTGCCCAAAAGTTCCGATTAGATAAGAGTCCCCGGCTGGCTGGTGGGGGGCCGTCACCTTGGCTGGAGCAAGGAAGGTCTCGGTGAGGCGAGGATTAGCTAACTCCTTTCCGACTTCCAAACTGCCCCACTACTTTGCGTTAGCTGCCCAGGGACTTTGGTTGATTTCATTGGTTGAAGCATCACCCGCTGATTCCCAGCAGGACCCTATTAGTGCATTCAGCCGCGTGAATCTGGGCTGTCTGCGTGTCAACGACAGTGCTGGATTTCCGGCGGTTTACCGACCCAACCAGGCTTGAACGTTGACAAAGTGATCAAAGCGATACATCAGCTCTTCGACGACGAATCCAACAAATTCCGAACACAAACGACATCCAAGCGTCTAGTATCGCACAATCAGTTGGCAACATAGTTCGTTTCGAATACGCTTGATAATCCCGTAACGGTGTTGGACTCGGTTGATGCCGAGAAGCCGGTCCATTGGTCGCGCTTTCGACCTACGGAGATGGAGTCGATGACTTCGCGAATTCAACCAAACAACAGTATCAAAACCTCTTACAGTCGCATAGCGAATTCCAACCGATGCCGTAACGAATCATTACTTTTATGACTGCCGGCCTACAGCTTTGAACCGGCTCCTGCGGCCCCTGGGAGCTTTAGCGACCGAGAGTTGATGTTGCGACACGGAACACATCCCGCCGTCGCGAGACTCGACCGTCGACATGGACACGAGCGAATACGATACTAATACTCTATTAAATGTTCGTACTGGCCGTTGGAATATGTGGATTGCAATCACTGATAACAGCTTGCTGCCAGAATAACATATCTACCATCAATTACCGAGTCTACGAGCCCTCTCCTGAACAGGCGTCAAGCTTTCCTTCAATCGCCGCCGATGTCGAGACCGAACTGAGAACCCTCAACCACATTGTGTACTACGATGCGAACAGACGGGTTGTGTGGTATTTCCACATTCCGGGCAAGGATGTGGAGTCTGGCAACGATAACCCAAGGGTTTTGGACAGTAGTGTGAGCGTCGTGGGCGCAACATTGCTGATGGTTGACGAAGGTTCTTTTGAACCAATAAGTCTGTTCAAGGGTCGCGCTCAAGGACAGCAAGCCTCGAATACACCAACAAGCTCGTCGTCAAGTAACTCGGCCCTCGACCTATCATTACGGAACCCGCAGATGGGCAACTCCGGACCGCCAAGCTCCTCCGATCCCGACTCCAAACCCCCGTCAGCCGGCGCACTCGATTCCAAGGGCACTGGCTCTGTTCCCATAAAAGAGGCATACGAGCAATTTATCACGGCCGTTCTGTCAACAACGTCAGCATCATTTTGCAACCGCGTATCAGCAATCCCCCTGAATCATCGAACCGTCTTGCTTCCTTCCAAGGTTACACGAGACGGTCAGACCGAGAGAGCTCAGGACACGGAGTCTGCAGTCGTGGGAACATTCCGCGTATACCTTACCACGACGGGCGCACTAGTCATAAGTTTATCTTTATCCTGTTGCGAGGGTCTCTTGTCTGTGAATGAACCATCAAGTCCGAGCCAACTTGCACTAGGCTCTCAGATATTGGCTGCCCCTTTCGGCGTTCTAGCGAACTACCAAGGGTTTGTCGGCGGAGGCCTGTCGTACCCCGAACTTGGTCTGGGACAGACACCGGATGCCCAGCTTTGGAGGAATGCGGACGCTAGATCCTCACAATGGAGAGAAACCTGCATCAAAATCCTTCAGTCCCGTGGGCTGTCTCCTGCGTTACTACAGTCATGTCCATGGATCGCATTACAGATGCTCCGCCGGAAACCTGGCGAGTCTAAAGCTGAAGGGAAATCGACGCCATTATTGTCCGCTGTGGCTACGGTATCTTGGCCAGCAGTCCTCTGTTTCCGCAAGAAGTCCGTCACGCTCGCGCGAAGTAACGGCCTGGGAGATTCTGTACTTTTGGCGCAAGATGAGACTTCTGACTTCCTTAATGAGGCCAGAACCTGGTTTCAGCTGGGCGTAGACAGGGACGAAAAAGTCACCAAGAGGAAGAAAGAGAGGGAAGCTGCGGCATCAAAGGAGGCTTCGGCAGCAGCTTCGTCACACCAACCAAACGGACATTCACCACTAGGACTAAGACGAGCTAGCAATGCGGCAGCTGCAGGTGCCATGTATCCAACACCACCAGACGGAGTTCAGAATCCCCTCGGTATCACGCCTTCGATGGACGGGACGACCTCTAGCCCAGGAGCCCCTGGAGTCACCATGGCAGTTGTTGACATAGATACTACCATGACAGATGCTACTGTACACGACGCAACCACGATGCACGGCACGCTACAACATGATTCCTACGCCGACGGTTGGCACTCGAACGAGCATGCAAACGAACACGCGAATGAGCATTCCAACGAAAATGGCAAAGGTCGAGCGGACTCCTTTACTGGGGGAGACAACGATGATAATTTGTTTGGCGACATGGGCCCGGACATGTTTGGGGATACCGACATTACTGATGCCGACTTCAACTTCTTCGACGAAGAAGGCGATGACCTCGACCTATCTGGCTTACCTGACTTGGGCATGCCTGACGGACCACCGATGCCTGCTGTCCTCCCAGTACCTATGCCTGAGCCGGCAAAACCGCTGCCTCCTCCGGTAGAGGATACTAAGCCTAGACCAAGTCCTCCAATTTTCACCAAGCCGGAGTTGAAGCATGCGCGGAGCACATTGATGGACGAAGGAAAACAGCGATCCAACACGGACAGAGCAGGCGGTATGAAGAGAGAGTCGAGTCCTTTTGATCCGGACATTGTTTACAAAAGAGTTCGGGCTTCTCTGGCAGATATCCGCTCTGCCCCTCAATCAGCCCCTGCGCGGAAAGGCAGCATATTCGACAGCGTGGACTTTGATCCGGTTTTGCCTCTTGTTAACAAGAAGTACGAGCAAGGGGGCCGATTTGATTGGAAGCCGACGCTACAAGGCCTGCCTCAAGAATCCAACAACCAGCCTCTTCATCAAGGGCCGCCTACTACCGACTACTTACGACGACACGGCAAAGGCAGGAAGCCACTGAAACAACCAGAACACACAAACGCTCTGATCCGAACTATCACGGGGAACCTCGAGAACAGTTCCCTGATTGCAAGTCCCGGGAAAGGCGATGACCTAGCATCCGATGCCGATGACATCAGCCTAGTATCAGACCAAGACGACTCGAGCACGTCAGAAGACGAACCGACGTCGCCCTTCAAGTCAAGCATTCGAAGACTGAACTTGGATGACGACGTTGCGTCTCACGTTACTTCCCTCCGAGACATTGAGTCTGTCGAGGATTCCGACCCTACATTAGCTTTGGACCTCCCAAAGCTGGCCAAGGCTGAAGCCTCAGAAATGCTGATTACGAAGTACTTTGAAGATGCGGAGTCACTGCCTATCCATCTTTCACTCCCAGACGAAGACACCATCACCATCGCTCAAATTGTCACCGAGCAAGCGGTCACTGGGAATTTGAGAATACGCGATGCGCATGCGAACACGTTGAACTCGGCAATCATACCGGAGACCCGGCGCCAATTATCCTCCCTTGGCCGGACTGCTTTGCAAGCTTTGCGCGAGGTGATTCCCGCTTGTCTGGGAGACTTCAACACATGCAACTTCAAAGGTGTGGTCGAGATCCCCGACGTGCCCCTGCTCGGCCCACCGAATAGACTTCATCCGAGGCCGGTCAATCCGCGGGATAATAACACAGAGCCGCCAAAGCCAAACAATCTCTTCCAAATCCCAGCTCCTCACATGGAACTTCGACGTGCAGAAGCCAGACTATCGGTCTTGCCAGCGAGCGTTCAGTTTTGGGAAAGCTTGGGTTTGGGTCCTGCTCAAGGCACAAAGGACGTCAATGTTGTTTGTGTCTTCCCCCATTGGGATGGAATGTCAGACGTTGCCGCCGCCTTCCTGGACCGCATGCGAAACGTTTACGAGCTTCTCAAGTTGGGCTCTTTCGAACGCCTTGCAACCAGTTCCAAGGTGGCTGATGGCCTTCTACCCTATGAGGTAGACAAAATCGCCACTTCACCAGGAACCGTCAGTCCTCACATCGTCGCCGGCCTGGATGACCGCATGGAAGCACTCAATCAGGGGCTCATTTCGGCCAACGCTTCGGAAAAGAACTATGTGATATACTTTGTCTATCCTCCGGATCATCCTGGGTCTATTGTGGAGGCTTGCACTGCTTTCAAACGGCTCTTTGAGATGCACAAAAGGACTTTGACGGACAAGCGGCAGACTCCAGTCAACGAATTGGTTTTGCAACTTGTTCCCCTGGACTTTCTCACTTCTTCTACGGGAATAGTAGAACCGACCCCTAGCGATGCGATCAAATTGGCGATAGAAACGTATGACCGCTGTACGCTGTTTGGCGGGCCGATGCCATCACCGGCCATTATGCTTGAACAGTCGCTACCTAGAGGCATCGACTTCAAGCTTTCTAATCCGTCTTCGTCATCGTTGATGCATGAGAACACTTGCATTCACATCGCTTACGCCCAGAGCATCGACGAGAGATGGATTACCGCGGCATGGACTGACAACAGGGGATGCCAGCAGATGGCGGCATCTTACAACCTTGGTCGCAAGGGCAAGGCGCTATCTACATCGCTCAATGACGTCTACCACGAGATATGGGAAACAACCCATGACTTGATTTCTAAGTGGAAAGTCCACTGGCGAGTCATCATCTCCAAGTGCGGCTTCATGGATACGCAAGAGATTGGGTTCTGGCAGGGTCTGGCTCAGACGGAGTCGGTAGCAACAGTCAGCCTGACCCTGATTTCGGTCGATACGGATCCATCCATGCAGTTGGTTCCGCCTGCGATAAAAGTCCCGGCAACAACATCCTCGGCCTTCTATACGACGCCCGTGTCTACTCCACAGGCATCGATAGTCTCGCCAGAGCAGAGTGGTACGCCGGCCACGCCCATGAAAGAAAACACAACAAGCGCCGCAACTCCGGGCGGAACACCAGGCGACGGTAATGCCGATCCTGTCGAAGGGGACGCCATTCTCCTCGACGTTACAGACCAGACCTGGGGCGCCGTGCTAGCGCATCGACTGAGCAACTCTTCTTCGTTAGGCGAGCTGAACCCCGCCCTTATCAGCGGTTATCTCGTCAAACGCGGAGGCACAAAGCTCGAAGATCCGCCTGTTGTCCTAGAGGTCAACATTGTACATGCGGATAACAATCCGCGCATGTATGAGCCTCTCATGCGGGAGATGCTCACCTACTTTAGGGGTCTTGGAACCCTAGCTCGCGCGAGGGGGGTTGTAGATAGGGGGACGGATATACGTCCCTGGCACATCGCGGCGGCGGAGAAGGGTGTTCGGGCATTATATCTTTTGATGTGAATTGGTACATGGCGAGGTGGTTTCTTGGGTAGACGTTTTTCCTGTAGGTTTGAGGAGGTTTAGAACCGGCGTTTCGAGGCGTTGGACCACGCGATAGGAACAATCGTAGCACAGAGGAGATTGCATGAGACCAAAATTCTTGACCACAGTGTTAACATCATTAGTATCGTACTTTTCATTTCGCACAGGGTCTCTATCCTGGTGACTCTATTCGCTACCGCCCTGAACAGTTGATGCTCAGGTACAAGTCTGTCTACCCACGCCATTTTCACCATTGCTTCTATATACGTTAACGCTCATATTCCTGCACGTATACCAATCCTTGGTCATGTGCCTCATACCGAGAACCAGACTCTAAACAACTATGAAAAATGTAAAAAAGGTTCTGTGAATTCCCATCTAGTTCCAGAACCCAGGGAACAAGAACTCGACATTCTTCATGGCCTCGGGACTGCGGCCCTCGGGCTTGGTCATGAACTTGACGGCGCCCTGGGATGCGCCCTCCCACTGCTTGGCGAGGACGAGGTCGCCGCTCTCCTGCTTGGACAGCTCGTCCAGGACGCCGCCGACGAGGCGCTTGGCGTTCTCGCTGTTGGCGGCCATGTACTTCATGACCATGGCGACGTCGACGTCTTCGAACGAGTGCCAGCAGTCGTAGTCGGTCGCCATGCAGATCATCTGGTAGGCCATCTCGGCCTCGCGGGCGAGCTTGGCCTCCGGGAGGGCCGACATGTTGATGACGCTGCCGCCCCAGGAGCGGTACATGTGCGACTCGGCGCGGGTGGAAAATTGGGGGCCCTCTGTTGTTTTCGTCTCGTTAGTAATGTTTCTTCCCTCTCTCTGTTTCTTCCGAGATTCGTGTCGGGCGAGGAAGGAACTCACCCATGCAGATAATGGTGCCCTTCTCGTGCAAAACGACGCCCTCGCCCTGCATATGCGCCGCGCACTTCTTGACGACCTCCGCGAGACCCTTATCAAACGGATCCGCGAAGCCAACGTGGCCCACAACGCCGCCCTCGAAGAAGGTGAATGGGCGCACGCCCTTGGTACGGTCAATGACCTGGTCCGGGACGACAAAGTCCATGGGCTTGATCTCCTCGCGCAGGGAGCCGACGGCGGAGAAGGCGATGACGCAGCGGACGCCGATGGAGCGCAGGGCGGCGATGTTTGCGCGGGCGGGCACCTCGTGGGGCGCGAACTGGTGGTGCAGGCCGTGGCGGGCGAGGAAGGCGATGGGGACGCCGTTGTGCTCGAGGATGCTGATCGGGGAGGAGGGCTTGCCCCAGGGGGTCGTGGGCGTCAGCTGGGCGACGGGGGTGTAGCCTTCGAGCTTTCCGAGGCCGGTGCCGCCGATGACGGCGATGTGGACGGGGCCTGTCGGGAAGTAGGATGTCAGTCATGTCGAAAGGCATTGCGCTTTTTGGTCGTAGGTTGAGGCTTTGGGCCGAATCGGGAGGGAGGAAGGAGAGCGCGGGTGAAGCTTACGGTCAAAGGTGGTGGGGAGGTCGGCCATTGTGTCGTTTATATGGATTGATCGTGGGAAAATGGAGGGTATCTTAGTTGAAGCAAGGAAAATAAAATCACGAAGCTAGAGAAAAGAGAATGTTGAAAGACGTAGATCGGCGCGAAAGCTTGCTAGGCGGTCGGAGTCTGACATCTTTTTTCGACCCCGCCGAAATTTACCCCGCCATCCACCGCACTCGAATGCTGCCGTTTCTTCAGTGCCCCGCCATTGCGTCGTCCCGGGCATCCCGCTATGTAAACACCCCACCACATGTTCTCGCCGTCCGCACCACGTGTTGCAGATCGCGGCAGTATGTCGTTCCTTCCCGGATACACTCAGAGTGAAGCTTGTTTACCTTGTCATCAGTCCAGTGCAAAAGCAATGAACCGATGGATTCGAATGATCGGAACCTTGATGTACACCAGAGACTTCATGGTCGAGTCAAGGAATCAATACCCCCAATCCCTTGATCATCGGCCCGTTGTTGAAGAAATAAGGACACAAGGCTGGTGCCAAGGGGTAGGGGCAAGGGGGAAGGGGCGATGAGGCAGGAGCAAAAGTTCAGGGGCCGCTCTCTCTTTCAAATGCTCTTTTTTTCATCTGAGGTATCTAGCTGTCTTTCTCTAGACTTTCTTTTTGCTGGTCTTCATCCGAACTCCGACCCATTCCGTAGTAGCACGTACAGATAAAAACGCTTTCTTATGCAAGAAACAAAACAATCACTGGCCCTCGGCAGGGCGCACCGGCAGCTCTGTCTCCTTGGCGGCGCCATCCTGCGCGGCGGGACCCTTGCCGCCGCCGGGGTAGCGGGAGCCCTTGTCCTTGGGCTGCTTCTTCTTCTTCTTCTTGTCGTCCTCAACCGGGGGGTAGGCCCTCTCCGTGACCTGCTTCCACTCCTCGGAGGCCTGGAAGGCTTGCTGGATGGGTGCCAGGAGCTCGTTCAGGGCCTTGGTCACGGCGGGCTTGAGCAGCTGGGGTGTCAACTAAACATAGTGTTAGCTTGTTCTAGATACCGCGTCTCTTTCCGTGTGCTAGTGCTACTTACGACGTCGTTCTTGTAGTCCTCGTGCATTTGCTTAATATCGGTGTAAACCAGGGTCTCGAGGCCGTCGCGCTCACGCTCGACGCGGAACTCCTTCTTGCCCTTCAGCGAAGCGGCGGGCAGCAGGACATACTCGACAAAGGACAGGACACCGTTGCCCTCAGCAACCTTGGGCACACACTCGGCCTTGCGAAGCTTCTTCTGGACAACCTCGGGGGCATCGAGAAGGTCGATCTTGCTGTCTGTGAAGCCATGTTCAGCATTTATTTCCGAAAGGCGGTGGCAATAATCTTACCAGGATCACTCGCGCTCATCTTTCCACCGTTCAGACCCGGCACCATGGGGTTCAACAGATGCGCGCGCACTTGGTATCCGACCTTGGGCAACCATTCGGTGGCCGCAGCGAACAACTTTCTTTGATCCATGCCTGCAAAATGTCAGTCTAAGAACTCCTTGGATACGCGAATCAGTACCTACCTCCGAATTGAGCATCGACTCCAAGGTGCTGCTCGTCGCAGACCTGAAGTACGGGGTACAGCAGACCACTCATGGGGGCGTTCTGTCACCATTGTCAGCCCCAGTCCAAGCACCCAAATTTTGCAGGTATCCTCACGTCAGACTGCTTCACGACCTCGGCACCAGCCTTCTTCGCATCTCTCTCGCTAATGAGCGAGCTCATCTTGTAGACATCCATGATGTACTCGGGGCTCTTCTGGTAGGAGCTGCCGAGGACGAACTTGAGCTTCTCCGTGGAGACGCCGACAGCATTGAGAATGTTTGTAATGGCGAACTTGTAGAACTTGGCGCGCTGCTCGACGAGCTCGATGGGGGCCTTGAGGTTGTCGAGGAAACCGTGGATATCGGCGAGAAGGACGGTCATTTCGCAGCCGGCGGCGAGGAACTGCGCCAGCTTGATGGCCGGGACGAAGTAGCCGCAGTGAGGTCTGCCCGTTGTCGCGGTTCCTGTAGGTTGAAAGGAGGCAATTGTCAGCCAATGCGCCGACGAAGAGTATCAGCAGTGTGATTGAGATGTTTCTTACCCCAGTAGATCTTGGGGTTGCGTCCCTCGGCCAAGATCTTCTCGATGATCTCGGGGTTCATGACCTCGGCCAAGTTCTCCTGGATGAGGGCGAACCTCTCCTGCGCCGTTGTGCCGTCCGCCATTTTGAGTATGCTACGAGTTTTGTCAAGATTGTGATCGAAGTAAGAGTGCGGTGGTATTCGAGGAAGCGAGGTTGTGGAAGATTCGCGGCGTCGGGGGTAGGTGTCGAGAGGTCGTGGGACGATGGTATTCGGAGTGAGTCAAGCTGTGACTTGTCGCACAAGTGGCCCAAATTCGCGTCGAAGAACAGACACAGCAGAGAAATTACCCCGCCGAGGGGCGGACGTCGGGGGCCCAAGTCGCACACGGCCGATAGAGGGGTCTACGGTGTCTGTCACCTTTGCCATTGGCCGATTTAGGGGGTCCGATGGAGGGGTCTTGGGTACCGACCTTGCATCAGCCCGGAATTTCACAGGGCTCTCAGCCCAGAACAGCAGTTGTATCCCGACTCATAATGTGGGAAGGCCTAGGCATGATGCGTAAATCCCTGATGCCGAATCGAGAGTGAAATTCTTGCACATCTTTGTGGGATATTATCTGTGCAGGACGATTACGGGAGTTCTAGAGTGAATCCTTCATACATATAGTTAAAGGTCACCAAAAGATCACAAGAGCACTCACACTTGCTGTTGGAACCCCAAACTGGCAATTGGTCTGTGTGTATCTGCTTACCAATTTGTAGTGCAGAGATACTTACTTTTCGGTGCGGACGGCGGAAATTTTCCACAGTGACAATCCAGCATCCCGGGGCCGCCACCTTGGAGGTACTCCATCTCCAAAAACTTCATGAGAATATTCTTAAACTGTGCATGTATTTCAGTAATCTTCACCCACGGCCTGTTTTCCCACTCATTACTAGCGAATACCCCCTCGGCAGGCTAAACGCCCCTCCGGCCGGTCTTTACCTCTATGCTTCAAGTTTGAAATACCCCAATCTCCAGCGTCACAAGTGCTCTTCATCACTCATCGACCTACAACACCATGGCGGCCACACCGCCGCCGTCCCTGCCGGACCTCGACCTCGAGGATGGCACCCCGGGCTATGAGACCATCGAGGAGCGTTGCTTTTCGGCCGCCCTCATCTGCCTTGAGGGCCACTACACCATCCCGCCCATGGGCCCTCAGACCGCCGCACGGGTCTCATCAATGATTGCCAAAACCCTCGAGAAGACTCACACCTTCAAGCACGTTAGGTAGGTGCCCTCAACGCCATGTCTTACTGTAGTTTCGTACCATCTCATTTTCCTAACAAGAACCAGGGAAACGCTGTCAAGAAATGTCGAGATATGGATCTGGTTGACCAAGATCTTTGGCGCCGCCATCCCCAGTCTCACCACACGCTCAGTTGGCCCGCTGTCGAGCCTCAACGATCCGGAGAAGGGTGTGACCCCTCAGGAGAGCACTGCTCTCATTGTGAAGAACCACCACAGTCTCAAAGACGACCTCTCCATCTTGAACAAGCTCATGCACATTGCGAGAAACCTGCTGGTCACATCAGAACCAGAGGTACCCCAGGACATCTGTGCCGCGGTTCACTTTGACCAGATGGTTTACCAGACCATCATCCTCTGTGTGAACGTCACGAGCAAGGGCTACGATGGCGAGATCTTGGACGAGTCTTCAAGGGCCAAGCTGAATGAGATCACCGACATGTGTAAGTCCCCCATGGCCTTCGGGTGAAGAATCGCCGCTCACGATCCACAGACAAGAAGCTCCTGGTCACGTCCCTTCAACAAGCCCACAACTGGACCGCCAAGAACGACCGCAACAAGATGTCGTTCTGGTACGACGTACTCTTTGACGAGGACGCGCAGCTCGACGACCCGCAAGAGGGCATGGGCGACGGCTCCGGCTTCCGCGTCGACATCGCCAAAACGGAGATCCAGCACTGGCTGGAGCGCAACTCGCGCATGTGCGAGACCGCCCGCAGACTCCTCACAGACTACTCCCAGAACAAGTCGCACAACCCCCCGGGCGTCCTCGCGCCCATCGCGCCCCTGGCGTGGAACTGGTTCCCCGAGGGCCAGGTCAAGGTCCGCGCCGACAACTACGAGGAGGGCGAAAAGGTCAATCCGCGGTGGGACCCCGACATCGAGGACAAGTTCGAGCAGGACCGCGCCTACTGCCGCGTATCCCGCGAGATCGACACCTGGTGGATGCGCGCGCGCGACGTAAACTACGACGGCTGGGCGGTCGCCATGCCCAACGTCGAGTTCGCCAAGACGAGGACGGAGCACTGCAAGAGCAACCTCCTCAACCGCTACACGCCCGTCATGCGCACCGAGGAGCACGAGGTCGTCGAGGTCGACGAGTCCGAACAGGACCTCGGCCCGGAAGAAGGTTCCGCGGAGGAGTACGCCGAGGGCTACGACGACATGATGGACGACGAGGACATTGACGACGACGAGTCGTACGGCGAGGGCCCCCTGACGGGCCTCCTGACCGAGATCCCCAACATCCTCGACCCGAAGCAGATCGAGGCCCTCCACATGATAGTCAAGTCCTGCATCCTCGACTCGGCGGGAACGGGCCTCACCCGCGCGGGCGAGAACCTCCAAAAGACGCGCTGCCGCATGTTCCTCGCCCTCGACTGCGGGAAGTCCCTCCTCCGCGAGATGCTCGTCTTCATCGCCGTCTGGGAAAAGGACGAGCAGTCCCTCATCTTCCAAATCACCTCGCAGCTCATCGAGGCCCTCCACCACTCGGCCCTCGTCCCGTACGCCTGGAACTCGCTGCGCATACCCAAGGACATCATCTCCCCCGCCCAGACCGTCCTCCTCCGCCTCGTCAACCACATCTTCCGCAGCCGCATCAGCAACCCGCCGCAAGACAAGAAGGACCAGGAGCGCGACGTCAAGCTCGTCATGTTCTTCTTCAGCTTCTTCCGCAGCCGCATCGTCCCCGAGTGCGTCGCCCTCATGCACCTCCAGGCCCAGATCCGCGAGGACAACGTCGACCCGGCCGAGTTCCCCGTCGACACCTGGGACATGGAGCGCGCCAAGGACGGCCTGGCGCAGTACCTCGACTTCCTGACGACCGCCTCCGAGATCGCCGAGTCGAGGAAGAAGCTCATCGAGTGGGAGGCCGTCTACGACCTCATCACCCTCCTCAACGGCCTCGAAGCCGGCGTCCCCAAGAAACCCCTCGTCGACGCCGTCCCCTCCCGCAACAGACCTCCCCCTCCCGCCGCAACAGCACCATCCCCGTCAGACCAACACTCCCAATCCTCCTCGCAACAACCCGGCGGCGGCACCCCCATCATCGAACGCCCCTACTCAACCACCGACTCCCTCCCTCCCTCCCCTCCCCCGCCCTCCCTCTCCGACCCAGCCCACAAATACCCCTGGTCCGGCATCAAGGGCCAAATCTTCACCATCCTCGCCACCCTCCTCCAACCGCCCCCCGGCCACTCCACCCCCGGGAACCCAGACGTACAAACCCAAATGGTGAACCACAACGGCATCGTGCCCCTCCTAAACTGCTGCGCCTACGACGACCACAACCCGTTCGCCAAAGAGCGCGTCACAATCTGCCTCAAATGGCTCCTCGACGGCTGCGAGGCCGCAAACAACTTCTTTCGCGAGCTCGTCAACCTCGCGCCCGCGCCCAACTTGCGGCCGCCCCCTGGCGGGACGACGGTGTCTACGATTCGTGTGGACGGGATCCAGGGGGAGGTTAAAGTGCAAGTGCGGTCCAATTCGGCGCCCGCTGGTGATGGAGAAGAAGGTGGCGGCGGGAAGCAGCATGTTCACGACCCGTATGGGTTGGCGGAGGGCGCGGCCAAGATGAATTTGAGGTCTAACCACAGCAGCGAGCCCTTTAGCGAGGACGATTTCATGTAGACGAGGATGATTTGGGAATGGTGTCTATCATTCAGGAATCGGTTCTTGGTGTTCAAAAAAAGGAATCCAATCATCCAAATGGGGCTATATACCACCGTCAAGAGAGGCGAAAGAGGATTCCAAAGGTTAATGTTTCGTTTTCTGTCTTTTCTATCACATGGTACGAAAACACAAGGCGAGCAAAGCAATCAAAAAAAGGACAGGTGAAAACACGATACAACTACATTCTACAACTAACGCACTTCAATTCCAAAAAGAGCAAGAAATACCAAGTCAAAATGGGAAACGGCCAAGGGAAGGGGGGGATGGGAAAGGTGGTTTTTGCCAAGTTCTTGTGTCCTGTGATCCATCAAAACTGCAAAAAAATTCCAACCTTCATTTCCATCAAAGACCAGCTTTCAAACATAAACCTCCCTCGCAGGCCGTTTCTTTTTATTTTCATTTCGAGAGATTGAAGGAAAGTGCGGTAACATTATGAGATACATTCTGGCCAAGTCAAGTTGAAAGCCAAACAAGCCAAACCACCGTGTTTTCCTTCTTTTTGTCGATTTAATCTTGCTGATAGGAAATAAACATTACAAAGCAGTGTCAGAATAATCCAAGCCGGTGGAAACAAGAGCCTAGAGAGGGTGGGGAGAGGTGCAACAGAGGAGAGTGCAAGCGAGAAGAAAAGGGGTAGATCACGGTAAAGGTAGCCTTCTTCCGCCCCTATAGTCCGGAACGATGGAACCCACAGTGTATAGCACCCTGATATGGAACAGACTCCCGACGCTCCGGCCTCACCGGACGCTGCGGAGCCGGAGCCAAAAGGCGCGTCGGCATCATTCGAGGATCCGCAGCCGACTGTTGTCGGTGGTAGTGCTGCTGCTGTTGCTGCTGACGATACTGCTCGGGATGAATGACGGTTGTGTAAGCCTGCGGACGATGACTGCCCTGCGCAGATAGCGCCTCCGTCCCAGACATCTGGAAGAACGAGTCTCCGCTCAGATCCGCGGGAGGGCTGGGGAGAGCAGCCTGATCCCACGGCGAGGATATGCTCCGCGGCACCTGGTTATCCCAGGACTGACGCTGTCGATGGTGCTGCTCCAGCTGCTGGTGATGATGTTGCTGCTGCTGGGTATACTGTTGATGCAAAACAGGCTGGCCCTGACTCTGACTCTGGCTCTGACCCACGTACGTGTACTGATGGCCTCCATACGACTGGCTGACGTCCATGTCGTCAAGCCTACCGCCGCCGTTGTCCATCTCGGACTCGGGGCTCATGCTGCCGCTGCTACTGCCGTAGCTCTGCGGGCTCATTGGGTAAGTCTCCTGGACGATGACGACGGCAGCGGCAGCAGCAGCAGCGGAAGGGGTGTACTGCTGCTGTTCGGGGTACTGCTGGTAGTCGCGGCTCTGACGGCGGGCGGTACGCTTCTTGCAGTTATACTTTGACAGGTCCCACTGGTCAAAGTGCTGGCGGTATGATCTTGTCCTGGTGGTTGGGGTTAGAGATGTTAGCAAGTTTTGCTTCTGGTGTCTATTCCTCGTATTCGACTGGAAGATGTTGTAAGGGCTATTTGAGGATCTCTGTCATCCCCCATGGGTAAAGTGCCATTGAAACAGGACTCGACGGCCAGGATGGAGAGGTGAAGTAGTCATCGTATCAGAGCCAACTTCCGCCCTATGGGTTGCCGAGAAAGGAGGGGTTCCGTAGGGTCCGAGAAAGTTCAAGATGTATCCAACCGGCTTGGAAAGAAAAGAGGGAAAAGAAAACTGGTTAGACTGACGAGGCCTTGAAGTTGTAGTCCTGCTGCATAATCTCCCGGACCTCATCCAGGGTACGATTTTCCTTGATGTAGAGCCTCGCGATAACGTCCTTGTGCTCTTTCCAAGCTTTCGTCATTGTCGTTGGCTTGGACGAAACTCTGGGGATGAGGAACGAAGCGGGATAGAGAGTCTTGTGATAGAAAAGGGCGGGCGCTACTACGGAGTCATTGGAGGAGGAAGATCAGGGCTGGAGAGACCGCGATGAGAGGCCAAGCGGTGAGCTTCATTGAAGTATGATAGGATGGACGATTCCAGGGTGTTTCTGATAGACGGTAGTGCTTTCGCCCCGAGGGAATGGGAAGATAGCTATACAGGCTGTATATAGACAGGTCACGATGGGATAAGGCTGGCTGCTGCCTTTCGTAGGATACTATAATCGCAGTGTAGGGACATCGCCATCGGCGTTTCTTGTCCAGGGCTGACGGACAGGCACTAGAACGCTTCTTTCCCTCGCTCACCTCTGCCTTGAAGAAAGCGGACACTTGTTCCGGTTCCCAGGACTTCTGCACCTTGTACCGTAGGTGCATCAAGGTGCAACTTGCCCTTCGGAGAGTCTTCGTTCCCCCCTGGCAAGAAAGACAACACATTCTATGACCGATAGCATGGCCATCGTGGAGAATCATGATGACGGGACGGGGCGTAAGTCTGCCTTTCTCTAAGCGGCGTGCAGCTCCAAGGGAGCAAGGTGGTGGAGGGGGAGAAGGCTAAGCCCGCAACGTAAGGGGTGTCCTGTCTTGTGCCACACCACCCCATGAGCAGACCTTCACCGAACTTTCAGCGAAGGTGTGCGACGTTTGCCTACACTCCGCAGATCCCCCCTTGCGCAAAAGTGCAAAGAGTCTTCATTTTTTTTTTTGTTTTTTTTTGACAGCTTGGTGGCTGAACTACCTACCGATAAGTATGGTGAGCGCTTTTTCTTCAGTTGTACCTTTGACTCAATACGCTGGCCGCATTCCTCGGCAGACGACCACAGCGAGGTGTGCGCCAAATACTGAATCAAATATGTCGCCGGTGTCGACAGCCTAAGACGCGGGAGCGTTCTGCACTTATAAATAGGGCTCGGCGATGAGGTGCAGACATCCACGCGGTATCGATGGCGGTATGGGCGCCTTGTCTTGGAGTGGAAGAGGGTGGTGAGGCACAGCCTGCGCCAAGGCAGACATCCTACTGGCCAGCTCCAACTCGATCTTCTAGTCACTGTGGTTAATCCAAGGGAATCAGACTCGATCAAGGTGACTGTAAATGAACTCGGAATCGGACAGGAGTCAACGATCATAATTGTTGTTTGATTAGGGCTCGCTATATTATATAACCATAAATCACAATGGTATCCTCCAAGTGCGTGTGCTGGAAAGGGCCGCAAAAAAGCAACGGGGATGTAAGGCTGTGATGTTGCGCATAAGTGATGTAACCAATCAGGTGTAGTGGTGTGGTCAAGTCGAAGTCATATGAGGTGCGATTCCGCCCTAGAAGACTAAACAACAAGGCAACCAGTGGTGCGCAAGTCGATGAGTCGCCCTTAGCAGTCGCCTCACTTTATTGAGGAAAATAGGGCTGTCGAAAGGACTCTGCTCGAGGTATCGGACTAGGTCTGCAAGTGTAGGGATCTCACAAGCTGAGGGTGTCGTGCGAATCCTTAGATCTTCTTCTCGTCAACAGGCGCTGTTGCGGCTGGAGCAGCCGCGGGTGCAGCCGCCGCGCTGGAGGATGGGCCGTCGACCGGGCTCATGAGCTCTGGGCTCGCGGTAGGGTCGTGACCAGTAACACCGGCCTCTTGTGCTGAGTGGCCGGACTGGGTGGTTGCGGCTGGTGCGATGGAAGGCATCTTCTCGTCCTGGGCAACGACGGGCGAGGTAGGCGTGGAGTTGGGCTCCGCAGGCCCGGTGGCTCCCGCAACGTTCTTGATAACCTCGAACCACTTTTGCGCCTCATCGGGGGTGTGGGCCTGGAAAGCCAACTCGGACGATCCAGTGAGCTTCGAGCTAATAGACTTGCTCTTATCCTTGCCCTTGACGTTGAACTTGTTTCCGTTGGGAAGCCCAATAACAGCGTCTGGCAGATAGATGGAAAGCTCTGGCTTGGGGTCAGAGCGAGTGTTATCATTATCCTTGAACTCGTGCAAGAACTTGGTCGGGGTAACAACGTAGTAGCCGGTAGAGTAGCCCCAGGAAAGCTTGTTACGCGACTTGCGTTCCAGGGAACCCTCAATGAGAGGCTTCACAGAGGTGTGGTCCATGTTGGGGAAGTTGATGGCCTCGACAGAGCGCGGGGGGTCATTGGGGTTGACCAAGCGATCGCCGCTACGGGTCACGAAGCCGTTCCACTCGAAATCACCCGGGACTCTCTGGATAGCACCCAGCATGTCAGAGTAGAGAGCGCGAGTCTTCTCGGCCTGGCCACCGGTCAGCTGGATGAATTGCTCCATCGCCTGCTGAACAACTTCGATAACATGTGCCTCGAAATCCTTGAAGTTGTTCTGAACAGCAATCAGGTCGTTGCGGTTGTTGTTCTCCTCGAGAACCTGCTTGTGCAATCTGTGAAGGACTCCACGGTTGACGACGTAAGGATCGTCAGTTCCGTGCATCTTGCCGCCAGCGGACTCGAAGGAGGCGGTCTGGGAGCCGAGAAGCTCAATGTGCTTCTGCGTGGTGTTGCGAGCCTTCTCGACCTCCTTGGCACCCTTCTGGGCACCGTGTGCCAGCTCCTTGCCCTTGTGCTTGATCTCCTTGTGCAGGCGTTCGAGGACCGGGAGGATGGAGCCCTTGATGGTCTTCTCCGTCTCGAGATTGGTGTTAATAATCGCCTGAGTGTTGGAGCGCATGTTCTCGAAGTAGGCTGCAATGCCGCCAAGGCTTTGGTCGAAGTGGTGGCCCTCCTTCAAGGGATGCGAGATGGTCTTGAGAGCCTTTTCGTACTCCTTGGACTGGGCTTTGTGGATCTTCTCGACGGCTCCGATATAGTCCTCAAGGTATCCAACGGAATGTTTCCATGCTTGTAGTCGCTCCGCGAGGAGGCCAGCGGTCTGAATGCAGCTGTTAGCATGTTTCATTGTGAAGGTCTAGGTGGTTTTTGTAGAGCTCAGAAGCGTTAGGTATTGGGCGCCAAATGGTCCATACTACAACGCCTCGACTATTTGAAGCTGAGCGAAATGACTGATTCACGTACGCTGGTGGGATCGACTTCGGGAACAGCATCGTCGCTAAGGACAGAGTTGTTGGTCATGATGGTCCCCGACCTCTGGGGGAGGTCCTTGGTGTCGGCCATGGTCGTGATGTGCAAGATCGGGTTGCGCTCGAATGAGGAGTATCGTGAATACTACTAGGTGATGTGTCGACGGTATGTCGTGGGTTGTTTCTTGGGAACGTTCTTCCAAGGATGTCTAGCAAGGTGGGAGAACAAATGCAGTGAACCACATGGAAAGGGAAAAGGGCAAAAGAGGTTATATTTGACGGACATTACATGTGTCCCGTCCCTCTCCTCGATCGCCCATTCCCCGCCGCCGCCGCCAGTGACAGCTGGTAATTAAAACCCGCCCAAGCTCCTGCACCAAGACCAGGCCGAATGACGTTCTCCACCAAGCGGCCAGCGCAATCTTCCTGGTCTTAGCGGCCCCTGGCTGGGACTGCACCTGCAGTGCTGCACCGAGATTTGCTTGTCGCATACAAGCACGACCCTCTTGCTGGCCCCAAATCATTAAATGGCCCCAAAGGGTTGTCCAGAGTGGGGTCGGTCTGGACCACCCCCTGTGACGATCTCGACATTTTCCTTCCCAAGGGACAAATCCTCTCACTTCCTTTGTTACTCCTGCCTTCAGCTGAGTTCCATATTGAGCTGACAGTCGACACTGTCACGGCTATGGTGCCACCAAGACACCTCGTCGACCCAACCTTACCACGCTGAACTCCTCAAGTGCTCCCCCTCTCAGCTGGTCCGGGGGTAGAAAGCACCTTACTGCATAGTAGGTGTCCGTCTTGCATCGTCACATCCGCTAGACGGGAGGCCCATGAGTGATTTGGGGGCTTTTTATGACGTCAACAAGTCCCTTAGTTTCCCAGCGCACGATGGCGCTAACTGAGATGAGACGAATGCCCTGCTGTCTCGTTACTATCGTCTCACGTTAGCACATACACACAAATCCCACGTAACGACTAACACGCGTCTCGACTTGACAGCAAATTCCACACCACCAGGATATCCCTCCTAGACGCAAATAAGCTTTCCCTCCTTCCGTCCAGCGAACGTTGATGCCGCAGGTGACGGCCGCGATGACATGATAAAACAGGGCCACCACCTGAGGTGCGCATACCCGACAGGCTGGCATTGGGCAGACATCAAAGGGTTCAAATGATGACGCCCATTGGTTCGGTCGTCTGAGTGCAACGCAAGAGAGGGTTCAGATGCCAGGGTTTTCTCGTCGGAGTCCATTCCTTGTGGTTGTGTTACCATCCTCCGTTCTGCCGATACTGAGTAAGCCATCGCCTGTTTGTATTATCAGAAGAGCAGACAACCGGTTCACGATACAGGTAGCAGAAGATGACTGCTAGGTATCTAGGAGCATTAAAATTCCACCAAACGCATCGACATGCCGCAGTCTTCATTACCAGCATGGTCAGTTTCAGCAATGGAACAAGGCCCCGTTTAGATCGCTAGTGAACTCATGCTTGCTAACCAGGTTCCGTATGCCTCGCACCATCCACATGCTTCCCGCACTCCCCCACGCTCTCAGATATCTACCTGACAACTTACCGCCATCACGTCAAGCCATGACTTCGGTACTATGAAAAGATGATGCCATCGTCACCACATCCAGCATCCCACCTCGGTCTCACCGCGCCACAGCCACAACAACCCTGAAACTTTACCTCCCCCCAAAAGCATCCAGACACCTGGGAACCAGGTACCGAAAGGGGTGAAATTGTACACCCAGCACCCCAGATATGAACAACGTGATACCCGGTGACCCCTCGGCATGTTCGCTTTAGGCTAAGTTAGGTGGTTGGCTGTAACCCCTCCCCCTCCATTTCGAACTTCTCTCTTATCGGGGCGTCCGACATCGGCCGTGAGGCCAGCCACACCCACCGCCGCCGCACCGGAAGACCCCCCACAACGCCGTGGCCGCCACCACAACACTCTCGGCATTACGAGCGTGTCCTCCGTTGAATATGTCAAGGGCGCTCCATCGTCGGGATCCGGTGTAGGTGGCGGACAACCAGTCAAGGAATGGTAAATGTTGCCGTCGTCGTGGTAACTGTACCCCGCGTACCCATTTGGATCACTTCACTCTGCAGCTTTGCACAATATATTGAGAAAATCGAGTATTGACTTTTTTGTCATCTTTGGTATCTCGCAATCGACACGCCGCGCTCTAAGCGGTGGGTATATCGTACATCCCTATTTGCCTTTCCCAGTATCGCCCTAGTGGTAGATCCCATGAACTATTAGACCGATCCCTATACTTTGTGTGTGTCCAAGCAGCCGATGAGTCCTGATGCCTCCAAGGCGCAAATCTATATCGTGTAAAAATCTCAAAAGACCAGTCCCATGGGAAAGTATCCCATTTTCACCCATCAACGCCGATGCCATGCCCGAAACAATGGGTGCCGCCCTCTCTATAGTCGTAATATAATCAAGTGAGTATGGTGTGAATTATCTCCGCATAGTAGCCTTAGTAAACTCTCTCCCGTCCCTGGATGAGATGGATTCGGCGATCATCACCGCCGCCCTGCACAGCCTGGAGCAGGTTGCTCATGCTCTGAGGGCGATGCCATGAACGGTGCGAACCACCTGGGGTAGTCGGCTCGCTGCCGCCACCTTCATGCTCAGGGATCATGCCAAGCGGGTCTGCAACAGGAGCCTCGCTCGCAGGAGGCGTGTTTGGGGCGCTCATGGCAGAGAAGTAGTCGGGGAGCGCGTCACTACTCGGGCCCCGCCGAAGGGGAGTCTTGACAGCCGTTGTGTAACTAGGCACCTTGCTCAAGGTAGCCATGTCAGGGAAGTCGAGGTGCTCAGGCGAGTTGCGTCCCGAGGAGTGCGAGTTGGGATGTTCCTCGGCACTGTTGTGGCGGGTCAAAGCTGCCGATTGTGATTGTGAGTTCTCTCCCGTGGGAACAGATGTCGGGGCTGCGACGTCCTCCGTGATGGCGTTCAATGAGTTGAACGAGGTGTTGCGGTTCGTGGGATCGAGGGATACGTTTTGCAGGCGATGCGACAGTGCCGCGGGAGCAACACCATGGCCGTTCATCATGGCGAGAGAAGCAAGGTTCTCTGACGAGCCGGCGCGCGATTGGGCGTAGAAAGGACTGCTGAAGCCAGACTGTATAGCTGGGGTCTGGAAGCCGCTCATGTCGACGTCTTCGTAGAGTTGATCGAGGACATGCTCGCCGTAGCCGGGGGGTGCGATACGGGTGACTTCGGCCTGAGCAGGCGCGCCAGGAGCTTGGTCGACGAGAACGCCATGCTCGTCAAGGGGCATATTGGGAGAGATGAAGATGGAGACGGGGAGAGTGGCTCGGAGCTAGGAATTGTCAGTTTTGCGAAGCCATCACAGAGCGAAGTCACAGCGGCTCACCTCTGAAATGTGACCATCGGGGTTCTTGAGGGCGACAACAAGCTTGAGTTTGTGTCGGACCTTGATACCGTTGTGGTTGAGATCCTGGACACACTGTCGCAGTCTCTTGGGAAGGTTCAGCTTCTTCTCAACCATCCACCCCTCTTGGCCGGTGTCTTCGATCGTATCGTGCCAGTGCTCATCGCGCTCGACGTCGAACTTCCAGTTGGAGACTTCTCTTTCTGTCCTGTGTTCCTTGAAAACGTTGCCCGTGGGACCCTGCAGTGTGCACTCTCGGATTTCCAACATCTTAACTGAAATCTCCCCCATTTCGAGGCCCTTGAGAAGGGGTGTAAATCGCATCTGTAGTGGTACCGTGGCACCGAAGACGACAGCCTTTTGCGGGATGATAATGGAGTAGTCGACTTTGTTCGGCCAGATGTTCTCGACGCTCATGGCGTGGAGGAACTCGAGGGCGGCGGGTTCGAGGGTGCGGATAATGCGCAGCGCCTTGTAAGCGTGCAGATCGTAGGCGAGCTTGCCGCGGGCGACGGTGGCCTTGAGCTTGTAGGTGATGCTCGCTTCGGGGATGCCTTCGACGCTCTCGGCGGTGTTGCCGGGCAGTGTGTACTCAAAGGGCCACTCATAGTTGCCGGCCGGCAAGATGGTGTTCTTGCCACCAGTGCCGCCGACAAACGGAGCCCAGCGATGTTGGAGCAGTGTGGTGGTCTTGTCGACTTTTTGGCTGGAGACGCCAGAAGCGGCGGTTTTGGAGTAATCCCACCTATTCAGAGCGCAAGTCAGTTGGCTGATCTGCAGCAAGTCGAACCGGAAATAAGGAAGGCCTCCTACGTTAATCGGTGGGTGCCAGTCAGTCGCAGGTGGACATCTTCGATTTTGAGCGGCGTGGGCAAGCAGAGCACCACGACGCCCTTGAGGATCTGACCGGCAGATTCGTCCTCTCCTCCGCGAAATACGATAAAATCATTGTCTAGTCTGTAGGGTGTCAGACGTCAGCGGGGAGGCCCTTCACAAAACGGGACTAACAAAGAGTCACCGCCGGAAAATAGAAATTGGAGAGGGAGAGAGGAAAGAAACAGCGGGATTTGGAGACGTGGGACAGGAGGGCATACCTGATTTCAAAAAGCGAAGCGGCATGCTTGCCTGTGACGGTTGAGAATGGATTGAATGACGGCATCTTCAAAGGTTGGGTGTGACATGAACCAAGCGGTATGCCTGGGTAAGAAGAAACAGCCTAAACATCTGGGAAGGAGAGGTCTGGAGACGAGCTTGTATTTATCGACGGAGCATCCTTTCTGGGTACGAAGTACTTGGGACATTCGTCAGATCAAAGGTAAAGGTGGGCGTAGGCGTGGGCAAGCGACCAAGCGCAACAAGCAAAAAGCTCGCGCCTTTACCTCACAAACGGGCAGCACACCCACGTCGATTTGCAAAAGCGTGGGAAGTGGAAGCCGAAAATCGAAACCCACGCCCGTCATCCACCACGGCCACGCCCCTGCCCCTCGGCGGGTTCTCGCTCTTGGTGGGATAGGTGGGGCATCCTTGATTCGGCAGCAAAAAAAAAGATTGATAGATGAGGTGGGTGTGAGCCCGGGAGGTGTGCGAAGAGACGAGTTCCTTGTTCAGGGTCCCCATGGACCTTGTGGACGGAGAGAGGATAAGGAGAACCCACGCAGTAAGGCAAGGAAGAGAGGAAAAGTACGGGTACGTACACTACGGATACAGGCGCAGGAAGGATGAATTCCGTCGATTTGCTGGCTTTCAGGAGGATGGATGATGAGGGTCAGCGGCAGCCACCGGGCAAGGAGGACGGCCCAAGACGGAGCCGGGGTGTGTTGTGTTGCCCATCCAGATGGGCCATGGCGAAGAAACGAGGTGCAGCAGGGCTGGGTCGATGCGCCAGAGAGACCCAGAGGGAAGGCGAGAATGAGGTAAGGTACGGATGGTCAGTGGAGCGTGCACGCTGAGCCTGGGTGTTCCGCTTGCTTCCTGCTGTCACATAATTAAGGTACCTACGAAAAGGTCCAGTGTATCCTATAGGTACCCACGTACCCTTTTCCACGCGGGAGAGAACACCGACTTGACACCGACTGACGGAAGGGCTGTGGCTGTCGCTGTCAGATGGGAATTCAACAGCGACTCACTCAAGCACTACGTAGAGGCCGGGTGTGTATCTGCGCTCTGGTCTGTGCATATCGTTCCGTATCTGCTGCTTGGTGCCGCGCGTGGTGTCGGGAACCAAGACATGGGTTTGGCGGCGATGGTGCCCTGCCGCTGGTGGATGAGTCCACGAACAAGTGGGATGAATTTCCTCTTCCTCTTCCTCTTGCGGCTTTTGCCTCAAACGACGAAGAGGGGCGTGGGTGAATCATGGTCAGTCTCTCGGTCAAACCAAGCATCTGAACCATCTACACCTTTTAGCGCAAAAAAAAAGTCATGACGAGAGCACGCGGCATCTATGCGCGCTCTTCGCAGTGTTTCCGTGCCTGACTATGATACACTGATGAACGGGGGTATCATCTCATCAGCCATCCAAACTAGAAGCGGCCTATCTAAGGCTATCTGGAGCGACGGTGAACCGATGGCGCGTTTTGGCAGAGATGCGTGGTGCGGCTACTGACGCTGATGCCGATGCTGGTGAGTCTGAGTTTGAGCCTGGGCCTGTTGTCTGACTCTCATCATCGCACACCATCGTTATCTCTTATCCCTTTACCAGACTCAGCAATCAGCACCCTTCAGAGTTAGGATGGGCTTGAGCCTAGAGGGAGAGCGGCTGTGGGTTTGCTGATTTTGGTGTGGTGGATTGTTTGGCCGGCTTGGCAGCCCCCATGGACTGGACAGTGCAGGCAGGCTGTGGTCAGAAAATACCTGCTTTCGTACCTCCGTACCCAGTTGTGTGCCTCGTAACGCTGAACATCTCATCTGGGCTTCATCGTGTAAACGGAGGCTCGAATCATCTTCAAGTCGTGGTATTCTACCTCACGGAGAGCCCGGCCTGCAGTTTTCGGGACTCATGTGGCCATCCGAGGCAGGGTCGTCTGTTCAAAAAACCGGAATTTACCCAAAGTGCGACTCTCTGAAATTGGCGAGCCAAACTGGCGACGGAGAAAATGAATGACGGGCAGAAAGATATCCGTAGCTAAGGGGAAAAGCAAGCCAAATTGAAACACATGGTTCGAGCGCCTGCACTTGCACTTTCAGGTCCGCGGGTGGTTGCTCCTGCTCGAAATGCGCCCGGCTTAAAGGTACTGCGACCGACACGTTATTCAGGCGCAACCTCACGTACCTACCTGTCAAGTCCCGTCTTCCCAGGGACATAGACCACAAAGGACACCTGCTGCTGCATGCAATTAAGGTGTCCGCGATACCTCACAGGTACAGCTAAACATCTGCCCATTCGATTGCACATGGAAAGATAAGTCTCCGATGCGCCTCGCTCCATCAGATGGAAGCTCCGACGGGCGGCGCATGTGCCCGCCGTGAAGGTGTCTTTGCAGCGACGCCTTCTCAAGGCGGTGCCGAGGTCTACCTTGCCTTGACTACCTACGGATAGGTATTGTCTACGATGCAAAGACGGTATCGAGAGAAGTGACCGAAGCTAATTATGACCAAGGCGTGGAAGGGCACCTAGGCTTCGGCAACCAACATGAATACCGCCGGGCAGACAAAGGGCCTCGAATCCTCCAACAATGAGATACCTTAGCTAAGGCAAAGCTTAGGTTCACCAAAAGATACATCCAAACATCTACAGACGGTATTGCCGCCCGGGCGCCGTTCATCTGGACGGATAAGGCGACGGATTGCCGAAAAAAGACTGCCACACCGACGCCACTGATTGGCCCCTGCATGAATCGTGCGATAGACGTCGGTTGGTTGGGTGGAATGGAAGCTCAGATGGAAGCTGTGGGTCCCTTCCTCGTTCCCTGCGCGCCTGCCCGTCACTCTGAGTCTCTGCCCCTTCTTTCTTTGGTATGCCGCCTGGCACCTGCTGCGGAGTACACTACGCTGTGCGGCGTGCCTGCCACCTTGATTGCCGCCACACCTTCCCACCTCCTAAAGTGACGGCACCCGGTGAGAATCTTGTAAGACGTCCCCTGGCAAGAATTACGATAGACGCCCGTTTTTGAAAACTCGCTCGAGGCAACAAAACTGAGTGGAATGGCCAGCGTGGTGGGTTCTGGCGTGGGATGTTCAATCTGCAAAGTCCTGGGTCCAGCATCTGCCCTGGTCAACCAATCGCCAACCACCACCTTACCCAAACTGCAAAGCGGTCTTCCCTCCGTTCGTTACGGAAAGCTGCAACCCGCGTGGTACTTGTCTCCTTGATCGGGCTCTACTGTATTTGCATGGAAATTACTACGTTGACTGATACACGCTTCTGTAGTGTGTTGGTTTGCACCCAATATCTCATATCGAATATCGACCGTCTTTCATCGCCAATGCAACTAAGACGCAGCCTAGGCTAGCAACGATACGCCAGTAGACCGCCTCGAAAACACCATCGTCACCAATTGTGGCTTTGGCAACCATCTCGTCCACCTGCAAGACACCCAAGGAGCCAAGACCTATCCGCTGGACTCTATCGTCGTGATACATGGGGGGTTTCTCGCATCCATCATCTTCAGCTGCCAGTCTCGACCGAGGCCATTGCCCGTCATTCCAACAGGCCACGCCTCTTGTGGCCTTGTACGGGCAAGATTGGCGACCCCCACACCCGCTATCGAAGATGCGCAGGGCCAAATCCTGCTGGCTGACGTTGAAGCTTCCAACAAAGATCGTCTCTCAGATGCAGTCACTGGTCATAAACATCATTCATCATGAGACTCTTCTATTAGAGCACGGCGGGGTACATAGTACTTGCATCTGAGCGGCAGAGGCTTGGATCATGATCAGCCATTGCTTGTTTCAAGCATGTACAACATCGGAGGTCTCAAAATGGAAAGAAAAAAGACAGGACGACCGCTGTGGCCATATCTGGGTTACCCCCACCGTAACCTTGAGTGCACCTGACGGATAGAATCTCACGATGTTGTCAAAACGGGAAATGGATGTGCTCGGGGCACCCAGTGCCCCAAGTCACACGGGGAACCAGCACTTCGCATCCCACAGCTCTCCGATTCTGCACCTCACGACCGACTTGGACGTCTCGCATCATGCTTAATGGGTGACGGTTGCGCTTGAGGCCATGACCTCTCCGTATTGGCATCTGCAGACCTGCGGGCAGCCGATGCAAGTCAAATTGTCCAGCTCCTCTGACGGGCCCGTTTGAATGGGTAGGTCTGCCGCATGCAGCACCACATGCAGCATTCTCAGCAGACAAAGAGCTTCCAGGCCGTCCAAATCATACGCCCTGTCGACCTGGCCTGGGCATCACGTTCCCACTGTCCCATCATCCATCAAACTCCCGTCCACTGAACCGACGACGGCCCTCATTGTTCCTGAACCCCTGCCAGACTCTGGTCCGCTGCTTGGAAGATCGCCGCCAGGAGAGAGGCGGAAGCGCTCTGGCACCTGGGCCCGGACCTGGACCGAGCCCTGCTATGGGCATACCCATCTGGGCTCTGAGGGTTCGGTGAAATCTCCACCGATAAGCACCAGGCCTTGATTGCTCTAGCCAGGAATGCTCCCTGCTCGTTCCAGCTTGAAGCGAAGAAGCGAAAAGCGACTCCTGAGCCCTGAGACCTGAGTTCTGAGAAACCGGATCCTGGCCAGAGGGCTCCGAGTCTCTGCGCCTCAAGTCCCGGTCTATCAACCGACAATGGCCGCGGTTACAGCGCTTCCGCTGCCACTTAATCCTGCATGAGGAAACATATGAACCAGAGACAGAAATCAATCCATTACCATACGATCATTCGGCCAGCACCGCCCGCAGTACGACTCTTCTCCATTTGCGAGGGCTTGAACCCCCCTAGGGCTCAGGCAAAGCCTAGGACCAAGAGAAAAAAAAAAACAAAGAGTGCCAGTCTTCCAGAAGAATGGACCTCTCACCGACTCGATCTCGAGTGGATTCCTCGCTGAAATTTTGACAATGGCGCCTTCAACCCTGCTTTTTCTCCGACGCGATTGCGACTTTTCCCTCACCCTTCCCACGGGTGGCTGGCATCCAATAAGCGCAGCGCTAGGAAGAATGACTCCGAGATAACGACAAATTACACTAAGCCGCAAAGTCACCGTGCAGCGGTCCGAAGCCGCGCCGAACCCGGACCTACGCCGAATCGAAAGCTTCAAGATACGGGCGGCGGGCGCGAGTTTCGGTCTTTGTGAACGGCGCAGCCATGATCCATCTCGCAATCGCACATCGGCCGGCAAGTTCCTGCGAAGCTGCATTGTATCTCAAGCAATATTTGAGTTAGACTTCCTTGGTGGCGTCTGGACACATGCTTGCCGACGTTCGAGTCGGTATTGTGTCACCAACGAAGTTCAAGCTCCGACTCTAAGAGCTGCAGCCACTTGCCGCCGTTTTGAAGCTTTCTTGATTTCGTCACTTTTCCACACACAAAGCTACAAAGTAGATGGTTGCTTGTCACATACGCAAGCGACAGCGCAAAACCTTTCGCTGTTCCAATCGCAGCCCTCAAAGCTTTGGATCCCACCTCGATTTACGCATTTCTTCGACATCTGAACATATCCCAGTCAGATTGTCCGGTGAAGCTGCACTGAGGGCGGATAACTAGCAGAAGCGAGGTCAAGGCTCCTCAAGCCATTACCCACCAAGGCTCCGCCTACGTTGTCCCGCCAAGCTAAGGTACGCTACAGAAGGGCCGCATCTTGCAAGGGACCAAGGTATCCGTACGGATACAAGGTCAAGATCCAAATAATTCACGATGCCACGATGCGGAACTTGCACGTCGCCTTGATGAGTACGTAGGATTGGCGCCTCAACGGCTCAGCTCGCTCGCTGCCGCAGATGGCATCCGCAGTCTACAGCCCGCGGGCCCCCGCCCAATCGACTGGCCTTGTGCAAAGATAGCATCATGCCTCCTCCTGGGCCTGATGTCAGATCACCCTAGGGCCCCACTGATATCAACATGACATCTCTTTCGTACGTCTCTTGGTCCCTGGCTTCGTCTCGTCTGGGCCGTTCTGTCTCGCCCCAGTGCACATCATGGCCTGAGCATCGTTCATTGCTCATCTTCGCTTGCAAAATCGAATGAGAACCGTCGGAACTGAGCGGGTCGTCCAGACATGTTCAACTGCAGCGGTTGTGCGTTCTCCCGTCTTGGTAAATTGCTGCACATCGCAACAGATGTGTACGAGAGGCTCGCTGCGTCGCTGAACGTGGTCATATCACCAAACAGGCCCATCGTTTCAACAATGTTGAACTGGGCAAGATCCATCTCGGGCACCAAGCCAGGTTGAGTCACGAAGCTTGGCCCCATCTCAAAATCTCGCCAACTACCGCCGCCTGCGCATATCCACTCTCCGAAATCTCTCACCTTCGGCCCTTTGCAGCGGTGAAAAAAAGGAGGGGCCACGCCGCACCTCTAATACATTCCTGGGCTTCCTGGGATGGAAACCTTGATACCGCACCCTTCCTGTAGCAGTATAGACTACATACAGACCGGCTTCGACCTGTAGGACCTTCACTTTGAACCACGATTGTGGGACTCGTCCTCAGCCTTGCTTCCTGGCTCCCGAGTTCCCTAGGCACGCTAGGGTAAACTCCTTGCTATGCAGGTGCACACAAACCGCTCAGTGTGGGCCGTCTACCCGTTATCTGCGCGGCGCGCCAACGCCTTGTCACTACAGAGGGGCGTGAAGGTTTGAAGCTTCAATGATCGAAGCTTGCGGCGACATAGGGAAAATTTTCCAACAGTGCTCTGCATCCATACACGTGGATCTCCCGATACGCCCGCATGCATCTCAGACACACATTGCGGCGATACTACTGCACATTAAAACACTTTGCGGCTGCACCGCTCAAAAAGCCTCATCAAAGTCTCGTTGGACGACGAGTAAGAGCCTCAGCATCTACCCTGCTTCTATGGCGCCGCGTGTCGAGGCCGCCATTCACCACCAACAACATGTGAAAAAGGCTCCGCCAGGTTTCGCTCAACGAGGTGTTTTTCTTCGTGTTACGGATACGGATACCACGACACCCATTCTTACTCGTCTTTGACCTGTAGCAGACTCCCAGGAACCTATCGCATATCAAATTAACAGTGGGGACATCGGGAATTTCCATTCCCTGCTTTCTGACAAGCAAAAAATGGTCAATGATCCATGACTTTATTGAAGGAGGGGTCCCGTTTCGATTCGTCCTTGAACAATATGGACGCCGTTCCAGAAGCATGTGCTATCTACCTTTCCCGGGTCAGGAACGAGACGACGTAGCCCAGGCATCAATGACCCTGCAAGTCTGCGCCGGTAACCGTTCGACTTTTCGTCCCGACTTCTTTTCGTCGAGCGTGGATCGGGAACTTGATAGACTCTTTTTTTTCCTGGGCCGGGTTTCCTCTCCCGCTCTCCCGTTTCTCTGTCTCTGATGTTTCACTGGGTGCCTGGGCCCTGCAATATTTGGCGGCTGAGCCAAGCTTGGATTGCGTTTGTTCCCGCTATCCACTACTACATGCAGACGTACCCATTTTGTTGCCATTTCCATCAAACATGGCTGGCTGGGCGTGGCGTCGAGCGTGGTGGAGCCCCCACGCACTCTCTCCCACCGTAGTGTGTTCGTACACCACGCGCCGCCGTGCGACAACCAACGGATTGTCAACGAACCGATGTCGCAGAGATACACACAGCGTCAATTGTGGCTGGTAACTTGTAAGGAGGGCCCCCAATGGAACACTAGGGCCAAGGGGGTCCATCGACGCTCTCGACCGATGTACAGAAGCCTAGAGCCCACTATTATACTACGGAGCCGCATCTTTGATCTCGCTGCCAGTGCTGCCAATGCAGCTTTGTGTCTCGAGAGTGGCGCATCCTTTTCACAGTGGGAACTCCTGGACATCTTTGGGGATCCTCAAATCACATGCAGATCGCGTCACGTCATGATCATCTCGAAACCCTCATGATGGAAACGCACATCAACAGAGCATTGAGGCAAAAACCGAAAAGAGAGTTGAAAAGATGACATCTTTTGACACATGATCCTGCAGTTGGACATGGATGGTTTGATTGGAATTGAGCCAAAAAGCACTTTTGGAAAAGAATTATGGACAAAGCCCCCGCGTAGAGGGGTGATGCATCGGCTGACATGATTTCTACACCTCGACTCCTCCAATATCTGCAACGAAACGAAAAACAAAAGGGTAGCCAACTCATTATCATTCCACCAAAAGACGAGTATGCGGCTAAGATGGTTGAGAGGCACCCTCTGTCGGCACCGGGGCATCAGTCGGCCTATTCCATGTTCTGATATGGCCTTTTGGGGGTTGACATGTTAGCATGTGTCCGTTGAGGCTTGTAACACCTCGGTGCGAGGGCCAATGGCTTACCGTTCTTGCAACTTGTGATGATGGCTTCTTCTGTGAATTCCAGCCAGCACAGAGGATGGGTATCAACTGCCTTGGACTATTTGTCGATATTGTTAGCATCCTCGAGAAGGAAAAAAAGTTGACAAGATGTAGAATTTCATGTGGAAGAGAGGAACCGAGGCAACATACAGAAACAGGAGGTAGCATGGCGATCCTCGCACGAGGCTCGACAGGATGAACGATACTGCTGCCGTCTTCGTCCACTGCCCCTCCAGACAGAGTCGAGTTGGACCGGATGCGGCTGGCCGACGTGTTGGCCGTCTCCTGTCTCTGCAAGGGATTGGCGAACCGTGATGATACGGAGCCTCGGTGATGAACGGAAGCCTATATCGACAAGTCAGCTTTTTTGGTCTCACGCCCCCTCTCCGAGGTTCCCGATTCGACGCGGGGAAATTGGGGAGCCGGAACAAAACGACGTACCGCCTTGGGCCGGTGCAGCATGCCGACGTTGAAATCCCACAGGCATAACCTGCAGTCTTCGCCGACACTGCCGAACCGATAGTTCCTGTCGTCGCAACGCCACGGGTCGAATGCCACCGATGTCACCCACGACTGGTGACCTTGACAGCGGGCGACAATGGCCGAGTCTACGACGGACCAGATGGAGATGAGGTCATCTTGGCCTCCCGTCAGAACGTATTTACCGTCCGGTGACCATGTGATGCAGATGAAGCCGCCGTAGTACGAGTTGTAGAGATCCAGCAACCTGTGTCGTGTCAGTTAGGGCAAGTCACGCCAGAGCATCGGCAGAGCTCTCAAACATACTCTTCTTTCAAGTAATCAATAATGCGGAGCGAGCCGTCCTCCGAGACGACTGCCAGGTGCCTATTGTCCGGGCTGAAAGCAAACGCGTTGATGCGCTGGTTCGACAGCTTCCATGATGCCACGGGGTTCGTCTTTTGGTTCTTTGAGTGGACAGACTTGTTGATCTGGATCTTGAGGTTGTGGTTGACGCCGTTGGTCGACGAATCGCTCTCTCCGTTTGTTGATGAGCCGTTGGTCGCAAGCTGCTCCTCCTCTGGGGAGAACTGCGCGTCCTCCTTGTCCTTGTCGTAGACCACCAGCGAGCCGTCCATGTGCGCTGCTAGGAAGAGGGACTCGGAGCCTGGTATCCAACGGATCTCTGATACCGGTGTGCCGTTGATGATGCCCTGGGGCACGGTCAGTCTACCTGATTTCACACGCTTCAAAGTGCGGTTTCCAAGACTTACATTCTTGTTCAACCGAGTATACCGTTGAGAAACAGGCTCCCACCAGATGATTTCTCCCGTTGAGAAGCCCATGATTACATCAATATGAGCAATGTTCTTGGTGATGGGGTTCACGTCGTGACACAGGCAATGAGCCTTTGTAAACAGAATCTTGGTCAAGTAGTCGGCCTTCAGCCTCGTCAGTAAAGTGGTCCGCAGCAACGTCGATACGTGGGAAGCCCAACCTTTGTTGGTGATGACAGATCCAGCCACTGAAACGCTCGATTGATATTGGCAAACGCAAAAACGCCGTCCGTAGGCCGCTCCTGAAGCTTCTTGGCCAAGCTCTCGTTCACAATGACTCTAGAAATGAAGGACGAGTTGCTCTTGGTCATGTTATTCTTGGGTTTGGCCACCTTCTTCTTGGCCGCGTCCTTGGTATTGGCCGGCGCGAGCGCCGAGTTTCCGTCCCCGAATGCCGGAGCCGACACCATGGTCAATGACGACGTCGGGGGTGCGACGCCGTCGCTGAGGGAGGCACCGCGGCCGTCCCCTCCATCGCTACTAAGCCCTGCCTCGGTAGAATACCGCCCTTCGTTGGGGTGCTCCTGGATGTCGCCGCCGAGGGAGGAGGAGAGCGTGGTGGATGTGCTGGCGCCCTTGTTGTAGAAGAAGGGGGGCGCGGCGCGGACGTCGAGAGATATGAGGGAGAGCTTGGTGCCAGCGGAGGCGGGCTGGGGCGTCGTGGCGAGCGGGTTCGGATTAACGACGGGGGCCTCAGAGGGATGCGGTGGAGGGGTGGCGAGATGGAGGCACTCTTTGAGGACGTAGGTACCCTCACCGACGAGAAACTGGTATTCAGGGCCTTCGGGGTTGGAGAGAATGTTGTTCGTCTCGATCATGGGGGCGATGCCGGCGCCGATTGCGCCGTAGGCGCCCGAGTGCGAGGGGTATCGCGGGGGAGGGGGAAGGACGCTTTTGGTGTCGCACGGAGTGCAATTGTCAGCTGCTGCTCTGTCTTTGAAGATACCAACATTGTGGGCAAAGTTTTCTGGGGTGTGCGGCTGGAACGAGGCTGGAAAAGACTGTCTCGTGCCTGCGTGATGTTTGGTCTGGCGCAGGTTGGACGGCTGGGTTTGGATAGGTGCTGGCTGAATTTGTCCGCGGGCAAGGACCAGCCGAGGTCGGGTAAACTCACAACATGATGGGCTAGTATTATGTATGATCCAGATCTGTTACGGTGTTCAATTGCTACGTGGGCAAATATCGATCAAAGGCACGCGAGGGTTGAACCGCGACGTCGGAAGGTGAGGTGGTTGGAGGTGGTTATCGTCGGGCGCTCGGGACGGTGGTCTGGGTGCGTTCTGATCGGCTCCGCCTCACGTCACTGGCGGCCCCGCGAGTGGAGGTTCCTGGGCCTTGTTGATAACGGGTAATCGGATGACGGGTGACGGGCGACGGCCGAGGCTGACGGTCGACGTTTCGGGAAGGTCGCACGTATAACGGCAGTGACAGAGAGAGACGGACGGCTTTTTGGTGAGGGTTCGACGATCGGACGGTGGAAGTCAGGCGCGACGGGTAGGTGTGGAGGGGGAGAAGACAGCGGAGATGTGTCGCCGCGAATGACCAGATGAACTCAAGAGGAGTTCATGTGCGGCGCGGAGGAGGGATGTGGTGGTGGTGTAGCACCTTATTAATAGAGCGAGGTGAGTAGGTAAGAAAGAGAGAGGTTGAAGGTGTAAGGTAGGTGTAGGCACGAATAGGCGGGTTCGGTTCCGATCCGGGGTTGGTTCGTCTGGTGAGGTGCGCGCCAACCACAACCCTCCACAATCAGTCAAGAACCCCCAAGGCTGCGCCTGCTCGTTTCCAATTCGGGTTCCCCGCCCTTTTCTCGCACATGATTCCTTACCTTACCCCCCGGCGGATGTGCCAATTATCCCCATTTTCCCAACACCAGGGCTCTGTCTTCATGGGGAGGCGTGGCAGGTCAGCAAGCGTGGCAGGGGAGAGCGATACTGCAGGTTGGGGGTATTGGGGCATGGCTTATTCCAGGGGAACGAGGGCCCCCGGGTCAGACGCGGAGAAGGATTGCTGCGACGTGAGTGGTGGGATGGGGATGCAAGATGGGAGGGGTGGAGGGGAGAGTGGAGGATCCCCGACTGACAGACTGTGGGGAGGAATACTACAGTTCGGATATAGTGTACCTATTCCCCCAATAACCCGGCCAGCATCACAAGAGTCCATTGTCCCTGACTATGGGTTCATTCTGGAGGAAACAGCAACAACGGCATGTTAGGTAAAGTGTGGGGTAAGAAGGTTGAAGAACGAGGCAGGGGTGCTGTAGGTATTTCGTAATTCTCAAGACCAGTTCGTAGACCGAATGTACTCAGATGGAGTTTAGTTAATAAGATCAAGTTGATATATACTCAAAATTCATCTGGCAAAATGGGTTGTCCTGATACATCACGAACCATTGTGGTCAAAGCTTGAGATGTCACTGCTAAACCAATCCATAGGAGTTCGTTGAATGGGGTCCAAAACTTACGTAAAGACATGTCTCGGTCTAGGGCACACGGAGCCATCTATCCGGGACTACCTGTCTTGAAGCATATTGTTTTCTTGGGTAAGGAACCTAGGTACCTGAAGTAAGAAATGAAGAGAATGACGCAGCTCTGTAAGTACCAGCACATGTTTCTACCATGGCTGCTAAACGCAGAAGGAGAGGCGTGAGAGTTCTGCGAGTCTCGTACGGGGCCCGCAACCACCAAGATTTAGGTTCTCCCTTCTTGTTCTTCACGAGAGTGTACGAAGAGAAGCTGATATTTTGTCTTATTCCAGGAAAACTTACGTAATCCATCAAAATGCTTCAGCGTGTGTGACCTCCCTGGTGACCGCAACTTGCATCGCCAGACGCGCTAGCCGCTGTGCTATCAGTGCCTTCCCACCTACCCCACCAGACCCATCCTTGTAAATCAGGTCGTCATCCCCGTCGACCTGCAGCTCCCGTCCTACCCGCTCCAAAGCTTCTACAAGCCCGTTGGGCCAATTCCATCAAGAAAAAGCAGCCATCTTCAGCCAACAGTTCCCACCTCAAACGGCGATCCGCTTCATCAAATCGACCTCCTTGTAGCAATCATTCACCATAGATCCTGCCATGGATTCGCAATAGAAGCATTCGTTCGAGCTGCAAATACCGTAACCATGGCTTCTGGTAGGTGGCCTGACGAGGAGGAGCTGAGCTCCATTCCACCGCTGTTCTCTCTGTCAAGCTTCCTACTGACCACGTTTGCTACTCCATAGTGCGCATCTGCGTTTGCGGTGATGAGGGCACCGGCAAGTCCAGCCTCATTGCGTCGCTCGTCAAAGATGTCTTCATCTCTAATAAGATCCAATCCGTCCTCCCCTCCATCACGATCCCTCCACAGCTGGGCACCCCCGAGAACGTAACGACCACTATCGTCGACACCTCTGCCCGCCCTCAGGACCGAACAACCCTCAGGAAAGAGATACGAAAATGCAACGTCATCCTCCTCGTCTACTCAGACCACTACAGCTATGAGCGCGTCGCCCTGTTCTGGATGCCTTACTTCCGCTCCCTCGGTGTCAATGTTCCAGTCGTGCTCTGTGCGAATAAATCCGACCTGACGGGCGAAGGAAACACGCCGCAGGTGGTCGAAGGCGAGATGCTTCCTGTCATGTCCGAGTTCCGCGAGATCGATTCGTGCATCCGCTCGAGCGCGAGAGAGCACCGCAACGTCAACGAAGTTTTCTTCCTATGCCAAAAGGCCGTCACCCACCCCATCGCCCCGCTGTTCGATTACAAGGAGGGGAATTTGAAGCCGGCTTGTGTCGACGCCCTCAAACGCATTTTCTACCTGTGCGATAAGGACCAAGACGGGTGGCTCAACGATCAAGAGATGCACAACTTCCAGTCCAAGTGCTTCGACAAGCCCCTAACTCCCGAAGATCTCGAGAACATTAAGCTGTCGATTGGCAAGTCTGTCCCGCACTTATCGACCGAGAAGGGTATCGACCAGAGCGGGTTCTTACAACTCAACAAGCTCTACGCGGAGAAGGGTCGGCACGAGACGGTTTGGATCATACTGCGCAAGTTCCGCTATACAGACAGCTTAAGCTTGGAAGACAGCTTCTTGCGACCCAAGTTTGATGTACCCGAGTATTCATCAGCAGAACTGAGCCCGGCTGGCTATCGCTTCTTCGTCGATTTGTTCTTGCTATTCGACAAGGACAACGATGGAGGTCTCAACGACAAAGAGCTAGAGGCCCTCTTCGCGCCGACGCCAGGACTTCCTGCCTCCTGGATCGAAACATCCTTCCCATCGTCGACCGTACGCAACGAGGCTGGGCACGTCACACTGCAAGGATGGCTCGCTCAATGGAGCATGACCACCTTTATGGAGCCCAAGACCACGCTCGAGTATCTGGCGTACCTTGGCTTCGAACCTGCAACCGCCAGGGAAACCACGACAGCTGCTCTGAAGGTGACCAAGTCGCGCAAGCGCAGGAGACGCCCAGGCAAGGTAGAACGCAATGTCGTGCTATGTTACGTCTTGGGTGCTTCAGGGGCTGGCAAATCTTCATTGCTGGACGCCTTCCTGAATAGGCCGTTTGACACTCTCCACCGACCGACGATCAAGCCGCGCCGAGCCGTAAACAGCGTAGAGCTTCCTGGCGGCAAGCAGTGCTACATGATTATGGAAGAGCTGGGTGAGCTCGAGCCCGCCATCTTGGAGAATCAGGCCAAGCTCGACGCTTGCGACCTTATTTGCTATACGTACGATTCCTCGGATCCTGACTCCTTCTCTCACATCGTCGACCTGCGCAAGCGCTACCCGCAACTGGACGACCTTCCCAACATCTACACAGCTCTAAAGGCCGACAAGGACAAGACAACGCAGCGCAGCGAGACGCAGCCAGACACGTACACGTCAAGTCTCATGATGAGCACGCCCCTTCACGTCACAGTAAAGTGGTCCAGTATCAGCGAGCTGTTCATTGCCCTTGCCGAGGCGGCGACGAATCCCAGCACCGCTTTCCCTCGGAGCGAAGAGGAGCCGCCAGACCGTACAAGCCTCTATCTCGCCCTGGGCGCGACGGCCTGCGCTGGAGTTGCGGCTTTCATGATCTGGCGACGATCGACGACGTCCGCTTAGAAGAGGGCTAGACTCTAGGCGCTTTGTTTTCCTCCCGCTTGCATCTGCTCGGAGTTGGCGCGATTTCGCACGTCTCATCATCCACTCGTTGAAATACAATTACAATTATGATACCCAACTCCGCCCTACACATATAACTAGGCACTTAGTCTCTAATCAAACGTAATATCATCGCATTTGTCAGGTCGAATGTCTCTTGTCCCTATGCTCAAATGCCTGAAGTATGTCGCCACGATTTCATTTGGTCAATACTGTTCATCGTCTCTCAAGGGTGTTGTCTACCGGTCCATTGTCACTCGAACTCACCCAATCCTCCCAAAGTACTCTCTTCCTCCCGTTCATAATACTGAACATGCGCCACATATAATGGCGGTGTGTCTGAAAGCAGACTTTCGTAGGTGAACACCAGTTGTCTATGCGTACGTATCTCTGCACGAATACGGGCACAAGAACCTAAGAAGCTCACGGGAGTGGGTAGGTCAAAAGAAGACTACTCTTTGTTATTACTTCCCAGCGGTTATGTTGACCTACTGGTAGGTTCGTGGCCATGCAGTCGATGGCAATGTGTTGGCGGCCGGCTGTCTCCGTCCAATACCCTCGCGAGGCCAGAGAACCACTTTGAGCCACTTAACGTTTGGATAGACTAGCATATATGTATGATACCTTGGATGATTTCTTTGAGATCATTTCTCAATTTGGGCCTTCCTAAAAACAAAGTAGAAACGTAACATAGCTTGTAGCCCTAAATGTTCCATCCGCCCGTTGTGCGAAGCTGACATCTTGAACTTGTGGGCTCTGCTGGTTTATAGCGCAGAATCTATGCTCGACCTATGAAGCCTCTACCTACGTCTCAGGAAGAGACATTTATGAGTGTCCTTCCAGGTCAGAAATGTTATCCAAATGTCAGATGTGTCTTCTTCCCTATAGCGAACGGCCAAAGCATATACGGTTGAGAGAAATGAGCGGCGGCAAAGGCCTTCTCATCGAAGATACGGATCGCCTTGCAGAGCTAGTCGCGCTTGTGAGCGATAGCTTAGAGAGAGATCAACAGATATACGCTCGCGAGGGCCAGGACAGCAGTGCCGCAATGCCGGGTGTGTATCTTCCGGTAGAAGGTTCGACTAGTTTAACGGCTCTTGCTTATCTCTACAGACTATATAGTACTCTGTCTCCAGCAATGCAAAGCAACATTCAACCATGTCCAAAACCTTTGCGTCCAATTCGCTAATTTCCGATGCGTATGAGTTCACTTACTTCGAGGACCCCATGTTAAGGAGAGACTTATGACATTGCTATTTAGACATGACCAGAGTCCTCCGTCATATGACAGCAACTCACATCGCCACCGTATTCTCCGACGTATATCACGTTGCTGGCAGAAAGTGATCAATAAGCGAGATGTTTCTATATGCTGTGATGGACGACAGCAAGTTGACCACTCAGCCGCGTCGTCCTGATTCATAGTACTAGGGCAAACGGCACAAAACCCGTCTGCAATGGTGCCGCCAAGGGAAGTTGACGGAGGCAGTGGTTTGAGACTAGAAGGCTAAATTAGATCTGTGTTTTAATGAGGCAGTGCGACGGCCATGTTATGTGCGACTTCGTATGGTGTCAAACAGGGCGTGAGGGAGGCCTCGATAATTCTTGACGTTTGGGTGGCTCCTACCTTTAGCTGCCATGGACTCAGCGTCTTCTCTCCAAGCGCCTGCGTTAGACGCAGACCAGAGATTGTAATCTATGATGGGTATTATTTTCGGTGTCTCTTCGTATGCGTCAGGATCAACACTCACATTCCCGGCCTTGTTCTAGGATATATGTACTCATGACCATGCATCGATCCCATGAAATGTTCCAGAAAGCATGGCATGAGAAGGCCTGGCCCCAGACGCCTCGGTTAATTTTTTTCTGTATCCTCCTTGCCACCGATCACTTGATCTCTGAAAGGTATGTTCGCGGGCCTCGTAGAACTTACGGAAGGGGTCAGAAAGCAGCCCAGCCGTCATTCCACGGATCACTTTTCGCTTCAGCTTTCTTCTTTGGCGCGCTCACGAAGACAGGGATGTAGGACATCCTGGCTGTATAATGAGCTCGAGAGGAGAGGCTAGTCGATATGTTCGATTACTCGAAGCGATGGGAGCTAGAAGTAGGAGTCATGCTCCTCTCGCCATGGCATGAGCGATGGGAGAATAACATTTCAGGTTTTGATTTCGGGATGTGGCAACGAGCTATGTGGAGATATGGCCGGTTCTGTAAAATGAGAAGCCGATTTACCATATGCTGGTCTATTATTTCATGCCGGACTGGGGGTTTGCTGTGGGTGAGTCTCCTTTCTACATTTACACTGGTGCCTATCTTTGAACGGTAGAAGAAGTGTCGACAAGCACGCGATCGGTATTGGCTAGCTGCTGACCAGCTCTAAATGATTCCGAAATGGACATGCTATCATGCATCTGGTTCCCGTAATCGACAGCAATAAACACTCTATGTCCCGAGGCCGGCAAGCGAGAAAGTAAAGAGGGCTTTTATGCCATTTTGTCTGACCGAATCCAACGACTCAATAGATTCAATACGTGGTTCCGGGAACCTCGAAATGTCAAATGAGGAAGGAGGCCATGTAAGAGGCAATATAAAGGCACGGCTTACGACAGCGATCGTTCTAGCTGGTAAGAACCACTGCAAGGTACCTTTAGAAGGCTGGACATATCGGCATCCTGTTGCAGAAAGTACTTGAACACAAGCCCAAACAAGCACCTGACTTACCTTACGCCTCAAAACATCTCCAGACATCTCCAACGCTCTCCTCAACCCTCATCAACGCCATATTCTTATTCGTTCCGCGCGGATGAATTTACAGGGACCCTTACAAGATAACAGAGTGGGTGAGACACGCTTGGCTTGATCACACGAGCGTCTGCCCAGCCTTTCCTCTCGTATCCACATTCTCCAATCCTCCTACCTCAGCTCCCAGTTCTCCTCAGTGGAAATGAGGCAACCCAATCTCTTCTGTTCCTTCCCAGAAAGGAGCCAAGACCATAGACATGACGAACATACCATAGCGAGAGCTGGCTCCGTCTTTATATACGAAGGTCGCTGGCCCGATCACCAACATCTGCCTCAGCCTCACATCACATCACACCAGCTCACAGCTTCCGCAAGACCGATACATAAAAGCAAATTCATAAGTGGTATTCCAGACTGTTTCCGGCCGTGTACTCAAGAAGTTTCAAAAGTCGTTACCATACATGAAGAGGAAGAAGAAATGCAGCTCCCAAACAAGCTGACAAGCAATCCCAAGAAAAACCAAAAGTACAGCTTCATGTAGCACTGCATGACCGACACTCCCACCAGATAGAAACCCATACCCGGAAGACCCAGAGACACCCGTATTGTTACCCAAGGAAGACCAGAAGAGAAAAAAAAAAAAAGCCAAGGAACGAATACAAGAAAATTCATCCCGATGTCTCAGACCCAGACTCACATCGTACACTTGACTTGTTATACAGCCTTGTCAAAACCGACCCTCCTCTTTCCCATTTGTGTCCCATAGGCCGGCCAGCATATAAATAACTTTTCGCATCCCTCATGATACTCTCCATCGGCCACTCAGTCGCATACCTCCATCAGTCGTAAGTTCCTCCGAACTCACTCATCACCGCCTCAGTTCATCAAACGGCCTCCGTTGACGGGAATCACCGTCCCCGTAATCCACCTCGACTCGTCGCTCGCCACAAACGCAACAACGTCGGCAATGTCCTCAACGGCGCCCAGTCTCGCCTCGGCGGGCGTAAGCGAGGCCCTCTCCAAGTCGGCGCTGCGCTGGTCATCGGGCAGCGAGTCAAACATCTCCGTCTTGACCGTCCCCGGGCTGATACAATTCACAGTCACGCCATGCGCTTGCCCCATCTCCCGCGCCGCGACGCGCGTAAACGCCTCTACGGCCGCCTTGCTCCCCGCGTAGGCCATGCTGCCCGGCGAATCGGCGCGCGCGGCGACGGATGAGATGTTTATGATGCGACCGCCCGGCGCAATGTGCGGCTTGACGGCTTGCATCATAAAGAACACGGCGCGCGTGTTGGTGTCGAAGATGCGGTCGTAGTCCTCGGTGGTGGTGTCATCGAGGGTCGCGCTGAGCGTCGCGGCGGCGTTGTTAACGAGGATATCAATCTTGGTGACGCCAAACGCCATCATGGTCCGCTCGATGACCTTCTTCTGATGCTTGGAGACGTCGGCTTGGATGGCGGTCGCCGAGGACCCGCAGGCCTCGATCTCGGATATGACCTCATGGGCCTTGGCTATTGATGAAGTGTTTACAAAGGTGAAGGCGACCTTTAATCACGCGAATCACGAAAATCTAGCTTTAGCCGAAATTCTCATTTCAACAAGATTGAGGTCGGTAGAGACGCACCCTGGCCCCTTCTCGTGCGAGCTTCAACGCGATGGCGGCGCCGATGCCTCGCGCGCCGCCGGTGACGATGGCGACTTTGCCCGACAAGGACATGTTGGGCGGCGGGAGCTGTGGCAGTGGCTTCGTCCACAGGGCAGATGATGCGCGCCGCGCGACACTTTCGCTGGTTTCTGCGTCGCTGATCTGAGGCGACTGGCTTTGATGATGCTGCTCTTGCTGGCTCAGCGCCTTGGTCAGATGAGACTGTGATAAAGGCACACTGTCAGCTTCGATGTCTGTTGGCATCCGCGGCCGGAATCCCGGTGTAGTGCAGCAGAATACCGGCAGAGTCTGGCTCTGGAGCCAGTGCGTAACGGCTCGGAAAGCCATTTGACTGGGATCCGTAGTCATGGCATTATCTTCAGTAGGTGCGACGTCCATGCAGATATGCTGCATCGGTTTGAGATGTGTGATGCGATGACGAGGGTTGGTGAAGGCTGGTACACACACACCTTGCAGTTGAACGTCAGCCTGATCATGCACACCAAGGTCTCCCGTGCGTTGGAGATGGTGTGGCGGCGCGGGGAAACTCGACTGTCGATCGTGCTGGATGACCAATGTAAGACAAAGCTCGAGATGGTCTAGTCCACACTTTCTGCTGCAAATCTACCCATTCCGCCACAGTTTCAATAGCTCGTGCAAGCTCTTTGGCTCAACTTCTCGACCAGCCTGCAAGGAAGGACGCGGACCCTGTCTGTTGCAACTGTAAGGGGAGGATGCGGACAACGAGCCACACGTCCGACTGGCATCTGGGAGATGGATATCGTGTTCCATTGGTGTTACTCTGGGGTTTGGGGGCCCAGACGTCCCTCTGACAGACGACAGACGGCATATCGCTGCAGCCCGCAGCGCAGCTTCACACAGGTGCGAGATATGTGTAGTTGGCTCAGCTGCATACTCCAATGCTTCATTGTCGATCGCTTGATCGCCAACCCTTTGCTATCGAAGATGGCAATCACATGAACGAGCTGAAGCCGTGTAATCGTGAGTCAGAATGCTGATTTCGAGATTTCTCATAATGTGCCCAGCGAGCTGATGCGATCGCAAATCGACGAAGCCATATGCACAACCAGTTGAGGGCTGCTGCCATACACCTCATTAGCGCTATCTCTGGCTAACATTTCCGCTGTTCAGCGACTACCCTATGACCGGCTGCCGGGTCTTCTTTGCTGGATGCCAGTGGACGGCGACACCCTTGTTAGGAAGCGGCAGATGGGATGACATGCTACGCTGCGATCGCAGTTGGGCGGCCTCTGGTTGGTCGTCCCCGTGCGACGGTTTTTTTGCGACTCGGCTGGGGCGCTTCGCAATGGACCGCCGTGGACCCGTGATCACGATGGTGGTTGGACTGTGCCTGTGGACAGGGGCGAAGGTTCTCGACGTCTTGATTCCTTGACGTATGGGAACTTGGTGCTTGGCAAGTCGCAAACGGCAAAATGAAAAAAAGACGTTGGGCCGCGGGCGTTGGAAACGAGATTGCCGATTCAGGTCACTTTGGCGTATTAGTGGATCCGAGAGGCTGGTTGGGCCTTGAAATCAGAAATATCCCTAGGCACAAAGGGGGCTCAACTCGCTCAAGGGGCGAAAGTGGGAGATGACCCCGATGAGACGGCGTCGATGGCCGGGGCCGCCGGTGGTGAATAGGGGCCCGAGGCGGTGACGATGGGGACCGGTCCACTGGCCCTGCATCTGACCAGCCCTCGGTCTCCAGACTCCAGTGTCTCTCCCGTGTCCAGTCCTTCGAGAAGGAAATGGAAGTCGGCCATGGTGCATGGGTTGCATTCCACGCATTGCTCAGGGAACCCTCAACTTTGGAGCGCGGAGGTATTCGTTGGCACAGACTCGGAGGCCGTGGAGAAGGTAACATAAAAGCATGCCTCGGACAAAAAGAAAAGCACACTGGTGACCGAGTGACTGAACAGTGAAGAGGCGCCCGAACCTTGTCCTGAGATCCGATGTTCCCTGGCATAAAGTGGTGAGCTATTCTGGGGACTTTGTCTTCGGCCAGGTTGGGGTTCTGGGATCGCCCTGTAACTCTAGGCAAACGGGGTCGTGCTAGTGTCGATTTTCGGCAGCAGCCAGCAGCAAGGACCGATGCTGTTTCGACGTCAAAAGTCAGGTAGTACATGAGCTGAGGGCAGTCATCGAGGGTGCGAGGACTGGCGGGAGGGCGCAGTGCCTTTAAAGAGCCAACCTGTCGTGCTCGTGGAGCTGCGTGGCACAACACAGAGCACTTGTAGGAAGTTGGAGGGATAGTGTCGAGTCGCAGGCGTGAATAGAAGTACAATGTTAGGGCCGCGTGCGTATGGGTCGTCCCTTGGACCTTGGGCCAGGTGGGTTGTCCCTGCTATGCTCGGATCTGGTTGTGGCAGTGACGGGGACGGGAAACGCGCTTTGAGCGTGACAGATTCAGCTCGAGTTAGAGATGAGAAGCGAGAGGGCCCTGAACCGGTATTGTGGTTTCCTTGTTTCATTGCGAGTAATCTGAAAGACTGAATTTCCTTTCGTCGTTTGGCGAATTGAGATGACGGCGTGATTGTGTACGAAGTACTGCGTGTACTCCGTACGCATTGCGGCCATGGCCCATCCATGTCTCATCCACTGCCAATATCCGGACCTCGTGGTTAGCATGCGCTCTTTGGGGAGAGTCGGCCGGAGCCAGTTGTGTCGGACTCGGGTCATGATCCAGCATCAAATGTCGGGGTCTTGGCTTGGACCTATGATGCGAGAGTATTCGTATAGAGTATCCGTACCTTGGAGTAGCAGCGATGAGGGCCCTTGCAGGCTTCGATATCATTGATGGTTTGTGCATGTTGCTTGGGTATTACGTATTGTTCCGCCGATGATTGAGAATATTGATCGTTCTAAACGTTGAGGTTGCAGACTTGTGTAGCCAGTCGCCCGCTATCTTTTTTTTTTCTTGTTCGTTTCTTTTCGGGGTTTCTTTGTCCTTCCTCCCCGCCCTTCTTCTGCGCCCCCCGCTGTGCCTGCCCATGCAGTTATCCATCCTGCCGCCTGCCGCGTCTGCCCCCAATTTGATGCCAAAACGGCAGCCAGTCAGTTCGCAGCTCCTTCCCCTCTGTCTTCAGTTCTGCAAAGAGTGAACGGACGATACGTACCTCACTTAGCCTTGGTACCTAGGTAGGCTGTAGGTAAGCTCAGGCACGGGTACGGACGCATGCACGACTCAAAATGCAATCCAACTCAGCTGAACGGACGATAGACTAATGTATCATGAGGTAAGAGGATGCCCTTACGTGCATTAGGTAATCTTTTGGTTATTCGATGCTTTGCTTGCGCGACCCTGGGCCACTTGGTGTTGACTGCCCAGTCGAAGGATAAAGGATTCAGTCCCGGATATTCCACAAAGCCTTCCAGACCAAATTACCTAAGTGTTTGTATCCGTATATATCTCCTTGGACGTTATGATCTTACATGAGGTAAGGTACCTGAGATATTATGAGTACGCCAACTGGACAGTCCGCACCTAAGGTACCTTATTGTTGGCAGTTCATTGCAGGCACCCATTGGCTTTTGGCTGGGCACGTGACAGGGAGGTGGCCTTTTGTGCCAGACCACCGCACTTTCCTCACTTTACTTTGACTGGCCGCTTTTTCCAAAGCAACGCCTAGCCCAGTCTGGCTGGCGCTAATGCAGTCCTGGTGGCGCCCTTCTCTCCAGGCTACAAATGACACCAGCCGATTGGGGGTCGAGTCAAGTACTCGGTACTTGTTCCCCTCAGACCTCCACTCCATCAGTCCCAGCATTTCGCTCGCTTCCGACACCCATAATGGCACACTCTCAGGGATCGTCTCTGCAAATAGACTTGTACCCGTCTACTTCCGTGGTCCCCCAAGTACACTATCTGATCTCCACGACGTGACCTCGACTTTGGTGCTGTACTGGAGAAGGTAGCGCCTGTTCATCGCCCTTTCTGCCAGTCACCCTCACGTTCGCTCGCGCTCTGTCTTCTGCCCGCTCCCCCGACCTGCAGTAGGGGGTTGATTTCTGACTTGACTGGCTGCAGTCCCGTCTGCCTGTCTCTTCCAAGGTTGTCTGCACTGGCACCAATCCCAAATACCTTCTCCAAAAAGTCCAGTTCTCGCACAAGACTGGACGGTGAGGTGAACGAACCATTAGATTGTTTGACACCATTCGCCTTACCGAGCGCTACAACTTCCAACAACTAGCAACGTCCCGTCATTCAACCTTTCCTACCCTGCTCCTCCACCACTACTTCGCCTACCACCACCACCGCTACCTCCACCATCATCTCTCTCTCTACCTCTCTCTCTACCTTACCACTACCCGACGACACAACACAACGTTAGCACAAGACACGCCGGCCAACTGCCCACCTGGACCAGTCTCGAACCGACCCATCCTCGCCTGTTCCATGCTCTCAACAGCATAATTTGCCGCTTGCTTTTTCTCTATCACTCGTTTGCAACGGTGGACTTCTCCAGTCTTTTCAACTCTTATCGTTGTACATCCCGGGTACCGCTCCAATACACTTCCCTCCCGTCCCCATGCGATCTTGAACGACGCGCCGACCGAAGAATCCATACCTGTATCCGTATCCCGATCCCAACCTTGATCCAACTCCCGCCTTCGACACTCCCGTCGCTCACACGCCGCGCCTATGCTGCACTACACCCTCGACAGATGAGAGCTCAACGACGCATTCTTTTCGAACGAGATATTTGGCAGACGAGTGGTGTATTCTAGGGAATAATTGGCTTTTCGGCCTTCCTCAAGGCCATTCCTTTCCTAGATGATGGTGCGTAGAATTGCCCATAACTCGCCACTGCACCCATCTTTGGCACCCAACGTTTCGAGAGCCTTGCGAGTCGTCCTTGTTTAGCATGGCGCGCTGCTTTTCTTTGCCTCCATTTCAGGCTTCGAATTTTACTTACTGAGCCTCCTTTCCCTGAACAGCACCTTTGACTAACTCTCCGTGCTATCCGCAGACCTCATCTAGACCCCGCGCCGATGTTGGTGGCAGCTTTGCGAGTCGACGCGGTCATGCGAGCCAGCTGTCAATTTCAGACCCCAGCCACCATGTGACCGAGACCATTGGAACCCTCTACGGCGACGAGGAGTACGACAGCGATGGCCGACCCATCAGCTACCTCGGACAGTCCTACACCGACCAGCTCAACAACAAGTTCGAATCCGACCACTCCGACGACGATCCTCGTAGGCAGATGATCCGTTCAGCGTCGGACAAGACGGGCTTGGGCATGGCACAAAATGGCTCCACGACTCTCAAACATTCACAGACGTTGCCAACACGGTCGCCTAGCCAGCGAAGCATGTCGTTTGAGAACGGTCCCAAATCGCCGCCAATCTCCTTACGAGATGTTAAGAACGAGTCCTCCCAATTTCCTCTAGGCAGCATCGAGAACCCCAACGACATCGCGCAGGAACTCAACAACTTGCAGGCCCTGCGGCGCATGTCTATGGATGTCGGAAACAATGCTGACCCTGATATGCTCCCCTTTTCCGGCTTGTCCCTAGTCGCCATGCCTCCTATCGCGCCAACGGGAGACGATGACGAAAATGATCCCTCACGGCTACTCTGGGTCCCTGCGGCAGTCCATCCCGAGCTGGCCCCGACGGAATTCAAGACCTTCTTAGAGGATCGTGTCAAGACTATTCGGCGGCGATCAGGCGACTCCGGTGACGGCGGTATGGGCCGAAGCGATTCTGGCGGCGGCCTGCGGAGAAAGAAGAGCATGCTCTCACGACAAATCGACAACTCTGGGGGAAGAGGCGCCGTTGGGTACGTGGACGGCGCCGAGAGACTCGGGCGCAAGAGCTCACTCAGAGACTATTCAACTCCTGAGCTCAACCTGAACGAACTAGTCAAGGACCCTTCCAAAGTAGTGCGTGAGCTTTCCGAAGGTGCTCAACCGGAGGCTGGCGCCGAGGATCTACCCATCTTGCCTGTAGCTCCCGGCATGGGACTGCGCAGGTCAACCCGAACAACCTACCGAAAGAACGGCAGTGTACGCTCAGATCGGTTGCCATTCTCCAAGCGGGTCGCCAATCGACATGCCCACACGGATTCCTCTGACTCCGCGGATACAGTCCCCCCTCTGCCATCTGACGTGCCCGAAGTGCCACCGTTGCCTACGCAGCAAAGAGCGCAATCAGAGCCAGTGTCAGAGAATTTCTCGCGCCCCAATCGCTCAGTCCGACGCCAGCACAAGTTCTCTCAAGATCTGGGCACGACTTCTGACGGTGCTTCGTCCGAGATCGAGGAACCTGTTTCTCCCCTGAGCACACGTCCTGAACAGCAACACCCAACGAGAACATCTTCAGTTTCGGCTGATGCCAACCCCCCGGTTCCTGCCATTGTTGAGTCGCCAGCAACAGACGAGAGCGCGCAAAGGCAGCAATTCCCCCAGAGGTCCTCATCTTCACAGCATGCCCCTTCACAGCCCCTTATGGACGAGCCTCCCGCTCGTTCAAGCAAACGTCCGGGTTCAGCCAACTCTGCGCCAAGCCCGACAACACCTACGGCACCTCAACAACCACCACAGGTGCAGCAGCAGCCCAAGCAGCAGCAAACCAATGCCCATAATCACACCTTGAACGACATGGCTTCCCACCCATCTGTCTTACCTGGCAGTGGCGCAAACCGAACCGATACGTTGACGTTCATTCCCACTCTACAGCCAGAGGAGAAGAAGCCAGAAGAAAAGAGGGTGGAAAAGAAACTGAGAAAGGAGAGAGACGATGATGCTTCGAGTGTATCATCGAGCAAATCTTCTGGAGGCTGGTCAAAGTGGCTCAAGGGCGGTAGTGACGACAAGGACAAAAAGAAGAAGGAAGAGGAGAAGAGGAAAAAGCAGCAAGTCGCCGAGAAGGGACAGGACAATGCCCGTTTGGATGTTCTCCAGAGCTCAATCGAGGGTGCGTCTTCCAAGGGAAGAGAAAGTATCATTGTGGACCGCGACAACGTCGACAACAAATTGGCCGAAGAGCGAAAGAAGGAGAGCAAGAAGTCGGAAGCCAAGAAGGAGAAGGAGGGTGGTCTCTTCTCGGGCCTCTTTGGCGGTGGCAAGAAGAAGAGCGAAAAGGAGAGCAGCAGCAAGAAGAACCAACATCTGCGGGTCTCGGAGGAGGTGCCGTACCGCCCGCTTAAGGCTGATGTCGACTACCACTGGACCAGATTCCCGTTGCTCGAGGAACGAGCGATTTATCGGATGGCTCACATTAAGCTCGCAAACCCGCGTCGCTCTCTGTTGAGTCAGGTTCTTCTCAGCAACTTCATGTACAACTATCTCGCCATCGTTCAGGCCATGCACCCACAGATGCAGGTTCCTCAGTCGCCGCAGCAGAGACGTCTGGAAGAGGAGCGTCGCCGCAAAGAACAGGAAGAGCAGTATTTGGCGCAGCAACAACAGCAGCAGCAGCAGCAAGAAGCGGGGGAGCAGGACTCGACGGGCCAGTACAACTTTGACTATCATCGGGTATGTTAAGTATCTCTACTCTAGTCCGGAGAGCCAAGCTGACTCGATTCCTAGGGCGAAAACCAATACGGTGACCATCCTCATGATGAGGTGGACTACGTTGATGACGCTCAAATATACGAGTACGACCATGGCGGCGACGTGGATAACGGACGCAGCAATGGCTACCAAGGCCCTGACAGCTATGACCCTCAGCCTGGCAAGCAGTATTATCATGATCAGTACGGGCGTGACGGCAGCGACGACGTAAGGCGCCGGGACGACCGCGAGGACATGTGGTGAGAAGCAGTGGTAGCAGAGGCAGAGGCAGCGACAGCTGTGGCTGTAGGTACTGGTGAAAAGGGCATTCTTGGACGGCGAGACTCCTAGGCTCTGCCTCTGTTGCAGTCTCGAACCTAGTTGGAAGGCGCTGTGTAATCATCCAAACGTATGTGCATAAGGCGGAGTTGATGGATTGAGTGCAACATATATTCAAAGGGGGAACCCATGTGTGGCTTGGCTAAGCCTCCACGAGTCCCTTCATTTTCACATCCTTTCATATCTTCATATTTAGTATCCTGCTGGCTTGACTTGTGGTGGACGGACGGTGGAGTGCTTTTGTTGCAGCACATGTAAACAGTTAGCATAGCGACCGGAATCTTCTGGAGGCTACTTAGGTTCAATCGCGACACGCGGGGAAGAAGAATAGAGTAGCGCAACCACAGCAAATGTGGTGGATCCATTTCTTTGCTCCTCACTTGCTTCCGTGCTTCCCCAATACCTTGCCCAAGCCGGGACGAGTCGTTGAGATGTCGTTGTTTCGGCTTCCGGCCTCCGGACTCCCGCCTCATCCCGCCGGGCCTCATCCAAGAGGTTAGACCTCACGTGCCAAGGTTGCTCAGAGGTCTAGGGTATCTTTGAGGTGTGCCATAGTTCTTTGAGAAGAATCCAACACTGTACTGTATATGTCTGCAAGGAGAAATGTGCGACGGGACCTGCAGGTCTAAACGATCAAAGAGAGTGAGCTGAGGTGCTGTTCGCCTCCGTTTGAATCGAATGTCGTGTCTATCCCTGAGAGGTCCAACTCGGGGCAGAAGTGAGCAATAAAGTGAGGAGCTGAGGTCCCGGCTGTGTTTAGCGCTACCTACCTGGAAGGCAGCTGCCCGAGCCCCGCTGTGGTGCCTGGAGGTGCCCAGCAGGCTCTCCCGTCAGTCACTCAGCGAGCTTAGGTACCTCAGGTTCCGGTGGAGGTCTAGTGCGATTTGATCTTTGAGGTGCTTAAGTGCTGTTCTGCCTATCCGCCCCATGATGCCCAGCCAAGAGGAGTCGCGTAGGTACCTAGGTAGGTAGCTGGAGTTGCTCTGGGAAGGCCCAGCACATTACCTTACCTCTGTAGCCCCTGCCAGCTTTGAGCATCCGCGCTAAACCATTTGGGGCAAGAGCAGCCTCTTCTGGCAGTGCGCCAATTCGTCCGTTCGTTGCTTCCACCTACACCTTGCACTTTTCCTCAACCTCCAGAAAAATATCACCAGCCTTGTAAGGGGAGCTTGTTCCTTTTCTCGTCGCAAACATCACCGTCTGCTCCTTCCAACCTCATTTCCATCTCCGTTGATACCCAATTCCTCCCCTCGACGACCACCCGAACCGAGCACCCGGTCACTCACCCGACGACGAACCCCCGAGCCCGATCGTCCCCCCCCTGCGACTTTCAATCGCCCAATCTCCATCTCGCGATTACCTCGACAACAAACTAGCATGGCTGCCGTGAGTTACCTCCTTTTCTCGACGTTTCAAGCTTCCCGTTCAGTATCATACACCTCGTGATGCTTTATATCTCATTGCGCATCTCCCCGCTCTGCTCTATCCTCGTTGCCGTGATGCTTCGCTGTTCTCCGGCGGGACCTTGACAGCTCCTCCTTGTCCCGCTTCTGGCCCCAGTACTAACATGTCATCGATGTCTATAGCCGCGTCCATACAACAACAACCCGGGCTACATGCCCAACGGAGCTTCCTCGATTCCTCCTGGAGCTGCGCCTCTCCTCCCCAACCAGGGTCGCGTTATCCAGACTGGCCCCATCCGAGTTCTGTGCATAGCTGATGTTCGAGGTTCGTCGCCATTCCATCAAATCCCGTCGGGCGACCGGCTATGAAGCTTGAATCTAACATCAACTTTGATAGGAAACCTCACATCCCTCAACGACCTGGCAAGACAAGCACGAGCCGATCACATCATCCACACTGGCGACTTTGGCTTCTACGACGACACCTCCTTGGAGCGAATCGCAGAAAAGTAAGGAACACTCCGCGACTCTATAACCGACCGTTGTCATTCTGACACTGGTGCGAAGAACCCTGAAGCATGTTGCTCAATACTCTCCCCTGATTTCCGAGCCCGTCAAGAAGGCCATCCAGCAGGGCGGCCCCGGACCCGTCAAGAGCCGATTCCCTGCCAACGAGCTTCCCCTCTCCGAGCTCTCTCTACTCTTGAGCGGCGAGATCAAGCTCGATATCCCAGTATACACTGTATGGGGTGCTTGCGAAGATGTCCGCGTTCTCGAAAAGTTCCGTTCCGGAGAGTATAAGGTACACAACCTGCACATCATCGACGAGGCCCGCTCGATGCTTCTCGAGCTCGGTGGAGTCAAGCTGCGCCTCTTGGGTCTTGGTGGTGCTGTTGTCATGCACAAGCTCTTCGACAATGGCGAAGGAAGAACTACGATCGCCGGAGGTCAGGGAACTATGTGGACTACCTTGTTGCAGATGGGCGAACTTGTCGACACTGCGCACCGAGTTTACGACCCAACCGAAACCCGCGTCTTCGTCACCCACGCCTCTCCTGCCCGTGAGGGTATTCTGAACCAGCTTTCCGTCACCCTCAAGGCCGACTTCTCCATTTCCGCTGGACTCCACTTCCGTTACGGCAGCTCCTACAACGAGTTCAGCGTAAACCCCACCCTCGACCACTACCGCGGCAAGCTCGCTGCCTCCAAGGCCTCTTTCAACGATGTTTGGGAGACGGTCAAGAACGAGGTCGAGCCAGCCATCTCTCAGAACGAGGGCCAGCAGAACCTGCTCAAGAACGCCCTCCAGATTGTCGAGAAGATGCCCACTACTGCTGCGGGAGGTAACCCCTTCGGCGGTCCCGTTGCCGGCCAGGCACAACTCGGCCAGGTCGACGAGAGTGCTTTCAAGAACATGTGGAACTTCAACTTGGCTGATGCCGCATTCGGATGGTTGGTGCTTGAGATTCAGGATGGACGTATCGGAACTGAGATGCGCGCCCAAGGCTTCAACTTCTCACACAGAGGTGCCAAGGCCGCTGCGCCTGTTCCCGCCGGACCTGCTGGCGCTGGCAACCTGCCTGCCCCGGCTCCGCCTTCCACTCAGACTACGGTTCCCCCGCCCACCAGCAGACAGCCGTCATCCCAAGCACCTCCCAAGCCTGCGGTCGCAACACCCCTGCCATCAGCTAAGCCTGGAACTCCTCAACCTGCTGCTGCGGCACCACCTGCGGTCCCTCCCAAGGACGAGCGCCCTGCGCCTGCGGCTGCTAACGGATCAGCCAACGGCCCTGACCCCGTCTCTTCTCCCGCACCCAAGACACCTGCTCAAGATATTGTCGGTCTTTTCATTATGAATGTGAACTCCGAGGAGCAGACTCGTGATCTTTTCGACGGCGAGCACAAAAACAACATCCTCAAGGTCGAGAAATGGGGCAACTCCAACAAAGTTGTCATGTTCAAGACGATTGAGGAACGTGATGCTGCTCTGAACAGCCTTCCCGAAGACCTCAAGACCCGGGCTCAAGAGGACCGGTCTCGTCCCCTCGTCAAGGTTTTCCAACACCGCGAGAGCAAGTTCCAGCCCCGCGGTGGTGCCGGCAACTGGGGCAGCAGCAGGGGCGGTGGTAACTCTGCAAACACTGGCAGCGGCTACCGCAGTGCCGGTGGCGCCAGTGATTCCGAGAGCACCCGTCGTGGCGGCCGTGGTGGTGGCCGAGGTGGACGAGGAGGCGAGCGCGGAGGACGTGGAGGACGCGGTCGCGGTGGCCTCAAGGGCGAAGGCGGCGCCTCCCCCGCCCCCGGTCCTGCTACCCCGGCAGAGTAGGACTCTCCTCCTGAAGCCTTTGATGAAGTATGGAAGATGGCTCAGGCCTCGGAATCGAAGCCACGTGGTCCATCAAATGAAGTCTTTGAAGCTGTAATGGCCAAGTTTGGCCCTTCGCAAGCAGGGGAATGAAAGGACAAAGATTTCATCGTTTTTTTTGCCGGTTATGAATGGGAGAAAGGGGGGCCAAAGAAAAAATAAGTGCTACCAATTCTTGTACGCGTATCTTAATGAGACAACTTGAGGGGGGGAAAGGTGGAAAAGACCTTTTTTTCCAACTCAAGTTTCCGTTTTTCATCCATGTTTGGGGGGTTTCCCTTCGTCGGTGAGAAGTGCATAAAAGGTGGTTGTGCTTCTATGAGACGAGAGAGAGAAAGGCCTGGAAAAGGCCTGGAACGTTGTTTTGATTCCGAATGTTGAGGCTTTCGCGGAAGCCTTGATGTAGTAGAAACTACCTCTTTCTGAGGTTGATAGTCTTCGAGAAATGGAGTTCCCAACGCAGTGCCAACCCAGCGTTGCTATGCTTTCGGTATCAGTCTGAAGCGAAGATGTTATAGCCCATGGTTTGGTATTTTAAGCAAGAGAATTATTTTGTTTGGTATGAAAATGGAGTATAGATGGCATGTAGTAATATGACGCAGTTGAGAGGCTACCTAGGGCAAGGCTGTGAGGATGGCTCGGCCGGCTCTGCCTTTGGGGGAGTTAAAGTTGCAGTGAAAAGGGGCTGAACTACGTACCATAAGCCGGAGTACCTAAGATGGGCAGATGGCTTACAGGAGGGACTTGAGGGCGGCAGAAGGGAACCGAGGGGTCAGCTGGGTTCTATCTCCTTTGGAGGGGTTCAGATTGCAGTGAAAATGCACAGCTATCGGTATGGAATCGGAGCTTGTTGGAGTCTGCCAGGCAAGCTTGGCTGTATCCCTTGGGGGTACTTAAGACTGCCGTGCAATGCTGACATCCTCAGGTCCCCCCAGGAAAAAGGGCACGGCGCGAATCAGAGGACTTGCCGAATTGCATGACATTGAAAGGACTGATGGTGGGTTAAGGTAGTAATCCTTGAGGGGAGGTTGAAATCGCAGTGCAGAAAACGCATATACATGCGCCTATGACGAAGGCTGTGTAGTGAATGACGTAGGCTGGTCCATCGTTGCTGACGTCCAGGTTTGTGGATTGGATCTTCGCAGCAAGCAGAAGAAGCCTGATATCCTAGATCTTGTTATTCTGAATCTATATAATGTAGTGTTAACAGAGCTTTTGCCTCGGACCAGGGTGAACTTGGCCTGTTTGTCGACAACAGATGCATCCTTGGAAACCATGTTCCCAATCCGGAATGACTTTGTTTGATAAGCTATAACATCTTAAAGTGCAAGGTATCGAAGCAGAGTTGAGATGATATGAGCGCCTGTTCCCCTACGTTGCTCTCTCCCCGTTCGTACTTACTGACGAACCGATCGTGAAGGCGCCGTGATGAATATAAGTGCGGGCACTTAACATGGTTGAAATAGATGTATGCACTACAAAGTTCACAGCCTAGTCACCCTAACAAAGGTCATCAACACCGCAGATGTCACCGACACTACCGCCGCTTCGATGTCGAGATCGAAGCGGCCATCCGAGTGGGCTGATCCATCACCTTGGATTACCAAAATCAGAACGCTTTAATATGAAGATGGACAGAGAGTATCCCAGCCGAACAGGAACAACGATGGACGAGCTGCTCAACGAGCCTTGGACACAAAAGTCGCCTTGTAGATGGAGAGTCTGCCAGGCGATTGCAGCCAAAGGATAGAATGGAGGTTTTGTTTAAAGGAGTACCCGTTCTTGTTGTCTTATAAGCAGTAAGCAGCCATGCTACCAACACGAGCTCGATTGTCAGGCTTTGATGGTCTCAATGGGAGATATCAAAGGCTCGTGGCGGCTGCCTTTGCTGTTGTCGATGATCGCTTTCACTGATACGTCTGCGGGGACTCACATACACGAAATCCAAGAGATCGCAGCTGAGCAGTGTCCCGTCCAGAACACTAAAGCCGTTCAGCCAGACTTGGGAGCTTAACGCCGCGCTTGCCGTTTCCTCATGTTTCTCTAAGGTTGCTTAAGAAACAGGCCCAGCGGCCTTTGTTGGTATACATTTAGTGTAGAGAATCTATCGGGGGTGCCCGCCTTCTATGCAGCCATGCCGATGACTGAATTTCCCTGTGTTGATACATATACATACAGTTTACAAGAGCTTCAAAAGCTCACCAGACCCCTTTTTCCCTTTGTGAATTTCCTTCCTCACGCCCAGATTATCCCAGAATCGGCATCTTATGCAATAGGCTTCATACCCTTGTGAATGGCAGCAACACCGCCAGTCAAGTTCTCATAACCCTCACCCGAGACAACGAAACCAGCATCCTTGATCATGTCCCTGAACTCCGTCTGGCTGGGGAACCGTTCGATACTCTCGACGAGGTACTGGTAGCTGTCCCTGTCACCAGCAACAAGCTGGCCAATGAGGGGGATACCGCTAAAGGACCACCGCTTGTAGATGGCGTTGAAAAGCGGGTAGTCGTCTGCCTTGCTGAACTCGAGGCAGGCGAAGACACCGCCGGGCTTGAGCACGCGGTGGGCCTCGCGCAGGGCAGCGGGGATGTTTGTAAAGTTGCGGATGCCGAAGGCGACGGTGTAGAGGTCGATGGAGTTGTCCTTGATGGCGCCCTCGGGGAGCTTCTCGGCATTGGCCTCGAGCCAGGACATGGCGGCCTGCTGGGAGGCCGGGAGGGATCGGGAACGGTCGCGGCCGACGGCGAGCATGGAGGGGTTGATGTCGGAGATTGTGACGCGGACGTCGGGGTTGTGGTTGATGTTGTGCGCCGTGTGGAGCATGCGGAAGGCAATGTCACCTGTGCCGCCGGCGATGTCGAGGATGTGTTGGGGGGTGGGTGGGTTGGAGGCTGAGAGGCCTGGCTGGAGGCCGGAGACGAAGTGGTCCCTGGGAGTAGCGTTAGTGGTGATGGCATGACAGATGTTGAGAGAAACTCAACGTACTTCCATATTCTGTGCCAGCCAAAGGACATGAGATCGTTCATGCGGTCATAAGAGTCGGCGACGCTGTGGAAGACGCCGGCGACGCGGTCGGCCTTCTCAGACTCGGGGACAGTCTTGAAGCCAAAGTGCGTTGTCTTGCTATCGGCGGAAGGGTCGGTTGAGGTGTTGATGGATCGGGAGGCGATTGCAAAAGGGCGGGAGATAGGGGAAGGAGATGTGCTGAGCTGCTTCGAAAGGGATCGCGCGCTCCAAGAGGAGCGGAGGGCGCGTCGGGTCGCCATAGCTATGGAATGGCTCGTTCTTGTCGAGGATGCGTGGAGAGACCTGGGGGCGGCGCGCAATGAAGTCAGTCGATCGGTGCTTGGAGAGCTTCCAGGATGGAATAAATTTTGGTGGAGAATTTGGGGACTGGGTGTGGCTAGTGCGCGCTATGTCGATGACATTGAGGAGTCAAGCCACATCTCGAAGACAAGGGCCCGTGAATAAGGATATCCAGATGGGAGTGTGATTTTCTTTGCCGGATGAAATAAAGAAATGACTTACCTAGACGGTGGCCTCGTTGGAGGTGACTTCTGTATTGGCTGTGGTCGAAGCCTCCTTCCGTGCCGCTCGGTGATCGGCCAAAGCCTTGACGAAGGTGTGAACCTGGTCCTTTGCGAGCCAGATGATAGTGCAGATGAGAGCAATGACCAGGATGACCAACAAAGCGATGGAACCAGCGGGAGTCATGTTGAGGCTCCTCGACCAACTTCTTGATGGAAAGTGTATCCGAGGCTCAGTAAATTTGGGGCGAAAAAAAAAAAGTTGATTGATGGCGATGAAGTCGGATATTAAGTTCTCAATGGAGGCTGTTGTTTGCGTATTGTGACGAGTGGCGGAGGTGTGTGAAGTGGAAGAGGTTTTTGTGGTGAGTGTGCGTGGGAGGTAAAAAATGAAGGTACGCTCCTTCCGAAGTAACTGTATTGGGAGCGTGAAAATAAACAAAAGTGTGCACTCTTTATTTCTCCTGTGTGATTTCCTGAGCTGCCTGTGAAGGCATCCAAGTCAGGACAGACTTACACACAGCGAACTTGAGCTCTACACCGAGATTCACCGGTCACCAAACCGCATCCCTGGAAAATCACCAGTAACGGCAAGTGGGGCGATCTATCGATAAGAATCTCCGACTTCCACCCACAGCTGAGTGACACAGTTCCACGCACTGTCCCTTTTACTGTCTTCCGAAGTCCACCTACCCTTAGACTCGGACACCCCCGAGACAGAGAACTATACACTCTGGTACGCTACAGAGCCAGCAGCAACACGGACAAATCCTCAATCCACAAATGATGGATCCAACGTGGGAATCGCGATTTCCACCGACGGTATCCAAGGCATGTAGCCGTTGCCATGCAAGGAAAGTCAAGGTAGGTAGTCACCCTTTTAATAAGGAGGAGTCTAGGCTACTGACATGTTCAAGTGTGATGTACAGATTCCACGATGCTCAACTTGCCACAAGCAAAATGAGCAGTGCAATATTACTGACCGTGTGACTTACACGTACGCTGCTGTCAAAAGCCTACAAGACCGAATCATTGAGCTTCAGACCAGACTCGACGGTGTTTCTGAAGCCACAGCAAGCCAGACTGGTCCGATAGCTGGACCTGGCCAGTTCGATGATGTTCGCAAAGAGGCCGAGGAGATTGGTGTTCTTGCAATTGGGAGGCCGAGCGGCTACTCAGAGAGAATATACAGTAAGTATGGCTCCTCAAGGCCATGAGCTGGTGTTTCAATGCAAAAAAATGTTGATCTATGTTTCTTCCCTTTAGTGGGCAGTGCCACTGGCTCGACCTTTGCTCGCATTTTCTTCAAGCAGATTAACCTGTCGGGATCGTCATCAGTCGCGCACTATGGTCGCCAAGAATCCTCCAGTCACGATCACGAACTCGTCCGAAACAACGCTGCACTCCCGCCGCAGCCAGTCGCAAGATATCTCCTGACAACATACATTAGTCGCATACATCCATGGTGGCCGTTCATATCTCTTCCCTTCTTGAGGAGTAGTCTTGCAAGAATCTACGAGGATCCAGCCAGATGCACATTGTATCAAAAGTTTCTGATTCTCATGGTGCTAGCCCTCGCTTCAGCAACTTGCACAGAAGCCCAGGAGTACCGACGGATGATGGACTTGAACAGCCCAACAGACTACTTCCAGACAGGCCTACAATTCTTTTTGAACATACACGATCACCCGAGAGATCTGCAAGGCCTTCACTCCGTGATCTTGCTGTGCTTATGGATGTTAGGATCAAACGTTAGAAATCACGGCGATGACGTTTGGCAGATGAGTCGATATACCATGTCAACAGCCATAGAGATGGGCCTTCACCGACGTTCCGTCACACCGGGCGACCTAAGTTCTGATGACCGGGAGATCCGGAACCGGACGTGGTGGTGTGTCTACGCACTGGAAAGACAGGTAGCGGTCATAACAGGCAGGGTACTCTCGGTCAGAGAGCATGCTATAGATGCACCCAAGCCATCCGCCAGTACTCTCGACGAGCTCACAGATCAAGAGGGTCGTGCGGCGCCCTCGTTCCAGAAACTCAATGTGAAGCTTTTCAATCATCTGATGAAACTACGTCAGATCGGTGGGCGTGTCCTTGAATCCATCTACATCGCCAGAGGCCCTGATGGGCGAGCATCAAGAACCACATTTCAGGAAATATGCAACGAAGTTGAGAAAATCCAGCAAGAATTAGAGAGCTGGAAACGAGAATTGGAAGCCCTAGACTTCAAAGGAACGCGCGAGTACTCCGAGATGAAGATTGAATATGGACTTCTCCTGCTACTCATGTATCGACCATCTCCCACTTTCATGATTCCTTCCAAAGAAATGGCTGAGATATGCTCTCGGGCCGTGTCTGGAACTGTTCAGCAGTGGCAGAAGCTGGACTTTCAGTATGGAATCACTGCCGTTTGCCGCTGCATACGGCAAGTGCATTCGATCCTCATGGTAGGACTGGCAGGCTTGTACTGTGACTGGTAAGCTTCTTATCTCACCAGACCCAATTGGCATTCCTTTCAAGATTACGAACTGACCATAAGCTACTAGGCACGTGAAAGCGATGAATCAAAGTCCAGATTCCCCTCTTCTCTACTCCCATGGAAGCAATGTGGCATTATGCATGGATCTCATCGAACGCGGAACTGCCTGGATGAAAGAAGAAGGCCTGCTGAAGTATCGCGATCTTCTCCAGGCAGCAAGAATCAAAGTATATGGCCCAACGACGTGGGAGCCGCCAATTACTCAAACTGAACCTACAGATGCCTCGCCAGTAGCTCCTGTGAACGCATCAAGTGCACTTGGCCTTCTTGGTGCAGACAGTACGCAGTCCAATATGTTCTTCCAAGGCGATGAATTGGAAACGTACATGAACCAAGTCACGGGGTATTTTGACAACGCTCAACTGGGTTTAGACGAGGGTCTCACTGCTTGGTTTGATACTTTCATGCACGAGTTCCAGTCCAACAGAATAGGGAACTTGGGTTAATTGATACATCGTCACAATGATTCCAGGCAACACCAAGCCTTCCCTGCAACAGCCATTTGTGTAAGTTGAGTGACCGGTGGCTATCGACACTTGCTAAGCTAATGCCATCACACAGGCTCAGTCAATCAGTTGAGCGCCTGATGTCAAACTAGAGCTCAACATCGGATCATTGTTATCGATTTGGCGCCTCATTTCCATTGCATTGGTTGAAGCTAATATCCAAAGACCGAGGTGATCTCGGACTGGACCGATGATAAGTGGAGACTGGCTTGCACAATGTCACCATAGTTTCGGCCCTGGCCGAGCTCAGTGCCGGTCAAGACTACCTACTCATTGGGATAAGCACTGGGGCATCTTTTGAGCATTTTCTTGGCTGATGTCCCTGCAGAACAAGAATCGGGGTTCTTGGTTCTGTAGAAGCGTGGTATTTATTCATGGCTTGACTTCTAACCAGATGTTCTACGACTTATACGGAATCACAGCGCACAGAGCATCGCCAGCATCATGTCCGAATCTCAGCCAAAGCCTCAACCGGCCACAAGCCACACGGCTGTCCTGAACTCCCGAAATGCTTCTATATTGGTAAGACATATTCGTCTTGAAGTTCTTCATCAAATCACGATACTGACTCTCAATACAAGGTCGGCATGCGCGACGGCGTCACCGGCGAATTCCGTCTAGTCCCCAGAGAGCAAGCAACAGTCTCGGTCTTTGACTCCAACTTCCTCATAGGCGATGGAATCTGGGTAAGTAAGGGGCCAAGCCGGCATAGAAAAGTCCAAAGGCTGATCTGATGCTTCTCATTGTAGGAAGGCATTCGTGCTGTAAGAGGCCGAGTCCAATTCGCCAAGGAGCACATTAGTCGGCTCTTCCAGTCTGCAAAGGCAATGTACATGGACTTGGGCCTGACAAAAGGAGACCTCCTGTCACTTCTTCACCAGACGTTGGACGCAAACGACATGGGAAACGAGCCTCACGTCCACATACGTCTGGTCGTCAGCAGAGGCCTAAAGTCAACACCCTACCAGAACCCGCACGTCAACATCGGCCTGCCGCTCATCGTCATCATCCCCGAGATCAAGGCCGTAGATCCGACAGCCAAGTCGCGCGGCCTACGCCTGGGAACGACCTGGGTTCGGCGCGGCCCGCCCGACGTCAAGGACGAGCAGTGGAACCACATCTCCAAGGCGACGGACGTGCAGGCGTGCGTGCACGCCAACTTTATGGGCGTCGACGAAGCGCTCATGCTGGACCTCAACGGCTTCGTCAAGACGTGCAACTCGGTAAATTTCTTCATCGTCCGCGGCGACGAGGTGTGGGCGCCGACAAAGGATAATCAGATGATGGGCATCACGCGGCAAAAGACCATTGATGTCTGTCGGGCAGCGGGTATCACGGTGCGGGAGCTCGATTTCGCGCTGACGGAGGTGTACGGGGCCGACGAGGCTTTCTGTACGGGGACGTTCCCGTCGCAGATTCATGTTACGGAGGTTGATGGGCGGGTGATTGGAGACGGGAAGAGGGGGGCTTTGACGGACGTGATTCAAAAGCTGTATGCGGCTGAGGTAGAGCGGGATACTGCGAGGTCGAGGGAAGTGATTCTGGCCGAACTTGAGCAGGCTCGGGATCTGAGTGTTCTTGATAAACTAAAGTCAAAGCTTTGAGTCTTCGCGGAGTCTTTTTTAGAATCATTTCGAGAGTCTCACAAATACCAACTGATTTACCAATGAGCACCCTATGTTCTGGAATGACCAAATGCACATTGGAATACACTGTAATTTGCCAAAGAAACCTGATCCAATATCTAGGTGTCTGAATTCAAGCCAGGTTTCCTTCAAATTGGAAGCAGGCACAACCAACGTTTCGGTTCGAGGAATGAGCATCATCTGCGTTGGATGACATCTAACGTGAGCCCGCGTAGTCTTCGGCATTTTGCTCGGAAACTTTCTATTTGATAATAAGATAATGATTGGAAAAGGCCCTTCATCACTAGTCTTCCCTTGCCACATATTGGCACAAATGCCACACCATTACTAGCTAACACGGCGTTTACTGCGGTATTACTTAAACGCTGATCTCAACAGTGTGAGGACCGGCGGAGCACGAGTCAGCACAACACCTCGGACTGCACCGATATCTCGACATCAATGATCTCGGTGGGGACCGAACAGAAGCTCCACATTCTCATTGCGTGATACCCCAGAATGATAACGTCAATCGCAGGTTCTATTCTGCCCCGTCCCCATATCGAACAACGATATTGGTGTTATCCGGCAGAGATCTCATTGATATCGAAAAGTCAGGGACATGGGATGTGGAGTTGAGCCATTGAAATACCTGCGGTTCCGCCGCCGCCTCGGGGGGGGCATGTTTGGTCTTTGGGTCTTGATCTCAAACTTGGATTCATTCTTTTTGACTTTCGAGAAGCAAGTTGGCTCTTGAATGAGTCTGACGAGGTTGTCTCGTTGATTGAGAGTTTGCTGAAACGACACGTACGCTCCGACTTACACGCTTCCGTACATACCTATTTACCATCACCAAGTGGCTTCCAATCCGCTTCCATTTCCCATGATGGAACCCAAATCAGCCATCGTCGACCACGACGCAACCGAGCAGACGGATGTCAAAGACGTACAAGATGGAACCTCCCAGTATGACGAGACCCTGGCGCCGACGCCCGCGCAAAACAGGCGCATCCTGTTGAAGACGGACCTCGTCGTCCTCCCCTGCGCCGTAATCAGCATGACCCTCGCGTTCCTTGACAAGGCAAGTCTCCCGAAAACCCTCTCCTCTCCTCTCCTTTCTTTTCCCGTGAAATATCGTTAACTAACCATGTCACCGAGATATAGAACGCCCTAGGCTTCGCCGCAATCTTTGGCCTTCGACAAGACGCGAACCTCAAGGGGCAGGAATACTCCTGGCTCGGCTCCGTCTTCTACTTTGGTTACCTGGCCATGGAACTCCCGGCCCTCTACCTCATCACCAAGCTCCCCATCGGAAAATTCATCGGCGCCTGTCTCGTCCTTTGGGGCGCCTGCATCTGCCTCATGTCCGCCTGCCACAACTTCGCCGGCCTCGCCGCCATCCGCGTCCTGCTCGGCATCTTCGAGGCCGCCTTGTTGCCATGCATGCTCGTCCTCAACGCCACGTGGTACCGCCGCGAAGAGCAGCCCCTGCGGACGGCACTGTGGCATAATACTTTCGCCGGCGTGTTTGGCGGTATCCTCTCATACGCCATCGGAAATATCAAGGGGAGCCTGTCGACGTGGAAGTACATCTTCATCATCTACGGTGCTGTCACCGTCCTCGTCGGCTTCGTGGTTCTCTTCGCGCTGCCCGATTCCCCTCAAAAGGCATGGTTCTTTGACGAACGGGAGAAGAAACAAGTCGTCGCCCGCCTCGCCGAGAACCAGACGGGCGTCGACGTCAAGAAGAAATTCGACGCGCAGCAGATCCTCGAGGCCGTCAAGGACCCGAAGTGCTGGTGCGTCTGGGCCTGCGCCATCGGCTACGCCGTCGCCAACGCGGGCATCACAAACTTCAACCCGCTCATCATCTCGGGCTACGGCTTCAGCCAGACCAAGACCGTCCTCATGGCCACGCCGCAGGCCGCGGTCGCCATGGTCGCCGGCGTCGTCCTCACCACGATATCCATGTTCGTGCAGAACCTGCGCTGCCTGTTCTGGATATTCTCCGCGCTCGTCGGGCTCGTCGGGGCGGTGATGGTGCACACGCTCGACATCAACCTGAACAGAAACGCCAGCCTGGCGTGCGTGTACATCATGGGCTTCTACAACGTCCCGTGGGTCTTTATGCTGAGCCTCAACTCGTCCAACACGGCGGGTGCTACGAAAAAGAGCTTCATGGGCGTCACGGTGGCCGTGTGCTACGCCGTCGGCAACATTGTCGGACCCCAGCTGTTCTTGTCGAGCCAGGCGCCGCGGTACCCGCTCGGCATCAGCGCCATGATGTTTGCCTTTGCGCTCATGGCCGCGTCCGGGCTCGTGTACTACCTGCTCTGCGTGGCGGAGAACAAGCGGCGCAATTCCAAGTTTGGGGTGCCTGAGGATAGGTTGCAGGCTGGTCTCGAGCAGGAGAGGGAGGATAAGACGGATGGGGAGAATAAGGACTTCCGGTATACCTACTAGTATTACGATCTTCTGTCGTGAAGCGAGAAGTAGTTATTGCCCTGGACGAGGGCCAATTCAACGTTCAATCCATTTTGATGGAGCTTCCGTGCAATCGCAGTTTGGCAACCAGGCACATGCTGTGCAGTGAATTGATTCAGGAGATGATGCTCTAGAAGAATAATCATACCGAGCTATAGTGTTAAACAGGTTGATCCTTTGGATGAGTTCTCCGCGACTCAAGTTGTCCTCGTGATTGTTTCTAAAGTTGAATTGATGAGGTTAGAATCGGCTTAGAGACCCGGCGTTAGTTAGCTCTTTCCAACTCAAGAGGGAACCCGCACTTCAAGAACGAGACTTACTTGATCAAGGCTCTTGGGAAGTGTTGTCGCATTAGATAACCATGACTTGGTATTTCGGATTAGCGCGGAGTAACTAAAACCCTCAATACACATATACGAAGGAGCTGTATTGTATAAATCAGTCATCAATAACTTTCTCGCCAAACATCGGTTAGCACAGGCAAACCATCGTCCATAAACATGGATTCGTCTAGTACTGACTTTATCTACATTGTTATATAAAGTCAACGTAGAGACCGTAATTTACAGCCAAGACAAGAGAGAGAGAGAAAAAAAACTCACCGGTAATAGCCCAATATCAAATCGGTCCATAAATTCATGCGGTATTAAACCGTCGCGAGAGAGATAAAAGTCACAGGTTGGCTTCTGATTCGGTTACGGGGGAACAAAACAGTCCCTAGACGCCAGCACGGAGCAAACCATAACCTTGTCGATGGGCTGGCTGCTCGGTCATGGTCCCAAGACACAAGCACCCCTGTCCAAGGTTCGGTTTCTCTTATCGATAGGAATATACGCGGGGCGCGGGGAAAGGATGGAAAGCTCAGTAACGGCTTTCAGGGGGGTTTTGGGGGAAGTCACCACTGCTGACTTGCCTTATCGGTACCGGCTTACATCGGCTCAGCCATGACGTCGCAACTTCGGCCGACGATAGACGGTCTTCCTCGGGATAGCTGCTGTCTCGGCATTCTCCCACGGTCCCTTTGGCACTCTGGCCCTCTCAACTCCTTTCCCTTTCGTCTCTGAAGTTCTCGTGTAATTGAGCAAGGCCTTGAGATCATCTCCTTTCAATCAATTGACTTTCTTTAGAGCAAAGATCAAAGAAGGAAAAGCAGCAGAGATGAGGACCTCCAAGATACTTCGACGGGCACCCCTCGGCGGGCTGGCCCTCCCCCGAGCCGCAAGCGGTCTTCCAAAGACGACATCAACACCGACAGCAGGAGCAGCGGCGGCAGCAGCAGCAAAATCTCAAACCAGACGAGCAGCAAGTAGCCTTTCACAAAGGCCAAACGCGAATCACGTCTCCTTCCCCGGCGCCGTAAAGAGCGCCTTCACGAGCAGCCTCAAGTTCGAGACGCCGGGTGACTACCCCGCCGTGCCGACCTACCGCGTCGTGGACCAAAACGGTGCCATTGTTGACGACGCCTTCGTCCCGGACCTCGACGAGGCGCAGATCGTCAAGCTCTATAAGGACATGGTCTTCATCTCCGTCATGGACCTGATCATGTTCGACGCCCAGCGCCAGGGCAGGCTGAGCTTCTATATGGTCTCGGCGGGCGAAGAGGCGCTGAGCGTCGGCTCCGCGAGTGTGCTGACGCCCGAGGATGTCATCTTCTGCCAGTACCGCGAGCAGGGAGTATTTAAGCAGCGGGGCTTCACAACGGCGGATTTCATGAACCAGCTCTTTGCCAATTCGAAAGATCCCGGTAGGGGGAGGAACATGCCGGTGCACTATGGTAGCAAGGAGCTGAATATTGTAGGTTCCCATGACCGAGACGGCACCTCTGGAGGGCATTGGAGGGTGCATAGGCTAACATGTTGCTCGTACAGCATACCATCTCGTCGCCGTTGGCAACGCAGCTTCCGCAAGCTTCAGGAGCGGCATACGCTTTGAAGATGCAGCGGATGCAAGATCAGTCGATACCTCCGAGAGTCGTTGCAGCCTACTTTGGCGAGGGTGCGGCGAGTGAGGGAGACTTTCATGCCGCCCTCAACATCGCGGCTACAAGGTCATGTCCTGTAATCTTCATTTGCCGAAACAACGGCTATGCTATCTCCACGCCGACATTAGAACAGTACAGAGGTGACGGAATCGCCAGCCGTGGCCTGGGGTACGGCATCGACACCATCAGAGTAGATGGTAACGATATCTGGGCTGTCAGAGAGGCTACGAAGAGGGCCCGTGAAATGGCGCTCGAGAATGGGGGCCGCCCCGTCTTGATCGAGGCCATGACTTACAGGGTGAGCCACCACAGCACGTCGGATGACTCGTTTGCCTACCGTGCTAGAGTCGAGGTTGAGGACTGGAAGAGGCGGGACAACCCCATTACGCGTCTGCGCAAGTACATGGAGGCCAAAGGCATGTGGGATGAGGCCAAGGAAAAGGAGTGCAGAGACTCGACTAGAAGGGAGGTGCTGAAGGCGTTCAAAGAGGCCGAGATGGAGAAGAAGCCGCCAATCCGAGGCATGTTTGAAGACGTTTATGAGGAACTGACGCCGGATCTGAAGCAGCAAATGGCACAGCTACGTGAGCACCTAGACAAGTACCCGGATGAGTACGAGTTTGGTGAATTCGAGGGAGGCAAGGATAGCTTGAAGGCATAGACGAGCGGGTCCTGCATGATACCTACTTGGCTAGAGAAGAAGTGATTAATGGGGAATCTCCAGCGCTGTGGACGCGAGAAAAGCCTATATTGCATGTTATCGAAATTCCGTGAGGTGTTTTTGTTGACTCGTTTGACTCGGCTGCTTAGAAATTGGAGTATTGGTCGACCCTGATGGCGCAAGAAAAGGTAGGAATGCCGTCTCCCCACCCAACCTTGAATCAGCTCCGTCAGAATCTGGAGCGCACTGGGCAAGGTGTGGATGCGTAAACGGAAACATGGCTCCGTAATGACAAGCGGCTTTAATGCGATGCGAAACTGTTTTGGCTGTAAGTACCTTAGTGCAAGGTCAGCACCTGAGAGACTGGGGATAGACGGTGATGGTAGGGCGGGGTCGAGCTGCCAAACGTTGTTCCAGCACGGTCAGACACTACTACAGTGACGCTGTACGGACTGAGCATTTGGAGACAACACCTAGTAGGCTGGGATGGAATAGGGAGGCTTGTGACGGGTGACGGATGACGGCACGTCCATGGTTGGCGTTGGCGTTGGCGCGGTTCGAGGTTGGGACGGAGCCAGACGGTAGACGTGACAGGAGAGGGACCGTTCCATGGCATAGTTCTGCCCGTATTGATTAGTATCAAAGGTAAGGTATCGAGAATGGGGAACGCAATACCTACGTCTGTATCCGCAGCATCATAAGCATGGGCCTTACCGCAGGGATTCCCCCCTCGTGGCTGCTCATGTTGAGTTGGCGGGCCCAATACTCCGTATCCCCCCAGTGGCTCCGTTTGGAGCAAAAAGTGGACTGGAACAGCGATATCAGAGCCGCTTGGAGCATGTGTGTGTTGTGCGTGGTGGTGGTGCGTGTGGCGTGCGGCGTGCGGCGTGGTGCTTGTTAAACTGTTAGCAGCAACGGGTGGTGTGTCTGTCCCGTTCGCCGGCCACGGCCCAGGGCATCCATCAGTCAGACCCGACACCTTCTTCCTCTCCCGTGCTGCTTTGGCGCTGCATAACCTCGTCTGGTTCCAAACCCCATCCATACATCTCCCCAACCTTCAACATCGCCATCGAATCTGTTCTCCTGCGACGACAACGCCGACGACGATAACGATACGACGATAAGCGATTCAAAGGATAGATCAGGCCATCAATATCGATGACTTTCAACGCAACGAGATCGTCTTGTCTGATCCGTTGATTCGGACCAACCTCGCCTCGCCATCGTATCTTTTGGCAATTTCCCGACGGCGCTGATAACATCAAGACACCACAACGCCTAATCGCCAGCAACCCTCGAGCTGTCCTGCCTCATGGCGTAATCCATGGCAGAACGAATCGCCTCTGCAAACCAGCGCTCCAGATCGGTAGTCGACCACGATCCCCCCGCGCGCCTCCCGTCTACGCCGACGACATCGTCTTCCGGTTCGGGCTCGCCCACCCTAGCTTCGACCTCGTCTTCCCAGCGGTAGGTGGTTGTCATTTCACCCGTATTTGTCGTGTTTCGTTTCGAACCCCAATACATTGTTTTATGCTCTGCGGAGACAAAAGAGAGAGTCGAAAGAGGCAGAGCGTGCGTGTGTGTGGTTCGTGTGTATGAGAGCGAGACACAGAGACTCGAGAGTGAAGAGGAACGAGAACAAGAGGAAGAAGAGGACATGCAAGAGAAGAGAAAGCAGCAAGAATCAACGTCGGGTGACAGGTACGCAGAATATTCCTGTGAAAGAGAGCAAGAGAAGGAGCAGAGGCGAGGCAGAGAGGCAGGAGCAGCAGGAACAACGTCCAGGTACCGTGGGGTAGTTGCTGGCGACAGCCAACTTGTCTCGTGCCTGCCTGCCGCCTTCTCTCGGTCTGGTCTACCTACCTCTGCCTCACTGCTGCTTCTTTCACCTTCATCTCCTTCGCTTGTCTCTCTTGATCCTCGAAGCCCAAAAAAGGCACGAAAAAGGGCACTTTTCGACTTCAGGATCCGCCTCACCTTCGTTCTCCTCTTCCTCTGCCTGAAGCTACCTCACCTTTGGTACCCGAACGGCGGGATCTCGAACTTAAGCGGGTCTGGTCACTATACCTACCGCCCTACCTCACTACACCGCAACCGCACCGTACACACCCTGCCAGGCACCACCGCACCGTACCTCTAGAGCACCTCAGGAAAAAAAAAAAGACACAGAGAGACGCCTGCTTTCCAACCATTGAAACACGGCTGCATCGCACCGCTCCTTCATCCTCTCTTCATCGAGTCTTGATTATTATCTCCTCGACACTTCTTCTTCCTCGACCCGATACCTTTTTTCTCCTTCACTTCCTTACTCTCGTCCCTGCCGCTTGGTCAGCTTCGAGCCAGTGCTAGCAGACCCCTCCCTCCACCACCCCAGCAATTCATTGCATGCTTTACCTCTCTCGTTGTGTCTAGTACACTGTACATCCACATCCACTACACCGTCACACACCACACACCACACACACATCTGACGTTCGTTGCGGACACACACGAGGCCACCGACATCTTGGCCTCGGCACATTTGACTTGATCCTTACCTTCGTTTTCTCGCCTTCCGTTCTTCGGTCGGCATGCCTCCTAAGAACCAGTCACTCATGTCTCCCAGAATTACCAGATCTTCTGCCCGGCAAGCGGCGAGTCTCGCGGCTTCATCGACACAACCCGCTGCAAGCGCCGATCCCGCAGCGGCCGCCCCTGCACCACCGAGCTCCAGTCCTCCAAACCCTCCCATCTCAGCCTCGCGGAAACGAAAGGCTTCAACACAAGCTACCAGCCCTACTCCTGGACCACAGCAGTCTGCATCAGCTTCCTCCAGGCGATCAAAGCGTCAAAAGGTAGCCGAAGCTGTTCCACCGCCTCAGCTCCCTACTCAACCGACTGTCCCGCCTCGCTCCAAGAGAAAGGGCAAATCTACCGTCGCCATGTCGAGCCCAGAGTAAGGAATCCCATGAGCCGGAGCTGTACATTCTTCAAAGCTGACTGTGCTTGTTAGCATTTCCGCCGATCCTGCGAACGCATCAGAGAACACCGCACCCTCGGCATCTTCAAGCCGCAAATCCAGTAGCAGCCGAAGCAAGAGGACTGCCACCGGCACCCTAGGTAACCCCCAGTTGCCTCTAGTTTGACACTCTGAAGCATGATACTGATTCGGCATAAGCAGATCCTTCCGCCAACACATCCAGCTCCTCCCGCAAGACGAAACGGAATGCCGCAAACAATGCGGATCCCGACACCGCAATGACGGGCACAGATGATACTGAAAAGGAGTCTCTTCCTCTCCCGCCCCCACCGCCTCCTCCCGAACATCAAGACGACGATGATAGTGACGAAAACGATGACGACGACGAGGGTCAGCGATACGATGACGACGTAGACGATGACCCCTTTGGGGGATTCGGAGGTCCTGGAGGTCCCGGTGGCTTGTCAAGTACCTTGCGGGCCTTGACAGGCATGATGACGGGTATTTCGTCCCGCCTGCGAGATCTTCTCAACAGCCTGCGTCAAAAAGATGACCCATCAGTGCAGCTGATCGCCCTGCAAGAGCTGTCTGAAATCTTGTTGGTTTCCAACGAGGACAACTTGTCAGGTCACTTTTCACCTGATGCCTTCGTCAAGGAATTGGTGACTCTGATGCAACCCAACGAGATTACGGGCGAAGAGAATCCCGAACTCATGCTGCTCGCCTGCCGTTGCCTGGCAAATTTGATGGAGGCATTGCCCGCCAGTGTGGCCAACGTTGTTTATGGAGGGGCTGTCCCTGTGCTCTGCCAAAAGCTGCTCGAGATTTCCTTCATCGACCTTGCCGAGCAAGCCCTGAGCACCCTCGAAAAGATCTCTGCAGAGTATCCGTCCAGCATTGTCCGAGAAGGTGGCTTGACCGCCTGCTTATCTTACTTGGATTTCTTCGCAACAAGCACACAAAGAACAGCCGTCACTACCGCTGCAAATTGCTGTCGAAACATTCCTGAGGATTCCTTCCCGGTTATTCGAGATGTCATGCCCACACTTCTCAATGTCTTGGGCAGCAGCGACCAGCGAGTGGTTGAAAAGGCTTCGATCTGTGTCTCTGGCATTGTGGAGAGCTTCAAGTACCAGTCTGCAAAGCTGGAAGAACTCGTCAGTGTCGACCTGTTGAAGGCTGTGTTGAGGCTGCTTGTGCCTGGCACCACTAATCTCATTGGCGCTGATATCCACACGCAATTCCTGCGAGTGCTGGCCTTTACGGCTCGTGCTAGCCCTCAACTTTCGGCGGACTTGTTCAAGCTCAACATCGTGGAGACATTGTATCAAATCCTTACCGGTGTTTCTCCGCCCAGCGGTACAGAAGACGTTGCCTCCAAGTTGGACAGTGTTGTCATCATGCAGGCCTTAATCCATCGACCAAAGGAGCAGATTATCGAGACGCTCAATGTCATTTGCGAGCTGCTACCTAGCCTGCCTCGCAACGCTGACCCTTCATATGGCGACTTCGTGGAGATGAACGCGACAGAACCCATCACTCCTTCCTCCACGGCAGCTGGGAAGACGCGCAAGTCACCAAACGATAAGAGAATCGAACTGCTCGACAGCTGCAAGTCCGAAGTTCGCCGCTTTGCTCTTATTCTTTTCCCGACCTTGACCGACGCTTTTTCGAGCACGGTCAACCTCAACGTTCGTCAAAAGGTTCTCACAGCCCAGCTAAAGATGCTTTCAAACCTCGACGAGGAGATTCTTAGCGAAGCGCTGAAGACAGTGTCCTATGCTTCCTTCCTGGCTTCGATCCTATCTCAACAGGACCATCCCTCACTGGTTATGCTGGCACTTCAAGCCACAGAACTCCTTCTCAGTCGCTTGGAAGATGTTTACCGGTATCAGCTCTACCGTGAAGGTGTCATTTCGGAAATCACCAAACTGGCCATCGAGGAGCACACGCCGCCCCCAGCGCCAGAGCCGGCCGATTCACAGGAGTCCCACAACACAGAGCAGCAGGCCGCAGCAGATTCTGGTGATCAATCTTCAGACAATGAAGAGTCTGAAGACGATGAAGAACACGAAGAGTCGGATGACGAGGAAAATGAAGAGGACAATGAGAACGAGCCTCATCCAGACGACATTTCTGGGTCGCCGGTTAGCTCACGCGGCTCAACAATGTCGCTCGACGGGCCGCCTCAACACTTTCTGTCAGACGTTCCATCGATGCGAAGCAGGATTCGCGAGGTGGCTAAGAAGTTCTTGGAGAGTCACGAGACCGAGAAGCACGGCAAGGCCATGAAGAAGAAGGCGACTGGGATTCTCACCAATCTATCAGATCTTGCTGGAGAGATTGAAGCCTTCTACCTCAACAGATCGGCAGGTAATCTTTCGCCTGAAAACGGCATAGAGTTGTTCAAGAAGCTGGCCTCGTCCTTCGACGCCGACGTCCTCGAAAGTGTCACCAGCGCAGAGCTTCTGGCTTCTGGACTCGTAAGAGTGCTTTTGGAAGTTTTCAGCAATCCCGATGAGGATTTAGCCCGCACTGCCCAGGCGGACTTCTTGCAGGTCTTCATGGGCTACAGCGTCAAGTCCAAGCCCAAGACCGCCACTGCTGATTCACCTGCAACTCCCTTCAGTGTCATGGTTCACAAACTTCAAGATTTGCTTAGTAGATCTGAGCATTTCGAGGTCATCACTGTCCACCAAAATACCTTTGATGGCAATCGCAGTAGTGCTGCGTCCATGCTCGCGAAGCAGATTCGGCTCAGACTTGTGGCTGATGACGAGTCTATACCCAAGTCCTATAGAAACATAATGGTTTCAATTCACGCCATCGCGACTTTCAAGTCTCTCGATGACTACCTGAGACCCAGAATCAGCCTTTCGGAACGGCCACGTGGCTCCTCAAGGCGGGCCGACAACCTCTCGAGGGCCCTCGCGTCGTTGGCAGGCTCTGCTGGTTTGCCACTCAGTCATGCGGCAGCTAGACTTACGGAGCGCGCATCGGCAGCGTCTGGGTCAAGTCCGATCCCACCACCGCCCAGCGTGCCTACGCCCAGCGGCTCGCGTTCTCTCCGCAAGACGAAGTCGAAGTCAACACCTCAGTCGGAGAGTGCGGCCACTCCCGATACTTCTTCCAGCACCAGAGACAAGGGCGTTTTGAGGAGATCTACCCGTCGTAGCGCGGCGTCGGCCGCAGATAGCCCAGCGCCGTCCAGACCACCTCCTGAAGAAGACGACCTGGAGAATGCCCTCGAGTGTGCAGACGAGAAGCATCTGTCCGACGACGAAGAGATTGGCGGAAGCAGTGCATTGGATGCTATTGTAGGTGACTTGGATGAGGATATGAGCGAATCTCCCGGCCCCGAGCCTGGCGCTGTCAACATGGAAATCGCTGCGGGTGGAAAGGTCACCGCGCGGAAGGATGACGGGACCAGAGTGCCCACGCCATCGCAGAATTCTCTGCCTACTCGTTCTAGTGCTCTTCCGCCCCCTCCTGCGGCACAAAGCACTCCCACGCCGGCAGCCTCATCGAGGCCGATGTCTTACGCTGCAGCCATTCAAGCGGTGCCACAGGACTGGCATATCCAGTTCACTCTCGACAACAAGGTGATTACGAGCGAGACTACAATTTACCGTGCCGTCCACACCTCGGCCGCCAACTCTGATGAGCATTTTAGCCGAAGTGTCTGGTCTGCGGTGCACCCGATCAAGTTCCGACGTGCCCCTGGTCCGCCCCCCGCGGAAACCCTTTCGTTCAGTTCCAATGCTCAGGCCACTACGGAGGAGAATGGCGAAGGAAACGTCCCGGCATCTCTCGCCAAGCACCCTTCGACAGCCTCTATCCTTCGCCTCCTCAACATCCTTCACGACTTGAACGCCAATATCGAAGATGTCATGGTTGAGAACAGCGAAAAAGATGCTGTTCGTCTGAATGTCGAGCCCCTATCACAGTTCGTCAACACCAAATTGACGGCGAAGCTCAATAGACAGCTTGAAGAGCCTTTGATCGTCGCGAGCAATTGCCTCCCAAGTTGGGTAGAAGACCTTGCACGACTGTACCCTTTCCTCTTCCCCTTTGAGACCAGGCACTTGTTCTTGCAGTCGACCTCATTTGGTTATGCGCGCTCGATGACTCGCTGGCAGAACGCACACTCTGCGGACGACTCGCGTCGCGACCGCCGCGACGACAGACCATTCTTGGGTCGTTTGCAGCGCCAGAAGGTTCGCATTTCCAGATCGAAGATCTTGGAGTCGGCCTTGAAAGTAATGGAGCTGTACGGCGCGTCTCAGAGCATTCTCGAGGTTGAATACTTTGAGGAAGTCGGAACCGGCTTGGGTCCGACACTTGAGTTCTACTCAACGGTGTCGAGAGAGTTCTCCAAGAAAAAGCTCAAGCTATGGAGAGAGATGGATTCGAACGACTCGGAAGAGTACATCTCTGGAGCGAGTGGACTTTTCCCTCGGCCGCTCAGCGACGATGAAGCCATTGCGCCCAATGGGGAACGTATCCTGCAACTCTTCAAAACCCTCGGCAAGTTTGTTGCTCGCTCAATGATCGATTCTCGCATCATTGATCTGAACTTCAACCCCACCTTCTTCCGCATTGGAGATGGTTCGTCGGCACCTGGCGTGAAGCCATCACTCGGCGCAGTTAAGGTCGTCGATCCCGGCTTGGCCAGGTCTCTGAAGACCATTAAGAAGTTCGCCGTGGCCAAGAAGGAAATTGACGAAGACCCTTCACGAACGCCTGCTCAAAAGGTTACCGATACAGAGGATATCGTTATTGACGGTGTCAAGTTGGACGACCTGTGCCTGGATTTCACGCTTCCTGGTTTTCCAGAGATCGAGCTGATCCCCAACGGTGGACAAATTCGGGTCACCATTGACAACGTGGACTCGTACCTTGAGCGCGTCATTGACATGACCCTCGGCACTGGTGTTCGCCGCCAGGTAGACGCTTTCCGCACCGGTTTCTCTCAAGTCTTTCCCTACTCTGCGTTAAGCGCATTCACTCCCGACGAGCTGGTAACTTTGTTTGGCCGGGTTGACGAGGACTGGTCTCTCGAAAGTAAGTACTTCCTCGCATGTCCGGCTAATGATATACTGACATCCTCGCTAGCACTCATGGATTCGATCAAGGCGGACCACGGCTACAACATGGACAGCAAGACCGTCAAGAACTTGTTGCAGACGATGAGCGAGCTATCGGCTCCTGAGCGCCGCGATTTCCTGCAATTCACCACGGGCAGCCCCAAGCTCCCCATAGGAGGTACGTCTCTCTCTCTCTCGTTCATCGACTTGTCCCAAGTAGCCAAGACTAACATAAACGACAGGATTCAAGAGCTTGACGCCCATGTTCACGGTCGTCTGCAAGCCAAGTGAACACCCCTACACGTCTGACGATTATCTCCCCAGTGTCATGACGTGTGTGAACTACCTCAAACTACCCGACTACACCAGCATCGAAGCCATGCGCAAACAGCTCTCTACTGCCATCAAGGAAGGCCAGGGAGCTTTCCACCTGTCATAGACGCTGTCTCTGTCACCGACTCAGCGAATTCCAGGAAACCCAAAACAGAAAAAAACAGATAGCGAACCAGATGGCCGAGTTGGCCATCTCAGCGAATGTCGCCACCTTTACATGACTGTGGTATGAAATACGTGAACAAGCATTGCACATCGGGCGATGGTATTCTTTTAACAATAAAGATTTTATGGATGGAAACGGTCTGGGTCAGGGAACACCAGTTTTGGGTGAGGTGGATTGAAGGGCGAGGGTAACAACACACATCGAAGCGAAGCCCCTCCACCCGACTTTGCATGGCAGGTTCGTTAGGCGTCAGGCGTGCTTTTCGGCTTGCCTTCCTGCTATGGCCTCGAGGCATTTCTCTCTTGTTTCGGTACTGTTTCTAGGGTCCATGACCAGACCCGTCTAAAGCCTGCTGGTTTGTGACGTGCCAAGGGGATCCCGTTGATAGAATGGTCAAAATTGATTTGTGACAACATTGTCGTGCCTCTTGTGTCAGTGAAACGTGATCATGCTGTTCCCGCCGTGCGTTGCACAGGCTATCAACTTGGTCGACACGAGGAACCAAGAGGTGTTCATCAGAGAATGAGGTTACACGGCGTAAAGGTCTCTCATTTCATCACAGGAATCTAATGTCCCCTCTCCTATTTGCGCGCAATACAAAGGCTTTGTTGTCCATACCCATCCATGGATACCGAAGATCCCTCCCTCTCGGATCAAGTGGCCTTCCAAAAACGTCGCCTCCAAAGATGTCCCTTGCCCTTCTGCCGCCTATAGAAACAACATGACAAAAAAACAACATGTTCACCCTCCCCACCACCACCATTATCCTCCCCTTCTCTCTGGTCTCCAAATTTTCTCATCTTCTCTTGCTTGTAGAAAGGTATCTTGAGAAGGAAAATAAAAGCCAGGGTAAGCAGTTGCGGGTACACTTGATACAACCCCGGTCGTCCTTCTGCAATGCAATGCTTCCCTCAGTTGTGTCAGGAAGCAACTTAAACAGGACGGGGGTTCTTGGGAGGAAAAAGTCAATTCGACAAAAGTTGATGCTGCGATTGGCTTGCTTTCTTATGGCAGCATGATCGGCATCAAATTAATAGGTCCCAGCTCTCAGGCCAAGCAGCATATGCCTCTAGCGGAAGCCAGACTTAACCTCGGCGCGGGGCCACTCGAAGAGGACGTCTCCGCTGTAGACGTCGGCGGTGATGCGGCTAATGCGCAGCTCCACTTCGCCGTAGAAGCGTTCGCACTCGCGGAGCACCTTGATCACAAGCTTCTGGCTGAGAGCAGGGTCGTCCGCGTCGCCAAAGTGCTTCTCGACGCGCTTGCGCAATGTCTCGATGCCCTTGCGGACCTCGCGCGAGTCGTACGTTGCCAAGACCTTGTGGAAGGTGGACTTGGAATTGGATGGCTGCGAAGCGATGCTCGAGCCGGGCTTGCCCGACTGCAGTTGGCCCTCGATGTTCTCGACGTACTCGAGAAGCTTGCCGAGGGGGCGGCGCATCACAGCGTTCAGGTACAGGTTCATGTGCTCATTCATCTCGCCTGTCGCAGCCTCACGCCAGTCTTCGAGGACATTGAGGCCGTGCGTGTTGATCTCCTCGAGGAAGTGGTTCATATTTTCGATGAGCAGAATGTGGAAGTTGAGAGCCTCCTTGTCTTCTGGATCCGCACCTGCAGCACCGACGCTGACTGCGGGGTTCTCGCGGGCAATGATCTTGAGGGAGTCGAACATGGACTTGAGGATGCGATCGTACTCGCGGTCAACCGTCTTGCGCACGGCTAGGTTAGGGTCGATACCCGAGAGAATGTTTTCCACGGCGTTGGAGAACTGAGGGAAGACACGGATGAACGAAATAACGCCCTTGCGCTTATTAATCTTGACCTTAGTCTCCTCGATGGCGCGGATCTGCTCGTCGACGAATTTCTTAAATCGGGACTCCAAGATCCCGTGGAGTTTCTGGAGAAGAGCGTTGAGGAAGTCTTGATTGGATTGTTGGATATCCAACAGGTTCCGCTCGAGAACGGCCAAGACACCAGCACCTTGTCTGAAGCATCTGGTCAGTATGTTATGACGATAAAATGGATTTGGAGTCAACTTACAAAGGATCGGCTTGGACAACCCATTCAATGAGCTTGGCAATCTCTGTCTCGAGGAAGATGAAAATCACCTCCATACCCTTAGTAACACGTCGAGCAAGATCGCGGTCAGGCTCCATCAAACGATGGCGACGCAAGTCGCCGCCTCTCCGATCTGTCGGCCTGCTGGCTGCGACCAGGTCCGGGAAGTCTGATTGCTCCAGTGTGGTGGCGTGGAAGAAGTCGATGATGAAGTTCTGCTCCATCTCAACTAACGGCAGAAGGTCGTCCAGTACCTGTCCAAATACCTCGTAAGGAAGGCTTCGGTTCTCGCCCGACTCTTTCAGGTTAGTCCTGCTGCTGGTATCGATGGGCGAACGCAGACTCTTGGCCAATGTTTGACTCCGCTTGACGGTAAGCTTCCTGACAGTGGTCGCTCTGCCTTCCTGTTGCTTTTCGACTTCAAATGTAAACAGGAGCTCGGATGTCTCGTCAGCGGTCATCTTGCGCGCATTGCGCTTCCAGGCTTCCAAGACCTGGCGGAATTCGTTCTTATAGACCGGGTGGCTCTTGTCTTGGTAGACCTGGATCATGCGATCCCAGTTGGCGGGGTCGACGTCCTTGGCGTATTTGATCAAGGGACTGTACTTCCACAACATGTCCCGACCGGTGTCGTGGTGGCGAGAATCCACCTTTCTTGAAAGAGCTTCGCGAAGCGCTCTGTTGACTTCGTTGTAGGCCACATCGAACTGTTGGGCCATGTAGCCGACCAACCGTCGCGAGAAGACAGCGCTTTCTTGTCGGTACATCTCCTTCTTCTCCTGAACGATTCTCATCTTGCCATAGTCGGTGTTCTCGAGACCCACGGCTTGATCAACTTCTCCGCCGATATCTTCGCTCTTTCGTGGTTCGCCCCCTAGTAATGTGGGATCAATCTTGATCATGGCCTTGTAGAGAGTGACTAAAGACATTTCGATGTCCTCAAGGCCGTTCAGATCTTCCAGTGGTGCCGCTCTCAAGGCGTTCAGATCAGCAGAAGTAATAGTAGTTGTCTCAAGGAGAGACTCGAGCTCCTTTTTGAGCAGCTTCTGGTTAGCAGTTTGCACCTGAAGACCCTGGCCTTGGGCTTCAATGTATGCAATATCATCAGAAAGAGTCTATTTCTAGTCAGCAACAGTTTCGGAAAGTTTACGAAGCAACCTACCGAAAGTTCAACGCTGTACAGCGTCAGAAGATTCTCCATTTCCTCACACTCAGCGACTGCCAGATCGATGCCGCGTTTGATAGCCTCGACACGATCATCCTCTTCCTGGAACCGGGCTAGCCAGCCGCCGGCTTGGGCTTTGTTGAGCTCTCGCTCAAGGTCTGTCCTCATCTCGTCCACGTTACGAGATCTCATCTGCTCGCCAGGAACCCAGCCAAAGTAGTCAAGCCACTTTGTGAATTCGCCGCTCTTGTTATCCAAGACTGTGGGGTCAATACCAAGAGATGCAAGATACTTGGCGTCATTACCGGCAACTATCGACTTGCTGTTCTCCTCCTTGGTTACGGATTCCTCTGGCTTCTTCACGCTAATAACTTCCTGAATCGAGGGCTGCAAGCTTGATGGTCGACTAGAATTAGGCACAGTGACCTTGACCTCAGGCACACCAGATGTGCGCTTGGGAGGCTCCGCAGGTGCAGCAGTCTCTTCGACTGCAGGTTCTGGGGATGTGACTTTGGGGCCGTCAGAGGAGGCAGGCCGTGGCGGAGGTTGGAAAACTGTTGTGATTCCTTCGGCAGGTTCAGTGCTCTTTGTGGCAAGCTGTCGAAGTCTTTCACCAGCACCACCAGGCCGAGGCTTGAAAGCTGAGGCAGCGGAGGCAGCCTTCCAGAGCACACCAGCGAGGTCATTCTTGGATTTCTTTGCTTTAATCATCGGTCCTAAACCCGGCCGACTCTCATCTTCTTGTTCCACGGGAGCCTCAGGCTCAGGGGTAGGCTCAACAGCCGGAGGCTCCTCGGGTATGATTTCCTCAACCGCAGCTACAGGCGCTGGTGGAGGGGCTGGAGGCGGACTCTGCATGATGGGAGAAACTGGGGCAGGGGGAACAGGGGGAACAGGGATTTCAGGCGGCGGAGAGACAATAGGAGGAGGTTGTCTTGTGGGTGTTGCCCCATTTCTTGTTGGGGTTCTGAGTGCGAGAGGAACATCTGGTGCACCCGGGTCTCCAGGCGTAAGGGGTGTAACTGGTCGGTTGTCCCTGTAAGAACCTCCATCTGACCTCTGCGAAAGAGAGTTCTTCCTGGCTGTACTCCTCGGGGGAGGGGCTACTTGATCTCGTCGCATCCCCGGGCTCACTAAGGGCGCAGGAACCAGGTCTCTGTCGTTGAAGCCCTGTCCCTGGGGCCTTGCCGGGTCCATCGGTGGCCTCTTCCTCTCTGGCGGTCTGCCTTCTTCGGAGATTGGCGGAGGGGGTCCTAGTCCAGGCTCTTGACCTGGCTCACCGAACCTACCAAAGGCCCCTTGCCCAGGCATGCCATTCCGTGAGCGCGGCGGCATGCTTCCCGTATCGTCGCTCCTGCCTCCCAGGGAAGGCGAGAAAGATTCTTGGCTCTTGTTCCCGAATCTTCGCAGCGTAGGGGGTTCCTGCGAGAACGAAGATGCCATGCTTCCTGCTGGTGAGTTATTCGCCATTCCATTGAGAGGTGGTGGTCGGCGAGGGCCTGGGGGGCCAGGCGAGGGAGTGCCATAGTTGGAGGGCGCATTCGGAGCGCCGAGGCTGGTCTGACTAGAAGCAGCATCGGGCATTGCGGGAGGTCGGAAGGCAGCCTGTGCGGGAGGGGGTGGTCGTCGTTCGTTTCTCAGGATTTGGGCCATCTCGGCCTGGTCGAAGCCCGAAAGCTCAGGGACCTTGCCTCCCGTGTATTTGCCATAGATCTTAACCAGGCTGGCAATGAAGAACTTCTTTTCCTTATCCGATTGCGCATTCCAGAAGTAAGGCTTTCCGATGGTGACGATGAAGCCAGTATCACCAGCCCATTCGCGGAAGGTCGGGTTAGCCGGCGGCCCCGTGAAGGACTCGATGGCAGAGAGGTCGTCGAGGTTCCATGTCTTTCCAATTGAGAAGGAGCCGTTGGCGTTCTCTTTCGTTTTGTGCATACGCACTCGGCCACTCTTTCGCACTGCAACGACGATTACACGGGGTTTCTGTGATTCGGGTGTCCGTGCTTGAGGCGGTGGAGGAGAGGTCGGATGGGAGGAGTACTCGGTGATTCGAATGTGGGTGATGTATGTCTCGAGCACTATCGACGGAAGCAAGGGTCAGTACCATACGCATATGAAGCAGACTTTTTGAGTGAGAAATTCTAGCGACATCGGGGTTCGACGCACACGATCCGTCTACATCCTTCTTGATGAAGCAGCTCTCGATGATGCGCCGCTTCTCATCCTCGAATCGTTGGGCCCTGTTGTCCATGGCTGCTCGGTAGGGCGGTCCCGTCGCAGTGGAATGGAGCAATCATGAGGGTGTTCGCAATGCAATGGGAGGAACCATTTACATGGTCGTCGCGCAATCGGAATCGGGAGGGCGGCGTGGCAGTGCGATGGGGGGGGGGGGGACAATACGCTCAGAAGGGAGTTGAATGAGGTTGAGGTGGGATTTCGAGGTTGTGTCGTGATGCAAGCCAGAAGGGGAACGGGTGGACGTGTGCTGGAATCTGTCTGTCCTTGGGGGTAGCTTGCTGCCAGGGCAGCCTTTGGTCCCGCTGAATGATTGGGGGTGGGAAGTATTTCGACCGTCGAGTCTGGGGCTCCTGTTAGCGTCAGTCCCCAGCTAAGCCTGATAGCGCCGCCACTTCACCATCAGTGTGGCTGGTGAAGATGTTTCTGTTACTCACGTTGATTTTAATCACTGCAAAGAATAAATATTATGTTTTTCCATCATTTTACTCCAGTAATAGCCGTCGAGTCTGGTCGTTCACAGAATTCAATGTTCAATGCCTCTACCATCTCGGTCCCGCATCGACTCCACGGTACATTGGTGGTACCTACCCAAATGCCTGTCTATCTGCTACCTGACGGGAACTTGCAGCGACATACTTCCCTGGGCTACGCAATCGGGAGCGCTGAAAGATTGATTTGGGAGGGATGAGGTGGCTCCTTCCTCCCAATGCCACAACGCTAATTATCTGTAAGTACCTAAGTATCCGTAAGGTGGTGGAATGTCCCGCAATCGCCTGGCTCGTTCGCAGCTCGCCCTGCAACTCAGTCCCCTTTTTCAGCAATCCTCTTCTTGCGAAGGTTACCGTGCAGATAACCGCCTTCTTTAACGATATTTCAACCTCACATGAACAATTCATGCTTGTGAGAAGAGACACACGCCCGCATATTCCCGTTGCTTGTTTTCCGTCTATGCACCGAACCGATATCAGACGCATCATCCGGCAAGGTTGCCGTCAGAGAGCTCGGGCGCCCGTCATGCCTCCCACCAGTCCATGTTTCAAGCTGCCCTGCCCATGAATGAGATAGCCCCCTCGATACGCCCATCACTGCAACATCCGGGGTTCCGATGCCGTCTCTGTCTCTTGTTCTTTCTGCCGACGCCCTCGGGCACTTCTGACAGTGAACCTTGTACTTCTTGGGCAGCTATATCGCCAAAGTCAAAAGGCTTACTCACCCGACTCTCGCTCAACTCGCTGCGCACTATTCAGTGTTTGGATATCATCATCAGATGGCCAGTGAAGCTCTCATGACCAACCACTCTACTTTGGGGGTGAACCGTGCATCCGACTTCAGATGGTCGACTTCAAAGTCCAGCTATCAACGTCAAGTGAAGCAGCAACAGAGGTATCATCGATTCACCTCACACGATGAGCCTCACAGACTCTGAGGCAACCCATGTCAAAAAACGCTACTTCATTTTCCCTTCGAAATCAACCACAGTTGGCTGGTGAATGAGACGGTCGCATATCGCCTCAATCTGTTCCTGTCTCATAAAACCAATCTCAGCTTTCTATATCATGTGCCTTTTAGATTATCGCTCTGCCAATAGCCCAGTAATCCAGACTTCTCTCCTCATTATCTAGCTTTGAATTCTTCCACGGAGGGTATATTATGGACAACAACCAGAGCACAACAATTTGCAACGCCACCTGCCAACGTTGCAGGGTCACCAAGAAGACGCCCTCGGCCTATCGCCAATAGACCAAGCACCAGAAATCTAACCACTCTCTTGCTGTTCCACGTTCACCTTACCCTCCTCCTACCACATCTCAACCACCTGAGTCTGATATTGGCTCGTCTGAGCGTCTTGAACCGTTTCCTCTGGGCCCTCCCTGCCTATCGGCTGTATACGGCCGTGGAATGTGATAGTGCCCTCGACCGTGTACCTGTAACGCCAACTCTTATACTCTCCCAGCGTCCGTTTGCATTCTTTCCACGGCCATTCTCTCATGCAGCGGAGCCTGGCCTTACCTTCCGGTGTCACCCCCGCAGTGAAGTATGTGCTGCCTGGAAGTATACACTTTTTGAGAAAGTGCCCTGCGCATAGCTTGAGCACCTCTCCCGTGAATAGCTGGGGGCCGTCTTCTCGGTATGCTTCGTTGAATACGGCTTTTTCGTCTCCGTCGACGTAGCCCACTTCGTTCTGCTCTTGATAGAGGATCTTGTTGCGGGTGGGGTAGTTGAAATCGAGGCCGCCGTCTATTTGGCTCATTTTGGTGGCGATGCTGCTTGGTCCTTGTCTTATTAGTTGACAGTCTGTTGAAGTGGAAGTAGGCCAGCTATGAGCGCTGGGATATTGTCAGGGGCTAGCAGACTAATTTATATGTCCTACACTCTTCTCTGGTCTCTGTGAAGGAAATGTTGAATACTGTAGCTGCGTCGGTAACATTCGAGTTGTTTCCTCCCAAGAGACCTTCCCTAAAGTTGTCTGCACCCTGAAAGGGTATTTACACCTCGACTCACCTCGCAACGGAGTACTTTTCTTTCAGTTTTGGGCGAGAACTAGACAGATCGGAGCTTGAATGCGGTTATTGCTCCAAGAGATTGATCGATTGAGACAAGTGAGCCAAGACATAAAGCGGAACATCGTTGATGTATGGCGGCCTCTTCTTCTGCTCCACAAGATAAACAATGAAACAGGTATGGAACCAGCGCTTTTCTTCTGAAAGCTTTTCCTCCATACTTTAAAATCGAGTTCAGTCTCAAGCATAGGTCTGCTTTGGCCTTGAGGTCCATACGCGATATTGGCCCTCCATCGATCGGCCTAGCTGAATCCTATCTAAAGGTCACCAACATCCCATGGCCAGCTCAACATTTTGCGATGCACAGCATTGTGTATGACATCCGCATTTTTCCAGAGTCCCAATCGATCAAACATCTTTTCCAGCAGAGAAGGAGACGGCAAGAAGGAAATATACACCGGCCTCGCCACCACGCCGTGAGGTAACTGTATCGTACGTCGACCCAGATGCACAAAGATGGTCCTATCCGGTGAGCATGCCATGTTACAAGACCACTCTCCCGAGATTGCCCGCTTCGACTCTTCGTCTTTGAAGTAACAAAACCAATCGTCGTTTCCCTTCTCCCGAGGAAAATATTCTTCAGCCGCAGCGTGGACCCCGACAACGACTCTCTCGACGCGGCCGTCTCCGATGTTCAACTGTAGCTCAACTCCGAGTGTTCCACGCCGTCTTATAAAGAGCGGGACAAGGCCTCTGTATGGTGTGTTGAAGGGCGCCTGGCCGGTCGAGTTGACATAGAAATGCTCAGATTGTTTTGCATGCTGTGAGGTCACGGAACTCTGGTCGGTCGAGCCGACTTCTATGTGAAATCGTGGTGCTTTTCGTGTCTCGATGATTGGCATAATCATCTGCGATGCTCCGTGCCCAGGCTTTCCTTTATACCAGAGTGAAATAGCGTACTTCAACAATTCAGCGTTCCGTTGCAGTGGATGAATGCAGAACTCTTGTAGGCTGGAGGGGTATATGTTCCTCAACTCATAGAGAGCTATGGGTCGTGCGGGTATCGGCCATCGTTGAGCGCCGACCGCAGAACCGTCAATCAGTGACGAGACGCCATCTGAAGTTCCGACATAATTGCTCGTCAGAAGAGGGATGCAAACACGGCCTGTGCTTGGGTCTTCTTCTCCTGCTTCGCTTCTCCTCTCGGATACGTTCAGCACAGCAAGATCTAGACCGGACATCTTGAGCGTGGGCAGGCGGATGCGCAGACCTACGTTGGTCATCGAGTACGACGTGGCCATGCTCCATCCGACAAGAGACTCGTCGGTCTCTGACCCGCAGAAGAAACGGTCGCCGCCCTTGAAGACCGAAGGCGATGGTGCGAGTAGACTACTCCAGTCATGTGGGATCGTATGATCCCACGTCCAACAGAAGATTGTCTGGTCGTCCGAGATGCGGATCAACTCCTCCTGGAGGCGTATAAACGCCGCCGAACGCTCGCCGTATAGTAACGGCATGTTGAGACCGAGGAGTCCCAGCACACAGTACGCCATGTCTTCGGAACGTGTCGTCTCTCGGCCCGCCAGCCAGGAGAATACCTCCGAGATGCTCGCGTCCAAGACTGACTTGGCGCCGGAAATGTACTCGTTTCTTATTCCGGTGATGTTTGAAATTTCAGGCGCAAAGTCTTGCCGCGATCCTAGGATCCTCCAGCTCTTGTCAAAGAAGTACATTCGCCTCGGGGCCAAGAGTTCTTGCAATGTCCAGCCGCGGGTGAACCAACGACTACGAGCGAGTTCAGATCGCCAACGTCGTTGTTGACTTGAGATACCGTCGCCTGAGCTTTCCGGCAAACTGGTATCCTCAAAGTCAAGGTCTTCGAGATAAGCGAAGCAAACAGCCGATTCTTGATACCAGTTGAACATTGAGTTGATTGCCTCTGAGAGCTCGGCAGAGCTTTCCTTGTCGATACAGTTCGTATCAACCCACAGGTACTCGAGGCCGAATTCACGTGTCAACCGACAAGCCTCGAGTATTTTGGCGTACCTCTGTTCTTTGGATTTGGCGACATGTTGTTTCTGCCACTCCTTGAAACTTATCTCCTGCGTGCCATTCCAAGTGTGAGATAGAGTTGCGTACTGGGGGCACCGGCCCATGAACTCCTCCAGTAGGAGTGTGTTCACATTGATCAGACGCATTTTTGTAATGTTTTCATGGCTAGAGTTTATGAGGTCGATGGAAGAGAATATGGTCGCTTTTCATAGCCTGATCTAGCTACTTGAGTTCCTTGCCCACCAGCCAATACCCACAGCCTGCAATGTGAGTGGCCCCATCATTGCCTGCATCCCCATGCATGTTGTCAGCAGTGATGCCGCACTATTTACCTGTGAGTGAGAGCAGTGACACAAACAAAAACTTGCGACGAGTCAAAAGGCTCACATATGTTCTTCCATCCTATATCTCAGCTTGGAAAGAACCAGATGATCTTCAAACGGGCTATGCTATGTAGCTCTGCAGGCACATGAGCTCCAGGAGACAAGAACAACTTTAGTATCATGAATCTTTATAAAAAGGCAAATGAGCTTGCGTTTAACGTTATAATCCTTTGTTCTTCTATACCGCGAGCTACGTCACATTTAACCATGTTCTTAGAGATTTGAATGGGTCCAAGGAAGGAACGCAGATATCAATTTGCAACCAACTGCCTTTGTCTAGGCTATCCCATTGTCTTCAGAAAGAACAGAGCTGTTCATCATATTCTCGAGCGCCTTCGCAAGGATTCGTGATCAGCAGCGTTATCTAGTATCTTCTCGAGTGTCTTTGCATGTGTTTGTCATTAGCAGTGCCGTTTGGTATTCGCTCTAGCGCCTTCGCACAAATTCGTGATTTTCGAGTCACGAATTTGTGAATGACAACAGTGATTTATAGAAGAAAGGTACGGAATTACTTAAAATATATTACTTAACAAGTTCTCCTAAAGCCGACTTAGCAAACAGCCATAGCACCTTAAAAAACATTTACCACTTGCAATCATGGCCTCCAACCTGGCGATTGAGTCACGAATACGTGCACGATGACCGTGATTTACGGACGAGAGGCACATGTTTATTCAAAATCAGTCACTCGGCAGGTTCTTTCAGAACCAATTTAGCGAGTACTTGGCAGCTGGCCACTTCGCAAGACGTTCGCCACTTGCAACCGCGGGCCGATAACCTTACAATCGCATACATGGCTGGGATAGGTAATGTGAGGTTAAGGAACGGTCTTTTATATCTTCCTCAAACGCCTCCTTTTCCTAGAAGGAAACTACGGGTACATCGATCCTGCCAGGTGTGGTGATATCTAGTATTCAGTTCTATTTCATCTTGAGCCTTCATTCAAAGGCCTACTTCATCCCATTTGTTCGTTCTATGTACATGGGCTCGTCTTCATGCCTTCAAAAAGGTCGCCAATCCCGGCGCAGCCCATTCCAGATCCAGTATCATACACTCGTAGATATCTTCCCCCATACAGACGCATTTTGCTGCATCTTGTAACCCAAATGACCAACTTCGTATGGTAAGAAAATGCTGCGCAAATGCCAGATAAAAATGCCGATAAATCATGTCTCATATCCCTTTCCATGTTTCCAAAATTTCCCCTCCTCATTATCACTCATCCCAGATTCATTCATTCCCTTCTTTCTCCCTTCCATGTCGTAGTCTCAGCCGAAGCCTTGGCATAACGCTCTCAAACTCGCAAGAAGAAATGCGATGGCGCTTTCTTGCGTAAACAGTTTTTGTCGTGGTATCTCAGTGTAAATGCGATGGTAGATGGTAATTGCAGCAGCAGCAGCAGCGAGCCGCAGCGCCGAGTAAATCCCGTAAAGATGAACGGCGAGTAGATCAGTCGTCGACAATCTCGTCGGAGCTGCTACTACTCGACCCAGACGTCACACTCATGCTCTGGCGCGCAACGTGGACCAATCTGTAAATGCCAAAGGCAACGAGGGCGAGGACGACGAACAGCACGATGACAATGATCGCGATGACGTCGTTTTGTTTGACCATGACTGCTAGCTAGGACTGTTCGTCCTTTGGTCTTGTGCGGTTCTTGAGTGTGAAGCTGACGGGAGCTCTAATGGCTGCGATGATTTTTTGGTGGGGGTTGTGGGAGTGAGCCCGGCGCCGGTGTGGAGCGGTGCGGGGGACAGCTTGTGTGGAGAGCCCGGTGGCTGGGAGGAGGAAGAGAGACACGGAGGGTCTGGGCGGAGACGCCGTGGAATGTGGTCTCGGGAAGACGATTGAGTTTGGTGGTATCTTTCAACGGTCCGAGGTTTTTGTCTGTGCCTTTGGGATGGCCTGTCAGACAATTGTCCTCGATCTAAATTCCAGTTGGAAGCTAAGGAATTGTCGTTCGCGACGGCTTGATGAGATTTCAATCCGTGATGAGCAGCTCAATTTCCCTGCCGGGAATTCGTCAAGTGCCGAGATGTATGGGTCCGAGATGTGGGTAAAGGTTGACGATAGAGACTCAGAGTGCACAACGGGATTGTTCACTACGGGGTAGTCGACGATGATGAGGAGGAGAGGGGGGAAAGAAACCTCGAGATCATTCAAATGAACCCTTTTTCGCAATGAGAATATGCAGTGTATCAGAAGAGAGAGAGGAGGGAATTGAAAATGGTGAGGAATGCAGCGCGGGCAAGCCTCACGTTAAAAAGAAGCGTTGCCCCGCCACCAGCTTTCCCAAAGCTGGTCGCCCGCCCAGCCGCAAAACCCGAAAGTCAATAGAAATGCGAGAGGCTGGGCCGCGCGCCGCACCACCAAGTACCACAACCACCACCACTACCACCCTGGGCCAAAAAATCCGCGACAACGCTACCGCGACTTTCAGGCTGTCCTACTCGTCCAACCGCCTGCGATGCAGGGATGTAAAGCTGCTTTTTAGTGGAGTATCCCGACGGGCTTGCTGTCGACGTCCTCCACTACCCAACCTCGCGGACTCGCAACATGCAGGTTTCTTACCCTTGTCGCAGTAAGCCTCTCCGTCTTAGGGAGAGGTCGGATGTACTCTTTGCTGTAAAATTGTGTGTGTCGTGACTTTGACGAGACCGAAAGCGCTACTTGGCCATGACTTAGCTGTACCTGCATCGTACCTGGATCTAGCACTCGGCGGCACCCGCCTATTGACATGGATGAAGTGCCTTTCACGACTCTGAGATCATGTTGCTCACTCGTAATATATGAACGCCGAGAAGTTCCTGCCCGCCCAAGCTGCGTTGGCATATTGGGAATGTAAGATGTTCACCGTCCTTTACGGAGACAACAAAGGGCAACCTCACCCATCAGCTGGAGCAATTGGAATCAACAGAGGAACTTGCGGTTTTCTTTTCTCCCGAAATTACGAAGTATAACCGTGAAGCACACCTCCTCCCGCTAATCCAATTGCAATAAGGATATAGCAAGCCCTCCCACAGTCCGAATCGTCTTCGACCTGATTTTAGATATGGTCTGATGAGACTTCTTCCGAGGACTGAAAGCGTGCAAATATCGCAACGAGCAGAAGCCAAGCCAATGGCGCTCGAGAACCTGCTAATGATATCAGATGTATCACGAGCCCAAACGCCAATCCTTTCCCAATAAAATTCACAAACGGCACCCTTATTTTCGTGTCCTACATCTTGGCCTCGGGCGCGGTATCAAGGTCTGTAGGATCGGCGTCAGGTCCCGCCTTGATGATGCGAATGTGCTTTTCGTAAAATTGCAGCATCTACGTATCCGTTAGCGTCGTCATCCCGTGTTGCGCCGAGATACATGGGACCATACCTTTTGGGGACATCTCTTATACACTACCTCCTTGGGATGCTTAGTCTTCTGGCCGTTTCGCCAATTGAGATAGATAATGATGGAGCCTGACTCTTCGTCCTCGCAGGCATCGATCGACTCGACGTCATCCTCCCAGCTGCCGCTGGGCAGCGTCCAGGCCTTCGCTTTAGCCTCCTTTACTGACGCAGGAGGAGTAGATTCGGCGGGGTGACCATTACGCTTGCCCCTCTTGCTGCTCGCCGGCGGTGTAGATGACGAAGCACTGGGGCGGCCGCGCTTCTTCGTGGTCTTGGCCTTGGTCTTCTCTTCAAACAGCGCCTCACGCCCACCGAGCTTCTTAAGGTATTCTTCCAAGATCTCTGATGCGCCTTCCCTGGTAATGTGTTAGGCGTCGTTTCAAAATTGGTGTCGATCGCAGATCACAGTTTGAAGCTTACTTCAGGCTGTCTTCCGGCTCCCAGGTCTGGTCTGATTTCTTAGAGTAACCTTCCCATTTGACACGGAAGTTCACAGTGCCCTGCAAGAAGCGTTAGTATCGAGGCGCACTGCCAACAGAAGAACAGAAGAGGGCCACTTGCGTCGTCGGAAACCACATGGTCAAGGATCTCCTCGACAACGTATCTATGGCCGGTAAGCCCTTTTGTCCGAGCAAAGCCGTTTGGTGTGGGTAGCGTACTCATCAGCCTCTAAATCATCGTCTTCGTCGCCTTCCTCGTCCTCCTCATCGGCCACGACAGCGGCTGCCTTAGCAGCTTTGGTAGGCTTGGTGGCGTTGCCGTTCAGGTCGCCGGAGATGATGGGAATGTCTTCTTCGCTCTTAGCTTCGCTGACATCGTCTCGGTATTCTGCGGATCGGCTCTTTGCGCGCTTCTCCTTGAGCGGGATAGCGATTTCGCCGCCGGTTTCGGACATCTCATCGTCGCTAATAGCTATTGGAGCTGTCAGCTTCATGGGCTTCTTTCCCTTGTTCGCTTTGCGACGCGGCATTGTGACTTTGTATGGAGAATTGGTGGAGGATTCGCGTCGTGAAGTGTGTTGTCGCAATCTCGACGCGACTTGGCTAGTGGCACGAGGGGTGAAGTTCGAAGAGGTGAGGACTTACCGGGAGGCATTGTGTAGGGATTGTTTTTCTCAAGGTGTATACGCAGCTCGTCCAGGCAGTAGCGACCTGAATGGTCGCAAACAGGAGGTTGCGCAAGACTCAACGTGAAAGGAGGCTGCGATGCGCTGCCAAAGAGACGATCGCAAATACCGGAAGCTGCCCCAACTTTTGCATAAAGGTAGCAAGAGGCTGGAGCAAAGTCGCGTCACAGCCAATTGTGGCGCTTGGCCGTCACGTGATCTCCATGCACTAGCCACTTCTCTGGACGGAGGAGAAAGAACGGATACCTGCCGCCACCAATTCCGGCGCTTTCCTGCAAGTCCGGGAGCCCCCATCCTCTGAGTACCCACAACTGACGGCAGAAGGAGCTCATGTGGAGCTCCGAACCCGTGGACCAAGCTCCAACCTGGAAGGTCGGCCTCGAATCTTACTCCCGTTTGTAAGTTACCCACCTACGTCGTTCCCTCAAGGTACCTTGCCTTGCTTGATGTAATGTAGTCCCTTCATTGTACGCTGGTATAGTAGAATACCAGAGAGTCAATTCTAGGAAGGAACTGATACGTTCTCGCCTCGATTGGAAGCTTCTAGAATAAGTACCTAAGCAATTCACTGTCCCGTTTTGCCGCACGAATTCTGAGCAGATAACAACTTTTTCCCAAGTTGATCCTGCCAATTCTTCACATCTCACACGCTGCATCGCGGTGCCTTGATCCTTATGACATTGACACCGGCTGCAGTCGATAAGCTGATTATACTTTTTTCCAACGTCGCAAGCTAGTCTGGTCAAAGCTTGCGTCGTTACCTTACTCAACGGCAATCATCCCTTGCCAAAGTCGTTGGGTGTTGGATACGGCAAATCGCATGAGTTCGTGCGCGGCTAATCTGACGATCGACGACAGCCAATCCAAGAAGAAGAACGCATCTGCGATGTACGCCGAGGTCTGCTTTTTTGCCAGCGAGCTCGCTGAGATCTGCCAGACACTGCTGCTTTATCCTGTGAAGGGCGCTTCTCGGCACCAACAAGACTGTGCCGCTCCAACCAACGGAGAAAAAACGACTCGATGTGCAGCGTATCTGCATGTAACTGCAGAAGCGTAATTTGCATCTCATCAAAATGTCTGCAGTGCAAAAGGGGTTGCGATTTGCTGTTCAAATACGACAACCAACGAGACGTTCTTGAAAAGGGTTAGGCAAGCGCCAAAAGACATGGATCTCGGTTTCGCAGCTGGTGGACAAGTGCCAGCCATGCTCGGTGATCATCTGCAAAGTCCCGACCGACCAACAGAACTACTTCGCTTCTCCCTCGCGTCAAACCCAGGGCGGATGATGCCAATTTATGGCATTTTAAGGTCGAAGAACGGGCCAGCGAGTGCCTATTGCTCTGGATCAGGGCCAAACACGCCGTGGCGCTGAGTGTCAGCTCCAGCTGCCGTACGAGAGGCGGCGGGAAATTATCGGTGTCCTGCAGGCTGCTAACGTCAGTTGGTGTGCAGTTGAGTCGACCTCCTCGGTGGACTTTATGGGGCCCGTACGAGACGGTCCCAGACAGACAAGGTTGACCCAAGATGCTGCGGCTGCGGGAGGCTACACTAGACGACCAGCCTCCAGGGGACGACCAGGACCGGGAGTGTCAGCGAATCCAGCAACAGCGGGCGATAGGAACCGCCGCCGCCGCAAGCTCGAGGATGAGTGGCCTGGACGTGATTATCTGTCCCGTAGTCCTTGCGTCGCGTCTTGCAGATGCCAACCCCATTATTAGATGCAGGAAAACGGGGTCGTTTTACACCGGATGGCATCCCCGGGTCAAACACACGGAGCGGAGAGGAACAAGAGCCAAGGCCAAACATTCGGCAGAACACGGCCTTGTTTACGTGTGGAATCCTGCCGTCTCTCGTCGGAACAAGCTCTTGCCGACATTGTCAGAAACTGATGAAGGCCAGACGCTTTGCCTTACTGTATGCAGATCCAGGACGTATACATGCTGCGTGAGCAATGTTCATGAGACAAACTCCGCGATGTTCGTCGGCGCCGTTAGCACGAGGTCCTTCACCGGCTCCCCTGGATGATCTCCCGGAAACCCCCTGAAAAATGGATCGGATACAAGCCAGTGGGAGTCTGTGGGACCCCAGGAGCCTAAAGAAACGAACCGGGCATGCCAACCCGCGCCCCGGTCGGTCGACCAGTCTAGCCAGAATTTGTCCAACGCGGTGAGGATGGGAATGAGGTGAGTTGAAAGGTGGTATCTGGAGACTGGAGACTGGAGACTGGAGACTGGAGCACCACTGTGACTGGACCAGACGAAATATTGGCTTTGGGCATCTTTGCGTTTTATTGAGCATTTGTGCCGTGGATTCCATTGGGTCGTGCCCTCAGCTAATTACCTCACGAGTCACAACCGTCGACGGCTGTCAAGCCTGTGTGGCCTCTGGATACTGGAGCTCTTTCGCAATGACAAGCCGCGAACCCAGGGCCCCTCAAGGACGGGCCCGAGTTAGAGAGTTGGAGAGAGGCCAGGCTGCCCAACGCAATTATGGCTTAATGAGGTAGCTCGGCAGGGTTGAAGAAATATTCCCTTGACTGTTAAAGGGTCTTGTATGGGTGGTTCAGATCGGGACCCGAGGGGGAGAAGACAAGACAAGAGACGACGTGGAAGAGACACGACAAGCAAGCTTGCTCGAGGCAAAAGTTCCCGGTACACCCCTCACGACAGCGCTAGACCAGTAGCACTGATGCACAGGGCGACGCCGGGCTGTCCCTCTCCTTTCCGCGGGCCAGATTAGCACTACACTAAGCGAATAAGCGACGGGACATGTGAGAGAGGCACCAGACGCTGGAATGACGGCGGCTCAAGGAGACATCCTAAGCGGGATGGTCTTGATATCTGAGGACTGAGTTTGGGTCCCAGTTGAACACATCGCGTGCTTGGTAGGTTTAGGGGACTCTTGACTGGCTCTCTGGAGAGATGCCGAGTTGAGGAGTTGGTGGGCACTTTGGACCAACAAGAGCGCGTCGATGGAGTCTTTGGAGATGGAGCTACTCCGCGGACGAGGGATTCTCGGTTTAACTCTGTGTGTGAAAATTTAGCCATGTTACCCCGATAGGCAAAGCCGCTTGAGATGCTATGGATCACAATGGTGGTGTGCAGTCGGTGTAGAATTAAGGTAAGGTGTTCCCGGGCAGTTAGTAAAGTAAGGTGTCGATAGCTTGAGCTCTCTCTTGACCTTGTTTTCGAAGCGCGAGGCGGTTGATTATGGTGTGCTGGGATATCTGTCATGAATGGTACAGCGTCAGGTACCTTGATCTTGGACTTGGCCTCGACCTTCCGAGAGAGGAGATGCAGGAATACGTTTCCTCTCCCCGTTGGCTGATGAGGCCCTACGGCTCGCCTCCCTGACGCAGCCAGCTTCATGAGGCGTCATTGGACATTACCTAACTCACCAAGTCAATATTCCAACTATTTTAATGCTACGGTAGATCAGTGTGCTAAGATGCTATTAAGGTGCAGTGAATGGCTATTAAAAGGTGTTTATGGATATGAAAAAAAGAGCACCGGCGCAGAGGTGGGACCACCGTACGGCCCTGGACATTTGAGCCCGTGAACTTGTGAAGGGGGGGCTTGCATCTGGGCCGTCCTTGGCTCCGTCTGTGCTTGCAGCTTGCGCGCGCGCGCTGCACCTGGCCACCAGGGCACCTGCACCTGCACACTGGCGGCAATCTGGGGGAAAGCGGACAGGAGTGAGGAGCTGGCTTGCTGGTCATGGTGGATAGACAGGATAGATTAGGATTGGACTGGATTGGATTGGATTGGGATTGGGATTGGAATGGCCCGGATGGGATGAGTGAGGGATGAGGGATGAAGAGGGATGGTTTTAGTGTGAGGTGAGGTGGGTATGTACTTGTAGAGAAGATGGAGGGGGGTGCACCTCAGTTCTCCGCCCCGTACCGCACAATGAGGTGTACCTAAGCACCCAAGGTCTCAAGGACCAAGGTAGGTGGTACCTTAGGGTGCGCCAAAGCTCCCACCTCGCCGTCCTGTTCTGGCGCGGGTCGGTGGTGCTACCCCTGCCCGCCTGCCTTATTAAAAAAAACTGCAATAATTAAATCCCGGGTGACATTTTTGCAACTTCCCCTTACTCTTCTGTACTTTACTTCCACCTCCCCGTCCTTTGCCCTTTTCCCACCCACCCCCTCTTCGTCTCTTTTCGTTTTTGCAGAGAGGTCGAGAGATTGCGAGAGTCCGCGGATGAATTGAGAACCTGCACGGCAAGAGAGATCGAGAGACCGAGAGAAAGAGCGCGTGAGAGAGAGACAAGTCCGGGAAAAGATTTTACTACTTCCTTAATACCCGGCATCCTACTTTTTACCCTCCTCCGTCAACCCGACTCGCTACCTTAGCTCTCGCCCACATCTCGAACCGACCCCGAACCTCTCCCATACCTGACTCCGTGAACGGCCGATATACACGTTTCTTCGTCACAAGGATTGGCTTGCGTTCAGTAAACCTCTGTCCGTACAAGGGTAGCAGCTACTTCTCGACATCTCCCACCGACCTCCTTCTCTTCGCACACTCGTTTAGCTCTTCAGCATCTAGTCCTTCTTTTTTGATTATTTCCCTCTTTTAACTACTCTCTTTGCGTATCTGACTACTCTGTCCTCAACACCACTCGTTACATTTCCTTACCTTATCTACCAACTTTAAACTTTGCTGGCTTCGCCTCCGATCACTCTCTACCCGGTCCATCTACACATGACCCTCGATTACATAGCTCCCCTGGAGCAGCTGCAAGTGTCTATTCACGCAAGAGAAGCCTTGTAGCACCCTTTCTGAAACGAACACGAATTCGTCCCTACCGCCGATAAACCTTTCGAAACACTCGTTACCCACCCGTCTCTTTACATCCAACACCCCGAGCCAAAATGGCCGAAACCGCGAGCAACGCCGACTCGAGCCAACAGAAACTAGGCGCCCCCAAGGATAAGAACTGCCCCTACTGCGGCCAGGCCTTTACCTCCTCCTCTCTCGGTCGACACCTCGATCTCTACATCAAGGAAAAGAACCCCAAGCCGCCAGATGGAATCCACGACGTTGACGCAATCAAGCGTCTGCGAGGAAGCATCACACGCAGACAGCCGAGAGGATCCTTGGGTGGGAGGAACGCCTCAACTCCAGCCACGACCCCTAGACCTGCCACCAAGCGAGATGCTGCGCCAGATAGTGGCGAGTCTCACAAGTCCCCAGCTCTGCCAAAGGACGGGCAATACGCCGTGGACTCTACGCTGAGCAAATATCCTTGGACTCCCTCATGGGAAGCCACTGGCGTCATGAACAACATCCCCGCCAAAAACGGCGAAGTCGGTACTTCGACCGATGGCGAGGGCAGCCAGAATGCAGGAAAGAGGCCAAGACAAGTGAGCAAGCAAGTCATGCAAAAGGCGCAGTTCGACGTCAAGCACAAGCTAGCAGATGCCATGGATACTGCTCGCGCGGCAGAGCTTGCATTACGAGAGCTTCTAAGCTCGTGGAGGGCAGCCAAGTGAGTTTCTCTGACAAACAACAGAAGTGTGAACAATTGGGGAAAGAGATATATGGTGGCTAACCCTGGCTACTCTAGGCAACAAATCGACAACAACTCCATGCCTTTCGACTTTGACCCTCTAGCTCTCGACTTTCCTGCATTAACCTTACAATGCCTCGCCTCGCCACCCACTCTCTTCTCCTCTACCCAGCATCCCACTTCCACCTCTTGGTCCGTTCAGTCACCTGGTCAAAGAGAGTACGATGCTCTGAAGGCTTTCTTCCAAGAAGAATTCAGTAACTGGAAAATCACTTGCGCAACGGCTACTACGGCAGCTATGGAAGATCTAACGTATCCTCCTCGGGATCAACCCGTCAGAGACACCCGCGAAGCAGTGAAGAAAGCGGAAAAGTCAGCAGAAAACCTCGAGAAGCAGGTGAATGAGCACCTTGGCTCGGCCTTCCAAGTTTGGTCTTCTCTGCCTATTCAGCGGCGGAACGAGGTGTGGCTCTTGGAAATGGCCAGGAGCGTTGGCAGGAAGCAAACCGAGATCGACAAGATGAAGGATGATCAGCACAGGCTACAGCAGGAGAACGCCAACCTGAAGTCTCAGATCGACCAGCTCAACCGTCTCCAACAGCCCCGAGAATTCAAGCTATTCTCGCCGGCCACGGTGCCCCTGGAGCGGCAGCTTCTCACTCACGTTTTGGAGGCAGGCATCAAGAGTGGAAGCCGCCACGTTGGACTGCGATTAGAGGACCGGCAATTGGATTTGAACGACGTTGTTGTGCGGGCAATCGAGAGGTGGAAGACGGTTATCAGCATGAACCGTGTCGCCAACACTGGCATGAATGCTCAGAGGGCACTGGACCAAGCAAACAACAGCACCCCTACGCCGACGCCGACTCCTCAGCAACAGCAGCAGCAGCAACAACAGAACCAGCAGCAAGGGCAGCAACAGCAACCGCAACAACACCAACAGATGCAAGCAGCACAACAGCAGCAGCAAATGCAACAACAGCAGGTGCAACAATTCCCGAGCCCCGAGCATCGGCAGTCGACAACGAGCGCCACTGGCCATAGCGACCCGGGTGATTCAACAGGCCCGCCCTCGATTGACGAGGCAAGCGATCAAGATGTCGATGCGGATGGGGATGCCGACGCCGACGCCGACGCTGAGATGGAGGATGATGACAGTTTTGCCGTAATGAACACGCCCACCGCGAAGCCCATGCCCCAGCAGCCGATTCAACGACAAGCCACCCTCGAGGTGCCACGGACGAGGCAGGTCCAGCAAAGGGGTGCTAGCGATGCGCGGTTCATGATGCAGAACGGGAATCCGAATGCGAATCGGCAAGCAATCAACATGAGCCGGTCAATGCCTAATATGCAAGCTACGATGCAGAGCATGCATGGTGGTGACATGGGACTGGCCATGTCACAGGTGAGGGGGGATCCAATGTATATGGATTGAGAGATTCATTACAATGAGGCTCTACGGAGGAGGGAGGTTTTCACATTCGAACTGGAGGGCAAAAAAAAAATGAAAAAGCTGTGGCCTTACAGTTCACGCCCAGCTTGTTTTTTTTTTTTCGGGCGAAAGCCCATTGTATAAGCTTACATTTACAAACGGTTGCATCTCTCCTGAGGCATATAAAGCGCATACAGAGCGTGGCCCGGAGTAGTCTTTTTTGGACATCTTTTTTTTTGGTGTTTAGTACAAAATAACCTGTCGGATGAAACAGGAAACTTCTTCATCGCCACTCTTTACGCGTCGTTCATCGTGCTTTTGCTGCCCGCGGGGCTGGTGTATTGGATTCGGCCGGAGATTCATGTCTCGCAAGGGTTCTTCGGGCCCGACGAGGTGAGTTCGTGAATGCCCGACATACCTGGTAAACCCACCAAGCTTTTTAATTGCGGCTTGACATCCGAATTCCTTCAAGACCCTCACGGCCCGGAAGCGAAGCTGCCTTCTGCGTCCTGTCAAAATTGCTTAGTGCTACCGTTACACTGGTAACATTACGGGAGGGCTATCAGGGTGGATTAAGTGATTTCCCCTTTCGAGGTCATCGCCTTTCCCGCCTCCGCGGGTGTGGTGTGGAGATGTTGTCAATGTCCAAGAAAGGATGAAGCAACTCCAATTTAACCCCCCCTTCCTCTGCCTCCCCACCTCCCCCTCCGGAGAGTGAGATGAGTAAGTGAACTGTCATTGAGATTTGGTGTGGCTGTGCCTGTCAATATTGGTGGGCTCTGGAAACCTTGAGGCTTGGGGAGGAGGGGAGGGGGTTACTTTTGTCGGAAGTTACGACGGGTACGAATACCGGGTTGCTGGTTATGGTTTTACCTACGAAACCTGGCTCTCTTTCTGCAAATGAAGGTTCTAGGTTTGTGTAATTCTGAGGGTGGTGGGGTGGGGCGGGAAGTTGTGCAGGCTTCCATGTTGTGTAAGTCGGTATATAAGGCGTATATATATCACTATCTCAACCTCGCTGCTTGAACACAATGGTCAGCACACTTGGATTATGAATCTTATGCACAGCTGACCTTCATCTTAGCCTACCTCAAGAGACCCGGGTCCTCGTCATCGGGGGAAGAGGGCATCCACCTATCTACTGGGACTGGACCTGAGAACCGTTTTGACGGGTGTGGAGTGTCCCTTCGGAGATGGTTGACTTCGTTTACACGGGGATTGCAATATCTCCCAGTGACCCAGCACCCCAAGCCCGGCACCGGCATCTAGCCTACTTCCCCCCCGCGCGGGCTCCGCTTCCTTCTCTCGCCTTCTTTCTTCCTTCCCCGGTGAGAACGGAAATGGAAGACGGAGATGGTTCTTTCATTTCGCGAGACGGTGGGAGGAGTTCTTGGGGTGTCGTTTCTCTGGACTGGATCTTTGCTGTCAACATCGTTGTCGGGTAGGTACTAAGCGTGAAGACCTCGAGGCTCGAAGTCGATGGTTGACTCCATCTCCAGTGTCACCCTTCTTGGGGACATTTCAGATCGCTGAACACTCGGTGTGTTCTAATCAACGTATAACCGAAATAAGCATGTAAATGGGCATGAGTGGGAGGGACAAAAGGAAGAGAAAGAGAAGTTGCCTCGAAAAGGCCATCGATCGCCGTCGCCATCCCGAGAGACGGGAGACCTCAGAGCGAGGAGGGGGTGGACGAGTCCCCGTTTGCCGGCAGGTAGCTGACGATGTCTTGCAGACTTGAGGTATCCGTACTTGGGGGGCTGTGTGACCGTTGACAGGCGATATAGGGGGTGGGTTGACGGCGGTTGGCTTTGATGATGTACATGGGCTACCCACTTCATGATATATATATAGATATATATCCTTCTCGACCGTGTCCCCAGCCGTGGTGCTGGGCTACCGGTGAGTAGGTGGAGGGGGTGTGCTTAGGAGGGCTACCTTGACAATGTGAGAAGGGGTTATTGGGGGCGGGGGAAGGGGGATATTTTATATGAAGGAATCGTTGTGTAAGGATTAGTACAAAGGTGTTGTTTGCTTGGCAGTTCGAGTCTACATAACTTCAAAACCTGTATGTGATGGGTCTCGGTATGTGTCTCATCTCTGGATGAAGTTGTACAGGACTAGAGCTTTTGAGAAGCAATGGCAAGTTCGGTTTTGATAATCTTGACTGAAAGACTTTCTTATACACTGTGGGGGGTAAGTGGTTATTCGATTCGACATCGTTTCCAAGGACTCAGAGTTGACTTGAAGCTCCTTGATGTAGCAGGTTCAGTCTCTTCTCCCTAAAGAAAGAGTATTCGCTCTACGACTCGTGGCTCTATGCCCCGTATTCTTCTAGCTAGATCAGTGTATGGTGCTGATTCCGCCTTGCTTTTTTTTTTTTTTTGACTTGAATGATCGATTTTGGGAGGTTTGCGGTCGAAGTGAGTTTGTTTTTAAAAGACATCATTGACGCGGGGTACGCGAGTTTTCATAGACTATGACATGCTGAGGTCTTTGTAGCTAGATCATTCTTTTTTTAGGAATTAACTATTATCTCCTATCTTTCACTAACCATGAATGCGATGCTGTGAAACTTAGATTAGCCTCTCTTAAGATAAAGTGGTCTGTGAAACTTGGATATTAGTAAAATTAACTTAAGAACGTTTGTGAGAAGTACACTATCGGAGTGTGTCAATTGGCTTCAGACTGAGCATACTCTGTACACAAAGCATCAAAATAAAGGGCGGAATACTATAGCGATGTACGCTGCTCACCACTACTACTCACGCAGCACATCGTATTCGGAGACGAATACGTTCTGCGTGACGACGTGGGTGTTTAGACGACGACCGAATCTGACTTGATAGTAGGCCCTGAGGAATTCTTTGAAGCTTCCAAAGTCCCGTGGAGATTCTGGACAGATATCCACGGTGGTTACCATAGCCAAATAGCTTATGCGTTTTTAATCACTGGGCCGCCAACAAGTGCGAGGCATCAAGAAAGCCGTAAGGTGCTCTTTAGTAATCTGTCGAGACAATTGCCAGCATCCTGTTCTAGGTGCTGTGTCAAGACTTTTTAACACTCGATGAGATAATCTTGCTGGGCTAGGCTTTTGTCAAACGGAAGGCACGTCTGAGGAAAGGGAGTACTATTTCTACGCCTCCTGAATCCCACAGAAAGGCTACGAGCTGTCATTTCCAAACTATTATTCCAGTTTCATGATTCTGTTCTTGATTTGTTGTCTATTATATTAGATTTTGAGGTACTTCGTATCGGTAAGTAGCCTTTGTGCCTCGAAGTCTTTGACTCTGTCTGGTCTTGGAGAACGGTAATGTGAAACACAAGAACAATAATAGAGGGAATACAGCAATATGTCTTGTCTACAGATGTTACTGTACTTCGTAACGATGAGCTGAGGTACTCTGTCTAGCACTTGCAGACGATCATGGCTTGGTAACTTGCGGGATGCAGCAAACTCTCACATTAGGTAAGGCTCATTGGTCTTGGTCTCCCAGAAGATATGAGCGTAAGACATTAAAGACTTACGTGTATTGCGCGGGCGCATATTCGGTCAAAGTAGCTCCTTGTGCCACGAAAGGGTGAACAGCGCAAAAGGCGTGGCGTCATTCCTCGAATGTTCAGGATCTTGATGGCCTTGCCTTAGTCCAAAACACACAACACCGGCTGTCATGTTGCTAGCTCTTCTCCACGGACAACTGGAAGTTCTAGGAATATGCTTCTCAATTATCTACTGCGTTACAAAGAAGGATACTATGAGTATCGCGCTACGAGCTGGACTGCCCTGCTGGCTTTAGTGTGACCCAGCTGGTTTTCCCAGACAGAAGAGAGAGCTCTGAACCTCTAGAAGGTCCTGTAATAGAGGAACTTTAACATGAGAGCATGTGGTCCAAAGCCTTGGGACATCACCTGCAAGGGTTACTTGGTAGATGAAACCGGCCTAGTAGAGGTTGACAGGATATGACTCCCACTGTGCGGTGACTGTAAGTATCATCTCGACGAGAAATTTGCCTCCACTTAGTAAAGAGCACATTCACAACAATGTGTGGTGATTGCCATTATGTACGGTGGAAGCAGCACCGTAGTGGAGGTTCCGAAAGGAAATGTCCAAGAGTACGTAGTACTTATTGCTACTGTCACTGGTGTTGATGAGCTGATAAAACAAAAGCGTTCTATAATGTGTGGAGGCTTGGAAGTCAAAGTCAAACTCATATACGACTGATAAAGTGACCTTCTAGACCACCCTCACAAGATTTTCTTTCAAGGGCTCTCCTCGCTTTCGACATAAAGCCAGACCATCAGTTGATTACGGTGTACTTACACCTCATTGCTGCGGGTGCTTTCAAACCGTCCGAGGGAATTCGCGACAGAGGAGCAACACGAAGAACCATGGGAGCCTGAATATCAGGCTAAACTGCCTCGACGATAAATGTAGCAATTCGTGCTTTTCAAGATACTCATGAAGTAAAGTGAAAGGAAGAAAGTTCCAGTTTCCCAGAAGATGGACGACGTTGGTTGGAAGTGTATAAGCGTACCTTGGTGCTGCAGGGACTACCCCCGCGATCAAGGAACCCCGGACGGTACGTACCGGGCACCTCTTTAACCCACAGACGCGCTACAGCACGTCAATCGCGTCTCCCACTTCACTTCCACGAAATTTCCCATCCTTGAAGCTGGTGAAGCTCAGAATCCACGTTCGACCAACGAAAGCAATCACTCCGTCCGCATCCAACGCTCTATACATAAATACAACTCGAACAAGCAGACGCAGCGACATCGACCAGCCAGCGCCCTGAACAAAGATGCCCGTACTAAGTCGCAGAGGCCAACGCCGCCCAGAAAGACGTATCGCCGACGACGAAGACGATGACTCTGGTCCCCAGAATCCCCTCCCAGAATACGAACCCCTCTCCTGCCCACTCTCAGCGGAAGCGAAGCGCGCCATCGCAGATCTCTCCAACAGCCGCGATGTTCATCGCTACGAAAACCACCTGAAAGCCTCGATACGACATCTCGGTTTCTCCGTTGTCGGCATCAACGACGCCGTCCGCACACGGCACGAGGCCCTCGCCCGCTTCGCCGAAAAGCGCGCCGAGTCGCAATCGCAGGGTGCGGATAGCAAGACGGACAGTCTCGACAGCCAGGAAAAGTCCCAGCGCGAGCTCGACGTTGAAGCACATACAGCCGCGCTGGACGACGAGGTACCCCGCCTGACGGCCGAGGCCGAGGCTGCGCTGCGCGATCTGATTGACAGGCAGACGGAGCTCCTTGACGAAAAGGCTGCGCTCGCGGACACGGTCAACTACTTCCAGACGCTCCCCGAGCAGGCGCCCCTCCAACGCGGCGGGCGCACACGAGCGGAGGCCAACGGTCGCGGCGGCGACGCAGATGAGGACGACAACGACGCAGCGGACGAGAGCGTGCTCCCGCCGCCGCCAGAGTACTCCGTCATCGACATACTACGCCAGCAGCGCGCCGACAAGCTGACAGAGTACGAGCGCATGACGGCCTATCAGCGCTACGCCGTCAATAACGACTACGCCGCCTTCAAGAAGCTGTGGCACGATGCCGCGCACGGCGACGCTGAGGTTTCCCTACCTAATGCGAAGCGTTGGTTCGACGATGCCGGAAACCCCGTCATGCCTACCGTATCCCGAAGAGGCGGCAGTGGTGATGGCGAATCAGCCGCGGCAGCTGCGGGGGGTGCGGAGGCAGACGACAGCGACGACGACCTCGTTATTGCTGGAGAGAACAGGGAGTACAGGTGCCCGCTGTCCATGCAACTGTTCAAGGACCCCGTCAGCAGCAGCGCGTGCAGCCACACGTTTGAAAAGGCGGCGATTACAGAGTTCCTGCGTAGGTCGCCGGGTCATCGCGCGCAGTGTCCCGTGGCTGGTTGTTCCAAGGTACGTCTTGTTTTTCAAGTCTCGATGAAGACGTGCCCTCCCAATTTTTAGGAAATGCCTTTCAGTCACTAACGCAGAATAACATAGGAAATCGCTCTCAACGACTTTTTTGACGATCCAGTTATCCTGCGCAAGATGAAGCGGGCTCTGGAGCAGCAACGCCGTCGGGAGGAGGAGGAAGAAGAGCGAGAGGGTGAAGAGTCGGACGGGAACGGAGATGGTGACGAGCCGCGGGTGGTCAAGCGGGAGGGGGGCCGTTCAGCAGGAAGGAAGAAGCGCAAGGTGGAGGAAATTGTTGATGATGACGATGAGGAGTAAGGCGTGTGCCGATGTGCAGAGATTGGCTTTTCTGAGATGCGTCTGCTCAGAGCCATAGAGAGACGGGAAATGAAGTGATGATACCCCCCAAAAATTCAAATAATGAGATGAAAATTCTCATCAACGATGAGCCTGCTGAGCTGATTGCAATGCTTTATGATTATATACGTTTTGTAGAAAAAAAGCCATGTTTTTACTCCTTGCCATGCATGTTGTCAGAAATTATGCCACTCAAAAGTGCAAAATCATCTCTATCCTCCCATTTCTCAGTCCACACACTCTCGAGGGTTATGTGACGCCCAGTGAGGGAAAACCTCACGCCCTTTACGCAGTCCCATCACAAGCCCTCGCCAGCGCGACGCCGGCCCCCAGCAGCGAGCTCTCCTTCGCCGGCACGAGCTCGACGCTCCTGTCGCCCCTGTTGACCAGCGCGTCGACGTACGACTGGCACATTGCCAGATAGCCCGGGTAGCACTCGATGACGCTGCCGTTGTAGGCTACCATCGTTCGGGGCAGGGATGTTTCCTTTTCTATTCTCTGGTGAAGAAGGTCCGCGTCCTCGCCCTCTGCGGAATCCTGATTCGTCGACGCCGTCCGGTTTGCGTTGGCCTCCTTTTCTTCGGCTAGAGACTCGAGACGGAGGGACCATACGGCATGTAGGCACGCTGCGATGATGGCGGCTGACCTCCTTGAGACGAAGGAGGCTAGGCTGCGGAGGGCGGCGAGGTCTGATGGTGTGGGAGTGTGAGATGAGGGATGTTGGGTGATGAAGAGGTCGATAGATGATGAGAGTGATGGTGACGTATCTCTGTCATTATGGTTAGCAAAATATTCGTCAAAAAGGGTGGATGTGAGGAAGTCAAGCTTACCCTTCAATGGTAGATATCGTCTCAGACTTCAAAGAGTACGGCTCATCAAGAGACTTGGGTACCACGCCGCCAAATACCCCCGTCGTCCGAATCGCCTCAATCAACGCAAACCGCACCACCTCGCCGAGATAGTACCCGCTCACCATCTGCTCCAAGGGCTGGAAATCGGGCCTCGGGTGCCCCTGCTTCAACAGCCCGTCCCAGCGTGTGACGCTGAGGACGCCCCCGCCGCCAAACATGCCGAGCTCCGTGTTGACGATGACGTCGCGCGCCTCGCTCCACCACTCCCGCGGGCGGTCCCCGAATTTCGGCTTGCCGATCAGCGAGACGGGGAGGTAGGCGGCGATGTTGACGCCGGTGCCGAGGATGAGGCCGAAGCGGGTGGCCGGGTGGACGTAGGCTTGGGAGAGCAGGGTGGCGCCGCCGTCGTTGAGGATGACGCGCAGCCGGGTGCCTCTCAGGCCCCTAGCTGCGCAGGCGGTCTCGATGACCTCGCCGAGGTCTTGGCCCATGAGGCCTTCGGCGGCGAGGAAGCCCTTGCCCATGCCGTGGATGCGGCCGCCTTTTAGTGATGTTTGCCTTTTGTGAAGACGATTAGTTCTCGCCCGGTTGAATTAAATCGTTCCCTAGCAACAAGGACTGAACTTACTCAATGGGAAAGCTCCATGCCAGGGCCATGGGCATGGGCCGTGAAGGGTCCTGGCCGTCCTGTGACACCATGTCCCATATCCTCTCGGCCATCCAGTCGAAGAAGGCCATGCCCTCCAAGCTCCTAATGTCGTTGTCGATCTTGAACGAACTCATCCGCACAATCTCGCTCTCCCGGCCCACGGCGTCACGACCCCGCAGCTCGACCAGCGCGATACGCAGCGTCGATCCCCCCACGTCCACCGCCAGGTACTGACCGACCTCGTGCCCGCCGGGGAGCTGGTGGTTGTACGAAGGGAGCATACACGCCATGCTCGTCTGCAACTTGTCTCTGAACTGCGCCTTTAGGGCGTTGGATAACTCGAGAAGGCCATCGTTGTCCAGCAAGGGCCCCAGGAGGAGGTGCTCGGCCTCCTTTAGGTATTCCTCGATACTTTGGCCTGAGGGCGTCGTTGTTCCCGATGTGCTGCAACAATCCACCTTTGAAGTTGTCGGTTTCCCTGAGACGGTTTGTGGCGTGAGCCAGAAGGCTAGGAGGGCTTGGATCAACGATTTGCCCCGGAGTAGCTGCTTGACGACGGCGGCCAGGAAAGACTTTGGAAACGTGGCCATGGCAGGAGGTGAAATTGGCTGCATGACATTAAGAGACTTTTGTTTATGAAACGGAGAAAGTCACAATCGGGTGCCGGATCATCTAGCTGACGAGGTATCGGATTGTAAATAAACGGAATCGGGCACGAGCCATGTCCCCCGGAGACAGGCCGATGAGATGGAGTGAAGCGAGTGAGATGGTAAGAGTGAGAGTGAGAAAGAACGAGGAAGAGTGTGAGAGGTAAGGTAGTGGAGGGTTGCAAAGATGTCTGATCGAACGTTTGAACGAACTCCACGGCGGAACGGTAGACGGACTGGTAGCGGATCGACAGGCACAACCCGAGAGGGTGACTGGCGCACCGCACGGAGGGCAGAATAACAACAGAGAATGGAACCTGCCGGTCCCCTCCCCTCGCTCTACTGCTCGGGTTGGCGGTGGAAGCCCAGAGACGTCGTATCCAACAAGAACGACAGTGGATGAACAATAACGACGAAGTGGGGAGGGGGTAGTCGGGAGAGAGAAGGGCGATGGCGACACCGGCCAGCAACCAATGGGTCACTGAACAGAAGACCGGTCGGTGTCTTGGTGTCTTGGATTAGAGGCAAGGTAGTGAGTGAGTGGGCAAGGTTAGAAGCGGGAATGAGCGAGGATTGTCTTCTAGGTTGTCTTCAACGTCGCACAGGCGATGGGGCGACACGCGGTAATCCTAAGGGCTGGTTCATCTGCTCTAGCTCAGTCCAGGCTCGATGCTCCAACCCACTTCCTTCACTTGGGGGCCGAAAGCTCGTGTTGATGGATGGATGGACGCGGGAAGGGGTAAGTGCCCGCGTTGCCTCGTAGTTGGTTGAGAAGGTTTATTGGGGATTGCAGGGGGTAGAGTGAGAGGATGCGTGAGAGAGACAAGAGAGTGTGAGTATGAGAGGAATGGAACCTAAGCTTAACCGGTAGATGAGAGATGAGCGCATGCAACGATGAAAGAGTACCGTATAGCAGGGAAAGGATAGAGACTTCTCAGAGCCTATAGGTACGCTGTGAGCCTGAGACAACAGCCACAGGTGGCACTTGGATAGAAGCAACCTAAACCAGGAGAGACGAAATGCTGAGCCGAAGCATTGGGACTCGCTGGCAGACGCCAGGAATTGGTAGCTCAATGGACCTCTCACTGAGCTTAAGCTAAGCACTGAAGCTAGATAGGTGTCTGCTAGACAAGACGCGACGGGCACTGTCTGACAATTGTGGTTCAGCTTGTTGACTGTGGACATTACTGCACAGTAGGTGATGTGCAAGATGGGATGGAGGAGGAGAATTGCCCCCTCCAGTTGTAACGTTGCTTTTTGATAGTTGCGAAAGCTGTGAGTGTGTTTAGTAGACGGTGTGGTGTGGCTGACCAAGATCAGATGAAAACGGACAGCGACTCCGGCGCTTTCGGAGCCCAAGGAAGGGTCGATCCCCCCACTCTCTCACCTTGTCCAAATTGTCAAGATCCACTACCAAAGTTACATGCAACAACCAACACCTCCAACACTCCACGACTCCATGCTGGGTACTCCATACACAACCTTACCATCAAGCTTCCATCTTTGACGATACCAGCCGCGCCGTTGCAGTGACACGTTCTCCTCTACCGGCCCTGCATGGTTGCCTCTATCAATCTCAACCGGCCTCTTGTCTCATCCAATGGACCAATCCTTCTCATCATCAATGCCGAGGCCTCCACCGCGGCACCGCGTCTCATAGCAATCCGGTACATAATTGACCAACGACTGAGCCGCCGTTGACCTTTCAAGCTCGAACCATCCACGATACCGTACGAGCGGTCCCCATCAATTATGTATTCATCCTTCTATACCTTATGTTTCATGAGCAGTCTACACTAAAGTAGCCGGCCGGCGGCAACCATGCCCGTTACGTTAGATCGCTCGCTTCAGTCCCCACGTATCAGTTGCATGCAAAGCACAGCATCCTCCAGACGTACACTAGGCCATCCGTCCACCCCTGCTGGCATGCAGTGACATGCAATCAATCGTCAGCCGCTGGGTCGCAGAAAGTCCAGGGCCCCCAAAGAGCCAAGGAGGGGAGACCCGAGTTCACGGACGCCGGCCGTGTCAACGACAAGCGACCGCCATCGCCACCCCGTGCGCGCCGGTATCGAAACATCCACACAGTAGAAGCTTCAGAAAGCAGCTATTCCAAGCTTGGGCCCCTCCCCATGCTAGGTGCTGGGGAGTCATTGAACCCGACCACATGGCTCCTTTAACACCACCATCGCCCCGCCTGGGAAAACAGGAACATGCCCGACCCTGGCCCGGCAAACCCGGGGAAGCTCGGCTCAACTCGAGTCTAAATCGTGAATGACGATATGCTATCTGAGAAAATACGGCCTGCCTGCAACAAGACGATCACAAAAGGTACTGCCCATCACCAGACTCCTCATAAGCCTAATTCTCATTCGTAGAACCGCGCTGATGACCACGTCAAAACCATGACCTGTTGGTACACCATCTCCGCTGTTCATGAGTCGAGAGCGCTTCGACATCCAATCCTTTTGGAAAGAGAAACTCGGCCGATAAAAAAAAACCTGTCACGGGCAACGTTGATAATGTAATGTACACTACAATTTGTTCCCTCCCCGCCGGCCCGGTTGGTGGTGGGACTCTGTTCCTCAAACATGGCCGATAGCAGTGACGTTCCATCCCCCTCCACCACACAAACGGGGTTGAGGTGGGAAAATCATCAGCATACTTTGGGGCTTGTTGCCGCAAAAGTCTGTGATGTCAGGCTTCTTGCGACGAGACGGGCCCCGGGGAGGGGAGAACCCCCTCGAAGGAGGGGCGTGGGCGAACCGCAAAGACTTTTTGGTCTGTCCACCTGGGTGTAATTGCTCCCTCATAAGCAGAGGCACCTTTCATCTTGCCCCCCCTTCGTATCTATCTTTCCTCTCTGTTCTCACAATACGGAAGCTGAAGATACCCGAGAGTGTCCTACTACCATCTTGCCCTTGTATCCATCTCTGCCCTATACCTTATACCTCCTCGTATCATACCGTATCGTTGTACCTTTCCATATCCGTATAAACACTTCCACCCCCACGATGAGGCTGATTATCCGCGACGATGCCGAGGCCGCCAGCGCCTACGTAGCCAACTACGTCGTTGACCGCATCAAGCACTTCAACCCTACCCCGGCGCATCCCTTCGTCCTTGGCTTGCCCACGGGAAGCAGTCCCCTCGGTGTGTACAAGATCCTTGTTCAGAAGTACAAGGCTGGAGAGGTAGGACCGCGTCTCTCAACTAACATCATCATCAAGCGTCTTGGTCACTAACAATATGTGTACTCATAGATCTCTTTTGAAAATGTCATCACCTTCAACATGGTACGTGGACATCTCATAACAACAATGTCACCTCCATGGGCCTCATCTAACACAACCCCAGGACGAATACGTCGGCATCCCCCGCGACCACCCAGAATCATACCACTCCTTCATGTGGAAGCACCTCTTCTCCCACGTAAACATCCACCCCCAAAACGTAAACATTCTCAACGGCCAAAACCCAAACCTTGAAGCAGAGTGCGTCGCCTACGAGTCCAAAATCAAGGCCGTCGGTGGCATTGATCTCTTCCTCGCGGGCATCGGCGAGGACGGCCACATCGCCTTCAACGAACCGGGTTCCTCCCTCGCCTCCCGCACCCGCGTTAAGACGCTCGCCTACGACACCATCCTCGCCAACTCGCGCTTCTTCGGCAACGACGTCGACCAGGTCCCGCGCCTAGCCCTCACCGTCGGCGTCCAGACCGTGCTTGAGGCGCGCGAGGTCGTGGCGATTATCTTGGGCGCGAAGAAGGCGCTTGCGCTGCAGAGGTGTATCGAGCAGGGCGTGAACCACATGTGGACGCTGTCGAGTCTGCAGCTGCACCCTCACCCCATGATAGTCGTAGATGAGGATGCGACGCTCGAGCTGCAAGTCAAAACTGTCAAGGTAAGACTCCGAGGAAACCAAAGAGGGAAATCTGGATGGCTAACACAATATCCCAGTACTTCAAGTCCATCGAAAAAGTAGCCCGCGAACAAGGCTTCGAACAAATCCTCCCCTCCAAAATCCGCACCGGCCCATCCCCTCCCCCGATCCCAATAACCCGCATCGACGAGGTCGACACGCCCACCATCCTCCACCCGCAGCCCACAACCTCGCGCCTGCTCCGCGCCTCCCCGGCGACGGAGTACCCAGTCCGCTCGCGTTCCACGTCCCCGGACATCGAGCTCGTCTTCGAGAGCATGGCCTCCCGCACAAAGACCCCCTCGGAGCAGCAGCTCCGCGCCGTGACGCCCGATTTGGTGACGGACCGGATGGCGGAGCGGATTCCGGGGGTCCCTGCTGCGGTTACGGGGCGGTTGACGCCGAACCCGGAGAAGCAGCAGACGACCTCGATCAGTAGGTCTGCTACGCCGGAGCTGGTTCCTGATCGTATGGCGTCGAGGATCCCTGAGCCTGCGCTCGCGAGGCGGCTGACGCCGAATCCGGAGCAGCAGATGATGTCTAGGGTTAATGCCGTTGGTGCTTGAGATAGACGGAGATCAGCTTTTCTTCTTTCGTCTTTCTTTTCTTTTCTATTCAATCTGAGATTTTTGTAGGCATATTGATATCTTTTTACACTCGCTAGATGCCATTTGAAGACGCATTGCGGTAGGAAAGGAGAAGATTTTTTTGATTTTTTTTTGGAGTATGAAGAAGGCCTAAACAGAATGTAGCATAGTAGACCACGGCCAAATAAAGGGAAGGAAAAAAAGATATAACACTTCATGAGACTTAGATTTATGACTTCGGTAGTATGGAAAGAGGAAACTTTCGTATAAGGAAGTAAACAACTCCTGAGATGGGGGTTGACGTCCACTTGGATGGTGCATTAGGGATCTGAGAAAGAGCAGGGCTCGTCTTCTTGTTGGACTCAGAAACTTGAAGAATTGACGTTGAAAGAAAAAATATTTCGAGAAACTTTCATACAGTATCGTACTGTACAGCATCCTTGGGAGTTGTGATGTGTTAAGTACTGTATTGCACGCAATACGACGAACGGAAACTCGACCTTCAGAAAAGAAGCTGGACCGACTATAATCATCGTTCTGTATTTGAGTCTCTGTCACCTACAACTCGGGTATAACCGCATCAGACCTAATTTGCCATTTAACCGCCCGCCCCTCTCCCCAACCATTCTCTGCCATCCCGGTAGAATGGCAGTTCCATGTAATAATTACCGTATAATACACAACCAAAAATGGAGGAAACCAAACAGAGAAATGGGTAAAAACAAAAAGAACGAACACAAATGCGGCTTTCGTCAATTCGTATCAGATATGCTCCCATATATAAAACCCTACGATTCGGCGGTAAAGTATCTCTTTGCCTTGCTCCGGAGCTGCTGTGCCTTGATTTCCGGCGGTACAATGGTGTGGTGGACTACGTGGGGGCGATAGATTGCCTCGACTGGCGGCATCCTGTTTGACATGTTAGCACGTGCAGTGCTACTGAACTCGAAAGTTCCTTACCAGTCGTCGACGCTAAGCGGAAAGTATTCGTATAGTAGATCGTCCTCTTCCTTGGGACTCTGGCTCGGGTTGTGGCCCGCAGCCGCCGTCGATTTGGTGAACTGCGGGCTCTGCACGTCCGAATTTGACCTATTCGGACTCCTCTCATCTTCTGAAAGCGATAGGTTGATCGGGCCGGAAATGGCACCGCGCGGAGCCGAGATGGATGCCGATGCCCTGCCCAGGCTTCTCGAGGGTTCTGTAGACCATGCCGGTATGGGTGGTCTGTTGATACCCGGTGACATGGCGAGCTTCTTCGCTGGCGGCTGACCCCCGCTCGACTCACGATATAGTTGCGGCGGCGCCCAGTCTGCTGGTTGTTGGACGTTTCCAACATTTTGATATTTGGGTATCGGCGTAGGAATGCCACTGTTGCCGCCATTCTCCTTCTGAGGCGTCGCAGCGGTAGCGTCGCTGTTGCTCCTCCCGCCAACCTTCTTATCTCCACCTGTCAGGGGAATGTCCTTCCGGCTGTCGAAATTCCTCGGGCTGCGGCCTCTGACGATGACGGGGCCGGAGTGGGTTTCGGCAATCTTGATGTAGTCGCCCGACTGTAGCTTGCCGACCAAGCTGATTTCCACAATGTAGTGTTGCTGAAGGCCCTTCCTCCGTCCGTTATTCGCCGTTGCGTGCTTGAACTGTAGCCTCTTCCACGATAACGGCAGGGAAATCCGGTTTGCGTCCACCTCTTGCCCGTTGGCCAGGTCCAAGACAATGTTGGGCGGTCCGCCGTTGGACTTGGGTTCTTCGGCGCCTATGGGATGCGCGCTCTTCCAGGGTATTGATATGATTTCTGTGACCTTGCCCTCGATGGACTCGATGGCGGTTATGGAGGCAGACAGCTCGAATATGGGCATCTGTCGGCCCTGCTCGTCCACCACGTGGGTAATGTGTCGCGGTATGGTTACCTGGCCAGAGCACTGCCACAGGTTTCGCCGGTAGCACGTCAGCTCGAGGGGCCGGCCGCTGTTCTCGGCGCCAAAGACGTCCTCGGCGACGAAGAACATGCCGTACAGCTCGGCCGTCATGCTGGGTTCTACATGTTGGCCCGTACCGTCCAAGAGCGTCGCCTTCAGCGTCGGGGCCGAAAAGCCGAGCAACTTATTATCTAGCTCCTGCGTGGGCGAGTCTTGGTTGAAGTCTTCGGGAGCGGGTGGTGCTTCGTATTGGCGATTTGAGTATGCAAAGGGGTCTTCGAAGCCTGTGGCGGAGAAGTCTTCGAAGCCGTAGGTGGGCGTGAAGGGTAACGTGGGGAAAGTGCCATTGACAGTATCTCTGCAGGAGAGGAGGCGAGACGTGTGTTAGCCAAATTGACTTTCGTCTCATGGTTGCGATCGGGTGCCGGCGAGACGGGAGGAGCTGACTTCGCTGCGTCTTACCAGCCTCGCCAAGTGCCGAATGAGGACGGGAAGAGCACTTACAGCAGTGAATCGTCAAAAATGGAAGAGTCTATGCCATCGACCACGGCGCTATTGAGGCTCATGCCGTCGCCGGGCGTCGCGCCGGACGACAATGAATGGAACGCAGCCATAGCATGGTAGTAGGACTTGTGTAGCGAGCGCCGTGCCGACGATGCGCGCAGCTACGTACGCCTGGCTGGGTGGGGGAGGTTGTCTGGGGGTTTCGCTGCCCTGGTCTAAGGTAGTGTCGAGTACTGCCGGATGGAGAGTTTCTAGAAAAAAGAGCTCTGTCGATTCGAGCAAAAGGATTGCCCGCGACCACTGGGACAAAGACAAACAAGTCAAGGGACGGGGGGGTGGTTGGCGCTGGTGGCCTACATTAACGAGTGTCAATGGGAAATACAAAAGCGGAGGGCTCTCTCCAAGGCTTCGGCTTCTGGAGAGAGAGAAGGCGTGGAGTCGAAGCGCGCGAGAAAGAGGGAAGGAGAGCACCTGCGCAGTGTCCACCCCTATCAGAACACCCGTGTACCGTCATTGGCTGGCTATTATCGCACTGTGGAGGCAGGGAATTAAAGTCACGGCACCAAGATGCGGGGAGCTTCAAGGATGCCTCTGCGGGCTGTTACGCACTCTGTACAGTACCGTAAGCGAGTAATTCAATGGGCCGATGGTTCCCGCAACACAGTTCTTGTCACTGTACAGAAGCACTTTACTCTTTCTCTCACTCATCAACCTACAATCAACCTCGTTTATCATCATTAAGAAATCTTGTAATTTATGGCCGAACATCGGCGTCTACCTAATTCACTTGGGTGTTGTGCAACCATCCTCTAGCACACAATCAACCAAACTCTGGCGAGGACTAAGCGAAGCCCCCTCTACTAAGGCACTTGGTGTTACCAGTAACCATCCCCAGCCATCTTGGAAACTTTATCTGCGCATCCACTTACACCCTCAAGTTCGGATGACAGTTCTATGAGTATACAGTCTATTGTAGGGCTCGACCCTGTCCTTCTCTCTTCTCTTGCCATCTTTCTTCCCTGTCTTCGTACGTATCTCCAGATTTTTGACTCGTGTATTTCCCTACAATTCGTCATTCTATGGCGTAATCGGCGATTGATCGTCCTTTCTGCTCGACACCAACGCCCCAGACTTCCAAACCTCGTCTACCACCAACTGCGTGGCGCCCTCTCTGGTCTCTTCAGAGAAGATAACCAAGTCGGCATCCGCCCCGTCTTCCAATGACCCCTTGACGCCTTGAAGACCGAGCATCGCCGCGGGCGTTGCCGTGACGGCCTTCAATGCCTTGGGAATCCCTGTACCAGACCACCGAAGGAAGTTGTTGACGCATTCCATCAGTGTGACGGCACTATCGAGCTGTTAGTTCCGTATCTGTCAAAGACGTCGCCTCGAACCATTGATGTGTCTCTCTCACCTTCCAGCAATCGTATCGGTGCCCTCCAGCAACAGCGTAGAGCCAACCTTGATGATGTTATTCACATCTTGTCCATTGACCCACTGATACGACCCATCGGCAAGGCCCATCATATGCATAGCGTCCGTCACCAAAATAAATCCATCAGGATGCGCATTGAACGCAATCTTGATCGTCGTCGGATGAAGATGGATACCGTCAGAGATGATACCAAAATACGGCCGCGCCAAGCTCTCCGCCAGCCCCAGCACCCCAAATACGCCCGGGTTGCGGTGGTGAAGGGGGCGCATGGCGTTGAACAAGTGCGTAATCATCGTCGCACCCGCTGCCACGGCGGCCGACGCGTCCTCGTACGTCGCCTCCGAGTGGCCGATGGAGTAGATGATGCCCCGTTCCCGCAGCTCAGGGATAATCTTGGTCATGTTGCCCCGCTCCGGCGCCGCCGTGATCATCTTAATCGGAATGACGCCGCCGTTGGCCGCGCTGGGCTCGATGTTGTCGGCGCCGTAGCATCGGACCAGGTCGTCAAAGGTCTCTGCCTGCTGCAGGACGTCGACGTTGTGAATGCCGTTCTTGGTGGGGTTCAGGAACGGGCCCTCTACGTGCGCGCCGAGCGATTCGGCTCCGTCGTGGGCTGCTTGTAAGCCTCCTGATGCTCCAAGATAAGGCAAGGCCTGCATATTTAAAGCACTTAGCATCCACGTCAATTATCATGTAGATGATGTCTCACTCACCCCTTGATAGAGCTCTGGCTTTTGGCTAGTGAGTGTCGGAACGTAGGACGTAACGCCCGTAGACACGAGTTTCCTGTTCAACTCCCGGACCTTTTTGCCGTATTGCGTCATGTCCTCGAGCAGCGTGGAAAAGTTGAAGCCGAAGGCGCCGTTGAGCTGGCAGTCAATCATGCCGGCCGACACGATGCGGCCGCCCAAGTTGATGGTCTCATCCGGGAGGCAGAGGTCGTCGAAGAAGGCGGCCTGGCTGTGGATGATCTTGCCCGTGACGGAGCTGACCCAGATGTCTTCTGATACGAGAGCGTCGCCCTTTACGAGACGGCAGTTTGTGAATTTCGTGATGCCATTCTTTGGCGTCTTTGGGATGGCGATGGGCATTATGGGGTGTTGTACGTGTTCGTGTAGGTATGTGTGTATCTTAGACTGGGTGGTGAGGGATGAGGTTGAAGTTAAGGTTTAGGTGCTTCCGGATTGGTGGAGGGTTGACTTTGGGTTGCACTTCAGTAACGACGCCATGAACAAAAGAAAATGCGAAACAGAGCGGCTTTGAAGGACTGATTCGAGTATTATTCACCAGCAACAGCCAGGTGCGCTTGCTTACTTTTGCTGGAGACCGGCGGCGGCGAATTCACCATTGGGGGGGACCGGCATGGCCCGGCCTACGTGGAAAGTCTCATGGTCGTCCAAAGTGTTGGACACATCGTCATGGCCCCTCACAGTTGCAGCTAGATAGGCATCACACATGGTGGTATGAGATAGGACGGAGATTTGGGTCACGGGTGTGTGTGTACTCCGTAAGGTAGGTAGGTGTGTATGTGTTTGGCAATGGCATCAAACGTGCCTTTTGGTGGGGTTTGGTTCATGGAGGGGTCGGAGATCAAGAGATACGCAGTAAGAGGCCGATGGCACCGGTGCCGGTTGCACTGCCATGTGCCCTCCGAGTCAGAGAAAAGTACTTGACCAACGGCTGGTCCACATGGTAGAGACGATTCGTTTCTGGGAGGTCTTGTTTCACTGCAAAGCACCCAAGCACACGGCGCAAGTTGCAACGCATCATCATTCACCATCTGCTTCCCAGGTTCCAGAATCGGAGGGGTACGAAGTTACCCGGGCCCCACACATTGTGTCAGGGACGGAGACCTTTGGGGCCGTTGACATTCACGTTTGGAGAAGACAATCCCCAAAAGCAACGAGCGTTGCATGTGTGGGAGCCGGAGAGAGCCCAAAGAGACACAGGAGTGACAGACTCGGTCTAGACGGGGCAACGGAAGGGAAAGAAAAGAAGGTTTGACATGGTGAGGCTCCATGTAACGTTCCGTTGTCAAGGCCGAAGATCAGAGAGAGAGAGACGCTAACATTGGAAATGGAGCTTTGGTCTTTGGGTACGTACCCCACACCAAACACACGTCCCACCTCCGAAAAAGTGGGTGGATCCGGTACGGACGGCGCCCCACCCTCTTTATCGCGATAAGAAACGTCCTTTCCCCGGTCGGGCAAAGTGCGGGCAAAGGCGGACACGGCTCCTATCAGCCAATCAATCTTCTTTCCCACCCTCCTTCCGCTCTCCTCCCCAGCCAATGATTGTGGGTCGTGGCTGGTGCAGCAGCCTACCGCTCCCGCCGCCCATGGCGTCCCACTCCCAGCCCGCCGCGTCTTCCTTCTCCTCTTCCTTCGTCCCGCGCGACGGCTCCGGGTCACATCCGTCCAGCAACCGGGAATCAACGTCAACTTCAAAGTCAACGTCAACCTCGGAGAACGGTCGCCGCCACCACCACCACCACCACAACAACAACACCCGCCAACGCCAACACCACCTCCCCCCGTTCAAACCACGCCATCTCGAGAGGTACTATGCGCGGCAAAACGTGACGAGCCGCAGACCACTAGCTATGGGGCAAGTCAAGGAGCTCGACCCACTATGGCAGGATCTCGATTGGTACGTTCATCTGTTCCTTACCTACGCAGTATATTCTCCTTCCCTTCAGACTCGACCCGCCCTCCACCTCATCTCATGGCCGAATTGCGCACATGGGCCCTTGTCTTGTTGCTTTATCTCGTTCCATTTACGGCATCGCATCTGGAAGTAGGGCCAACACAGTGATGCCAGTCGCCTAGCTCCTTTCCGATTCGCTCCTTGCTGACATGTCCACGCTGTTGCGCCGTACAGGGCCATTGGCCAGATGCTCATCATGGGCTGGGATGGCACCGAGGTGACGCCCCAGATCCGTTCTCTAATTGAAGATCATCACCTAGGGACTATCATCTTGACTGCCAAGAACCTCAAATGTCGGTACCCTTTGCGCTGTTGATCAGTTCTGTTGATATCGACAGCTCGTGAATTGTGGGCTAATGCCATGGGGTAGCTGCTCAAGAAACGGCAAAGTTAGTCAAGGAACTCCAGACTATTGCACACAAGGCCGGCCACCCCAAGCCACTGCTCATTGCCCTTGACCAAGAGAATGGCGGTGTCAACAGTCTCTTCGACGAGGACTATGTGTGCCAGTTCCCCAGTGCCATGGGCATCGCCGCCACAGGCCGGGTCGAACTAGCCTACGAAGTGTCAAAAGCTACTGCTACCGAGGTCGGCGCCTGCGGCATCAACTTCATGCTCGGCCCGGTGTTGGATGTCCTCTCGAATGCTAGGTATCAACCTATCGGAGTACGTGCCACCGGCGATGACCCTCAGGAGGTCTCTCAGTACGGCATCGCCGCCATCAACGGCATTCGCGATGCCGGTCTCGCAAGTTGCGGGAAGCATTTCCCGTCCTATGGAAACCTTGACTTCTTGGGATCCAGCTTGGACGTTCCCATCATCACACAGACTCTGGAAGAGCTCAGTCTGAGTGCCCTCGTGCCTTTCCGGAACGCAATAGCAACGGGCAAGCTTGATGCCATGTTCGTGGGAGGTTGTGGCATCTCCAACCCCTCCATGAACGTATCCCACGCGTGCTTATCCAATCAAGTTGTGGACGATCTTCTTCGAGAGGAACTTGGTTTTGACGGTGTCGCCATCTCAGAATGTCTCGAAATGGAGTCTCTGACCCACGAGCTCGGTGTACAGAATGGAGTTGTTATGGCCGTGGAGGCTGGATGTGACTTGGTACTTCTTTGCCGAGCCTATGACGTCCAGCTTGAAGCTATCAAGGGGCTCAAGCTGGGTGTCGAGAACGGCATATTCACCAAGGAACGGATCTACACGTCTCTGAACCGCGTGCTACGACTCAAGGACACTTGCACATCTTGGCAGACAGCACTTAACCCACCAGGCATATCACTCTTGTCCAAGTTGCATCCCTCACATATGGCTTTAGCGAGGAAATCATACGATGATTCCATCACGGTCATTCGAGACAAAGAAAAGCTGTTACCCCTATCCGAGTCGATGCACCAAGAAGAAGAGCTGCTCCTTCTCACACCATTAGTGAAACCACTACCAGCGTCAAGCTTGACCAAGAGTATCCTTCAAGCGAAGGATGCCCAGAGGCTTGCTCCTACACCACACGATACTTGGCTACACCGCGAAAAGGGTGCCATAATGAGTGGGGAGGGTGTCTTCAGGGAATTTGGACGCTCTCTAGCTCGGTCCCGTCACGGAAAGCTCCTCCATACCAGCTACACTGCGAATGGAGTCAGGCCAGGTACGTAGCCCTTCAAGACGACGAATGATGTGGGCGGGCTAACTCGATCGACATCAAGTCCATGAAAATCTCATTCACAGAGCATCCTGCATCATCATCATCACCGCGGACGCCAACAGAAACCTGTACCAAGCTGGCTTCACGAAACACGTCGAGATGATGTGTTCCATGCTACGAACCCGTGGCCAGAAGAAATCTGTCATCGTCGTGGCCGTAAGCTCTCCGTACGACTTTGCCATGGATAAGTCCATCGGTACATACATCTGCACCTTCGACTTTACAGAAACCGCGATGCACGCGTTAGTACGCGCTCTCTGCGGGCACATTGTACCAAAGGGAACTCTTCCAGGGACACTACGAAAGAGCAAAAAGGTGCTCAAGTCGCGCCAGCACTGGATCGTGGAGGAGTACGACCGCCGCCGCGACGCCCACGGCCTCGAGGAGCTCACAAAGGCCGTCGCCCGCGCCAACACCGTCGACCTGGGCCATCTGGAGTCGATGCCGGCCGCGTGCTTCGAGCTCTCGAAGCCAAACGTCGAGGAGGCGCACTTTGTCGTCCGAAACAGCAGCACACACGCCCTGTACGGCTTCGCTGCGACGTATTTTGTAGACGGCATCGGCATCCTCGGCGCCATCTTTGTGGACCCCACCAAGCGTAACGTCTCCGTCGGCCGGTCCCTCCACAGGCGAGCGCTGCGGCACCTCCTGACCAACAACCAGCGGGCCGTGAAGAAGATCCAGCTGGGAACTTCCTTTCCGGGAGTCTTCCTTGGCATCCCTATCGACGAGGGTGGTGGCGTCAAGAGCTGGTTCGCCAACAACGGTTGGGACGTACAATTCCCGAAGCGCCTCACGAACCTCACCATCCACGACCTGAGCGGCTGGGCGATCCCCGAGGGCCTGCTGCAGAGCATCCAGCGCGCCAACCTCAGCTTCGACCTCATCCACGGCCTCGACAACGCCGAGAGCGTGCTAGGCCACGTGGCTGCCAACGCCAACCCCGAGGTGCTGGAGCTGTACCGGTCCGCGCTGCAGGAGACGAAAGCGTGCGGCATCGTGAGGGCAAAGGGCGCGGGCGACGCGCTGCTGGGAACGATCATTATCTGTCGGCCGGGGAGTCCGCTGTCGACGTATATCCCGCCCTTGCTTTCTGCCGTCGACGAGGGCATCGGTGGCGTTTTGGCGCCCGTGATTCATCCCGGACCGCAGGATACGCTTGTACTTCAGGGGCTTACTTTGATGGGTGTCCGGCAGAATAAGGCGCACAAGTCGGCCAAGACGGTGCTTAGCTGGGTAAGCTTTTGTCATCCTCCTCACCATCTGATATGATTTCCTGCGTGTTGGGACTTTACTGACGATCTTATGTGCGCAGGTGCAAGACGACGCTTACGAACATGTCATGGCGATGGGATTTGAGATTTTGCAGTCTTATGAGGAACTTACGACCGCCCCAGAAAACGTGAGTGGTGTGACTTAAGTTCATGAAGATGACGTTTATTGACAGATGAGCTAACGATGGGTTTCCCCAAGTGGACTGATTTGAATTAAGGATTCCCTGCAATGTGCACATGTTCCTATGGGAGGCTCAGCGTGCGGTATACCTTTTGGATTTGGTGTTTTCTGGATCACCGTCGGATGAGCATGTATCTAGGTGGGATGAGCTGCTTTTAGGTACCAAGTATGGGTAATGAAGGGCTCATACCCGAGAGTGCATATAAAGACTCGTCATGAATGAATAGTGGGCATTTTATGCAGTCACGGAGCCGTAATGAGACATGAACCTTCACCAAACTACTTTTAGAGGCGTGGGTCTGATGCTAGAGGGGGGCGTTACGGTGTATCCGTAGGAATAACACTTACAGTCACATCGCAGAGTCACAATCCAAGATCGTGGGCCTGGGTCTATGAGGAACCAGAACCCGAGATCGCGGGTCATCATTGAGTGGGGTCGTTCCAGATCTTATTCAGTACACACAGCGGAATGCTGATCTGGGGAACTTGGGACAGGGAGAACCCAATCGCGGTGGAGGAGGTCTATATGGATCATGTCTTCGCCTTTTTTCCTTTCGATTTCCCTTCTCCGAGGCCGGATATCTTTGCGTTGGGTTCGCGTCCGATACATGGCACAATTTCACAACAGCATCCAAAGAAAAGTCTTACAGATCGTAGCTATTTCGCATACAGTAGTCGGAACCTAGAGAGGGGTGATTCGGTTCACCCAGTCTGATCGAGCGGTTAGGGGGGCCATCCGGGGAGATGGGAAAAGGGACATAAGCCGACGGAAGGTCCCGTTCGGCTCCCGAAACCGAGAGGGATGAAAGATGCTGCTTCGGGGGCAGCCCTCGTTGAATCGAGACATCCTGTGCAGAATCCTCGCCAGTATACGGATACCCCGGGCTAATATACCCCGCCTTTGTATCTATTAAGCATTCAGCTTTCAATTGACCAGAGGTGCCCATTAAGAGGTTCATCCCATGTCTTCTGCACTGGACGGGACGATTATGTCAAGGGGTTAGCCAGGTTCCTGCAGGTCCAGCTTCCACTACGTCGAGATAGATTGCATACATAGATGTAACTCTGCGAGATATAGGGGGGAAGTGGCCAACAGGTTGCATCATATAATTGCACAGCTTGGCAATTTCATTCGTTTGCCCCCCTTTTGGGACCACCTGTGCCAGTGAGGCTTCGAGCTAAGCCTGTAAGGAGGCAACGATTTTTCTGATGATCTCGTGGTCAATTATTTCGAACATGTGCTTTTTACACAATATACGGCAACCGCTGCGGTTTACGTAGCGGCGGCCTTGGAGATGTATGAGTGGCTACTTCGTACACAATCAGGGAATCTGGGGCCGAGATGTGCGGGGGGAAGGGGGAGGGGGGAAAAGTGCGGAGATGAGATGATCTGTGGTTCGCGGGGAAATATGTGGCCGGCTGGGATGAGCCCCTTGGTTAGTTTCCTGGGCTCCCTGGCCCGGTCTACGAACAAAAATCTAGGTACTGCTTGCATGGGGCATCGTAAGTTGGAGATTGCATCCAGATAGTTTGGGGAATGAGGGGGGTTTGGTACTTACATGGTGCTGAAATGTTGGCTTGATGTACCTTGTCTCAGGAGACGCCTTCTACTACTTCCAAGGCTCATCGTAAGCGACGCGGGGTAGAGCTTATAGCTTCATTCCATGGCTTAGGATCTTGCGAGTGGGGGATGCCCGACTATCCGCCAAGTCTTGGTTGGCTGCATCCATCCGCTGGGACGGGCCGGACACCCATCGGCGAAGGAATGCAGATGGAAGGGGTCTTAATCATGATGATAATACTGTTGGAAAATCGTAAGTAGACTTAAATCAAGGAACTAGAAAATAAAGGTCCGGCTCTAAGCCATCTAATCCGATACGCAAGATAGCCTCATATAATTCATCAAAAGCAATGACGTGCCACTCAACAGGCCAAAAGTCCGCGAACCATGTCATCATCATAACCATCCAACACCACTTCAGAGCTCCTTGATGGAAATCTTGCCATTCAACAAGACGGTATCCTTGAGCTTCCCATCCGCCCCAACTTCCAAAACACCAATCTCCTTACCGTCGCTCCCCACCAGCGTCGCCGCCGCCCCCTCCTTGACCTGGTACAGCCGCACCTCATTGTCCCTCACGTAGTCATACACGGCGCCGACGGCCGTCTCAGCTCCCAGCACGAGAATCGAGTTCTCCCGCACGTACAACGGCAGCGTCCCGAACCCGTGCGTCTCCTTGAACCACCCCGGTCCCTCGCGGTGCTCCCCGGAGAAGAACGACGTCCACTTCCCCTTGGGGAGGTAAAACTCCACCTCGCCCGACTCCTCAAAGATGGGCGCCGCAAGCAGGCTGTCGCCGACCATGAACTGCCGGTCGAGGTACCACGACGTCGGGTCCTCGGGGAACTCGATGCACATGGCCCTCAGCGAGAGCGGCAACCCCCTCTCCACCGCCGTCTGCGCCTGCGCGTAGATATACGGCATCAACCTCGCCTTGAGCTTCGTCCACGTCGCCAGCGTCTGCGAGCACCCTTCCTCGGACTTATCATCGTCGTCAATCACCCAGGGCACGCGGTACGAGCTGCTCCCGTGCAGCCGGCTGTGGCTGCACAGCAGACCCATGGCCACCCACCGCTTGTAGATCCACGGCGGCGGGTACCCCTCGAACCCGCCGATATCGCAGCTCCAGAACGAGAAGCCGCTGAGGCCGAGGCCGAGCCCGCCGCGGACCGACTCGGCCATGGCCTCGGGCGTGGATTCGCAGTCGCCGCCCCATTGGAGCGGGAATCGCTGGGTGCCAGCGCACGCGGCGCGTGCGAAGAGGACGGCCTCGTCGGCGCCGTAACGCTTCTGCAGCGCCTCGTAGACGACCTTGTTGTAGGAGAAGGCATAGTAGTTGTGCATCTTGACCGGGTCGATCGTCTTGTCGTGCCACTCGACGTCGAGGGTCGGGATGCGCTCGCCGAAATCCGTCTTGATGGCGTCGACGCCCTGGTCGAACAAGGTGTTGAGCTTCTCCTCGTACCACGCGCAGGCGTCCGGGTTGGTGAAGTCCACGAGGCCCATGCCGGCCTGCCACAGGTCCCACTGCCAGACGTCGCCGTTCTTGCGCTTGACGAGGTATCCCTTGTCCGCGGCCTCTTTGAAGGCCTCGCCGTGCTGCGCGATGTAGGGGTTGATCCACACGCAGACCTTTTTGCACAGCCCGGACTCCTTGAGGCGGGCGATTTGCGCCTTCGGGTCCGGGAAGCGCTCGGAGTCAAAGACAAAGTCGGTCCACGTGAAAGCCTTCATCCAGAAGCAGTCATAGTGGAACACGTCGACGGGCGAGCCGCGGGCCTTCATGCCCTCGAGGAACGTGTTGACCGTCTCCTCGTCGTAGTTCGTTGTAAAGCTCGTCGTCAGCCACAGGCCGAAGCTCCAGCTGGGTACTTTGCCGGCGCGGCCCGTGAGCGTGGTGTAGCGCTTGAGGATGTCTTTCGGGGTGGGCCCGTAGATGAGGTACCACTTGAGCCGCTGGCCCTCGACGACGGTCTGCAGGCGGTTGCAGCGCTCGCTGCCGACCTCGAGCTCCACGCGCCCCGGCGTGTCGATAAACACGCCGTAGCCCTTGGAACTGAGCCAGAAGGAGACGTTCTTGTAGGCCTGCTCGCTGGAAGTGCCGCCGTCGGCGTTCCAGAGGGAGATGGACTGGCCGACTTTGTTGTAGGCGCCGAAGCGCTCGCCGAGGCCGTGGATGGTCTCGCCGACGCCGAGGGTGGTCTGGGTGAACATGTAGTGCTTGAAGTCGCGCATGTCGCCCGTCTGCATCGGGGTGCTTGGCGCGGGGTTGTAGGCGAGGCCGACGCTTCGGCTGCCGAGCGACGTCAGCCGCTTGGCGCCGTCGGTGCTGTGGAACTGTATGTCAAAGTCTGGGTGGATGGTCGCGGACAGCGAGCCCGAGGTCAGGGTCGTCGTGCCCTTGTCGCCCTTTGTGATTTTTGTCTCGGCTTCTGGTGGTCTGCCGTCGGGGAAGAGCTCAAAATGGGGGCCCTTGTTGAGGGCGCCGGCCCAGTGCGTTGCCTCGACTGAGATGACGCCGTCGAATTCGGCCTTGACATCCTGTTGCTGCGTGTGAGCAAAGGCATTTCATGGTGAGGAGTGAAAGTGAGGGTATGAGTCGTTGACTTACAAGAGTGACTGTGCTCGCATTCAAAGTGTGACCCCGCGTCTTGATCTTTCTCGTCGGGCACAACAAGCTGAGGCCCTTTCCACCCTCAATCTCAGTGGTGTAGTAAACTTCCTCTGCGTACTCTGTCGCCGTGCCCTCGGCGGGCAGCCACATGCCATCGCGAAGACGGACCATGATGATTTCCTTGAAAGGGGGGGTATCTCTCACACACACACTGACAAAAAGGACGACGAAACAGAGAGAAGACGGTTGTGATGAATCAAGAGGAACACAATTCAGCCGGGAGAAGCGGCTCAAGACTGAAGTGAATCTCGTCTCTTGTACGACAAAATTTCTTGGAGCACGAGGCGTGCGGAGGATTAATCGGAGGGGTCGTCTTGGAGAGAGGGCTCACACGCAACACGGCAGAGTCCCGCTGTCGGGGAGATATTGAGCGAATCCCATCGTCGCAATCCCGCCGGTACTCCGCAATAGTGCGAGCCTCGGGGACGAGGCCGCTGATTCATGTTTAGCCATTGACGTCCACCGATTGGTCCCGGGGTGCGGCCCGATGGCGCAGGATCCGAAGTGGGCCGGAGAGCGGGATGATGAGGGCAGTCTGTAGCCTGTAGGAGAAGGGGAAGAACGAGTATTGCCGCAGAATGTGGCATAGACTCGTGACTTTGCGGAGATCTGGGGGTGAGTGATCTGATGAATGGATAAGGTAAGGTGACTTGTGCCATTCCACGCTGGGCAGTTAGTGTGGGGTTTACTTGGGGTTTCCACCCGTTTCCCCCCGGGGCCGTAAGTGTTAGTGCTGTTGCCGTTCTTCAACCGGACTGGTCGGATTTGGGCGGTTCTCGGGGTCCGGATCAGCTGGGGCCGTGATGGACTTCATTGGTGGAAACCGGCCGGTTCGGGATCCACTCGCCAAGCACCCGGCTGGCCGTTGCCTTGCGGAGTAAGGTACCTAAGGAGTAAGAAACGTACCTGTCGCTTGTCTCCTTCCCCACATGCCTCCTTCTCCTCCACAAACAAGTGGAACCCCCGGTCGGTTCGGCAGAAGCAACCTCCCGTCTTCCATTGAGTCCAGTCCTGCTGTGTGAGAAAGAGACACAGAATTTCTCCAACTTTTCCATCTCCAACGGCTTCCTCGCTTCCCCTCATGCCATCACGGCCAGCTTCATACATACAAACCAGGACACTGCCAATCCCAATTAGCTATTCGACAGCTCATAGCTCTGTTCTGTCGTCAGTCCGCTTCCTCTTGGTCCCAACACCGCCACTCCCTGCGAGGCCATGTGCAGTAACTGCCCAGGGTTCTTCCATTCTTCTAAACTTCTGCCCAATGAATGTCGGACAAGACCGCTGCGGGAGCGCAAATTAGCATTACATCGCTCCTCATTTTTGCCTTTCGGGGACGGGCTAGGGGTACTCGGTACACCCTTTTTTTCTTTCCTTTTTTTCCTTTCTTTGTACAATACGGATAAAATATGATCGATGCGGAGAAGGCTGCTCTCTCCTCACCGGCCCTTTGCCCCATTGCAATTACGTCTATTTCACTTCGGCTCCTTGGCCGTGGGCATCATGTCACTAATCAGGTTACTCAATGTCGGCTCCAAACGAGCTGCAGTGTGCCTGCAGAGAGAGGGCCCAGAGGCGAGCTGGGAGAAGCTGTATTAATACCCTCTACCAGCTCGCCTTCGTCTCCAGGATCGTGTTCCTTTCTTCCGTCGAGCTCTGGATCTCTAGCGTAACGTCACCCCAGCCAGTGTTCCATTGACTCGGAACCCCGGATCGCGGAACATCATGAAGTTCTCTCTGACTTTCGCCTCGCTGCTGGTCGCGGCCGTCTCCGCCCAGAACGGCACATTCCCCAATGGCACTTCGCCCCTTTACAAGAACCCGAATGCCCCCATTGACGACAGAGTCTCTGACCTGTTGAAGCGCATGACCATCCAGGAGAAGACGGCTCAACTACTCCAAGCCGACATTCGTGACTACCTCAACCTGACCGATGGCCGCTTCAACCAAAGCGGTCTGACCTGGGCCGCCGAGAACAGGGCCAACTCCATCTGGACCGGTCTCTACTCCAATGTGTCCACCATTTCCTACGGAGCAAAGGTCGCTCAGGACTACCTGGTGAACAACACCACTCTGGGTGAGATCTCTTCCTTGATTCAATTGGGTCCAAGTAGAACTGTGATGCTGAGACCGACTCTCTAGGTATTCCGGCTTTCATCCAGAGCGAGGGTATCCACGGCTTCCTTGCCCTCAACGCCACCATCTTCAACTCGCCCATTGCCCACGGTTGCTCTTGGAACCCGGAGCTGGTAGAGAAGATGGCCAAGGTCATCGCTGTCGAGTCCAAGGCTCTCGGCGTCAACCAGATCTTCGCCCCCGTAGTTGACTTGGCTCGCGAACTGAGATTCGGCCGTGTCGAAGAGACCTACGGCGAGGATCCTTTCTTGTATGATGGTACTCCTAAAAGACATCACCAAGTCGTAAGCTAACTCAGACCAGGGTCGGCGAGTACGGCTACCACTACACCAAGGGTCTCCAGGAGAACGGCGTCTGCGCCATGGTCAAGCACTTTGCCGCCTTTGCTTCCCCCGAGCAGGGTGTCAACACGGCTCCCGTCCACGGCGGTCCCAGAGAGCTTCGCACCACCTACCTCCCCGCCTTTAAGCGCGCCATCTTTGATGCCGACGCCTGGAGCATTATGTCTTCGTACAACGCCTATGACGGTGTACCCACGGTCGCAGACCACCACCTGCTGACTGAGATCTTGCGCGAGGAGTGGGGTTACGAGTACTATGTTATCGTAAGTTGTTGACTTTACACCGGACACTGAATGTAACTAACACTTCCAGTCCGATGCTGGCGGTACCGCTCGTCTTTCCAACGCCTTCTTTGTCTGCGGAGAGACCGATGATGCTTGCATCACCCTCAACGTACGTAGCTCTGTTAAGCTCCCTAGTATAACACCTTGCTCACCAGTCTTTCAGTCCCTCCCTGCCGGTAACGATGTCGAGATGGGTGGCGGACGCTACAGCTTCCAGTACATCCCCGAGCTCATCGCCAACGGCACTCTGCCCGAGGACGTCGTCGACACGGCCGTCTCCCGCGTTCTCCGCGCAAAGTTCAAGTCGGGCATCTTTGAACACCCGTACACCGGCGTCCCCGACGACGAGGTCTTCAACTACCTCAACACAGAGGAGCACCGCAAGATCGCCCGCGACCTCGACGCCGAGAGCATCATCCTGCTTGAGAACCACAACGAGACTCTGCCCCTGAAGAAGGACGCTCACGTCGCCGTCATCGGCCCCATGGCCCACGGATTGGTCAACGTAAGTTTTTATGCAGCTTTATACGATAAGACCTTTCCCATGCTAACAATATATCACACAGTACGGCGACTACGTCATCCACACCGCAATGGAACGCGGCGTCACCCCCCTCGACGGCATCAAGGCCGCCAGCTCCGGAACAGTAACCTACGCAAAGGGCGCCGAGCGCTGGTCCAACGACGAGTCCGGCTTCCCCGAGGCCGTCGCCGCTGCCTCGGCCGCCGACGTCGCCGTCGTCGTCGTGGGCACCTGGTCCCGCGACCAGGACGAGCTCTGGGCCGGCCTCAACGCCACCACCGGCGAGCACATTGACGTCCACGACTTCAAGCTCGTCGGCGCCATGGGTCGCCTCGTCAAGGCCGTCATCGACACGGGCAAGCCCACTGTCGTCGTCTTCAGCTCCGGAAAGCCTATTACCGAGCCCTGGATCTCGGACGAGGCTGGCGCGCTGGTGCAGATGTTCTACCAGGGAGAGGAGGGCGGTCACGCGCTGGCGGATATCCTGTACGGAAACGTGAACCCGTCTGGCAAGCTTTCCGTCGCGTTCCCGCATGATGTCGGTACCACGCCTGTGTACTACGATTATCTCAACTCCGCCCGGTCCTGGCCCAACCCGGGTAAGGAGTACGCCAACGGAACCTTGGTATTTGGCAGCAACTACGTCTTGTCGACTCCTCTGCCCTTGTACGAAGTAAGAACACATCCAACAGCTCCTTTTTTCCCCCCCTCTCCTTCTTGACAGTCTTTCTAACCCAAATCCAACCACAGTTCGGCTACGGTCTCTCCTACAGCACCTTCGACTACCACGACATCTCCGTCTCCGCCTCCACCGTCTCCCCCACCGACACCGTCACCCTTAGCGTGCAGGTGACCAACAACTCGACCCGCGACGGCGCAGAGGTCGTCCAGGTCTACGTCAAGGACATGATCTCCTCCATCGTCGTGCCCAACAAGGAGCTGCGCGGCTTCTCCAAGGTCTTCATCAAGGCCGGCGAGACCGCTGATGTCTCGATTGACCTGCCCGTCTCCTCGTGGGGTTTGTGGGATAAGAAGCTGCAGTACGTCGTTGAGCCGGGCGATTTCACCGTCTTTGTCGGGTCTTCGAGCGATGATTTCCGCGGGAATGCGACTGTGACGGTTGTCTAAGGGGCTTGTCTTTTGCAGTTCCCGAGGGCATTTTACGGTCAAGTTTTTCGACGGCAGTCGATGACCTAGGCCACCTTTGGCCGCTTTCTATGTACATATTGTGTAATGGATGAATGAAAAGATGACATATGGGGTTACTCAACGACAAGTTTGACGACCGACTAGCCTCCCACGTCGCCGAACAATAGTGAACTAGAGTACTCGCTCAGAAGACACTTAACAAAGCGCCAAACTATGTGACGAGTAGAGTTAATTCCAAGAAGAGCGTTACTGGTATTACTGTTTAATCCTAGGAACGGTCTGCCCAACTCTCTGCTTTCTAGTCTCGGCGATCCTCCCCGAAGCGTTTAGAAGTAAAATAACGGTAGAGCAGTCTCATCTCACCTGGGTTAGTTCTGTGTCATATTTGAAGGCAATAGCACAATAGGCTAAGGCTGTTGAACGAGCGCAAAGGATTTGTCTTCTTCAAAGTTGATGTCAAAGTTGATGTCTGAAAACTCAATGATCATGGTCTTGAAGTGTATTGCCCTCCTCTCTGCCACATCATCACATCTATTCAAAGTCGTTCAAACCTTCCATCTGCGAACTCACTCTACGCAACGCCAATCGAACTTTGCAGATTAGGTCTGCTTCTGTCCAGTATAGACATTGAATTTCAAAAGGGGAAACTCTGGCAAGACGGAGCAGAAAAGGTCCTAGAGCACAAGCCAACCTCCTTGGAGCTACTGAGCCAGATCACATCAACTGCTCGTTATCCCAGGGTAAGAAAAGCCGTGGCAGACACGTCACCGAACGGTTTGACTCTGAGCCTATATCAGCAGCTCCACTCTCTCAGAAGCACTCGTTCTCATCTCTAGCTTCGGGAGCGAATTTCGTCTCGACTTATCTGCTCTGCTATCTCGACGAGTGTGATGATAGTACCTCACCCAAATGAGGCACGCCACGAACTTCCGCACCTGCCGACGAAAGACGTGTGATCTTGAACACTTGTGTGTCTCTCAAATTACACTTTGCAAGACCTTCGGCAATCTTTTCTCATGGGCAGCACAACATCAAAAGCTATTTTAGAAAAAGGAAAAGGCATGTTTGCCGACTGGTTGCCTGTCTACCAGATTCGGAAGTCTCATCGCAAAAAACCTCCAGCCCCGCCTCTTCATCTGAAGATTTCTCGTCTGTCTTGTGTCTTTGCTAAGAAAAGAAGAAGACGAAGAAGGAAATACCGAAAGGCCCCTTCAGGCAAGTCTTGCCTGAAATTGCCACACACACACACACTCCACACTCGCACACTCTCGCACGCACACCTCGAAGAAAAAATGACGGAATGCAACATCCTCCCACAGGCAAACCTTTCTGTCCTCTACTTGCTTAACAACGTCCATGCGGCCTCTCGACCTCCCGGTTCGAGTTTCTGTTTCGTTTCTCACACACCCCCCTCCCCCCTTCCCTCTGGTAAGTAGCTGATGGTCGGTGCAGAACAAGAGGTAGCAGGCCTTCCATCTTCCCAGGTTTCTCGTCTTGTCAGATGCCCGTCAAATCAGCACATCATCACACCACACCATCACTGCCACACACCAACCCTCTGTAGCCTCCGATCTCCGTGTCACCAGCCCGAGTCTTCTGCCTGGACGGGGGATGGTTGGCCGGATCTCTGGCTCGAACACCGGATGAAAATCTTCCTTTCGGAGGGCCAGCCATATACCACAGTAACTGAGGTGCTATACCGTTGCATCCGGCACGACTTGGTCGTCGTAAGCCGCATGATATTTTATCTTTTGGTACTACCTGAAATGCAACCCCCTTTTTGCTCGAATTGTATTTGTCGTCAACTTTTGCTTCTTTGGAATAATTATCTTATATGTTTTGTATAGGTAATATGTCGTTACGAACGGTTTCCGTGCTCATCGGGCGATTATCATACACGTGCCAAGACTTTTCGTATTTGTAAAAGCAAGTGCCCACCATCCATCCACCCATCTCACCATCGTTTTCTGATACACACACCCTTCAGCCTGCCTGCCTCCCTTTTGCCTCGTGACGAGTTGCCCATCTTTTGTTTTCTCATTCTCTGGCGCGCTCGACTCGAAACCTTCCAACCTCGATCCTGGCACAAAGGGAAGCGGGGGCGGGGGGTGTCCTAGGTAGGAGGTCATAGTCATACCGCAGACAGCCCTCAAACCGCCCGAAGGAAACCGAATAACGGACGTAGGATAGATGCACGGTCTTGGTCAATCATCGGGATTTTCCCATTATTTCCGCCTTTTCCCCCTTATTCTCCATTTCTTCTCATAGACAGAAACGTTTTGCTCGCCCTATTTGACGTACTAGTCACATACTTCATGTGTGGGGGGAGAGAGTTCTGCACGATGCGTATTGTGGCCATGCTGAGAGACAGTTGAATCCTTGGCAAACTCCGGATTCCCGCTTCATCCTTCCAAACAAGCACCCAAAAGGCATCTCATAAGCTTTTCATCTTCCATGAGGTTAACCTCAGAATCGGGCACTCGTATAAGATTAGATCCTTTTTTAGCAAGGGAAAAAAAAAGTGACGCCTGCCAAGCAAAGCCAATCTCACGTTTTCCCCTCCTCTTTTGATCCTTTCTTACATAGCCCTCTGTAAAGTTAGGTATCCCCAGATCGTCGGAAAACCTTCCTAGACTTCTCATCACGAGATTACTGCACACATACCTTCTTTGCATAACGGCTCTCGGGACGTTTTCATTTTTTTGTTCTTCATAAAGGATCAAAAAGGTTCAAGCCGCGGTGCATTCGGCCGCCGGCGAGTGCCTGCAGTAAGTAGTCTGTGCCTCTGCAGGTAATGCAGGTATGCACCTAAGGCAAGCTACTGCTGTAAGGCAAGATCTGCAGAGATGCGGTATGCGCACCTCAAGGCAAGAAGCAAAGCGTGCATGAGAAGAGACAACAAGAAACAACGACTCAAAACTTCTAGAACCACAACCATCATCCGTCCATCGTCATCGTGGCTTTACCTTACCTAATAAGCGCTCGCTGCTTTCCTTGTGCGCCGCATACTTCCGCAGTGCAGCCTGCAGCAGCGCAGCGCAGCCAAACCTCAAACCCAACCAACGTTCCCCCCTTTCCCCCATTCATCCGTCCGCATGTAACCCAACTCTCCGTGCCCCCTTCCCCCCCTGGGCCTACACTACACCTCCTTCTTTTCGTCTGGAGTTTTGAGCCTCCCCTCCGCCGCCTCAGATGTCTGTCTGGGGTTCATATTAATAGCTTCACCAGTGACACCACCCCCCCTCTGAACCCCCGCTACCTCAGCCATCCTCGACAACCCTCCCATGTCCAACTCTAGGGTGCCTGCCTGCTTGCCTTGCCTTGCCTTGCAACATCATCCACAACAGCAGCAACCAACACCCAACAGCAGAAGAAGAATCATCATCAACGATCCCATGGAGTGTGAAGCATGCCCCTTGCAGTAGTCGCGCGGGAAGCCCGGCCCTGCATGCATGCATGCATCACCAACCCTCACCCTCACAGGAATGCACCACTGCACACAAACACGCCTTTCCGCTTTCCCTCTTCCCTTCCTCCCCCAGCCCTTGCCTTGCCTTTCAACAATGCAGTAATCCTCCGGCCCGTGTAATAACCTTATATAGAACATGGTTAAAACATAACACCCTAGGTCCCTCCCCCCTCTCTGACATCTTTGATATGCAGGGACAGGCGGCGGCAAGTCACGTCCACGGTCTAAAGACACAGAGAAACAAAATAGAAGAGAGACAGAGAAGCGTAAAACAACGTACCTACACGTAAAGCAAGAAAAGGAAAAAATGACCCAAAAAAAAGCAAGGCTGGTTTCGTTTCCAAGGTCGGCCGTGTCTAGCAGCCTGACATCCCACACCGCCCATGCAAACATGGTTGCATCACGGGTCATACCTGGCACACACTAAACTTCGGCAACCCTTTCTCAACGTCGCCTTTCGTCTCTTGGTCTCTTGGTACTTCTCTTGATCTTGCCCAGTCTTTTCTTTCTTTTCGTTTCCGCTATCTGCTTCTATTGTGAAGCTGCTTGGCATCTTGTCTTTTCTTTCCCGTTTCTCTCTCGCTCTCTATTTCTCGATTCCTCCTCCTCCTTATCGACACGCGCTGTTACCAGTACTACTTTATTTCAGACGCCAATAAGTCTGGGTGAGAAAGTCTAATCGAGCTCTTGTTCGGCTACTTAATCCCTTTCGTCTGTCTCTTCCGTCTTCATCTGTCTTCTCCAAGCCTGCAAAGGCCCAATATTTACACGGGCTGTAGATCGTCTCTCATGGTATGATCGGAGACGGGCTTCGATGGGTCCGTAAGCCATGGTGTGACTGCTTAGAAATATATGGCTGGAGGAAACGATCGAATTAGATAGGCACAGGGGACAGCGTTCGGACCGACAATGTCATAAAGACGTTGTGATATTTGATGCAGTCTAGTAATGTAAAGCCCGACCCTTTCGGGCAACCCTATCGTACAAGTGCCCTCCACGTCTTTTCTCATAAGACTCGTGATATGTTGTATGCCCATAATTTATCATTAGTTTAACACCTTTTTAATGCTCAATGTAGAGTTTCCCAGAAAAAGTAAAATCTCCCAAACAATATTGCCTGTTGCCAGTATGCACTTGCTGTGCCTTGCGTGTCAGACAAGTCTTGACAACGCACGCCACATCACTACTATTGTACAAAATCCCTGGCTACAAATGGTGCTGGGAATAGCGATAGCAAGAAAGAAACGAATGTGGTAGATTTTGTGAGAGTTGCTGTTGATAGGTAGTGAGAAACAGTCCGTCTCCTCACGACCCGTGAGACAAAATCCGGCGCAGCATTTGAAAGATAACGAGCGTTCATCTCTGCTATCAAAGTCCTGTCGAGTTCGGAGTTCATCGGCTGAAGTGAGCCTCGGTGTTCCGGCGAGCCGTGTAAACTGATTGCGTGACTGGTCCGGACTGGGTGTTTTGTGCCCTCGCGTGAGACTGATCGAGGGGTGTGGAGGAAGTTTGCTTCCTGGGGGTATCGGTAAGGACTTAGGCGAAGATACCGACAATTGACATGCCCGCAGCTAATAGTATGTCAGTGGTGTTTACATGCAAAAATGTTTCATGGATATTACTAACCTCCGGCGAGAACGTAGCAAAAGGCAGTAATCTTTTGCTTGTTGGAAAGAAGGCGGTTGGCCTCCTCTGAGAGGAAATCTTCGGCCAAAAGATCGACGAGAGCAGCGTAGAGCAGCAAGCCAGAGGATCTAAGTCACATTAGCCGAGGTTTGTTACGAACGGACTGAACAACTCACATGGCGTTGAATACACCGACGATGATGAGACCGAACGCACTGTCGGGATCGTAACTGCTGCGGGTGAGAAGTCCGATGGCCTGTCCGATGGGGGCTGTGGTGCCAAAAGCGACGACTAATACCCAGGGACGAATGCTGCCCTTGGGGTACGGCACAGCGGCAATACGGGAACCGAGACCAAGACCCTCAAACATTTGGTGGAACAGGATAGCGACGAGCAGAATGATGAAACCATCAATAGTGATGGAGATGGTCATGCCGACAAACACTGAGTGGAACAGGATACCACCTTCAAGCATGGTAATGTTGAGAGACATCTTGCGATACACAGCGGGGTCAACCTGTTGACCCTCGGCATCATAAAACGGATCTTCCTGCTTGACCTCCGTAACAGCAACCTGCGACGACGTCTGCTTCTCCTGGGTGGTTCGGATCATGTTCATCATCTCCATACGCTGGCGCACATACTGCTCGTAGAAAACGACGAACCAAGGCGGCATGTCAGAGTCGGACAAGTTGGTGTTGGCGGGTGGTGGCGCTCCATACACAGTCTCCGAGTAAGGCGCAGGGAAGCGTGACTTCTCGTCGTCGTACGCGCGCTGTGCGACTCGCTTCTCAAAGTCAATGCTGTCTGCCTCGGCATCGAAGCTGTTGCGGCCATAACGAGGAGGCCGGGCAGGCTGGACGGCTCCGTGACCGTGGTCGTGCATCACATCACCAGTAGGTCCTCCGTGGGAATGGCCGCCAATCTTGGCATTGATCCACATCTCGATACTGAACAGAATGAACATGGATCCCATCATGATGGCACCTGGAAGAGGTGGGTAGTCGTCGGTGAAGAGATCCGGGAGGCACGGGTTCATGAGATTGCCGAAGGCGGTGGGAAGCAGCTGTGCCGTGTTAGTTCTGTGCAACTAAATGAGCCAAAACAACCTACATGCACAAACGCCGTCGCGATGAGCACGCCTGTACCGAAATGCTTGCATGCGAAGAAGACCTTAGGAGGAACCTTCATCCACTTGACCTTCTTGGCCACAACTGGGAAGCCAGCGCCTGGAACGGTCTTATTAGTACGTTGACCCGCGAAAGGACTCGTTTCGTTTGTTCATATCGCATACCGAAGATGGAAAAGGCCAAGACCAAAACTGCGCCAAGTTAGCCAAATTGATAAGACACCAGTGGAAAGTGTTTTGGGGCCAACTTACAAAGACCAGCAACGTGAAGGCCAACATCATACTCAGCCGATTGACCACCCTTCTTAGCGCCACACTGGGGCTTGGGCTCTTTCATTCCGTCCATCTTGATTACAAAAAATCCGGTATTTGTCGCTCAAAAGAGGATTGCTGCTTGATTGGCAATCCTGAAATAAAAAATAAGGAGGGTTTGAGAAGGAAAAAGGCAGCCAAATAATCCGGGGCCGCCTACTGACAAGGACTCATTCGTAAAGCGAAGGCAACTGAGAACAAGGGGACATGAGAAGCTGTCCCGCAGCTTCAGTTAGAGAACAGACGAAAATGCTGATCTGGCCCCGGCTGTCGTAGGTTTGAGAGCAAGGAAAATAAAAAAGGAGTGGAAACGAAGAGAAAGGAAAAAACGGAAGGAAGAAACGGGCGATAAAAGCATAGAACGACAACAGACGCTCTGATGATGGGCGAAAGGGAAATCTTGGTCAAAGTCTGGGCTCGACTCGCTTTAATATGCTTCATATGACAGCCCGCGCAATGCAGCCCGTGTAGAAGCGGGTAGGGAAAGAATAAACGTTGACATGGGACAGCGGTCCCTGTGCCACCCAGCCGATTCAGAAATAGAAGACGTTGCCAAGGATGAGGCAGCTGAGGGTTGAGCCTTGGTGGGTTCGTGATGGGGGGACGTGGCCTTAGCGTCCGCCTCGCGGGAAGCGGGAAGCGGGAGGACCTGAACGGGAACAAGGTTCACCGTGGGCAACAACCGTGTGTATCCGTATGGGGGCGAGGACGACGGCGGGAGCGGAAAGGTAGGCTAAGTCGACCGCGGTTAAGTCGAGTCGAGCAACTTGGTGCGGTGCGGCGTGCCTGAGACCCAACTTGTGTCTAGCATCGATGATCCCGGCCGCTGACCGGATCCGATGTTGTTTGTTATAGCATGATTTGCCGGAGGGAGTCGAGACGGGAAGTCTGAGAGCCCGGCTCGACCTGACGGATAAGAAACAAGTTGTATGGGACCTGATGATGGGGTTGGATGGCGTGGATGCTACTCTGTCTCTGTAGGTGTAAGTAAGCGGTGGTGGCTGATCCAACCTTTCGTCTCGACTCGGCACAGCTTCACATCCGTCGCGCTTGGCAAATAGGACTGATAATGGTTGATGATGGGCAATATCCCAAACGAGACGACAGTCGATCTTCCATCGGGTCATTGCCAAGCGCGCGAAGGGGTCCATATGGACGTGGGGTGCGCGTCAAAATGGGGCGCCGGCATTTGTAAAATTTGGGTTGTGTGAAACGGGAGCCTCCCGGGGTCTGGCGCCAGGGTTGCCAGTCGGAAAATTCTTAACTCGATTTGACTCTTGGTGTCTAGGGAGGCTTCCCGGGAAGCCCGCGAAGAAGAAGCGCGGGGGAGGCTTGACTGGAGGCGCGGAGAGAGGGGAAACTTGGCGGGACAGGCACAAGCCGTCGAAAGCCAAGAGAGTAGCCAAGAGCACTGACACACTTGTCCCCTTTTCCCATGGCAGTGGATGGCATTCTGTCGTTGATTTTGGCTTGGCTGCGGTTGCTTGGCTGCGATTCTGCAGAGAAGGGTTAGCCAAGCTGTCTTTGGTGGTTTAGCAGGCTTGGTAGCACGGGGTTGATGGGTGACTGGTTGAGTGACTGAGTGACTGGAGGCTCCATCTGCCCTTGCTTGGTTCTGCTTCTAGGCGGCTTCTGCTTCTTCTCCGCTTCTTCTTGCCGGGGCTTTTCTGGGTCTACTCCTCGAGTGTCTCACGTGCAGAGTTTCCTATATCGGACAAACATCTGAGGGCAAGTTTTGCCTAACAACTCGCAGCCCACCGCGACAATCGCAGTCGGGGCTTAGTCGGAGGCTGATGTGTATACTCCATAGTTAGAACTGAGAGGTGAGAGAGAGGGCGTGACGAATGACTCTCTGGAATGGGCTCACAAGATGGGATGGGATGACATCCTGGCGCCGAGAAGTCGTCAACAGATCTGCACCATGAGTTTCCAGGCAGGGCTGGTAAAACTTGGGGGAGCCAAGCAGCCAAGGGACGTGATGGAAAAGAGGAGCCGTCGGTGTCTGAGATGGACAAGAAGAGACAAGAGATGAGGCCAGTTGAGAGACAGGAGACAGGGCCCGCGTGTTGTTGCTGTTGAAGGCGACGGTAAGAAAGCAAAGCTATAGTATCCGAGCGTGAATCGATAGTTGAGCCGGCACGAGTTGGTGATGTGAGAGAGTGGGTGAGTGGTCACCGGTCACCGAGGTGTATGTGTGTATGTGTGTGTGTGGTAGTGAAGTTGAAAGAGAGAAGTTGGAGACGAAGAAAAGCGGGGATGTTGGGTCTTGGAGTCGTTCATTCTTGCTCCGGATTGAAACAAACATGCAAGTTGTTCCGAGCGCTCAGCTCTCGCCTTCCAAACTCTGCCCGAGTCTTTCTGAAGTGGTGCCGAAGTATCGAAAGTCTCGCGAAGTCTCACCGTCTGTGGGAGGGCCAAGGGAGGCAGTCAGAGGAGAGGGCGAGAGCCAACAGTTGGCTTTGGATTACGCTACAGCTACTACTCACTGCTACTTTGCCCAAAACTCTGTAACAGCCCCAAACTCTTGGCAGAAGGACTCGTCGCTTCCTGTTGCGGTGCTCCCACGCGGCTCCTGGGTCTGCCGTCGTGCGTGAAACACGGTCCCTGGCCAATCGGCGCCGCATTCACTGTGCCCTGTGCCAGTGTCGTAGTCGTGTGCCTCGTGTACCAATGTACCTGTAAGTCGTAACTCGGACCTTTCTTTGATCATCCTGACATACTCCCATCCCGCAACCTGCTTCTGTTGGTCAGCTATGCATCGCTTTGAACGACATAATCATTGCTTCTGAACATCCTCGCAGGGTCACCTCTGTCATTCTTCCCTCCGAGACTCCAAGCTAGACTCCAAATGACCTTTGACTCTCTCGACTCCGCCTGCCGACTGCGTATGCCTCCCTCGCTTGCACTTGTAAGTCAAACCGGCACGAGTTGTCTCTGACAAGGAAGACACAAATAGCTGCCCCCTGATTCCCTGAACATCAACACCTCGTGCGCCATCATCACCACTCTACTGGCGGAACGGTGGAGTTGAAATGGCAAGAAACGAGCGGGAAAGCCTCCTGTACACGCACCACATCTCAAATCTTGCCGTCATTGTCCAGGGTGCTTTTTGTTTCCCCCTCTCAATCTCAACGTTCTAGCCCGTTCAACATGTGCGCATTGAAGGGGGCAGGGCCGCCGGGAAGCTTGCAAGAGCTTACTGATGATGATAATCAACGAAATAAGGGGCCGCTTCTGCAGCCCGGCTCCCTCCCCCCGGACTTTGCGGAGAGGCGGGCATGATATCAGGAACACTACTACGTATCCGTACAGGATGCCATCTACTCTCTTTTAATATACGACTACCAGTCTCAAAATCGACTTCACTATTGTACTATTCTTTCTACTTTCCCATCTCACCCAAGAACCAACCCAGCTCAATAGTTCCCAAAAATGCAAACTCCACGCGAGTCTCAGGACGGCGTCCAACCATCATCTAGTACGTGGGTTTCGGCTCTGTCTCTTTTTTTTTTTTTCCTGGCCACACCCCTTCCCACCCCTTCCCGCTATGCTCTCCTTCGCCTCACCTATCCTATCTTTCCACTTTGCTGGCTGGTTCATCACATCCTCGCAGAGATGTGCGACTGCTGCTCGCATCGGATTTCCCTGCCGCCGGTCTTGCTCTGTGACCACTGACCACCAACTACCGTGGTGGCCACTGCTTCACTTCATCCCACTCTTTCACACGTCGACCAGTCCCCGCTGACCATTGTGCTTCAGTCGCCTCAGCTCGAGGCAACTCTGTCGGTCATTCGGAAAGTAATTCGAAAGCTGAAGCGAACAAGGAACACAATGAACACCTAAAGGACAGCGCAGACATCATCTCACCGGTTCAGCCATCTGGCACGGACGACAAAGCTGTGACTGAAGGGCTCTTCTTGTCGACTTCGAACGACACAGCAGCCAACAAGAGCGACGTCGTCAGAACTTCCTCCAAGAGAGGCGGCGGCGGCGGCCTGTACTCCAACGTCGACGCCACGGACGCTTCTACCGTCGACACTTATCGGCCGGACCCCTACGACTTTGGTCGACACCGTCGTGACAATGTCTCCAAGAAGCAGATGAAGATTGAGCATCCCAAGGGCAACAAGAGGAAACTAAAGAAATTCTACAACCGACAGAATGAGCTCATTGACCAATTCCTCGGTGCCGAGGATGAAGAGAGACAGCAGGTTGCCGAAGACGCGCGAATGGGTCCCAAGATCAAGTTCGCCGTCAACGCCTCCTTCACAGTCAACTTTTGCCTATTCGTCATTCAGCTCTACGCCGCCGTCTCAACTGGGTCTCTGTCGGTAAGATAGGCAGCCAAGTCCCTGTGCTCACGGACTCCTATTGACTCGTGAATTCTCCAGCTTTTTGCCACTGCAGCCGACGCATTTGTTAGTTAATCATTTTCTGAGTTGCGGCATCATTAGAGGAGTTGAGTTGACTAAGAAACGCCCAGATGGATCTGGTCTCATCCTTTGTGATGCTCATCACCTCAAGGATGGCGGCGCGGCCGAGCGTTTACAAGTACCCGGTGGTGAGTTATCACCCTTGGCAATTGAATTCCAAAGCAGGGTCTGACAGACTGGGGATGGAATATTAGGGACGAACCAGGATTGAGACGATTGGCATCATCTTATTCTGCGCTCTCATGACAACCGTTGCCATTCAACTACTGGTAAGTTTTGTCGCCAAGTGACGTATGACTTGGTAGTTTGAGATGGCTGATCCGGGGCGCGCAACAGGTCGAGTCAGGCCGCTCACTTGGCGAGGGCAAGCGGGCCTCTGAACAACTGCACATTATCCCCATCGTTATCGTTGGCGTGGCCATCTTTGCCAAGGCCTCCTTGATGATCTACTGCTTCGCCTACCGGAAATTCCCTTCAGTGCATGTGTTTTTTGTATGTTGCTCAACCTTCCCCCTGGAGCGGCTTGCCTGTTCGGACGACGCCTTTTGCTAATAATAGCGTCCCGTAGATCGACCACCGCAATGACATTGTGGTCAACAGCTTCGGCCTGATCATGTCCGTCGTGGGAGACCGCTTCGTGTGGTACTTGGATCCCATTGGCGCCATCTGCATTGCGCTGCTCATCTTGTTCTCCTGGGTGTCCAACGCCTTTGAGCAGGTGTGGTTGCTCGTCGGCAAGTCGGCGCCGAGAGACTTTGTCTCGAAGCTGATTTACATGGCCATGACCCACGATACTCGGATTCTCAAAGTTGACACTGTAAGAATACCCCAAATTGAGAGAGCGAGAGAGACATATATGCGTGAGAAATGGTCCCTCTGACTCCACGAGCAGTGCCGCGCGTATCACGCAGGACAAAATTACTACGTGGAGATTGACATCGTCATGGATGAGACGACGCCCCTGAGAATCTCGCACGACGTTGCTCAGGAACTGCAGAGAAAGGTCGAAGGTAAAGTACTCTCTTTCCTTTAGCGATGAGATTTGATGGAAAGACAGAAGGAAGCTTGATTTTGCTGACTTTTTGGACGCTGCTAGGTTTGTCTGATGTCGAAAGAGCCTTCGTCCATGTCGACTACAGCGAGGCTCACGATCCTCATGAGGAGCACAAGCCGCTGTACGAGAGACTCTCAAAGAAGCCCCAGAAGAGGACGCTCAAGGACATCCTGTTGAGGACGAAGAAGGAGACGGCAGACGTTACGGAGACTGAAATCTCGAGCGGGCGAAACTCTGCATGACGGGGATGAGTAGGAGGGATAGACGATGGAGAGAAAAGGAAAATATAGGGAAAAGGCGTGAGCAATACTAAGGATATGAAGGAAAATATGCGGGAAATGTAGGGACAAGAGTAAACTTGGCGTTTTAGAGACGGCAGGAATTGTATGAAGATAATCAGCTTTCTTATCAATCTGCTTTCTCCCACGATGTCGTTGCAGCGAAGAGTGTTGCGTTGACTACCTAGTATCCTTGTTTCGACATGGGTAGAGGGGTCCCGCACACCTTGCGGGAACGGACGGGATGGGGAAGAACAGCGGGGAAACAGCATCTCTGAGCCACAAAAGATATCCAATAGACTTACTGGGCTGGCGGCTTTGGCGGGACATGAAACCGAGATGGGCACGGCAAACGATGTTTCCCGGAGAGGGAATAGAGACGACATAGGGTATCCGGGCATGCTAGGAAGTAAAAACGTAAGAGCAATGTAATGGCGCGACGGCGGCAACGAGGCAGCTTGCGAATCGCAACTGCGCAAGGGTTCACTGTTCATGCCTAGTGACTGTCATGTTGTCTGGAGGGCTTGCTTTGCTGCGACGGTGATGAGCGCTATTCCGATGTGGCTGTTAACTTGAGAGTGCCGAGAGCGAGGCAGTGTAAGTGATGGCTGTCACTTGTGCCACTTGGCGGTTTTGCTGACTGCACTTGGCGGTCTTGAGGGTTGGCATCGTGTCAGTGGCTTTTACAAGCTGGACCGAGCTTCTCTTTTATCTCGACTTTTTGGGGGGATCGCCAAGTGAAAGTTGGACGACAAGAGCTTGGCGGCTGAAGCAGCATGAGACGACACAGCCAAGCCCAGTTTTTGACAATGTCGTAGTCTTGCGACTTCTTGTACGTTGTCACCCGGGGTGTCGAAGGCTTGGCTACGCGCCTTGCTGTGCTTTCCCCCCCATCGACCCCGGTCTTGGCTTGGTGGAGGATAAGGGGGATGCCGAATCATGGATGGATCATGGGTTGCGGATGAGAATGGAAGGAAGAAAGAGGGAAAGCCTACGGAGAAGATCGGAGGGGACTGTCACTGTGACCGGAGGAGCGGCGGAACAGAAGGGGACGTGCGTGTTGACGTGTTTGCGTGGCTTTCTTGTCAGGAAGGGGTCTCTTTTCGTGTTCCATGTCCCGGTCTCGAGATCCACATCACCGACGACCCTCGGAATGCTGTTGTGTTGCTGCGTCTTCCGCGGGGTCTTCGGGCCCCGAGAGCGGTGAGACTCAATGATGGTGAGGCGTTACTGTTGCTTGCGGGGAATATTCCCGGACCGTTCTTCGACGCAAAGGCATAAGTCTTTATTATGCTGAGTAGCTGAGTGTGGGTTAGAGTGAACGCTCTTTATTGAGTCCATGGACGCGGAGATGTAAGGAAAGATTTGTACTTCAACAGGATCTGGGCGATATAAATGCGTCTCAGCAGCGGGCTGGAATCATCATGTACACGACGAAAAACCTAGACTAAAGAGTCATCGACTTGCTTTGCGTGGAACTGATTCGTAAGAAGGTACAAATGGCCATGAGACGCCTTATGGACCACAGGTCTCATTGAACCCGGGATGAGATCAAGATGGTGAAGAATAGGACGGTATTCTATGCCACTGTGCCATCAAAGCCCCTATGCGTCCCGGATCATATACCTGGCTGAGTTACGTAGAATCAAAATGAGAGAGATCTATCAGTTGATCTTCCATGGAAACTCGGCTCCTCATCCCTATCCTGTGGGAACCCATGAAATTGATGCTTCATTCAAAGGCGCAGAAGCCCAAACATTGGGAAGATGGATTTGACCAAGTATTGAAATCTGTAGTCAGTGAATTGTCTGAAAACCTTCCCCCAAGGACTAGAGATCCGAGGTAGATACAAACTTCTCAGGCATGTCAGAACGGTCGCCGGAACGAGGCGGTCGACGTTCCCATTTCGGTTCGCCCGTAGTCTCTCATTAAGATAGGTCTATCTAGGTAATCGCACAAGTTAGCCAAAGCCGCTGCCTTGCCTCTCCTGTATGATGCTCCTTCTGGTGTGTTTGAACTTCTCGCAACAAAGTATGCAGGAAGGAGAGAGCGAAGCGGATTACCGCATCCCGCCGATGCTTACCACGAGGCAGACTCTGTCTAAAGGAAGGTCCTGGGATTGCGTTTACAGACTATTGACAGCTGCTTCTCATATTGCCTTCGGGTACTCAGGAAACCATTTTCTACTCTGACTGGCATTTTGCCACGGTTGAGTCACTCGCCTCTTCACCCTTGGCTTCTCCCAACATGATTTTTGAATCATCATCATCACGATATGAATTGGCGCGCAAAGGCATTATCAAATACCCGCAAAACTCTATCATCGAGACGAAGGCCACGACTCTTGCCGTCTGCTTCTATTCCTGTTAAGATGCCCGACGACAACTGTTGATACTTGGTACCTCAACCCACCCACGAAGACCTGCGTTCCGACAAAATCTACAGAAGTTGTACTGGAAGCCTGAGCAAGGGGTGCCTCGGTTTCCCTGGATACTTTCGCATCATATGCCTCTGGGGTGGAGAAGAAGTCTTCATTCGAGAAGAAGCGGCCCAAGGTCAAATGTTCAAGACCTGACGCGAGAATAACCCGGTCGCCGTCTTCAACTTGCGCCAACGGGCCTCCAAAGCTGGCTACTGGGATCCCATCAGAAATGATCTTGGACATACCATCTTCCATTAAGGGCAATTCTTCCAGCGTGTCGACTTCAACAAGGCCTACGAGGTCTTTGCACGCAATCCTCAGCCTGAGCACGCCAAATCGCGGACTTTGTTTTGTTTAGGGGACCCGGCTGTGCCTGCAGAACTGTGGACGGCACACGTGGTCGGACTGGGAGAGGGACTTGATTCAGAGACTGTCGATTCAGCAGTCGACGACCAGCCCTCTGGTTTTGACCTGGACGCTTAGAAAACCTGCCAAACCACCATCGACGAGAATAATGCCACCGATGCTGTTCAACTTTTCGACGATATCTACAACAATATTTCCAGGTACTCTAGAAGGATCACTGACGGTAACCAAGCCCTACCCGCTGTTTGTCAAGCTTTCCGCCTCTTTTCGGACGCCGTTAAAGCCTTGAGGTCAAGTTTGAGCCCTCAAGGACGAGACGATGCCTTCAGTGGTCCACTGATACTGCCCGCACCGAATTTCGAAAACGAATCCGTCGGTCGCCTTTCCGTTAAAGCTTTGAATTTCGGGAGAGCAGCAATTATAGCGCAACCTGCAGTATTGCACTTGATCGCCAGGTTCATTGATGTCTACTTCCTCAGGGGCGACGTCACTGACCGCTACCGTGGTAGTTTGTTCATCTGCTTTCTTCGTTTAGAACATATTCCATGTTATAACACGACCATCTCGACCAACGGCGACTCCTCTCGCCGTCCTGAAGTTTGTCTTCCGCCTGAGAGTGGGGCTTACGGAATCGAGGAAATGAACAAGCGCGACAGTCAAAAGGACATCGACCGCCTTTTGGCCTTCTTCGAATGGGTTGAACGCTAGGTCCTCCATCGGATAGCATCGAAGATAGTACAAGAGGCTATCATCAAAGGACTCATCTTGGTGCGAAGGGTGAAGGTAGTGATGGCGACCGCAACTAGCTGATGCTGGGGCAAATGTAATTTCGCCCCTTTTTTTACTAGTTATGTGTTTAAATTATTCCAGAGAAACTTTAGACCTAAGAATGAGAAGCGGTTTTAGAAGTCAGGAGTTCTTCCAAACCCAAATGCGTGCATTCTGTCGGTAATTAGAACACTCAATCGCCCAGTCCAATCCGTGCCTTCAACTTGTCCACGCTTCTAGTCAACAGAGAAGTGATGCCAAGGCCGATTCTGTTGAGCTAGAAGTTGAAAGATGTAAGGTAATTACAGCAGGAAAGTTTGATTTTCCATGGCAATGTTGTTGCTGTCTGGCGAGGACCGTAGTACGGCTCCCCTCCGTCTCATCTCTGTCAATAAGGGAATCTACGCAACTCTTATGAGGAGTGATCCATTTCTAGAACCTCAGCAAGAAAATGCCCGCGTGTTTGAGGGGTTTATGAGCTGTAGAGGCCCCGACTAGACCTCGATCGGTCTACTCTTATCTTGTTTTTTCTCTTCTCTTCTTTAGCTTGGTAGCTACCATGTGTAAAATATCCGGACGATACTCCCGTATTTACGGAGAGAAGAGTATCCAGCCTGATGGTTCTGGTTAAGATGATCAATCCGCATCCGTTTTGTTGCGTTCATTAGCAGAGGAAGAGAGGTGGTTATTCTACAGAAAACACGCAAAAAAAAAGGCAAAATTTCAACACTCGAACTGACGAAGTTCGCGTGTCAATGAAAGCACCTTGATAGTATTTCTACCGGTTGTATACTGCTCGGCTACTACGTTTAGAAACTTTTCGGTGGTCTTCATATACATACCAAGCAAGCTGCTATCGTGCCTCGAGTATTCTCTCGAGTATCTTGATGTGTTTCCAACTTCATAATTCTGCAAAAAATGCAAAAGTTCAACACTAGAACTGGCGAGGTTCGAGTGTCTATGAAAGCGCTCGTTGGCATCTATTTCTACCAGTTGTATACCGCTCGGCTACTGCGGGTGGTGACTTTTCTGATGGTCTTCGTACATATACCTGGCAAGCTTTCGTCGTGGATCCTTTATTCCCACGGATTTTGAACGTGTTCACAGCCTCCGGGGGAACGTCATCATTTGCATGATTTATCAATACTTCAGTCAAGCTGAATCATGGGGTATCATTTCTATTCCATTCTAACTCAGCCATTTCTCGGCCTTATTGGGTATCAATCTTCTAAGCACATCAATCTGGCGCGCCTGCGCCTTATGTCTCAAGTCTGCGACTCCTCGCCTATCCGTCCGTCTCTGCCCATTCGAGTAGACCACTGTGAAATCCGGGACCTTTTCGCCAGGCTTGATGATCGTCAAAGGCGAGATTGTGCAGTTCTGCAGCAGTTAGTTGGCCATCCCAGCTGGTCTGATGGAAAGATGGCACCAACCTTGCCAATGACAGCGCCATGTCCGATCCGAGATCGGACCCCAACTACCGTATCTGTTCCAATATCTGTGCCTCCGGATTCAATGGTGGCGCCAACCTCTACCGTCACGTAGTCTCCGAGCGAGATGCCTCCGCTGGCGTCGTCGTTACCAACTTTGCCGATATGAGCCCGCTCGTGGATGATGCACCTCCGACCGATGAGAATGCTGCCGTTCGTGGTCTCCAGCTTCGATCGTGGGTGCAATACGCTTTCCGACTGAATCGTGATTGAGTGTGTTCCGACGAGAATGGCGCTGTCGGCCACGGTAAAAGATGACGAGAAGCTAACGGGAGGTCGTGGGCCTTGATTGGAGACGGCGGGCAGCATAGAATGCCGCTTGTTAGACGACATTGTGGTACGTGTCCTGGATTGCTCCGACCCAATGCAAATCCTAGCCGAATGATGTAAGGTGCATTATCGGTGACGCCTGTAACGATTCCAGGCTCGAATAGGAGACCGAGATGCGGCGCGCAACGGTGTTAGTGATGGGGTAGCTCGCCGTGGGGTAGTAGAGTCCGACGTCGATTCTCTGGAGCTGCCCCAGCGCATAACCCCGGTTAATGCATCCGCGCTCCCACGTGACCGTCTCGCTGACTAAATGACCCGCATTGGCCAATCAACGCCAGTTGGAAATAAGCATCATCGATTTGGTGCAATTGAGCTGTGTTCCACGACGACGAATTCCTCCGATCGACAACCTCCATCCACCACCAAATACCCCCCAAAAGCCCACGATGGCCACTCCACGGCGGTTGCCCGCGCAGGCCGCTCAGGCCGCGCGAAACTTTGCGACAGTACGAACCTACGGCGGACTCAAGGATCAGGACCGTATTTTCCAGAATCTTTACGGCCGGTTGCCCCCGACGCTGGCTTCCGCGAAGAAGTTGGGCGATTGGCACAAGACGAAGGAGATCATTCTCAAGGGACACGACTGGATCATCAGCGAGGTCAAGGCCTCTGGTCTCCGTGGACGTGGAGGTGCCGGTTTCCCTTCAGGATTGAAATGGGTAGGTTGCCACCTTGCGATTTTGCTGGACTATTGCCGCGGCAATCAAGGGAAGGGGCGGAACAACGGGCTAACGCAACGGCAATCGCGCAGTCATTCATGAACTTCAAGGACTGGGACAAGGACGACAAGCCGAGATATTTGGTCGTCAACGCCGATGAGGGTGAGCCCGGAACCTGCAAGGACCGCGAGATTATGCGAAAGGATCCCCACAAGCTTATCGAGGGCTGCCTCGTCGCCGGCAGAGCGATGAACGCCACCGCCGCCTACATTTACATCCGCGGCGAGTTCGTTCACGAAGCTGCCGTTCTCCAGAACGCCATCAACGAGGCATACAAGGATGGATTGATTGGCAAGAACGCCTGCAACTCCGGATACGACTTCGATGTCTTCATTCACCGTGGTGCCGGTGCCTACGTCTGCGGTGAGGAGACCTCCCTCATCGAGTCCCTCGAGGGCAAGCCCGGAAAGCCCCGTCTCAAACCCCCTTTCCCCGCTGCTGTCGGTCTTTTCGGATGCCCTTCCACCGTCGCCAACGTCGAGACTATCGCTGTCGCCCCCACCATCTGCAGACGCGGTGGCAACTGGTTCGCCGGCTTTGGCCGTGAGCGTAACCAGGGCACCAAGCTCTTCTGCATTTCCGGTCACGTCAACAACCCCGTCACCGTCGAGGAGGAGATGTCGATACCCCTGCGCGAGCTTATCGACAAGCACTGCGGCGGTGTCCGTGGTGGCTGGGACAACCTTTTGGCCGTCATTCCCGGTGGCTCTTCCACCCCTATTCTTCCCAAGAGCATCTGCGACAACCAGCTTATGGACTTTGACGGTCTCAAGGACAGCCAGTCCGGTCTCGGTACTGCCGCTGTCATTGTCATGGACAAGAGCACCGACGTTGTCCGCGCCATTAGCCGTCTCTCCCACTTCTACGCCCACGAGTCCTGCGGTCAATGCACGCCCTGCAGAGAGGGTAGCAAGTGGACCGACCAGATCATGAAGCGTTTCGAGAAGGGCCAGGGCCGGCCACGCGAGATCGACATGCTTCAGGAGCTCACCAAGCAAGTTGAGGGTCACACTATTTGCGGTATGTATCTTCGTTCATGACGTCAATGATTTTCATTGCTAATAACTCTTATCTAGCTCTTGGTGAGGCTTTCGCCTGGCCCCTTCAGGGTCTTATTAGACATTTCCGCCCCGAGCTTGAGAAGAGAATGGAGGAGTATGCCGCGCTGAACGGCGGTGCTAACGCTCTGGGTGGTGGTTGGGAGCCGACTGCCCGGGCTCAGGGCAAGCTGGTTTCACCGGGACAGTAAAAGGCTGAAATTTTTTGCATGCTTGTAGACCGGCGCCCGAGGGCTTGTATATATTAGTAGTACATTAGCAGAGCCCTAAATGCGCTGGAGTTCATTTGTTCACGACTATTCAACTTGTACACACTGTTCCCCATGCTATTGCGATGATCTTAGTTGGAGAAATGAGATGTCGGCAGGGAACCTTAACAATCAATCGACAAACTGAACCGGACCCATGGGTAGTTGAATCATGTATGAGAGTCTATGAATCATACACGTCAATTCTTCAAGTCACTCTATCGGCGTTAAGCCTCTAGAAATCTGTCCAATAAGGCCACTGTATTTCTCATCTCTTTATGCAAAGCCGCAAGCATGCCAGGGATCTTCTACTCGGCCCACACATCCGGACAGCTCGGGACTCGGCTGGCTGCACCACCGGCCAAAGAGACTCCTCCGAAGAACGGCGGGCGGGGGTTTCTGTAAACTACCGTCTCCGATTTCTTTGACCACCCCCCGTCTACCCACGACAACTCCCTCGGCCGGTTGGAGATTGTGCTCCGTCTATTCCTCGAGTATTCTTACTGGGATTGTTTAGTACAACACACTTGGGTTTTGTTGTGTTTTCTTGTTTACCTGTCCTTTAGCGGAGAAAGTTTCGCCGAGATGACTTCTTTCACTTTTGACCAGTTTGTCGCCTTTGCGTCTGACAGTGGTGAGTACTATTCTTGATTGAGCACTCTCATACACTGCATACTTGAATCGTTGGATTCGGCCTATGTTCTTGCCTCAATTTCGCGTCAATCACTATCTGAGATAACGATGCCTCTCACTCGTGCCCTCCACCCTGCTCACCGCTCACCCTCACGATCATGCTCATGAAAAGCTGACACCCAAAACTCAAGCCGGTCTTGAACGCATCCTCCGTGGCCTCCAAGCCCTCACCGCAATCTTCTCAGCATACCCATCCCTCGTGGCCCTCGCCCTGCTAGACGCAGACCCACCATTCCTCGAAGCTCTCGGCCCGCTACGAGGCCACCTCAACCTCACGCGCCGCTTCATCCGCTTCTTCTGGTTCCTCAACTCGTTTGGCACGTCGTACAATCTTTTCACCTCCATCTCCTCGTCACCATCTTCACCAGCCAAGAAGAGCCAGGGCGTGGGTCTGGAGACCTGGCTCGACATCATCAAGTTCACCCTTCTCGGCCTCTACGGTGGCCTCGAGTCCCTCACCCTCCCGGACCTCCTCGGCGTCCCGCAGATCGCCTACTTTGGCGCCGAGCGCACGCGGGCGCTGAATGTCGAGGCGCAGCGGTTTTGGCTTCTTGCGTTGGCGGCGGGTGTCTTTGCGAATTTGACGAGGGTGCTCAAGGCTTTTGCGTACGCGCCAGTGCCGCAGCATGGGTATGGGTACGGCACGGGGGAAAAGCCGGGTGAGAAGAAGGCTACCATTGAGGGAGGTGCTGAGAAGGAAACTGCTGCTGCTGCTGCTGCTGTCCCTGACGAAAAGAGAGGCGATGAGGGAGGAGAGGACGAGAAGCTTGATTGGGAGGCTGAACGTACTCGTCTCCGGGCTATTGTCATGAAGAGACGGGAGGATAGGAAGCGGTGGCGGAGGGAGGTCGCGGTCAAGGTCAAGAGCCTTGGGCGCAAGATCTTTTCCGACTCGTTGGATTGCCTTATTCCGGGCGTGATTCTGGGCTGGGTCAACGTTCAGCCGGGAACTGTTGGGATTGCCATGTTCATCACTACCATCTTGAGCAGTAGAGATATTTGGGATAGATGCGGTGCGACTGTTAGTCAGAGAAGGAGCTCCTAATGGGGACTTGAAATGGGATACGATGATTGAAGTGTTCCCATTCTAGAGGCTCTGCGTTTATATTTATATAGATTTAGAGACGGACATGGATTACGTCCTGCATGATGCCAAACCAGATTTCAAAGCACACTCGTCATACAAACTCCAGGCCAGTCTTCGTCCATAGTGCCATCATGTCTATCGTATCCTTCTCCTTTGCACTCCACCGAAGGTCGTGGAAAATCACCAAGTGGGTGGGCTTCTCGTTCTCAATTTGGGTTAATTTTCTCCAAGGGAGTAAACGGCTTACTCGGCAGAGACAGACATGGGGGCATGTCTCTGCTCCGGAGCCTGGGGAAGGCGGATTCGGTACTTGTGCGAGCCGAGATCGTCTTCGTCGTCCTCGTCCCATAGGACCTGGACCTTGGCACGCCTCAAGATGGAGAACTGCTGGGCGATTGCAATGACAGCCTCAAGCACACTGTGATTTTCTTGTTAGCGGCGAATCCAGAGAAACAGGCCTGGCAAACATTGGAAGACAAACTTACCCAACAATGATGGCAACGACCGCAATGCCAACGTGGTCCTCGTAGTGCCAGCAGTACGGTTCACCTGCAGCAATGACACCAGACGTGAAAGAAACAGCCGCAAACGTGATATCGAGAGCAGTATACAGCCAGCCCAAAGCCCTCCTCTTCTTCTTATCATCACCGTCGAACCACCTACGCATCCCACCGTGGCTCTCCTCGTCGTCATCACCACCGCCATCACCGCGACGTCCACGGCGGCCAAAGATACACTTGACGCATCCGAGGTCGACGATGACTGGCTTATTCCGGTCACTCCGCTTGTGCCCGCCCTGCGCCAAGAGCGCGAACGTGAGCCATAGCAGCTGCAGGGTAGCCAGGAAGATGAAGACCTTGGAGAGGCTCTCGTACCGCCTCCGGCCGTCCCACTCGAGGATGACGAGGGTGAGGCTGAGGGCGACGGCGATGAAGCGCAGGAGAGCGACGGAGTTGATGATGAATTTGAGGAATACCAGGGGTGAATACGTGCCCGAGCCGCCGCCGTTGTGGGATGAGGCGGATGAGTGGTGGGACGTAGGGGTCAGTGGGCGGAAGACGACGTTGGGGTTCAACGGTCTGTTTTCCGGAGGGGAGGAGGCCATTGTTTTGAGGGACCCTAGGAACTTGGTGGAGGGGAGGTCGTATACTATATCGTGGGGTGGGTAGTGGTATGTGTTGTCTGTGTAGGACAGTGCTTGCTTATCCGAGTAGACAGGCATCGAGAGGTTTCATCCGACGGTGGGTGGTGAGGGAGAGGCTGTTATATACGAGACTGAGTCGTGCCCCATCTCACGAATGGAAAGAGGCAGCAGGTAAGCAATGCGGTGTTTGTGTGTGTTTGTGTGTGTGTGTGTGTAGTGAAAAGTGAGAGAGATACTTTGGGTTCAGTATTGGACCCAAGGGAAGAGGAGACCAGAATCAGAACCAGAGCATGCAGACAGACCCATATCCGAGAGAGATAGTAGGAAGGACACCCGTCGACGTGAGTACGCCTTGGAATCTCACGCGCACCCAGCTTGGCTCCCATCCCTTGAGCCAACAGACACTCCCCCTTCTGCACTCTTCACCAATGGCAACAAAGGGTCCCGAGAGCCGTGGAGGCACGCCCCGGCTTCGCCATGCGGGATCTCCAAGTCGTTCATCCACTGACGTTGTCCGGAATTCGGGTGCCTGGAGGTCCACTTTGACCTAGTGACACACCAACGTCAAACCACCCCGCCTCACGAGGGGAAGCTTATAATTGGCCGGCCGGACGAACTGGGTGTAAAGAAACGCCCAGCGGCGGTGCGATTCGGATTTTTTCTTTGGAGAAGGATTGACATGTATCGGTTGTTTTGGTGTCGTTGGGGTCTGGTTTAGGCTTTGATGTGGTTACGGTTACGGTGGTGATCGTCGCGGATCTTACCAAAGTCCCGTCTTCGGGGGTGCTGGACACGCTGAGGTACGCGTAGGCTAGTGGCTTGCTGGAGGAACGTCGAAAGGGATTGTATTAGCCTCATTCAAGTCTCATCAGACCATGGGTTCGTATTCATGGAAATATTTTGGAATATACTGCTGTGGTACCGGTCGATTCGCAGTCGTCTTCGCATTACCTCACAACTGCTTGAAGTCGAACATCGACATGTCAAGAAGCACCTCATGATCAAACATTCTTCTACTAGGTAGTTGAGCTGTACACTGTCTACATGCACCAAGTAGGTAGTCCCAGCATGGATGTAACAAGAATTCTATCCTGTCAATGTCAAAATTTCCAAAGGGATATCGTCTTCGCCCAGAATTCGTCCAACAATATTCGCTCTCTCGAACGCCCGATTGACAATGCTAACCAAGATATGCTGTCAGTCAAGCCGAAGCTCCACCATTCAGACTTTGAACACAGCAGTACCGGGCGACGGCTATGCAGGTTTCAGGACAGTTGCTTAATGCTGGTGCCTGCTCGGAAGCATCCGAGGCTCTCGAAGCCGGGCCCAGACTTGCCAAGTTGACGCAAGCAAGCGCCATTCCTTCCAACAACCACCACCTCGTCTGTCAGTCTAGCTGAATCAACGACGACCCGTCACACGATAGCTCCCAGTTTCGATCGATACTTTCCATCCGTCGTTGACGAGGGCGGCAATAACGCCCTGTCTTAGTCGCGACACACCTCCGGCACTATGGAGGCCACGGCCTGTAACGATTGTGAAGCCTTCGGCCGCCTTCCTTGCTCGGTACTCGCCGAGGCCATTCCACCAGTCCCAAACGCGCTCACGAGCGATTCGGACGCCGTCCGCAACTTCAACGCCGTGGAGATCGATCGACTTTCCTGAACTAGTGCTGGAAACGTGTATATCGGCCGCGACGCTCTTTGCCTTGGCGAAACTGCGCGCCTCCTCGCGTCCACGATCTGCATAGTATCCTGCTGCCTGCCTATACAAATGTCCCTTTTTGTACACTTGGCCGGCAGTCGTATAAGAGTGACTGCTGGCCTCGCGGTACATGCCAGCTGTGTCCATGGCCTGCTGATAAGTGCGGGGTCCCGACGAGGGGCTGTTCAGGAGAACCGGGCTGTTAAGGGGCCGCCCAATGGGCAACATGAGTGACGTTTTTGGCGAGGCAACCTTTTGCCAGCCATCGGACGAGCCCTCCAGCTCTTCCGTCGTCAAAGGCGCTAGCTTGTAGTTGATGTCCAGGCGTTTGGCGGGCAACTTGCCATAGTAACGATTCAGCAACGTAGCAACCTCCTCTGTCCACTGATGGTCGCTACGTGCGACTTCGTTGAGGGGAGATAAGTACTGTTCGGGAATGTGTCGGAATTGCTTCTTGAGTTCCTGAATGTACTGCTTCCGGTGCTCGTCTTCGCCAGTCCAGGCACCGACACCTTGCTTAACAAAACGATCGAGGAACTCTATGATGGTGAGTTCTGTTGAGCCTTTCCGGGCATCAAAGACGTCCGACACTTCATCGAACGGCAGATCGAGCTTCTCCACGATGAACAGGATCTTCTCAACCCCTGAGCAATGTCAGTTGATGCTTTCTGTAGCCATTCCGCTTTACTCACGTTCATTTTCATCAATGACAGGCGAAGTTTCATTGATGCTACTTGAGCTGGACGACAGGTCCGTACGAAGATCTTTTCGTTTCTTCCCCTTGGCTTTCTTTTTCCCGGACGCCTTTTGGGACAGCCCCGAATCCGCGAAGCCATCGATGCCCTTTGGCCTCTCGCCGATGGACTCAAGATACTGAATGTTCAACAAGGTCTCCAGGGCGGCTTGGAAGTCGCCCTTGGCTTTCTTGAGCGCGAAGCTCACATCATGCGGCTTCAGGTCTGAGAACATATCCTGCAGCTGCAAGAGTTTCTCTTGATCCGAGTCGCCGTCAAAGGTTGCTATACGGGGGACGTCATAATCCGGTTCAGATGGAGGCGGGCTCGTCAGCCTGGTTCCAGAGGAATCCGAGTCCCTCGGCTGAAGCCCCTCCGAGACCGTGGAGCTGTCTCGCGCATCGACTCCCCCATCACCGGAGCTGATGGTGTCCGGGACACCGCTGGCATTGAATCCGCTCGCTTCTTCGACCAGCACATTCTGGGCTATGCTCTGCAGCATCCCGCGAACGTCGGTGAGCTGGCTCGCATCGTCAAGATCTATTTCGCTCGCGATTGCGATAACGACAGTAGGATCTAGTAGGGGAAATTCCGCCTACACGAACGTCATCAGTATACACCTTGGCTTCAACCCCTCAAATGGCTTCTGCTCGTGACGCGTTTCCATGCCGCCTCTTCTTCTCTCAAAAAATGGTGATGTTCTCATGAAATATCAAGGGAAAATGCAGAAGTGCCATCGGATAAAGAGTCACTCACCACTAAGTCATCTAGGGTTGGTGTAGCCATTGATCAAGTTGAAACCTTCAGGGTTCGAGATATCGTTGTGAAATAGTCCAAAGCTCACTAGTCATGCTGGAAGGGAAAGCTGCAAAAAGGTATTTTGCTACCAAGTCTCTGGTCGCAAGAACAACCAGAAGGCCAAGCCGATCAAGTGAATCAGACAAGCAACAGTAGTTGCAAGCAAGAACCGAAATTAGTTGCGTAACGACAGTCGAATGCGCGGGTAGCCGCGTAGCAAACAAACGAGCAGACGACACAATGGTGGTGATGACGCAGGCGGGGCTCTTTTTGGTGGTGGTAGTGGATGTTGGTTTCTGTAAAGGAAAATCTTTGGCGCTAGGGTGCTCAAATGCTAACGAGTGCTCGATGAATCATGTGGCCGCCAGTCTAAAGCGCGCATGTCCTAGTCCAAGTCTTGTCAAAAAGCAAATCAATGACTCTGATCATGTCTGTCATCCGGGCTAGGATCGACCGCGCCTCACGTTGAAAAGACGTTGCTTGTCTACTCCGATCGGGATGTGGCTTTGCGGCTGAGGTCATCAGAGACACGTGCACAGCGGAAGAAGATGTGGCTGACTCGTGGCTGAGGAAAGCGGGAGCGAAGCATAGGGTCATGTGGCTGGTGCAGAAACACTCCACCATCCGGGTACCCCACCATCTTCGGACATTCGGTGCAGCGAACATCCTCGATACGTACCTCCACAGATGACTTCATCCCCTCCAAACCGTGGCACGACATCAGTGGCCCGTCTTTGGGATAAGCACGAGCTAGCGGTTCCCTTCCCGAAGCCGGATCGCTGCAACTCTCATCAACTAAAAGGCGTCAACGGGGTCCGGTTGGCTCCGGCTTGATCAGCTACCAGGAACGGCACTCCGCGGAACAGCAGGATGCTCCATATCTGCGTCAATCAAGCTAGCGGCTAATGTATTACTCGGCGACTCTGGCACTTGGAGGTGGGAAGCGGGATGCGATGCTCCATTCTTGTTTCACGGCTTGCGTTGTTGACTGAGGCGCCTCTCACGTTACCGCATGAGAACCTGCCGATATGCAATCAGCTGTGTACCTCCGTATAGACGGCATGGCAGGATGATGGTACCGCCGTGTATTGTCAGTCAAATACCGAAATAAGAAAAAGCTCAGTCATGTCGCTGCTCCATCTCGACACTTCAGTCAACTTTGCCCAAGGTAGCTCACCTGCATTAGCACCGCATGTATAAGCACTCACCTCACCTTGTCCGCATTCGTCCAAGGCAAGGCAAGGCAGGGTTGCATGGTCAAAGACAGGGATGAACTACATCGGTCGACCGAGCATCCCGATAGCTAGGATTGAAGAGAAAAGGCGTCCCAGCCTCGCGTCGAAGAAAACCGTGACAGCGCGAGCTTCAGAGACCCAAGAAGAATACGGTCTGCCCATCACTGCTGACAATCAAGAGCGGGAGGGGCTTGCTGCCATTTTGCTGTGGCAAGAGAAACCTCGAGATCCATACACCAACGACGCCTCCTGTTTGATAGACTTCCTTGCCTTTCCGGTACTGCGGCGTGGTTCGTGGGCTCGAAAGGCCTAGGCGCAAATCTGTTGCATGGTCGTGCCCGGTGTTCCCATACGAGGGAGGTCCCGGCGCCTCTGCACCCCAGCGCATCAACCTTACTTTTTGTTTCCGACACAAACTCGACACAAATCTATATAAGCGTGTTCCCGGACTCCTCATCCGCCTGCGCTGCCAAATAATGGCACCCTCAACGGCTTCTACCCATCGTGACATTGGGCCTGAAGTCGACTTGATACCGAGATCTGAACCCGAAAACGGACCTGATTCCGAAGCAACGGCTTACACCGTCCACAGCCGGCCCATTATGAGTTCCGAAACACGCAAGAAGTTTATCAACTATCCTCTCCCGATCCCGGGGTAAGTTGTTCTGTACTTTGTAAAGCTGAGTGGTGGAAGTTTGCTGTCTCATTCATGATGCGCATATCGCCTCCAATAAGCATACTTGGGGTCTTGGAACTTGTCACAACAGATCGGTAACTGACGCAATTAGACCGCCCATTCCATACAAGAATGTCAGGAAGAGCAATCCGCCTCTCAGAGGTTGGCTCTTGGTCATAGCGGCTTGGGCGTAAGTTCTTCGACGCAGCAACTCTTGCTCTTATTCTCCCTCGCAATCACTTACACACATCAGGATGGAATGTCTATGGTTTATCAGATCGTTCATCTGGAGCAATGCGGGCTTTGGAAGTCTGAGAAAGATACGCAAGCATATTGAAGATGCTGAACCTCGATACGACCCAACCGTCCTGCCACTACCAACGGACGAAGCCAAAGACCCGGCGGTTCTCCACCGTGAAAGCGCAGTCAAGGCGAAACCACACCCCTTGAAATACTACTCCGTAAACGACTATCATGAGATGTACCTTTCAGGTGTAGTCACGCCACTTGCTGTGGCCCGCGCTATTCTCCCCTTGATTCGGCGCGATACGAACCCACCCGGCGAGCACTCCGTCGCGTGGTTTGATACCAAAGTCTCACAGGTGTTGGCCGCTGCCGAGGCATCTACCAAGCGATATAAGGAGGGGCGGTCTCTGGGCCCTTTAGACGGTGTGCCGACGGCAGTCAAAGACGAATATGAAATCGACGGATACCGAACTTGCCTTGGGTCTAGGAACGATTATACGACCCCAGCGGCGCCGGGCCAGTCAATTACCAGCTGGTGTGTTAAGAAGCTGGAAGATGCTGGCGCTGTCGTGCTCGGAAAGCTGTCAATGCACGAATTTGGACTTGGTGAGCCTCTAGTTTCCAAACGCCTGAGGCCTCTCAAGCTAACCTGGTGTAGATACGACTGGAAACAATCCCATCTACGGAACACCGCGAAACCCCTACAACCGTGGCTATTACACCGGTGGGAGCTCATCGGGAGCTGGTTATGCAGTTGCGACTGGTCTAGTTCCTGTGGCCCTCGGTAGCGACGGCGGCGGCAGCATTCGCATTCCCTCTTCCATGTGCGGCGTCTACGGTCTGAAGCCAACCCACGGCCGCATCTCTTTTCACCCATGCCCAAATCACAGCAACAGCTGCGCTGTCAATGGCCCCATAGCCGCTGATATCGAGTCTCTGGCGACCTACTTTGAGACCATCGGCGCGCCGCACCCCGATTCTCAGTTCATCCAGGCATCTCCCTTTATCCTGTCACCCAGCGAGAAGCGCGGAAAGGTTCTTGGTATCCCCGAGGCGTGGTTTGCACAGGCAGACCCGGCTATCCAGCGCATGTGCCGTACCATGATCGCGAAGCTCGTCACTCACCACGGCTACGTCACCGTCCCCATCGACATTCCCTTCCTAGTCGAGGGCCAATTCGCCCACGCCATGACAGTCCTCACCGACGGCGCGACACTCTTGCCGGAAACCAAGAACCTGACGCCCGCGAACCGCATCCTCCTCGCCATCGGGCGCGTCACCTCCGCCATGGACTACCTCCTCGCACAGAAACTCCGCGGCCTCCTCATGCAGCACCTGGCCCACCTCTGGCGCATGTACCCGGGCATGATCATCGTCACGCCCACGACCTCGTGCGCGGGATGGCCCATCATGCACGAGGGCGAGCTCACCCACGGCGTGAGCGACGGCGATCGCACCATCAGGTCGATGGAGTACGTCTGGATGGGCAACTTTTGCGGGCTTCCCGGCGTCACGGTGCCAGCGGGCTACGTGGTGCCGCACGACCAGCTCGGCGCCGGTGGCGAGGCCGGGCCCGACACCCTCGGCAAGGTGCCCATCGGGCTCATGGGCATGGGCGAGTGGACGGACGAGCATAGCCTGCTCGAATTCGGGCTCGACGCCGAGGAGCTGTTTGCGAAGGAGAGGTGCAGACCGCCCAACTGGATCGACGTCATTCAGCGGGCCAAGGACGACATGGCTAAGAATGGGGAGGACAGCTTGATAGACCTTTAGAGTATGATATCCCCACAGACAACGCGCGAGAGCAATGCAAATCGATCAAGACTACCCTACCAATTCAAAATCAAGGACGCGGCTTTGCGCATGATGAATTAGCTTACTGAAAGCACCACAGGTTCTCATCTACACTTGGAGAAGGAGGCTGAGCTGAGCTGAGCTGAGCTGAGCTCAAGAAATCCGGGTCCTGCTTCGTTGTCAAGCGACATTCAAGCATTTGAAGCAGGGGTACCCCGTCCCCCATACCCGGCATTTACAAAGGCATTTTGGTGATCCTTTTCCGTTGGCAGCACCCACTTCCTTGCGTAGATCAATGCGTTAATCGTCATATCACGAAGCTCGGTGGAGAGAAGAGAGGGGAAAGGACCCGAGCTAGCGGGACGACAGCAGGTGACTGCCAACGTTGACGAAATCCAAGACAGACCGAGGCAGGTCTACTGTAAATGGACGAGAAGTGACGACCTTTTTTTTTTTTTTTTTGTGCATATTCGCAGGGAAACCTCGAGGGCAGTACCAAAAAAGGGAATAAGCATTTTCGAACCTGATGAAGGCGCGGGCCGCATGACAATCCCAACCTAAGCTTTTTTGTTCCTCTCGGAAGGGGAAGCTGTTGCTTACACCGCCCCTTATGCCAAGATGATCGAACGCCGGTCTAGACCGCTCCAACTGTAGTTGCAGGTTAGATTGTTCGCATCTTTGGTGTTGTTTGTATTTAACTTTCGAGACGGAAGTTCATGCTTGACAGAGCACGGGCAGTGGGAGATATGAGAGTGGTATGCGAGAAGAACAGATGCATATGCGGCCGGCTTTTGGGTGGTGTCAGTGCGATGACACGAGAGCTTGATATGCAAAGGTTGCGGGCGGTGTGTATGGGGCTTTCACCTCTATGGTCTTGGCTCTTAATTATCTCACTTGGCTCGTATGTTTGAAACTGTGTTTATGATGGTGTATTCCGTAGAGAAGAAGGAGCATGTCCCCATGTAGTCGCTATCTAGCTAACCTGTGTATTACACGGTGATCTTCACAGCCAGGCTCCTCGAGGCTCCGAGGATTCGTCAAGTTTTAGTCAATAATTGTTGGCACGTGATCCAGATATTCCATCTTTGAGGAACTACTGTGAGATACGATGGTTCCTTTGGATGAGAAGCGTGTTGGTGAGTTCGTCTGAGTGATGGCAGCTCTCAGCCCCTTCAAGCGGTAGATATTTGAGATGCAGCTGACCGTGGTGAAAAACTGTCGATCAGTTTTATCTACCTCGGGCTTAGTGCGCTTTGTTTTTTACCCGGTCACTCCGGTTCCAATCTCTTCTTTGATATCGAAAGTGACTGAACGGAAACCAATTTATCAAGAGCTGATGAGCCTTGTCCTCGCGTCACTTGTGAGACCATATTCATTCTCTTTGGCCTCTACCTCAGGCAGAAGATTTTGACCGTCCGTTGGGCATCAAACTCACACGTCACCAAGGTGCTTGGTCTATACAGACCCAAATACTCCCACGGCACCCATAGGCCGTATACAAAAGCCACGATGTCGCCCATTCCACCCCTTCAGCATCTCAACTCCTCACTCCACGTGACCAAGCAAAACGTACTACACCACCACAGCATCCTGCCCGGTTCCTGCCTTGACTTCTTCTATCGAGTCCATTGAGAACCTCTCATCCGCCACCAGTCACACATTCGGTCTGGTGGTTTGGAGAAATCCTAAGAAATACCTCGATGGTGGGGGGCGCAAGTTCAAAGCGGGCCTCTTAACTACATTACCATTTTTTTCGCCCTTTCTCTTAGTGCTTGATTGCGATTATAATCGATCCATCTTACTCAGAAGTAGATTCAGGCTCTTGGTCATTTAACCGCTGCCATCTCTATTAAGCTTTAAAGTAGCAAGAGGCTTTGAGAGTAGTCTTTCTCCCATTCGAAGTACCTCCCTTTCCATATAGACTTCCATCATGTTAGAGGAGCTCTTCTACTACAGTCTGAAACTGTTCTAGATTGTCCTGATGAGCTTGTCTGCTTAACGTATGTAGCCTTCATGTCATTTGGAATATAACGAATTCCCTTTTAACACATATATCTACTAACGCAGAGAAGGCAGGATGAGATGCTCATTGACGTATTGTAGTAACCTACGCTCAAGTATGACATACTCAATAACAAATCTTTTGCCGCTCTATTTTGACATTATCTTCACAAATAGTCTCATGGTCCTCATCCCCTATCTGATGTGAGAGCTCCCAAAGAGGCTTTGAACCAAACGCAATTGAGAATCACGACCTCAAAAGTGAGTGATTGACGACTAAGAAGGGGAACGTCTACTAGGACCGTCTCAGCCTTAAACTCCAAGGGACCCCACCCTGGTCTAAATGCAACGCCAGCTGGCTGTTAGCCTCACGCGATCTGCTCTAGACCTCAGGCCATGTAAGCACAGCTCTGACGTAGGCACCTGGGAGTGCTAGGTAAGGTACTAAGGTAATCATGATCTCACGGCATCTTCAGCACTGATGCAGGTTCTAGCGCCGAACGAGCTGCAAAGTGCACATCGCAGCGCGTCAGAAAACGAAGCAGCTCAGACAAAGTGTCACAAGCAAGACAAAGGTACGATCAGATCAGACATCAGCTGCAGAGCCGTTGAAAATTCATTCCCGGGCCACGGCGGGGGTGCTACGGCGTACGACGATGTTAAGCCGGAATCGCATTGCTCGTCCCCGAGGTTGACCGCAGCCGAAGCCGGGCTTCTCGGACGGACATACGGAAGCCTTTCCCCATGAAACCATTACCGATAGGTTGCGATGGGAAAAGGTACCTTTTTCGGGAACTGAGAGCACGAGTTGTTGAATATCCCCCCCCCCCCCTCTATCATGAGGTCTGCGACGTTTCCCAACAAAATGCAGGAGAGCCAACCGGTTGAGGTGAGGGGTCAGGTCGCCTTGGAGGTACGGCAGAGAGATAATTAGCTGCCCTGGCCTGTTTACTCCAAATTCGCCTCTCTTGACGTAAGATAGCGTCCCAGCTTCTGGTTTTCTTCATCCTGCCAGGTCTTGTGCCACTGTACGCCCTGAGCTTTCTTTATTAGTCGGTTGTCTGCAGCTCAGCTCCCCCCGCATTCTGGCGCTGAATAGTTTAAACAACCTAACGATCTAATCTTTGCAGGATACCAGAGATCCCCCATTGCACCACGACTAGGGAATCGTACGTTGATACAAGTGGGTAGACGCTTCCTATTCCCTTGGCCGGTTGCAGAGCAGCAGAGCGTATAGCAAAGAACCAAGAAGAAAGAAAGGAGAAGTCGAAAGTGGAATATCGCACCGAAAGGGAAAAAAGAAGAGGGGCGTCTGGGGACAACCTAAGACTGGGAGATATCGCGGGCTTGGCCGACGTAGTGGGGAACCACCCCCGGCCTCCACAGGCGCATACCACTCCCATTCCCCTGCTGCCCTGCTCTCTCTTTCGCCCGGGCTCTCCAGAAATACATACCTCCCAATTTTTGGTCACCTCACATCTCGCAGTCATTGTCAGCGGCTTTCTTCTCTCACACTGCTGTCGCCAGTCGCACCACCACCACCAGAGCAGGCGCGCCTTACCAATTGCCTCTAAGCACAATTCTACTCTGTCGTTCGCTTCCTCCCATCACCAAACCCATCTGGCAGCTCGTGAATGCCAGCGCACCAAACCGAAGCTCGCTCCGCCCAAGGTAGCCCTCTTATCGCTACTGCCGCCCTGCTGCACCCGAAGGTTCCACACCACACACCACCACCGAGGATGAAAGTCTAAGGGAGTGGCGCAATAGTTGGCGAGATTTTCACCAAGAGACGTTTCTCACCTCACTCCATTCCGAAAACACTTCGTCCTACTCTGATATCGCATATCGAGTTCTCGCCGCCATGCCAGACCACGCTGGAACGGCGGTCGCCGCGCCGCCCCAGAGCGGCTCCAACCCGACCCCTCCCAAGGAGCTATACCCCATGGTCAACTGGAAGTATGACCTCTTCCTCTGGGTCTTGGGCGTGCTGGTCGACCTCTTCTTCCGCGAGGTTCACCCTCGTGGCTCCTGGAAAGTCCCCAAGTCGGGTCCTGTTCTCTTCGTCGCCGCTCCTCACGCCAACCAGGTCAGTTTTCTGTCTTTTTTTTTTCCTTCTTCACCCCCCTTGTCGAAGCAAAGCCCCCCTGTCATTGTCACATGCTAACGCCTGCAATCTCTGCACATAGTTCGTCGATGCTCTCATCCTCCAGCGCACCCTCCGACACGAGGCCGGTCGTCGAGTCTCCCTCCTCATTGCGCAAAAGTCTGTCCATGGCTTCATCGGCTGGGGTTCGCGTCAGGTCGGCTCCGTCCCCGTCGGACGCGCCCAGGACGCCGCCAAGCCCGGCGCCGGCGTCATCTATCTGCCCGACCCCATCAACGATCCTACACTTATCCGCGGCGTTGGCACCAAATTTGGCCAAGGAGAGGGCGAGGTACACGGTATGCTGTTCTTGCCCTCTGCCAAAAAGCAGACTGGCGCCAGCATCGACATTGCACAGATTATCGGACCCGAGGAAATTCGCATAAAGCGCCCGTTCAAGGGCAAGCTGTCGCTTGAGCAGCTTACCGGACGCGATGATATTGACGAGAATGGCAACTTCATCAACAAGGATCTCAAGGGATGCAGCCCCGGCTTCAAGGGAACCAAGTACAAGCTCGCCCCGCACATCGATCAGACCAAGGTGTACGAGGCCGTCTTTGACCGTCTGAGGTCAGGTGGCTGCGTAGGCATCTTCCCCGAGGGAGGTAGCCATGACCGCACTGAGCTGCTTCCCCTGAAGGCTGGTGTTGCCATCATGGCACTTGGCGCCCTCGCCGAATCCCCCGACTGTGGTCTGACGATTGTGCCCGTTGGCATGAACTATTTCCACGCCCACAAGTTCCGCAGTCGCGCCGTCGTCGAGTTCGGTCCTCCTTTCGAAGTTCCCCGGCACTTGGTCGAGATGTACAAGAACAACCAGAGACGCGAGGCCATCGGCCAGCTCCTCGACAGCGTATACCAGGCTCTGAGCGCCGTCACCGTCTCCACCCCTGACTACGATACCCTGATGATGCTTCAAGCTGCTCGACGTCTGTATAACCCCACCGGAAAGAAGCTGCCTCTGCCTGTCGTCATTGAGCTGAACCGCAGACTTGCCATGGGCTACGAAAAGTACAAGGATGACGCCCGGGTCGTCCATGTGATTAAGTCTGTCAAGCAATACAACAAGGAGCTACGCTACGTCAACCTGCGCGACCACCAGGTCCAGTACGGCAAGATGTCCATCCCCAAGGTCATCTTCCTGTTGTTCTACCGCGTTGCCAAGCTCCTTGTTCTGCTTATCGGCGTACTGCCCGGTCTCATTCTCTTCGCCCCTGTTTTCGCCGCATCCAAGGCCATTAGCGTTCGTAAGGCGAAGCAGGCTTTGGCTGGCTCGACGGTAAAGGTTCAGGGACGCGACGTTATGGCTACATGGAAGCTTTTGGTCGCCATCTTCCTCGCCCCGACTCTATACCACTTTTACTCGGCCATTGTCACCTACAAGGTCTGGCAGGATCATCTCTGGGGTCGCGTTCCTGAATGGGTACCCTGGTGGACGACATACTTGGTCATGTGGCCCCTCATGGTGGGTATTACATTTGCTGCGCTGCGATTTGGCGAAGTCGGCATGGACATCTTCAAGTCTCTGAGGCCTTTGGTCCTCTGTCTGAACCCCGCCTCAAGCTACAACATCCAGCAGCTGCGTGCGAAGCGCGTTGACCTTAGCTCCCAAGTGACGGATCTCATCAACACGCTTGGACCCGAGATGTTCCCCGACTTCGAGAAGACCCGCCTGGTGGCAGACCCGTACAAGGCCGACGGATACTCCCGACCGCGCACACCGCCGGCGCGCCGCGATAGTGACGCATCCAGCGCCTACGATGCCGCGACGCCGCCGTCCATCTCTAGAAGACAAACCCAGCAGTCGAGCCGCGCGATGCCCCGCAACGAATCGTACAGCAACATTGGCGGCGTCGGCATCTTCTCCACGCGGCCACCTTCCCGGTCTCGGAGTCGGAGCAGCAGCAGCGGAGGCGGACTCGGGTCGGGCGGGTTCCACATCAGCGGGTTCACGACTCTGGACTCTGCGGGTGGGTTTGACGAGGCTAGCAAAAAGATTCGCGAGGCGATGAAGCTTCGTCGGAGAAAGAGCGGGGATCACAAGATGGAGCTGGGCGCGGACGAGAGCGAGGATGAGGAGTACAACGAGGCGCGCAAGAAGAACACATGATGTTACAAGAACAGAGACACATAGCAACAGACGCAATAAGCTCTGAAAGAGAAAGAGAAAGCGAGATGTTGAAGTTGTGGAGACGGGGGTTGGGCGCAAGGTGATTCCAATCAAAGGGTACCGTACGGTACGTATAGACAGCGTTTTAATAGTTTCAATATGGATTCCCATTTTTTGTGTCTTTGCGAATCAGCGCCGGCCCAATTTCTGCGTCTTACCTCACAGAGTGCTCTGTACGGAGAACCTAAGAGTGTACGGATACGGATGCTTCGTCTGAACGTTGGAGTGGATTCGCGGGACTGGGGCAAATGCGCAACCAATTACGGCGATTACAATGTTGACCGCCGCATCTCTTATCTCCGTCCGGCCGGTACGGAGTAAAGTACCTTGGTGGGAGGTGTGGGAGGCCGCAGGATCTGATAACTCAAAAGGTCCCCCTCCCCTCCCTTTCCCCCATCCACGGTGACGCTAGTTAAGGTATTCGAGACAAAAATTCGCACGCGTGGCTTTTTGTCGAACCGGCTATTCCGTGCCGCTGCCGGCCGGAGTTTTCAGGACGTACTGCGTATTGTCCGCGGACCTGTGCCTTTGGCGAGGCCGAGCGAGGGGGAATCTCGGTGATACGAGCACTCGTTGGGGAAGGCAAGCAAATCACTGCGTCCCTTTTGTAGGGTTACAATTTTGTACATTAATAAGGACGCGCGCGGGACCACGGCGGAGACTGGGGATAAAACTCCAGCAAAGGGCGGGTGCCTTGTTGGTCAGCTTCGACATTTTAGTCTTTAACAAGAGACTGTATTGGTTCAGTTTTCGGCCCACGGAGCTTGCGGCGCGCCGGTTGAGTGTTGCCGTCCTGAATCCCACCTTTTCTCCCCTCAAACATTCCATTCCCGATTCCTGACCACCTCGTCATTGTTTCCCACACCTTTGTTAGGTCCGAGGAAAAAAAAAAAGGAGCCAAACCCCAAATACCCCACATCCCGCCACCTTTCCGACGGGTGGGCCGAACGACTCTACTCCGTATGTTGCTTTCCTTTCCGAACCGGTCTTCAGCCCTTTAGTTGTAGACCTTGCCCCTCTTCTCCATACGACTTCCACCCCTCCAAAGCTACAATCTTCCTCGTCTCCTTTCTTTCTACTACGGTGTAGGAGAGTCGCATTCATATATCGCCCTTGCGTTCCCACAATCGCTTCTCAATTTGTTTTTAGAGGAGCACCGAACAAGAAGGCAACCATGACGTCCGCTTTCAAGTCCTTCGTCACGGGCGCCAAAAAGTTCGCCCTGGGCACCGCCCACGGCGTATCGGCCCTCGACCTCTTCCCCAAGACGGACCCGGCCGTCGACGGCGAGGACTGCGAGCACGACTGCGAGAGCTGCCACGTCAAGTACCCCAAGGGCTTCAAGATTGATGAGGGCGACGAGCTATATGGCATGGTCAAGGGGTGGAGCACGCACGCGCTCGTGGCGACGGGGAAGAGCGATTGGGTGAGGGACGTTGCGGACGAGAAGGGGAGCGTGATGGAGGCCATTGGGAGGGCTGCGGCGCCGAGTAATGGGGTAAGTAGCTCTGAGCTCTGAGAAGAAGACGACGATGAAGGAAGGGAGTAGGTTTCGCTAACGAAGGTGCGACAAAACAGAAACTCATGCTCTCGGCCTCCAACATCCCGACACCGAACCACTCGAGCGATTACACTGAACCCACGACCGTCCTCCTCCTCCCGGCTTTTGTCATCATCGACCACGTCACCCCGAAAAGCGTGCCGGAGCTCATTACGGAGTTCGTAGACAAGGCGCCGACGAATACCTCCCCGCTCGCGCCGCTCGCCCTTCCGACCTCCGTCCCCGTAGCATCGACAAACGGCAACGGCACCGACACGAGCGCGGCCGCACCGAGCATACCCCCCGAAATCTCCCGCCGCCCGTGCCCGCACAGCGCGCTGATCCTCCTCTGTTCGCAAAAGACGCGCGACGCCCGCTGCGGACAATCCGCGCCGCTGCTGCGCAAGGAGCTGGAGCGCCACCTCCGGCCCTTGGGGCTCTTCCGCGACATGGACGACGAGAGGCCCGGCGGGGTGGGGATTTACTTTATTTCGCACGTCGGCGGGCACAAGTACAGCGCCAACGTGATGGTGTACCGCCGGCCCGACGCCTTTGGGCTGGACGAGGCGGAGCGCGTCAAGGAGGGAGGGGAGTTGGTGCCCAAGGCGAGGACGGCGGCCGCGCTGCCGGAGACGGAGGATGTGGGTGCTGCGCAGTGCATTTGGCTTGCGCGGATCAAGCCTGAGGATTGTGAGAATTTGGTCAAGTATACGATTTTGCAGGGTAAGGTTGTGAAGCCTGAGACGCAGTTGAGGGGTGGATTTGATAGGGCCAAGGGGATAATGAGTTGGTGAAGTATTGTAGTTCTGCGTTTTTTCTTTTTGCTCTTCTTAGAGACGACTTTGGGCGCATCCGTGGGGGATTCATGATCAGGGCCATTGGGATACAGGTCTGGGGGGCGTTGGAGGATACGACACTTAGAGGAAGACCGGACGGTATTTGGTAGACAAGAGCTTTCGATAGACGAGGGTTCCAGCTTTGCAGAATGGGGCGCGAGTGCCAATATACCTATCTATCATGCTTACAACATTATGAGAGGATTCGAGCTTTGGAGCGCGGAACAGGAGAATGTCTAGATGTAAGCCAGCTGCGCAGACGATGTGGAGGTGGCCAACTCGAAATTACACAACTAAGGTCGATAGTGTCTTCCTCAGACGGTGTTTGAGATTGCACAATTAGATGTGAGCTTTAGTTCAACAAATGAGGTAAACCATGGCCGTTGCACAGCAAACCGAGTCTCCGCACAATGACCGAGTCGACCGGAGTAGGGCTCCACTTCTACCGGCCCGCCCCGCACCCTCCAAAAAACCAGTGACGAGACTGGCAGACCCCCCCGAGCTGCAGGCGCGTTAGGCTGGGCCGCGATAAGATACGAGGGGAGCAGCGCAACGGGGAACAGACCCGCCCGCCGTGGTCACCCAGACAACAGCGCTAGCGTAAACAATCCCCACGACCGCTCCTTCGTGGGTGCCCAGTACTACCGCCCTTCAGCTCACCGACACGACCATCCCATCCAGTCCCGTCCCAGTCCCCCCAATCAATCTTTCTTATTGCACAACGACGACCAGAAACAGAAAAACAATTGCAATCTCGGGACGTAGCCTGGCGTTGAGCCATCTCCCCTCCCCAGCTTTGCATTTGCCGCCCTTTTTTTTTTTTTTCCGTCGTCACCAAGTCTCCCAAACATGGTGTGAGCAGGAAGAGACACAATTCCGTATAGCTGTCGGGATTCCTCTCGCCTTTATCCAACATCCACCAAGCATTGGAATTACATCACCCGCCCCTCCCGTTATTTTGGCCGTCTCTTCTTCATTCTTCTTCAGAGCAAGCTTCAGTATTCCCGCCCAGCATTCCACACGAAGGAGGGGGGATAGCATTGTTTTCCCGTCCATCCATACCAGCAACAACCCTGTCTCGAACCGTGTTGTTTCCCGCCCCCATTTTCCCTCTCCTCGACAATGGGCTCCGCCGCCGAAGGAGATAACAATGGAGGAGGCCGCCCCAGGTCTTCGGTCCTCAAGAGCTTCATCCACCGCCGTAACCAGTCCGAGGGCTCTGCGCTCTTCACCTCGCCGCCCTCCGTCCAGGTCACCACCACGCCCGCCCAACACATCTCGGCCGCATACGCACAGCTCGAGGGCAGGATGCCGCCTCCTCCTCCCATCCGCACCGAAGGTCTGGGGGCCCTCGGCGAGCTGAACAACCACTCGTCGCCCCGCAAACAACAACCGGTAGCAGACAGCAACCGAGACCGATCGCGCTCGCCGACCAAGTCCGCCTTTAGCAACATGTCCTTCAAGTCCTTGGCTAAGGAGGCCCGAAAATCACGCGACGTGTCCCCCGAGAAACCCAAAAAGACGAAATCGAGCACGAACCTGGCCGGCTTCCTGTCTCGACCCCGATCGACCATGTCCCTGAACAAGACCACGAAGGAGGAGGAGGAGCGACGCCAGGCTAAGGACAAGGAGAACCGCACACCCCCGAGCTCGACGTCGAGCGCCGACATGACGGGTGGTCCGGCGCCGCCCATCTACGCACAATTCTGCAGTCAGGACCTCGGGAGCAATGGGCTGCGTGGAAAGGCGTCTTTCGACGCGGGTAGTGGACGTTATGGAAGCGACGCCTCGAGCGACCTGTCCAAGAAGCAGAGACCCAAGTCATACCACCCCTCCACCGCCATCTCCGAGCACAAATCTACATCGGACCTACGCAGCAGGCCAAAGATGGACGGCCGCGAACCTTCTGCTTCGGAGAGAATCAAAAGCAAGGTCCAACGTCCCAAGCTCTTCACAGCCTTTTCCGCCGCTGGGTCTAGCACGAAGTCCAAGGCCTCGGATTCCGCCGACAGGCCCATCGACCCTAAAGCGATCGACCAGCACCTCGAGGCCATGCTCGATCGACGCAACATCCCCGAGAATCAGCGCTACAAGATGCGCAGCCTGGCAGATACAATCAAGATGGAGTTCATCCGACAGGACTGGGCGGAAATGGCGGCCAAAGAGCAGGCGGGCGTCGCTGACACCACTGCCGAGCCCACCTCTGCGGCGACTGGAGGCTCTGATAAAGAGGAGACACAATCCAAGCGCTCCCGCGGGAGGAGCTTCACCCTGTCGCGAAAAAAGGACCCCAAGGAGCCCGCGTCCCCGACGAAAAAGTCAAAGGGCGAGAATACCTCCATCGGTCGTCATTTCCGGAGCAAGTCTACCGAGAGTGTGGTGAGCGAGCGGCCCGTTTCGGCGAGCTCGACGGGGAGCAACGGCATTCTTTCTAAGATCAAGTTCGGCCAGGGGCCGGGAGACTACGTTTCGTATCTGCGTAAAGTGCAGAAGCCGGAGTTGGTTGAGGTTGGGAAGCTGCACAAGCTGCGGCTTCTTCTGCGTAACGAGACTGTCTCGTGGACCGAGGACTTTATTAAGCAAGGCGGCATGGAGGAGATTGTCGGCCTCTTGAAACGCATTCTCGCTATTGAGTGGAGGTAAGCTGTGATTTCTTCAAGGGCGGGAAACTGCAAATACTAACGAACAACAGAGAGGAACACGACGATGCCCTTCTCCACGAAAACTTATTATGCTTAAAGGCTTTGTGCACCACAGCGCTGGCCTTGCAATATCTCCACTCCATTCACGAGGACTTGTTTCCTAAGCTCCTCCATATGCTGTTCGACCCCGAGAAGAAGGGTCCCAGCGAGTTTACTACACGCAACATAATCACGTCAGTGTTATTTACATACATTGAGTCAGCCACGCCCATGGAGCGCATTGCCCGCGCGCAAAAGGTGCTCTCCTTCTTGCGCAACCCCCAGCCCAAGGAAGAGGAGAGGCCGCTCGGCTTCGTGCTGGAGATGCGCAAAGACCGGCCGTACACGGTCTGGAACAAGGAGGTCGTCAGCGTCACCAAGGAGGTCTTTTGGATCTTTTTACACCACCTCAACGTGATTGCCCTGCCGTCCGAGATGTCGACCAAGGGCGGCGCGCCGCTCGGCACAATCACAAACGGCGCGTCTTCTTTCCAAGACCCGCACGCCTTTATGCATCGGCACTTCCCCTCGGAGCGCCCCCCCGTTCCGGCGGCCCCCTACGTCGGCGGCGTGGAGTGGGACGCAACGAACTACCTCGCCTCGCACCTGGACCTCATGAACGCCATCATCGCCTGCACGCCGACGGCGGCGCAGCGCAACAACCTGCGCAACGACCTCCGGATTTCCGGGTGGGAGAAGGTGCTGGGCGGCAGTCTGCGGCTGTGCAAGGAAAAGTTTTACGGCTGCGTGCACGAGGCGCTGCGGTGCTGGGTCGCGGCGGCGACGGAGGACGGGTGGGATTCGAGGGATGTGCGGTACGGGCCGCCGCCCGAGTCGCGGAGCGCGAGCCCGAAGAAGACGCAGAAGGCGCAGAAGCCCGTTGACGCGGCGCCCAAGATTGAGATTCCGAAATTGGATTTTGGGCTTGATAATCATCGGGTTACGCCTGTTAAGGAGAGGGACGTTTGGCTTTCATGAGGGGCGTGAGCATCGTGAGCATCATGAGTATCCATGAGCTTGTGGAAAGATGGAGACTATTGTACATTTGCGACGGGAACGGGTCGAAACAACAGCATGGGGAAAGGTTCCAGCGGCACGATCTTTCGACATGGAACGCGTCGAGCTCGTTTGGGTCTTCCCTCAGTGTCAGTATCCCGCATACACACATCACACGTTGGAGATTGTCAACGCAGGCGAGGGCTGAAGCAGGAAGAAGACGATGAAAAGAAGGCGGAAGAAGAAGACGAGGAGAGGTTCGCGGAAGCTCTTGGGGGCGCTGTCTCATTTCCTTGTGGGCTTTTTTTGTTTATCATTTTTCCTTTTCGGGGTTTGGATCTCTGGGAGAGGAGGAGTTGTGTTTTTGTTTTTTTTTCTCCTTTTCATGTGTGGTTTTCCTTCCTTGCATGGGGATGGGATCACGAGGGGGAGAGCAGAGAGAGGAGAGGGAGAGAGAGGGTGAGAGAAGTTGTCCTGGGTATACATGCACATACGCACAAACAGAGTGAGAATGAGAGAGACTAGGGGAGAGAGGGGGAGAGTGAGAGGGGGAGACACATCATGCTGCCTAATGCTTCTTATGAAGGGCAACGTTTATGAATTGATGATCATCATACATAGAAAAAGCCATTATTTTCTTGTGCTGTAGCCTGTCCGTTCGTTTTTTTTTTTTTTTTCATTAATGAGGGAATGGGGAAAAGAAGGGAATTCAAAGGGATCGCGTCGAATCAAATGTTTCTGAATATGGCCTTTTGCCTTCTACGCGGTGACTTTCCCTCCGGGCCTTGACAAGATCTGGATTGTGAGGGAAATCATACGGTGCCGGTATGTGTTTTGACTCATACGGTACGCAGCGATATGGCCTTACATGCTCTATTTTACTATAGCGATTTCGAATCCTAAAGAAACGATGTGATGCGGGATTTGTAGGGCAAGTTTGCGCTGTTTGTGGAGGGCAGGCTGGAGCCTTTTTACTTCTGCCTTATGTGGTGGTTCTTGTTTCTCCCGGCTTCACAGGCGCAAAAAGATCGACCTCGAACGGGATCAGGCTTTCCCAGGGAAATCACTCGGCGCGGTACAGCTTCTCAACTACGCGGTCCCCCCAAGCACGCGCTTAACTCCAACATAGCGATTTTCGGTACATATCTGTGTATCTTTTTTCAGAATCGGGTTCTATGTGCTCTGGGCATCCGGCAAGTAGAACGTAAGGTAAGGCAAGGTAGGTGATTGACACCCCCCTCTCATCAGATAGACAGACTACCCTAGGCGATGCCCTTTCCCCAGGGTCTTGTGAGGTTTCAACAGTTTAGCAGCCCTCTTAGGAGCAAGCATCTGCAACTTGTATTATTTGCGAGTCGTAGTATGATAAGACCTGGGCCTCCCCTCCGTTGATGAAGATTCCAATCCCGTTCTGTGGAAGGGGGAAAAGATGACCTGTTAAACTTGAATTCTGACAGAAGCCTAACCGAGCTTGAACCCTTCATTAGAAGAGATACCGAATTATCCGTGAATGTTCTATACGCACTCCGTCTTCCGTGCGCAGGGCAAAGTCAAAAGTGAGTGAGGCAAGAGAGAAGAGGAGGGGGAAACGATAGAGGCCGGGGGCGGTCAGCCTGAGCCGAGGGCACGGATGTCAGACAAAGTCGTCGGGTCTCAAAATGGCAGACGAGTTGGAAGACTCGGAGATGACGGGGGTCAACACATTTGCACAAATTGCCCGACAGCCAGCCCTTTTTCCTTCCCCGCGGGCCGCTGGTCGGTAGAGCAGAGTGCGGTGTCGGTTCATGATTCGTAAAGGGGCGCCAAGGGTCGAGTCCTATAGGAAGAAGTTACGGATTAGTTCTGACAGTAATGGTGGTGGTGGCTCGCTTGAAGGACCCTTGCGGTCGTCAGTATCAGTGCGTTGGAGTCGCAAGGGATTTGTGACGAGAAGATGGGTTATGCATTGCATAGGTAGCTCCCACCCCAATGGACGCCTCCATTCCCCCTAATCCACGTCCTTGGATAACGACTTTGTCCCACGAATGAGTACCACCCCACAGTGAGAGGACCCAAGCGTTTGCCGTAAAGTCACGATGTAGGACTGGGTGTCTTCATGTGAGCGAGGCACCTCTGCCGACGCAGCAGATGGTTTGCAACCCGCAGAATCTCATCGTCCAGTCGAGCCCGAAAGTTCCCGGCAAGGTATGGTCATAACCTTCCAACTGTATTTAGAGATTGCTCCGGTGCGCCTTAAAGGCATCAAAAACGGATGTACCATTCAGCACATCCGCCTTGACCTTGTCGTCGGCAGCTGTGAGCTTGGGGAGGAGCTCTAGGACCTTGTCGACTTGATCCCTGGGGATGACGACAACCCCATTCACCGGATCAGCGAAAACGAGATCGCCAGGGTTGACAACCGTGCCATCGACATTGATAGGTACTTCGACTGCCCAAGGGGTACTCTCTGCCCCTGCGCCAACCGTGGAAAGTCCCCTTGACCAGACCTAAGAAGGTTCAGCGACCGGTGAGATGATTAGGGGACTTGGAGAAGATTTTAAAGGACCCGGGTGGTTTATTCGACTCACCGGTAGACCCGTGCTGGTTAGTTCGTCCAGATCCCTGGCGCGACCTACTACTACGACCGCCTTCGCTTGCCTAACCTTCATCCTCACAGCCATGATTCCTCCGCAGACGGCATTCTTCTGCCCGTCGGGCTGTCTGATGATCACGATGGTACCAGGCTGGGTGATATCAGCCCAGTGCGTGTTTTTGGGAATATTTGCCGCGGGCGAGTCCAACGTTTCGCCCTTCCGAGCGAAGAGTATCGTGGATGCTGGTGCTATGGTGATGGGAGCATCTGCGGGGTTCGGTTGGCCCAGCAGTTGCAGATCAGGCAGGAAGCCAGCCCCGGGTACTTTGAGCTTCACGAGTGCATCTGAAATGTCACAAGCGGTGAAAGTTTGAAGAGCTGCAATTCGTTCGTCGTGCGTGCTGGTCATGGTAGCGTTAAGCGACTAATCGACAGTGGAATGAGTTGTGAGATTTTGGTTCCTTGTACAGAGACAAGTTAGGAGGCGATGTTTTTGTAGCAATTACGGAACCTCGGTTGTAAGTGATGATGTTGAAGCCAAAGATATTGTACGAATGTATCAGACAGTAGCTCGCATTATTTTGGTTCCTAGAGGTCAAACATTCGACGCAGCTAGGGGCCGGGTGAAGTTGGATGCTCGGGAGCCGCCGTGGGACAGCCCCTCCAATCACATGCCGTCCCAGATGGAGGAGGGTGGGCTTTGCAGGAATGCACGTTGGAGGCTTGTGCTTGGTGGGGGACCTCATGGAGCATCTGCGCGCAGCATCCGTACCCGGTGCGGTAAGGCACTCTCGGTATGTAGTGTACACTACTGTGTAGGCTGGAACGGCTGCGGTGCCACCTTGGCAGTTGCGCAGAGTCAGACGCTGTGTGGCCTTCTAGATGTTTCCAAGATTGCATTTTCTGCAGAGATGTCTGTTGATGCAGCAGCGTTGTAACTTGTTGCTCACAAGAACGAGAAGGCGGAAACAGACCGCGGGCCCAGATTATTGCGAAAGGCGCGATACCGGCCTGGTTGAACAGCCCATCTACCGGGTCCAGGGAACACGGGCGGATTAAGAGCCTATATGGGTGTGGGCAGGAATCCGATAGTGAGACTGGTGGAGTTGAGGTGCAGCAGTCGCAAGTAATGCCTGCCGGAGAATGAAGGGACCTAGAACCGTTGGATTCATTGGCTGACTGTTGCCATTGGCCGGCTATATCTCCGCCTCTCGCTCACACGTCGAACCAGTCTTGTGTGCGCAGACAGCGGTCGTATCTATCGCTGGTGGTGAGACAGGAGGAGCAGTTATAAGACAGAGACCATCCTGTCGATCGGCAATATGTACACTGTAGGCGAAGTGGTCGATCAGTCACATGATGAGACATGGGCCGGCGGGGAAAGACGATAGAGCGCGTAGGTACGGATACGTATGTATGTAGTCGTAGCGTGATTATTCGTCAAAGTGCTGTTGACAATGGGATTGTGTGTGCGGCGTGGGCTCGCTTCTCATGCAGCTCTTTGGCTGTGCCGCGCGACTTTTGTCGTCCGGAGCTTGGGGACATTGGCGGACAGGGAAGTTTGTTAAGGTAGGCTTCGAGATGGGTCGGTTCCAAGTGTCCGAGATGCGGCCCTGGCCCCCTCGGAGTTCGCATGTTCCTGAAAGAGGGCAGACGATGCGGACAAGCGGTCAGACTCTTGAATTATGGTGGATGCAGACGTGGGCGACGTGCTTCTCTGCGGCCGAAAGGAGAGAAGGATGTTCGTTGCGTCGGGAGGAATACGGTGCCTGTCTGGTGTCGCCATGTCGCCGTGTTGCCCAGCCACGAGTAAGGTCAAGCAGATACCTCAGGTGGGTAGGAAGATCATGCGTGCGGAGAAGTATTCGAGTATCTTGTTAGTAATTGAGGTAAGTCCGGTGTAAGCAAGGTGAGGTTCGGGGCAATAGTCAATGGTAACTTGTAAGGTAAGGTAGGAAGGGATCTAGACTCGGGAGGAGCCAGCGAGTGCGACAAGACGACGGAATCTCAAGCTCCAATTGGGAAGCAGCGCCTCGCACTCCCGACCAATGGTCAACGTCGCTCTTTAAGTACCTTAGGTATCTCATCTCACACCGAGAGAGCAAGAACGACGATGCTTCCTGTACCTACCTTATCACAACTTCACGTGGCGACAAACGTTACCTGGAAGGTTCCGAGGCATCGTACCTTACCTTAGGTAACGAGGGAAAGCATGGAGTGTACCTTATAAAGAGAAGGAGCATCAAGTATTGAAGTATTGACGTGGTATGTTTGGCAGGAGAAGATTACGGGCCCGGGGGGGGGGGGTGCTTCCGATTGCATTCTTGTCATTCGTGTCTTCCACACATCACCATACCACCCATCCATCCACCTTACCTCTCGCAAAACCTACCTACTCTATCATAGTTTCTCAAGATATCCAGAGGCAAACAGGCGAGCATCAAGAAAGTGTGATGCGATCCTGCAGTGGCTGTCACTCTGTTCGACCCGTCTACTTTTCCACCAAACAACAATGCCTGTGTGCTAAACGCTGGCCTCTGTCCGTATGCCCCGTATACTTTGCGTCGCCTTCAACAACCTCTCGAATCATTGGCAATGCAACATTGGCCCCAAATCTGGGCTATAGTAGCTATACCCCTCACTCACCGGGGCCAATCGCCGGCCCAAGAGGGAGATACCGAGATGGCGACGACTCCAACGACATGACACGGAGCGCTCGTCACTGGCCATCTATCACCAACGCGCCTGGGGTCTGTCCACCTCGCTATCCGTCCGGCTTCTGTTTGTCAAGCACATGAGTTTTCCACGGCCACCACGCCGCCTGACCCCTGGTCTTTTTCTCCTCCTCCTCCAGAAACCCCGCCAGAGATCTCCGTTTATTACCGGGTTCCAAGCAGGACAATGATCAGGGGTACTGAGTATCTTCTGGGTACCGCCCAGGCATGTGGCCGACCACGCTGCACTCGCTACCAGAGTACTCCGTCTTTGACGATGAATGTAAGCCCGCCACTGGCGCTGCTTTTGCAAAGTTGTTCCTGGCTGGGTCTCCCTCTGGCATTAGGTTGGCTGCGCTGTGGGACGTAGGTGGACAAAGCCCAACGACCGCATGCTCGACGGCCCCGATGGCATGGCAAGTCCCGGGCCGCTGAAGATCATGGATGGTACTGGTCTTGACGGGGAACGGGAACGGGACAACACTGGATGGTTTCCACAAAGTCTCCCTCCCGAGTCCCAAGGTCTCAATTCAAGCTCCTCATTCTAATCATCCCCGTTTCTCTGCTTCAACTGCGTATGTCTGCGGCACGAGCTGATAGCTAGCAGCCATTTCGAGTCATTCCGCTTGACTCGGGGGGAGACACCTTCTTTTCTTTTTCTAAAACATGCAAAACAACTGACATCTGTTCGTCTAGTCTTTGCGTGAGACATATGCCGCGCCGCGCGTTGCGTCGGCTTGGGCCTTGGGGTGTCCGCGGTGGAAGAATTCAGGGTTCACAATGTCCCTCATGACTGATACCGACAGTCTAGAGCTAGGCATGCCACAACCACGACCACAACCAAAGTCGTATAGGCAGACAGGGCGATTAGGTACGAATGAGGTCGTTCTCGGACTCGTCGGAGTCATCTTCAGGCACCAAGACACGGGCGTGCCCTGCTTGCATTCATAATCATGGTTCACTGCCTTTCTGGGAAACCCGAGCAGTCGAGCTGGAGACGGTGACCTTGGCATCATGGCTCGAGGGATTGTCGTTGCCTTCACAAGGTGAAAGTCGCTCACCGAGCCAATCTAGACGGGAGAGCTTCATGGAGACTTTGTTTCAAGACGAGGGTTCCTGGCTCGAGTTGGGTGCAAAAGGATCGGCGCGTCCATCCCGAGATCCCTGGCCTGCACTCTTCCTGGCAATCTGGTCCCAGACCTGGTCATCCGTCCCTCTTGGAGAGAGATCTCCAAGGTCAATGACTGCTACTTGTTACTCTATTCGCGCCTACACTAGGTACTACCGGTAGCAGCCCGGCGGCGCAACGCAGGGCAGACGGGAATGCCAGCAGCAGATGCCAGAAGCCGCAGCCGCTTGGTATCTCGGTCGACCGTCGACCTTGTCCTTGGGTGTCGCCCGTCGGTCGGTCCTTAGTCAAGACTTACCACAACATGGCTCCCTAGGCAGAGGTAGGGGGCAACTTGGACACCATTCCCACTTTTGCGCCGGCTGGCAGGTAAACCTCGGACGGATCAGATCAAGTACAGACCCCAGGGTCAGTCGATTGGGCCAACTGCAGGACGACGTCGCTTCAAGCTCCGCAATCTCACAAATTTGCATTGAGCAGACGGGTCCCAGGCCTGCTGCTACTGCGAGTCTGCGTGATCCAATGCGCCTGCTACTGCGCGGCGCACAGAGTTCCCCCCCAATTATCCATGCCTGCAGTGTGGTCGTAAAGGACCGACCCAGCCAACCCTGGCCAAGCGCTGAGCTCATTCGTCCAGAGTCCTGTTCTGGGCTGCAGCAGTTCTGACCCAGAGGGCCCATGTCGCTGGCATCTCATCCACACCTGCAGCGTATGTACAAACCTCTCGACGACTGGTGGATGAGTACTTTACCTAGACCGAAGGAGGAAGAGGAGGAGAAGGAGGAGAATCAAGGGCAGGAAGAACGATTCATACGAGTACGGATACTCCAGTCGAGACTCCATCGTTCTTCACGCAGGAGCAGTGATGAGCGGAAGCAAGCAAGCAGGAAAGAAAGAAGCAAGCTGTGCACTGTGTACCTGGCACGCCAAGGCAAGGTAGCCATAGTTCTCTCCTGCGTGGATGTCAGAAGCAAACAAATGGAGCCCAACAGCAGCGAGTAGTGAGCAGCAGATCAAACAAGACACGGCGAATCGACAGACGTTGGACGACTTGCGTGAACTAGCAGCAGAAAGGGAGTTGGGGACACAGAGAGAAGAGTTCAGGGAACCCGCAAAGACGCAGGACGCAACTTAACGGCCTAAGGTCAGTTGGAGACTTTTTGGAGACACCTGGAGGGGGGGCCTGGATCCAATCGATACTCGCACACTCTCACTCACACACACTCACACACACACACACTTGAGTATTGGGCCTATTGGCACTCTCACCTATGTGGACACACATTCATCCAGTTGCGCGGCGCGCCGATGTCTCTCATTGGGTCCCCCGCTCCCCCCAAGCCGAAGAAGAAGAACAAGAAGAAGCACGTACGAATAGCGACGGCTACCTTAGTGGCTAAAGTACCTTTTGGGTACGGAGAGCCGGGAGAGGTACGGAAGTACTTGGGCTTTCTTCACCTCACCTTGTCTCATCGACCACCTTATCCGCATTACACTACCTACGTGACTGACTACCTACCTTACTCCGTTCACTACACACCCATCCCACCTCAGGTTGATGAGAGAGAATCCTCCTTCTCCTCCTCCTCTTCCTCCTCCTCCTCTCATACCTTAGCTATTCTCATCCCATACCGTCTCATCACACCATTGCTTGTCTTGTCACAGAACCCCTCCCCCACCTCGACTACCTACGCATCCGAACTTCCCCAGCCACCGTCGTCGGACTAGCCAGAGTAGTTGCCGCAACTTGGCCTTCTCCTCTCTCTCTGATTTGGTCGAGCTGTGTCATCTTGTCTGGCCCGCTCCCTTCCCTTGAGCCGTCTGCTCTCCTTGCCCTCTACTACAGAGTACAGACTACGACTACGACATCTATTTGCCTGGCCTTGCCGCGCCTTGCCTCGCTCTAGGCTCCAAGGTAGCAAGTAGCAACAAGGTAGGGTACCTTAATTTTCCTCCACCCTTTCCGAGAATACCCTGTCCACTCTCCCATACTGCGTATACCTTACCAAACCTGACCTTGCCCTGTGCCTTGCCTTACCCTTCTTATCCGCCCAGCTAATACCTAACTAACGCTATCAGCCTCTCTGCTTCCTTTCCCACCCCTCCGGTGCGCCTCTTCCACTGGGCACTTACTCACTCGCTCTTCGCCATCCTCTCTGCCGGCCGCCGCTTCGACTCTGAGGTGTATCAAACAGCAGCCGCAGCCGCCAGCAACAGCACCAGCAACCCAACAGCAGCACCTCACCTCCTCACCTTACCTACCTCACCTCACCATTTCTCAACACCAGCCGACGCCGATGCCGACGCCGCCCTCGCCGCTGCCCAGAACGCGACGCCCTTTTCCCCTTCCCACAAAGTACCTCCCCTGTGCCTGTGCCTGTACCAGGATCCACCCCACCACAATCCAGATCTCCGAAGCTTCTCTGCAAGCCCTGCCGCTACCGACCACGCCCACTCCCACGCAACCCTCAACTCGCTGAGACGAACTAGGAAGCTCTGCGCTGCAGCTGCTCGCCGTTTCGTTCAAAATGTCAATAAAGTACGTCCCTCCATGTTCCCTTTCCCTCTTATGCTCTGCCTCTGTTTCCCCTTCATCTTCCCGTCATCCCACGCCGCCCCGAGCCCCAGCACCACGGAGTCATCCCGGTCAGCGTCCGTGGTAACCCCGCTGCCAACCTCGACCATCAACCTCCTCTCTCTCACACTCTCGGCTACATACCACCCCCACACTTGCCGTCCACCATGACGGATCAGTATCTGCAAGAGCAGCATGCCCTTACCATTGCCCGCACCGTCCAGAGAGAACGACAGCTTGCCCAGGCCCGCCTAGATTCTGACCATGGTGATAGTTGGGTCATGATCACCCAGACGGGTGATATCAACCCTCTTCCTCACGAACACATCAGACACAGATCCAATGCCAAAATAAGCCTCGAGCTGTCGGTACCCAAGGCCTTACAGCAAGGAAGGACGCCCTTTGCGCGCAAGAGCGACAATGGCACGGCATACATCACAACACAACGGGTATGCACTACATGACTTATCCCAAGACATGGCGCCGGAGGGCGAAGCTGATCACCCTGCTCCAGGTCATTTACATTCCTGCGAAACCCACCGCCGAGTTCAAGTCGTTCCATGCGCCAATCTTGAACTGCGCCGATTCCTACGTTGGCTCGCCGTTCTTTGGCGCCTGGTTCTGGTCCGCCACCGTCGTGCCCGTCTCTGGAGGCGGCGTGCCTGCCGACATACCACGGGTCGAGGTGAAGATGAGCTTCAAGGAGGGCGGTCACAGCGAGTTCCGGCAAAGGTTCGAGGAGCTCAAGGAACGACTTGAGCATGTGAGGCGTCTGCAGCAGGAAACGGGACAGACGGTCAACATTCCGGACGAGCCGCTGCCGGCCTACGAAGCAACCGAGGGCGGCGGAGCAGCTCCGAGCAGCCTGGCGCCGCAACAGCAGCAGCAGGAAGAAGCGGCCGGTCGGCCGGCAAGTCCGGGGGGTCAGAATGCAAACCGGCGTCCGGACGAACCCCCACCGGATTATGATGAGGCGCAAGCACAGACGCTCAGCATGCGACTCGAGGACCATGTTCGCGAAGAGTCTGACAGAGCATAGCGGGGGTTTTGATTCATCACGGGCTCATGACTAACGCTTTTTTGCATCGATACCTCCCTGCATTTCACTCCCTACACCTGTAACTTTTTATAGCATCTACACTAGCGGCTGGCGGATCCTGCGTTTCTTAACGAACTTGAAGTGTAGAGAAATGACGAGCACGTCTTGATGAGGAGAACGAGGGCGAGGACACGAGGATTGGGATGCATGCCCCCAGGCACAAGAGATGGGGGCAATCACAGTGTGCGCGAACCATCTCGCAAGGTATAGATGGACAAGACCTTGTGTGATGAGTGGCAGCCACCTCAGTAAGCATGATGGTTGAATTTAACGCTGGGAAGCTTGACGCAACCATGCGAGTAACTTTTCTTCCCCCGTAACTTTCTTTTGCCTGATCTTTTTCCCTTTGCTTTTCCACTTTTCCATGTGATTGTGACGAGATGGTGGCTTGGGAGCTTTCGGCCGTTCTCAAGGTGTGAAGTGAGGCAAGGTACCTAGGTAAGGTGAGGTACTCAGGTAAGTGGTAAGTACCGGTATAGAGGTAACCGGGCTGGAGGTAGTAGCACCGGAACGGCAGATCCTTGGCGCTCCGGCCCACGGTCACGTTGGCGGTTCCCGCGGTCGATGACGCTTAGTCACCCAGCCTTTCCACCGCAGCCAATCAAAACGGGCCAATTGGGAATAACTTACGACCGATTCAGAACACCCAGTTTTCGTTCCTTCGACGTCTCTGCCGAAAGCTCCCGACTTCCCACCCCCAATCAACCACTATCCACGACATCACGTCAAGCCAATTCACGCACCTCCGCCACAATGGGTTTCTGGGATACCATCACGGACCTCGCTGAGGCCGCCATGCCGTGGGCCACCGTCGAGGCCGAGGCCCCTGCCGCCGAGGAGAAGGTGAGCGAAGCTATTTTTTTTTTGCGCGCAATTTGTTGCAGGGCATGGCCTGAGGTTGGGCGATGATCACGTTCTCGCCTTCGTCGCTGTCATCGTTTCGCATTCGCTCTGCAGCTTTTTTTCGACAAACAAGAACCGTTGACTAATGTTTCTTTCTTCAGGAGGAGGAGACCGCTGAGGAGGAGTCCAAGGAGGAGCCCGAGGCCGAGGAGGAGGAGGCAGAGGAAGAGGAGGAGGAAGAAGAGGAAGAGGAGGATGAGGAGGAGACCGTCGACCCCAAGGAGCAGCTCGAGAAAGGTTCGTTCTTGTTTTTTTACTACTCCCGGAATCCCCGACACAAGATTCGATGGCGATACGCGACATTCGGTTTGCTGGGCGGGAAATAGTCGATGACACGCACATGAGCAATTTCGCGAGCTCCCCCATCGACACCCGAACGCCTGCTTCCCAACGTTATCGACCCGCTAAACGCGATTATCCGAAATTCCGAAATTCTACAGAACGAGTTGCTGACGATTTTGGGTGACAGACTGCGAGGAGTCCAAGGCTTGCGCACCGGCCAAGCACCACTACGACGAGTGCGTCGAGCGCGTCACGGCGGCTGCCGACAGCGAGGAGGGTGCCAAGGAGGACTGCGTTGAGGAGTGTAAGTTGTCACCAAGTTCTACATCTGTCCGTCATATGTATATGATGGGCAAATGGCAGACGGTCAAAGAACCTCACTACAGGGCCGACGAAAGCTGACATTATGGTGTAGTTTTCCACCTCGCTCACTGCGCCACCCAGTGCGCCGCCCCCAAGCTCTGGGCTAAGCTCAAGTAAATGCAACATTTCCCCAGTCTTGACATCGTAGACGACGAACGACGGAACGGCATCGGCGGTTCATCTTCTTTCTTCGAGACCGAGCCCATTGTTCGCATTAGCGGCATTGGACGACTGGTGTTCTATTTCTACGAGAGTGGGCTTCGCGCGCGCGCGAGAGAGAGAGAGAGAGAAATGTCGTTGCCGAGACGAGATGAAGACGAGAATGAAACTGTCTAGCAAACCGGCCCTAGAGTTTCCTTTGGGACCTCCAACCTACCCCTTGTACCTCCACCCCTCACCCCAGTGGTGCTCGTCAAGCCGGGTTGCTCAGTAGTGGGCGCTGTCCGGCTTGCGGCGCCGAAAGATCTTGTCTTTTGTACCATAGGCATATCGCGCAATAGATTCCTCCATGACTTTTACCTGCATGCGGATCGGAATCATGATGAGTGTTGAACTAACGCGGCTGGTTGTCAATGGCGCTATTTTCGATCTTGACGAACGATAGTTGGGCCTCTTGGACTGAGAGAGGTCTCCATCCTCGAGACCGAATCGGGAGCCGTCAAGCAGTAGCCATGGCACAGTTCTGTTAAAGAAACGTGTACAAGTTTTGGACTGCAGCTCAGAAATCTAGTAGAGAGAGAGAAAGAAGTAGGGGTTTCGGGGATGGATATTAGATGATTTTTGCTACGTGTTTATGACAAACTTGACGGAAGAAGGTAAAGTTGATCAGCTCATCTCGGATAGAGCAGCATACCTTACTAGGCGAGATGTCAGGCGAGGCGAGGCGAGTTTATGGCGCGACGACGGAGGACGGGCATGGGAACACTGGGAACGCAGTAAATCTGCTCGTGTGCGGCGAAGTAGATGAGACGATTGGGTAGTCGAGAGATGTGTACACATGCTACCGTAGCCATGTTCTCTCAAGTCTATCTGACTCTTGTTCGTCTACTTTGAGAAAGAGGGTTTTTTTGGCATTGCTCAGGTAGGATGTATCTTGAATTGACAATGGCCATCCTTTTTCGACTCCAGAGACACTTTTTGCTCAGACATGTAGGTTCGGGATAGGCCCCCCTTCCGAGTACATGTTACCCTGTGGAGCGGAGGATGGGACCCGGAGGAGGTGGCCCAAAGAGAGGCATTCGGCCGGGGAGGCGGGCCAATGGGGGAGGGCCGAGGGGGACGGGGAAGGGTCGCCCGTCGGTTGCTGCGCCGTACCAGTACGGATTCGAGGAAGTTTGAGAGCAACCCCGATTCTGTTGGTTGCATTCTGGGATATCTGAGATGATGGGTTGTTAGGTACAAAGCACATTAGGTACTACATGCATATCTCTTGGTCCTCGGCTAGGTGGGTGGGCATGTGAGCCCATTGTCGAATGCTACGATGCTGCAGTCAAGCTTTCTAGGTACAGTGAGTGGTTCATTTGGATTTGAGCTTAGCTCAGGTAGCTTCGTTCCCCTCTTTCTGCTTCTTTCTGTCTTTTACTCAGTTCGCGACGCTTGGTGTGCCTACCCCATTCCATACGGGAATCTTGTTCAAGTGGGATAATGAATAGTCGTACGCCAATGCTTCATGGGAAGCACGCGAGGTGGAGAGTTTGGGCGCCATGTCCCCCCAGTGTAATGCAAACTTGAGAGGATCAGGAAAGTGAAGAATCGTTCTGGACCAACATACACGGCCCACGGCACGAGCAAAAAGGCACAGGGTACACACCAGTCCAGACCGGGGAAGTTGGGCCGTTGGACTCGAGGGATCTTCTGTAGTTTTTTGGGAATTGATTGATCGAATACCTTAGCTTACCTTACCTTCTCTGGGTATCTCCCGCATCAGTTGCACTGCATCTGTGGCCCCCTGTTCCTGTTCCTGTTCCTGTTCCCACGTCCCGCGTCTTGTCGATTCTGCCAATATTCCGTTCGGGGCAGGCAGGTTTCTTCTTAAGTCGACCTTTCCGCTTTCTCTTCTTCAGCTTATTATTTCTTTTCCCCGGCCCTGTTCATTCCCTCCCATCCTTCCCTCCTCTTAGGCTCTTGGCACAACTTTTCGTGATTTACGGGCGGGCTTATCCAGTTATCCTCTTCTCTCCTCCCCAACCCAGCGCATTGTTCTCCGTCCCATCTCCATGCAGTGTTGGAGAGCCTTGGAGGAAATAGGAGGAACTCGAGACGACGACCGACAATCACAGGCTTTACTGCGTACAAGTCCACAATCCCGCAGGATAAAAGGTGGAACGACTCGAAAGTCAAGGACTCCCTGCCAAGACACGCCTAGGCCAATCTCCCGCCCGCCTGCCCGCTAATCCACCGTCCACAACCTGCCCCGGGCGAACCCAGCGCTCCGTGGCTGCGCCCACTCACCCGCTGTCTCAGGAAAACTTGCGACACCCGACGCCCCCCCTACAACCAAAGATCGGGCTCCCTAGCGCGCAAAAGTTCTGGCCCGTTTGGCGCTCGCGCCCACTAAAAGACACCTGGGACCCGATACACACATACACACAAAATGCACTTCTCCCGCCGTCAGAAGAAGGAGAACGACCCCTCGGTCGACAACTCCACTCCTCCCACCAACGACACCACGAACGACATTACCACCACCACTACTACAACCTCACCTCACACCGGCGTAAACGAGAACGAAAAGACGGCCGCGAACCCTACCCCCGCTACCGTCGACGCCGCTCTCGAATCCCCCGTCGACACCGCCGCCGCCCCGACGGCAATGCCGAACCACGCCCACCCCGGCTCCGGCTTTGGCAAGCTCGGCGACGAGGAGTATAACCTCCGCGATGTGGATTCCCGGTCTCGCGACGACGACATCACGGGGGCGGGTGGTGTCGCTGGTGGTGGTATTGTCGACGGCGACAATAATAGCGTCCTCGAGGGAACGGCCGTCGAGTATCGCACGTATAAGCGCCGCTGGTTCGGTCTCGCGCAGTTGACGTTGCTCAACATCATTGTCTCGTGGGATGTAAGTCGAAATATCTTGTTCCAACTTTTTGTCAATTTCTGGGCCAACTATAAAAAACGAATCGCAAAAGGGTATGAGGGTACCTGCATCAGACAAACCACCATCGATCGTACAGCACATCGTCAACAAGGCTGACGACTGATCACTTCCTGCTACCTGTCCTGCATTAACCACCAAAACTCCAAAGCCTCAATATCACAGTGAGACCAAGATACTAACACCAAACCACCCACAGTGGCTCACCTTCGCCCCCGTAGCCTCCAACGCAGCAACCTACTACCGCGTCTCCGAGTCCGCAATCAACTGGCTCTCCACAGCCTTCCTCTTCGCCTTTGTCGCAATCTTCCCGCTGACCATCCGCATCCTCCACATGGGCCCCAAACCCTCCTTCATCACCGCCGCCGCCCTCATCCTCGTCGGCAACTGGATCCGCTTCGCCGGCAGCCACTCCCGCTCCCCGACGGGCGGAAACTACGGCGTCGTCATGTTCGGCCAGATCCTCACCGGCCTCGCCCAGCCCTTTGTCCTCGCCGCGCCCACCCGCTACTCGGACCTCTGGTTCACCAACCGCGGCCGCGTCGCCGCAACGGCCCTCACATCCCTCGCCAACCCGCTCGGCGCAGCCCTCGGCCAGCTCATCGTGCCCTTCTGGGTCGCCGACCCGCAGGACATGTCCCCCGGCGTCCTCTACGTCGCCATCATCTCCACCGTCGCCTCCTTGCCGGCCTTCTTCATCCCCGCGGCACCGCCCACCCCCGTCGCGCCCTCCTCACGCACCCTCAAGCTCGGCATCCGGGATTCTCTCAGCATCGTCTCCCGCTCCCTCGAGCTCTGGCTCATCCTCATCCCCTACGCCTTCTACGTCGGCTTCTTCAACTCAATCTCCTCCCTCTTGAACCAGATGATGGGGCCCTACGGCTTCACAGACGAAGAAGCAGGCATCGCGGGCGCCCTCTTGATCGTAGTAGGCCTCGTCGCGTCCGCAATCACGTCCCCGATCCTGGACCGCACCAAGAAATTCATCCCCGCCATCAAGGTAGCCGTCCCCGTCATCGGACTGTGCTACCTAATCTTCATCTGGATGCCCGAGACGCGCAACATCGCCGGTCCCTACGTCGTCCTCGCCGTCCTGGGCGCGGCGTCCTTCTCCTTGGTTCCCGTCGCGCTGGAGCTGCTCATTGAGCTGAGTCACCCGGTGAGCCCAGAGGTCACGAGCACAATCGCCTGGGCGGGAGGACAACTCCTCGGCGCCATCTTTATCATTATTTCCGACGCGCTGCAGGCGGGCGCCGGAGCGAACCCGCCCAAGAATATGAAGAATGCGCTCGTCTTCCAGGCCGTTGTCGCTCTCGCCATTGTGCCGCTGCCGTTGTGTCTGGGCTTGTTTGGGCGGAGCGATAGGGTCAGTCTCCGACGTGTGAGGTCGGATGAGCAGAGCACGCGACAGACGACGAATCCGTAGATGAACTCTGGTCGCGGTGTGGATGCCATACGTAGTGCTAGGGTGACTTGTTGTTGTCGTGTTGGTAATTAGGCATTAGTCTTTTGTGCTATATAGTTAATTTTGGATACCCCCATATATGTTTTTCTCAAAACAAACCGTCTTACGTCTTTCCCATCTCATAACTCGTGTTCTGAGACAGATTTCCAAGTCATCCAGACTTGCCATGGCCGTTGGTGCGACTGTGACCGTTGACGCCCTCCCCGCGAATATCGAGAAACTCCTCCCACTCGCGCCGCAACCTCTCCATCTCGGTCCAGACATCCACCCCCAACGCCTCAAAATCGACAAGCTGCTCCTTGGTCAAGTCCCTCGCGCCCGGATTCCGCCCGACAGCCTTCCGCAGCACGCCCGTCGCGGGATCTCTCGCAAGCGACTCACGGTCCTCGACGGCGCCCTCCCATCCCCACCCCTCCACCTCTGTTTTCTTCACGTCCTGCCGTCCCGAAAACGACGCGGCGGACCCCCACTTGATCTTTTTCGCTTCCAGCTCCTCGAGCGTCTCGTCGTCCTGCAGCGCGATCCAGACGGGCGCCACGGCGCCGTTGTACCCCGTCACGGGGTGCCAGGGCGAGCCCAGCCAGCGGGCGAGGTAGAGCGCAAACTTGTAAGCCCAAAAGAGGATAAAGGGGAAGGGCACGGGGAACAGGTTGGAGGCGACTACGCCCGGGTGCGTGAGATAAAAGGAAGGACGAACTGGTAGGCGCTGTGCGATTTGGGGGTCTTCGGGTGTGAAGTAGGATTTTGCTATGCGCTGCGTGGCGGGTAAGTGGGACGACAGAGAGAGCACGTCCGTCAGGCGCTTGGAGGACTCGTAGGGCCCTTCCGTCTCGACGCCCTGGAAGTCGTCGAGGCGGAGGTGGCGCGCCTGAGGCTCGATGCTGCTCGTCCAGACGACGCGGCCTGGTGTTTCTTCGGGTGTGGCTCTGCTCAAGAGAGGTAGCAGCTCATGGGCAAAGACGTAGTGGCCAAAAACGTTTGCGCAAAAGACTTCACCGAGGACGGGGGAGGAGGGCTTGGTATCGTAAGCGGAGGCTAGGGAGAGGGGGTTATCGGGGGAGTCTGTGGGTACCAGGTCGGAGCGGACGGGTCGCTGGTTCAGGACGGCGCCGGGGCGTGCGAGCTTGAAGGAGGGCCAGGTGAGGACGGCGAGGAGGCCCTTTGTGAAGGTGTCTGTGAAGAGGCCGGCCCAGTCGAGGCCTGTCCAGCCGCCGAAGCCGGCGTTGAAGATGACGGAGTCGAGGCGGGGGATCTTGTAGGCGCGCGGGGGCGATACGGGGTCGGTCGGGTCGGTGAGGGTGCCGGCGACGAGGTTGGCGGCGCAGGCGTAGACGGAGGGGAGGTCGCAGAGGTCGAGCTGGGTGGAGAGCAGGTGGACGCGGGCGAGGGTGTCGTCGGGGTCGTAGTAGGAGGAGCCGGCGCGGGAGCGGAGGGCCGGGGAGGTGGTTGCCGTGCGGCGGAGGTGCTGGCGGAGGGACTCGACGGATTCGCGGGACTTGCGGACGGAGCGGGTGGTCGGGATGAGGATCAGGTGGGAGGTTAGGGGCCGGGTCGCGAGGAAGTCGTCGATGAGGCGTTCGCAGATGCCGAGGCCGACCCCGCTGGTTTGACGATGCCTGTCAGCTTACTGTATGTCTAAGGAGAGTCGAAGTAGATATCAAAAAGGAAAGGTAGAGGCTGGAGGGGCGGGCTGTGGTGATTCACCTGTTTGCGCCGGTGACCAGCACGAAGAGCTGTTCGCGGGGAGGGACCTTATCCCAGGGCGCTGCGATCATGTTGTTTGCTGTAGAGGTAGCTTGCTCAATTGATTACAAAATACGAGTAGATGGAGGAAATATAGGAGATCCCCGTGTTCGACGGCTGCGCACGGGGTAAGCGAATGACGAGGAAGAGAGAGAGGGAGAAGAAGCGAGCGTTGAGGGGGGAATTGGTGGTGGTGGTGGGATGTTTGGCGGTGAGTCTCGACTTGTACAAATTTCAGACGGAAAGTCAAAGGTCAAAGGTCAAAGGGGGGTGGGCGCGGCGCCGGCGGGACGGGAAGCTTAGTTAGGTACCTTAGAGAGGTCACTGCCTATTTGGGAAATTTGTGGTGTGTGCCACAGGGCAACGGCCGCCCGCCGTCTCAGCGGGTCCCCGGGAGCGTCTGGTCCTCCGGGGGCCCGGTCTCTCGTCTCAATTATTTACCGTAAATTGTTCACCATGAACGTCCGAGAAATGAGGCGCAGCTCATATTGAATACGTCAACGACACCTACAAACCCCAGTGAACATGCGCCGGGACAACGACTTCCTGATGGTGCCACCCTGATTAGCGCACCCCAAGAACTGAGAGATCTGGACTATCAGCGAATGACGAGCCCCGTCAGATCCCGGTATGCAGGTCCCAAAGGGCCAATCCCGCGGTCGGGTTCTCATTGGTTTGTGGTGTTTGCCGCGTCGAAAATGAGCCGAGCAAGCCGAATGATGGGTGAGGAAACCGAATACGGATGCGAAGGGATTGTCCAGATTCCGGTCGGGATTTCGTGATAATACAGAAATTGGAGGCGACAGCTAGTTTGCTTGTTACGTGAGTGAGCATTATCTTTGGCTATTTGGAAGAGCCGATATTGCTCTCTTTCGCCTTGAATGCCTCGTAATCCAGAGAAAACTTCCTCAAAAGGCCAAGAGACGAGATCCGTCATGGGTCGAGCACGTTATAAAAGCGAGCACAGCGGGCACCGGAAGTGGCCTTTCCACAAGCTGCCTCGGCGTGCTAAGTGCACGCGCGAGGGACGTTGAACTAACGGGTGTCACCAGTGACAGTGATATCGATGGATTGTTGAAGGTGTTCGCAATACATGTTAGGAATGTCGGGCATCTTGAAGTCGTCCTTCAATACCTCCTGGTCGGCGGTCGTGTCTCGGGCCTAGGAAGTATTCATGAGTAACACTCGCAAAACGGCAGGTAGAGCCTGAAAAGGACAGACGTGTGATGAAGACCAGGCACTAAGGGGTTTTGCTACCTAGTTAGTTGCTTGCAGCGACCTTTTGACTTTGCCTCGTCTTAGAGACCAAGATGGAATCCATTGCAATGGGAAAACAGGATAGATTGCAACTCAAAACCTTGCTCTATTCAAGGACTTACGATTTCGGTTACCTTACATACGGTGCTTATCTAGAGGGTATGACACATGAGCTTTCTTACCGCCTTGCCATTCCCACTATACCTTAAATAAGGTCCATCAACTCAATCAACTCAATCAACTGAATGCTCCCTCAGATAGGTGTCATAAGGGAGATATTGCTGATCAAACGACGTGAGGAGCTAGAGAAGATATGATTGGTTTGATTGCTTTGCAAAACGTATTGCTCAATCCGTCATGCTTCTCACGTCTGATTGGTCGACGATTAGCTTGAGAATGATCAACATGGTTGAAACGTCTCACTTCACTACAACTCACTCACTTCACATCCATCTCACTTCATCAATAAGAAAGCCATTCCAGGAACTCCATTTTTGAGGCACTAAACGAATTCATATTGATATTAAAGTTACGAAAACGCGATAATTCAAGAAAAGTAAATGTGTGTGCCTCCTTTTCTTCTACTCATCATCTTCATCCTTTATTTGCTCACAACTCACGCAGCCTTGCAGAGGCGGCCGTCGCCCTGCACCTCCCAATCATCGCTGCCGACACCCGTCAGAGCGTAAAACGTGCTGCAAGGGTCGTAGAGCTTCTTGATTGCCTTGAGCTTGGCGTAGTTTGCGCTGCCGTAGAACGTGGACTGGAAGTCGACCTCGTTGCGGTCCGCCTCGTTGAGGTACGCGCCGCCGCCGGGCGTCAGCGCCTTGAGGGCAGGGATGAGCGTGTCCGTGACCGTGGTCTGGCCCGAGACGAGGGTCGAGAAGTCGGTGCGGCTGTAGGCACTTTATCATGAAATGTGTTAATACTACGCTGTTCACAAGTGTGAGAGAGCAGAGGGAGACAAGACTCACGTTCCGACGACGGCGGAGAAGAGGGCGGTGCGCCAGGCCGGGTTGACAGAGTTGGCGACGGCGTTGGCGGCGCGGGCGACGTTGATGGTGAGACCCGAGATGATGCCGCCGTTGTCCAGGATGCTTCTGAGCGCGGTCATGAGGCTGGCCGCGGAGGCGTCGTCGGCGACTAGGGTGCGGGGCATGAGACGGCCGCCGATGTTGAACTCGGTCACAGCGGGCTCCGGGTTCATGTCGTTGTAGCTGTCGAGGAAGTTGGTGTACTGGCCAATGTTGAAGTCTGCGGCATGTGTTATTATCTTTCTGTCTTCCTCCCAAATTCTGACCCTGGACTCTAACTTACCATAGGTGATACCGGCAGTATCGAGAGCGTCGAGAGTAGGCTGCAGCAGAACCTGGAGCTCCTCCTTAGTCTTGTTGGGCAGAGTCGTAGGCTGCATCTGGAATACACCCGATGCGAGGAGCCAGATGCTGACAGCACCGGCGTCGACAATGTCAGGGAGGGTCTTGAGGTAGGTCGTCACCGCGCCGTAAAACACATCGTCCGTGACGCCAGAGTTGGTGAAAGTCAGGTTGGCCGACGAGACAATGGTGTCGGCGTAGGCCTTGACGGTCATGGACAAGACGGCAGCGTAGACGCCGCCACCGCCACCGGAAAGCGCCCAGTAAAGGTCCGAGTTGGAGGTCGGAGTCGCGATGAGTGTCTTGCCGCCGGAGGTGACGACCTCCCACTCAAGCACCTGGTCGGCCGCGAGTCCGTACTTTGAGACGAGGGGCCCGTGGCCGCCGCCCTGCGTGTAGCCTCCCGCGATGCCGACGGTAGGGCTGTTACCGCCCACGACGACGAGTCCCTGGGCGTGCGCAGCGGACTGGGCCTCGCCGGCCTGGACGCCGGCGCCGAGCTTGAGCGCCTTGCCCGTGTACGCCGTGGACTTGTAGTCGAGCACGCTAATGTCCTTGAGGTGGTGCGTCCAGAGCGCGAGGGCGCCGGCACCGGTGGACTTGCCGAGGTAGTCGTGGCCCGTGTTGCGGATGACGAGGCGGATGTTGTAGTCCTGCGCGAAGCGGATCGTCTTTGCGTAGTCGTCGGCGCTGGCGGCCTTGACGGCGTACTGGACGTAGGTGCCGATGACGCAGCGGTCCGTCTTGGCGAGGAACGGGTCGCAGCTCTGATTGGCAAAGAAGGCGGCCATGACGGACGACGAGGTCTGGATGTGCGTCTCGGAGGCGGACCAGCTGTTCTGCAGGGCTGTGCACTTGGCCTCGTCGTAGGCGCCAAAGGTGCTGTCGTGGCAGACGGCGCCGATGGGGATCGTGGCGATGAGGCGGCCGCCGACTGTAGTGTTGAAGGCCGACCACTCGGCCGCCGTCGGCCAGCATTCTTCGCCGGGGAAGCAGCGGCAGTCCGTGGCTCTCTGTGCGATGTCGTGGCCGCCGAAGAACGGGCCTCCCGGTCGGATGCCGGTGCCCGGTCCTGCCCGGCCGATGGAGAAGGCCGAGACCGCCGCGGGCGCGAGGGTGAGCAAGCTGAGGAGAGACACCATTTTGGAAAAGAGTGAGGGTGTCACAATCACTTGCTGTCACACAAAGTGGGAGGAGAGGGAGGTAGGGAGGGAGGGTGAGAAAGAACGACTGGAGGTTGGAGGTGAGGAGAGAAAGAGACCTCTCTCACGATGCAACACCAGCGCTTCGATGCTACATATTTATCAGGCAGGTCACGAACGACGGAACCAAGAGGCATCAACAACACGAAATGAGACTACCGGTTACAGCCAGGAAGCTGACGATAGTTTGATTACCACCCATGCCAATATTGACTACGATGGCCCACGAATACTAGCCGCCCACGCGAGCAGTTGTGGGAAGGAAACTTTTAAGCTATTGAGAAGATAGGGCCCCCGAACGGTGAACCAAGCATGTGCCTGACTCTTCACCCTGCGAGACCTTGAGAAGGGCCGGGAGGGCTATGAGAATCGGTGGAAAGGTTGGACAGAATGGGACAAGATGGGGACGGGTTGCCGCGTGTCCCTCCTTCGAAGCCTCAAGGGGCCAGCCGGGGCCAAGAGGTCGCGAGTTCGATTCGATGGATGGCTCCGAGAGATGAGGGGGAATAGGAATATACCTCAATGTCAACCTTCCGGAAAGGCCAGCGCCTACAGGTAAACTCCATTCGCCGTCTCGAGTTGCGGGGACTAATCACGCGTTTGTTGGAACTTGGCGAGACGGTTTCGACGATTGCAAGCACAACTCATGTAAAGCTAATATAGGCAGGTAGTATCGCCGGTATTCTCATCTAGGGGTTGTCCCTGACACGAACGGTTGCTGGCAAGCAAGGATGAGCCGTCGTCATCCATGGCCCGTCTGAGGTTTGGCAGCAAGAAGTTGAGAAAGCCGCACTAAACTGACTAACAGCCGTGCATATCTGGGGGACTCTGCAGGGGAGATTTCCCGTGGAAACGAACGACGTTCTGTCCGTTCCTGCACAGCAAACTACATTCAGCAGACTGCAGACTGAAGAGGTCGGCCGCCGGCAACCATGAGGGCGGTACTGGGACTAATGCCTGTCAAGTGTCAACCGTTCATCCTACGTGTGCGGTTACAACTTACAAGGACCTGTAAAGGTGGGCACTGCGCAGCAATGGGACCGTGGAGGCACCGTGGAGGGTGTACCCCGGGTGCTCCGGGTCGACGGACGCCACCCGAGCCCGGACGGAAACCAATGGTCCGGCCGAAGACAACCTCGTGCAACAACACCCTTCTTGAGTACCTTGTTACCTGGCAAGTTGATGAGGTCGAACCCAACTACTCCGTAATCACTTGAGTCAAAAGACAACTCTCCACGATCATCGACTAGTTGCTCACGACACTAGGAACGAAGGAGGGGAAGGGAGGCAGCCAAGTGATCCTCCCGCTGCGCTGTTTCCCTAGTCGCTTTGGAGTTTCGACGAGTCAATTTCCCACTCTACACGGCGTCTTTAACCACCGTTTGCTATGTACGGATACGTCTAGAGCTACGACGGTTCATCTAACCGTACTAGCCTACTTACAAAACACACGCAAAAGTCAAGTAACGCCCCTGGCGCCGCGCTTGCAATCCTGGCCCCCCGCGGCCCGCTCCCTGCCAGCGCTTGACTCGTGACCCTTGCCCAACTTCAAAAAGAATCACGCACATCAAGGGTTCAAGGATACTAGATAGCAGCATCTCTTTCCAAGTCCATCTGCCGACTCTTAGCCGAAGCGGTGCTCTATGAAGACCCCGTACGGTTGTCACTTATCTTCCGAATGACTCGTACAGCCTCCAAGGATTCTCAAGTTCCAACAACCAACTCCTTCAAACGGAAACTCTGCATACACAATAATGACAATTTGCTCTGTGTTACTCCGTACCTGAATCCGCACTCCGTAAACTGCAGGTAATGTCTCTCTTCATCCACGCCCCCCTTCATTCCACGTGCTGCAACGCCAACGACACGAAACCGTCACCGACGAGGGGCAGGGAATACAGACAGACCGTCCACAGGCACCACAGCTTCCACGCTCTGGCGTCCGTTTCCGGGGTCCGCGTCCGCAGAACCGCCGCGACGACCATGGCTCCCGACAACGTGGGCAGCAGCACCGCCCACGACGACCGGATGTGCCAGACGTAGACGCACACGCACGACCAGAAGGGGACCAGCACCGCGAGCGACGTCCTCGAGACCCTGTCGCCAAAGAATAGGGGCACCGTCGCGCGGCCCCGTCCGCGGTCGCCCGCCTGGTCTTTGAGGTCCTGCACCTGCATCGTCGTCAGGATGGCCGCGCTGATGATGCCCGCCCACACGTACCCGGCGTGGGTGATGGTGATGGGTACGCGTACGTCGTCTGCTGCCCCTGCTGCTGCTTCTGCTGCTGCCCCGCCGCTGATGGCAATCTTGAGGGAGGCCGTGTTGAAGAGGAAGTAGGCGACGGCGATGATGGCGTCCCGGACGAGCTCGTCGCCCCCGCGGAGGTCATTGTACAGCCACGTTAGGATCAGGATGAAGACGCCCTCCTTCCAGACGTCCAGCACGTAGTTCAGGGCTAGCACGGCGGGTATGGCCACGAGCATGGCCTTTCGAGTCTGCTCAGGCGTCACCTTGCCCGCCGGTATGGGACGCCAAGGCTTGTTCGCGAGGTCCTCGGCCACGGATTCGGGCCCCCTCTGGTTGGCCAGGTCGAAGATGAGCACGCTGTACCAGTTGAAGGCCACCACCAGAGGGAAGTGCTGGACGACGGAGAGCGTGGCTGCGTGGCCCGAGGTCAGGGGCGCGCCGGTGAGCCCGCCCAGGAGACCAAAGGCCGTGTTGGGTACGACGAATGTGGCAAAGTTGCTCTCGGTAAAGTCCCAGATCAGACGAGGTATGCGAAGGACCTCGGTGAAAGTGGAGGAGGAGCAGGAGGAAGAGGGTTTTGTGCTGCTCGACGCGATCTCGTCTTCAAACGAGGCGTGTTTGAGGGTGAGGGGACAATTTTCCCCGAGGCTGCCTGAACGCTGCATGATGATATGATGGGCCCCGTCCTACGGTCTGCTAACGAACTTGGCTTCTAGCAAGAAAGGAGATGAAGAATATGCTGTAAAGTTAAGATCCGACAGTTTGGTTTGACACCTGCGGTTTGAAGCACGAGAGACATAGAGAGACCCTCTTTGGCATCTCCTGATATCAAAAAAGGGGGCGATCACGGCCCATTGATAAAGGCCCGCCGAGCGTCGACATGATCAACAACATCGTCGGCCTCGGGATAGAGAGGCCTCGTGGCGAAACCCATTCACCGCTCTCATGATTCAGATTCATCCACCTTTGGCAACACATGCCGGATGCCCCCAACTTCCAGTCTGGATATTTGCCTCTATCGACGAATGTCAAAATTGTTAGTCGGTACTTGGAAGCTGGCCCCGGTCATGTCAAGGACGCATGTTCAAGACCCCATAGTCTCGGAAGCCTTGAAGATGGGACTTTGGAGGGATCTTGCGGAGAGACGATACACTACATGGCTGTGACTTGAACGGCAGGCAATACATATGCAATATGTAGTGACCCCTGAACGATCATACCCGGCTCCGGCTAAGCGATATACCTCGCGCGATATTGAATCACACAGTCACTCGCGGATCGCAGACGAAGTCGCGGAAGAGGTCGCGAAACCAACCAGAGGCCAGAGTTTGAACCAGAAGTCGTGGTGAAAAGCAAGGGATCCCTCAAGGAAACGTTCCCTGAAGCGGTTTCCGTTTAAGAGTCGTAGCATTCCCGCTGGACTGGGGATCAAGAAAACTGGTAACCGGAAGAAGACGAAGCTGCATCGTGAAAGTCTAACAGATGCCAATTCCTGGTTATGCCCTTGAGTTCCACTCTCCACCGGTACGCGAACTCTGGATATTGAGCTATGGATACATTTAGTGACACACGAGTTTCGATCCAGACTCTTGTGATCCATAAGAGATCGGGAAGCGGTGGTGCTACGTTGATGTCGTAGTGAAAACAGTGAAAAGAGTGCAAATTGATTGCATCTCGACCCATATTCCAGGTCTCACGAAACCTCACGTGTGTACGGTGTGTTGACCACGCAGCGAATGAGAGTTAAACGTTATATTAAAGAGGCAGGTACACTTTTATGTGGATACGTTCTGGCCTTACTTGGGTCCAGTCGTTCTCGCAAGGTGCTCGGATGTAAACTCTGAAGAAAAAAGGCTCGCGAACCTCGTCTGTGAGTTCCCGTTACCTTATCCGACCTGACTCCAGTTTGTCCCCACGCGTGTAACTCTAAAAGGCGTGAGAACCAAAAGCTTCTTCCTTGCTGGAACCAGTAACCAGTCACTGAACACGAAGAGGGTCTTGGTCTTGGTCTTGGTCTTGTCCTTCGTCCTTTGATGAACTTGGCTGCCCACTACCGGCGGGCTGGGGCTCGGCGTATGGCAGATAGTCTGATACAGGCTGTCCCCTCCCCTCGCCGTGGAGCTGGGTCGATGTTGTTGTCGTCCCAACTCCCAACTCTACCCTTCTCGTGGGTTCCTGGGATTCCCATGTCTCTGGTCAGGAACGCTGTCTGGGCGTTGCTGGGCGAGTAAGAGTCAGGCGTGCCGCTTTCCGAGAAGGAGTGATCGACACGGACACCCAGGGAGGTCTGGCTGCAAGTAATTGTAAAGCCCTGATTTATTGGAAAATCTCCCGGAAGTCTCTCCAGAGTGTGTACGATGTCTGCAGGTGCAAACACTATGTATGAGACACTGTTGAAGCTGCTTGACTTCAAGATGTAATGCGAATGTTCGAATGTTTCGCTTGGTGATTAATGAGAAAATAATTTGATAAGTGAAGACACAAAGAAACAATATATAGTTACAAAGTAGAATGGTACGTCAAGAAGTGTACATATCTCATATCTCGAATAAATTTCATCCATCGGCCGTAACTCCCCGTTTCCTTCCCTAACCCCCGATCCTAGTCTACGAACTCAAGCCTGCGCCCCTCGCTTCCAAGTCTCCTGCGACGCAATGTCCTGATGAACATAGATGACGGGCCTGCTACCTCTGGGGGCCTCGGCTCCTGGCGAGAACTGACACTTTGTCGTCAGCTCGGCGCGCTCGAGGTCCACAACGGAGGTATTGTCGCCAAGCTTGTCATACGTTCGACGGGGGTGGCGGATGCTGTGGCCGCCGCTGCTGCTCGTCAAGTCCTTGAGGTTGATCTGGCCGCCCTTGTCCGTTGACGGGTTCGTCAGCTTGGAGCCGAATTTGGAGACGGCCGGCTTGACATAGGTCTTGAAGAGAGGACCCAGGGTCGGCAGACATGCGATGATGATCCCGATCCAGAGCTCGAGGAGACTGACGAGGCCAATGTCGTGCAGGTTGTAGACAAAGTCGAGGTCACCGATGGTGGTGACCGTGTTGACTAGACGCCAAATCATGATTGCGATAGTTCTGGCATATAAAACTTAGCTACTGCCTAGGGCTATGTAGAGAGAAGAGAAGGAGACAACTTACGCAAAACCCATGCCAAACATGGCGCTGACGGCGATCTTGTTCCTAAGGGGCATCTGAAGACCCCAGAGCGCCGGCATCGGCAGTGCGGTCATGGCGATGTCGACGACGATGTTGATGGTCACTGAGACGAGCTGGTCGACAGTGATATCGCGGCAGTGACCACCTTCGACCGGCGCCCACTGCTGAGACATGGGCGAGCATCTACTCATAAAGAGGATAAGGAACGCGACACCGTAGGCTCCCGTCACGCCCATGAGAATATGCGACCAGCGCTTGAACTTTGCCGTGGAAAAGATTCTAGTGTACAGCCACAAGATGGCCATCTTGATGAAGACGGTTCCCAGAAGCCATGTAACACCACTGGCGAGGATGAGCTGTAAGAGAGCAAGTGTTAGAGATGGTTCAAGTAGATGGAATGAGATGTCTAACTTGCCTTGAACTGAACAGCATACTCATCTAGAGTCAACTCATTGGTGTGTTTGCCCAAGCCATTGTAAATGGCCCAAATGACAACACCCTCTAGCGCAACAATGTTGGCCTGCCATGGTCAGTCCTGTAGCAAAGAAGGTAGGAGTGATGGACTTACAAAGGCGAAGATGATCATCCCGTCATCCCAATAGAATGATCTCCTCATCACCCTCGCTGACCAAGCTCGCAGACATAAAAACGAAGCATCGACAACGGTGAAGACAACAATCCAAACTAAGAGGCTAATGCCTCTGGAGCCGGCACCAGGCATAATGGGCGAAATGTGTTTCTTCTCTTCAAAGTGTGTAATGCGCTTGGGCCCAGTCAGTTTGGTTTACTGCCTTAGCTTCAAATGCCAACAAGCAATGAGAGAGAGTTTCCGGATACCAGCCCGATAGACATCCGCCCTCGCGGCACAGCACGCGCGGGGGATGCCTTCATCTCTTATGGGGGGTGCGGGAACGACGCTCATCGCATCGAGAAGCCGCCGGCTGCCATGTCGCCACCCTGCTTTGCCTCTCCTTCCTCTCACACACACTCTCTTTTACTCTCATCCCACAAAGACGAAACGTGGTTCCCGCGTCTATCAATCACGGCCAGGAATCCCCAAAAAAGAAGTGGACGAAAGGGTGAGCTAGACGATGAGACACAAGTCGATGTCACCCTACTTTGCGGTAGTTCCCAGCTTATTGGTGTGTCTGCCGGCCACTTTGATACTAGTTTGAGAATGAGAGTGAGAGATGGCCATGCAAGTATGACAGAATGTACTTTGCACTACTTTGCCGAACCATGTTTTCCTTCCTCTTCGTCTCCTCCTCCTGCACGTAACCCAGTAGGTAAGCCTGCCTGGCGAGGCTTCTGCTCATCTGATCGAAGGGAGACAAGATGGGATGACATGATTCAGTAGGAGTGTTCTGAACTTCCGCGCTTGCATGACACTGCATTCTTTCATCCCGTTCCTCCCCACTCACACTCTAACACTTACCACTTTCTGGTCACTGTGCAGGCTTGCAAGCAGCGATAGTTGAATAGTAATAGACAATGGTTCGTGGCAGTCGTCGTCTTTTAGGACCAACCACCCGCCTGGTGTTGCTGCACGTGTGGGTAATATCGATAGGGAACCATGCTCTTCCCACATGACTGTCCTCTTCTCAGATGTGATCGGGAACTCGTCATGTACGTGATAGAGAAACTCCACAGCCTCATTAACCCTCAAGGGTTTGCCAAGTTACAACTTACCAGTCCCAAAGTCTTGTCCGGTCTAACGAGGGTCCCCCCTCCCCATGGTATGATGGGACTCTGAGAAGACTTGGCCTCCCCGCTCTACCATTTTCATTGCAGGGGTTCAATCGTTCCCCAGTCTATTCAAGAGTCTCGAGGTGTGGGGGGAGTTTCAAAGTGGAGTTTCTGCAAGTTGATATATCAAACTTTCAGAGACCCTTGTCAACGGGCCATACATAGCAGACCGAGTCCCACAGAAACCATAAAAGCAACCATGTGAAAGACAAAGACTGTCTTCAGCAAAGCAGCACCTGCCACCCACCGCTGCGCCGCGCATTTGTTAACCCGTTTGGATGCAATGCTTCCCACCACGGGGGTTGTCTGGCAGTCTGCACCTTCTACTAGGGGGGAGAGAGTGCATACGTTGCCTTACCTTGACGGCCATGGTGATGTTGCAACGAGGCTTACGTTTATCCCGCTTCCGGTAATTATGCAAGGCACAGGTGTCAGTTTGTTGCTCAATCTCAGGTTTCACCAAAGTCCCCGAGTTGCCGGTGGGGAATGCTCGTTCTTACTGAGTGGCTTGTCTACCGGTCAGCTATCTGCATCCTTCATGAGAAGATGAGCAGGCAACATCGCCGTCCAACCAACCAACCGGTTAGTCAGAGCCATGGCGTCTTCAACGGTGCGAGCTGCGCCGCAACGCTGCATATCACGGAGTTTGTAAACAAAATCCCGAACTTTTGAGTCTTAGCTCAGCTCAACGAGGGAGAGAGGGGGGAATAAAAAGACAGGGCCTAGCTCGCGATAGCTCGAGACTGTTTCTGGCATTCCCGTTACCTACCCCACGCTTCATTCAATCTATCCATACATCCAGCATCGCTCTCTGGCTTCGCTGAAATCTTGTATCTCGCCACTTCCAAGGCTGACGCTACATACTCCCGTTCTCGGCTCGACCGTTTCTCCTTCTTCTCGGTATCCTAATCCAACATCGTTCAAAGGAGTCAAGATGCAACCCCCTCTGCCCTCCGTCACGCCGACATGGCGCAACGACACCTATGAGGCTATCTCGCCCTCCCGCCCGGAGCTCAGCGCGGCGGGGAAGACGATCATCGTGGCAGGCGCGGTAAGTTCTACGATATCCAATTTTCTCTCCCTTTCCCCTGGTTGTGAATATCGACCCTCGCCCAGCCCCCCGTCCACGGCCCCTCTGTGATGACCTCTCGCCTCCGAATATGCCTGGCCATGATCCAAAAAGATCGGAGCTTTTGGCCCTCCCCGGTCACAACTCTATATCGCGCCAGCTCTGTGTCCGCAATATATCCGTACGGGTACCTTACTTACCTAGGAACCTCTCTGTTGACGCTGTGTCCTTCTCTTGATAGGGTAGTGGAATCGGCCGAGAGACCGCCCTGGCCTTTGCTGCTGCCGGGGCCGCTCGAGTCAGTCTCCTGGGCCGCACAGAGGCCGCCATAGCCGAGACGGCCGCCTCCTTGCCGTCGTCTGTGCAGAGTGATGTTCACGCCGTGGACATTACTGACGAACAGACGTTGATCAAGGTGGCAGCCGCGATCGGCAAGTGGGATATTCTTGTTTTGGCCTCTGGTTTTGTGTCCAGCCCGTCGCCCGTCGCAGGGTCGGCTACCGATGACTGGTGGCAGAGTTTTGAGGTAAATCAGACTACCCTTAACGACGATAATTTTCTGTCTCTCTCTCTCCACACAAGTCGGTAGCGAGAAAGAGATAGAGAGACAGGGAGTGAAAGTGAATGAGAGGGCCCGAGCACTTACACCGACCTGACAGACAAACACCAAAGGAACATACCTCGTCAGCAAGGTGTTCCTCCCCACGGCGAACCCTTCGCATGCGTCCATCGTCGCACTTACTACCGGCACAACGGCGTTGCCGGCAGTCGCCTTGCCTGGTCTGTCCGCCTACATGGCGTCCAAGCTAGCTCAAACGAAAATCATCGAGTTCCTAGCGGCGGAAAACCCGAACATCTTCGCGGTAACCCTTCACCCGGGCATGGTCGAGACCGACATCTTCACCAAGAGTGGCGCCAAGGCCGAAGCTCTCCCCATGGATAAAGGTGCAGTTCCATTGTCTTTTTCATACTAGGCTACGACCCTTCCCTCCCCTGTCCACCCATCTGCCCAGATTTCCCTCTCCGTCCCGACACTCCCCTCCACTCGCTTCCTCTCCATCCCCCTTCATAACAACCCTGCTTCTCCTTCCCGTTGCAGCTCTAGCGGGCCGAACAAGGTGCTGACATCCCGCGCGCTGGCTTGCAGTCCAACTCCCTGCCCACTTCACGGTGTGGCTAGCAAGTCCCGAGGCGGCGTTCCTCAATGGTCGTACTGTTTGGGCCAACTGGGACGTCGAAGAGCTCAAAAAGGGTACCGGCGCGATCCAATCTGGTCAGCTGCTGACCAGCGGTATCAATGGATGGCCATACACTAGCCTTGCTTGAGATAGCTCCGGAATAGACGATAGCAACCTCATGGGTAGCTCACCATGTTCGCCCAGAGATAGTCCAATATATCAATGTTCTTACGTATGAATAATAGGGCCTCGGCATTGGAGATACATTTGTTGAACACTGGGTAGAAATAGATGAAAAATGATACGATTTGCTTCTTGGTTACCTTGGCTAAACTCTAAGTGACTACATACTTAATTTGTCTAAACATAGTATAATCACCTCAACTCGAAACACAGCGACAGGGGACCCGGATTAGAGGTGAACTGATCCCTCACGTCGTCAAAGACGCGGTTGCCCGTCTCTCCCGGTGCGAGGCGGAAACGGTACTTCTTCACAAGTCTGGCAACTACAAATCTCATAGTGTCGGTGGCCAGGAAACGGCCAAGACAGCTGTGGTGACCTGCAGGAGACGGATTAGTCGACCAAAAGCTATCAGATAGCAGACAAAAGACAAAGATCGCCATACCTGTTCCAAATGGCGCAAAAGCTGCAACATTGCGGATCATCTCTGGCCGCGTACTCCATCGCTCAGGGATGAACTCGTTGGCGCGCTCGAAGCAGTCCTCCCCTGTAGATAATGGGTGAGCTGAGAACTGACGAAAGCAACCCTCTATGGATTTACTTACTTCGGGATATAACGTGACGCGGGGCAATGATTGTCGTGTCGGGCGGGATGAAAGTCCCACCGATCGTGGCCCCGTTCTCCGTCGTCTTCCTGGCCCCGCCGGTGAGAAGGGCTGGGTACAAGCGGAGGCCTTCGTTGATGACAGCATTGAGGTGCGGGAGGCTCGTGAGAGTCTTGAGGTTGGTAGCATCGACGTCTCTCAATTCTTCATAGACCTTCTCGGCGTGCTCAGGGTGCTTAGCCAACTCGCAGAAGATACCAATCAAGGCAGCAGCCGTCGGCTCGCTGTATGTTTGTCAATAAATGAGCGCCCACGAGATTGGAGAAATCGACTTGCCTTCCAGCAACAATTGCGAGCAAGCTGTCGCCATAAAGCCATGGCAAACGATCCTTGAGCTCAGTCTGGCCGTCGTTCAGCTCCATCAAGTAGTAGGCGAGATCAGGAATGGCTGGCTTAGGAGTTCCTTCATCAAGTCTAACACGCATCTGTTGCTCACACCAGGCGACCATGTCGAACCAGTCCTTGAGAACGCTGATTCGCGGTCCCAGCTTGAAGCCGACCTGGATGAGCCATGGAGCAGGGCTGAACGGTCCGAGCAGCGAGAGAGCACGCTGCAGCCGCACGATAATGTGGTGCCACTGCTGCTGGTGCAGCATATCAAACGACTTGCTAAAGACAAAGTCTCCCATGACATCAAACCCGAACCAAAAGAACAGGTTCCGCACTTCCGAAGCAACGTGCGCTTTGGCATCCGCCTCGATGCAGACGTCCAGCTGCTCAATATACTTGAGAATCTTTGACTCGTGTTGAACAAGGGCTGTTGCGCGGTACGGCTCGTTAGAGATAGGCTCATGATTCCGAAGATCTATGGGGTAAATACCTTGTGCCGAGAATCCACGGTTCCATTCACGCCGTCTGGCAGCATGAATGGGCTTGATGCGTGTTGTCACAAGCGCACGATCGGGGTGCAGAATGTCGTACCACTCAGACTTGATGCATTCAGACCGGGGACCATCTACAGCCATGAAGACTCCTGGGTGGAAAACAGTGATTTCACTGGGCCCTGGCTAACTTATCAATAGAGAGTTCAGACAAGTTTGTTTCGGATGGCTACTTACCTGTCCTCACGAAGTCTCCATACTGCTCATGTAAATCCTCCAAGAGCAGATGATTTTTGCAGCCTCTGCAGGCCCAGACGTGCCACAGCTTGGTGACTCGGGCATACCATGGGCCTTTGAAGCCAGCAGTTGACAAACGATGGAAGTAGGATCTGTAGAGGATGATGCTGGTAAAAAGCCCAGGCAGGTAACCAGCGGATAGTATCAAGAGAGAGTGACATAGATCGCCAACAACTGAGCCCTTGTAGTAACGGCTGAGAGCCGCGAAACAAGAGAACAGCCAGAAGTGACCCAGAGCAATCTGAGGAGCCTGTACATGCCATTCTCCGTGAATAAAAATGCCGAAGTGAACGGCGACGCCACAAAAGAGTCCGAGGACATAGACCAGGACGGCCTGGTAACTTGAATCGAGAAGAACACTCATGATGAAGTTTGTGTGTTGCACTTGGTTACTTCCATCAAGCTCGAGGCGCTCTTCTCTTGAAGTCTACTGCCGATAACTCGTCCTGAGCCCGGAATCGATAAACATCCGCCAGTTGAGCAGTCATCGAAACCTGACATGATGTCTAGTGCCATCCGCGGCTGGGTCCAGCCCATCCCTCGACAATCTGTCGTGAGTTACCTGAGGGGTAACAGCATGCCACAGGAACTGACTAGTGTCCAATAACGGGGATGTAATCCAGCACGCATCGTAACGTCTTCCATTCTATCCTAGAGGCCGTACTCGTTGATCAAAGGTACATAGATGGATATCGCGCCGCGGTGATCATGGGTCATCCCGATAACCTTGATATCCGGATAGCGACTGGGTTGTCCCTTGACGGTCGTTGACCGGGGGTCCAGGGAAGTGAGAGGGTCTGCGTCCCAAACTGTCATACCCCTGATGCAGAAACAAAGTCGTAAGGATGCAACCCTGCAGTGGAACCTGCTTGAACGGTACCGGAAACGGTTGGCCGGCTCAGTGTCGTATGTTGGTGCAATACGGCCGCCCGCGGGGGAGATGCCGGATGAGCGCTCGGCGCTGCGGCGACTAATGCTTTGCCGCAATCCTACACAATCTCAGACGTCTCGGGCTCGGAAACCTGTCATGATTTAACAGTGACCGAAGTTCCAACGAAGTCTTTTGCTTTTGCAGAATCACTCGTATCGCATTACTCATCATACCGTCTCTCAAAATGGCTGTAAAATACGACTTTATCATCGTGGGTGGCGGCGTCGCCGGCTTAGTAGTTGCCACTCGTCTGTCCGAGATTCCAGATGTCCAGGTTCTAGTGCTGGAAGCGGGCGAAGACCAAACGGCAGACCCTCGAGTCAATATTCCCGCACTGGGTCCCAGTCTTGTCAAGACGCCGTCTGACTGGCAGTTCCGAACGGTGCCCCAAGTAAGTGTTTCTCAGACCAGCAGCTGCTTTTTAGGAGTCCGGTTTACTGATAGAGAATCGCTTACAGGATGGCCTAGGTGGTCGTGAGATTGCTGTCCCTCAAGGTCGTCTCCTTGGCGGCTCAGGTGCACTCAATGGCCTCTCCTTTACCATCACCACCCGGTCCAACGTTGAGGCGTGGGCCAGCTTGGGCAACCCCAGCTGGGACTGGCCTACGTTCAACGAAGCCTCCAAGAAGGCCTACTCCATCGCTTCTGGTGAGGGCACAGGGCCACTGAAGTTGTCTCTGCCGGACAACGTCGAGTCTTTCTGGCCCAAAATCTGGCAAGATACGATCCGTAGTCTAGGCTTCCCGGATTCTTGTGACCCCTTAAGTGGGCAGGGAGTCGGCAGCAGTCTCACACCGGACACTATAGACCCGGAGACAAAGCAGAGGAGTTACGCCGGCAGCGCGTATCTACAGTCGGCAAAGTCTAGATCCAACTTGACGGTTGTGACCGGAGCGTTGGTAGAGAAGATTGTCTTCAGATCAGAGGCTGGCGAAATTGTTGCCGATGGCGTTCAATACACCAAGGATGGGGAGACGACAACAGCAACAGCACAGAAGGAGGTCGTGTTAACTGCTGGCACCCTCAACTCGCCACGGATTCTTGAGCTTTCCGGTGTTGGAAATGGGGAGCTTCTTCGTAAACTCGGCATCGAGATCGTTCTCGACAACCCGCACGTCGGCGAAAACCTGCAGAACCACGTCATGGTCGGCGCAAGCTTTGAGGCCCTTCCAGAGCTTGACACCATGGATGGCATTATTCGTCAGGAACCGGCTGCCGTCGGAGCTGCGATGGAGGCATATGGTAAGGGCACTGGACCGTTCTCGAGAAGCGGCACTGTAGCGACTGCACAGCTTCCTCTGCCCGCTGGCAAGGATATCACTCAACTTCTTGACAAGTTGAGCGGCCCCAACACAAGCGCGACGCCAGAGTTCACAAAGGCCCTCGAGGCATACGTGCGATCCGTCCTGACGTCGTCTTCGGAACCGTCGGGCTACTATCTGTCGTTGCCGGGATTCGCATTGTTCAGCGGAGACGGAACTATGGCAGCACCACCGCCTGGCGAGGAAAAGTACTTCACAATAGCGCTGCTCCTCGCTCATCCCCTATCGCGAGGGTCAAGTCATATCACTTCTGCGTCCCTTGAATCGCCAGCGGTCGCCATCGACCCCGCGTACCTATCGCATCCATTCGACGTCGAGGTTCTGGCCAGACATGTCCAGCTCCTGGAGAAGATCGCCGCAAGCGAGCCGCTCCGAAGTCAACTGAAGCCGAGCGGAAAGCGCAACCCTGTCAACGCCTTGACAGACCTCGAGGAAGCCAAAGAGTTTGTGCGTAAGACAGCAGTTGGCGCTCATCACTTCACGGGTACTTGCTCCATGATGCCTAGGGAGCTTGGTGGAGTGGTAGATGAGAAGCTCCGGGTGCATGGAATCCGTGGCTTGCGGGTGGCTGATGCTTCCATTGTGCCCATTACAGTGCGTGCCAACCCTCAGGCAACCGTTTATGGCATCGCCGAGCGGGCTGCCGATTTGATCAAGTCGAGTCTATAGGCGCCATTTGCAATGAAGAGGGTGTAAGGCCTCGAGTTGTACATTCAAGTTGGAAGTATCTATAGCAACGGAGAATTTCGGTGAAATCGGGTTCCATCCCTGAGTGGGATGGAAACAGGGATCATGAGGTGGTGAGCGCAGCAATTGAGTGTTGAACAATTACTTCGAAAGTCCATGATTGGTAAACAGACTTCGCTGCAGAAATATCGTCCATGGCGTCAAATGTCATCGTGGTCGCATTAAGGTTGTAGTTTGTTTTGGGGTAAGAATGTCACCGAAGAATGTCACTACACATTGATGGGCGGCTTGCGGCAAATGGCCAGCTGGTTGGCGGATGCTTCCCTTGAACGCGTTCCTATCGCGCTTTTAATGGATAAAGTACCGGTACTTCCTCAACCCCACCGGGACCACCCAAGCAAATGTACCTTGCCAGGAAGCTACACGTGACGGCGAGCTCACCTCGCGTCGTCCAACCCGGCCGCGTCGCTAACAATTTCGCGTCAAAATCGCCTTCACCTTTCGTAATTGCCTGCAGGCTACACCCACACCGGTCTTTCTGCGCAAACAACACTCCGACAGCAAACCTCAAGATATCGTCCTGCGTATGCCCTGACATCGACTCCGACGCCCACCAGCTCTTTAGCTCTTCTCAATTGCATGCCTCACCCGATTGCCCACCATGGCTGAACAGGCAAAGGGCTTGTTCGCAGAATGTACCTTTGCCTTTGTGCCGAGTGCCCACCTAGCTCCCAAAGAAATCAGCGAGTATGCCGGCATTGTTGAAGGTCGTGGCGGCACGGTCCTCGACCCAAGACGCGATGGCTCCCTCAGACTCGAAGCGGTTTCTCACATCATCTCCAACACCATCGACTTTCCCCAGTTCACCGAGACCCAGGCCTTTATGATCCCAGTCGTCAATACCGACTGGATTAAGGCATCAGTCAAGAAGAACAAGCAGGCACAGGTCCGGCCATACTCTCCCGATCCGCGCATGTTCTTTTCCAAGGTCATCCTCACAACTGCTGGTCTGCCTGAAATCGACAAGGAGACCATCATTGGTGCTACGCTGGCTATGGGCGGCATGGAAGGCGCCGATGTGACACGACAGACCACTCATATCTGCGCTCTGACTACGGAAGATCCTAAATGTGTCATCGCCAATGAGAAGGGTCTCAATTGCAAGATTGTATTGCCCCACTGGTAAGTCTGTAAAGTCCTTATGCTTCGAGCCACCTCTTACACATACACTAGGTTCGAAGATTGCTTCAAGCTTGGCAAACGTATACCCGAAGGCCCCTATCTGCTCCCCAATCCCGAAATTCTTAGCCACGATGAGAACCAAGGCGAAGTGCAAGCTCCCACATACGACCAGCTCAACGGGGCGACCTCGACAAACCCCAACCATCTCAGTGATGGCCCGAGAAAACCAGCCACGATATTTCGGGACAAGGATGTCATGCTTTCATGGGATCTCAGCATTACTCCACGATCACTGGAAGCTGTGAAGCAACTCATCAACAATGGCGGTGGCAAGGTGGTCGACAATGTTGACGATTGCGACTACTTTATTTGCCAGTATCGTGACGGGGAACAGTACATCAAGGCTGCTCAGTCAGGGAAGGACATTGGCAATCTCTCGTGGCTTTATCACCTCATAACGCATAATGAATGGACGTCTCCGCTCCGCCGTCTACTTCACTACCCGGTTCCCAGAAATGGCATCCCCGGATTCGAAGGTCTCAAGATCTGTCTCTCCAACTACGGCGGTGACGCTCGCATATACCTCGAAAATCTGATCAAGGCGACCGGCGCCACATACACCAAGACGATGAAGGCCGAGAATACACACCTCATCACAGCAAGGAGCAGCAGTGAGAAATATGAGGCGGCCAAGGATTGGAACATCGAGACGGTCAACCACCTGTGGATCGAAGAGAGTTACGCCAAGTGTGAGATGCAGAGGGTTACTGTCCCCAAATACTCTCATTTCCCCGTTCGCACGAACTTGGGCGAGGTAATCGGGCAGACCTTCTTTGATGAGTATTGCTTGCGAGAAACGTACTACCCGGGTGGTGGAGAGGGCTTGTCGCCCCAAGCGACACGGAAGCGCAAGATCCTTGAAGCTGCTCAGGAGAACTCGTACTTGCATGGGCCTGCCGAAGGGGTTGTGATTGGCAGACAAGAGGACAAGAGTGAAGAGGCTATCGACGACAGCTTCATGACGCCTATACGCCCTAAGAAAGGCGGCCGCGGAAAGGAGAATGATACCCCCTCGGAAATGTCGACTGGAGGCCGAAGCGCCAAAAGCAAGGCTTTGACCAACCTACAGCGCATCGCCCCCGATATTGCGCTGTACGAGAAGGAGAAGAAGCGCAGCAAGGATAAGCAGGGCCCATGGGGTGGTAAGCGTGCTGCAGACCAAATCGACAGAGAAAGGGGTCGCACATCAAGCCCAGCCCAGGCAATGGAAGTAGATGAGGAGGACGAAGATTCAAGGCCTTCCAAGAAGCGGAAATCATTACGTCCAGATGTGGAGATGAGGATCGTGCTGACGGGCTTCACGAGATGGGTCAATGCCAAGTCCAAGGAGGATACAGAGAGGGTAAGTCTTTTGAATTCCTTTCTTTCTGCCGGGCTAACAGTTCGCAGAGAAAACTCCGCGACATGGGAATCATGATAGTACAAGACGACAAGCCGTGCGACTATCTCGCCGCTCCCCACATGGTACGGACTGTCAAGTTCCTCAAAACCCTGGCCAAAGGGCCTACCGTCCTATCGTCCAACTTCATCGACGAGGCTCTCGAGAGAGGCGAGGTTCCTGACCCCGACGACTTCCTCCTAAAGGACGAGGAAAACGAAGCCAAGTTTGGCGTCAAGCTCGAGACGGCAGTCTCGCGTGCGAGAGCGAATCTCGGGAAGCTGTTGTGGACAGTCCCCGTGTACTGCACTAACAACATCTGCAACGGACCCGAAAGCTACAAAGCTATCGCTGAGGCCAATGGAGCCATGTTCAAGCTGTATCGCGCGCGCAGCGGCACGACCATCAAGCCGACGACGGAAGAGGAGGACGGAGGCGCGCCGCCAGAGCCTGTCTATCTTCTCAGCTCCAATAGTGCCGACGAGCAGTCCCTCTGGCCCAAGTTTGAGGAGATGGCGCGCAAGGGCCATATGGAGCCACGCATCGTCGCAGCGGACTGGCTGTTGGATGTCGCCATGAAGCAGCAAGTCTCCTTTGACGAGAAGTACCTCGCCAAGAACTTTTTCCAAAAGAGCCTGTGATGTTCGTTTCGCTCAGCTTGATGGCTAAAGGTAGTTGGTAACTTTGGATTGTACATGTATACATGGGATGGCATGGAGTTGTGCTGCTTTCGGGGTGAAGACCTTGGGACTTGGTGTTTGTTTACGACCCGGCTCGAGGAATAATGTGTCAACGTGGTATGTCTAGTTGGAGATTCGCAAAAGAATGAGGCCAATGTCTCGTCGTGTTATATCATCATGAAGAGGTAGAAGAGAGAGCGAGATCAAAAGAACTTTACACCCTGCGAGTCCTCTTGTCCAAAGATCTGGGCCTTGCCGCGCTTTACCAGGATTTGTAGCGCTTTGGACAGAAGATCTGGATCGAGGCCGTGGAAGTCTGTACGCACATGGAATCGCTCTTAGCTCACGGGTCCAAACATCACATTGCGAGAGAGAAGAGAAGTTGTTTGTGCCCACCTGTGCCCCTGGTACTCTCGCCCTCTGTAAGCTCATACAGCGTCAGCACGACGCCCTTTTGCGCCGTCTCGTCGATCCACCCCTCGATCGCGGCGGCCCACTCGTCGGGCGTGCGCCAGTAGACCCAAAAGACGTCGGTGCTGGCCGGTAAAGGTTCTGCGCGGCCGTTCTTGCGCATGAACTCGAGGACTTCGCGCGCGTCGGCCAGGCTGAGGCGCTTGTTGAGCGTCTTGTTGTGGAAGAGCTCCTCTGGCGCGCCGGCGGCGGAGGATGTTGCGGTCGCGGGGGAGAAGGTTGTCGGTTCGTTTAGGAGAGACGACTCGTTGTGGTTCGGGAGGGCGTGCGGGAGGGCGGAGGAGGAGGCGGAGGGGATGGCGGCGCCGAGGGAGAGCTTGAAGAGGCGGTGGTGGCGGCAGTAGGAGAGGATTAGGTCGGACCATTTGACGAGTTGGGCGTGGTGGGTTGTTAGGTTTGTTTGGCGGGTGAAGAAGGGGGGGAAGGAGTATTCCCTGGGGAAGGGGAATGGGGAGGCTGTCGTTGCTGCCATTGTGTGGTGGTGGTTTGACTGCGGGTGGTGATGATTGATGTTGGAGCTTTGGAGCTTCTTGTCGCGAAGAAGCGTCCCTTCCAGTGTGACCATCGAGGGGTTTCCCATGGTGGGGTAGGGATTTGCGGGCGGTGGAGTTGCCGGGTGTGGTCAGAGCTCTCCGTTGCGGGGACGGGGCCGTTGGATTAGTGGGGCCTCAGGAAGCCTCCAACTTTTTGGTTTGAATCGGTTGTCCCCCCTCCCATGTAAGAATCTCAAGATATTACATAGTATTGTGTAATATCTCTACATAGTCATTATGTTTCAGTATGGCAATGGAAACCGCAGTACATAATACTTATCTGAGTATGTATAACAAACTAGATCAGAATTTCAGCCATCCAAGGAAGAACCTAATTCCAATCCTACTGTTAGTCGTCACATTATTTCTGGGTCAGAATCTCACGCAATGGAGCTCATCTTTATTTGCGTTGTAGTGAGCTGTAGGCCGCCGTTCAAAATCCATTGGGATCGCCACTGTTCAATGGTTTCACATGTCTATTTACTCGACCTCTGGCCCAATGGTCAAATGAATCGAGCCCCTGGCTCTTGCTACACATACCACAGTCTTCCTTCATCGTGAGAACATAGACTTTGATCTCAATTTACACCTAACAAGATATCAACAAGCCGTTGAGTTTGACCTGCAGAGTCTTGTTGGTGAGGCCCGGATACAGATGGACAGACAAGCCATCGACTCAGCTTTAGTAATTCATCCCGTACATACCGTAGTCCAAAATTCGCTGCTTGAACTATGTAGAAACAGCCTTGACTGACGAAAAAGAGCGGGCAGATTAATCATCCGACTGCAAAGTCTCGAATGCTAGGCGCCATCTTGTACTTGACGATACGAAAGCAAGACGTCATTCCTGGATGCCTGAGAGACGTGCAAGTATGACCTGACATCACAGGCCTGGATCAATGGGAACGAAAGCAACAACACACTCATCGTGAAGAACGGGAAAACAATGTAAAAACTGCCCGCTTTAGTACTAGATAGGTATCACTGTATCCATGCACCGTGAGATGCCAAACCGCCGCCCTCCTGTGAACGCCAAATCCAAGAAACACCATTAAGCAGGCTTTACTTCTTCGCCCTCCGCTTCCCCTTCTTCTCAGGAACGCTGGCGCTCCCTTCCGCGATTTCACCAGCCTCGATCTCGCCCGCCTTCTCCATCTGCTGCAACTTTTCTTGTCCCGATATAAACATGGACAAATCTCTGTTCATCTCCTGCAGCTCCGCCACCTGCTCCTTGTAAGACGCCTTGCTCTTCTTCAGGGCTTCGAGCTCCGCTTTGTTGTGCTCCACGCGCTTCATGAGCCCCTGCGTCACTTGCTTCTCCTCCTGCAGGGCTTTGCCCATGTTGCGGGCGAGTTCCTGGGCCTTGGTGGCCTTTGCTCGGTCGCGCTCTGCGTCCCGCTCGAGTTGTGGAATGACTTGCGTTTGGAGACGTGTCAGCTCCGTCTTGAGGGTGGCATTCTCTTCTAGAGCTGTGGTAGCTTGTGCCGATGCAGACTCGGCTATCGCTGCTGCTTTTGAGGCCTTGTCTGCCACTTTGCTGATCATCTCCTCAAAGTAGACTCGCTGTGACTCGAGCTGACTGGTCAGGAGATGAGTGTATTCCAAGCCAATATTGTCCAGCTTTGCACGGGGAACAGTATCTTCGTAACCGCCTTCCGGCCCGTGGTGATGTCCGTTGCTGCCTGGGAGCTCCACGACCTTACCGTCGCCCTTATCACGGATCAAACGATGTACCCACGTATCCCCAGCGTAATCCCATACATGCTGTGTCTCTAGCTCCAGAGAGAAGCTATGCGCCGTCTCTTTCCAGTGGTCCTTAGCATGGCCGCCCTTATATCGACCACAGCCGACATTTCCGCAGATCAGGCAGATCCATAGATCATCGGTGGAATCGCAAACGCTGCACAGATTCGACACGGAAGAGCCAAATGGTTGTGTATATGGGTTTGATGGATCGTATGTGGTTTCGGGATTCGTGTGTCGGCAGACCGGACATCCTGAGCCTTTCCAATTTTGCAGGCAGGTACAGTGAAAGACGTGCTGGCAAGGAATCGTCATTAGACCTGTCGTATCGTCCATGCGCTCGAGGCACACGGGGCAAGTAGGTAGTTCGATAAGATTCGGGGTCGGCGGAGGGAAAGGCCTGAGACTGCTGGAGGCGACGACGGAAGAAGAGGAAGGCGTGAAGGGGTCGTGATTAAGGTCGGGAAATGTCCTGTTTTCTCGAGTCGGCGTCTCAAAGGTGATGGATTTAACGAAGACAACATGGCAAACTTGCGCCTGCAGAAGAGTCAGTTGCACGGCGGCGTCAGGGCTTGCAGTTGACTACTCACCTCCATACTGTTGAAGACCTTTCCGTCAAACTCCCTCTGCCACGCCCTTGCCTTCTCGCTGTTTCCAAACTTGAGGAGCACTAAATACCGGTTCATCCTAGCAGTCATGACCATTCGCCAGTGACTGATGTCATTCCTCCATTTCTCCCCGACATAGCCGATGAAGTCGCCCGGGCTCAGGTAACTTGGAACTGCAGGTATGCAAAGCGTCGTGCAGTCCTCTGCCTCGACGTCGTCTCCCTCTGAAGACGGCAGTCCCAAGGAAGGTGTTCCCTCCTCGTCGCGGTAAAAATGTACTACTCCCCAGCCTACTTCCGTACTCTTTGTGTCGAGAGGGACATATTTTGCCTTCGTGGAGATTCCAGCGCCACCAAATGTTGGACCAACGCCAAGGTCTGCCCCAGAGCTTGTTGCCTCAGCCGCCATTTGATCTGTATTCTCGTCGCTTTCTGACTCGATGTCGATGCTCTCGATGCTGACTTGACCAAAGCGCCAGTCCTTGACTGCCGTCTCTGGTCGGATCGCTGCCGAAGAAGGCGGGGGAGGGAAGCTCTGCGTACGAGCTCTCCACTGCCTCTCGGTTATCCTCTCGATGTTACTGCCACTATCTTCCTTGGCCGGAGCTCTGGAAGGTCCGCAGTCGATGAGGTTCGGGTTCGAAGTAGTTTCTGGCGCTCGGTGTGTGCTCGATCGATAGGTATCGGCGGGGTTGGGTGGTTCGAAGGGTTGTAGTGGTGAAGTCTGCGGTCGGAAGCTCGTACTCGGCCTCTTCGAACTTTTCCTGGAATGCGCGGGAAGTTCAGCGAAGATGTTGGCGCCTTTCGGCGGAAGCCACACGTCTTTACTGAGGGCTTCTTCCTGCTGTTTCCCTTTGACGACGTTGGTGTCGGCGAGTGCGGGGCTTGAAGTGGGATAGAGCTCGAACTTGAGGTGGTAGAAGAAGGTCCGCATAGCCCTTCTCAGCCTCGCAGGCTGCCGTGAGACGATGCTGGTTGACTTTGAGAGACTCAAATGCTGCGTGGCTGGTGTAAAAGACCCCCCAAACTATGGAGGCAAAAGAACGCGAGTTTCCAAGTGTTTCCAGGACTTCCATGGGCTGTTCATGTCGCGGCGCAACTCACGGAATCGGGCAGGATAATTATGTTGTGGAGAAGATTTCAATCATTTAGGTGCGAGTTTCGAGGAGCTTTAGGAGCGTGCACTCCACAGCCCCACCGGTTACGGACCTCGTTCCATCAGGTACGTCACTGATAAGCGATAGATGGGTCAACCTCCAGACAGTGACATTCGCATCGCAACAAGATATGAAACAGAAATATCACGGTACAGCAATGCAAAGTGTTTGAGACTTCAATAGAGTCTAGTATTGACGCTTTCATGAGCGTATGAGTGCCTAGCTAAGTTCTAGGAATATGTGAAGATATCGTTCAGAACCATTGTCCCGCCATAATCGTAATCCATTAACGCCATGCCTCGTACAAGGCAACTTCCCCATCGCTGACCCGTCGCTTACTGACCGCCACGAAGACGGAGGACGAGATGAAGGGTTGATTCCTTCTGAATGTTGTAGTCGCTGAGGGTGCGACCATCTTCCAGCTGCTTTCCGGCGAAGATAAGACGCTGCTGGTCAGGAGGGATACCCTCCTTATCCTGGATCTTGGACTTCACGTTATCAATCGTGTCAGATGACTCGACTTCCAACGTAATCGTCTTTCCAGTCAGCGTCTTGACGAAGATCTGCATACCACCACGCAAACGCAGGACGAGATGCAGGGTGGACTCCTTCTGAATGTTGTAATCCGACAAGGTGCGACCATCCTCAAGCTGCTTTCCGGCGAAGATCAAGCGCTGCTGGTCGGGAGGAATGCCCTCCTTATCTTGGATCTTCGACTTGACATTGTCGATGGTGTCTGAAGATTCAACCTCGAGCGTGATCGTCTTGCCAGTAAGGGTCTTGACGAAAATCTGCATACCACCGCGAAGACGAAGAACCAAGTGGAGAGTGGACTCCTTCTGGATGTTGTAGTCGGACAGGGTACGACCATCCTCAAGTTGCTTGCCAGCAAAGATCAAACGCTGCTGGTCAGGGGGAATGCCCTCCTTATCCTGAATCTTCGACTTGACATTGTCGATAGTATCAGAAGACTCGACCTCAAGGGTGATGGTCTTGCCAGTGAGCGTCTTGACGACTACAGAATGGATTAGCAACCACATGTCTGGGGGCAGCATGGATGTAGAGCAACTTACAGATCTGCATACCACCACGAAGGCGGAGAACCAAGTGGAGGGTAGACTCCTTCTGGATGTTGTAGTCGGAGAGGGTGCGGCCGTCCTCGAGCTGCTTGCCAGCGAAAATGAGACGCTGCTGATCGGGGGGAATGCCCTCCTTGTCCTGAATCTTGGACTTCACGTTATCGATGGTATCGGAGGACTCGACCTCAAGAGTGATGGTCTTGCCGGTGACTGGGAGGAAACACGTCAGTTATTAATGGGAATGACGCTTGGATGCCTGGATGACTTACGGGTCTTGACGAAGATCTGCATGATGGCGACTTCGCTGAATTCTGATGTGTGGTGTTGCTCTTTGGTATTACTGAATGTGGTTGCTCGTAACCGAGTGATCGCTGATGAGAGATTCGTCGAGCGGAAGTATTGTGTAGGGGATGTGATGGGGAGAAGGAGGAGGGGAGAAGGATGAAGAGGTGAAGTGGCTTAAATACCGAAAGGCAACCAAGGTGTCAGAGAGATGCGGCCTGCCTGAAGGCGGGAAGGAAGGAAGGACCTGGAGCCAAGTTGGGTGGTGGTGCCTTCCTGGGTGCTTGGTGACTGACTGGCCGCGGAAGGCAAGGAAGGCAGGGAAGGAGGGGTCTGATTGGAGGCGCAGGTGTGGGAAAGTGGGGCAGGTTATGCAGTTAGTGGCACTGAGTGCCTTCTTTCTCAGTTCTGAGTGCCTTGTCTGGGGGAATGGCGAATGATTCATCAGCAACTGCGCAAGTGCCACAAGGCGCTAAAGTAGGCAGGAGCAAGCCGGAACCCTCCAGAACCAGGTGGGCCGTTTTCTCGGAAATCCGTACATCTACCTCCAGACTCACACAAATCTCAACTCTCAAAGAGGTAGAAGAACCTCTTCCTTGGTCCTTATCGCACGCTTCTTGACCACGAACCTGGGAAGGCTGGAACCCAGAGTGCTGTGCCTGATGTCTCAGTTGCGACTTGCGCTGGAAAGGTTGGCCACTCGTCGCCGCCGCTTCTTTGATCAGATGGTCTCGTTCATGCCGCCCCTGCGCAGTAGTCCCAAGGTCAAAACACACGCAAAAAGACAGCGAGGTGTAAGATCTAATCTGGCATACCCGTCTGAGTGTCAGCTTCCACAAGATCTTGACATCTTTGCCTTAGTTTTGGTGAAGCTGCAAGACGACTGAATTTTGGACAGGCAAACCCCCCGCGACCTCGATACCGCTAGTCTCCTGCAGCGTCTCGAGAATGTCACTGATGAACTGATGGGTCGCAAGAGGCCCACCGCCAATCCCTGTACCTACTCCGCCTCTTCCCGGGCGTCCTCACTTCACCTCTGTTTACCACGTCCAACACGACCGGGAACAATCGTCACCGCCGACGACAGACACTGGGGCTGAAGACTTCGCCGAGCGCATCCTGAGGAATGCCCACGATGCTAGCTGCCGATAGACTCGATACTTCCCATATCGAAATCAAGCAGGCTGGCAAGGCTGGCTTCGGTTTGACACCTATGACTGGAATTCGTCGTGTCTCACCTGCGCTTGACGGATTCCACGGACGCCAGCCAAAAGTCAAGCGTAAAGAGCACCCCGACGAAAAAGAGCAAAGAGGCACAAAGGGTCAGAAACAAGTCCGAACCGGCTGTGACTGTCACTGACAAACAAGCGCCCCACCCGCCACCCGGATAGGCAGACCGTAGCGGCCAGGGAACAACCCCAACTTGAGTCCTCGTCCACTCAACACGCACTCAGACTTAGAGGCCTCAAGCAATGCAGTCGGCAGCGAACATGAGAATCGCCACCTCCAGAGCCTCTTGGTTAATCTTTGCCCCGTCCGAATCGCTCGCTTGCTAATCCCGTCGCCCCCATACAAAGCTTTTCTCAACCTCATCCCAAGTCGCCACGATGCCTTCCTTTCGACTTGGCCGGCGAGTTGTTGAATGTCGCCGGCCACTCCTCAATCCTCACCCAATATAACACGGCCAAACACTAAAGTGCGGAGAAGGACCGGCGAGACCGGGGTGGCAGGTGAAATGAGCCGACGTCATCCCAAAGGCCACTGCACCCCCAACCTCTCCCGAACCCTGATTTTACATACGAACCACCGCCCGAGGCAGACAGACAAACAGACAGTTTACCAATACTTCAGCCAAAGACGAGAAAAATCATACGGATCCCAGTTCGGCGTCTCCAGACAGACAACCAACTCATTGAAAAAGTTGTCTTCGGCATGATCAGAAGAATGCGAACCTCCGTATCCTCTTCCGAAGCGACGCTTTCGTCAGCCGAGGAATGAAGCGATGGCGACATCGGTCTTTGCTCGCTCGTCGCTCGGGCCTTATCGCAACATCTGTTCACGCGCTTTCCTTCCAAGGGGCCAAAAGGCGACGTTTCGCCCACACGAGCGAGACACACCTACACACCCCGCGCCCAGCACCGCCCCCGTCAATACCTGGGAGACAATGGTACAACTACAACCCGACCACGTTGGATGCACTTTTCTTCTGCAGCACAAACACCACCACCATAAACATCCTTGCCCCTCCAGCCACTCTTCTCATTGGTTTGGGCGAAATCGAACCAGAGGCCTAAGGGTGTTGTCCCCCATCCCCATTTGCTGCGATAAGGCCCTTCTTCCCCTCATTGACCCTGCTTTAAGCCCGCAGAGGTTCGTTCCCCAGACTGACTAGATCACGTTGCTCTAATCTAGTGTGGTTCACCACGTTGTGGGCTGCACGCCGAGGCTTGCATTCTGTCTCATCTGACCCTCATATTTCCCTCCCTATCTCATTGACCTCTCACGATATTCGTACCGGCGTACATGCATCTCACTTGGGACGAAAATTTCACGTCCAGACACGGGCTGGACAAAGTGCATAGTAACTCATTGTATGAAGGGCGCGAAACAAACAATCTCGATATATCGATTTTGACCCAAGTTAACTACAACAGCGTAAAATGCCGATATCGGCCAATTGTGCCTCTCCAGTTCTCTGTGTGAAGGTTTTTTGTTTTTTTTGCAAAAGGGCCCTTCCAACGCCCAAAAATTCCAATGCATATCATAATCGTCTATGCTTGCTATGCTCTGTCATTTGCATGTCGTGCCGGCATGATCGTCTCCATGAACGTCCCTGGCGCATGTCGCGTCTCTCTTTGCCGCAGCGCAGCCCTTCTCGCCTGCGCTCGACTCCAGACCACCAACCCCGTTAAGCTTCGAGTCATACATTCGTAATTTGAATCATGATAAAAGGTCGTAACACATCGCGATGAATCGTCGTGGTGGGGAGGTGACCAGCCGAAAAGAAGTGAAGTGAAGAGGTGGGGTAGAGATCTTGTGGTGTGTGTGTGTGGTGTCTCGTTCAACGCCGTCGCTGTGACTCGAAATAACAAAAGAGATGCCAACAAAATTTGCCCACCCAGGGGCTTTTCAAAAATAAACCATAATCTCAAGAAGGAAAAATAAATGGCAGCAATAATAATAGCACAGTAGAGGACAATCAGTTGGCGCGGATAACGAGCTTTGACAAGAACTTGTTCGACAAGCAGTCAAAGTCGTTGCGGTCAAAGCTGGCGTCGGGGCGAGTACGCAAGTATGCCTCTGTTTGGACTATTAGTGGTCTGCAGATACAATGGCCAGAATGAGTGGAACTTACCGTGCTTGATGACATGCTGACGGACTTCGGTCATGGCCTCGCAGACAGCGACGTTGTTGTTCAGGAGGTGGCCGTGCTTGGCGGTGTCCCAGTCCATAAAGGCAGGGAGCTTCTGGGAGATGGCGTGGAAGAGGCCAACAATGACACCGACAGGAGTGGTCTCCATGTCATTGCAGAACTTGTTGACGGCGGCCGGGTCGGGAACACGGTAGTGGCAGTCGAACTGCATCTCCTCCCAAACAGCGAGGAGAATGGAAGCCAGCATGAAGATGGTGGGCCAGTTCTTGAGACGCTCGCCGCTGTAGACACTGGAGTACAGGGCAGACAGCTCCTCGAGAATCTCCTTCTGGAGCTCACGCCACATGTCGGCCATGGCACATTTGATCTGGAAGTTGATCATGACGGGGGCAACGGTCTTGCCGTAGTACTTGGAGTCCTCATCATCAATCTGGCCATCAAGCTGAACATCCTCGCCTTGGCTCTCGACCATGGTGATGTGCAGGGTGAGGTTGTATGCAAGGACGAGCTTCAGAGCCTTACGGATGACGGGCATACGCTCCTTGACGTAGTAGCGGTGAGCAGTCTTGAGGATCTCGGTGATGAAGGGAGTGCCCTCGAAGTGATCCTCGATGAAATCCTCAAAGCCTCCATCAATGTGCTTGTCAAGATAGTCGGACAGAGCCTCAACGGAAACGCCCTTGGCACCGACATCGAGTCTCTCGGTGCGGATGTCAAAGTCGATGGGCTCCTGATCGGTCAAGCAGGACTCAACCCAGTCGACCTGGAAGCAGCTCTCATCGGCCACGTAGACCTCGCGGACGTAGACGGGGAGGGCAAAGCCGTAGCCGTGAGTGATCCACATGACGGTCTCGTTCTGAGCGAAGCCCTTGACATTGTAGACCGAGACACCACGTCCAAGGTGGCGCTCATAGTCGGCCTTCCAGTCCTTCATGAAGTAGCCGATATCCTTGATGTCAATACGAGTGCAAGGAACCTGCCACAGGCGGGCGTGAGACGGCTGGCAACCAGCACAAGGCTCACCCTTGTCACAGGTCTTCTTCAAGAACTTGCAACGCAGGCAGGCACGAAGCTTTCTAATCTCACTGGCCTGCTTGCGCTGCTCGGGCAGGAGAGGACCCTTTCTGCGGCCAACCTTCTTGACCTCAGTGCCATCCTTCTTGCCGGTTGAAGTGCGGCGAATGACGGCCTTGGTAGCCTTGCCGGTGACGGGGCTGCGCCTCTGGCCCGAGTTTCTCCGGGCGGTGGTGAGAATTGGGGGAGACGTGGCGCCGGAGCCGCTGGCGGGAGTTGGCCGGGTCGGAGTGGTCGTCTTGATGGGCATGGGAGCAACAGCAGCTGCAGGGCTGACTGTGTCGTGGTTGTGAACGTGGGCGTGAGTGTGAGTGTGTGCATGAGCGTGGCTGTGAGTATGAGCGTGGTTGTGGTTGTCTCCGAAGCAATTGCGGTGAGATCCGGCATCGACGTATCCATCGGACTCGGGGGAGAAGGGAGAGATGGGGAAGGGAGCAATCTCCTCATAGCTGCCGAGTTCAAATGAATTGGCGCCGTCCGACGAGTCCGAGTTGGTTCTCAAGTGAAGTGTCTGGCTGGGGTTGAAGATTGCCGCATTGGGCTGTGCCTGTTGGAAGTGGTCGAATCCTGCTCCAGAACCTTGCTCAACGACCATTGACCACCCCTCTCCGTTGCCAGTGCTCGGCAGGGACAGGACCTCGAGGAAGGTACCCGTGGGCGAATTGCTGCCGATGCTATGTGACAGACCGTCGATTTGCAACGCTGAGGCAGCGGCTTGAATATCGTGCCAGCTCTCCATTCCCAAGCTCCAATTCATAGCCGGAACAGTGTCGTCCATGGGGGGCATCGTGTTGAAGGCGGATGCGAGTTGAAAGTTTGCGGCCTGCAGCGCCTGGGTCGTGGCGGGGAGAAAGTCGATGGGATTTGTCTGGAAGCCCGGGGCGTATGGGTTGTATGTTACGGGCATGTAGGCGTCGGAGACATATTGGGAGTAATCGGGCAATCCATGAGGGGCCTGTTGTTGCTGATGTTGATGTTGTTGCAAGGCCCAGTCGGTCAATGAGTTGACGGGTTGTTGATATGGTGAATGATGCGAGTGCTGGCTCAAAGGTGAGGAGCTATGTGAAGGCGAGTGGGCTTGTTGGTCCTCGGGAGGACTCGAGGCTGCGACATTGGAGGTCATATCCAAGGGAATGGGCCAGATCCTCTGAGCGGGCATGTTGGTGACGCTCTGGGGGCTGTTCTGGGATGAGGGGATTTGCGAGGCATAGGAAAACCGGTCCCGCTGGTCGAAGGAGGAGAGGTCCAAGAGGGCGTCGCCTCCACTCGTATCGAAGTTGACGTTCATGTTGGGTAAGATCAGTCGTGGAAAAAGAACCAACAACGGATAGGTGTAAGTCGAGAAAGGGGAGTTTGAGCAGAGATATGGCCTTTTTCCCCAGGACACCGCTCTTTCGTCGGGGTGGTGGTGAAGTGGATGAGGGGAGCAAAAGACCTTCTTCGCAGCGGCGACAAAGGTTTTGGGGGGAAGATGAGGTGGGTAGGAAGAGATTCGGGTGGTGAGAAGGGCGAGAGACTTGGTCGGGGGCCCCAAAAGCGGGCATGCGTGGGTGAAGAGGAACGACGACGAGCCCGCGAAAGAAGCGGTGAGAGATGCAGTTGAACCTCCAGCCCCGGCCGGGAGCAGGAGCCAATGAACGGGGCCACAGCTCCTTCTGCAGCTGCACGAGTGTGGAGCGGAAATGACCGGGGGGTGTCGCTCCAAAGTTGCGCCAGTGGGAAGGAGGTGGGAGGGTTGGGTGGATTGCACTTGCACACTTGCACTTGCACTGAGGTGGACTGGACTGGACTGGCAAGAACTGGCAAGAGGATGGGGAGGAAGCTGATACTTTCTGTACGGGAAAGAACTGGACCGACCGGTCCCTACCACCAGTAGGCCATTGGACCCATAATCCATGAAAGTGGGGTGGGCGGCTGCTCACGAGGGCCACTTTGTAACTCGACTCCATCCAATCACTCCAGCCGCCTCCGTGTGGGTGAGACTGTACATCATCCTCCTCGACACTGTATTTTTGCAGGCGCTGGGCCAAAGGGTTGACGGCTACGTCTGGTGGTCTGGTAAGAAACAGTGGGATGAGCGGGTTGTGACACATGTCGCTAAGGTAAACATCTTTTCTTCCTGACTGGAGCCTCTCTCTCTCTCCAGCTGCCTCCATCTGCCTCTGGGCTCTGTCTGCCCTTCATCATACCGATTAGGTGCTGCTGGAAACCCTGTCCATGGCGAATGGCTGGAAATCGATATTGGAAAGCGAGACATGGTTGTAGCTCTGGCCATGTACGTACCTTGAGGGTCGAGTGTCTTCCATTTTTTTTGGACGGGACGGGACTTGGAGGCTTGGGGCTGCCATCCATCTTGCCGTCCTCGCACCCACGCCATCTGCCATCCGCCGCAGCCTCCAACGGTACGTACCTATCATGGTATCGCAGCCTCCATCAATCAGTACGTACCGAATCCACCCTGGGAGCGTTAATGGAAACGTTCTTTTCCGCCTTTGGCGACGTCGCTGAACCCGCCCGCCCAACCGCCCTCCGCCTCACCTCACGGCCCTCACCTTACCTCGCTCTAGTCTGCCGTGAAGTCTCCTCCACATTACCTTCACCATGTCCCCCCTACCACCACGTAACGTACCGATCAGCGAATACATACAGAGGTACCAAAGTCACTTTTCCTCTCAACGCCAAATCATGCCGTCCATTTTCTCTCTCTACTATGTAGATTCTCACGAATCATGAGGCCCGCCTCGGATTCCTTTACTCCCCGTCACTCATTGTGGTTTCTTGCCTCTCTCCTCTCTGTCTACAGCGCAGTCACACACCCACCCATCTTTTCTGTCGTCTCTGGCGCTACGGATATCGTGGTCATACCTGACCGAGAGCCCACATTCCAGAGCTCTCCTCGTGCCTGCAGCAAACAGGCCGACGAGGCCATAGTTTAAAACACCAGGTTCCGGATGATGACTTAGTGCCGCCCCAAGGGTCATCTTTCTCTTCGGATGATTCCTCAACAGCGTCAAACGCGACTGACCCAAAGTTGCCTCGAGGCTTTAACCCTGAGCCTTGAGGAACCTGATACCCAGGCAGAGCTCGGGCTCGAGGCTCGACCTAGAACCAGAGCTGGCTGGCGATCGGCACTTGCAACACCCAACCCAAGCAAAGCCAGACAGGCTGCGTCCTCACAAGCAGGCTCGCCTAGCCTCTAGGTGCAACTTGCGGTGCCCCTACAGACCTTGAGCTGCCAGAGACGACCTGGACGGATCTCGCCTCTCGCTTGACGCTGCTGCAGCCGCCACCACCGGCCACCTCTAGCGTCTATCATCAAGCACGTCCGGCATCAGCTATTGATCCCTCCTCCGAAGAAACATAGGACGAGCCTGGACGGCAAACACTGACGGGGTTATCCCAATCAGTCATCAGCCGCGCAAACTTACACATAGACCTAGCGGGCTGCCCCGAGGCATTCGTCCGTTCCTCGCGACACCACGAGCTACGGAGGCCACGGACGTTGACCGGCTGCTGGCCAAGGCTCCATTGATCAGCATTCGACTGTGCTTCCCGTCCTCACACAATCACAGTGGCATCACCTCACCTGTGACCTGTGTGGCTTGTACGGACACAGTCAATGGCTGATGCGTCTGCGGTGCAACACTCACGACGTGATTCAGGCAGTGGAGGAAGCACCAAAAAGGACAGCGCACCCTGCACAGTGCAACGAGACTTGACAAAGAACGACGCTCACGGCTCCCTCTGACACTCTGGGAAACGATCAGCTCACGGCATTGGATCGGCTGCTGTCAACGGGCAACTCTATCTGCACCTCGCGTCAACGGCACGTTGGCCCTCAATTCAGTCCTCCTACCTGTCTTGTCATCTTCCGCTAGGGCCCCGTTCGCTTCATCGCCCTTCACCCATGAGTGAATTGATCCTCCACCCGGCCAACCGACGATGCTATGGAAATGCCATTGCTGCCGCCTTGTTTCTACAAGCGGCAACGCCGAACAAACAATTCCGAGGTGGAAGCCGCCCACTGGTAGCCTCGGTCGATAAAACTTAATAAGCCCTTGGCCGCGATGAAAACCTGGCTTTCTCGACCCTTACCATGATGCCAAGTCCACAATGGGCTGGGGTAGAGTCAGGGCCACCACTCTCACCACTGACCAGACCCTTCGGAGTTTTCAAGCCGCCCCCTACCACCGCAGTTAGAGCCCCACGAGCCAGGACTAGAGCAGCCATTAATAAGTCGCCTGTTGCGCAAGGTTTCGATCGCAAGTTGCCGCAGATCTGCCATGGTACATTAGCAAACGCAAGGATGAAAATCTTCTCGTACGGGCTCCAGTCGATAACGGATCCAGTGCCCAGACACCTGCAGCTAGCGTGGTACTCTATGCGAGTTGCTTGACGGCGAGAACAGACCATTCGTAGCTGCGACGTCGCTTTTCACGCCTGGATAGGCACTGAGCTGCTAACAACAGTCGGCTCAACAAAACCAAACGAGCTATCGCAGATTCGCACACCAGGCGAAGCCCCTCGTCCGATGGATTGCATCTTCGCTACAGTACAAATCCCGCTACGAACTGCAGATAGACAAAGCCACCATTGGCAATGGCCGGCTTTGCCTGGCCCTGTCGTGCCTGGGGCCCTGGGCTTCTGGCGCAGAACGACCTGATGTTCCCGATGCTCCTCTCCCCCCACAAGCGTGGAGACTACCTGCGTCCGGATTGTCTTCTTGCAGACCCCGCCACTGCCAGGCCCTGAGCCTCGAGGGGCTCTACTGCATTGCTGTTGGCTGTATCGGCATTCCGAGGCACCAAGGTGCCCAGAGCTATTCGTATCTCGGATGGATATCGACTGTCGTCGATGCCGATTGCGTAGGCAAGGCCGGACTACGGTGCGCGATACTGCCATATTCACGGTGGACGGGTCATACGGCACAGTGGAGAATATCTCGCGGGAATAGTTTCTTCCTGGCGGATCGCTGAATCGTGTGCCAATGATCCGACGGCCTGCTGTCACGGTTGTTACCCTCCCGGTGGTTGGTTGAATGTCCAACCACAGGCTCACAGTACAAGGTGGATCGTGGAAAGCTGGTGCAAAGACCATTGCGAGGCTTCAGCAGATCTCCCTCCTCTAGCTCGAACAATGAGGGGGGGCAATGGGTGCACAGCCCTCAATCTGTCAAACGAACCAGTTGCAGATGACGAAACAAGTCGCAGTACAGGGTCCAGGCATGTTCGACGAAGAGCCGAGCTTGACGCGGTACGGCCAGCGGCCAGCGGCGACTTAACACGACGAGTTATTCCCCACCCGTATCACGGATAATGTCTGGAGGTGCGTCGCGATATTGAAAGGTTGTTGCCAACCAAGGTATATCCCGACACCGAAAGGCATCCCATTATCTCCTGCTTTGACCGACCGATCAACGTCGCAAGCGGGAGTCTCTCTTAGCCCTTCATTGCCGCGAACGCACGTCTCTCCAATTGGCTTTGCCTGCAAATAAGGCACATCAGATCTGCGTCAGTTCCCCGATCGATGTCGCTTGTTCCCAGTACACCCGTTCACGGCCGTGGCCAGACCCTTGCACACGCCAATTTCTCTATCAAAAAGACGCCAGACTCCAGGCATCTCAGTCTGTAGTTGGTCCAACATGTCCACTCCGAAAGGCACCGTCTCTGATGGCGAGTTGTGCCACTTGCCTCGTCTCGGATACCTGCATTCATGGCATAACGTCTTGCACATCATCTCGCATACTATACTTCTGACCGTTCATGTTTCTCCAACTATGACCCTCCTCGACGGAATGCCATGACGCCGCCGGACCCTACACGGACCTGACATTTGATGGGTTTCTAGAGAAATCGCGGTGACAAGTGGCATGAAGCATTTATCCGCCGAAGCCGATGTTGTACGAAGCTTTGAGTTCGATACTACGGAGCCGTTTGTCTCGTTTGAGATGCGAACCTCGTGCCAGAGTGAATCAACCACATACCAACATGCCAGCCAAATTCGACCGACATTGAGCGGAGCAGCAGAAGGCCAACGAATTGTCCGGCAGCAATGCGGGCGAGAGTCATTTTTCCCACGATCATTGGTGCAGGTCAAGGGGAACCGGCAAGGGGCTGCTCAGGCACAGTTGTGTCTTCCCGCCATCCCGCATGCCCATTGCACGGCAAAAGAAACCTGCTGCAAGCCATTCCCTGGATTTCGAATGTGCGGTGTGAGATTCTCGTCTGAAAGAAAACGCCTTCGTAGGGCCGTCAACCAATCATGCCGCATCCCATGTTGGCCGTTGGCGGGATTCGTCCGACGACTCTCTATGCCTACTATCTACCTTGCATTACGTGATGCAAGTAATGCTTCTGGACCGTTAGGAGAGACAGGAGGCTAATCGAGACTCGTGGCTGTCACCTCGAAGCATTGGCTCGAAAACAGTTGGTTTGGTACCTGACAATCGACAATTGGCTGATCTGTGTGAACCGTCTCGATTGATTTGGTCGGGACTCAAGTTGATACTTGGTCAAGTCACAGGCGAGACGCAAACCCTCAATTGATTGAAGACGGGGCCAATTGAGGGTCGTTAACCCCTCCTCAACCCCTCCTCCGTCGGACGCGGGGCACGGAACTCTCTCCCAAGCCCTGCCCAACTTACGACTGCAATTCGTCTCTCTGACAACCAACTTGACGGAATCACGATATTGCTAGTTTCGCGGGAACTTGGCGACAGAGATGTCGATGCCAATGCCTGGCATCGAAGGACGTTCCTAGCCGAACCTAGCCCGAGGTCTGATCACTTGATGGCCTCAAAGCTATAACGGCGCCATCCGCCTCTAGTGAGGGTGCTCGGATCTCTCGAGATCTTGACCGCTTGTTACCCCCTCAAGTGGTGTGTGGTCCAAGCTGCGCAGCCACCTCAAAGGGGTTCAAGAATGCCACCATTCCATTCAGAAACGGACCAAAATACCCAGTGTGGTGGGTTTTGTGAAGGCATTTGCAAGGTCTATTCTCCGCGCAGCTGGAATGCTGCTGAAGATAATTTGCATACCTTTCCTTCAGGATTCTTGACACATGAACGTCTGTCTGCTTCCTTGGCCATGCAGGGACGCACAGCGCTGCGCTGGCTCCAATGGTAATCCCAGGCGCTATTGACCGCTCTCTCTCTCTCTTTCACTATGCACTATGCGGAAAAACTTGTATGCCGCAGGTGGTGTGAGTGGGCAGGCTTGTAACTAGTCACACCATCAAGGCAACTATTATTTGCCTGCTCCGTGCTAATTGAAGTGAATTGACTCGAGATTTGTCCGCACTTGTGTGTTGTCATGAAACTGGAAGAAATGGATGTTGCGTCATTCTCATACGGCACTATGCGCTTCCAATTCATTCCAGAGAAAATAAGTCCGAGAGGCCCGGTGATATGACCCAGGCATCCGAGAAATGTCGGTTGGACTTGTGATGAGTCAACCTTGTGAGTGGCAGCCCGGTTGCCCTCGAAGACCTGGAGAGCTCTCGAGGCCGGTGTCCAACATGGCAGAGCGACCTGAGCTGTGGGTGTTATGCTCGTGGTCGTACAATGAGTTGAGCATCATGGCTAGCAGGTATACCTGATGCTTCGCCAGTCCAGAGCGTTGACTGCCAATGGATTTCGTGACATTGATGCTGTTACTCGCAACTAAGTTCCGTCTTCGCCTTTTGAGTAGTTCGCACATTCATTTCCTGTCCCCAGGCCTCATTGTTGTCTTCACCTTGGTTCCAGGTGCCTTTGAAGATGGTTGTGGGAGCATCGGAGGTGGCTCGGCTTGTCAATGTTTGTTTCTATAACATCCTTTGAATCACCGGACCTGGATCCAGCTTGATCCATCATCGTTGTTTCAAAATAGCTACATCATATTTCCTTCTCTTCTCGGTCCATCTACAAACTTACCTCGTCCGTCCCTCGAGTCCAGTCGAGGCGGCCATGTCTGAACTCGAGATTCTCCCGTAAAATTGGACCCGCCGAGGTTCTATACACCAAGAGGATATGTAGAATGTGGATGGATTTTTGCGAGAACGACTTCATCCGGCACTTGGCTCAGATGCTATTGCGCTATGAAATCGCTAGATGTCGTGTATAATTAGACATCGTTGTCGGAGTTGAGGTTTATAGCGAACATAGTTTGTCCCTGGCCCGAGCGGCTGATCGGATGGAGTAGAGTTGCCGCTTTGCAGACGTCTGTTTGTGATATGGGAAACTCTATTCTTGCATGATGGGTATCTTTGCCGTGGTATCCGCCGACTGTTCAGTCTGTGAGGGTTGATGCTGCTCGAGATTGGTTCGGTTTGATGGCTGTTGGCCCGTCGTGCTCTGCTTAGTATGGACGGTTTGGAGGGCTTGGCCATGTCGCTATGGCGGCTTTAGCTTTGGTGGTGTGAAGAGCAAGTCTGATTAATTTATTAAGGGTGGAATAGCTCTATTGAGGGTCTTGAGATGGAATGAAACGTAGATTGAGACATGTTCCGTGGCGAGAGTCTGTCACGGGCGATGGATCACCACTTTGGTCCTTTGAATCATGAAGAGACGGCCCTGGATAGTGGCTTGCCAACCCTGGCCACGAATAACCAAGCACACCCTATAGACCAACCATGTGCCAACGAAAATATCCAAGTCATGGGAACAATCATTGACCTCGTCACTGAGAACATAATCGAGTCCCTAGTGGAGTTAGCAGTCAGTCTATCGAAGGTTTCAGCTGTCTCACCTGTCTCTTCCAATTCATCCATACCTAGACGTTCGCAACCTTCAATGAAGAATCTTTGGATCTGTCAGCATCGAGTCATCTACAGCATACACTTCCAATACAAAGCTGGTGATCGCGACTACTCAATGGAACATGCTGAATATTGGTAGTCTTGACTACCTTAGTTCATCGGCGCAAGCCCGACATTATACCTATACAAGTAGGCAAACCGCACGCCAAACCGGGGATTTTACCAGACATATCATCTCATATTATCTCAGGCCGTACCCATTATCGACCTGGGTGAGCCCCTGATCACATTTCAATGGCCTCCTGAACGGCTCGTAGAATCCACCATTGAAGCTATGGGTATGATGTTATCTCAGTATTCCATCTGGCGGCTGTTTAAGACGGTTCATCCATCGAATCCAATTGAGGAACTTCAGGCTACATAAGACAGTTACAGTGTCCTATGAAGAATCTGAGAATGCCAGTTGATCTAGACCCGGATCAATGAAATGCAAAACCTTCGAATCAGAGTATTGCGAGAGCCAAGTGGCCCCCGCATTATATCCAAAGGCCTGGAGTAAAGCCTAGACTACTTCCAAGCCTTTTATTCAGAGTGTGCCCCCTTGAATTGATGTCGCTTTGATGGATTTCTGAAGAGCATTCAGACAAGTGGGTAATGAAATTGGATATGCTGTTTCACATAAGTAGTTCCTGTCTATTTCGATCGCTAAGCTCAGGGGCTTCTGATTTTGGAGGAACCGGTAATTGTGAAGCATTCGAAGACAAGCTCACTATCTGGAGTGTCTGCGAACTTTCGTTATTTTATGTGTCGGTTCCGAACCTCTACGTTGGACCTCTCTAGGACATTTAAGAGGGGAACCGTCGTCTGGACGGTCAACAGACGAATCATTTGCTCTTGTGTAGAGAAGAATCTCGGCATCACTCCTTTCGAAAAAAAAGAAAAAAAGAGTATATTACAGGTTTCTTGCGTCCGCAGATGCAATTTACCATCATCTCGGCCGAAGTCTTCAAGGGATGTCGTTGAAGATGGACATGGTGATGGGATGTCTGGTGATGAGGGATCCGGGGCTTACTAATAGCGGGAGACGAGAACAGCCAATCAATCTAGACATGCCCCATTTTTATGAACTTCCTCTCTTAGGCGCATTATGGCAAGTAGGAAGAGCCCGTCTCATCATCGTTACTGCCCAAAGCGAATATCTTTCCAACTAAGACATCTTGTTGGTTTTCAAACATCAGATTCTGAAAACATCGTTGAAACATGGGAGTCTGAGTCTTTCTTGACGTCTCATAAAGCTCGCATCCCACAATCTGCCTCCGAGTGAGATGAGACCCCGCATCAAACCTCTCAAGCGCCGTACCAAAGTCACCTTCATCAAGCGCGCAGCAAGTATGGCTGCATCGGCCCAGACCGGGTCGCCGCAACGCTCCGACAGCGACGTGGACGAGGAATTCATCGACGACCTGAGTGATTTGGGAATCGAAGGAATCGAGACGAACAGTACCGTGCCAGAACTTTTCACGGCGTCTCCACCTGTGCGCGATACGCTTCCGACTGCCACTTCATATGCTCAGGATGCTACGGTGCGGGAGTGTGTCCCGTTGCTGGCTGCCACGGACAGCGACATCGATCACAACGCCCACGGAGTACCCTCACTGCTCCGTGATAACCACATCAAATTTCTCCAGAAGCAGCTCGGAAGGTTCCCGGCCCCGTATGTGGCTGCCGACGCGAGTCGGCCATGGTTCCTGTATTGGTCTCTCAACGCCCTGGCTCTGCTCGGCTACGACACGGCAGTGTACCGGGAAGACCTGATAAAGACAGTGCGTACAATGCAGAACCCTTCCGGTGGCATCGGGGGCGGACACGGACAGGACTCTCACCTTGCCACAACCTACGCCGTTGTTCTCGCCCTTGCCATCGTCGGCGGTGAGGATGCATACGAGGTGATAGATAGGAAAGCCATGTGGAAATGGCTCTGCTCTCTCAAGCAACCCAGTGGCGGGATTCAGATGGCCCTGGGCGGAGAGGTAGATGTCAGGTGGGTTGACACCAGCCCCCCCTCCTCGATTCTCTCTCTCTCTCTCTCTCGGTTTGCGCCATAGTTCTGACAGGTCTCTAGGGGAGCATACTGTGCAGCCGTAATTGTAACCCTACTGAACCTGCCTCTGGACCTCTCAACCGACTCGCCGGCGTGGACGCCTGAGCGGCCCACGCTCTTCACTGGATTGGCTGATTATGTACGCAGATGTAAGTCATACCTTAGCCTGGTTGCCTCGCCGTCGCTCACCAATAGGCCAAACGTTTGAGGGTGGAATATCGGGAAAGCCGGATGGTGAAGCGCATGGAGCCTATGCTTTCTGCGCTTTGGGCTGCCTCTCGATCCTGGACACTCCGCATCGCATCATTCCCAAGTACGTATCCCGCCGCGTTCGTCCACTAAGGGGTTGACATGAAAGCAGCGCATACTGACTGCTTCGTCCGATGACAGGTACCTCGACGTGCCACGACTTATCTCTTGGCTCTCGTCACGGCAGTACGCTCCGGAGGGTGGCTTCAGTGGCCGCACAAATAAGCTCGTCGACGGCTGCTACAGCCATTGGGTCGGTGGGTGTTGGCCCTTGATCGACGCTGTACTGAAAGGCGCAATTGAGCTCGAGGATCAACCGAACGAGGCGAGCTTCACTCCCCATCAGGGCAGTCTTTACAGTCGTGAGGGGCTGATTCGATACATCTTGTGTTGCGGTCAAGACCGGTCCAAACGTGGCGGTCTTCGCGACAAGCCCAGCAGGTGAGATGGCCATGATGATAGAAGCTTCCTGATCTGGATGGTTTGTTGCTGACTCGAGTGATAGGCCGTCGGATGCGTACCACACTTGCTACGTCCTCTCAGGACTGAGCTCTGCGCAGCACCAGTGGGATCTCACATATGTCAACGAAGATGAGACGATCCTATCGGAGCCAAAGTGGGTGGCGTCGCCTTGTGCCGAAGGAACACAGGTATTCAACGAGGAGGACCGCGTCGGGACGATCCACCCCGTCTACACCATCCCTCAAGAAAGCGTCGACGACATGAAGGCGTACTTTGCGTCGAAACAGGGATTTTAGCCCGCCACCAGGCCGCCTGAAGGCGACCGCCCCCCCCCCTATGTATATATGGAGGAAGAACGTCGAAATCCCGTATCACGTGGTCCGCGCGAAAAGGGGCACTGTGATGGCGGAGACCTTCCGAAATGAACTCGGCGATGGGAAACGTGCCATGCATGCTTACTGACGGCCCCAATCATGAGGAAGGGTGGGATCGCGGAGCGAACACGACGGGCCTGCAGCTTCGAGCCCGGGGCGAAGAGATCTCAGACAGGGATCGTATGTGCGAGCTTTTGAACAACTCATCACGGCAATATGGCGGCGGCGCAGGAGACTTTGTGTGGATATGCATGTTGAAAGCTCCCAGGCTGGGTCTCCCGAAAGGTCGAGTTGCATTTGAAATCCGTGCGCCAGCTGCAGCACGCGAAACGGCATGCAACTTGTTTACTGGGAGGAAGAGGGAGGTGTTATGGCAGCAGGAGGTAATACATTTCGAACAAATGTTTCTGGTCCAGGCCAGAGCAAGCCGGCCGAGCAGGCAGAACCAGTCGGCATCCAGTGTTGCCCTTTGAACATCCCACCGCAAATGGGACAACATGTTTCTTTAAAAACAGCGCTGAACGGTTGGGACTACGCATCTTCCGAAAGCAAGGGTCCCCTTTGCTGTTTATTCTGGCTTCTCGGCACCACGACGCGGCGGCTGTGGCGAGCGAATGCACATCATCAATTCTCCCACTCTACCAAGAACCAGACCAATCTAAAGAGACATTGGAGACCTGTAACACGCCACTTTGATGCCTCTGCCGTGCCACTCTCGTGTGGCCGGCTGTTCTTCCACGCGTGTGTCTTTTGGGGGCTAGGTAGTTGGAACGGTTAAGAAACGAAACTTGGATGCTTGTCTTGGGATGGCAGGTCTGAGACACAAGGCAGAGACAATTTTGAGACAGGTTGCTCAGTCCAGCCCTGAGCCGGCCAAAAAAGGCACAGAGAAGCTAGATCGACGCGAGCTGTGGGTGTGTAGTAGGTGTAGGCGTGTGTGCGGATAGCTTAGGCGTGGGCGAACAGGCTGAGGAAGAGAGAGACAGAGACATGTCTGCCTACTGCGAGTCCGCGGTGGATTATCCCAGCAGACTGACCTAACCCATGGCGGCCACGCGAGGTTCGATTGGTGCATCTCGCCTTACAGCAGCGCCGCAGGGCCTGGGCGCAGATGTCTTTGCTGTCATACATAGCCACCTACTGCGGTAGACGCAAGTGTGCCCCTCTTTTTTATCGATATTCCTCTTTGGAGTTGTTTTGATATCAGAAAAGAATTACCCGGGAAGGGAGGTCATGTCATGGGCCGCTTGGTATGGCCGGGCAGTGTCCTGATTGAAATCGATCTGCCTACTCATTGTTGGGAAGGACGCGTCGTCGTGGTCTGCTCGAACGGGCACCGGGCAACGAGATGATTGCTCCAGACTTTGGATCTGGATCCGCCAGGTGAACTCGAGCCGTGATGATGAAAATTCAATGGGCCCTCCTTCAGCAGGCGGGAAATGATAGAACAGCGGTCTGGTCTGGGTGGTAAAATAATGTGGTGCGGCCTCAGGTTTCCAAGAGAGGTCAGCGGCCGGCCGGCCTCATTCCCCCATTGTCAAAGGTCCGGTGAACCTTCATCAACACTGACGAACCCTCCTCTATCTTCCGTTCAGATCGGAGGTGGCTCTGTCCAATGGCATCCCACCACTGGATGCAAATGACGTTGAAAGAAGGCCAGGTGTGTTGTCTTCTTCGAAATGGAGGGGCAGGGATGAGATGTGGCAGAGAGGGAGCCGGAGAGAGAGGGCGAGACGGAGGGGTCCATGATGTCTCTTTTTTGGTGTGCCCCTCACACCCCTCATCGAAAGAGCTACCCTGCCGGCTCAGCTCCAAGACGGGGTACGAATACAGATTACAGTACATGGCACACAAGGGGGACGCCAGCGTAATCACAAACTTGTATTCCCGAGCCACCGGATCCCGCAGGCCATGGTTCACAAAAAGCCCCGGGCTATGGATGCTGGCTTTGGGAGGACACGCACTGGTTTCGTTCCACAGCTGGCTTCTTTCTGTACTACAAGATGTGTCTGGAGAGACAAGAGACTGTATGGAGAGATTGACGGTGAGAGACACCTCGGCACGGTCATTGTATCACTTCTATGATTTCTGTTTAGCCGCGTTAAACCGGGGATTTATTGTAAGACAAATGAAGCTCGGTGGAGTCGTCTCTTAGGCCAAGGCAGGGCTGGAGAGAGACTTGGATAATAATAACAATAAGTGCTCAAGAGAGCTCTGTCTCGGAAGCAGTTCCGGACGTAGTGAGGATATCTCCACTTTAGTATCACTACGAATACAGAGCCTACACAGAAAGGGTCCGTCGTTGGCACACGGAATCTTGGTTGACTAGGGGTCTTCCGATGCCCACTCGCTTGGCAAGCGAAGAGTTCAAATCAGATGATTTTGGTGAGGCAGGCGGGTATAGACAGGATTCCTAGGAGGTGTACATACATAGTCCGTTCATTTATCCCATCTCTCATTCGATGTCAGCCAAAGTAATGTGTCATGGCCAAAATACATGAGACGAAAAGAGTCCCATCGGCTTTTTGGATAGGGTCTACCGTCTATCAAAAAAGTCAGGTCACGCCAACAGACATGCGGACGCCCCTCCATCGTCCCCGCTTCGTGAGAGCCGGCCGCTGGAGTGGAGCAAAGTGTGGAGAGTGAAAGAAGTAAGAGAGAGGGAAAAGCTGGAATTGATCATTGATCCAGATGACAGGGTTCCAGAAAGAGGTCAATTGACGAATCACATTTGGGGACGGCTTCTACGGCGAGCGCTAAGAGACTAAGAGCTAGCTCTGTCAGGTCGGGCAAGAGACGTTTGGCTTTTTCTTTGGTAGCAGCACCAGTTAGCAGCACCCTTTTTGCTCTACTCTGCAGTAGCTTGGTGAGACTTTCTCAGGGAAAGACCATGGAGGTAAGGCAATCGGCGCTGGGCGGCATCACCTGCTCAGGTTGAACTAGGTGAGGTGGTGAGATGCCTGCCGCAATCGAGCAATGGTTGTGAGTGGCTTTGTAGATGAGGTAGATGAGATGAGTGACACGGCGAGTGAGTGAGAGTAACGGATGTGAATGAGGGTGAGCGAATGCATGATTGAGTGTAAAAGTCATTGGTGAGAGAAGTGAGTGAATGACATCGTTGGCGCCTTCCACGGTGCTTCGAGATTGATTCGGGAAGGAAGCCACGGGCGATTCGCTGACTGACACGACCCCTTGCGGCAAGCTGCAAGCTGCACGCCGCCAACCTCCTCTTTGCTTCTCATCTTGTTGACGGCTCCCCATGCTCCGTGGAGAACCAAGCAGCAGTACCACTACTCCGTAGCAGTAGCAACGACGAGCTACGAGCTACGAGCTACCTTAACGACAAGTCATCAATAACAAGAAAAGAGTTGGCCCGCGGTAATCTTGCCGTGGCTCGACCTCTGCGCGCATGACCTTATCTGACTCTGCTTTTCTCACCTGCATTGACAGATCGCGGTTGCGAACGGCCAGGTACCACAGTACCCGCCTCTCTCTCCTACTTCGATTTCCTAGCCTTTACGAAGGGTGTATTTACCAATTGGCTTACAAGACTCAAGGCAGAGGCACAAATACCTGAGATATCAGGGTGGGTTACTGAGAGAGAGACACACACACATTCGCACATACGCATACATGCACACACACACACATGAAGAGAGATCGAGAGAGAAAGAGAGAGAGAGAGACGCGGCAAAGATGGGCGAGGGGTGTGGAAAGCAGAAAAAAGGCCAGTGCATTGCATGTCAAGAGAGAACACCCTGCCTTTTGGATCGAGGTCTCGCCGGGCTTGGTTTCCTGATTTCCCTTGGATTACCTTCCAGGTTCATCAAAGCAACACCGTCGAGCGGCACTGCCAGCTCATCATTGCATGGTGTGGTCTGCGTCCCAAGGGCCTGCGCTTGCTTTGGCCCGGCCTAGTTGCAACTTGTGCGTTTTCGCGCGCGCCCGCTTGCACCAGCCAGCCGTTGCGCTGCGTCTGCCTGCCTGCTGCTGCTGCTGCTGCTGCTGCTGCTGCTGCTGCTGCTGCTGGTCCTTACTTGTTGTAGGTATGTCTACTTGCTGCTACTACATGTTATTGCTGCTGCTGCTGCTGCTGCCAAAGGTCTCCATGGATCCGTACTGATGCACCGGCACCCACATCACCAACCCACGTCCAAGGTATCCGTACCCGTCATGTCATGTCCGTGGTGCGGAGTACGTACTGATTCTCTCTCAGGTACCTTACCTAGGTAGGTACCTTACTGCCTCCAGATGGCTCTTTCCCACTGCGAGTACCCAAGATACGTACTGAACTTACGTGATTGTGCAAGTACCCATGTTTCTTCGTCTCCTCCTCTGCACCACCACGTCGTCCGCCTCCTCTTCCGACAACCAACAACATACGAAATGGAGACGATGGGGACATCGACATCGACGACGGCTACAACAACTTGTAATTACCGCTCACCTCGTACGGCGGATACTCGACAACAACCGAGGTCACGTTCGTCTCGTTTCCCCACGCCCACCATCCACCAACTACGGAACAACAGCACGACACAGAATACACAATATCAACCACTCCAACGTCTTGTTCGAACCCTCCGATAGCCTCCTGTCCCCCTCCATCGGAGGTACCTGACCTTACCTGACCTCACCACGCATTCACGGCCTTTTCAATGCATACAGACCTAGGTATTCACCGTCCTCACACCCCTCTCGGTGGTGTCGCCGTCGTTGTCCGTTTTCGGCCATCTAACGGTCTGCATTCGCGTGGCTTTATTTTTTCTTCTCCCCCTCCTCCTCTTATCCTGCCCCTCCACACTCGCCGCCATCATCGCTTTAGTTATTTAACTTTTGCCTCACCTTACAGCAGGAGAGAGGGTCCTTTTTCGATCTAGGTAGTCTGCGGCGAACACTGTAACTCTCGCAATATACCAGAGAGAGGGGAAGTGGACAGAGGGACATGCTTCTTGCATATGGAGAAGCGAGATATAATTTGTCTGCGGAGCCGATTACAGCGTACCTCCTCCCTATCGATTCCATGCTGCTCATCCCACTCCGACGTGAGAAAGCAACATTGGCTCGGGTTCTCAAAGTCAGAGAGGGGGAAGCTATTCCATGTTGATGGATCTCGCCGCCCCCGTCGAACCCACTCTCAAAGCCATCTCTCGGCGTTCAGAGTGTTCATGCACGTCGTCTGCTACCCTCTTAGCTCACGGTGACAAGACTTGAGAGATGACCTCTTCACCGACCTTGCAATCCTGCCCGCGGGGGACGATGCCGTCTGCCGGGGGCCCTTGAACCTCGAACGGAGGCCCGCCGTTCGGTCACCAGTGCCACCGACTTCACCTTATTCCCTGGCGACCGTCGCCCCCATCATTCATGGGATTTGAAAATCAGTAATGGCAGAACCCTGGGAGTTGCAGCCGCCGCACCATGAACAACCTTAGAGATCCAGCGTCTCGCCGTTGACTATCGCTCGCTCGCTCTCGTCTATCCTTCGTCGCTCATCGCTCCGGGGGTCTCTATTTTAGGCGGCACCCTGGCTCGCACTCTGAGCCAACGAACGGCCGGTAGCCCAGCAAGCGCTGATTTGCCGCTCTAGGGCGGTACCTTGATCCGTCACCGCAACGAGCCCAGTCTGTATCTGTACCGGAGTATAACTACATTCTCGCTCCCCCGGGGGGGGGGGGGGTTATCCATTTTCTATGCCGGTGATTCGCTGAGCTATTGGAGAAGGATTTCGATTTTGGCCGTCTCTGACTGGATACAATTGCTAGCCTACGAGACGACTTTGGCCGACAGGCGGTTTTGACTTTGATGATGCCGTGCGAATCGCCCGCCATCGCTGCACATCATTGGGAGCCACCGATGATCCCAAACGTGGGCCCCGGCGCCTGGCGCTGTCCTCACCCTGTCCCAGCTAGCATCGAAGCGCACGGCCAGGCCTTGCCTGACATGGCACAGACGAACGCCAATTCTTCGACTTCTAGGTTCATCGTCCTTCTCTCTTGGTATCACAATGTCACCTTCCAAGTTGCCGGAGACGCTTTACATCGTACGGATACCTCCTCTTCTTCATGGTTCCAATCCCCCAACCTCGGGTCCCGCAACACAAGCGAGCAGCAAGCAGCAGCAGGATGGGTCATGGGTGGCATGGTGAATTCAATCTCGACGTTTGGCTTGGTTTGGGGGGTCCTCTTCTGCTCAACTCCGAGTCCGAACCCACCGCATGCGTCCTGCTGCCCCCGCAGAGACGCTCATTGACCGCAGTCAATAAATGCACGCAAGCCTAAAGTAGCGAGCAATGTACATGGCCTCATACGTACATACATGACGATGGATGGCATATCTCAACAACAACATATTGGCGCTCGGCCTGTGACAAAACGACCAACAATGAGCGGTGGAAACATTGGACAACACCAGCGACGGTGACAATGACAGCAACAGTACCATGGAGCCGACAAAGACGGCACGTCTACGGTCTGACAGGTTGCTGAGGAATTGTCCACAAGTGCCAACCGGCCCTTTACTCGATAGTTGATTACAGGTGCAGTAGTCGCCGCTAACACGAAAAATTTAGGGCATCGATTTCGCATCAGTCATCCTTTGTCTCTTTCTCTCTTCTCCGCGGTCACTGGATAGGGCATTCCTATACACTACTAGGCACATCCCTCTTCGGAGGAGCCAGAAAAGCAAATAAGCATGCTCTGGCGTTTTGACTCGCCGCCAGCCCGAAACAATTCAATCAAAGGCCATGGAAGCCCGGACTCGGGACCAGCGTATCCCGCACGTCAAGTAAACTCTTCGACGAGAGTTACTTGGCAGATTCTTCGATCAAGTAACAGCAACGTGCCAGACCTCTTGTGCGCCGCCGGAGGAGGACCAGCTCGCCTCGCCAGATTGGGGTCCTACATGTCCGTATGGTTCCATTTTGCCACCGGCTTTGCAGATTTGCAGCCCTCGTCAAGTCTCTTCCTCTTTTTTGTTTTTCTCTCAGTCCTTTTCGTCTCACAATTCGCCCTCGACATTTCTGCTGTAGCCCCAGAGAAGCTAAGGCAGCCCGCTATGCGACCCGGCGGGCCACATGGTCGGAGAGACTTCGTCCAAAGTTTCGGCCATGTACGTATGTACCAGAGGCGCGCGCCTTTGCTTGTGACGATGATGTCGTGGGCAAACCACAAGCTGGGCCCAAAACAGAATAAAGTGTAAGTCGGTCGATGTTCGGCGGCACGACCGGCGGCAGCACAGATTACATTTCGAAAAGTCGAAGTGCCCTAGAAGGAGAAGCTTGAACGGGACCGTCAAGCGCCACGAGCAGCGACAAGCTCTGTGGCTCCTCCTACGCATCTGAAGACCGAAGCATGTCGGACCTTGCGGTCAAGTCCCGTACGGGGCAACGTTATCGAGATACCTCGTCGATTCTCCAGTCCAGGCCTCGATACTCATCTGCTACAGGTCAGACTCTCCAACGAACGACCGGGCCTCGAGATGAGCGACCAGGGGACTGGGCCAGCAAGACTGGAGAGAGTGGGAGACTAATGGACGAGCAGGGGACCTTTCCCTCCAAGTCTCAGCAGCAGAGAGACAGATCTTCGTCCGCCCATCCCTGGCCCTGGGGCCCTTGCTCAGCGATGATGCTGGTACCCCCCTCCCCCCCTCTTCAGTGTGTCGTTGTGGAGCTGTCTAGTCTCCAGCGGTTTTTATCAACTGGCAACGAGGCGAGCCAACGCAGCAAAGCATGGGTCACACTCTTTCGAGAGCCGCATCGCCGCTTGCATCTCGAACCAAAAAGAATTAAGAGAGAGAGGGAAAAAAAAAAGAAGGGGACATTGAGAGAAGCGCCCCCATTGTCATTGTGCACTTCTTCCCGCAGTGCCCGTTTTTTTTTCTTCCTCTCTTGCTCTCTCCCCCTGTCGGTTCGGCGTCTGGCTTTCCATGTTCACGTCCCTGCCCAGACTCCAGAGATGCAGCAGACTGACCGAACAGACGGACAGAAACGCCCTGTATGTCGCTTGCTTGTTGACCTTTTCCTCGTTCGTCTGTCTTCTCCTCCTCCTAGCCAAGGTAGTGAGGTACACAGCTCCATTCCCCTCTTTCTTGCCTGGTCCCTCATTTCCTTTTCCTGCCGCTGCCGTTGCCGCCGAAGCTCTCCAATACCACATACTGCTACGGATAGTGTCGATGTTATGTCCAAGTACCTTTACCAAGTTGATGCTGGACCTGGACCTAGACTTGAACTTGGACTTGGACTTGAACTTGTTGTTGCTTGACCACCACCACCACCCTCTCCACCCCTCCCCCCTTGCCCCCGCACTAGTTCCGTTGACAAGCCCAGAAGCACGAGAGAGAGAAAGAAAAAAAAGAGAAAGGCACCTCTTTTTTTTTCTGCAATAAAGCAGACACATGTCTCTCCGTTCATGGCTCAGATGCTTTCCTGCAACCCGAGAGACGGAAGCCCTGGATACGTAGCTTAACTTACAACACCACCCACCCACACACACCACCTTCAATACTCCGTACACGCACACACGCACAACACAACTCACCCACACACTCACAAGTAACAACACATCAACACCCCTTCCACCGACTTTCTTCATCTTGTCCCCCCATACCTCTTCAGGCTTTTACTTCTCCAACCTGGGAACCACGAAAACATCGAGAACCTTAGCCGATTCCAGCTCACTTTCTCCTACCTTACATCTCGTTGAACAACTCATACCTTACATACTTGCCTACCCTCGACCACGCCCCGGATTTCTGCCCTACGCCTTACATACGACCCTCCCAGCATTGCTTTGGCGCGTGGTGCGTAGAGTGCGTGCCAGCTCAGCCCAGCCCATCCCATCCCATCACATCCCCGACCACAGATCTCTCTGCTCGCCTCACCGTTGGGCTCGATTGCATCTCACGGCGTCCGCATCTTTGGTCCCCTTGTCTGGATAGGAATCAACCCTCGTCGCATTGCTTCACTTTTTCTTCCTTCTTGCTCTGAGACAACTTCTCTCCCCTGCTACGGTCTTTCCCGTCTCCCCCGCCTGGATCTGGACCTGCATCTCAGAACCACCACCGCTTCTCTTAATCGACCCATTGGGAATAACTGCCAACATGGGCGGCTTCTACATGCAGTACCTCGAGAGTAAGTCATCAATTGAGTTTTGTAGATGGATTGTTGGAGCCCAATGCTTCCCTGAACCTCGTCATCGCCATTGTCGGTATAAGTGGGGCTGTCCATGATGACCTGGAGAACTGGGTCAGATCGTGTGCCCTACCCCTGCATTCTGTCAATGGCGGGAATGACATGCGTCTCCCGTTTCGTGGTGACTCTCAACGAGTCGGGACGTGGCATTATGTCCGGGGATCGACGTCAGCTTCTCGCTGCGGCTCTCTTCAGGAACGGCATGCAGGGTTCGCAAGGGGGAAAAAGTCTGTGAGAGTGGATTGGGCTCGGATACAGATGGCATAACGTCGTTGAGAGGCGTGTATCCGCTATTCTCCCTCAGCTGTGTCATCAAGACTGGCTCAGAATGACTCACAGAAGAAGATCTGGGGCTAACCGATCCAATCTAGGTCTTTGCCGGCGACGAGGATGGAACGACCCTTCTTACGAGTGTTACCGCGATCACAGCGGCTACACCTGCTTGGTTCTGGTCAACGGACGCGAGTACCAGACGGATCTCGCGTATCAATCCGACTCGTTGGCCCAGGAAAACGCCGCCATGCGTGCCTTCATGGTGTGCCGCAACTTCTCCGTCAACGGCGGCATGCTGGCTCGCAATGGCATCGTTCAGGGGCTTCCGGCCACTGAGCCTGCTCGCCGCTCCAAGAAGAGCCGCCACACATCATCCAGTCACAGCTCGCGAGACAGCCACCGTCGATCTGGTCACCATTCGAGCAGCAGCTCTACGGCCTCTTTCGACTAAAGATAGGCAGGTAGCCTGAATCCCTGCGTTACGTGGCGGCAGGGATTCGAGACGACGACTATTATAAGGTGGAACAGCTTCGCAGCTGATTGAGCCTATGAAAGAAGACGACGCCTCCAGACGGCTGCTCTGGGAGGTCACAGGGTCAAAGAGAGATGTTGGGGGAGAAAACAAAATGGGCAAAAAGCGACGCATATTTTCCAACTGCGACGACTCTTCACGACTTAATGAACTAGAATCATGGTTTCCGCGCGGCACATCTGATTTCTGCACTTCATAACTCTTCCGGCCGGTCTCCTTCGAATTTCGGACAAAATGCGTTTCTTCTCTCGTCGCCTATTCTCGGATTCGACTTTTTTTCTCTCTTTACTTTCAAGACTTTTTGATGACCGCGCGCTTGGCTGGGATTGTACAGTACCAGTCGGGGGCTGTCCTTCATTTATCCGAACGGATCAACAACCGGAGGCGACTCTGGCCGACCGACCATCTTTCCTTTTTGACAATTCTCTCTGCATTGCGCATTTTGTTCCTCCTGCTCAGGGTACGCCCTCGACTAAGCTGGAACCACATTCTTCCTTCATTGCTTGCTCGAAAATGACGAATTACCACACAGATTGGAACATATGACGATGATGGGGCGGTTAGACTCACATGAGCTTGAGACGTGGACTCGGCATTTTGGTTTTTTCTTCATTCTCTGCTCTTGTTTTCGAGACAAAAATCAGGGGGTCATTTGGGGTGGGAGGATGGCTTAAAGACGGCCAGAAGAGCCACGCCCCCTTACGCATTGCCTCAAAAGCGAAGCATACGTTTTTTTTTTCTTCTTCTTTCTCCTGCATCTCCGACGAAATTGATGGTGCCTGGGAGAGGTTCAGCATCTCGAATTACATCTTGCTTCCTTCTCCAAGGGGGTTCATTTACGATTATTACGCTTTTCGTACGACTTTTTGGGAGGATCTAACGAGACTGGATGACGGCCTTTTGGCCAAGCTGAGGGCACGATGGATATGATGAAAGACTGGCAGAACCAAGAAAACATGACGAGAGACGTATGAAGGCAACGAGGTTGATGAGACTGTTGGTGCGAGAAGAATAGGCGAGAGAGAAGGTGGCGGGGGAGGAGGAGGAGGATGATGAATTTCTCATGATCCTACGCCTTTTTCCTATTTTACATGCGGACGCCTCTGCGACGCTCATGATGATGATAACGACCAAATTTTAACGACAAAGACTTCATGGTATGGATGGCAAGAACAAAGACGATCACAAAAGAAATAAAAACAAAACGCTTTCAAGCTCCCTTTTTGCAAAGACTGTTGAACTTTATCCTAGGTGACTATGACACAGGAGGGAGGTTGAAGGAGAAGTGATGGATCGGATGCTGCTATGGTCATCTCGTAAACTTGGGTAGAGGTTCGTGAAATTGACATTGACGTGGAGCGTTGATGGAGCCTGGTACCGGCAGCTTGCCGGATTCCCCGGAGGGTGTAGAGAGGCAGGACGGGATTCAACAGTGATGGTCGGTGGTGGAGAGCTAAGTTCCACCGGAGCCGAGGAGTCGGAAAGTGGATGATGTCTCGGCGGTTCCAATCTGACCGGCAAGGTAAGGTACTAACTAAGGTATCAGGCGGCACGGTGCTTTGCCTTGTACGCGCCCGCCATTTAGCGAGTAAGCCCACCTTGGCTTATGGTATCAGATCGTTCTGACGAACCGAGCAGGGGTACAGAGAGAAGGGAGACGGACGTGTGACAATACTTGGTATTTGCATGCTTCCGTGTTCGCGAGAAAGTATTTGAGGTACTTGTAGCTTTAGCTCGGGACGATACCGGTGCATTTGAGCAAAGTACCTTGGATAAACGTCGTAGATAAACTCAGCATGTCATCCGCATCATTCTTGTCCCTGTTCTGGACTGCCAATCCTGCCTTGCCAGTTATGCATATTCACTTTTCCTTCCGTTCTATCCTGTGTGCTCGAGCTGGATGGGAAGAGGGCGGGTGTTGTTTATTCAATCACGGGTGAGAGGATTCGCTTGGTATGTTCCGTCCATTCCAGAACATTATCCTGCCTTGATATGCATTGGCTATGCGTAAATGATCTCGCATTGCTCCACGGCGGGAGTACACTCCTGGCATCTTTGCACAGAAACCACGCAGGAGGGAGAAGATGAAATGCCTGGCTGGAAGTTTCGGATGATCTGCTGTTTGCCTTTGGTCGTTGAAAGTTTGAGTGTATCCGTGGGATGGGACGGACGGAGCGGGAGTCCGTGTGGCGTGGTGCGGATCTCGGGCCGGGGTTTATTCGGATCTTAGCACGGAAGGGTGGGGAGGACCGGGCTACCCCTTCCAGAGGTGATAACTGACGGAGGGATCCAACGGACACGGTGAGAGATCATGGCTCGACATTAGGGAAGAAAACCAAAGATGGAACTGAAGGAACCTGTCACTGCCCACTGCCTACAGGCTTACGAGACTAGTTGCAGGCTGGTATGCTGAGGAGCAGCATGAGAAGCCGAATGGCAAAAATGACCACGGCCGAAATTCGACGCCGGGCGGTCCCGGGATGTGGATTGTGGGTTTTCTTCTCATTCAAGTTTGAGGTAGCATGTCACGTTGGCTCAGTGGACCCCACTTTTCGGCGGCGTCAAGCGTTCTGGAACTGTGACTGCCTACGTTGCCCCCTACTCCATACATAGCAGAGGCTTGGGATGATGGATCGTGGGCCGGACGCGGTTGTTTGAAAGGAGAGGAGGTGAACACGTACGTCACGTCGCATGTTGAGCGATTTGAGGATCCTCTCCGCCGGGCCCATGGCACAAAGGCATTCCCCTCTCAAGGCCCCCAGCGTGGGTGGCTCAATTGACGATTTCCCTGGAAATCAATGTGGCTTTGCACAGAGGGGCGACTTTCCCTACTACTCCTCCACCCCAGCTTTCCTAGTCACGAGATGGGGATTTCTGCCGCGGCATTGGACGACGTGTAGCATGAGGTGGGATGAGCGACTCCACTAGCTGAGGCGTCAAGGCGAAATCTGTCCTGACTTGGCCATGATCATTGAGAGCTGTTGGCCTGTTGCAGCGCAATGTGGGCGAGGCGCTGCTTCTTGAACGCGCCGAGACATGCTCACCAATCGAAGAGGAAAAAGGATGCCAAGGGAGAGATGTAAGTTTTAAGGCTTGATAGCTCCAAGGAAGGGATGCGACGCTGGCATTCATCGTAATTGCGGCATGGACTCGTAAACACAACACGAGCGGCCGAGCCCTGCAGCTGAAGAAGCTCGTGTCCCGGGCGTGAGCATCCTCTTGTCTCCTCCCCAAGGCTTGATCTTCCCGGTTCCCCAGCATCTGTTCCCGTGATGCTGACGGACGGGCAGAGGTGCGCATCCATGATCCGGGGGACAAGAGGAGGCAAAAGTCGCGAATTTAGTACGGGCCCGCCGGTCAGCTGTCTTCGGATCTGTAGGGAGAGCCCTTGCAGTCTAGGTTTCGAGCGAGCCAGACTCTAGAGACAGTGGCCCCCGCGGCACATCCAGATGCGGACTTCATACGGGCGGTCCAGTATCGGCTTGCGGCGGACGACGGTCTACCGTTTTGACGTCTCTCGCCTAAGGATGGTAAAGATGCTGTGCACCGTCAATTGGCTTGCAGTTTGAAGACGAGACTGCGAGCGGCAGCGACAAGCAAGGGAGGGCGGAGGGCAGGCATGGGCAAATTCGTCAATCTCGGCAGGGGAAATTGGGGGTAAGGCTGGGTTGACGAGGCCTCGTGGAAACTCGAATGTGTTTGGCGGGATGAGGTGATGTGCTTGTGTGCCAATGCAATGTGCTATGCGCCAGGAGTTATGTTGCCATTGGGGCCGACGAGTCGCCGCAATCTCGAACTGGAACGTCGAGTCCTCAAAGTCCCCATCGTACAGCTACACCTCCACTTTTTTCTCTGTTGCGGCCATTGAGAACCTGGAAAGGCTCGGAGGGCCGAGTATAGTGCCTCTTCCATTGCCGAACGTGTTGCGAACTTGTGATGGTGTACCTAGTAGGGAGTACCGGTACCTATCCCCACACACGGATCGCCGGGAGGGTATGTATGTTTTCGTGCTTGTATGTAGCTGTTTCTGTAGTCTGGTCGGCTGTGCTCGTGCTTTCGTGCGGATAGTGGTTTTTTTGAGTTTGGAAATCGATGCTTTGTACAGATAGAGTAGAGGAGCGTACTCGGTAGGACGGGAGCGAAAGTCGAAAAGCTGGAGAAAGTGATGGGTGGCAGCCCCTGACAGCTGGGCCTTGCCTGAGCTTGGGGCTGGGCTGGGCGTTGCGGCGTAGCGTTGTTGCATGGCAGCATGGTCCTCTCCTTCCCTGGACTTTGCGACTTCTTCTTTTTTCCCTCCTCTCGTCTCGGAGCCCCACTCGAGTTGACGGGATGGGATTGGACGATGGGATCACATGGGGGCGCTGCGCACGGGGAGAGGAGGGAGGCCATTGGATGGGATTCCGCATTGGCCATGGGACGGTACGTCTTCCGGTCTACGTACCCTGAATTTTGATGAACCAGGAAAGAACATTGAACAGTCCTACCTTCCTTTGGTAATCAACAACCTCAAATCTCTCGAGTACCTCATCCAGCTACAAGAATATATCTGTCTCTAGGCTATAATTGGAACGTCAGAGTTCGAGCACCGCCAAGTTATCTAGTCCATCCGGGCAGACAACGTGGAATGGTGAATGGCTCTGATTGGGATATAAAAAAGTCTAGAACAACGTATCAAAATGCCAGACACTTTGCAGCCCAGCATGTTGGTGCTAATCCCGCCCGTTAGTGTACCCGTTCGAACCCCCATTCCGCCCCTGGGCCCCTTCTCTTTCCCCCCTTTGGGTGCCCTGTGCTTCTTGCCGTGCTGCCCCCAATTGATTGCTATCGCAGGCAGCCCGGTCGAAGTACCGCACCATAGAAAACGCAGTGTTGGGTGACTTGCAGCTTGTAATTGACCGGGACCTTGGGAGGTACAGATGTCGTGTCATTTTTGAGGGTGCCTTCTCCCTCACCACCCTGCGCCTCTTTTCGCGTCTCTCCTGCTCTTTCTGCCTTCCCATCTGTGACCACTGACCACTGACCAACCGTGGACCTCTGACCTCCCTTTTTTTCCCCATCCCAACTTTCTGAACTCCCCTCGTGGCTTCCTTCACTGCACTCGCTCAACCTCTTGCCTTTTGCAACTTTCTCCTCCCAAAAGGTCTTCTTCCACTTTCCCATCTTCGGATTCTACTTTCCACAAGCAGGATTCCATTGTATACCCTTTTCGAGAAAAAGGCACGCCTGTCTCTCTCTGTTTTAACAACCTTCTAATCGTCCATTTCTGGAACTGCAAGAGCTACCCCTTTGGTCACCTCAGCCAAATACACGCCTGTCCTCCTCTCCGAAAAAGCGCAGCTTCCCCTTGTTGCCAAATTCAGTCACACCGACCAGGCCAAGAGAACCTCTTCCCTCTTTCAACTCTTCACACACTCGTTTACATACGCACCTCACCCACGGAAGCTACCACGTCTTCCTTTCTCTGCGTCGCACAACGATATCGAACCATCACCTAACCCCTCAACTCCAATACCATCAACATGAAGGGTAAGCACTTGCCCCATACGAACAGCTACATGCGCTTCAGCCTGCCCCAGTCCCAGCCTTGCCCATCGATCTGCGATACTCGAGGCTGGCCGGCGGCAGGCGCAATATGTGGTCGGCAGTGACGCAAACTTGCTAACTTGCTTGAACAGCCATTATTCTCGTCGGCGGCTTCGGCACTCGTCTTCGCCCTCTGGTACGTTCATTCCTCTCCCTAGCTTGAACACACAGCACACAGCAGCAGCAGATTTCTGCCAGCGGCTGCTGTACCTTCCACACTGATCGAATATGTTACTGACCTGGTATTTCCAATGCGCAGACCCTCACCCTCCCCAAGCCCCTGGTCGAGTTCGCGAACAAGCCCATGATTGAGCACCAGATCGAGGCTCTTGCTGCTGCTGGCGTCACCGATGTTGTCCTCGCTGTCAACTACCGCCCCGAGGTTATGGAGAAGCACTTGGCAGAGGTGGGTCTTTCCATGAGCTTCCCCTCTGCAGCTACCATAATAAATACTGACTTCCTCCATCCATAGTACGAGAAGAGGTTCGGCTTGAACATCACCTTCTCCGTCGAGACCGAGCCCCTCGATACCGCTGGTCCCTTGAAGCTGGCCGAGAGCATTCTTGCCAAGGACGACACCCCCTTCTTCGTCTTGAACTCGGATGTCATCTGCGACTTCCCCTTCAAGGACTTGGCCGAGTTCCACAAGAACCATGGCGATGAGGGCACCATTGTGGTCACCAAGGTCGAGGAGCCTAGCAAGTACGGTGTCGTTGTCCACAAGCCTAATCACCCCACCAAGATCGACCGTTTCGTCGAGAAGCCCGTCGAGTTTGTTGGCAACCGCATCAACGCCGGCATGTACATCCTCAACACCAGTGTACTCAAGCGCATTGAGCTTCGCCCCACCTCGATCGAGAAGGAGACCTTCCCCGCCATCGTCAAGGATGGTCAGCTGCACAGCTTTGATCTCCCCGGCTTCTGGATGGACGTCGGTCAGCCCAAGGACTTCCTTACCGGCACCTGCTTGTACCTCACTTCCCTCACTAAGCAGGGTTCCAAGGAGCTTGCCTCCCCCTCAGAGCCTTACGTCCACGGCGGCAACGTTCTGATTGACCCCTCTGCCAAGATTGGCAAGCACTGCAAGATTGGACCCAACGTGACGGTCGGCCCCAACGTCGTTATTGGCGACGGCTGCCGTCTTCAGCGTTGCGTTCTGCTGCCCGGTTCCAAGGTCAAGGATCATGCGTGGGTTAAGAGCACTATTGTCGGTTGGAACAGCACTGTTGGCAAGTGGGCTCGTCTTGAGAACGTCACTGTCCTCGGCGACGACGTGACCATTGGCGACGAGATCTACGTCAACGGTGGCAGCATTCTCCCCCACAAGAGCATCAAGGCCAACGTTGACATCCCCGCCATCATCATGTAAAACCAGAACCGAACAACCGGAAAAAACACTATACCCGGGCCTGGACGAACACTCTGAGGGTCCGCGCTCTTCACACTTCTTGTCTGCACGCCTGTTCTTATCGACTTTCTAATTTCAAGTTGCGATACGATTCACCACTCCACTCATGAGTCTTCAAACTTTAAGAAACGGGGGCGGAAACCAAACACTACATTTTTGGCTGGCGTCGGCAGGGGGAAATCATTTGGCGAGCACAGAAAAGCACTTGGCTTTGCGATGTTTTAACTTACTTTTTTGCGTTTGGGAAAGATGATGGTCCCCAATTTCGTGACGAAATGCAGACGAACGGTGTCGAGGGCTGTCACCCAGCTTGGAGGATATCTCCCTCGATGTGCCGTGGACATGGAAGACTCCCAACCGTGGGGTCATCTGTGAGACAGATGAGAATAAAGATGATACCTCTGAATTTGAGACCGCGAACGTGCTTTGAAGATGGTGACAATTCGTCGTGTTGCTCATGCGCATGTCATGCGAGTATCTCGTGATTTGATGTGGGGGGAAGGAGGGGTGGAGGGATACCTGAGATGACGGATCACATTTGCGCCTTCCCCGTGTGGATGGGTGAGTGGGTGCGAAAGGCAAGCAAGACAAGAAGCTGACTTGATAGGTATCCTGTCTAAACGAAACCAACTTTCCCCCAATATCATACCACCATCAAAAAAAAAAAAAATAGGCTTCTTTCTCCTTTTCTGTATACCCAAGTACTCCGAACAAAATCTTCAAACCCACATGCTTTCTACACTTTTCTACTCCGCATTATCACGCACCCAACCCCTAGACATCTCGACAGCCTGCTCCCACTTTTTGAACATCTTTTGGCTCGTCTCTCTGTCGAGCGCGGGCGTAAAGATCTTACGCCCGTTCTGGTTGACGTGCTTGAGGTCCTCGAGCTCGCCCCAGACGCCCAGCGCGAGGCCGGCGGCGATGGCGGCGCCGAGGGCCGTCGTCTCGCGCATGGCGGGGCGGTCGACGCGGATGCCGCTGATGTCGGCCTGGGACTGCATGCAGAGGTCTGAGTTGGAGAGGCCGCCGTCGACGGCGAGGTTCTCGAGGGCGTGGCCCGAGTCGTTGGCCATGGCGTCGAGGATGGCTTTTGTCTGGTAGCATGTCGCTTCGAGGGTCGCGCGGGCGATGTGGCCCTTTTGGGTGTGGGCTGTGATGCCGACTGTTTTGGGCATGTTAGTAAGGTGAGTGGTGTTGATTGGGAGATAATGACTTACACAGAGTTCCCTTTGCGTCGTCGATCCAGTATGGCGCAAAGAGGCCGCTAAAGGCCGTCACGAAGACGACGCCGCCGTTATCAGGTACGGTCTCGGCTAGCTCTGAGATGCGAGACGAGTCTTCGACGAAAGAAAGGTTCTTGACGAGGAACTTCACGCCCGAGCCTGCGACTGCGATGCTGCCCTCGAGGGCGTATACGGGCTTTCTACCCTTGCCGAAATCGTACGCGACGGTAGCCAGCAGACCCGACTTGGATATGACGGGCTCCTCGCCAACATTATACAACAGGAAGCAGCCCGTACCGTACGTGTTCTTTGCCTGGCCCGGGGAGAAGCCGCACTGGCCGACGAGGGCGGAGGATTGGTCGCCCAAGCAGCCCGCAATCGGCACGCCCTTGAGGACGCCGCGAGCAAAGGAGCCGAAGGCGGTCGGGTCGGAGGAGGGGACGATCTTGGGGAGGTGGATCTTGGATTGGTCGATGCCGAAGAAGGAGAGGAGGGTGTCGTCGTACTTGAGGGTGCGGAGATTCATGAACATTGTGCGGCTGGCGTTCGTCGAGTCGGTGACGTGGATCGCGTCGTCGCCCTTGTCTGCGCCGCCATTGAGGCGGTAGATGAGCCAGGAGTCGACGGTGCCGAAGGCGAGGTGGCCCGCATCGTAGGCTTCGCGGACGGAGGGGACGTTGTCGAGGAGCCAGCGGAGCTTGACGGAGGAAGGGTAGGTGGACAGGGGCAGACCGCACAGGTCCTGGAGAGCGTCTGCGCCGGGGCGGGCGCGGAGTTCGCGGACGAGGGAGGTGGTACGGGTGTCGGGCCAGACAACGGCATGGTGGAGGGGTTCGCCGGTGCGGACGTCCCAGAGGACGGTGGTCTCGCGCTGGTTGGTGATGCCGACGCCACGGATGTTGGCAGGGGAGTAGCCTTGTTCAGCGAACTGGGCCATTGCCTTTTCAACGCATTCTTCGACGGAGGAGAGGAGCTCGAGGGGGTCGTGCTCGTGCCAGCCCGAGTGCGGGTAGTGGTTCTCAAACTCGATCTGGTGGCTTGCCACAGGGTCACCGAGGCCGTTGAAGATGAGGAAGCGAGTCGAGGTCGTGCCTTGATCTATGCTGCCTACGAACCAATGTTCTTTGAGTTCTTCTTGGGTCTCTGTGATGCCGGCTGGGAGGTGTTCGGCCGGGTCTGCGGCCACGCGCGGGCGCTTGGTTTCTCTCGTCTCGGCCATTGTGTTGTCGGTGCCGCCGCTGCTGTGGTGGTAGGTTGTTGGTAAGTCAAGAAGAGGAGGGAGAGGAAGAGGAGGACAGAAGGGGAGTAGGAGTGAGAGTGAGACACAAAGAGAGGAAATACAAGGGGTATCTTGAGGGAAAAGGTAACGGAGACAAGAGAGGGGCCGAGGAAGAGAAGAAGAAGCTAAAGACTAAGCAAGCTGGGGCTCTGGGGACTTCAATGGGGAACGAGGAGGGTCGGGGGGACCACGGGGGGTATCACGCGGAGAGAAGAGCAAAATCGACAGCGCCCCTGGGGTTGTACGGGATTTGTTTCCGCAAGCACGCGCAAAAGCAAAGGGGGCCGTAGGAGCCGGCGTGGGAGGCGGGGCGGGTACGGGGGGAGACGGGAACAAGTCGGGATCGTGGATTTCGCGATGGAGCACGAGGCGATAGAACTCGGGAGTAGGATATGTGTGTGTGCAGGTATAGGTTGTGGTTCTTGTGTGTGGACGATGACTGACTGTCTAGCTAAATATGCCGTCCCACGAGGAGGCTGGTTGGTGGTATTGGTGGTGGTGGTACGAACGGCGGGGGACTGAGACTTTGACTGAGACGAGGTGTTCTTGGTAGACTGTTCGTCTTGTGAAGCTCTTGCGTCTATTCCAGCCGCACGAACACCGTTGCCGTTGTTAGCCTCTGCCGTGGCATTATTTCCCAGGGTCGTCTTTGCTGTCTGTGTTGCCCGCCGCTGCGACGACAAATTTCGGACGGACATGTGCTGCAGCAGCGGCGGCCCCAGCTGGAGCTTCGCGCCGGCGCTCGGCATGATGTCAGAAGCGGGCGTGGGGCGCTGATTGGAGGAAGAATTGAGGGGTTTGGGCCTCGCGCGAAGCTCCCGCTGCTGCTGCGGCGTGCAACGAACCGTTTTGCACGTGTAATATCCCGTACTGACTATACCATTATCGCCAGCGTCGCTTTCACCTCTGCGGCCGTGTATACAACGTCTATGGGCCGTACATGATCTCAATGGCTTCGTCCTCGTCCTCGGACTCGGGCTGAAGAACTTGTCTGCCGGCTCGCTGGTACCGGAGACGACGGGACCCAGAAAGGGGGAAATCCTGGGGAGTGATTGGGGGGTTTTAAGGACGCGTGAGAGGATTTGGGGATGCATTAGGGAAACTGGGCCCAAGACTGGGTCTCAGTAGTCGTAGATCGAGCTCGAGGGGGCTCGGGAATCGAAAGGGATTTGCTGCCTGCATACAACGCGGTAGCGAATGATGCAGGCGAATCATGAATGTCTGCTGTAGGATGGTAGTCGTTCGTTTGTCTTCGCGAAACTTTTTTTGCGCCGCTGGGTCGCTGGTTCGCGGGAGGGAATCCCGAGGTGCGTTTGATGGAGACATGGGGCGGCTGGGCGGCTCTGGGTCTCGGGCATGGTCGGGGTTTGAGCACCGAGAATCTCTCCATTTTTAGGTAAAAGGCAATGGGTCTACTGGGGTCTGGGGCCGATGAGTTGACGGGCCTTCACCGAGGTGAGGGTGGTGAACGGACTGTCACCGACGCTTGGTTTTGACTACATCGTAGGCGTGAGTGGAAGAGGGAGCCAAGTGGGTGACATAATCGTTTGCCGTACTATGAACCATAGCTCTTTTTCTGCTATTCTTCTTTCTGCTGTACATTCTCTAGTGATGATACATAGTATATAAGTAACAATAGAAACGTAGCTAAAAAAGGGGGGGGGGGGTTTCTTTAAAAATAAATTAAAAAAGAATAATGATGATGAGAGAGCTAGAAATAATGATCAGGTCGTAAATAAGTGTTACGATCTTTTGTTGGCCGGTATTTAATCTTGTCACCCACTTAACTACACCGCAGCCATAGTCTCTATGAGAGCGTTTAATTAGGGGGCCGCATAAAGCAAGGTGGTAATGGTCTATCCATCTATTCGGACCTTGCGGACGGGGTCATTCCCATATTTCAATCTGTCAATGGTGGGATTGGCCGCCCAGAAGGGGTAAGAATGTCCAGACTCTTCTGCTGCTGCGGTCTCGACTTGTCTATAGCTTGAGAGACTATTGCGATTTACCGTGGAGATGATGAACGACATGAGATTGTGAGTGTGGACTTGGTACCTGGTAGCGGCTGTCTTTAAGTAGGAATGGAAGGCCTGTTAAGAAACGGTGATGGAAGTTGCTGATTGGATCGGTATTAATCCTCAAAAGCATACCAAGAAGCGCAACATCACAGTTAACTTTGAAAGTCCAATTGATTCCACCCCTGGGACTTCGTCCATAGCTACTTTGAAAATCAAACACGTATATTTTAGTCATAGCTCGAGTTGGTCAATGATGACCCTTCAGCTCCAAGACTCCGGTTTGTAAATGCGGTCTTGCCGCGACCCTTCTTTTACCCGACTAAAATCCCTGTTCTCCTAGTACTTAAATCAAAATTACTAGAAGAAGTACTTCAACCCAGCATCTCCACCCAACTCTCAGCCCGCTTACACCAGACAAGAAGAAACCGCGTCCCAGGCAGCACGGTCTCCACGCTCCACGTCCAGAACTGATGGGATCATAATGCTTTCATGTATGCTTAAGAAGAGCGAGGCGAGGAATGCTCCTGAGATGGCAACAAGAGGGAGCACCGGCAGGACCCTGTCGAGGACTAGCTCCGGTCCCTTTAGTAATGTGGTTAGAGTCGCATAGGACATTAGGATGAACAGAATGGAGTAGCTGGATTTAGACTGTAAGTTTCGTTGTCTCTGTTATCGCTTGGGGGCTAACACGTACGCGTTGGGCATCTTGGACATGTGACGCCATGTGAGAAAGAGTACACTGTCCACAAGTGCAGCACTGCACCAAAGGCTGTTTACCCTCGTTAGTATATAGATACCGAAAGCCTTGGTGACGACCAGGCAGACTAGTTGTAAAGCAGCGGGGCAATAGGCTCATCGTGCACAACCGCAATGTAGACAGATACGGTTGTTCCCGCAACACCTCCGACTTTGCGCAGTATCGTGAGGGTACGGCCGCGGCGAAGTCCACCGATTCGACGTCCGATACCGATATGACGCCAGATTCTAGAGAGACAATTGGTCTTCGTGTCAGTAAGTCTCCCTTTTGCTCACGAAGTTTGAAAGAACAAATCAAAACGTACTCGATGCTATAGATTGCCGGAAGCCTCAGGAGTCTCTGAGGCAAAGACACCGACCTTTCTGGTGGAGCCGGCTCCCCAAGCTGCTGGATCTCTAGGTCTTGCATTTCCATCAGAACGTAATTGGCTAACTGTAGATGTACTGGGGAGAATGCAGTATTCGATGTTGGGTTCCAGTGTTGATGAGAACGATGGGCATGGCTGTTTTTCTAGATGTCAGACTTAGGAGGGAAGGAGGGACGATGATGTCTAAAGATGAAAACACAAGGTCTCTTTTAGCAGCTAGCCTGATTGAAATGCTGTGTAACGCGGTGGAAGTGAGGTCGACTATGTGGTTGGCCCTCGATTACGTGGCAGTGCTCAATACGAATACCTAGTGCAACAGTAAGGCTCGGTGAGGAGTTGGGCCGCACTTGAGTTCTGAAGAGGCGTTGAACCGGCCAGCAACATTGCTAAAACAACAAGAAGCAACTCGAGATACTCTGTAGGGACGAAAGTTACAGACAACTTATCGAACATCTACGAAATGGCTGATCCAGTCAACTCATCCGCTCCACGATGGGGGCAAATTCGCATTGCTGAGCTTCTCGACAGGGCTCAACCAGCACATAATTCGCAGATTGGTGAATTCGGGCCTACATTCATTTCCATGGACTTTGTGGAAAAACTAGGCTTGAAACCCTTGCCTTCGACACCTGGCGCCTGGAAGCAGAGATCTGCCCGCTATCCAAAGAGTCGCATGGCGAAGTTGGCAGCAGAGATGGGGACGATTTTTGGCTCGATGATTCTGAAGGAGAACGCTGTGCTTGGCCAGACGCGAGAACCTCTCAATTCTCCGACTTCTTGGAACGCTGGACTTTCCGCCCAATCTGAGGTATCCGGCGAGAGATGGCACTCAGGGATAGGAAATCTCTTAGGAAACTCCCTGAAACAAATGGTCCGTGGCATAGTATACTCTCTTCTGAAAACTAGCTAACGCATACCTTCTGTGCAGGTCACCCAGATCCTCACAACCCCGACACCCCGCATGCTGATGGTCGGCCTGATCACCTATGGCATCGGGGTGTCGATGTTGTATCACATGAACGACAGACACAAACATCAAGACGCCGTTATAGCGATAGGAATCGTGATCGGGGTATGTCTGGGAATATTTATGGATATGGATGGACAGGCCATACTACTGCGCATTCTTCCGTGGGCAGTGCTCATAGCCGTATGGCTAAGCGATATGGGGCATCAATTCTTCTGGACTCGCAATGCCCAACTAGCAACGGTTAGCACGGCGATTTGAAGAACTTGAAGGGTTCACGATTTGGGAGGGGAAACACACGGTTATCGAGACAGCGGAGAGGCATACACTCATGTTATGCCCGAAGGAGTGAAGGATCCCTTATGTATCACACGTGTGTTTGTGCAATATAAACCGGCGATTGAAAACCCATTGCGAGATTGCCCCCAGTGATTTTGGCAACACGCCATGAGCTACTCCCAGCCACTACGGGCGACCGCCATCAACGAAGGCATGACTAGAACAAACATTGAGTGAGTATTCAATGAAACGGCGATACATGATGGCATTAGCCAAGGAGTTAAAAGGGGGAACCAAAGGGTTTTCTGATAACCAAGAAACCTGAGTAGGTCATGGCAGTCAAGTGGGTGACAAAATCGATTTCCTGCTATACATCTTAACAAGCACCCCTTTCACCACTCACATCATAATCATTACCTCTTTCGCATCAAAGTCTTTCTTATGTACGTAATATTACATACTCTTTTCAATAGATATTAATTCTAGTGATAATAGCGGTGGAACTGCTTGTCGGATGTATCGAGCGGAAATCAATTTCGTCACCCACTTGACTGTATCCTAACATCCAAAGGCTCTGTATGCGATTCCCTGATGTTGTCGATAGTCTCCGGACATTAGCTGATCCGACGAATACTAAAGCGAAGCACTTTATCAATAATTAGATCGTAGCTATACTATGATCTCGCTCAGGGGGTTCTTGAAGGATGAAATGAAGATCTGGCGTTAGAGCCGAGAGCAGGCGTCCTCGTGCGACCGGAATGAGCCATCGTCTTAAGATATACATCGAGCATTCTGTTCAAGCCTTGACAATAAGCAAGCTACTCGCGGTAGTCGCCTAAATTCAGCTTAGTGAATCGCTTGTCCTGAGCTTTAGGAAAAGAGGAGGGCTACAATCATAACATGAGGCTATTCGCACTTATTGCCACTCACTCAAATTTGCCGAAATCAGTACGAAAGACACCTTTTACATGAAGCCAAATCATTTCTAATACATTAACCGTACTTCACAACAGCAGATAAGAAATACGAAGTCTGAAAAAACTGCAAAAGATTGGTACACGCCCAACTTCGAGCGAGGCTCGAACTTGCGCGTCCCGCGAGGCAACCAGAGAGGGCCCGATCGGGATATTTGCTTTCCCTCAGCATGCTGAGGTGATACCACTAGACCAAGCGCACTTGATCTAGCGGTACCGCCTCATCTGGTGAAAGCAAAGCGAGTTGGAGCGCCTCATGAGGGTATGGACGGGAGATGGAAAAGACATCCGGGTGTAGGGCAGGGAGGTGAGGCAGGTAGGTGAACTTGCGCACAGCCTTGGGAAGAAAGGTACGCCGGTTCAATCCAAAACCTTCCTGCCGTACGACCCGGTCAACTATCTACCCAAGGTATATACAGCCTCAAATTTGTGTGGTCGCTCCAGCTACTGAAGGCTCTGGGTGAACACCCTGTTGACCACATCTTGCTACGGCACCATTGACATGCCCCTACCTACCATGGCCCTATGGAGTTTTCGAAATGAAAAGTCTATAACGCCATGTACTAGTAGAAATGAACAGTGTCCTCCAAAAGAGAACGGAAATGTGACAGGAGAATTGATGGGTATCACAAACGTATCCTGTCCTCCAACCACTCCGCAATGGCACCCTCCCCACGTTCACCAAGTTCAAGCCCCTCGTTCACACCAACCTCGACGACAGTCACCCGTCTTTCAGCCTCAGCTTCCACGTCAAAGTCCTCGTCCCACTGCAGCCTCGCCTTAAACTCCAGCTTCTCCAAGCTCCGCCTCATCAACCCCGCCAGCTCCGTAGCCTGGGCTTCAAACGTGTGTCCTGCCACCTTCCGTCTCCTCGCCGTCCTAGAAGCGAGTTCTCGAGCCATGGAAGATGCCAAGCTGCTTTTCCTCGTCGTCGTCTTGCGCCTCGTCACAGGTTCAGTCGGGGTATCATGGAGTAACAAAGCATGAGGCAGCTTGAGCGTCGACTTTCTCGGCGGGAACACAAGCGCACTCCGCCTCGGCGCTGCCATCATCACCCCTTCGGTAAAGCCAAGGATATCAGCCGGCTTCACGTCCGAGTTGACAGAGGAAAGCCGTTCCAATAACGACGACACGGCCGCCGCCTGCATGAAGCTTGACGGCGCGTTCATGCCGGGCGTCTGGAAGAGAAGACTAGGGCTCACAAACGGGTCGAACAGGTCTACCGGTGAGCGAAACAGGTTCTCCATCTTCATCTGCAGCATATGCAGCGCCGACCCTTCCTCAGGCCGTGGCGGGAGTTTCTTGCTGCGCGCGGTGGCGGGCCTGTTGATCTTGTGGTCCGGGAGAAACATGGACCAGTTGTAGATGCCGTTCCAGGCGATCAGTCCACGGACGGCCATGCGGGCATGGTGATGGGACTCAGTCAGGGCTAGAGAGGTGGCCATGCTGGCGCCGGCGTGGGAGCTGTATACGTATATGTCGCGGCGGGAGTTGGTGCCGGAGGGTAGGAGGTTTTCTGTGATCCAGGTGTAGCCGGCGAGGACGTCGTGTAAGGGAGTGGGCCATGTGAGAGGCGTGGTGAAGTTGAAGTCGGGTTCTGGGTCGTGTTCGGCTTCCGGTGGGGTGGAGACCGGAGACTCGGACCGGGACGGGGACCATCGGTAGTTGATGACGGCCGTTGGGTACGGCATGAGGAAGTGGGGGATGGGGGTCAGGTATCCCGGGGTTGGTGAGAAGGGCGGGATGTACACCATCAAAGGAGTTGCGGCGGGATGACGGTTCACATTGTGAAGACTGATATTTGCGTTAAATAGAAGTCATGGCCTGGTGGGATGGAGTGAGATATACTCTACTGTGATGGCCCCTGAGGAGCGACAAGGCACATCGACGGACTCGATGTCAGGCCTGTCAAGATGGAAACATCTTCGTTGAAAGACATGAGTTGGGCGCAGACAAGACGACAGCCAAGGTGCCGGCCATCTTCTCATCGTCTATGTATATGAGACAATAGCAGGACGAGCTACTGAAATACTCATGTTCAGTTGGTCGCTCACTCATTTACTCACTCATACACTCATACTGATGTGAGTACCTTGGATGTAAGTGTATGATTTTGAGTGAGTTAGTTATCCGAGTAAACAACCAGCTACAATTCCCCAGACGCGTTTTTTTCTCACTAAGTTGTAAAGGGACCACCCTCGGACCAACCAGCGGCCATTCCGTCTCCTCCACACCACCATAATCTCCCATTTCTCCAGCCTTCGTGTTTGCACCGCCGCAAACTGTCCCCCACACGTCACCTCTGCTAAGCTTCGAGTTCTTGGTCAAGGGTCCCTCGACTCCCACTTTGTTGCAGTAGCGTCTACGTCGTACTACTGTGCCCTGGCACCACCTAAGAATTTGACCCCAAGCGCCGGAGCAACCACCGCTGAAATGGAGCCAAGGGATCGCTGTTTCGGGAGAGATCATGAGCTCTGTCCTACTGCAGGCATGGGTGACCTGATCTGTCTGATGATTGACACCAAACTGTTGGCGACATGCCACCCGGGGGGCATATTGCATGCCAAGCGAAGAACGATATATATAAGTTCAAATGCCAAGGATGAATGGTGCAAACGGTCACGGCGTAACTGGCGGCCAAATATTTGTTCAAAGACATCGCCGAATCTCGCGAGGGAAGCACACACTCGAGAATCCGAGATGGTCAGACAGAGATCATCCGGCCGTTTACAATCTAAACTAGGCCACGCAACAAAACGCCCATCCGTTGCGTTCCTCGCTACGTATTGGAGCACATCTTTTGACGTGTCTCAGTTATCTGATCAGTAGACGCGAAGAGGAAGACAAACGAGAGGAAAAACAAGGCGCGAGTGCACACCCTCTTCGGCGTCCCCCAAACAGACGTCATCGCGAAGTGCCTCCATCCCCCTCCGTCTGGGGCACCCCGGCTAGCACGGATACCGGTAGTACTTTCAGGAGTCTAGACTCCCGACTCTATGGGTCCTCAACCTCGATGAGAAAAAGGAGATTTCGAGAATTCCCCTCTTCTTCAACTTAGTTATTAACTACGGCCAAGAATTGTAAAGATAATCGTTCACAAGACTCTAGCGTCGTGTTCTTGAGAAATCTTACCTAGGTAGCTTGCAGCAGCCGGGAATGCCTTCACCTTCGGCGGATCCACCACACCGCACCCGCTCATCTGCCCCGCGCGGCTCGCCGCTCGATCCGACCTCGACGCCGCCATGAACGACGCCGACCTGGGCGATAACATTGACGAGCGCATCGGGCAGCTCGAGCAGTCAAAGAACCCCCGCAGCAGCGAGAAGCGCTTTGCCAACGATGTCGCACATCTCGACCCGAGCCGGTGGTGGTTCGCCTCCTCCGCATTTCCCATGATCGCCGGCACCCTCGGCCCCGTTGCCTCGGCGTTCAGTATTTGTGCCCTCGTCCGGCCTTGGCGACAGCACTACCCGCCCGGTACCGACATCACCAACGCCGCTTTTGAGCCGGATCCGAAATGGTCAGACCCCCGTCTCATCCAGACATTCGTGTTATTCACGATTCCTCACACTCCTCATGTGTGAGCCATCCGTCAACACTGACATGGGGCTAACGATGTTTGCAGGCTCATCATCGTCAACGCCATCCAGCTGGCGATAGCAATCATCTCAAACGTCTTCCTCCTCCTCAACATGGCCCGCCGCGTTCGCTTCTCCCTGGCCCAACCCATCACCATCGTGGGCTGGTACATGTCCGCCATCTGCCTTATCGCTCTCAACGCCACCGCCGCGGGGCCTCTCGTCATCGAGCCCGCCGAGGAGTACATCTTCTCACAGGCCTTCTATTACGGCATGTTCGCCGCCATCCTCTACTTCCTCACAGCCTCCCTCATGGTTGTCACCGTCTACGGCGCCGCCACCAGTCACTACGCAAAGGACTTCCAGCTCACCACCGCCCAGCGTACGCTCATGCTCCAGACCATTCTCTTCCTTTGCTACCTACTCGTTGGCGCCCTGGTCTTCTCCACCATTGAGAGCTGGTCTTACCTCGACGCCGTCTACTGGGCCCAGGTCACCCTCTTCACCGTCGGCTTCGGCGACTTTGCCGCCGCATCCCCCCTCGGCCGCGCCCTCCTCATCCCCTACGCCCTCGTCGGCGTCATCTCCCTGGGTCTTGTCATCGGCTCCATTCGAAGCCTCGTCCTCGAGCGCGGCCGGCGCAGGCTCGATGCTCGCATGGTCGAGAAGAAGCGCCGCCAGCTCATCCGCACAATGACGCGCAAGGGCAAAGACGAGATCCTGAAGCCCATCCACCCAGATACCAACGACACCTCCGCCTCGGCCGCCTCGTCTCCCTCTCTACCCGGCACGGAGCTCGCGCGCCGCGAGGAAGAATTCAACCTCATGCGCAAGATCCAGCACCAAGCCTCGACCCGCCGCCGCTGGATGGCCATGTCCGTCTCCTTCTCCTCCTGGCTCGTCCTCTGGCTCGTCGGCGCAAAAGTCTTTCAGGAGTGTGAGCGCCCTTACCAGAACTGGTCCTATTTCGAGGGCTTCTACTTTGCCTTTGTCACTCTCACGACGATCGGTTACGGCGACCGCACCCCCGTTTCCAACTCAGGTAAAGCTTTCTTCGTCTTCTGGTCCCTCCTCGCCCTGCCCACCATGACGGTCATGATCTCCAACGCCGGCGACACCGTCGTCAAGGCCGTCCGCGACGCTACCCTCGAGCTCGGCAACATCACCATCCTCCCCGGCGAACGCGGCTTCCGCAAGGATCTTATGTCCGTTCTCCACCGCCTCACCTGCGGCTTCCTCTTCCACCCCACCGACGAGGATTCCGATGAAGACTCGGATGGCGAAGACGACGCGCTCCCGCCGGGCTTCCTCTCCAACGCCCACCGCATACGTCGGGAAGAAAACGACGACGACGATAACGACGAAGAAAGCGACGAGACAGAAGCCTACTCCACCGTCCTAGACCGCGAAACCTCCCGCGCCCCTCCACCATTCTCGCCAGAACCAAAAGACTCCCAAACCCGTCCATCACCCCGTGACCGCCAAACCACCACTACCAACAACAACACCAACACAACCCGCCGCCGCCGCCCCTTCTCCCGCGTCCGAGACCCCACCTCCGCCCTCCCAGCCTCCCGCGCAGACTACCACTTTCTCCTCATCTCCGAAATCGCCGCCGTCCGCCGACACGCCAAAGAGAAGCCCGCGCGGCGATATACATTTGCCGAGTGGGCGTGGTACCTCAAACTCATAGGCGAAGACGAATCCAGCTCCGCCACGCACCGCAAGGCGCGCCCGCACATCCACTCCAAGAAGAAGGCGAAAAAGGCAGCCAAGAAACGACGGCGGAACGGGGTTGTCGATGAGGAAAACGCAGAGCACACGGAGGCGGAGTGCCCCGACGAGGATAAGTGGTCCTGGGTCGGCTCGCAGTCGCCGCTGATGGGCAGCCAGGAGGAGTGCGAGTGGATCCTGGAGAAGCTTACCGAGAAGCTGCGAGACGAGCTTGACGTTGTCCGCGGCGAGGAGCTCGAGAGGAAGAGTACGGTGGATCGGGAGCGGGATCTGGCTGATGAGAGAAAGGGGAGGGATGAGGTTGATGGGTTGTTGAGATCGTGATACCCCCTTTCTGAATTGTCATTTGTATTGCGATATTCACCACGATTCACCACGTATGTAATTTTGAGACACACTTTGGCCGGTTCAGACATTTCATCACACTTAGTGCTCATACATGATAGGGTAGCTACGTTTTCATGATCTACATAACATACAACACACATACATAAAAGAGGTAGCATAATTTCAAAACCTTGAGCATCATCCACATCAGATTCATGTCAAGCAAAAGCAACTTAATCCACAAAACCACGGGTCACACAGGCCAGACACACAAAGAGTAACCTTGATATCTCATAGCGAGAAGGGGGGGTATCAGTATCATTAAGTTTTATCCATCCCCACGTGAGGGTGCAGAAGCCTCCAACCGTGGGAAAGGTTATCTGGTATGCCAGTAGTCCTAGGGCATTGCCTTTCTCAAGAATACAAATATACATACACTACCGCTACACGTATCCGAACATGCAGCAAAAAACATGCTCATATCAAAACGCTTTCTCCAAACGCTTTTGAAAGGAACATCCAACAAACCCCCTCCTCTGTCTGTCCAGAAGGTATTCTTCTCCACTTTCATCTTGTTAACGATATTGTTCTCCTATTCAAGAAGAAAAAGACGCTTCACCATCTCATTCCACTTCCACCAGCGCTAGAAAGCAAATCCACCACGGTCCTAACCATGCCAACCCCCAGCACCAGGGTCTGCACGGCAACAGCCACAACGACTCGCTTCACGAGATCTAAAAGACTCACGGCTAGTCATCTACTGCCCAGCAGAAGCCTCCGGTTGCGCTTCATAGCCTGATTCAGCCCCTTCTCGAGCTTCTCCGTCTCCTTGCGCGCAATACCCAGCGCCGACTCGGCGTCCTCGACACTCATGAGCGACATGGCATTGAGTGGTGTGCCAGGCAACTTAGGGTGCACAGCCCCAGTTCTCTGCTGGGCGTCCACCTGTGCGGCGGCGGCCGCCATGGTGGAAGGGGAGGCGTCGGTGACGAAGCCCTCGCTACCCTGCTGGTGCTGTGGCGAGTCCAGACCGCCAAACGGTGTCTCGTCTTCGGGAATGTCCTTGCCTGAGCCACCGCTCTCGGCGGAGTAGATGCCTGCGCCCGCTGCTGCGTCGTGTCCATAAATGTACGGAGCGAGAGAGTTTAGGCTGGCGGCGGCTGTTTCTCGTGCAGATAAGGCGTCCTTGGCACCAGGCGCAGATTTCCAGCTGCCCGGGAACAGGTTGGTGTTACCCAAGTTGAGTCGCGGGAGAACGAACTGGTTGATGTAGCTGATGGCCTCTTCACGCTGAATCTTATTAACAGGGTCATCGGAGAACATCTTTTGTGCGTTGGGCGAGGGTGGAAAGTAGGATGGGGGCCCGTTGGGTACCGCTCTGCCTTTGATCAGGGAGAAGCCACCCGGACGGGCCTGATGACGAGGCGCAACAAAGCTGTCGGGCTGGTCACTACCAACTGCTACAGACTTCTGAAGCGCAAGATATCTGCCTTCTTCCTCTTCGGTGAGATTTCTCAGGCAATCCCCGTTGGGCGTAATGAGTACACGCTGACCTTCCATGATCTTGCGCACCGGCTGACCAGTAAGTAGGATAGCATGGTCTGCCTCGGACACCATATTCTTGGTCGTAGCCGTAGGGGGCGGGTTGTTGCTCAGGGTGGCAGCGGAAGGCCTGTCAAAGCGAGAGTGAGCGTCGAGGAAAGGCTTGAGGAGGGCAAGTAGTTCCGCGGTGGGAACCTCGCCCGCTTCATGCAGGGCATGGTAGACAACTTCAGGAAAGGTATTCGGGTTGTCGGCAATATCCTGAGACTCCTCTGGCACAGCAACAGCTGTGGGTACAAGAGGCGGTGGTGTTGGCGTTGAAGGTGTTCCTTCTTTACTCTTGCCCTTCTCCTCCGCTGCCTTGGCCATCTTGGCGGCTTGCTTAGCAGCCTTGCCTTTGGGAGGAGGTAGATCCACCACCGTTCTCTCGACGATAGGTTTGGGAGGCGGAGTTGGCTCCTTGGGAGGAGGGGGCGGGGTGGCGACACGCTCGACGGGCTTCTTGACTGGTGTGGGGGCCGATGTGACCGGCTTTTCCTTCTTCTGCTTCTTCTTGCGTCCGAGGATGGGAGCCTGCTCTTCGGTTTCCACGACTTTGGGCGCAACAGTAATGGAAGCGGACTGCTCCTTGTGCGCCTCCTTTCGCTGCTTGCGCTGCTGGCTCTTTGTTGTGTTGCGGACAGGTGCAGTTCCCACTCTGGTAGGGGGTGGTGAGCTGGTACGAGAAGCAGACACAGATGCGGAGACGATAGAGGCGCTATCGCTAATGATTTCGCTAGCCGGTGTTCCAGGACGTCCAGAGGCGGAAGAAACAGCCCTTGCCGCCGCAGAAAATGCGGCACCTGATGGTAGAGCTGGCGGCACTTCGGCTTTGGGTGTCGGTACAACTCGCAAAGTCTTGGGCGCTGCTCTCGCGATAGGTGATGCTACACTGGCAGTCGTTGGTGTTGGCAAGGCTGGGAAGGCCGAGACGTCAGATTGCTCCGTGGTGGTGGTCTCTGGTTGCTTTGGCTGAGCTGCACTGGTAGCGGCGGCAATGTTCAAGATACCCGGTACGGGCTTCTCCGTGGCCTTTGTAGTTTTGGGCGCTTCAACAGCCAGCACGGGGGATGGACCTGAAGCCGGCGTCGCAGCCTCTGCCGGTTGGGGCTTCTTGATGCTCGCTGGGGCGATCTTTGGAGTTGCAGCTGCTGACTTCGCTGGGGTCGCAGGCCGTGGGACGTTTCCAAGTGCTGGGAAATCCTCTTCCTGCAACTGCAATACAGACTTCCCCTTGGAGGGAGATGCTTGAGAGGCAATGTCCTTTGATAGCCCACTCTCAACAGCCAAGGCTTTGATGTTCTTCTTGGCTTCTGTCCCACCGGCTTTCTTGCGAGAAGCCTGATCTGGTGTGCCAGTCCGCACGATATTAGCCATAGTAGGGACTGCTGGCTTGGGAGCCGAGGGCGTCAGTGGTGTGACTGGTATTACGGGGATTGGTGCTTGTCGTGGAGCCGGCGATGCGGTTCTTTGTGGAGGGCCGAGACCAGGTGGAGGGGTCGGAGCTGCTGGTCGTGATAGTCCGCCCAGGGTACCGACATAGCTCGGCAAGGGGTCGTCAGAGACTAATTTGTCTACCGATAGAGTGGCCTCATCGTCGAGCGAAAAGAGATCGTCATCTAGGGAACCAGTTAGCCAAGGGGTTCCCTAGAAGTGGTGTTTTCCTTAAAGACAAGTAAGGAAAAGAAGAGACAATAAAGCATGGTAGCAGCACGAGAGACAACAGTTTATATACATGGACAAATGTTTACAGGAACAAGACAAGTCACGGCTGCCATCATCGTCTTCCATGATGATTTGCGAGGACAAACGAGCGGTAAGTATGAGCAACGTGCTATATTGGTCCTTGTGCCACCCCCATCCTCATAACGGGAGGATGGTCTGCGAGTTAACGTACATTGAGGCGACTGGAAGACGATGATGGCTTGCCTGACTGACGTGACCCCATTAACCATGACGACGTGCGGTCCCAAATGAAAAAAGAGGTATAATGCCGAGACGAAGTGTAGGTGTCGGTCCTTGCTTGCCCAGAAGAAAACGTGAAGCGACGCCAAATGCAACCCTTTGCCACTCTCCCCTGAGCAGCCCTGATGTTTTCCGCAATGCTCGCTGAATCAATGCGCGTGTAATGTGCGGTGCGCTCTCGGTCCCTTTGAAGAGCGGTCGTCCGCCTGTGATATGCCGCGACGCCCTCCCCCTCATGATACATGAAGTGTAAAACAAAACCCGTAAACGACCAACACCGACACCTCATCTATCGCGTTGTCTCTCGAGGCTACCAGCCTGCGCCTGGGAAACGCGTATTGTACATCATGTTCGGGTTGTACCCACCTTGGCTCTGTCCACCGAACAGTCCCTGTCCGACTCCGGCATTGCTCTGCGACTGGTGTTGCATTCTCGCTTGCAGGATACTCGGGTCCGCAAGATCAACTAGACCACCTCCTCCAGAGGAGGAAGTGTTAGCATGTCTGTGCTTCTTCCCCTTCTTCTTCTGCTTGGGACCGAAGTCTTGGAATGCTCCAGGCTGGTTACCGTAGAGCGACGCCAGGAGGCCCGAAGCAGGAGCTGGGGTGGAGGAGGTAGAGGATGGGTACTGATTAGAGAAAGAAGATAACATGTACTCACGCTTACCAGCATCATGACCCTGTCCATTGGTTCCCCGACCCCGAATCAACGTCTGGAGAAGCTCGGCGGAATCCTTGGAAGTCGCACCGAAGGCGCCACCGAACTGGCCCTGTCCAAACATGTTTGGCGGAGTTCCTGTCGATTTGAGACCTGGAGGAGGTCCGGGCATGGAGGATGCATAATACTGGCTGCCTGGCTGCGAGTGGAAAGCGGAAGGCATCATGGCCGTCTGCTGGGCCATGATTCTTGGGTTGGCGGCAACCTTGACTGAAGCTGAAGTGCCGGCGGTGTCATTAGCAAAGCTGAACCTAGATCCTTGTCTGTTGTGGCCGCCACCTTGTTGCTGAACCGCAGAAGGCTGCGCAGTTGGAATCCCAGGAGGCAAGTGATCGCCGAAGCCGCTCTGAGATCGAACGAAGAGCTGTTGTTGAGGCGTCATGGATCGGCTGCCACCAACAGAACTAGCAGAGACGGAAGCTTGACCAAATCCAGAGCCAAGTGCGGGACCGAAAGGGCCGTCGTTGTTGTTGCGCTGGATGGGAGGCTGAGTGCCAGGTCTACGCTGCTCGAAGACGACGTCGCGCGCAACATCTCGGTCTTCGGGCTCGCCACCGAGCGCCAGACTGCCCCCAGTCTCCGGCTCGCCTTCCGAGGCCTCTTGAGGTTCGGATTGTTGCTCCTGGTCCACGCCGAGGCGCGACTCCTCTTCTTCGCGCATGGCTCTTCTCTTCTCGCCTCCGCGGGTGTCGAACATGGGAGGGTAAATGGTCTCGATCTGGTTCGTATCCGGCGCATTGTATGAGAAAGGGCAGCCCTGCATAGCCTTGAGCAGCTGTCTAAGCAGATTCTCTGGAAGGCTGTTGGATTTTCGGTTGTCAGCAGGAGCAGTCGGCTTCGGGGCCTTGGTCTCGGTCGGAGGTGCGGGGGTTTCCTTTCTCGAGGGGGTCTCGTCGATGGCCTCGGGTACTGCCTCGGTGGTGACGGGGAGGGCTGTCGAGATTGCAGGGCTTGAAGCGGCGCCACTAGTGGCGTGGCTTCCCCTGCGGCTGCGCTGAGGATTTCTTGCCCAGTTGGCAGAGGCAGGCAGAGCTGGTCCGTCGCCGCCATTCTCGGAGCCGTCCTTGCTTGACGATCGTGCCATGGGTTGAGAAGCGGGAGCCGCAGGCGGTGCGGTATTCTGTTGTCGAGAAGCGGTGCGAGACGGTCCGCCACCGCTGCTCGAGGAACCACCCCCAGGGAGGGGCCGCTGAGAGCTTATGCTGTTCATCGAGGATAGATCCTGTCTAGTGTAGCTGTCCTCCTCGTCACCCAGCTCATGCAAGAACATGCACTGCCTGTTGGTGCACTGCTCATGCCGCAGCCAGGCCGAGCAGTACTTGGTGGTACCGAGCTGGGCTCTGAGAACGCGGTCGCCATTCTGAGAACCGTTGACAGCTTGGATGCAACGTTGGGCGTCTTCCTTCTTCTCGAAAGTCACATAAATTCCGAGAGATTGGTGTTGGCCGTCCTGGCTCTTCCGACTGCTAATCGAGATTTTCAGGATGTTGCCGTATTGACCGAAGAATTCGGGCTTGCGAAGTGTCTTGAGTAGTTCGTCCTCTCGCACTGTAGGTGTCAAACCGGTCACGTAAACCAGGTTCTTCTGAACGACCCGGACGCCGATGAGGTTTTTGCGGTTTTCCTTCTCAACCTCGCGCTTCTGAACCTCCTTCTGCTTTTGTTCCACAGCTCGCTTCTTCTGGTTCTTCTGGATGTTTGCTCGGAACTCGGCGACCCTAGTATTTGTCAGTGTGGCGTCGACCAAGGTGGTAGGAGGGGTACACACTCTTCCGTAGTGACAACCTTCCACTGGATTGTCTTCTCGTCGTAAGGTCTTCGGCATGCAGGACACAGGCCGTTCATGTTGTTCTTGATATTGTTGAAGCAGAACTGGCACACCTATGAAACTGTTAGAGGTCGAGGTTCTTCGTCCGAGGCAGGAACGATGGAACATGGAAGTCGCTGTCGCCGTACCTGGTAGCCGCAAGGGCATGGTCGGAAATTCCGATCTGAGAGGTCGAACTCCTCGATACATAACGGGCTGTAGTGGAGAGAGTCAGTTCACGATGCCCAACACCTCAAGGTCTCACGCATGGGTTGCACGCAAGCAAGATGCGCGCGAGGTCAGAAATAAGGTATCATACCATGTATCATCCTCCTCGTCGATGAATGTGTCTTGGGGTGCCATGGCGATGATCTGTGGCAGTAGGTATATTTCGTGGGGTTGCGGGAAGGTTGGGTTTCGATTTGTGAGTGGAGGTGGTTAGGAGAGGGAAGTTGTTCAATACCAGACAGAGGTGAAGCCAAAGCCTTTCTCGGATGGGTCGTCTGCTGCACTAGAGCGTGGTGCCTTAGGTAAGATGGATCCACTGGTTGCCGTCACGTGCTGGTTACCAATGACAAGCCAATCAAGGGACCGAGAATATTGCAAGTCAGCAGAATTTAGATCCACCCCTCCCAGTCGCTTGGGCAATCGTGAAGGAAAGAACGCTCTTGAGTAACGGCAGGTGCGGTTTCTTGGATTCTTGAAAGGAAATCATAGATTTCAGGAAGGTGCTCAATATTGGCAATTGTATTTTACCCAAAACTTTGAGTCCTATTGAATTTGCTGCAAAGTTTTCAATCGTCAAGACACAGAGGTTGTGAGCACCTCGTCCAGCCAGTTTGCCGGCACCTTCAGGTCCGCATCGAGTGTCAAAAGTACCACCCTGGGGGTGGACCTACCGCCGGTTAGCTTCTTTCAATCCCCAAGCATCGCGAATGCACAGCATCATCAATCAACTTCCCCAGAGGCAACAAGCCCCCCAGCACTGCAACAATCGCAATAATGGCAACGAAGCTCTATCGTAGTAGAGCTCTGGCGGGCTTGCGCAACTGCCGCCCCAGCGAGATTCGATCTTTCTCAACCTCGATCCCTCAATTGGCCGGCTTCCCGACCGGCTATCCCAAGGATGCCGAAAACCTGAGGAAGTCTCCTCGCGAGCACATTGGCACCCTCAAGGCTCCTCTCATCAACCCTGCCGACAAGTACGGCTCCAAGGCCGATAACCTCCACAAATACGGCTCTTGGATCATGGGCTGCTTGCCCAAGTACGTCCAGCAGATCTCCGTCTGGAAGGACGAGCTCACCATCTACGTCTCTCCCTCGGGAATCATTCCCGTCTTCACCTTCCTCAAGTGTAAGTGTCAATTGATCCACGATATAGCGTCACTCTCATCTAACAATACGTAGACAACACTTCGGCCGAGTACACCCAGATTAGCGACATCACTGCCGTCGACTACCCGACCAGAGACCAGCGATTCGAGGTCATCTACAACCTTCTCAGTGTCCGCCACAACTCGCGCATCCGCGTCAAGACCTACGCCGACGAGGCGTCCCCCGTTCCCAGTGTCACTTCCCTCTTCGATGGAGCCAACTGGTACGAGCGTGAGGTCTACGATCTTTTCGGCGTCTTCTTCGCCGACCACCCCGATCTGCGCAGAATCATGACCGACTACGGTTTCGAGGGTCACCCCCTGCGAAAGGACTTCCCTCTCACTGGCTACACTGAGGTCAGATACGACGAGGAGAAGAAGCGCATCGTTACCGAGCCCCTTGAGCTTACCCAGGCCTTCCGCAACTTCGAGGGCGGCTCAAGTGCCTGGGAGGGAGTTGGACCTGGCACGGACAGACGCCCCGACACCTTCAAGCTGCCTACGCCGAAGCCAGAGGAGAAGAAGGAGGAGCCGAAGAAATAGATCAGAAGATTCTGACGTGTATATAACTGACTCTAGAATCTTCTTTGTTGTACTACCATTCTGCGTCCCATTATTTACTTGAACCTTATGTGGCTGGACTGAAATGCTGGTGAGGAGCGTGGGCCTTGCTGGCTCTGCGCCAGTGACTAGAACGCCTCCCCAAATTGTAACGGTTTTCGAGTCCCATGGTCCTGGAGAAGTCTCAGAAAACGGACTAAAAGCCTTGATTCAAAAAGGGACCCAATGTCGAGCACAAGACTGATCTTCCAAGGTCGACCAATTTGCACTTGGTACTGACTGTGTCACCCTCTTCCGCCTACGTTACGTTGGCTGTAAACCAGTGCTCAGAACGCGTCTTCGACCGAAATGGCATCGAGTATGTTTTCAGGTTACAGTGAAGCATGATCAGGTGCCTAATTCACGATTTCAAACCCAATCCAGCAAGGGAAGTCCAGAGTGAGCCATGATGTGACTACGTGCGTAAGTAAAGGACATGGCTACTTGTTGTCGAGGAAGTTATAAGGGAAGGTATCATGGCTCGATACCAGCACTTTTAACGGCTTGTTGCCTTGAACCGCGAGGGTACCAGACATGTCCCATGGTAACGGAGAAACCCCCCGAGTGCCACCCAAACTATCAACCCAACTTCTAAGGCCAACCCAGTGTTGCACCTGACGCTGATTGTATTTCATTTCCTCATCATATATAAGGGCAACTGGTCTGCTACAAAGTCGTCAATGGTCCCTGGTTCCTACGTCCTCGTCACTCATCTCAGACTCAATATCTCTGCTCATCGCCTCTCACTGAATACTCCGAAGACATCACGCTCTGCATACCAACTACTTCTCTCCTCAAACTTCACTCCACACTACAGCCAGGATGTTTGTATTTGCCGTTTCCAGGTCCCAGCTCTTGTCTGCGGACATGCTGGAGGAGTTGAGATACAAGGCCAAGATGCAATACCACCAAGCCCATGTCCTCGACCTCGCTTCTTGCGACGTTGATCTTGAGGACCATATCAATGGCTACATTGAGGGATACTGCAAGCAGCAGACCTGCGCTACTACATCATCGTCTTCAGTCTCTCTCGCCTCAAACGACACTTCCACGAAGTCTAAGTCTAGGCTGAGGCGCCTTCTTCACCGTATCACTGGGAAGAAGCTCTAGATGAACAGTCTGCTCTCTCTCAGAGCCACCAAACAAGTCACACGTACACAACGACGGCCTGCTCCTAGTACAGTCAACGGGCCTCACAATCTCTTCAATTCGTTGAAGAGCTGTGAGATGGGTTCTCAAGGACTCACAAAGGGTCGATGTCCTGCCCACGGGATCTTGAACTTGAATACACGACATTGACCCTAAGGAAGAGATTCACATCCGCTAAACAACAGAAGACCTTCCCGCTCGAAGCATACTCTACCATGTCTCGGAGGCTCATGAACAATATCAGACAGAGAAAATACCATTCTCGACGATCGTCACCTCAAAGAAGCCAAGTCGGCCATCTCCTCCGATCATCAACACTCGAGTGCCAAGGCATCGGTGTGTCCGGAGCCAGAGCCTCACAGCTGGAAGAGTCCGGTACTTCTGTCAGCTCCATTGCGTTGTAGACCTCCCTTGATTCGCGGGAAGGAATCTTTCTCACGCCAGGTGGTATTCATCAAGAACATCTCCAAGGAGCAAGTCATGTGTTGGAAACACTTGGAGCACTTCTGCCACAACTGGCACTACTGCTTCCACTACTACTGCCGGTATACACATCAGCAGGGCGTAGCCTTTCGGCCGGCATGAAGCTCAACAATCGTACATTGAACTGCGTATATCTGAGTACTGAGGGTAGAAGGAATTGGAGAAGCCCACCGATTCCTCCGAAGTATAAGCAGGTAGATGAGCTGTTTGAATTGCCCCATACCGCCTTATAATCTACCTCTTTCCACCAACGTTCAAACAACTACCACCACTACTACTACAACTGCTGTCACCACTACTACAGTGAATACACCATTAGAACGGCTATCGAGTGGGCTTTTGGGTATAGGAAGATAGTAGTCTTCGCGATCATGCAGCGGTACAACTGCAAGCTTGACCCTGATCAGACCTCAGCGACGATCAAGGCTGCTGTCACGCAGTCCACCCAACGTAAGGCTGGTATTATCAACGCGAACAACCAGCTTGCTTGAGTGGGTTCTGAGGGATACAGGAGGCTTGATAAACCGTAATTGTTCATACTGCAATGGGTGATTTCAAACGATTCAATTGCGTGCTTGATTGTGGATCACACAAGTTGAAGTTTCATGAGATAGCTTACCTTATCTACCTTGCCTTGCGTTCAGTAAGTGTCTTGCGCATGTTCAGAATTGTCAGTTGAATGAGTTGAGTGAAAGGCCAATAGGAGAGAGGGACAGAGACTATATAATGCAGTTACCCAGCAAAAGGAGGCGCTATCTAGCACCCATGCATTTCCCCGCCGCCCCGTTAAATGCATGTGATGTCACCACGTACCACACGCCACTACACGCGTAAATCAATCCCACACTCGAGTACGCGACGCGCCCTTTGGACTGAACGAGGTCTAGTCTCCGAGGAATTGCGCTGACACTCTGCCTTTGCGTCTGAGTCAACGTTGCACACAATTGCTGATATCAACGATCTGCGCGCTCTGGAAGCGATCAAGCTCACGCCTTGCGGTGACGGTTTGCACCATTATCCAAAATGCCACCACAAACTCGCTCCAGCGGCCGGACTCCCGCCGCCGCCAACCCATCTCCCGATCGAGTCTATAAGTCTAGCAAGTCGGCAAAGCAGGCAAAGTTTCCGCATCGACGAACTGAAGTTCGAACGTATAGCGCTCGTAAACCAACCGCTCGCATTGCCAACCACCAGCAAAAAACTTTGACCCAGATGTTTGAGACCACGCGCTCGTCGCCCTTGCGCCTTGATCTATCCGACGAAGAGGAGGAGCCCCAGCCTAGGAAGAGAAGGAGAAAGACCATGGGAGACGAACCGACGCCAAGCTCATCCTTTCACACGCAAACGTTGACGCAGATGTCGCGAAGATCATCCGAGAAATCCACGGCAGAAGAGGAAGAGGAGGAGGACGTATGGCAATTCCAGCCCTCGGAGGATGAGGTCGAGAAGGACCAACCGGTGCTGCCTTCCGGCAACGACAAGGAGAACCAAGTGCCTGGCAAGAAGCAGTCGAGCAAACCGCCCAGCAGGACACCCTCCGTCGTTCCGCAGACGCCAACAAATAAACGCGTTATTTATGAGATTCCATCGTCTATAGGCAGCCCGCTTACCCCGATGCTGGCTAGGTACAGCCCGGCGCCAAAAAGGTCTCCCTTGAAAGACAAGTCCACAAACACAATGTCACCGATCCCGAAGCCCACAGCATCCGTCAAACGGCCACGAACTCTGACAGTCCAGGATTCTTATGCGACGACCGGTAGCCAGAGCTCGAGCCAAATCGTATCTCCCAGCAAAATGCCACTGCAGCCCACCAAAAATGTTCGCTTCATCACGCCCCATCCTACAGCCAGTCTAGCTCCCATGGAAGAAGATGAGGAAGTGGAGGGAGAGTGTGAAGTCAGCCCATCCCCTCGCAGGCCACAAAGGTCACCTCTGGTCGAGATTGCAGATTCTGAGGATGAATTCGATGATCTTGAAATCCTGGATGAGGAAGCTGAGGGGTACGAGGCCGTCGGCGAAGACACACAATTTCAGATGGACCAGGTTCTTGCTTCATCCGAGGAGGAAGTAGCATCCAAAGAAGCGTCTCCTGCGGAGGAAGGCGACTCTGATAAGGAAAACGTCGCCCCAGCCGCCAAAGAGGATGATGACGAAGAGGATGAAGAGGACGCGACAGTGGTTCTATCGAAGCCGTTTGTGTTTCCCAAGTTGTCACGCGAGGATTCGGACCGCAGAGAGACCGTGGAGGTCATCACATCTTCACCAGAGCCTACACACGACAGTGGTTCCAGTGTTCTTAAGACAGCGAGCAGGGAAACCAACGACGAGTCCGTCTCTCAGACGACGCCCACACCGAGTCAGAAAACTCCCAAGGCTAAAGGAAAGGCGGCTGTCGAGACACCAAAGACACCAAAGACCCCTTACACCCAAGGACTAGAGAGCCAGCGGCTACCCTACAGCGTCATTCACGGCATGGGGCGACAGGGCGATCGGACCGACATCTTTATTTCCATACATCCCGAGCACATGGAGGCTATTGTTGCCGGCGAGAAGAATCACGAATTCCGCAATTACAGAATCCCCCACACTGTCACCCGCATGTGGCTTTACGTCACGAAGCCTGTTGCGGAACTGCGGTACATGGCCTGCTTCAGTGAGGCCAAATCGCCTGGTGAGATTGATGAGGACGGGGTCGGCAACGCGGAGTTCAATCAGAACAATGGTTCCAAGTTTGCGTATCATCTAAAGAAGGTCTTCCAGCTCAATGATCCAATGTCTTTACGGGAAATGATGGACCTGGATTGGCTTCACGGACCACCGCAAAAGTACAACTACGTGCCGCCCGCCGTCGTCGGACAGTTGATGGCCAACCTGCGTTGCTGTGTTGTCGGTAAAGACGGAGAAGAGGAAGATGATATCGTGTCGGAACCCGAGATCGGCAGGAAGGAGTTTTTGCCGGCAGCCGGAGGTCCTTCAGAGGAGCAGACGGTCTCCCAGGAGCTCGCCGAGCAACTCCAAAGCGACATTGAGCACTCCACCCAGCACCACTCCTCCGACGCCGACCTGCTGGTACCGTCAAGCCAGACCCCAACCAGGAACCGCGGCGGCCGCGGCGCTCGAAAGTTCGGCACAGAGCTCCCCCAATTTACCAAGCCAGCTCTGCCCCCGACGCCCCTCAGCCGCCCGCCCAATCCAACGCCGCGGCGGGCGGTCCGGCCCTCGCAGGCGACGACGGCAAGTCAGGCGTCGAGCCCCTCCCAGTCGCCCGTTAAGTTCAGGTCTGCGCCGCGGCGGCCGACGCGCTCGAACAACAACTCGAGCCTGCCCATCTTTGTGGACGACGAGGACGAGGACGATAGTCCTGTCCACCTGCCGCCGGGAACGTTCCAGATGGATTCCTCGCAGTTGCTGTCCAAGAGCCAGATGCTGCCTGAAAGTCTGCTACGTGATGACGGCGGTGACGAGGACGATATCATTGTGTTTGATTCAGATCAGGATGATGAGCTGTAGGAGCTCGGTTTCGATTTGCCTTTTGAGGTGTTTGCTACTCGATTGTAATTGGAGGGGGGGTGTTGGCGATGTTATTGGAATTATTATTTTGAAGCGTTGGAGTTTGGATTGGCTTCGGCCGGCTTACAAGGGAAACGGGCAACAAAGAATGGACACAATGGCTGGGCTAGGCAGGTATGCAACGGTTATTATCGAGAGCATGATTATTGCTTCGCTATTGGGGGTAGAATTGAACCCGCTTGACGTTTTGCTCGAATCAATCTCTGAACTACTACTCCATGAGTTCCTCTTACATGATTACCTTGCCTTGCTGCCAGAGTCCAACCGAGATCGAAAAGGATTACTCGCTTTTCTATTAGTAAACCTGCTAGCGAACTATAGTGAAAGCTTCCTGAATTGGCACAGTGAAAGCGGGCGCCGCGAGGGTTAACGCTAGGGCTATAGATACCGTATTCTGCGAGGTTACGGGCAACTAGGTTCATATCTTCAAACCAGGTCTACTGATATTGTTATAGTTATAGTAAGAGTATTAGGGGGAGAGGGAGGTGTTATAGTCGATATAGCCGGGTGTAAGAGGTGTTTGAGTTACGAAAAGGCCCTTAGATCCCAAAAATAAATCCCCATCCCCCTCGTCTTCTCTTTAATCCTCATCATCGTCCTCCTCGTCCTCTTCCTTAGCTTCCTCCGCGTCTTTATTTTCCTCGTTCTCCTTCTCTTCCTCCTTCTCTTCCTCCACCTCCTCTTTCTTTATTACCTTCTCTCTAGCCTTTTTATAGCGTTAGGAGCGTATACTTATTCGAATACGGCTTTGGGCTTGCCCAAAAGATACGGGTTAAAGAAGTACCCCTATAATAACTAGGGACGCGATCCCGTCAACGTATTTATCCTATACACGACAACACATCACTGCCGAAGCCTATATATACCCCCTCAACCCCGTTCCAGTCACTATCCAGACGGCGCCCGTCTAGGTCGACGGGCCAGGTCAAACTGGCTAGGTGGTGGAGTGGTTCATGGTCAACAATCAATTATCTACACCAACCAGCCTACTCGACGACAGGCTTAGCGAGAGTACCCGAGTTCGAATCCCAGCATGAGCACCAAGAGATGTAGCCACACCGGTGGTGAACTCTTTTTGCATTTCTCTTTATATTAATCAGAGGCTGATTTCATGGTGATTAATGACAGATCCATCAGATGTCCCCTATCTCTGTTCATCCATCCCTCATCCCAGCCTAACCTGTCGCCACATCCTCAAGCACTCCTGCAAATCCCCACTTACCGACCCCTCCGCCGCACCGCCGACGTCACGAATAACAGCAACTAACACACTCGCGAGCGCAAACATCTCAAGCGCCTTCGGTCCCTCTCTCAGCGCCTCGAGGTCCGACTTGCGCATCCCGCCGTTGTCGGCCCAGGCCTTCCACGCGTCGAGGACGGCGCAGAGGGCGGAGGTGAAGGCGCCGTCGAGGAGCATGCGGTGCAAGAGGCCCGCGGCGACGGAGCGGAGGGTGATGATGTCGTCTGTTGGTAAGTGGCCTTGTTGCTGGAGCCAGGGGAGGGTGTGTGTTGCTACGAGGGCGGCGTCCCATTTGGGGGATTGGATTGCTTCGTGGGCGCGGGTTTCGCGGCGCCGGGCGTCGAGGCGCATTCTGTCTCGTACTGCGGGTTTTCGATGTTAGTCCAGTACCTTTCCGTAAGGTAGATGGGAGGAAACGGGAAAGCCTACCGTCGTCCATGTGCTGATCAGACTCCTTGCGCATCCGCTCCCGTACAGCCTGCTCCCTCCGCACCGGATCCATCTGCTGCTCGGCCGCGATGGCGTTCATCTGATCCCGCATCCTTCGGTGCAACAGATCGAGGTTGTCCCGCGTGTCGTTGTGCGAGCTCGCCCACTCGGGCGTCTGGGTTCCGTCGACGACGCCCAGGACCTCGAGCACGCCGCAGGGGACGGAGGAGCCCCGCGCAAAGGCGAGGACGTCGTCCGGGATGCGGTAGTTCCACAAGATAGTCGCGCTCGAGGTGCCGTAGGCCGTGGCGGCGCTGGCGAACCATGGACCGGCCGTGTGGCCCGGTCGGATGCGGACGTGCTCGATGTAGAGGCTCGTCGAGGGGTGGTCGGCGTCTTCTGGGATGGCGCTTACGAGGCCGTGAGAGGAGATTTTGCAGGCGATTGGGTTTTGGGCGTTGGATTTTGCGGCGCGGGATATGCTGGCGACGGAGGATGACGGGGATATCGTCTTCTTCTTGATGCTTCCGCTGCTTGTTTCTTGCTCTGCGTTGACATTGTCGCTGGCATCCTTCTCGTCGTCCTGCTCAATGGCCGTGGCTGCTGGACTAGGGAGTGGTACCAGCCGGACCCAGTACGGGGGCAGAGACTCATGGCTCCTCGTGGTCCAGTGTGAGGACCAATTTACAGACAGCGAAAGATGGCCGTCAGAGTCGTTGAGGGGCGCAATGGTGAGGGCATTATGCTGTCCATCGGGACTCTGCATCAGGGTACAGCCGACGGGAGTCCACAGCCCTGTGCTTCTGAGCAGCCTCCATCCGTGAGCATCGGGTACGGCGCCAAGATCCAGGAGGTAGCTGATCAGCTCGTCAAAAGTGACATCGACCTGCGGTTGCCGCAGCTGGTCTGCGTACTCGACCCTCTGCGTCTTGAGGCCGATGGTGTTGGTGCGCCAGTTGAAGGTCGTCCAAGTGCCACCCGGAATGGAGGAAGGGTGGCGGGCGAGGGACCAGTACTCGTCGCGGTGATCGAAGCGGTCCCAGGGCGTGACGGCGTAGCGGGGGAGGTCGACCTCGATGACGCGATTCACGACGTCGGAGCGAGTGAGAGCTGTTAGGCGGGCATGACGGAGCATGCGCCTGATTCGAGATCGCGCGGCAAGTGTCGCAATGGTGTTGTAGAGGATTGGGAGGACACCGAGCACGGCTAGAGGAACACCAATATAGGTGATGATGTCTGTAGGTGTTGTACCCGAGTCGGAGGACATTGCCTTGAGGAGGAAACCCCGTATTCTGAAGCCTTTGGACTATGAGACAAAATGAAAAGATATCTCAATACAATTGAGATATGAAGGCAAGCAATGGCTGCCTTGTCAAACGCTACAAATGTGAATGTCTTTTTGTAAAGGGGATGATGCTATTGCGTCTCTGTGAATAAAGCCATTGGGAACTACCCCTGACCGGTGGCCTTCAGCCGCATGGTTTTGGGAAGTCGTTGGCGATGGCTAATCACCAACCTTGCCTGTTTAGTCCTAAGTCGTTCCGTGTGCCTGTTGTCCACGCAGCCATTGTCTACAAGTGCCGGAGACTTGGGGCTTGGGGTTTCTTTATGAGAGCCACATCGTATAGCTCGTCTGATGAAGGCTGTGACAACATGGGATTGAAATAATAGTAGAAAGCTGAGTAGTGATGTTCGTTGGTTGACAGAGTGCAGCAAACAGATGACTCTGATTCGTAGAATCTCAGAAGGACTGGTTTTCTCAAGGCTTCCCGAATCCGGCCGAGCACAGGTGAGCGAAATGCCGAAGGATGCAAGTACCTTGCTTGCATGAGCTCATGCAGGTTGCTGACCTCGAAGCACATGAGTGATGACTCTACTCCGTACGAGTCGAGAGCTTTCTCGGCTGGCAGAACGTCTAGAGATGAAGCGCCGAGATGTTGATTTCGTTTGAAATGACCGTCTCTTTTAGTTGAGTTCAGGGCATCTTGAGCAGAGCTGAGTTTGTCTGTATACTAAGGTAATCATCAGGCTGTCCAGCTGTCAGCTCTTAGACACGATGAATTGGGACGAACGAGCCAACAACAAGGCATGAACCACTACGGGTAACACGGCATTATGAGAGACCGCCTGGGCTGCACCTGGGTGTGTTGTTTGTGATGCCGTGCTGACTGCTTGCAGTTCTTGCAGGTTATTGAGATGGAGATGAAGGTGGAAGATGTGAGAAGGAGGAACCTTGGTCCCGTCAGCCCTAGACCCCGGCCGTTGGGCGATCCCGCCAGCAATGGAACCTGGAAAACTCCCCGCGGGCCGCGTGTTCCAGGTTCCCTGCCTGTACGTGTAGGTACTTCGCAAAGTTCGCAGAGCACTATGATACCATTGCAGCAGGGCCTGGACGCCCTGCTCGTGTGGACAGTGGAGTGGGCTTGATGTTAAATTAGGTAACCCACGGGCAATGGGGCAGGCGTTCGGGGCCCCGTAAGGCCTGTGGGCGCCCGTTGACACCAAACAATGGCGCTAAATGCAGGGGCACGTCTGCCAAGCCGCTATCCGACGGAGCACTGGGGACCTTCAAAACCGACAACATTCCTCCCTCACTTCCATCGCACTTGTTGCATTCCGCTTCCGAACACCACACAACACCACACCAAACTCGCTCGTGTTGCGTCACTCTCGCTAACATCATCGATTCGAATCGCCTCGACTCGACACAAATATTGGCACCCGCGCATCGTCTCTGCTCCGGACCGACGACAATCGCCCTGAGCGCGAGTATGCGCCGAGGACACGATGCGGGACATCTCACCATGCGTCTCTTTCACTCCGTCCTCGCCCTTGCCGGCCTGCTCTCCGCCTTCGCCAATGCTCAATTCCCTTCCACCTCGGTCAACCTCACCACAATCACTTCGCCCGTAGACGGAAATGTCACCATTCGCTACAAAACGCCCAAGGGTGTCTGCAAGACCGCCTACGATACCCAGCAACAATACACAGGATGGATCAACGTCCCCGGCCCTTACCCAGCAAACATGTTCTTCTGGTTCATCGGCGCCCGCGAACCCACAGAGGCCATGACTATCTGGCTCAACGGCGGCCCCGGTGTCAGCTCCCTCTTTGGCATGTTCACCGAGGTCGGTCCTTGCGAGGTTATTGAGAAGGGCCTAAACCAGTACGACACTGTGGCGCGAGAATGGGGATGGGACCGCGCTTCCAACATGCTCTTCATCGACCAGGTAAGTTTCTGGCATCTTCTGGTCCGGCAAGCACTAGTTGGCAACATGCTAACACTCCCCAGCCGAACCAAGTTGGCTTCTCGTATGACATTGCCACCAATGGCTCCATGGATTTGTTCAACGCGAATCAGTCGAGTCCGCCTCAGCCAGTCCCCAATGGACAGCCCCCTGCAACGTTTCTTAACGGCACCTTTAGCTCGCTGAACTCCAACAACACGGCAAATACCACCGAGACGGCTGCGTATGCGATATGGCACATGCTTCAGGGCTTCTTGGGCGCATTTCCCCAGTACAACCCTCCAAACAACAGCTCTTTAGGCATCAATCTTTTCGCCGAGAGTTATGGCGGAAAGTACGGGCCTGTTTTCTCTGATGTGTGGGAGAAGCAAAACGAGAGACGGCAGAACGGGACGCTGTCGGCCAACAACACACTCGAAGTCCACCTCACGTCCCTAGGCATTGTTAACGGCTGCATCGACGATCAGGTTCAGGCGGAATTCTACCCCGCCATGGCTACCAACAACACGTACGGTTTCAAAGCGATGAACGACGTCCGCGCAAGCCTGGCCAACGGCAGCTTGTACACCTCGGGCGGCTGCCTGGACTTGATCAAACAATGTCGCACCGCCGAGTCCGTCTACGACGCCAACAACACCGGCGGGGTGGATACAGTAAACACCCTGTGTTCCAGGGCCTATCAGACCTGCAACGAGAATGTCATGATGCCGTACTCCGAGTCGGGCCGCAGCTGGTACGACATTGCGCGCAAGAACCCGGACTCGTTTCCGCCCAATACGTATCTCGAGTATGTCAACACTGCGGGCTTTCAGCAATCCATTGGCTCCGTCGTCAACTTCACGATGACGAGTCAGGCTGTCATGTCCGCCTTTTCTGGCACGGGCGACTACATGAGAGGACCCTTGATCCCGAAATTGGCCGGTCTCTTGCAGCGCGGTATCCGCGTCGCTCTGATCTACGGTGATCGTGACTACATCTGCAACTGGCTGGGTGGGGAGGCCGCGTCGACGACTCTCGCTTGGCAAGCTAGCACCGTATACGGACGCAACTTCAGCGCCGCCGGTTATGCGCCTATCATTGTCAACAACTCGTACATCGGCGGCGTCGTGAGGCAGTTTGGAAACCTATCCTTCAGCCGCATCTACCAGGCCGGCCACTCGGTGCCAGCCTACCAGCCGGAAACCGCGTTCCAAGTCTTTGCGCGTGTCATCATGGGCACGTCCATCTCGACGGGCGATCAGGTCAATCTGGCCAACTACAATACCTCTGGCGATGCCCACGCCACGCACACAGATAAGCTCCCAGACTCGCCTGCTGCCACCTGCTGGCTGCGCTACATGCAAGCCTCATGCAGCGACGAGCAGATCAGCATGCTCCAGCGCGGCGAGGGGACAGTCATCAATGGCGTACTTTACAGTGCTTCAAGTGACTGGCCTTTGGCCACCAAGGCTCCGACTTCTACGCAGCCTGCCGCATCCACATCATCTACGGTCCTTACGGGATTATTCACGGCGACGTCGACGCCAACAAGCGGCAGTATGACGGTCCAGGCACCAATGATGCCTATTATGGCATTTTTTGCACTTTCGATTAGCATGTTTATGTTTGGTGCGATGGGAAGTGGTTGATTGAAAAGTCATCATAAAGCTTTGGAGCATCGTCTACGTAGCAAAGCATTATACTTGCATCCTCGGTTGGGCACTAGAGAGCATGTGGATGGCCTCGAGAATCATCTTGGTTGGGCGTTTCTGGGCATTTTGGATGTGAAGGATGAAAACATGGAAGGGACCGAAGAAAAGGAGAGAAGCACTGCAGATATGTGCTGGATGTGTTTCTGATTTGTGTTGGTTGAAGACTTAATGATACCCCCTTAATGATAGTTGGAATACAAAGCAGTAAACATGCGTCTTGGCAATGATATTGGAGGGTGTTTACTCGCACCCTTGCTGAGCAGGCATGCGAGGAAAGAATACCGATTGTCACGAATGGAAGTAAGTCACGGACGCAGAAATCTGTCCCATAAACGACTCGACGGAAGTCCTTCCGGCCAGGAGGATATCCTGGCATCGTGACCGTGAAGCACCAGTGATCAACACGACAAACCTCGTGCGATTCCATGATTGGAAAGGATGGTGAAATCGGTAGGCAAATCACATTGTAGCAGTAGAGCACAGACGGAGTGAAGAATCATGGGTATCTTGTATTGAGGATATGTAGATTAAAACATGCACGGCATAGACCTACCTTGGCTTGCATCATTGATGAAGATATAGTCATTAGAGAATCTGACAACTTCAGTTAGCCACTGTTTGCGATACACCACGACTCGTAAATCAAACAATGTGTGAAGCGTCAAAAATCAGTATGGGGCCTTGTCAAAGGCAGTATCATCAAAGCATATGGCTCAGGAGACCGTCGTGATATATATTATGATCATCACGTAGACGCGGGGGAGTGGGTAGAGGTAGAAGATGAGATATGGGAAAGGAGCTTACCATTTGATGCAAGGCCGTCGGCAGGAGAAAGGTGAAAAAGGATGTACACCACATGGCTCTAGAAGGCGAATGTTAGCCAACTGTATTCACAAGTATTTCCAGAAAGAGTGCAAATGTGAAGTGTTCGATCAGAATGACTGGTAGTCAACGTGTCTCAGCTTCGCCGTTAGGCTCTGACATATGCTTGTCTTTGGTTTATCGTTCATCAGAAGAACGGAGCCGTGGGTGGCTGAAAGGGTAGATGAAAAGGGTAGGAGCTTACCACTTGAGCCATGCGATGGTGCGTTTTTGGACAACAGGTCAAGCCATGTCAGAGTAAAACTGTGATCTTAGAGACGGTCAGCGATGTTCATGCTCATCATGTCAAAACGTAGTGTAATGAAGCCAATTCAGTCGTTGCATGAATGGTATAAAAAGTTTGTATCCGCATTGGAAAATCCAAATCAGACTCGTCATCTAAGTTGCTCATCAGGAAGGCATGTGGGGCAGCAAAGAAAAATGTGAGACCTACCATGACTGGAGCGGAAGGAAGCAGGTGCGTCTGTACTGCACTGGCAGAAGACACCAAAAGATTGTGTAGCAAAGCGAAATCCATCTCGACACTGTTGTAGACGGGTCAGCCACCTGAAGAGCAAGGTGTATTCCCGACAAGTTGAGTGTTCGGATCGAAATCAGTGGGCGAGGTTTTCTAGGCCTGCCGCAAAGTGGCTTGTCTGCTCATGGCCGAGTCCCATATGGGTACTCTCGGAGCCCAGTGCCGCTTCATCATGTAAATGATGGGAGAGCGGGAAAGGGAGGGGTTGGTATGTACCTTGTCGATTGGATCTGAGATGGCTGGGTTCCATGTTAGCGACGAGGTTCGACGCGAACGAAGGCATAAATGGAAAGAAGGGTAGTGAGATCAATCAGAAACAGCCAGTTGTTTTCAACAAGAGTGTTCAGCCGGTAATTCCAACTGTGCAAAGCACAAAAAAACTAATCATCCGGATCTCGAGTGGGAAGGTTGAGGAAGAAGTGTACCGTACCTTTTGTCAAGCCATCTCGAGGCAGCCACGTAGCTCAATGATGCCAGCGTCAGATTGAAATAAATCTGCCAAAGCCTAATTTGTTTGGTTAGCTACTTTGCTCAAGCGAAGCGCATAAGATCCGTTAACAAATTTGCGACATTGTCGTGTCCTATCAGACTGACGTGTAAAACAGAGGTTTCATTCCATTTAGGTCAAAGACTCTAGTTTGCGGTGTTTGTCTGTCATCACCAAGGATTGGGGGTGTAATTCAAAGGTCAAAGTAAGAAATAAGCGCGAGCGCGGAACTTACCAGGTCATGCGAAGCTACGCAGCCGATTTGCTGCGTGTTGCAGTATGGAAAGAAAGGATCGTGAGGTTGGGGTGGTCTGCGAGGGAAGAGATTTAAAGGTGCTGGGAAATTTTGAGCCGCGAGTGGGGGTGCGCAGCTGGCGGTCGGCCACGACCCACTCGAGGTGTACCTGCAGTCTCTTCACGTGTTGGGTCACGTGTTAGCGCGAATAGTCGGCGCGGATGGCCGGTCCTCAGTTGAAAGCTCGACGCGTCCCAGCTTGCGTCTGCGTCATGGATCCGCAGTGCGCAAGTCGTCGCAGACCCCGGGAGACGAGAGACGTTCATCCGTGATCTCCTTCCTTTAAGCAAGTGAGACAGACAATAAAACAGTACAAAAATGCCCGAGATTGCTGAAGGTAAGACTGCCATTGAAATGAGAAATGCAAGTTGGCTCATGTTCTCCCAGTCGCGCGGTGCGTGCACTTCTTGCGCCTTCATCTTGTAGGCAAGAAGATCGCAAAGGTCTCTGCCCCTGACGATGCCAATGTCTTTGGCAAAGTCGGCACCAGCGGCCCGGCCTTCGAGAAAGCTGTAAAGGGGAGAAAGGTTGTCTCTGTCGGAAGTCAAGGAAAGTATTTCTGGTATGTCTACTCCATCGATCAACTGGAAGCTCTTGACAGACACTCATTTCGTCTCAGGATCACATTCGACAAACCCCCTCATGCGGTGATGCATCTAGGCATGACAGGTAATGAGAATTATTCATTTCAGGTACTCTGTATCGAGACTGACACCACGCAGGATGGATCCACATCAAAGGCGACAAGACGGCTTACACAAACTACTACAAAAAGATGAAGGAAGGCGAAGCAGACATCTGGCCACCCAAATACTGGAAATTCCACATCGAGACCGAAGGCACACCCAAAGTCTCGGCCGCCTTCACAGACCCCCGCCGCTTCGGCCGCATCCGCCTCGTGGACTGCCCCGGCGCAGACATCCGCTCCCACTCGCCCCTCAAAGAAAACGGGCCCGACCCGGTCGTCGACGTCGACATCTTCACGGAGACCTACCTCCGCCAAAATATGCAGTCCCGCCACGTACCCATCAAGGCCCTCCTCCTGGACCAGAGCCACATCAGCGGCATAGGCAACTGGGTCGCCGACGAGGTGCTGTACCAGTCCCGGCTGCACCCGGAGCAGTACTGCGATACCTTTAACGAAGAGGAAATGACGAGGTTGTACGAGGCCGTGCGGTATGTCTGCCAGACGGCCGTCGATAAGCTCGGCGACTCGGACGAGTTCCCGGACGATTGGTTGTTTAATTATCGCTGGGGCAAGGGGAGTAAAGGTGCCGCGTCTGAGCTTCCCAACGGGGAGAAGCTTGCGTTCATTACCGTCGGCGGGCGGACAAGCTGTTATGCTCCTGGGAGGCAGAAGAAGACTGGTCAGGTTGTGCCGTCGGCAAAGGAGGAGCCCGTGGAGGAGGACGATGACGGCGGCAAGAAGCCCAAGGCCGCCGCTAAAAAGAAGAGGCCGGCGAAGGCGAACGAGAGCGATGAGGAGGAAGAGGAGAAGCCCAGCAAGAAAGCACGAAGTGCCAAGAGTTTCGCCAAGGCAAAGCCCACAGCGGCGGCAAAGGTGAAGAAGGAGGAGACCCCAGAGCCTGCCGCCGAAGCACCGGCACCAAGCAAGAAGCAGCGGGCTTCAAAACAGGCTGCGGAGAAGCCCAAGGTCGCACCAACCAAGACCAAGAAGACTGCCGTAAAGAAGGAAGAGGCGTCTGGGAAGACAAATGCAGCGGTGGTAGAGGACACGGGTAGACGGAGGTCCCTCCGACTGAGGGGGTGAGCATTTATATCTTAATCAGAGTTATACCTCATATGAGTCCCAAATTCTCATGAACACCAAATCCCATCCCCCTCAAACCCCAACATCCTAGTTTACTTCACGGCTCTGACTCCACATCCGGCGGGAACGTTCCAAACAGCGCCATGAGATGCTGCGTCTCGTCGCGGGACAACTTCTTACCCTCTTCGACTCCCTTGGCCATCATACGGAAGTCTACCGCAAACCGTCAGCTTTTTTCACACCAAGATGACAGTCATCACGAGCTTCGGCCTCGGGACGCTGGGCCTTCCGAGTACTTACAGTCCATGTAGTATCCTGAATTAGGTCCCTTGTTATTAGCCTACCTTGCCACGATGGTATTCACGAAGGATTTCGATGAAAGAAGTACGTACCTGGGGTAGACGTCATGAAGAACTCTGCGGGGTGCGTCTCGGACGGGTTGGAAAACGTGTGGATCGCCCTCGGCGGCACGACCATCAACTGGCCCTCCTCGGCATCCACGTTCCCCTCGGGTGTCGAAAACCGGATCGTCCCTATTGCCAGTAACACAATCGACACGTCAACGAAATAAACCCTCTCCATTCAGTCTAAACATGAACAGTAATTCGATTCAACTACATCAGTGAGGAAAAAAAAAACCCCCAACGCCGTTTTGATTTAGTAAAAGAACTCACCCTTGGTCACAAAAAAGCACTCGTCGTGGAACCGGTGCCAATGCATCGGCGGCCCAGACGTCGCCGGCGGCAGCTCGAGCGTCATACACCCGACGCGGTTATCCGTGTTGGTCCCGTCCTCGAAGATGTAAATCGTCATGGGGCCCAGCTTCAGGCACTCGCTGTTCTCCTTTGTGTAGAGCTTCACCGGTACGGGTCCGCGGAGAGGCATCTTGTAATTTTGAAGGCTGCGTTGCGACAGTTTTTGTTGTCTAGTACTTTTGTTGGTGGTATGTCGGAGGTGGTAAATTGCCTCCCTTTTCTTTGGATGTTGATGAAGTTGCCCTTTGAAATTGGAAATATTGCGAGAACCGGACTACGTGAGAAGGACGTGGTGTAAAATGACCTCACTGGCCTTTCGAGTATCAATCCGTGACATTCATCTGATGATACTAACAATCTCCCCAAATGGACGTCCGGCGCGCCATAGAGGAGGGGGAAGGAGGTTGAGAGGTTTAGCAGTAAGCTTAGGTAAGACTACCAAACTAACCTACTTACCTATCGGATCTGCCGTGCCTTTCTATGGATGGACATCCGAACTAGTCGGTTGAGGCGTCTTCCTTTGTACATTAGTCTCGAAACTCACCCGGAAAAAGCAATAAGGAAGCAAGCAGACAGACACAGTTGGTTGCACTGCACGTTAAGAGAGCAAGTGGGTGACAAAATCGCTTGCTGCTCTATCAGTACCCTCCCTAGCTGCTATCCTGTTATTTCCACTCCTATTATCCCTATTCATATGCTTCTTTCGAAGAGTATTCTGTAATGAATATATCAAAGATCCTAACAAAAGTATAAGTAATAAAAAGAATAAGAATAGTAGGCTTGATAAGCATGCAAGTAGGCGTTATAATCTTGTTGACTAGCATCCTATTTTGTCACCCACTTGAGAGGGCCTGTCGGATTGAGTCCGTGTCCTCCCACGAGCCGTCGACCCTTTTCTCAGCTTGAGGTGTGTTTGGGTTTAGCAACATGTGCAAGTGTCTCACCGGTCTTTGATGACGCCAGTAATGGTTGCAAATGAGGGGGGCGCCTTCAAGTATAACCTCTCCAGCTTGTGGAGTTGTCCTCGATGCAGCCCTGATTATCAGACATTGATTCGTGTGCGGTGTTCATGAATGCAGTGTCACGACGCAGGCGATAATCATCACAATCGTAAAGTAAGCCAAAATGTTGTGTTCCCGAAATACAACGCCTGTAACTCAATTCGCCGAGGGCCTTGGGCCGTCTGCTATGCTATAACATTTCGTCATGATCAAGATATCATGTTGCGGACATGATATAAAATTCCCAAGAAGCCCCCCCTTGTACAGTCAAGGCCAGTGCCGACTGTCGATAATACGCCATCCCAAATGCTTTGAAGCTGGATTATTTCTCAATTCGCTTTCCCCTGCCATCCATCAACTCCAATGAGGCGGATGGTTGATAATGGTCTTGATGCACCTAAAAGTGACTCCAGGTCTCCATGCAGTAGTAATTCGCTTTTCTCATCGTTCTTCGTATCCTGGTGGAAAACGCCGCAGAAACACCCCAAAATTGAAGGAAATAATAGTAATAGAGAGTCGTATCGTGTCCCGAGATGCGTGGGCTCTAACTCGCATGCGTGTAATGTGGGTATCGTAAATGCCTAATAGCAGATGCCTCGCTCGTAATCAAGTCGTGACATAGTTGTTGCCTTTGTAAAGAAAACGTTTCGCTGCCTTCGCGACCGGATGTTTACAGGCGCCAGTGACGAAATGTCGAAACAAACTTTCGTATTTGCGTATTGCGTGTTGCCGAAAATTAATCCTCGCGTGCGACCTGGAAGCCGACAGAGTACCGGAAGTGCTGAGAGTCCCAGCGGACGGGAATCATGGTGAGCAGGTTGACAAAGGAAGTGCCGTCTTTCCTGAAATTGAGAACGTCGGTCTGGAATTCGTCGTTTGCCTCGACGGCCTTGCGCATGCTCTTGACGGTTTCCTTGGGGATATGCTTCCTGGCAGATTTCTTGCTGACCTTTCCGCCGGGCGCCTGAAGGAAGCGGCAGTTCTTGCCAAGAATCTCGCTGTTCTTGTAGCCGGTAAGAATGCTGAAGTGTTCGGAGGCGTAGACAATCGGGCAGTCGGGCTGTTCGAGGTCACAAAGAAGTAGAGCAACAGAACAGTCAATTGCGCCAAGTTCAACCTTGGGGTTGGGCCTTCCAGCGACGCGGAGCTGATAATTGTTAATTACCTCAACATCCATCGCCGACTTGGGTACTTACGAGAATGCTCATCATGTCGAATCCGCTGGGGCAGTAAAGTCCAGGGTACATGACGGGATCGGCAGCGGCTTGCGGTTGTCGCCAAGCACCACGCTTTCCACGCACAGCTTGCTCAGTCTCCTCGGAGAATTGGTACTAGAAGGGATGTCAGTACCGGAGCCGGAAAGCCTGAGTTGAGAGTCCCAAACGTACCTGAAGCGCGCAGGATTCCCACGGATTCATGGTTGTCGACATTTGGTTTTGTGCCCGAAATGATAGAATGCGTTCCGTCTTTTGCGGTTGAAGATAGGAGGCCGGGTATTGAAACTCTTGCATCGACATTGTGAAGGTTGGCTGAGCCTGAAGGCTGAATGTGATTATAAAGCGACGATGTGACGGGTGACTGGGAGGCAGCGGGATGTGTGACCGGGGGGGTTGGCCGGTACGAGCAGCGAGAGAGAGCAGGGTTGGCGGTCGGTGATATTGTACAGAGTAAGGCGGTTAGGCACTTTGCATTATGCGTATGTCTGGATGTGCTGGCAAGGAAGTCGATCGGGGACTATGAGGATTATTGCTTAAGAGCTGCTATAACAAGTGTAAATCGTTGGTTGACAGAGTCAGGGAAAAAGTGACAGGTCGTTGTGGAAGGATGTAAGGTCATCAAGCCAAGATATCGAAAGGACGGTACGTTGTTCGCTGAAAGGTGTGTTGGGTGGTGCAACAGACGTTATTAGGCAAACGTACAAAGTACACTTTGGGCAAAATTGGTGGCAGAACGGTAGGGGCTGGTTGGAGATACCGTTGTCCACCAGCAAGCGGAGCGATCGTTGATGTTGCAGGACTGATCGCGAGTCGATGCGTGGAACACGGTGATCGGGAGCAGCAGTGTGGAGAGGGGGGTGGGTTTAGACCTGGAACGGCCTCCCGCAAAGTTAAGGGTCTGGGTCTCTTTGATGTCTTCGGCGTCTGCTTGCTTCCTCAGGTGGTGAGCTTGGTGAGGTAAGCTCAGCAAGGAGGAGTCTTTGAGCTTTGGGAGAGCAGAATGAACGGTCCTTGCTCCGACTTGTTCGTGACAGAGCGAGCGTTACCATCCAATCCTGGCGAGCCATTTGATCGTCAGATGGACAATTACATCAACGAAAGATGGCGGAAGGACCAACGACCGCTGCCAACAGGTCGGGCCCATGTCCTCGGTTCGTACTGCGTAGAGCTCCCGCGTCTACGCTCGCCAGGGGGGTGCTCGCTTGACGAGGTGCAGAATATTGTACAGACAGAGTATGCGCTACATGGGGAACCATCTTCGCGCGGGGTGAGGAATGATGGCGACGGGCGTCACCTCGTCATGTTTGGACGGCAGCGGTAGTGCGGCGGGGTTCGTACCAAAAGCCTAACAGCCGGCAGTGCCATTCTCCATAGACTTGGGACGTGGGGAGGCGTCCCTGATGTTAAGCCGTTGTCAACGCAAGCTCTCAGACTGGTTCGGGTCGCTATCTCTGATCGATGGCATTGCTGCTTCCGGCCAAGTGCCGCTCGTTGAGGACCATCGGTGACGAACTGCGTGGGCGCCCAGGGCGATGGCCGATGGACGTGCGTGTGGGAGCCAGGGTGATGAGTCGGAGCGGAATCCGATGCTCAGATTTGCGTTTGGCCCAGCGATCACAGCGATCGCCGCAACGGGTTTACCATAATCTCGATTCCACCAGCATGGGCCCCTGCACCCATTTCGATCCCGCCTGGATGAGCTTTTTGCTCACTTGTGGCATGTTTTGCCCATGCTTTGCTTGTTGCGTACACCTTGGTGGTGTGGCAGGCCGGCCACCAGCATCGGAATCGGGCTTTTTCTTTGCTGGAGAAACGTTGCTCAGAATCCCCTGGTCGCCATCGAATTCTGACATGGGCTTTGGGGTGACAGGCCTCAAACATCGGCATCGAGATGTGGTTGTGGTTCCGTTCCCTCGTCATCCGCCTGGGAACGACCAAGTTCAATGAATCGCTTGCTCCTCTACACCACACAAAGCACACGACGTCTCAGGCCCCGTACAAGACACTACAGGGCAGAAGTGCGCTCGGCTGGCTGGTGCGATGAGGTAGACTGGATTTGGCCCTTTGCATCCATGTCTGTTGCTGCCCTGAAAGAATCGAACGCAGGTTGACAAGGGCGCCGTCTGAGTCTGTGCTCGGCCAAGCAGCGCGCATCGAGATCTCTTACTTTTTTGCCTGTCGAATTCATCCCCCAGTCTCCGTATTCCGGGAACTTGCCCGCAGCCTGTGGTTGGCCATTGAGAATTTGAGAGAGCAATCTGTCTCGCTACGCAGAACGAGCCCAGGCCAGATCTTTGAATGCCCCTTGATCGATCTAGCAGAAGGAATCGGCCGAGAGACAGGGGTGCGACGGGAGACAATGGCGAGAGCGAAAAAGGTGATTCCGGTCGTTCCACGAGCACACAACGGATCCGGATCATGGCGGAATGTTTGCAACGCGAGAGTCGGGTGAGTTGTGTCCTCTGGCATCTTGCACGCATTGGAGTTTTGCGGGCATCGGTCGACCCGACGATGCCCTCAATCCCAAGCACTAACTACCGATCGAGAGTTCCCAGTTGAGCAGGCAGGCGGGTATTAGTTGGGTCCCGGATTGAAATGTGTCTCTCGATCCGAGTCGACGTGCCCTCCGGATGATTCCCCACTGCCGAGCTGAGCATGAGCCAAGCTGCATGTTCAGTTCATCGGTGAGAGCCTGACGGCGGGGCAGCACATGCACCTAGTGTATCCATAGGGAGTGTATCCCGTGAGTCCGTAGACGTTTGCTGTGCCTCAGTTGACAGTTCGACGTTGGGTAACGACCATCTCGATTGCACTCCTCGCCTGGCTGGAGCTCGTCGGGAATGCCGCTTGACTCTCGACTCTGAGGCTCAACTGGGACGATCAAGCTCGAGCCTTGGTCTCGCTTCGTCTCGAATGCAAATACTCTCAAAACGAAGACGCGATGATGCCAACATGTGAACCGATCCGGCGGCAGAATGGGGTTCCAGAACTCTGGGGTTTGGCGGCAATCGGGAAAGTCGTGTGGCATCGTCGCTTGCGGTTGAGGATCGCGGCGATGGAAAGTGGCAGCGCCAGCTGTGACCAGGTGTGTGGTTTCCAAGCGCCGACTCGGTTGACTTGGAGCAGGTGCGGGTTCTCGCTTACACTTTCACTGCTCTTTCCTTTTTGGCAATGATACAACTTGACGTTACCTTTGCGCCTTCCGCCTTCCGAGTTAATTAATTCTTCACTCTTGCCCAACCAATCCCGAAACTATGATAGGGTGATCATGCCTTTTCTGAGTCCAATTAGCGAGAAATTCTCACAGATTCAATGTCTCAACCAGACGTCCTGCTGCCGGTAGTTGAACAGACTCCGCTCTTCCAGATTGGCTACATCCAAGATTAGACATTACGAAGTGTCTGTCGCCATTTGCCAAGGATCGTGAACCGACCCTTCCAGCAGCTCGGCCTTGATGTGATGAGATATCGTTTGGTCAATTGTCGTAGATACCATCTGACTAACACCGCCATGTGAGCAGTGGCTTTTGGATGCTTTAGACAGTCAAGCTCGTACCACACATAGATACACGTAATTCCCAGACTTCAAATGTACTAAAGAAACAGAATAAACATACGGATAATTACACACGAAGACTTGAGAATTGGCAGCATCAAAGGCCGCTGCATCAGATTTAACAAACAAGAGCAATGGAAGATGGTTCGTTTCGCCTCTCATGCCTTGTAATGATTGTCCATGCCTAATCAATAAGTAATGATTATATTGTCTTATTCCATAGATATAGCTAGAGCCTTTTGCCAGACAGCTTGGCTGGTAGAGTATACAGAATTTGAAGATATCCCCATTGCCTCCTCAAAAAGCAAAGTCCTCAAATGCCACATCCTCGCCTTCCAACCACCCATTCAAGACCTTGAGCATCTCCGGCCCGGTACACAAAAAGTACCTCCTCTTGATACCACCATCCTTCACATCGCTAGCCCTGATCCTCCTCCTCTCTACAACAGCCCCAAACCCTTCAAACTCCCGCATCATCGCCTCCTCCGCCTCTCCAATCTCACCCGTCACAAACACCCTCAACACACCAGCCAACCCAGGAATCCTCCCAACAACATCCCTCACCAGCTTCACGTCCTCTCCCTTGACAGTCCACAACACCTTCATCCTCACACCAGCCCCCAAAACACCACCAGCCTGCGCAATCAAAGGCGTAATCCCAACACCAGCAGCAACAAACACCTCTTCAACATCATCACCGCCGTCATCACCCTTCTTCCCCTTCCCCCTACCCATCCTAAACGCCTCTTCTCCGCCAAACCCAAGCACAGGAACCTCCAACGGAACCCTCAAATTCCACCTCCACAACATATTCGTAACCGGACCATTCTTCCTCGCCGTAATCTCAAATTCCTTCCCTTCCTTATCTCCAGGCGGACTCGAAACCGTAAAAGTCCTCACGTAATCATCATTCAGGCTCTGCGGCTCGTCGTCGCGCATATGACTCCACCCGACGTCCAGCTCCTCCGCGAAGTCAAACGTGACGTACTGGCCCGCCTCCCACTGCGCCGCGGGCTCCAGGCCAAAGACGAACCGCGCAATCGTCGGCGTGATGATCTCGCGGCGCAGCAGCGTGGCCGTTCTGGTGCTTTCCGTAGACGAACCCAGAACATGCTGCTGCTCGGAGAAGAGCGGTCTCACGGGCGGGTTGTACGGTGACGGCTCGAGAGAGGTGCCGGAGAAGGGTAGGCCGGACTGTACAAAGACCGCGGCCGACACGGTGATTTTGACCGCGAGTTTCGTGCGTGGTAGGTAGGCTGCCGCGTCTTGTCCGACGAGTATCGATGCCGATCCCGTGAGCTTTGCCGACCTCCAAGTGTTAGCCTCATAATCTTCCAAGTTCCAGGTGAGGCTGGGAAGAAATTGAGTAATACTCACGTAAAGGACGTCTGACGTCTCAAAGTCTGGTATCGCGATCCCGACCAAGGGGTTCAGTTTAAGGTTCCCCAGCGTCTGATATAACCGATTGCCGGAAACTATAAGATGATTAGCCTTCTCGTCATAACCATCGATCCGGATGCAAATGACTCAGAAAGGGGGTTGCAGTAAAACTCACATTCAGGATACACAATCTCCACGCCACCCTCATCGTTCCTCGCAACCCTGACAAACCCCCTCGACCCTCCCCTATGGTTCGTATCCATACTGCTGCCACTGCCACCATCGTCCCCTCCCTCCTCGTGTCCGCTCGTGAGGAAAAGCATATCCGCCCCGCGCACGACCTTCACAGCCTCCTCAGACAGCGGCAACTCCCGCTCCACTCTGCCCTTGACGAGCGACGCCCGCGGGATGACGTCCTTTTTGTTGAGGTACTTGGGGCAGTTTCCCAGACTCTCTTCAACGTGCACCGCGATTTGTACTTCCGAGGAGGAAGAAGAGCTCCGGTCCTCAGCGGCAGCAATGCCATCCGAGGGAACCGTAACCGCCCCAGCTACCATTCTCCCTCCGAACTTTACGCGATCCCGCGTCGTGAGGTCGATGGCCAGTCCGGAGACGAGTTTCCCTCCATCCGAACCCCTCCCAGGCTGAATTACCTCTTGCAAATGCTGCTGCTGCTGCTGGTCCCCGTTTACCTCCCCTTCGGCCCCCCAAAGAGCCTTAAACACCGGATCGTCACCAATGTCAACCACGCTCCTGAGACCAAGCACGTCCTCCGCAATCGGCCTCGCCACGTTGCCCGCCTCCCCGCCCCATAGCGTCGTCCACGGCCGGCGTTCAGCGTCGAGGGTGCCGAGGGCCAGGAGCGGGGCGGCGGCGATGCGGTTGCCGTAGGAGGGCGGGAGGCCCGCGGCTGTGGGGTTCGCTCTGTGGCGGGGGATTTTGAGTTGCTCGTGGAGGGCGAGTTCGCCTTGGTGGAAGGGTATTGTTCTGCCTGGCATGATGCCGTTGATGTCTTGTAGTTGTGAGTGGAAGAACAGGTTTGAGCTTGTGAGGAGTTGTGATGAGAGGAGGGTTGTCAGGAGGAGGGTGTGATTCATATGAGATGTGTATTGAGGGTGTAAGTTCGCAGGTGATCACGCTGTTTGCATTGAATTATGAGAATTTTGAGAAAGGTATAGTAATATCACATCATTAGAAATCATCACCAACACCACAAGATTAATTATAAGCGCATCTGTATGAGCCCTGGAGGATGAAATTGACATCTCCGGGTGACAAATCAGCACCGAAGGGCGCATGTCGTGATCAGCGAAGGCGGGATTCCAAAGCTGACGGCCTGACGTAGGTTGGCAGCTGGTGAAGACAGTTACTTGGCACTGTCAGACTGTGCCAGGGGTTATCACGATGGGGAAGCGGGGCCAAAACTTTAATCGCCTGCATTGGCGTTGCGAGCTTACCAGGGGCCCTGGCGCCGCGGGGGACGTTAGTGAATACAGTGTCAAGTATGAAGAACATGACAAAGGCAGACGAAACCACAGAAAGTGTGAACATCGGATTGTCATCAACAGACTTTGGTATTCTTGAGTTTCTAAAAGTACATTTGGATTTTGGCGGTTTCCTCTCTCTAGCGGCTCTTGGAGCACTTCTGTAGCCAGTAGACCCTGAATTCCTAGTAGTACATGGACGAACGGAGAATGAAGCGAAAAGTTTCGGGGGGTATCGAAAGGATGGTCGTAAAAAGAAGGAGGAGCAGCCTCAACCTCAGCCTCGACACTTTTGTGTTCTCCGAGTAGTGTGAGATGGCTGGGCGAGGACGAAGAGGAAATGACGAGAAAGGCCTTTCGTGAAATGTGCGCTTGTTCCCAGCGCAAAAGTAGACACCCCTTTTGAATCATAAAGACATTATGAAAAAAAGAAATTGCGGGACGTAGCCGCATAACCCTATAAGCGCACGCGATCTATGAGCCTCAGAAAGGAGCACGGTACCCCTAGTACCGCGGATCCCTCTGAGATTCTACATCGCTGTTGTAGCCGTACCCAGGGCCGCGAGGGCTCGGCCGCTGGCTCTGTGAGGTGCCAGGACGGTTGAAGTAGTCGTCCTGTGGCCGGGGAGGCACGGGCGCCGTCATGTTCCGCGTGGGAGCATTCGGCGGGCCTCGGGGCGGAACCGGGCCAGTCGCGCTCCGTTGCGGGTTGAACGGCTGGTACGCTTGGTACGGGGTGTTGTTGAGCGGACCGGGACCACGGGGCATGGGTGCAGGAGCGCGGCCTGAGTATGCTGAGGGTGCGGGGCTGGCACGTCCATTCGACTGGTTCGAGTAGTCGTCGTAGGTGCCTCTGGGCGCCGGCGTGCCACGGTCACTCTGGTACGTGTTTTGTCTTTGCGATCTGAAGCTTTCTACCGATCGGCCAGTGTTGGATCTCACAGGCGGAGGGAAGGGTGGCATCGTGTCGGGAGAGTATGTAGAGGGGCTCTCCGAGAAACCACCACGGAGAGAACTCTGTGAGTTGGTTTGCACGTGAGAGATTTGAGGCCGGAAGCTCCTTTGCGAGTTGGAAGTGCCAGGGCGCTGAGGAGGGTAGTTGTTCAAGTCCATGGGTGGCAGAGAAGGAGCCGGAGAGCCTGAGCGCTGGTATCCAAAGTCGGCAGCGCCGCCAACAAGAGGTGCGCGCGACGAGTAGCTGGCCGTGGAAGTGGTGGTGCCCATTCTCGAGGGCAGGGGGCGTTTCTGGTCCATGGAGTTGAGCTCGATGCTGCCGGGAGTCCCGGGACGAGACTCGTAGGCGGGCAGTGTCGCGAAGGTGTCATTGCGGCCAAACATGGGCATCTCGGCCAATTTGTCTGGGTCTCCGACATTGGGTAGAGTCGGCAGAGTGGCCTGTCGCTCTAGGGGCATCTTTTCACCATTCTTCTTGGCCGCCTTCATTTCTGCCTTTCTCTTGCTTTCCTCCTGTCTCGCTAACGCCTTGTTGACCTTGACTGTAACAATCTTCATGAGGGCCTTGGTGACCTTGCGCTCGCAGTAGCCCGAGAGACCTCCATCGGCCTTGGGGATCCAGTGGAAGAGGAAGAAGACGTAGAAGAGGACAGCCATGATGAGGTAGAGAGCGGAGAAGACCCAAATGAGTAGGGTGAAGACCATACCCGACAGGATGAGAGCCTGCTGGTAATCCTCCGTGGCAAGCGTCTTAATCTTATCAAAGAAACCCAGCAGAGAGCCCTCGACGGAGACTTCGTGAACAGCAAGCTTGGCGTCGTAGACAGACTTGAGAGTCAATGCGTTGACGACCTGACGAGGTCCCGAACAGACCAGTACACGAATCCAGGCTACATAAGATTAGTAACGGCCACGATGGGAAAGTAGGATTGGCTTACATTGAAAGCTGAAGTAGGTGAACAGAGCAATATACTCGGCTCCCTTCTTACTCTTGGTGAGTTCGGCAAAGACCAAGAAACGCTTCCAACCCTGGCCCTTTCCGAATCGGATACTCTCGAGGCGAACGGCAATAGTGTCGAGGTAGCATTCAGCTACGTTTCCTCGCTTCATAACGCGGTGCGCGCGGAAATGCTCAAAGGCGAGATTGACAAAGGAGGCGATGATGGAAATGGAGAAGATCCACTTGGAGATCTTGAAGTCGATGGCGGGGTCGATTTCGGAGGACCAGCGGTCGAAAGCCAGGAGGTTGATGGCAGTGAACATATCGACGCCGTAGACGGCGAGGGAGATGATCAACATGAGCCACAGGTAAAAGTACGCGAACGGAGTGAGGCATCCTCGTGACTTGAAGTCGTTGAGGTTCTAGACAGGTTAGCACCAGAAGAATGTTGTACCGTATGAGGTTCTACATACGATATAGTCCCATTTCTGCTCGGCACGTTGGTCAATGACCTTTTTGCGGTGAGTGAGGCAACCCATCCTGGGTAGTGGGCGGCGAATTGACGAGTGTGACGAATGTCAAAGTTGTATTGATGAATCCCGACACAGTCGAGTCGGAAAAAGAGAAGAAGAAGGGTGATGGTCGCCGAGGGACCAAACGTCGTGTGAATGAGTGTGGTAACGCAACCCGGACCTGCCGCAAACACAAGTCGTTACTCGCCCGCGAAGTAATCGACAGTGTTTCTCTTGATGATGACCAGGAGAGAAAGATCGATACTTGAGACGGGACGAAGCCGAAGGAGTAGAGGAAGAAGATTCGGTTGTTGAACGAGAGGGAGAACGGAATGTGGGTCCCAGGGTAGGAAGAAAGGGCTGAATGTGCGACGCAAGAGTTCGGACCGCGCGATTGTCAAGCTGGCATGGTCGAGCGACCGGGCGTTTGAGGGTGGATCAAGACTTGGTGAAGATTCGTGGCGACGTGACGACAGCGAGCAAAAGCCAAGTCGGCTGGTCGACCGTAGTGGGAATTGACAGACCCGGGGAATGGGGGTAAAGTACGGAGTAGTCAGTACTGTTGTCAAGCAAGCACTTGAAGTTAGGCGGTGACGGTTTTCTGGTCGTGGGAGAATATCCGCGTTTGATCGGCCGCCGTGGGCTGCAAGGCTGAGTCTCAGGACGTCGAAATGGGCGAAGGGAGTTACAGTGCGCAATGCGAGTGATTGAGTGAGTGAGCGAGCGAGTGAGTATTGTGTGTATTCAAAGTTCGAGTCTAGAAGGAGCGGACGTCGTGGATAATTCGCACGATCAGAATGTCTCGGTCGAAAACGTCGAGTCTTACTCTTGAGGCCATGGAAGTGCTTCGTGAAGCTCGAAGGAGGAATGTGTGTGGCGTGGTCAAGACGCAGAAGGTAAGCGTTGAAGCGTGTGACCCTTGAGTGAGGGAGAGTCTCTGAGAGGAGTAAGAGGGGAGTGGAGGCCTTCAAGAGTGATCTGCGAGAGGGGGGGTCTGACAGTCTGACTAGGGTCAAGACACCGGGTCAGTGCCAAAAGGGAAGGAAAGGGGGGCCTTTTGGGTAAGATGATCCAATAATTGATGATTGCCGCTGATGGTTGCAGTGTCGCGGACGTGCAGACATGGGCAATGGAAGGGGAGACGAAGACAGGCGGTTTCGAGCAAGCGTCCACCGTCCGAGGGGTCTTGCCCAAAATGCCCAGAGACTGGGAGGAGGAGAGGCTTGTGGAGCAATAGCGAACGGAAGCGCGGCCTTTAACGCAGGTACCATGTCGCAAAGTCGACAGATTTGGTTTAGTGCACCAACAGAGCGTTTGAGGTCCCATTTCCCATGACCTTCTAGGGAGTTGATTGGCTCAACTCAATTCTAGGCCTTGATAAGTACCCCACAACTTTCCACAGTCTCTCACAGTCTCTCACAGTGTACAACGGTACGTACTATCTCCGTCGGTCTTCTTCTTCCTCCTCCTCTCCTGCAGTCCTGCAGTCCTGCAGTCCTCCTCCTGTCTCTCCGCCACCTGTGCCTTGCCGTGCCTCCTCAGCCTCTCATGTTGTGCATCCTCTCCTGCGTTCAACCCATGGAAGAACTCGTCCCGCACCAAGCCTGCCAGTTGCTCTGTTCGAGACAGGCACTGGTTCGAGATTGACCATGGCGGCATGGCCACATAGTTCGCGGCCTCATCTTTACAGCCGCGGCTCGGACGCGCCCGCTTCACCCATCCAACCATCAACCCAAGTACTGCGCCTCTCGAAGCAGCGGGAAGCCGCCGGGAATGCTGTTTCTTTCTCACTGACTTGTGGTCGCATTGTTTCGACCGTCCTGAACGAAGCTTGAAGGAATCGTGGACTTGTCGCTAACCACTCCCGCAAACTGCAACGTTAGCTTTCCAATACACTAGGTAGAGCCGCGCCGATGCGGTGGAGATGAGGCCGGCCACGAGGCCTCTTCTCGGTCCTAACCGATGTGGCTTGCAAGTGCAATACAACTGACTCTGTTAGACCCAACACTCGGGCATTCGACAAATGGCAAACAATTATCTCAGAACCAAAGCTATACTCACAACGACGCCGGCTGTTCACAGTCGTCGCAGCCAGAATGGATACTCAGCCTTTCAACACGGGCATCCCGTCTCAACTCTGCTCAGCTTTGCCCGGAGCAGTCTCGATGAAACGCCGTGCCCTGGCCCATACAACGGTATGCATGACGGCGAGCTCGCGGATACACGACCCCGGGGTTGCCTCTGCTGCTTCTTCTACCTCCTACATGGCCAGTGCGCCCTCTTTCGCATTGATTGTTCCTCCATTTATGTCATTCGACGGTTCGGCCGAACGCAGGGTGGATGGCAAGCAGTATCGTCGAAACGAAGAGTGACACCGCGTCTGCGGAGTATTCGTACAGTGCCACACTGCGACGAGTGCCTCCTTACAGCTCCCTCCCAAAGCATAGCCTGAATATCGCAAGGGACCAATGGACCTACAGACCGCCCAACACCGCTGCACCAGCGTCCGGAAACAACTCCAAGGGATGCGTCGACAAACGCTCCCGGATCAGACGGCAGGTCTTGGCCAACACGACCCAAAAAAGGGCTCAGTCAAATTTGATCGCCTCCCACATTCGGAAGACGCAGCATTTCGCTTCTCCACGACCAATTTGCTCGGCGGGGTGGACGCTGGTAGGTGCTGGATGCACGTGGATTACCCCGGCCATTCGGCTATCTTTATCGCCATTCTAATTTGAATGCGACAGGCCGACAAAGAAATGACGGTGGGTTCAGAAGTCGTGCGACCAGCCTACGCCAGGAATTCCATGGCTGTAGGTATGGGTAAACGCTCTGTGTCACCAGAGCATGCGGCTTCGGCGCGAACGACTAAAATTGTTTCCTTGCATATGCCTCCTCCCGTTTGGCCAAGCCTGCTGCTTCGTTTGCCTTAGCGAACGACTGTACAGACGTTTCGACCGACGGGATGCAGGGCATTTCTTATGAATATTTCGTGTTATTTGTCTGTTGAGCATTGCTCTTGTGCTGGAAATGAGTTTTCAATTTTCAGCAACTTACACCGTTGTGAGGCTGATTCTAAGGATGTCTTAAACATCAACGCTCATCACAATTGCCTGTCAAGTGGCGTACTCTATGACCCTTTCCGGAATGCCAAGGCGGCAACCGTTGAATCAAAGACTACAATAGCCATAGGGCTGTTCTTTGTTTCGACCGTGACCATGGTCCCTTCTAGTTGACGCTGCCTGGTGAGCAAACGACGATGCTGTGCTAGGAGGACCTACAAAGAAGACAGCATCACCTTTTTTCCAGAAATCTCAAGAGTTCGCCATGACCCCAACATCTACAAGCCCACCGAGTGACAGGTCCCAATTTGATACCCCCCAAAAGGTCCAACATGTCAACATCAACAGCCGAAAAGGCGGACCCAGACCACCCGCAGCCGCCATTCCAGCTCATCAAGAGAGTCGAGAAGAACATCTGGATCACCCGGCGCAATGCCCAGCACGCGGGCTACGCCGACGGCGAAGAGTTCATCGCGCGCAAAGTGGACGACTTTGACGAGTACTACGACGCCGGCAAGTACTCGATGAGCTTCACGACCAAGAAGCAGCGCCAGGTCAAGGGCCTCATGGACCTCCTCTACACGCACAACATGGGCCGCAACGTCTCCCACATCCTCAACCACGAGAACATCATCTCCCTCGCGGGGTACCTCCGCCAGCAGCCCCTAGACCCGCGCGCGGAGAAGCAGGCCACGGAGGACTATTTGGTCTGGGATATCTGCGACGCCGGCACGCTCGAGATCCTCTTTGCGGACCACCGGCACGCGGAGCACGAGCCGGGGTGCTTCCTGCCCGAGTCGCTCTGCTGGCACGTTCTTACCTCTGTGATTCGTACGCTTGTTTGGCTGCATGATGGGTATCGGCAGGAGGTGGACTGGGTGACCGGCGAGAAGTCGTGGGCAGCGACGGATACGGAGTGGATGCCCATCCTGCACCGCGGCATTGATGCGCAGTCCATCTTTTTTCAGCATTCGCGGGGCAAAGAGACGTACGGCGTGTGCAAGCTGGGCAAGTTTGGCCGGGCTTTCGTGTCGGGGGTTCCGGCGCGGCGGGAGGGGGCGCTGGAGAGGGAGGAGCCGCTTCCGCATAGCGTTGGGTTTCCTGTTGCGCCTGAGACGGGGCATATGCGTCTTACGGAGATGATTGAGCAGTGGAAGGAGTATAAGGATACGGGAAGGAAGGTAAGTTATCCCGGAGCAACTTCGTACAGACACACAGCAGCTCGACTAACCTCACGCCCACAGAGCAAACGCCTCTACACGCTCAGCGACGAACACTGGGCCCTCGGCGCCGTCCTCTTCCGCATGATGACCGGCCGGCCCCTCCCCAGCCTGGACGGGTGCCAGACGTGCCAGTGCATCCACATTCGGCGGTGCGCAAAGATGCTTTGCATCTACGACGACGAGACGCACAAGGGCAGCCGCGGGTGCTTGCACGAGAACTTTCCGGGGTGTCAGTGCGTTGTGCCGTCCGGGTCGGCGCCGAATGCACGTGCGGGGCCCGGTCCGGCGTGTGGTGGGGCCGCTGCGGATGTTCATCTTGACGAGGTGCTGCATCGGTCGGGTTACTCGCGGTACTTGAAGGTTGCGGTGCGGACGTTGTTGGAGTATGATCTCGAGACGCCGGCTGTGCAGACGAGGGGGTTGGCGGAGGAGATGGAGAGGTTGTATAAGGAGTGGAGGTGCGAGACGGAGGAGGGGAGGGAGTATGTTGATGTGCTGGATGATCTTGGGTACCGGTTCATGGTGTTGAATAAGATGTCTGGTGAAGTTAAGGACTAGTGGTAGCAGTGTCTTGGAGGTGTTTGATGTTGTTGTCAAGCATATCGGGAAGAGGGACCTCACCGACTGGCCTCGAAAGTGTGCTTCTATGAGCTAGGTATGTCATGGTCGTAGCACATGAATGAGTAAAAGCTTCTCAAGCTAGTTGACCAAGGTTGTCTCTCATAGTTCATCCAATTTATCCATGAAGTCACACGACACAAGCACGTTGAGCTGTCTTAGTACCTTAGCTGCAGTAGATTCCGAGCACTAACAGAACAAATTCCCTGCGTGACAGACCAAGGTACCTACGGTAGGTACGTGCCCTTCAGACGTTTGACAGGGAGCCCCACCTTCCGCCAGGTGCTGCCCAAATTTTACTTGGCGCGCGACCTCGAATGGAAGCTCCGAGTGCCACAGCCTGCCCGCCAGCTTCCAGGTTGTCCACCACCACAACCTGGCAGTCGTGTGGACCTCTATCTTTGCCCGAGCCTCAACCACCACCCGATCATCCCCAATCCCTCATCCTTCCAGACGCATCTTGCCCTAGCTTCGAAGGTTCGACATCGATCACGTTCAGCAGCCGTGACGATACACAACACGCATTCACCAAACCGGAATCCAAACGAAGCAACCCGCATTGAACCATACACCTCTCCTCCCGAACACCGGAACCGCGACATCTACAAACCTCACCACACCTCAACATCCCAAACTCCTCATCACCCTCACCAACAGCCATCTCCCCCCTCGACAACCAAAACCACAACAGAAAACAAACAAACATGTCCCTAAACCAACCAACGCCCCTCCTCCTAACAAAACGCCTAACCTCCTTCCTCGCCTCAAACCTAAACGCAAACCTCCACACGGCACTCCTCGCGACCCCCTCAGGCCGCCTCCTCGCCCACGCCTCCCCGCAGCCCGTCTCCCTCCTCCGCACCCAGTCCACCGTCGCATCCTCCCTCTTCGCCCTCCACGCCTCCGCGACGCCCGACATCCCCGACGCGCTCCCCTCCTCGTCCTCCACGCCGCCGTCGTCGTCTGGCGCTGCTGCAGCAAACACGGAAGATGCAGGATACCACGCGGGAGGAGCAGCAGGAGGAAAACCCCTCACGATAACAGTCCAACTCGCCGCCGGGGTCGTCGTCATCCGGAGACTAAAGTGCGGGCTACTCTTCGTCTGCATCGGTCCCCTCGCCGAGACCATCGAAGCCCAGCAAGCTTCTTCCTCTACCGACCAACACTCTCACTCGCACCACTCTTCCCACGCGAACGCAGGCGCAAACGGCGGCGCGGGCACAGGCACGCCATTCCAGATCCCCGCGTCCCCCTCGGAAGCAGATAGCATCCTCAGCCTCGGCGCCCAGACGACCACCTCCCTCGCCAGCGTCGGGAGCGTGAATACCGCCGGCGTCGTGGTGTTGCGGCGGCATGCCGAGGAGCTGGCGCGGTGGTTGGACGATAAGCTTGGGAGTTTGCGGGTTCCCGAGGAGGGTGTGGGTGTGGAATAAGCTGGTGTCATCGCATTCTCTTTCTCTCATGGACAGGGAACCACGGGGAAGCTGTACGAGTAGAGAGATGGGACCTGGGACAGAGTGGCATGGATTTCGCATTGACTTATCAAAAGGGGACGAAAGGGGGCTTTGGGAAGCATTACAGGCGTACACGGGCGTTTCGGGGAAGATACCACCGGCCGAGAATTATCCCTTCATCTTCGTAATCACTCTGTCGTGTACAATATCTTGCTCATTAAAGATTTCTATTCCATTTGCAAGTAGCCTGTGTGCTATTGTGAGTGCTTGTGTGTGTGTGGTGCCGAGCTCGGCCTCTATGGATATACTAATTTGCTCCTTGCTCCTTGTCCATAACCTCCCAAGATTCGTTCGCCTTGATACTCCCCCTTTCTCGCCGGTATTTTGTTCACACGCAAACTGTCCTATCCCAACGCCCAAGAAATGCAGACTGCGCCAATTCCACCCTTCCGAAGACACGCCTCAAGAAATCACTCGATGCTCATTCGCATCAGACCGTCGTTGGTATCAACCATGCCCTGGAATCCAACGCGTCCTTTGTTCCCGTTCACTACCCGGCCGTTGACGTTGGCGCCGCTACCGGGCGTGCCGCCTCCAAGGCTTCCCGACTCGCTCGGCGCGCCACTGCCGCCCCTATCGCCGCTGTTGCTGCCGGGCCGCGACCCCCAGGGCGCCACGTCGCGTTGCATGGGGCTCTGCATGATGGGCGAATTGTGCACGCTCATGCCTGGGCTTACTGCCCGCCGCTTGAGACTGACAGGGTCGTAGTCGTCCTCCCGCCTGCGCTTGCTGTTAATACGCCGTGTGATTTCCGCTGCGCTGGGTGCCGGTTGCGGGCCCTGGGCGAGGAGAGGAGTATCTCCCTTTTGAGACTCCCCGCTACTTGCGGCCATAGCAAAACCAGCCGTAGGGCCGAGTGACGGGGAGTCCATGCAAATGTCTTCGCTCATTCCTGACGATGAGCCGCGAGGGAGTCCTCCGTTAGGCGGGGGCGGTGTTGTGCGAGCACCGCCGATACTGCTAGACTCGGAGAAGGTATCCCAGAACTTGGTGCCCTTTGAATTCTTCAAGGCTTGTTGCTTAAAGCTGCCCGAGAGATTGAGGGCCGAGTCGGTGATCATGCTTTCCGGTATGTCGTCGAGGGATTGGTCTTGGTTCCCTAGGTTGGGCGACGAGTGGGTAGTAGCGGGAGGAACGGTCTGTTGACGAGGTGCTCCGAGATCGACGTCACTCTCTCGCACTTGACGGACGACTTCGGCCTCTCTTTGGGTTTCCGTCTCGACTGGCGCACCTTCCTCGACTAAAGCCGCCCTGATACGAGCAAAGTTCTTCGTCTTGGGTAGCAGGTTTCTACGCTGCGTAACCACCCGTCGCATGACTGTAGGGCGCTGCCCATCACGACTGGGAGTCGAGAGCAGACCGTCGATATTATCACCTCGCTCTTCCTCGCTCCCAGAGATATGTAACTGGTTGGCCTGCCAGCTAATGCTCTCCCTACGTGAATGTGCCGACATGTCTTTGGGCACGTTGTTTGGCGGCGACTTTGAGACACCGGCATTTGTGCTAGGACTGAATCCTAGACCCAGTGGCAGTTTGTGTTTCTTTTTTGGCTGTTTCCTTTGCCGCTGCCTATGCTGGAAGCTCATCAGACTGTTCATTGCCGGAGAGCCTCCCCAGGGTGCCATCATGGGATGTGTGCCCAAGGGCGCGGCGGTCTTGTTGGCTTGCGGTGTACCAATGTACGGCTCGTCCATATCCTCATCCATGAGATCATCGTCGTCGGAGTCGGAAGAAGAATCTGACCCAATCTGATTCGCGCTGCCCAGGGAGCTCGACACCGTCATGCGCTCGTGGTTGCCCATCATGGACCACAACGAGTTGGTGGTTTGCTCGGCCTGTCCGTAGTCGTTGCTCCTGCGTCCCGGGATATTCATGCCCCTTCCTCCGATCGTAGGCGAGGAGTCGGGTGAGGACTCGGCGAGTGTTGAGTGGTGCAGGCTGGTGGCAGCGCGTGAGAAGTCGAGGCCACGAGAGCGACGAGGGAGAATATTTGTCGGACTCGCATAGATCTGCGAGTGGTCGAGCTTCGGTGATAGCGGCGCGGGCTTCGTAAATGCGGTGGACGAGTTGGCTGCAGGGGAGGCAGGGTCGCGGTTCGCGGGCATCTGCAGCGAGAGACCACGGAGGGGGAATTCGGTTCGGTGAGGGGTTACGGGTGTGGTGGCCGTGTCTCTGATGTGGTTATCGTCCTTGGATGCCTGGCGACCATCCGCAATGTGCTGTGAAGGAGTGAGCTTGGAAGGAGTTCCTCCTCCATCAGACATGGAGCGCGTCTTGGACAAGGGCGAGCGGCCCAGGCGTTGTGGAGTATTGAGGGCGTTTACGGGGACGTCGGCGTCCTTGTCGTCGTCCACGATGGCAGACTCAAAGTCCATGTCCCTTAGATCCATGGTTCTGTCCATGGCGGGAGGCAGTGAGGTTCAAAACTGTCGAGGTAGTCGCGAGAGCCAGATTCACGGAGCGATCTGGGATTTATTGTAAGTGACGCTTGATGTTCGGCAACGTTAAGTGGGTAGTGGACCAGGTGGTTTGGGTCTAGTCGTCGTTTGGGGGCTGGTTCTGGCGGGGATCGCGATTAAGGCTTGGGCGATGTCATTGAGATATTGGTTGTAACATGCGGATTTGCAAATGGCATTGTTGAATGTCGCAAGACCATTTGAAGCGCTCTTTGTACCTTACGTTTGATGTCGACGGAAAGGAGGCTGGTGAAAAAGTGATAGCTCAAGCAGCCACCTCTCAAGGTTGTTGTAGATGGGTCGAGGTTGAATTGGAGTTTGGTTGACGAGCGAGCGCAGCGGGTAGGCGGGCAGTGCAGTTGGCAGGCGGGCAGACGTTGGAGAGGTCAAAGTACCTGCCGTCCATGCTCTGACTACATACTTAGCAATGTACCTTGCCATAAAGTACCTCGCTGTAGGTAGGATAACCTTTCCGGTTGGATGCGGCCAGGCTTGCCAGGGTTGGAAAGTGAAGACGCAGTAGGCGCCATGAACAGCGAACCGTGTTGAGCCGTCTGAGGCTCATTTGCAGGCTTCCCCTTGCGGGGAAATCAGAGGTATCAACGCACCCAAATTTGCTGGTGCGGGTACTTTGCAGTTTCAAAGTACCTAAGCACTGCCTAATTGTTTCGTCGATCCACAACGGCATTTCCATTTCCATTTTCATTCCCATTCTCATTCACTCACATTCCCGTCACTCACTCACTCACTCACTCAAATAGGTGTTCTCTGGCTCCTGCCTGCACTTCCCCACACTAGCCCCGAAACGAAACGTCGTGGGAGACGAAAGCTTAAAATAGCAGAGACCTTTGGCCACTGCTCACTTCTGTCAGCCTTAGGTTCCGTTGGCTTTCTGATCGTTGAGTGTTTGATGGGTGATGAGCTGATTGTATCTGATCGCACTTCGGTGCCTCCGGCCAAGGTGGAATCCAGGGCCATGTTTCAAGGGAGAGAACCATAACAACCTTTTTTTTGACGTCTGACTTCGACGTGAATGAAGCTCTTCACTCATTGTGCAACTTGTCAGAAAGGTGGCAGATTACACGCGGAATAATCAGCCGCTCAGCCCCTTCTGCCTCTACCTCTATCTCCTATGACTACTACTATCACTTCCACTGCTATTTCTAGCTGGTCATTAAGTATACTCTGTGTATCACTTATGCGCTGACCGGCGGATCGTTCCATCACCCACTTGAGGCTAATCATCTGGCGAAGCTATCTCCATAGCATTCGCGATGTTGAGTCAATAGCCCGTCGCAGGATTAACCATCACTGTGGTCATGGCTGTCATTCCTCGTTCATGCCCCCAATGTACTCAGCCGGCAGGTTAGCACGATCTCTGTCACTTGAGAAGCTATCTTGCTATCTGTATGATAGAGAAATCCACAAGTGTATTCGTCTGCCGTGCGCTTCGGGCAGATCTCGGGCTCCGTTATGATACGCCTACTGCGCCGCCACCTAACCCTCCCACCTACCCAAGGTAAATTCACAACACCTTACCGACCTTGAAGACTTGGCCATCAAAAGAAGGTTCTTCGACCCAAACCATCCCATGGTATTGATGGTGATAAGGCTGAGTTGAATGTTGGCTGGCGTGAGCCTTACTCTTTCTACAGGTATATATATGTACATGTACAAGGTGACAAAAGGCGAGCAGCAAAGTCTTCTCGGACACACGCAACAGCAACCACTCGACATATTTTACAACATGGCCGCGGCAGGTATGGTTCTCGCCAACAGTCGTCGTCATCAGCAAAGGTTGCGACGAAATCGTCTTCCTCCTGAAGAGGTCCATGTCGAGTTCCAGGTGCCCGTATACCCATCCGATGAACAGAGCATCGCCAAAACATGTCAAGAAACACCTCTACAATCAGCCTGGGCGTGGTTCGCTCTACTTTTTGGTAGAATGAGAAAAGACGCATTATACCAAGGACCAGGCCTCGATCAAATCATGCCTACCGAGTTGCTCCTCGCCATCTCCGCTTATCTCACCATGGTCGACCGCGCAGTCCTATCTCTGACGAGCATGAGAATGTGGGCCATTTTCGGAGAGAACAACTTTCTACTGAGTCTACCGTCTCAAAAGAAACTCGAGCTGCTGACGTTGCTGGTGAGAGACGCCGATGAGCACAAAAACGGCAACGTCCTCTGCAGGCCCTGTCAGATCTTCCACGACCCTTACTTGTCGATACCCACCGCCTCTCACAGCAGCACCGGCGCCAAGGGCAGCGGCTATAATCGTCCCTGTCTTCAGGAACCCGCAAACCCGCATCAGAGACTAGTTTCACCCTATCTCCACCGCACCCTTCACTTCAACGTCCTCAAGCACTTCCAGGCTGATAAGCGTTCTAAAGTGAATCTGTATGGCCCTGATCAACTTTATCTAGTCGATTCCGTTGCATATTGCCACGAGAGCATTAAGGCAGCGGTTGAACAAATCATGACGTGCCGTATCTCGACAGAAGGCGAATTGCTCGTAAAGACCGTCACAGACCTTTCCGCGACCAGAAATGACGTCCCTTACCTTTATCAAGTACTAGAACGGAACAACCTCATCAAATGTTGCGGGCATATGTACTGGGCAGCGAGGTATCCTTTCATATTTCAGCATAATATGCAGTATTATACCGACCCTGTCGACCTTGCGAGATACAGACGAGAATGGGAATCTGATGATCTGAGAAGGATACGAAATATCTGGCATCCGGATGAGGAGCCCCAGCATTCAATGGACAATAGGCGTATGCGTGCCTGTGCCTTTTGTTACACCAACTATACGTATGAATGGAGAGATGTGGATGGGAACCGAATCGTTCGACTCATCTCATATAAAAACCTCGGAAAGGGAGAGGATATGAACGATGTGAAGTGGGCATCGCATTTTAAATACAGGGCCTGTTCAAGGGAGGACATCATTCGATTGCACTGGTGGGAAGGGTTCGGCTCAACACATACTTGGGTGGGACCTGGCGAGAGCGAGATAAAGGCATAGGCGGGGAGAGACTGATCGTGGCTTCTCGTTATGATCACCAGAGAAGGGTGGTGGGAGGATGAAACCACGCAAGAGAAGCTTCGATAGAATCCTCGGACTTCTCATTGATACTGTCTATGAGTAGGGCTTTCAATATCCTCCAGACACATGCCCGCCAAAGAAAGCAAAGTGTGCGGTAGGAACGTTGCATCTCGAAGCTGAAATTGCATACATATCAAAATTATGGCGGCGTAACTCTGTTTCTTTAAGTAATAGCACGCGCAGTTGGGATTTACTTTTATCCGTCTAACACGAGTCTTTGTGATGTATTAATGACTGCTACGGATGAAATCTTGAATCATTAACGCTTGCGGAGGTCATAATGATCCTGGCACGGCTAACATCAAAAAGTCATTCGTACTGACAAAAGAGTTCACCCCCCCGGTGCCGGTTTGGGGGCTACATCTCTTGGTGCTCATGCTGGGATTCGAACTCGGGTGTGCGCTGAGCCTGTCGTCGAGTAGGCTGGTTGGCGAATTGATTATTGACCATAAACCACTCCACCACCCAGCCAGTTTGACCTGACCCGTCGACCTAGACGGGCGCCTGCTGGCTGGTGACAGGAATGGCAGCAGAGGGGTATATGAAGGCTTGTTGTGTGGTTATTCAGGTTGTGTATTCGGACCCGGTGGAAACCTGGATGGTTCAGGGGGAAGTCACGTCTTGGAGGGAAAGTCTTCCATCGTGGGTCACGCACTACCTGCCTTACCATGTTAAGCAACACTCACCAAGAGATCAGATGTTGATTTGCGCTTCCTTTCGCTGCTATATCTACCTCAGAATACTGCAGTAAGGTACTTGCCTTCACGTACTCCTTCTCTCAAGACTACCTCCCCCCCTATAAACTAAAATAGATAGACTATAGCGTCTCTTAAGTATATTTTATTTTTTGTATTAACTTCTTTTTGATTATTTAGATTTTTTTTTTATTTATTACATCTAATAACAATGTTTTTTTTCCAAAAGCTCTTTTAATTTTAGTTAAGACGTGCTGAAGCTTTGGGAATAAGCTGCTATGCAAGTCGGGTGCGGAATGATTTGGGGGAAGACCCGAGTGCGGATCTCAGTCCCCTTGACCATTGATCTGACGTTTGGTCGGGTTTCGTTTGATCCCCCGTGGAGGAACTATTTTTGGCCTATGTTCTTTGGACCCATATGTCTAATACAAGCCTCACTCACTCTTGGTTTTGTCATATGAAAGCGTAGTAGAGCATCTCGATTACGTCTAGAAGTTTACATTCATACACAGTAACAATCCGACATTACAATTTCTAGTCTAAGTAGAGCAGGGTTCTAAACCGGGTATCCTCTAAATCTCATGTAACCATTTCCTTCGTATCGTACAAGACAGTGAAAATCTCAGACAGCAACGGCAGCAGCACCACCCTTGCCTTCCTTCTTGACACTCTTCCATTGCAGGCCCAGGCAGGCAATGAAAGCAGCACACGCGCAGGCAACAGTGACATAGAAGGTGTGCCTGAGTCCATCCATGTATGCCTCAAGGACCACGTCAATGGCGTCGGCACGTCCCATCTGCGTCAAGATGTTGCGAACCTGGTCAGCGCCGGCGTTGATGAAGATCTGGGGGTTGATATCCGGAGCGTTCTTGGTGACTCCATCAATGAGACCCGTCTGGAACAGTGTCTGGGCGACGGCAATCATGATGGCGCCGCCAAAGGATTGGAAGAACTGCACGCATGCGGTCGCGACGGGAACCTCTTCCTGGGGCAAGACCGTCTGGACGACGAGCACACCAATTTGGAAACCTGCGCCGATGCCGAGACCCGCGAGCACCTGGTATCCGAACCACTCGCGCATGGGCGTGTCGAGGTCAAAGGTGGTGATCATACCTGAGCCGACGGCGAAGAGGACCAGAGACGGCAGGATGATGGCGCTGTAGTAGCCAATGATGGAGATCAGAGCGCCACTAGCAATGGATGCGACGACGGTGGCGAGGAGAAGGGGCAGAATCTTGATGCCGGCTTGGACGGCGCTGACTCCTTGGATTGCCTGGAAGTAGAGAGCTGCAATCTGTTAGTGTGATGGTTCTCAAATGTAGTTGATATAAAATCTCATGCAGAGATAGGAGTAAGGGAGGTACTTACACAAATAGTAGAGGAGCGGGAAGAATGCAGCACCAAAGAAGCAGGCAAACAGCATGGCGCAAACGACGTTGCGGTTCTTGAATAGCTTGGGAGGCAGCGTTCCCTTGTCGCCCTGCCATAGCTGAATACCAATGAAGACGATAATCATGAGCGCGAATCCGACGAATAGTCCAATAATCTTGGAGCTATTCCAGGGGTACTCGGCGCCACCCCACTGGAGAGCGAGAATGAGGCAGACAATCGCGGGCAGGAAGATGGCCGTTCCGACGAGGTCGAGCTGCAGAATGCGCTTCATCAGAGACTCTCCACTGGGGTTGTTCTTTCGGCTGATGGTGAGGAGGAAGAAGATAAAGGCCATGGCGATACCGCCGATGGGGAGGTTGATGTAGAAACACCACCGCCAGGTCGCTTTCTCGGTAAAGACACCACCCAGAAGAGGCCCAGCAACGGACGCAACACCCCACATGCCCCCAATAAGACCGAATGCCAGGGGTCGCTTCTCGAGAGGCATGGTGTAGCTGAGGATGACGATGGATCCGGAGAACAGACCCGCAGTACCAATACCAGCAATGGCGCGACCAACGATGAAGGCGGTGGAGGTTGGCGCAAGAGCGCAGACGAGGGAGCCGATTTCAAAGATGGCGATGGCGGTGAGATAGGCGTACTTGATGCTGAAGAGCTTGTAGATGGTGCCGTACATCGGCTGGAGGGCCGTTGTTGTCAGAAGGTAGGACGCGCCATACCAGCCGATATCCTTGACGCTGCCGTACTCCGCTGTGATTGTGCCGAGGGCTGGGGCGATGATGGTCTGGTCGAGGGCGACGAGGAAGACGGCGAGGCAGAGGGAGATGAGGATGAGGACGACTTTGAGGCCAGATGGGTAGACGACGTCGTCGTCGCCGGTCGCATGAGAGGGGTCCTGCTTCTCGTAGGTCTCGGGCATGTTGGGGTCATCGTGAACGTGGTGCTTCTCGGTGGAGATGGAGGGATCGGCTGAGGTGGTGTCACCGAGCTTCTCGTCAGGGTGTTTGGAGCCCATGGTGATGGTGTAGGTTGTGATGAAGATTCTTGTTGTCGTGGTTTTGCTCCAAGGGAGGATTAACTTATACACTGGGTCAACCGGTGGTGTGTATGTTTTTCGTATCTATAAAGTAAAGGTAGGGAAGACGACGATATTATTCTTTACAAACCTAAGGGTGTGGGAATAAAGAAAAGGAAGGAGGACCCTGGATGATACAGGAGAGGCAAGAGACACATGTGAAATGGTGTGCGGCAGGCAGGGCAGGTTTTATGTATCCATCAGACGAGGCGGGCTGATGCTCGCGCTTGCGAGGTAAGGTAAGGTAAGGTCAGGTCAGGTAGGTACACTAGTAAATCATCCTGAATGACATCTGAGATCGTGAAATTTCTCAGCTGCAGCATCCCATCGGGTAAGACTGCACCATCGCAGACCCCAACCCGATTTGAACACTCGTAAGCCCCAGGGATGGCCCAGCCAAACGCCCAAGCTCCCCCCTGGTCATTTGATCAATGCCTACCAAGACAAGGTATCTTTTCTTTGTGCGCTCCATACTTTGGATACCCAGTTGTCATGTAAGGTAGGTAAGCAAAGGAGGTAAAACTTGGTGGGATACCTTAGCGTGAGCTTGTCTGCGTTTGAGTGGGTGGGATGGGGAGGAGAGAATTGGGGAAACGAGTCACTCGGCCTAGACATGCTGCAAACTGTGGTCATCGAAATTGGCAAAAAAGAAGAAAATGTCCGAAGGAGGAACGCCCTTCGTCACCATAGTTACGTGAGCCTCAATCGCGTGTGTGAGTGTGTGTGTGTGTGTGTGTCAGTGCCGGAGGAAAGGCGGAGGGATATCGGGCCAGGGGCAGGGGTCACTCCGAGCACAAAGTCCTGGTAGTAGGTACCTATCCTCCCTACCTTATTTTACGGTTTACGACGGCTGCAGCAGACTCCATGTGGCAGTGGATCAAGAGTGCTACTGGGCAGACCATGGTCCATGGATGATGGATCTAAGAGAATCTAAAGACCGGAAAATCCAGACGAATTCCAGGAATTCCAGCCCAGTCGGTCGGCCCATCTCGGTGGTCGGAGGGAAAACTTGTCCGACTTACGCGGGGTGGGTCACCCACAGTAGGCAGCGCCCGTGATTGGTCAAGTTCTGCGCCAACGCCTTCGGCCCTCGCACTTTGATTTCATAATCCAAAAAGCCTCTTTTTGGATTTACGACGTCAAGACTCCAAGCGCGAATCCAGCAAACCGCTCAGACCTCTGTTCATCTCCCGTCTCTTTGGGGCGCTACTCCCTAGCGGGCGCCGACCAACACCGCAAACACCTGGCTGCGGCTGAACCCATTTTTGCAGAGTTGAGAGACCCGTAGACCAAAGGCCCGTAGACGGCTCCGAGAGTCACGGCGATCCTTGCACTTGCAGGTGCTGTACACAAGTGCCAATGTTGACTCACACCGTGCGTTCGGCCGGTGAATCGCTTGCGGCTCATAATCTGTCCGACCGCCGCGTCTCTGGTCCTTTGATGATTCACGAAATGGGACTTTGGTCGGCCGTGGGACCGGACGGACGTGGGTTTCCTTCCTTCGTGGAACCGGACTTGACCAGGGTAAGCCGTGAGGTAATAGATTGCCCCGGGACTCTGGTCCTCCCTCCCGATGTGTAAGTTGCATTACATAACGCCTTCAACGCCGTTGCAGGTTGAGGCCAAGGAACGGGACTCGGCGACGGGAGGGGCCGTTACGACGGCCGGCCCCCACATGCCGTGTGAGGTTATTCGGAAATCCCGGGCCCGACGAACTATCAAGCACTCACTGGTATCTTATCTCTTATGTCTTGACTAGATCAATTTACCGGCGTCAACGTCGCTTTCTAGTCCAGCGTCGTCCTAGGGCGAGGACGCTTTATGATAGCGTACCTCTCGGCAGAAAAAAGGAGAGCGAGTAGAGGGAGTGTCTAAACTAAGTTATTCAAAGCCCTCCACCACAAAGATCTTTCGGCTTACACGTACCTATTTTGAAGGAACTCATAGGCTCTGCCTAACTCTTTATATCCTGATCATTCTTGGTATTTTAACATCATTTTACATTCCTCATATATGCCCTAATAAATACGCTCGGGACAACGTCGAGTAGTTATAATAACTGTAGTGGTATTAAGGAACTATGTAGCACTGGTCATAAGCTATCTTCTGACCAGAGCCGTCGTACTCTACCGGCTAAGACTGCCTCTAGAAGAGGCAAATGGTTGCAACCGCGGTGCCCATTATTTTCTTAGTCGGGTGCGGGATGGTTTGGGGGGAGATGAGTGTGCATGTTGGTGTCATGCTGGGAGCCGGAGTGTTTTTTGGGTTGTGATGGTGGTGATGATTAATCGCCGTGCCAGTGGGCACAGTTCCGTGGTCTTATGCGGGCGGGAGTTGGGAGTTTTCATGGAAACGAGGGCAGGAGGGAAAAAGGGGGAAGGCGTTCTTGTATAGCACGCTGCAGACCTTCGAGAGAAGATTCTTGATAACGTAGTGCAGATTCCATGTATAAAAAGGGTGCGAAGCGGTTCTCCCTCAACTCTCTCGCCTTCAGCGACCTGGAGAGAACCGACCAAGGGCACTAAAGCCATGCAAACCGCAAGTCACACATCCCAAGAAGGCGTGTCCGTCTCCCTCTCCTTGTCTAGGAAGTCGGCCGGATTGGCAGGTCTGTGAGAAGGGGCCGAGATTGCTGGTTCGGCCCGGGGTCGGCACGATGGTAGGGGCGGGGCAGGGACCACCGCTAAGTGGTTGAAAGCATAAAAAGGCTTTAAAACCGGAGACCGAGGCGGTCGTTGGACCAGCGGCGGCGGCGTTGCTATTGCTATTGCTGTTGCTCCTGACGGGCGTCATTGGCGGGCTCGCCCGGGAAACCCTCCGTCTGCTGCTGCTGCTACTATTATTATTACGGGCCGTACTACCCATGGATTTTTTTTTTCAATATATTTTCCCCCTCTTAGTTAGTACTATCTATAATCCTTCACATATTCCGACTAGAATACTCCACGTAATACAATAGCCGGACAACAGCTACTACTCCTTACCTATTGAACCGTAGAAGGGCCCCTATTCGACCTAACTTTAGGCTGTTATACAATGCCACCACAACAACCACTTCTCCCCATCGCGGAAGCCCCAAAGGGCCATACCTACTCAACATTTCGTGCTCATAGCACAACCACTTACCCAGTCCCGCCCTGCCCCTAATGGAGAGAAGAGGTTTTATTGACACAACATTGAGCATACCGGGGTTCTTACCTTGTGGACTGGCTGTTCTGTACATGAGCTCGGGGACCTATAGCGTACTTGAAATAGACCGGCGTTATAGCTTGCCAGTAGAGAGTAATATCATAGGTACCTTGCCTAAGGTGAAGAGGAAGAAAGAGGGCAGGGCTGCATGAACGGACTTCCCGATCAAGAATGGGAGTTGAAGCTCTTATTCTGAAATCTTCAGCGCGTCTTGACAAATGTCGAAGGAGCTTTCGAGATGGAAGGGAACATCAGTGGAAGGTATAACGGGTAATAAAAAATTCTAGTTGGTCAAGACTCTTCTAGTATAAAGATTAAGATACGCCTGGGAGTCGTTATGGCTTACCTGCCTTGATCATTAAGGGGAGAGTAGTCTTGAGAGAAGGAGGTGAAGGATCTGAAGTACGGTACGGTGCTCTCACCTGAACATGTCGATCGTGCTGCCAGCTACGAGGTATTGATGGTGTTTGTGCTATTGGCGTTCCTGCTTTGGCTTGTGTAGTCGACTCAATGACAGAGTATAAAACTAGAATTAACCATGCTTTTCGAACATTGACTAGTTTCTTTCCGTCTCTCTCTCTCTCTCTCCGAAGTAATTCACACACCTCACTGGGTATCATCAGGCAACGCATCCCACCCCCTCTTCACAACCCCCCTCGCCGTCGTCTTCTCCTCGCCGCCGCCGCCGCCGCCGCCGCCGCCGACAAACCTCATCACCCACTCCCACACCCTCCTCGTCTTGACAAGCTGCGGATGCACCGTGCTCGGTTCCCCATCCCCATCCCCTCCTCCTGCAGCGAGAGACCTCTCCAGGTCCCTCGGACGATAATACCCGCCCTCATCCCCCTCCCCCAACTTCCTCCGATAAAGCACCGTCGTCCTAGTCAACCCCTTCCGCAGGCTCTGCCCATACACCTTTCCTCTAAACACATGCAGCGCCACATTCTGCAGTAACACGACGTCTTGTCTCCGGAGATTCGCCGGCGACGTCGGATCTGCTGTTGCGGGCTTACCGGCGTTCTTTGCAGCTGCTGGGGGAGGCGGCGGCATAGCAGGTAACCAAAATGTGACGCCGAACCCGGCGCGCGTGTCGTCTCCCAAGAGCACCTCGACCAGAGATAGTTCGTTGCCCCAGCGGGTGGTCACGCTTCGCGGAGTGGAGACGGAGATTACGCCCGCGATGAGGTTCACGGTGACGGTTTGCGGGGCGAGGCGGAGGAGGGAGGGGGCCGGAGGGATGTCTTCTAGGTCGGAGAGGTGGTGGGTTGACGTCAAAAGGGGAGGACGCGGGGTTGAGGTGGAGAGGTCCGCTGTGGTGTCTTGGAAGGAGTCTGTTGTTTCGGATATGAAGGAGTCTGTTGCTGTTGTGTTGAAGGAGGTGTTGTCTCTGTGTCTGGATGGGTTTTGCTGGCCTGGAGGTCGTGATGAGGACGGAGGGGGCGGGAGCTGGGAGGATGCGAGGTCGTGGTGGAGGGCTAAGGAGTGGTTGTAGAATTGCTGGGAGAGGGGGTCTTGGGAGTCCGTTGTGGTTGTGGTGTCGTTGTTGGTTGTTTCTTGGTGGGCGTCCCAGGAGAGGGAGAAGAAGTGTGCTGGGGGGAGGAAGTTTGAGGGGAGGCCGTGGGGTTGGGAGTAGCCTGTTGTTAGGGGCTTGTAGTGTAAGGGGAGGGATCGCCAGCATGGGAGGGCTATCGTGGTTGTATTTGCGTTTTGAGTTGCCGGTGTTGAGGTTGACGATGAGGTTGACGTTGATGTTGAAGTGGAGACGGGTAAAGCGGGTGGGCCGGAGAGGAGGAGGGAATCCGGAGATGACCAGTCGGCCTCGGGGGCGCCGGCGAAGATGATGACTTTCGGCATGCAGGGGTGTCTGGACCGGATCCGGTCCGGCAGCGGCGGCGGGTGTGTGGGTGTAGGTGACGGGAGTGGACTCGGTGAGGTGTTGGTCGGGCGAGATGCGGCAGATGAGGTGTTGCGGGGCACGAGAACCTGGCGGTGCGGCGTGCCTGGAAGATTGGAGATTGCGGGGTAGAATTGGGTCATCCAGTCCGTCACAGGTCCCTCCAGAACAGAGCTGAATTCTGATGACGAGAGACACGGGAGCGAATGGATGACAGGCGGGTGACACTCACACACAAACACAGACACAAACACGACACAAGGAAGAATACTCGCACAATGGGCAACAGGGAAAAACTCAATTCATCTCAGATGGCGAGACTGCAGCATCTCAAACGTGTGGCTGATAGTGTTAACCATTGTCAAACTTGTGTCCCCCCCCGAATCGGTTGCCTCCAAGACATGGAATGGACACGCCGACATGGTTGATTCTCTTGAGTTTGCTTTTTCTTTCCTCTTCTGCCAGAATTCTCGGTTGCAAACGCCATCAAATGAATGCCTTGAGAGTGCTACTTACATGGATGATGTCTACGGCCTCGGGGATGGGTATGAGCCGAACTGAGGTACAGATACTTTAGATATTAACACAGCACAGGCAGTGTTGGCTCAGGTACATGGCAGGGGGCGTACCCGTACTCCGTACCGGTAACCGCTGGTACCTCGGCATCTACCAGCTCCACACAACACCCCCAGGACCCCAGACTTTCGCCTTCACTAAGGAACGTCGACCCGGTCCCTTCGTCGCAAGTCTAGTCCCATCTTCTAACCTCGTCAATCTTGCCTTGCCTACCCTACCTGTGTAGCCGATGAAGCTGGGAGACGATATTTTGAGACCTGGCCTCACCTCGACCTCTTTTCATCTTAATTCTCCTTACTTAATACACGTACCAGACGCACGCACTCTCTCACACATGAACTGAGTGTATCCTGGCTGAGCAACAGCAGTCCTTCACTCAGTGAAACTCACTCATCTCACTTCATCTCAATTCAACTAAACAGCCTCACTAAACAATCAACATGTCCTCCGTCTTCCACATCAGGGAGCACGTCCTCGACGGCTCACACATCCGCGAGTTCCCCCGCGCCCTCTCCCGCTCCCAAGACGACGTCCTCAAGCTCGCCGTAAAGGAGTACGTCCCAAAGGACAACCCGAACCCCAAGCCCGGCGACGTCACAATCATTGGCGCCCACGCCAACGGCTTCCCCAAGGTTTGTCACCTTCATCTCACTTCATCTCACTTCATCCCATGTTTCCTCATGAACCATACACCTCACGAACACCACGCTCACTAATCATCACAGGAACTCTACGAAGCCCTCTGGCAAGACCTGCACGCCCAATCCCTCCTCCCAACCTCGACCTTCCGCATCCGCTCCATCATCATCGCAGACGCAGCCTGGCAAGGCCGCTCCTCATCCCTCAACGAACCCCTCCTCGGCAACGACCCGGGCTGGTTCGACCACCCCCGCGACCTCCTCCACCTCATCAACACCCTCCGCCCGCCGCGTCCCCTGCTCGGCGTAGGCCACTCGTTCGGCGGCAACGCAATCGTCAACGTCGCCCTCATCAACCCGCGCCTCTTCTCCGGCGTCGTCCTCTTAGACCCCGTCATTTCGAAATGGTCGTCCAACGCCAAGGGCACCATCGCCGCGTCTCCCGCAGCAGCGAGCGCCCGCCGCAGAGATCTCTGGCCCTCGCGCGAGGAGGCGCGTAAAGCGTTCCTCAAGAGCCCGTTTTACCGCGGCTGGGATGAGAGGGTGTTCGAAGCGTGGATGGACCACGGCCTCCGCGACGTGCCCACGCAACTCTACCCCTCCACCTCTAGCACCAACAACCCCAAAACCCCCATCACAAAAGAAAGCGTAACCCTCGCAACGACAAAACACCAAGAGGTCTTCACCTACTTCCGCCCCTCTTGGCACGCCTACGATTCTTCCGGCACGAACCTCGTCAACCCAGATCTCGTCCCGGACCTCGACCCGGCCCTCAACGAGCGCTACTACACATTCCCCGTCTACCGCTCCGAAGGCGCATCCACCCTCGTACGCCTCCCGCACCTGCGCCCCAGCTGTCTCTACGTCTTCGGCGGCGCAAGCGACCTCTCCACGCCGGAACTGCGCGACGAGAAGATGCGGTTGACGGGAACCGGGGTAGGCGGGAGCGGTGGGGTCGCGAGGGGGAGGGTGAAGGAAGTTACGCTCGAGGGTGGCGGGCATTTGTTCCCGATGGAGGTTCCTGGGACGAGTGCAAAGTTGACGGCTGAGTGGATTGAGAAGGTGATGGGGGAGTGGAGGGTTGAGCAGGAGGAATATGAGCGGTGGACGAGGTTGAGCGTCGAGGAGAAGACGACGCTTACCGAGGAGTGGATGGGTAAGATTGGGGGGTCGGCGCGGCCACCCAAGGCGAAGATCTAGAAGCATGTGTGTAGTTCACGAGCGACGAAAGTTTAGAACCAAGAGGAGCGAGAGCATGGTAGTGTTTGGCACCTTTGTGGAGCTGGATGTTTAGAGACACCTTTAGATGTAGAGTCTATGTACACAAGAAAGCCCGGCAGCTTGATCGTTTCATCATCACCGGCCCCTCCTACTCCTCTTCTTCGCCCTCCTCTGGCGGTATCCAAACCAGCAGGCCGTCCTTGTCGATCTTCATCCCCTCCGTCGGTATGATCCTCAATACCTTTTGGAAGTACTTGTCCCGAACCACGAGCGTGGGCCGGATGTAGTCACCCCGTATCAAAGGTAGCAACCGGTACGTAATGGTACGTCTAGACACGGGCAAGACGTGCGCCGTGGTCTGCTTGGAGCCGGAAAACGCAAACTCGTCACTGGGCTCCATGTTCAAACCAAACGTCAGGAAATGACTCGACGGGTTCTCAATGGTGATGTCCAAATGTATCAGACCCGTCACGGAATTGGCGAGAGAGTACGAAGCTAGGACGCGAGGCTCGGTGCCCAAGACGATATATCTTGGGACAAGCATCCTGGTCGTGTTGACCAGCGCTGGTGACGAGGCTGTTGATGTGCGGCGCCACTTGAGGACAAAAGCTACGTCGAGGGACGCAGGCCCCCGATCGTCGAGGCTGAACTTTTGAGCCACCAGATCGAACTGGGCCTCCTGCATCTGCTTTGGTGGGATTCGGAGCCCGCCTTCTGCGATCTCTGGGCGGGTCGCCGTGGTGCACCGTGCGTGATTCTGGCACGCAATGACTTCGGCGTCCATGCTGACAATCTCCAGGTCTTCCGTCGCGAACGATGCAAAGTGGCACACGAGACACCACTTTTGTGCCAGACCGCGGGGCTGCATCGCAGCTTCGTCTGCCGAGGGGTCCTGCACGCCCTCATAATCAAATAAGCTTGGCCAGGGATCCGAATGGAGACGCGGAATAAGATCGTAGTTTGCTTCAAAGGGGTTGACGACGTTGAGCTGGACGGGTAGAATCTGCATGATCAAGGTAGCCGGGTCGGCGGCGAGATGGTAAAACACCCTCAGTGTGACATCGAAAGAGGTGGTCAACTGTACGGGTTCAAGCCTGATCTTGACACGTTTTGACTGCGATATTGCCAAATTTCCAAGTGTCAACCCCGTAAGTTTGGCCTCCTCCTGACCAGCTTCTGCAACATGTTCTCCTTCGTCTTCAATGTCCACGCGGAAGGACGGGATCTGCTCGCCAAAGACGTGAGCCTCGAGCTTAGCCACAGCCTCAGTCTCCTCGGCATTGACAACATCCACAACCAGGTCCATTGGCTCGTTTGCGTAAAATTGATCCTGAGGTTGCGCCAGCTTGATCTCCAGCTTGGGCGGCCTGGCCTGGACTTGGATAACATGCGCGCTCTGCCGCACGATCCGTCTCCGTGAAAGAGACGGTCCAAACCAAAAGTCCGTCGCTCCCAGATCCCGGAAGGTAACGGTATAATTCAGCAAAAAGGTGTCCGTCTCCAGGATCAACGTCGCCGAGGATGCGTGCGCCTCGCCGGGCTCCCGCAGAGGTATGGCCATTTCGTAAACGTTCGTGTGCCCAGGCTTCAGGGTCAGGTTTCCAGATCCGCTCAGCCCTGATGAGCCTTCCTCTTCCTCTTCGCCGTCTCGAGCCTGCTCGGTCAGGGGCACGTCCGCAAGCGTGACGTTGCCCTTGCTCTTTCCACCATTGGACTCCGGGTCATGATCTAGTGTGATGGTCTTCAAGCTACCTTCAAAGTCGATTCTCAGGCCCTTGAGCGTCACCGCCGATGCATCTGGGAAAGCGTCGGATCGAATGGCAACTTGCGCTTGACAGTTTTCGCCAGCTTTACCATCTTCGCTTTTGAAGATGAAGGATGCGGCGATGAAGGAGGAAACCACATCATCATTAATGGTCACAGTTGGTTTGGGCTCGATATCAAGTCCCTCGAGTGACCTGGATATGTCGTAGTGCCAGTTGGGCCGCCGTGTGAACTCTGTGTTGCAGTCAGTGTCCGTAAAGATGAAGAGAAGAAAAGATCTTACTCCTGTTCATCAGCTCCCAGTCAATGGCGACTACAAGCTCCCCGTGACCAATTCGGGCGGCCGCAGCACGCAACACCCAGCTCAGGTCTTCCGTAATGTTGAGCCATCCCTCTGATCTGAACGACATGTCTTCCCATAGAGGTCGCAGCAAAGCAACAATGTCGTCCCAGGCCTTTAGGTTCACCATTTCTTTCGCGCATTCCAAAGACAATTCGGCCGATAACCGCAGTTGACGCCGTGCCTGGAACTGGGATCTAGCTGCCATTAGAATGTCTATAATGAGCTTAGAATGATTGACGCCCGTCCCCTGCAGAGGAAACTCCTCGTGAGGATCTGGGCACATGTACGTGTCGTATTGGAAGGCCTTGCTCGCAACTGCCGAAGCCGGAGTGGTATCTGGCGAGCGCCGGTCTTCTTCTGGAATAGACCGGGCAAGTCTTCGCCGGGTCATCAGATGCTCAGCTGCGATGCGATACCAATATCCCGTGTGATGCAGCATTTCCCATGGTCGTAAGCGATCGGCTGCAGCAGCCTTTTCAGGCTGAAGAAATAACGTTCGCGTTGCTGGCGCCAAGCTGCGAATGTCCACTCTCTCGATTAGATTCGCCATCACTACCGCCCACCTCGATTCCCATGCAGCCCATCCGTAGTTATTCGTTCCCCGGCCGCGTCGATCGACAAAGTCTGCTATCCTGTCCCGATGTGTGTGCCATTTCCGTACGGCAGCAGTGTTCTGGGATCCCCAGAGCAGGCATCGAATGCTGCGTATCGCCAGCACATCCGCAAGCATGCGCGCCTCGTTCCATCTTGGGCTCCAGCTGGGGATTATGTCCATGACGTCCTGACTGAGGAGCCCCTCATAAGCTTGTTCATACGAGCGCAGCGCCGCGTCCATCTCCTGTCGGAACTCGGCGAAAACCCCCGTCTTGTAATCGTATCGTACATTCCAGTCTTGCACCGAGGTCGTTTGGGAAGTGCTCGTAGGCGGCACTGTAGGTTGCGGAGCAATTCCGCGGCTGCGCTTCTTCCGAGCATGACGGCCGAGATCGCGATAGTACTCTATGGCTTGCAAGAAGACGGCCGCAAGCATGGAGTCTGCAGTATGCTCTAAATCTGTTGAAAGGTCCTGGGGCGACAGGTAGAAGAAGGACTTGTTGTCCAAAGCAACGCCTCGCCTGATGTTTTCGAGTCTCTCCTGCATGAAATCTTGCATAGAAGCCGAAGCAACGCCATCGCTCAGGAGAACAACGGCGAAGCGTGTCCTGTAGCCTGACCTGCTGATAGCGGTCTTGGAGTTGTTGATGTCCGTTTTCAGCTGATTGTCGTGAAGGGTAGCAAGTGTCGGATCGGTCGTCAGGGTATAGAAAGATACATAGACACTGGGAACCATGTCCTCATGCTTTTGGAGCCAGTCTGTGTTCATCAAGCCATCGGGATACAATGGAGAGACTGGGCTAAGAGGAGAAAAGGGCGAATGCAGCACAGCGGGCGTCTCGGGAGCTTCTATGCCGTCTGGAAGTCTAGCACGGCGAGGAGGGAGAACAAGAGACTATGCAGATGTTAGCCCTGACTTGATGCAAGTAGGTGGTGCGCGCCGTACTCGACCAGCAACGGCGACCCGCAGCCTGTACGGCTTCCCGCTGTCTTTGCCGTTCCATGGGTGATTCCTTCCATCTTGACGAACTATGTAGTCTTTCAAGGCTTCGGCATTCGGGCTTTCTATGCTTGGCAGTTCGGATCGGATCAAGAGGGCTTGGTCTCGAAGCTCTGCGTTCAGAGGCAGGGCTTTGGCGGGGATCGAAGTCAGGCCGGCAATGACGATGTGCGGGATGTTATGATCCAGGCTTCCAACCGGGTATCCGTCCATTATTATCAAGTTGGAGCATGCAGCGCAAGGCGACCATGAAGATATCGATTCTTTTGGCAGGGGTCGACCGGATCGCAAAGCTACTCTAGATAGACACTGCACGTTAGAAGCATGTACTCCTGGTGATGGCAGTAGCTAGTGGGCACTCACGGAAGCGGTACTCAAGGGAGCATGACCGCTTGGATCAGGAAACCAGGCGATTACAGCAAGAGAGTGTGCAGTGAGCAAGACTTGCACGTTGTCGCGAATGGGGAAGCTTCGTGCAAGTTGAGGATCGCGCAAGCAAGGGTGTCCTGCGTCCTCCAACAGGTCTGTGAGAAGAAAGATACATGTCAAAAGTATCACAGCTCTCGTCCCGCACCTCACCCCAATCCCAGCCCACCGCCGGTAATCCTAAGTTACGTTAATGTGTTCAGGCCACAGGTACCTTATCGTCTCGCTGTAGTGATACGGGCAGTGACCACAAAGCAGGTGGACACCCCCCCTGAGCAGCGCTGGAGGCACAGGGCAGCCGATCAGCGACAGTAGGACGTCTCGGCATCGGGTAAAGTGGCTGCCGATGCTGGGTGCCATGATTGGCTGTACACCTAAATGCGGTCATGATCGACCCACCTCCAAAGAGCGGACGGGGACCTGGCAGCAGTGGAAAGCGCAGCGCAGTCGCTCTGTACCTAGTAGGACGTTCATCAGTGTGGGAGCGCAGTCGGGTACCCTCCACAGGGCCAGGAAATCCAGCCTCGCCCGCCCGCGTGCTTCTCCTCCCGCCTCGTCACAGAGGCTGCGCGCAGAAATTGAGGGCTACCCATTCTACCTTTCCTACACCTCTCCCACACCACACCATTCTCCGAACCGGTCTCGTAAATGACTTCCTCTCGCACCTCTCCCGATCCGCTTCGAACTCAATAACCAGTCATTTGAGACTGTTTAGTCTCTTTACTCGAAAAAGGCTCCAATCGACCCCAGCTCTGTCTCCCCTCGTCCTGCTTCTCGCTGCCGCTGCCACCGCACCCACCTCCGTGATCGCTTGGGCACGTCGCCAGGGGCAAGAGTCTGAATAGCGCAATGGCAACCCAACAGATCCTGTTCGCCGAGACGGTCGCCGCTATGAAGAAGGCTCTGAAGCGAAAAGCCTATGGTACGCACACCAATCACTTCCCGACGTGAAGCCTTGTCGACCTCACATCCTAACGAGCACCTGGCAGAATCCGACTCGGACGACGAGATTGACCACTACGGCAACCGCGGCCACAAACTCCAGAAGCGCGCACTCTTTGCTCACAAAGGTCAACTCGCACCACCCTCCGGTCCCGAAGTTTACAACGAAGTACGTCGCGAGTTCCTCCCGCATACCCGCCCACGGCGTCCGACCAACACTAACCATCGCAGGTGATTGACTACGCTGGCCAGCAGCGCACGATAATCAGCCGCAACCCTCCCATTGTAGACGAAGAAGGGTACGAAATTGACAGCGACGACGACGAGGAGCGCATTCAGGAGGCTGTCTCCTCGGCCACAGAGCTTGACCCCTACGCCAATATTCGAATTGAACGTCAGTACCACAAGAATCAATCGCGGTCCCAGGCTCTTAACTGACCCCGTTCCAGAAATCCTAGCTCCCTTGACTGCCTCAATCGACCTGCCACAACATCCGACCCTTTCGAAACCCTTCACAGCCAAGACCCTAGACGAGATAGCCGAGCAAAGCTGCGACGTTCGACGGAAAGAAAATGCATCGCTGTGGAGAGTCAGACATCTGTTCACAAAGATTTGCGGCGACTACACATGGGTCCCCTGTGGCATGATGGTCGGTCCGGACGATGCCGACTTGTACTCGACAGACTACGTCGAACGCGGCTACCTACAAAACACGAAAGCCATCACTGCCGGATCAAACGGGGACGCCTCCTCTGGTACGTTGAGCGGCGATGCGAAACCAGAACATGCGCCAAACGGCACGAACGGCGAGGCGTCTGGAGACAAGGACAACGAAGATGGGGACGTAACAATGACTGATGCCGGCTCCGAGAAGGGGGATGCTGCGAAGTCCGCATCTGAAAAGGCAGACAAGGAGCACACTCAGCCTGAGGCAGACGCATCCCAGGTAGCAAACGGCGAAACTTCCAAACCTAGCACAGTAGCCAAGGAGGCACAGGTTGAAAGCAAAGCCGACAAGAAGCAGAAACAAAAGGCGGTTGACGTTGAAATGCACGATGGCAACGCGATACCTCCGTCACAGCCCGGAACAGAACTGGCTGATGGCAACGGTACGCATGCGCCGTCAATGGCAACGGCATCGGAGACGGCGGACGAAACCTTTGTCCACCCATTTTTCCGGCCGCCGGCCAACGCTCGTCCAGACCGAGATGTGGGTCTACCAGAGGCAGAGGCCGAGGATATCCGCCGCCTGTTAGCTCTGTACGTCCAGAAACAAGAGGAGGTCTGCCGCGGTGCTATGAAGCTCCACGAAGGCCTTCTCAAGGCCAACCGGCTACGCAACACAGTTCTCGAGTGGTCCAAGTCGGAAGCGCACAGTGGTGCCAACCGGGATATGTCTGACGGCGAGGACTGGTACGACAAGGAGAAGTGGGGCCTCACGGAGGATCTCAAGAAGGGCCAGGACGACGAGGAAGAAGACACGGGCACCGTGGCCAAGAAGACTAGGAATCGCAGGTGAATGGGTGCCCGGGCGTTGTTGGCTTACTTTGAGGGATTATCTCCGGGTTATGGTGTTTGGCGGTTGACGTTGCAATTGATACCCCCCATGTTGCGAATTGGTCAAGGCGGCGCGCTGTTTTCTAGTCAGTTATATATATGCTGGATTCCTTGATGACCCTTTTCAGTTCATGATTCTGTACTGCCTTCCCTTGCGTCTCAGAGTCTTTGGAGGACTGGATTGTGTTGGATGCGCTGGCAAAGGAGCTCGTTCTCTCGAGCTATCGCTTGCCGCGTCAAGGATCGGATAGCTGCGGCGGGGGCTGGAGGGTTCATCTACCCCAGCCCCGAAGACCGTCGAAACCCCGTGAAGAAAAGAAACCTAAGACTACCTACCTTAAGAGCAAACGGTAAAGGTACCTCATAGTAGGTACGGAAAGGTACATAGGTAACAGGATGAAAAGTACTTACCTAAGGGCGTAAACCGCACCCTTGGACCCCCGGCGGTGCATTACTGGTACTGCGTTATGACGAGACGCTATGGCCAGGTGTCCCCGCTAACATAAATACCTGGGGTGGAGCAAGCTTCTGTCACAAGCCTGCGAGACTTCCCAACCCATCCTTCTCTTCTTCCTAAATAAGCTACTCTCTGTCCTCAACGGTTTTCTTCCTTTTGAGAGGAAAACTGCTCGTTGCATTGCCTTGCAGATTTCTCTCGTTCTACAACAGCATTCCTCTCCATTGACATTGGTATTCGCCATGGCGCCCGTCCAGATTGACAACAAGGCCCTGGTCGACTTCAACCAGAAGAGCCTACTCAGTACGTCATGTCGTACCCGTGGAGCTTGGGCCCTTCCTTTCCTCTCCAGCTCGTCGTCGTCGCCTCTTTCCCCCCGCTGACCCAAATCGTTGCAAACAGTTTCTGCCGCTGCAATTGCCTTCAACCCGTTGTTCTGGAAGTAAGTTGCTTTCCTATGTTCGTCAGCGTGCCTCAGCTAAGTTTTGTGCTAACATCTGCGTAGCATCGTCGCAAGACAAGGTTCGTGAAGCCGCCACGGTCGTGTCCCAGTAGCCACCGTCTAACCTGCTTGGTTCCCAGAGTACAAGAACAAGATCCTCACCAAGCTCGCTGGTGGACGTTCGCAAGCTGCATGCTACGGTCTGGCTGCCACCATCTTTTCTCTCGGCATTTTCCGTGATCTTCTCTACGAACGGGCCCTGCGCTTCCAGCCAGCCCACCCACTTCTCGCGTCCGATGCGGTGACCTATGTCGGATACGCCCTCGTGGCATGTGGCAACGTTCTCGTTCTCTCTTCGACATGGCAGCTGGGTATTACCGGCACGTTTCTCGGTGACTACTTCGGCATTTTGATGGACAGCATCGTGACTGGCTTTCCCTTCAGCATTACCGACGCCCCGATGTACAATGGGTCCACCCTGAGCTTCCTTGGCGCCGCCCTCATCTACGGCAAGCCCGCCGGCATCCTGCTGACTCTCTGGGTCTTCATCGTTTACCAAATTGCCCTGCGCTATGAGAACCCCTTTACTGCTGGCATCTATGCCAAGAGAGACCGCGAACGTGCTGCTGGCAAGGACACCAAGAAGATTAGGTGAATGCGAAAAGAGGCCCAGCTTCAACAGCACAAAACCCATCTCCACATCCCGTTCCGGATCGGGGCCGAGCGCAAGACCGGACGACAGGGGGTGTACGGAGCCACGCAGGTCCCCGCCGGGATACTGCGGTGATATGGGTCTCGGTGAGCCCGGTCAGTCCGGTGAGCTGACCGTCCCACACACACATCTTCCCGAAGGTGGCCGGCCGAGTCAAGCCCAAAACGGCCCGCCAAGGGAGAAGAGAGAGAGAGACCAAAAAAAAAATGGACATCAGCCTTCAACAAAGTTCGGCTGTCGAACACCTATTACTTTAGTGATTCAGACCAGAGAAACTTCGCTTCTAGTCAGGCCAACCAGAAGATGCAATTTACATGACATGGTTAGGCGCCTCCGTTTACGCCACAGCTTCAACTTCTGCTTTTATCCACTCACAGACTTGAAATGGCAAGCCATGCCATAATCGTTGATTTCGCCATGTTGGTTAACATTAGCAAGTGCCCTCTCCCACCGGCTATTCCGAACGCGGACAAAAGGTCTCAGGAAGTCTGGTCCAGAAGCATTCTCCCAAGACTCGACTGACTGCTAGTGGCGGGCGCTTCGTGGAGCGCCCTTCTTTGCTCGTCCCGCCCCGTCCGCATTAGCCAAGAAAGACCCTCGCACATCTGGACCTGTTTCGAAGAGAAAACCCACTGCCCGGTTCCATTCCGTCTTTCTTGGGCGTCCCAGTAGCTCGGTCGGATGTTTCCCAGGGCTTGCTCTCATGACGATGTGGTGTCTCATACGGAGGCGCCGTAGGCCTTCGCGGAGACCGCATTCGGAATGTTTTCTGCCGTTGAGTAAGGACCTGGTAGTGTTTCCGGCTCCGTTTTCAGCATCGGCACCTTTGGACGTGACAAAACTATGCTGTTTCCCGTTTTCCTCCTCAAACCGAGGAGTCTTTTGTTCCCCTTTCCCTCCCCCCCCCCCCCTTTGACGCTCTTGCAAAGGGTTCAACGCTGCCTCTCATAAGCGCTCCCATGGCAAGTTTTGACGAGTCTGCTTGTCAAGGTTACACATTGGCATCAATTCTAATCGTCCCCTTGGAATGTAGCATCGCGGACCGGATCAAAATCTGTCGTTGCTACCTGGGATACCATGAAGCCTACATGGCTGGATGAGCCCGTCGCTGAGCAAGGTGGCAGTTCCCGCCGATCCAGCGTCAGTCCTTTCACCGCCGACTACACCATCAGCCAAACTCTACATGGCCAGTCACACTCGGAGTCCAGGCGACTGAGTGACGTGCCACCGGATTTCATCAACCTCAATACCATTGTATCTTCGCAGGGCACGTCGGCCAGCGCTGAGGGTTTTGCCCCGAATACGCTCAAGAAGCAGACGCGGATCGACGACGAGGGCCCGTTTTCGCTCCTTGAAGGACCGACACTTCCCTTGCCAGGCCATACCGTTCACAAGAGGGAGGAGAACTGGATCAACAGGCGATGGAGCGATCTCATCACATTTGGCAAGTTTGTGGGACCCGGGTTCATGATTGCCGTCGCATATAGTAGGTATCTTTGGAGAACGAGGTATTGAAAGTGCAGTCGAAACTGACCATCTGACGCAGTTGATCCCGGAAACTACGCCACTGATATCGCCGCCGGGGCTTCCTATCACTTTGACCTGCTGTTCATCGTTCTGCTGAGCAACATTGTTGCGATATTCCTCCAGGCGCTGTCTATCAAACTCGGGACCATCACAGGCCTCGACTTGGCGACCGCCTGCCGCGTCTTCCTCCCGAAATGGATGAACCTCACCGTCTACGCACTCGCCGAGATTGCCATTGTCGCGACGGATATGGCGGTCGTCATTGGAACTGCAACGGCTATACACCTGCTTATACCAAAGTTGCCGTTGATCGCCTGCGTCGTTCTCACCATTGTGGACGTTGTCTTTATCGTCGTCTTTTACCGCCCCGATGGTTCGATGCGCGGCCTACGGCTGTTTGAGATTGGCGTCTGTTTTCTTGTTTTGGGCGTCGTCGTTTGCTTCTGTATTCAGCTTTCGTTGATTGAGAATACGACCGTCGGTCAGGTGTTTCGCGGATACCTCCCGTCCAGCTCCATCATCCAGACTCAAGGGTATGTAGAGAAGGCCCTCCTGTGATCCCTTGGGCGTGCTAACATGTACTGTGACAGATTATATCAGTCTTGTGGGATCTTGGGCGCAACAGTCATGCCTCACAGCCTCCACCTCGGCTCGGGCGTCGTCCAGTCCCGCCTCAAAGACTTTGACATGAAGGAGGGTAACCTCCAGGAACTCCCCCGCTCCGACACAATGACCACCGTCGACAGCTACGACAAGGTCTTTTACTTCCCCTCCATGGCCGCCATAAAGCACTGCATGAAGTTCTCCATCGCCGAGATCGTCTTCTCCCTCTTCATCTTTGCGCTCTTCGTTAACTCGGCTATTCTCATCGTGGCGGGCTCAGCGCTCTACCAGGGCCAGACGTCTCTCGCCTCTGACATCTTCGGTATGCACGACTTACTTGCCAACAGCATCTCCTCCGCCGCGGGAATCATCTTTGCCTTTGCCCTCCTTTTGTCAGGCGTATCCGCGGGCCTGGTATGCACCATCGCCGGCCAGCTCGTCAGCGAGGGAGCGCTCAACTGGCGCATGCGGCCCTGGCTCCGCCGCCTCGCGACGCGCCTCATAAGCGTCACGCCGACCGTCGTCGTCGTCGCCGTCGCGGGACAGTCCGGGCTCAGCAACGCCTTGACGGGCACGCAGGTCGTGCTGAGCACCGTGTTGCCCATCATCACGGCGCCGCTGATTTATTTCACGTCGTTTGACAAGTACATGACTGTCGTACCCGGCGCCGCGAGCTACGGGTCTGATACGGGCGTCGTGCCGGCGCGGCGGTTTAGTGCTGTTGGGGTGAAGATGGCGAATTCGTGGTGGGTTACGGTGCTTGCTGTTTTGCTTTGGTTGATGATTACTGTCATGGTTGTGGCGAATTTGGTGTTGTTGGTGTTGAATGCTCATAATTGAGCGTTTTTGGTTTTGCTTATGGGAGGAAACGGGGAAAGGTATACGCACATTTTGGACGTTTTGACGACTGATGACTTGATGACTTGCTTGTATATTCGATACTATCATGTACGTAATGTACGAGACGGTTGGAGTGGTGGTGGGAGTTAATAGGGGGATGTATAAAGGAGGTGAGCACAATTCTGACACGACAGACAATTTTCAACTTCACTTCTCTCGATTGTATCTTATTTAAATGCCTCTGAGATTTTACTGTCTTTGGTTCAGCTCAGTTTTTCGTATGTTGCAGATTTACGAGGACTCACTATGTGTATTGCCTACTTACTTACATAAGGTACCGAACGCCGGCACAAGATGAGATGTGAATCGCGAATATTTGATCATTGACAACTTCCCCTGCCCGGGGAGACGTGGATACATTCGCATTTCGGTCCAACCCTTCCTGTTTCTTACATGTCAAAGCAGGATGCGGAATGCCATGTGGGAGATGGCTATGTCGCCGGTCTTTGATGAGATTGTCGATGACAGAACCTCTTCTATCTAGAATAGACTGGAGATAGTTGCGTGATTTTGGGACCCTTCATGATCTTCATCCATGGGAAGAAAATATGGGCGTCAAGGCGGGCTTTCTCTCCTGAGATCTTGGAATTGGATCGACTAGGCATATAGGCATGTAGAAAGGAGCACGACTTGATAATTTCACTGAGTTTACCTAGTACAGTGAGCCTGCGAGGTTGATGTGTAGCCAACGTCGGAAGAGAGCCAGGTCGTTTTTCCTACTTTTGGGCTTGGAGGCGTCATCTGATTAGGCCTAGGACTTAGCTACTTAACTGTGTAAGTTACATTGGCTTCCATGGGGCTGTTATCTTACTGAGTACACTGGCTGTTGACAGGTCATGATCTTCTATGAGAACGACGGAGTCTTGCTCGCTAACTGCTTCTTGCGCGCTGCGCCTGCCACTCCCCCAAGGAGTCTATACACAGCTTGCTTCTGCGATCTGGGAGTTTACCGCCGGATGAATGTCACTATGGAGGCAAATAAGGTAGTCGGTCCTTGGCCAGGGAAACCATATCGGCGGGCGGAGACAGGCTAGATATTGATTGGAGGATCTAGCAAGGGCCGGCTTGCCAGCTCCCGAACGCTTCATGATTAATTTCTGCCACCCAGCCAAGAAACGAAAAATTTGAGATTTGTCTTCTACAACACCCGGAAGGAGCCTCTCTGGATTCTATCGTTTTCCCTCAAACTATTGACTGCGGCATACAAGGAACGAGATTCCCGACACACCTAGATCTACAACCTTTTGAACATCCTTCTCTTCGCGCCTTGGATTTAGCGGCAGGCTGGCACACTGGGGAAGCGAGCAGCAGTACCACGGACGAAAAAGATAGCTGCCCCACTCTTCATTTTTGACAGGGACATAAGCGGCTAACCGAGCTTCCCCGTCATCGCAGCCCCTGCATTCCTAGCCGCAAAACGGCTTGGTTCGGCTCAATGGTCTAGAGGTATGATTCTCGCTTTGGGTTCTTGGTTCCTTCAAGTTATCTCCTGCGAGAGGCCCCGGGTTCGATCCCCGGTTGAGCCCCATTCTTTTGCTTTTTTGGCCATCTTAACCTTACCTATCGACTCTTGCTCTTTTGTCGCATCTTGCACTCCTCACTTTTGTCGCTTTCGGTTCTGAGCCTGGTTTTCGCTCTGGCTGAAGTTGACGTCGTGGTGCATACAAATCATGCAGTAGGTGGTGGTGTGCAAAGGAGTGTGTGTGTGTGCGCCCACCCACGTGCCGACAGATGAGCCAGACTTTATTTCCAAACCTACGGAGTACTTGCATCTTAGCCGTGGAGTCTGCGTAGCAAAACGTTGAACCTGCTGTCAATGTGAGGATCAACAAGCGAGTCGAGATGAACAACGTCGCAGCGGGACGAGGGAAAAGCAGGCAGGCTTGGCCAGGGCCCCCTAACGATCCATCCGCGCCAATTTCGAGCAATCTCGAAAAGCCCACCGGGCGAAATCGATTATTCGATCCAACGTTTGGTCTTCAGTGGTTCGTACTGATTGTTGCTATTCCCGCTATTCTTTTTTGGGGGATAGCCATCCCGACAATAGATGGCAGAATGAACGGTGAACCAGACCACGTAGCGCCTAGGCTGATATGCCCTGGTCACTGGTGCGCTGGGTTGCCTTGATTGTGTTGGACCCTGGTCCTGAATCTGGCTTGAAGTGAAATGACGGCATTCCGTCAGATTTTATGTCTCTCTCTTTAACCCACGCACGCGACGCTAAGGTATCTCATAGACACATACACATCTTGGAACCCCCCCCCCCCCCCCCAATGTTAGATGCGTCTGGATGCCACCCTGCAGGGCAGAGCAGTCTGCCTGGTCTGCCTGGTGCAGTGAGTGGGATGGGACGAGATGCCTTGGCGAGGGCAGATGCGCAGGATATTGGGATACGGCAGCGGCGGCGGTAGCAGCAGATACGGCGGCAGGAGATGGGAATATTCTTGGCTTGCAGCTGCAAGTGAGCCAGCAAGCAGGCAAGTAACCGGCGGCCAGCCAGAGAGGCACAGAGGGCAGAGGGAGGATGGCAGATGGGGGGCAGAAAAGCAGGGTTTCAGCATCCCGTCGAGTGCCCATCCTGTTCATCAAACTTACAGCGGGAATCGATACGAACTGGCGTGCGAATCTCCGATGACGGATGAACTCTGAACTTTGGACTGTGGTCCGTTGGACTCTTTCCCGACTGATGCTTCGTTACGGAAGAGGGCTCGACAGTAGAGTGACTCTCTAGCCCCTACGCCATGAGATATGTTTATCTGTACAGACAGATGCCAGGGCAGTCTCTTCTTCGATGAACGGAGGGATCAAGCTCAGGTGTGTGGTGGATAAGGTGCTCTCCACGAGTCTCTCCAGACTGATGGACGGGACTCGATGAGTTCTCGCAGGCTAAGCTCAGATACGTACCGCCGCTACTGGCCCCGCGCATCTGTTAGTGGGAAGGCCGTGCAGCTGCCATCCCTACCACACTTCACTACCTCTTAGTACTGAGCACAGACAAGAAAGAACCTTACAAGTTCCAGACAATGGAACCCGAGATGGCCAAAGATGTGGTTCTTCCTGATATTCCATTATCTCTACTACTCCAACAAGACGAGGAAGAACAAGGCGAACAAGACGAGAAGCAACACCACAGACTGGCGTTTGTTGGAACAAGAAGGACAGAGAAGACGTATGAGAAGTGACGAGGATAGTCAACGAGTACCTACAGATACAGGCCATGCCCCATTCCCCCGAATCCCCATTGATTGTCACTGCCTCAGCCAGGGAGGTCATGCAGCCCATTGGTTCCCACCTTGATCATTTTGCCTTTGGCTGGAAAGTCCCGGCATGGCATCCTGGGCTCTTCCCTTGGTTGCCCACCTCACCGCCGTCATGCCTCCCACTGCCTCTTAAGGTACTTTATACTGTACGGAGTACATACAGAGAGAGAGAGAGACTTATGCCAAGGCCAACGCGTGACTGCCATGCTGTGCTGTGCTGTGCTATGCTGTGCTGAGACGAGACCTGGAGACGAGACCCTTCCCTGAGGCCTGCGGTGGGCGTCTATCTGCACCGTCTATTTCCATCCTCTCTGAGAAATGGGAACACCCCCCGGCCCTTGGCCCTTTTTGCCCACCTCATCGTCGGTGGCCTCTTTTTGACTTTCTTGCTCTTTACATAGACCTGCCCTGACCCCGTCGTCGTCCCAACATACATCTCTCCAGCATCCATCGTCGCCGAGTATCGTAGCTCCATCGCCGCAATCGCTTACACACGTACATACATAGTACATACACAACTACACCAGCTCTTACACACACACATCCTCTCTCGAAAATCAGCCATCATGCCTGGAGTTCGTAAGTCTGCCCGTTTCCCACCCTTCCCCAAGTTCTCCCCGGTCGTCCTACTACGAAAGCTGCCGGAGAAGCTATCAGAGCTTCCCAAAGATACGCGACGACGCAACAAATATCTGAGTCAGAAGTGCCAAGAAAAATCACTAACATGCGATGCTTCCCAACTAGCCATCGACGCCCTGGACAACCTCAAGTCCAAGTTCAAGGCCATCTTCAAAAAGAAGGACGAGAAGAAGGCCGAGGCAAAGCCCGCCGAGGCCAAGCCTGCCGCGACGACCACCACGCCCGCTGCCACCGAGCCTACCAAGACTGAAGCTGCTCCCGCCGCTGCCCCGGCCAGTACGTTCCCTCCTCTCGCTTCTTCATGTTCGCGTGAACAACCTCTCGCCAGGTTGTCGCCTCAATAAGCTCTTACTGACTGACTACGAAACAGCTGAGCCCGCTGCTGCTCCTGCTCCTGCTCCTGCTGCCGCTGCTGAGCCGGCCAAGGCCCCCGAGCCTGAGGCTAAGAAGGAGGATGCTGCTCCTGCTACCACCGAGCCCGCCAAGGCTCCCGAGGCTGGTGAGTTTCCCCAACTACGCAAAATTCACGAAGAAAAAATAATGACTGACCCGATGCGCTTCGCACAGCTCCCGCTGCGCCCGCAGCTCCTGCCGTAGCCGCCGAGGCCCCCAAGGCCCCTGAGCCCGCCACCGCCACCGCTCCCGCTGCTGCCGCTGCTGCCCCGGCCGCCACCGAGCCCGCGAAGACGGAGGAAACTCCCGCACCCACCGCCCCGGCCGCCGCTCCCGCTGCTGCTGAGACCGCGCCCGCGCCCGCTGCTGCCCCTGCTCCGGCCGCCGCCGCTCCCACCGAGGCCGCCAAGCCCGAGGAGAAGAAGGAGGCCGCTGCCACCGCCTAGATTGCGCCGTTGGATTTCGGCCCCAACGACTGGTTTCGGAATCACAGTGTCATCTGGTTGAAGAAGGACTAGACTCGACTAGAGGTCAAGGGGCTTGGGTCGGCAGAGGAGCAAGAGAGCAATTGATGCAAGCGATTCAGCCCCGTAACGTCATCTCTCGAACCGCTGTCCTCCACGACGATGACGAAGCCACTCCAGTCACAAGGGGAGAATAAGCGGCACATACATGCAATTGGGGGTTTAGATGGTTTTCTTGCTTTCAGACCGTTGGTCTACTCATGTTCATTTGCTTAATTGTCGGATACCCATTAGTCGAGAAGTTGAATCAAGCGTACTTTCTTAAACTGATATGATCTTTGTCTTTTCTTCTCGTCCACGGGCTGCTGTCTCCAGACGCTATAGACACACCGGAGCAACGAAAGCGGTGTATCTACAAGTTGTATCTCCAGGCTATGCAGATACCATTGGTCCCGTTTGACCACTTCCCGGCTCACGACTTGGCCCTTTGGCTTTTTCAGGTTCCATCTCCACCCATGCCTTCAAACTAACCTTTGCTTAACTTGAGCCACAATCAGTCGGGGTATCTATTCCACATAATAACTCATTACATCCTCCGTGTTTCTTTTCACTCTCGTCACTTTGCCCACGGCGCCTTGGTCAACGCAACCTGCGCATCAGCCGTGCCCTGCCTCGCCTGCTGTGCGCCAGGAGGCATGGCCATCATACCCGGCGGCGGCCCCCTCGCCGAAGCCGCGGATGACGGCGGCGGCGGTGGCTGTCGCGAGTAGGGTAATCCCGCGCCACCAGGGGGAGGAGGGGGCATGCGACCTATCGGAACAGCACCAGCACCAGCACCACCTGCTGTCGCCCACGGCGCGGCCGTGCCTGCGCCGGCTTGGGGTGGGGGAGGCGCCGTTGTTGCTGGGTAGTTGTACGAGGGCTGGTTCGCGGCGTGGACGGACTGTGATACGGGCGCGGCGTTGGGGTCTTGGTCCCAGGAGAAGAGGGAGCCGAACGTGAAGTGCTGGACGACGGGGAACTTTTGGAGGACCTCTGCGTTGAACATTTTGAGCATGCCCTGGGAGGGATGTCAGTTATTACCCTACACCGGTACGAGAAGAACGTGGGCTTCACCTTATTGATCTTGCCCCAGCCGTCCTTGACGCCAGACACGTCAAAGAGGATGGGACTGTGTTCCCAAAACGGACCCTTTTTCACGTCGTTGATGAACCCGACGGCGGAGAAGTACATGTTCTCGGAGCGCTGGTCCTCGACGACGGCGGGCTTGACAATGTCCCCCGTCTTGGGCGCGCCGCGGACGGAGCCCTCCGTCGGCATCGGGTCCGAGTCCGCGGACACGGGCGCCGCGAGCTGGGCGGAGCCGAAGATGTAGGGGAGGAAGGAGTGGTCGTCGAGGCCCCATACGCCGTGGGATCCTGCTGGCTCGAGGGTGTATGTGAGGATGAGGCGGCGGACGACGCGGAGGTAGGGTTCGATTACGCCGAGGACGATGGTGCGGTCTAGGGCGGATGTGTCTGGTGCTGCTGCGGCTGCGGTAGTTGGTTGGCCATTTTCTGAGTCGGCGACAGTGTTGTTGGTGGTGGTGGTGGCGGTGTCGTCGGCGAAGTAGGAGAGTTTGTAGAGGGAGCCGAGGAAGGCGAGGAAGGCGAGCTCGTGGCCCGTTCCGTAGTCCAGGCGCTGCGCGGAGCCAAAGGAGCCGAGGAGGTACGCCAGGAGCTCGGCGGCGGGCGGCTCGGAGGACGGCGTCGCGGGGAAAGCGAGGACGGAGTCGGGGATGTGTTTGGACAGCAGGGCGGGGGCGCGTTCGGCGAGGAGCTCGTGCCACTTGCGGAAGGAGACGTTGCCGAAGCGGCGGGGGCCCGGGTCCGGGGGCGCGAGGTCGATGAGGGCTTCGGCTTCGGCGAGGAGGGCCTGGAGGCGGGCTATGGAGGGCGGGAGGCCGCGTTCGGGCGTGGAGGGGACGGAGGAGAGCGGGTAGGTTGTGGAGGGGCCCGTTGGGCGGGTTGGGTTGCGGCGCGGGCAGAGGGAGCGGTTGAGCTGGAGGAGAAAGAGGAGGATGTCGCGGTAGGCTGTTGTTGTGAGAAAGGTTGCGAGGTCGGTGCCGGTGTTGATGCGCTTGGTGGGGGTTTGAAAGGTGCGCGGGGTCTTTGGGAGGGGTGTGATGGCGGGGAAGGATGGTTTTTCGGGTGGTTTTGTTGATGAGGTTGATGGTGATGGTTTTGGAGGATCCATTTTGGTTTGCTTGTGTGTGTACTCGTGGGTTGGGACGAAAGGGGTTGAGATATTGGGTTGGATGTGGCTGTGTGAGGTTCTGCTCGCTGTGACTGTGGATGATAGCTTGGAGCTCTAAGCACAACGTCCCGTTGTTTGAGATGATGGAGGGGTGAACATTGTGGAGTGACGACAGATTGTGCCTTAGTCAGCGACCATGACTACAGCGTACAGGGTCTACGAACAATTAAAGATTCTCTCCCGCTTCAAGCTTATTTTCTCCCGAATTCCTGATAGAACTTTCTCCAAAACACACCGAATTGACTTTTGGCTCGAAGCAGACTTTTGGACGTGTCAAACGGACTCACACTTTCTACTACTTGTGCGAGACCGAGACGAGACCGAGAGTATGTATCAAATTGTATTAATTACGTCTATGCTTAGGTTCTATCCAAACCTCGGTCTGTCTGAGCGCCGTCTATGGCCTCCCTATTATGAACTGTATGTACCTCTGGTTGAGCTCTTGGTACAGGTGTGAAAGAAAAGGTAAAAGTCTGATGACAAGAAGGACTCGGAAATGACTCAATGGCCCTCGTTTCGAAGAGGCCATCTATTAGATCAAAGGCCGCGCGGCCCTGAAGTTGGTGGTACGCCAAGGTTGAATGGTTTGCAAGTGCAAGTCTCCCTGGGTCGAGGTTGATGGTGTTCTCGGTAGGATGGGCCCCAACCTTCTTTCTCGTTTCCTTTATTTTAGTTTGTCGCTCACAAACTGTTTGATCTGGTCGCCGTAGATGCTGGGATACTGTAGATGAGCAACGGGATCATTGCCGTTGCAGCAAAACGGGTCTGCTGAATCACAGAATGACTTGATGTTGCCTCCGTTCGGGCATTGAAACCCCTGAGGTCGTGGTGCAAACTGGTGTGCGTTAGTAGCTGCTTCTTCTCTTTTGTATATTTCTTCCACCACCTTACCCCTTGCGTTTTGCATGTGCCAACCTCGTAAGGAAGGCCAGCGACGTAACGTGGGTCACCCATGAAGATGGCGACTTTCACCGCGCCGAGTGCCTCATTGGAGATGAGAACATTGACGTCCTTGACCCCTTCAATGCTGTCTCCACCGCCGCAGTACGCGTTGTCCATGATTTGAGCACCCTGGTTTCCATCAGTCAGATCTGTCTTTGCTAATGCAATGCCAACATGCAAGACATACCTGAGAGAACCCCAGCATAACAATCTTCGTCTTGGGACACTTCTTGTTGAAGTCATTCACGGCCGTGGCAACAGCCGCCGTCCCATTCTTCACCGAGTCCGCGTAGCTGATTCCCAAACAATCTGACGACCCTCCACATGCAGGATAATTGATAGCCTCGTTCGTGGCCCCCTGATTCGCCTTGGTGAGGTCGTCGACGATGCCAGCCGCGGCACCAAAACCCGGCGGTGCCGTAGTCTCTCGCGCTCCAAAGATATGAATTGGTGGGCAGTCTTTCTTGTCTTGTCTTTGCTGGAGTCGCTGAAGCGAGTGAGGTGAGGCCATAGCCTGGCCGAGAAGGAACGCAATTCCCACACTGAAACGCATCTTGGGCGACGGCGCCGTTCGTCGATAGGAGCTCGTGAAGAATCGACCTGAAGGACAATCGACATTAAATCAGTCTTGTTGCAAAGACAACTAGCTGGCATATGAAGAGGGGTTCTGAAAGCGAAAGTACAAAGTCAAAACGAAGAAACCATGATAACAAATGCAAGCCTCGCCGAATGAGAAATTGCCGACCCCGTTTGAACTTTTCTTTAACTCTGAAATGTCAGAAAAAGCCAAAAACCTGCTTTGTAGTTGTAGATTGCTTGATCGAGTAGACCGTTGCTTCCGGCAACAAGATTTATTTGCCTCGTGTCCGGGACGGGAAGAACCTACCTATTGCCCGGCACCTCGACACCCAGACCGGCAAGGACGGCCTCATTCTTCCTTGCGCTTCCCATCACAGTTTTGGCGCGTCTGGCCAAGAATCAAGTAGGGACGAAACGGATGCGGTCGCCACCATAAGTCCATGGCAAAAAGAAGCTCCGACACTACATGACGGCATGAAGCTCTAGCTCCGGGAAGCTGAGGGCGGGAACGGGACATGTCGCAGCTTTTCAGACGAAAATAAAAGGCTGTGGGCCTGTGGCTTCCAGTTGCTGAGCCGCATCATGCACGATCGGCACGATTGTTTCCAACTGTTGCCAGGTAGATAGAAGAGACCACTTCAGCTGAAAAAGACCGATGAACGAGTGAGAGCTGCAGAAGGAGATCAGCGTCTGATAGGTTATGGGTGAAACGCAGTGGACTTGGATAGCGATCTGGGTTGGAACACGTCGATGTTTGACATGGACCTCCATGCTCGACGAGTCTGTGTGTTGTTTAAAGAGAGTAAGCTCCCATCTCGGGTACGCTTCGAAGTGGTGTGAGGGTAAGGGTTGCCTCTGCCATGATGCTGGCTTCTTTCGCCTCGTCGGACTACCTTGAACTCATCCGCGAACCTATCACGAAAGCCAAATCTCGAGGAGCCCATGTCAGACCATTGCCTTTGGGCCAGACTCAATGACACTTTGCATTGAAGAGATTCCAAGGTCATAGATAGGGATTGATGAGAAACCTGTTCATGATGCTAAGTGTTACACTTGTAAGCCTAGTTCTCGTCAAAAACTGTGTTGATGACGTCTTGGCGGAGGATTCGCTCCTGGAAGTCGTACTCGGCTCTAGAAATTTGTCCAATTCGGTAACCATCGGACTAACATGTCCTGCTGCGTTGTAGAAAGGAGTGAAGACATCTCGATCAAAACTTTGAACAAGGTGCCCAATACGGAAGGGATGAGCTATCGTCGGGGAGGAGACCGAGTCAAGTACGAGGAAGGGTGAACATGTGAACCCTGGCGATGGACGTAGCCTTCCTAAGTGAGAAAGGCCTCCGAAACCGCATTCGAATGCTGTGGTCATCGGGTTGCTTGTGCACACTGTCGTGAGCACAATCCTTCGAGTTGGTGTTGAACATGCTGACTTAGGAAACGTGAATGTCTCCGTCCAGGGCAGTGTCGAATTGAGGGACCCTTATTGCTGACTCAGCCGGAAGGAGGGGCCATCGCCGGCCCCGCCTGCGGGCACTAGCAACATGATCCCTGCTCGGAACACGCTCTGGTCGGAAGGCATTAGCAGCGCGTTCCTGTCGCGATACTTCGTCGGTAGCTGCTTCATCCGCGTCATTGGACGAACGACGGATCGTCGACAATGAGACGCCAAGAGCACTGAATATCAATCGCGGTCACGTCGCCTTGCTTGAGAGAACATTACCTCCTACCTAGGACACAGCCGTATCCCCGGTCGAAAGACGGCGATGCCGGCAGCCACCAGGAAACGATCTGTTCGGCCGGCCAAGAGCCAAGCTGCGGGAGTTAGCGAGAGGGCCATACCGACCAGCAGCATCGATAAGGTTACGGCGGGAACCCGGCGCAGCAAACGTCTCGGTCACGTTGATGTGGAGGACATTAGGGATTTTGAGGCTATACGAGTGAAAAGAAGACGAAGAAGTCAGAAGGATGCGGAGGAAGAAGATCAGGTGGACGTATATCAAGGCAGCGTCGAAAAAGATGGCCAGGGAGAACGAGACGAACAGACAACAGAAGATGGTCCAGACGAAGAAGATGAAGAAGTAACAGACGACCAAAGCGAAGGTGCAGCTCTGCCATTGGTAGCGGAGGCACCGATGGAAGCACAAGTAAGCTCAAGCCATTCCAAATTACTTCAAAAAAGCTTACAATTTGATCCTGCAGATTGCCAAAAAACGAGGACGGCCGAGAAAGATACGTGAGGATCTCCGGGTGGATACATTGCGTAGGGAAGCAACGAATACCCATCGTACGAACGCAAGCCGTGCCAGAAAGGGGCAGATAACTCAAGAGTCCAGTCAACTCTCGAGAACGAAAGCGACGAAACAAAGTGAAGGCTTTCTGAATGCCGACGCTTCTCAAGCGACGCCAGACCCAGATAACGAGGACGAACCTGCCGCTGCTGGAGGCCGCAGGGCGGATATCTATGAGTTTGCGAGTAGCCCACCTAGAGGGTCTGCCGTCGCAGTCGACCTTTCAATATCATCATACGAAGAGGACGAATCGTCCGATTCGCGATCTGATTCACAAGACCCAGACAATGGGGATGGACTGTTTGTCGAGCGCGAGACTCAGAACACAGACGGGGAGGGCGCAGAGCAAGGCTCGGCGCAAGGCTCAGAAGAAGGCGACGGGGATGGTGATGATGATGATGAGCAACTCTACAACGATCCAACTATGGCTGAGTTGCCGCCGTCTGCACAAGTAAGGGGGGATGATGCCTATCCAGGGGATACCGACTCCCAAATGGAGCCACATCCAATAGAGCCAACGCAGCAGCTTCGACGTTTGGTTGATGATATGGACCCTTTGACTCCTGACCTCTTTCCGGAGGTCGATTACGAGTACCCGGACGATCATTTCATCTTTCACAAGCCCGAAGAACAAGACCGACTGACCGCGGCGGCAGTCAAATCACCGTCATTGAAGAGCATCAAGGAGTTGATGAATGGGGTGGGTTGGATGCGCTCCAAAGACGGAAGAGCAGTTGACCTCACAACTGGGCCGGCGCAACTCTCGCAGAGAACTCAGCCTCTCTGGGACCGCATTCACCTACTCAACGATTTCTGGGAAGGAGCACCTCGTGCGCCCCTCTTCAGTAAACAATGCGACTATTTGCATTCGAGCGATGCAGATGCGGTCGATGCCAGGCACACCTTCAAGGAAGTCGACACACTTGTTTACAGGATAGCCACGAAAGCGAAGAAGCCCAGCCCCGGCGACGAATCTGACATGCCGGCGCCACGTTTCGTTAAGGAGCTGTACGAAAGTGTCATTCCTTTGCTTGTGGTCACGCTTGGAAACGTGTTCCAAAAGGGTACTGAGCACAATACATCACATTACATAGGGTCGTTCACGAAAACGATGTTGCAAATTATGCACAGACTGGCTGCTTGGATTGAGAAGCTATACTATGGCATGCTCTCAAACCTTGCGAGGAGGAGGCAGAAGGAGCAATTACTATCCAAGAAGCTCAGTCGAGGGAAGCTGGCCGACTATTTACGAGGCTTCAAGCGAGAGCTGGATGTGACTTGGACCAAGGTCAATCACACGATTCAGCGGCAACGACTTTACGAACAGCGGTTCGTTGAGAAGAAACAGAAGGAAAAGCGAGAGCGGCACGAATACGAAGAGACCAGACGACGACAACGGGAGTTTTGCGATAGACGACTGGAAGAGCGGATTGCAGCCGAGAAAGCACGCAGAATGGCAGGCTCCCCGCAACAGAGTCAACAAAGCAGGTACGAGAGACAGCAGGCTGGACCAGTGAATCGTCATCTACATACTACGCGAGGATCGGTGGACGTTGAGCCTTTTGCCTGGCCTGAAGCAGATGCCAAGTGGCTTCTACAGACGTTGTCCGCAAGACCAGACTCTGGTACTCAAGCGCTCGCAATGATGCTCAAACGCGACGAAGGCGATGTCATAGCTATGATCAGCTTGCTTAAGCAAAGCGCCAGGGCACACGCAGCATCGAGAGGCAAGGAGGTTCCGGCATTTGCAGTAACTTGAGCTGAGAAGTGCCGACTTGTTGAGATACACTAGCTGCGAGTTTGTTGTCTTTTGAGGATACCCACACATTCCTAGCGAGCGTCTCAATATCATTATTCCGGGCATATGAGAAAGCCTCGATTTATCAAGTTCAATCATGTCTGCGCGCAGGGTTTCGCCTACTACCTCACCTCACGCGTAATCAGCGGTGATGACTCGCAATCAGCGTTTCGGATGATGCCAATTATTACCAAACCGTTTCCTCTATGCGGTTGCAATTAGCGAACAGCATGAATCATGCCCCAATCACCGGTCAGAACAGCAGCAATTTTGACACGAAGGCTCTGCTGGAAGATTTGACCATGGAGAGACGATATCACGATACGACGTCAAAATGACGCCGTGAGGTTGTGTCTTCTTAGCACGGAGTTAGAAAGGGCTATAGCAGGATCCGGAAACGGCATAGGTGAGCGGCCACAGTGTAGTCTGTGTAGTGTCGATTCCCTCCTCTTCCCACGTGGGCACCTCCGATCCGATCCCACCTGTTCGTGTCATTGGGCTGGGGGGCCGGGCAAAGGAAACGGACGGCCGGCGCAAGGGGGCGTGGGAAACAATGGCCATAACCTACACAGTGAGGAGCAGGAGACGGGATTGAGAAGGAGAGGAAAGGCGCCCATAGCTCCTGAACCTCTGGAACCTCCTCCTCAGGCTCCTCTGGTTGCGGCGGCCGCCAGAACACGCGCAAAAACATCTGCCGAAGATTTTGGCTTCGGGGGGGGGGGGGGCTGATACGCCACGTAAGGCGACGCCGTGACACTGGGGCCCGTTGGTTGGGGCCCTTGGGGGGATGGGGGCACGACTGGGGTGCTCTGGCCGTGGGGCCTTCGGCAGATGGTTTTTGGGAGGAAGATTTGAAAGAGCGGGAGATGGAGGATGAGGGTTGGTCCCTGGAAGGGTTTGGCGATGTCTCACTGAGAAGTAATTGTCAACTGCAGACAGCCTTCTCGGTCTCTCTTCCTCGTATAGTGAGATTAGAGATCGAGAGATGTGTCTTGTTTCGATCGCGAGAGCGAGAAATCGCTTGACTTACTTGGAGCGTGTTAGCCCTTGAACTAGGAGATTCGAATTCCTTAAAACTAGAGGTACTATGGAATACATGCCCTGTTTTACTATGAACCGCCGAACCGGCGACTTTCCCCCGCGAACGATGGCATAGGCCACTGGGGTAGCATTTAGGGCGGCGCGACGGCGCACAAGCGTGCGGTTCTTTCGGCCTTCGACACGTGAGATGGAAGGTTGGTCTACTGTGCCAACACGGTAGGGGAAGTTGGATCCAGACGACGGCCCTATTTTTGGCTTTTGGGCTTTGGAGCGATCAACAGAGCTGGCCGGATCATTTGCCGAGGAAAACTGAATCTCGAGGCTACTTGTTTTAGAACCGGGTTGAGTCACTGGTTAGTGTACAGTACTGAGGCCTGTAGTTATTGTTTCTAACTTCTGTTCCAGCTTCAGTCTGACAGTCTAGAACTGGGCGGTAAAACAGTCCAACTCTGGGTTGGTTTTCCACTCTTTGGTGGAACAAGTATCTTCACTCGGTGTGATGTAAATATGCACTGTTTGTGGTGTTTTATACAATTTTGGAATTCTTTCGCCGGGTCGTTCCTGACTGGGAACGCCTCAATCTGCACAAACGGGCAAGAACTTTCTTTTTGCGACATTGTTCGAAGAAGCAACAAGACGTCAAGCTCATGTGCTGTAACCCAACCACTTCATCTCAGATAATACAATGTGCCATCCCTCGGCTACTATGCACTTATGGTACCTAATCCTTGCGGCGGTAAGGCGTCACTGGGCGATGCATGTGCGGGGAACCCTTGAGTTGTCAGTGAAGCCAGGTGTCCGGGGCGGGAGCGGGTATGCGGCGCGTGGTTGGGGGAGGAGGTTCCAGAACTGCTGGATGAGAACAGGAGACTCCGACGAGAGGGCCGATGAGAGGGCCGAGAGAAGCCGGGCTATTCGGGGGGCGGAGGATGAATGGGCACCGAGGCCGAAGCCTGGAGAAAGGCTCGTACGCGTACGAAGATCGCAACTGTGCCGTTCGCTTCGCTAGGGAGTGTCCATACGAGCATGTCGTTTCCACAAGCTCGTGCTTGTGAAGGCTCCGTGTCTGCGGTGAAAACAAGGTATCATGGCATGAAGGGGAGGGTCCGGCGCCTGTCTCTCCCTCCTTTCGGGGCCGAAAGCGTTTGACCGTCGCCCCGGCACCAATCACGTCTCATTCCAAGCGACGCTGCGTCAGGGACCAAGAAGGCTACTGCGTTGGTAGGGAAGGGGTTCTCCATGGATCAACCCCATACGTGGAGCCCTGTGATGTCTTGGACTACGGGAGTTGGGATGGACTCCGGGCCAGAAAGTCGGCAAATGAAAGTCGGATCGAAGTCGAGCTTGGATGTCTCTGATTGCTATGGAATTATGAGTTCATGATCAGTAATGAAGGCAAACATTTCTTGTTCTTTCGCCCGTCTCGGCGATGTCGGCGAGCCAAAGGAGTGAGACACGTTGACAAAGGGGACTGGACATATTTCCTATGTATGGATAGCAGGAATGGGTCGGTATCATGGTCTGGTAGGCCGAGGATTTGTGAACAAAGGACTTCTGATTGGGGAGAGTATGGCTCTACTGTATTTGCTTGAGGCTGTCCAGACCCAAAACAAGACCAAGATCGAGACTATGGGTTCTTGAAACAGCAGCCATGAGTGAGACTGAGAATGGGAGTGAGAGTGAGATTCACAGTGAAAGAGAGAGAGGGAGAGAGTCTGACAGAGCAAGTGAGCGCATTTACAACTGCCGTGCCCCCCACCAGATGCCTTGGCCATGTCATGCCTGTTTCCAGCATCCTACGGGGCCCCTCCCCCGCAGATAAGGTACCCCAACGGTGGGTCGGCGCGCCGCCCGGTGTCTTGAGAGTTGCGCAGCTTACCGCCGACAGAATGCTGCAACTTGCAGCTGACGGGATGCCTTGAGGAGTGCTCCGGAGCCTGGAGCACTGAGCAGTCGGTCGAGCAATTGACCACTCCGTAGAGCATCGAAAGCAGACATGGGGGAGGCGGCTCCATCTTCCCGTTTCTGCATAGCTCTCTTCTGCACCTCTTCCGCCTCCGACGTTCCTTGTCTCTCGAGTCTCGCGGGGTTCGTTCTGATGCGGCAGTAATGCGTCTGGATATCATACGAGTCCAGCCAAGCCTCGGATAACCCGAATCAGCGCTCTCTGTTCTCGATCAGGATCGTATCCTCGGGGCCAACGCTTTCAGTGAGCAGTAAGGTATGGTTAGGCGAGTGCCCGCACTTGGGACGAGGGCCCTCGAGTTCTCGACAGAAATATGAGAAATGCATCTGCCGAAGATTCCATCACTCATGACTAACCTTCAGCATCCTGACCAAGGTGTCCACCACCCCCTCCATCACCTCCATCTCGGCTGGGGGGGGGGGGAGGGTGCTTTGGCGGTCACTCTTCCTCGCAGACCTCATTCTGTCTTGTGGGTGTCCGTGTCCTTGCCAACACGAGCGTTGACGTTGAGGCTGCTTCGGCAGGCAATTGAGCCCCTCATTCCAGCTCTGGTTGACAGCTGATCTGTCTCGCTGCGAGTGCGACCCCCCGGTGGAGGAGGACCATGATGGCGCAACATGAATGATGACAATGACAGTGACGACCTGCCGTGACTCGTTGCTCAGAGCATCATCCGGCTCGGTCCCTTCGGCAGCGGTCACACACACACACTCTCTCTCTCACCGTAGGGACCAAAGACGATGGACGGCGGGCTTGAACTAGGGTCCCTTACCCCTACAGGCTACAGGCTCCTACCCCAGGATTTCTCATGACTTGGCTGGAAATCCCTCGCGCGCAAAGTGGGAGCTGAACATGCTGTACCACTCACACCAGAACATCCCGCCGGTGTCATTCTGCGAGCCTCTGAGTGGCCACCGCAAGCTGCGGTACCTGAGACCCGAGCTAGCGTCGAAGAGCTTGCTGCGTAAGGTGTGGCATTCCATTTGCTCTCGTCTTCTCTCTTTCCCAGGACATGACGTTGGGGGCTCCCACCTGTACAAAGTACCCCGTCCGCGTATCTTGAAGTCTGAAGTCTTGATTTCCTCTGGTCGTCTGGGGGCGATTCGATGGGCTGCTTCATTCCGTCTAACCTCTAGTATACGGTCACGGCTACGGCTCTGGAAACAGACGCCGGCGCCTTTGGGGCCACACTCTCTGCTAATGTTTGCCTCCCTCTTGGACTTGTCACACTGTCCGACTTCTGCTCTCTTGTTGGACCGGACGACTCGCTCCATCCTCAAACGACCAGCCAACGACCCGTCTACCGAGCTACTGTTTTAGCACACGATTCTAGTATACCACGATTGGTGATGAGTGTAATCGTCAACGTCTTCGTCTTCCGAAATCGCGTGGCCTTGAACGCCGGACGGTTGGTACAGTCCTAGTCCTAGTCACCCCGAACGGCACCTCTCGGCGTCGACTATCCTCACTCATCTTCGTGTTCTTCCAGCCTCTTCCGTGTGGCTTTATCTTGCAACAGCGAGTCTGTGACACCTTTCCCTCTCTCGCCGCCGCCTCACCCTTCGGCACGGCGCCTACCATTACCGCCTTCTTGTCTCCCCCGAGTTCCTAGGTTCTCTCCAATTTTTCCACATTTTTTCCACTTCGGATCCGCCAGTCCCCCAACCCATATCCCAGAAGCGCAAACACCCTTGCGAAATTCTAACTTTATTCTGTTCCCGCCCTCTTGTCTTGTCTTGTCTCATCTCGCACGAGACTCTGCGTCGAATGTCCAACGCTCTTCCCCTCGGCCGTGGAGACTAAGGTATTCATAGTCAGACACTAGGTATCCGTAGGCAGAGGATACCTCGTCAAGGGTTGGAAACCTTCTCAAGCTCCTAGCCATCCTCCTAGGCTCTTCTCAGTTGCCCCCATTCCCTTCCCCCCTCCACTTACTACTCTCCGAGCTTCGTCCTACCTTGCAGTTACGCGGTGCCGTCTCGTCTTGGCTACATTACTGGCGGTGCCCATAGATCGCCGAGAGGTTCCTAATAATTTACTTGCCGACCTGCCGCCCCAAAACCAGACACACACACACATACACATAACACGAAAAAGCTAAGCGCATCTGCCATCTCGACGTGACGCCTGGTCCTCCTTGACTCCACCCCGCCGAGGCACAGTCCGCAGGACCTGCACGTCGACCATACGGCATGCCCCCTCGCATACCTCTTCCTGTATGCCCCATAGGATCCGGTCGACACATCCCAACATAGAAACTGGGTAAATTGCACTTCGGTACCTGAATCGGGAATTCCATTTCACGCCCGGCTACATCTACTTGGATCCACCCGCTTGGAGGTTTACCTTACAGTCTTCTTATACCGAGGGTGCCGCCACCAAGACCTTTCTCGCTGCGTTTTGTTATACTCAACGGCCAAGCTCCGTCTCATGACAACACAACCTCAGTCAAGATGCACGGCATTACAGAAACGATACTAGAGACGTTCGCACAGCACTGGCTCTCAATAGGCCTGTCACTTATTGTAGCCTGGCTGGTGAAGAACCGCTATAACAATGGCCTCAACAAGTACCCAGGACCCTTCCTGGCCTCATTGACAGACTGGTGGCGCTTCTTCGATGTAAAGGGTTGCCGTCCAGAGGTTACACATCAAAAGTTGCACGCAAAATATGGTGACGTCGTCCGTCTCGGCCCCAACACTCTCTCCTTTGCCGACCCAGCTGCTTTGAAGAGCATTTACGGCCTGAACAAGGGCTTCGTAAAGGTAGAGTCCATATGGCACAACATTTACAGCAACTAACCGTCTTAGTCCGACTTTTACATCGTCCAACAGTCTATTGCCAAGGGCTTCAGGCTCGAGTCCCTTTTTAGCACGACGAACAATGACTTCCACTCTCAGTTCCGCCGCTGCGTCAACTCGGCCTTCTCCATGTCCGCCTTGGTCCAGTATGAGCCCTTTGTCGACAACACGACGAAGCTCTTCCTCTCTCAGACGGAGAAGCTGTTTGCTGGAAACCCCGAGGGATGTGACTTCACCACGTGGTTGCAGTTCTACGCATTCGACGTCATTGGAGAGATCACCTACAGCAAGCGCCATGGCTTCATCGAGAAGAATGAGGACATTGATGGAATTGTGGCCTACCTGGGCAAGCTGTTCCTCTATGTCGCACCGGTAAGTCCATCCAGAGTATCACTGGAGCTACTCCAAGACAACTAGCTAACATGTCCAAAGATTGGCCAAATCCCCTTCCTCGATCTCCTGCTCCTCAAGAACCCAATCTACCTGAAGCTCTCCCAATGGGGCTTCATCGACGCCACCTTCCCCGTAGCCCGTTTCGCCCGCGACCGCATGGCCGAGCGCCTCCCCGAGCTCGACGGCAAGGAACCCCTCCTCCCCGTCACCTCGGGCAAGAAGCTCGCCGAGCAGCCCGACCTCCTCTCCAAGTTCCTGGCCGCGCGCGAGGCCCGCCCCGAGTTCATGTCCGACATCCTCGTCCAGACCATGGCCGTCAGCATGGCCTTTGCCGGCTCTGAGACCACCGCCATCAGCCTGGCTGCCGTCTTCTATTACCTTCTCCGGACCCCGACGGCGCTGACGCGGTTGAGGAACGAGCTGGATACGTTTGCGCGGGAGGGCGGCTTCAGTGATAACGAGACGGGACTGGTGACGTGGACTGAGGCCCAGAAGCTCGTGTATCTCGATGCATGTGTCAAGGAGGCCTTCCGCATGCACCCGGCCGCCGGTCTGCCGCTGGAGCGCATCGTCCCTGACCAGGGCGCCGAGATTGCGGGCCACTTTGTCAAGGGCGGCACGATTGTGGGCTGTAGCGCGTGGATTATTCACCGCCGACCAGAGATTTGGGGTGAGGATGTCGATACCTACCGCCCGGAGCGTTGGTTGCCGGAGGAGGGCAAGGATGCCGCGGCGGAGGAGAAGAGGATCAAGGAGATGAACGGGCACATGTTCCAGTTTGGCATGGGCAGCCGAACGTGTATCGGAAAGAACATTAGTCTATTGGAGATTTACAAGGTCATTCCGAGCTTGCTCAGGAGATTCGACGTAAGTTTGCAACACTTTGCTGTTGTAAAGAGAGGACTGCCGATACTGACAATGACTAGATTTCCTTCAAGGACCCGAGCCAAGAGTGGGAGCTGGTCAACGCGTGGTTCGTCAAGCAGAACAACTTCCAGGCCAAGTTTTCCAGAAGGGATATCATTACCAAAGACAGTACCAACGAGAAGGTTGAGTCATAGAGACTACGTGAGGTGTTGTTGTAGATGGACCATGGTTGTTGACGAGATTGACGACGTGGATGAACACTATAGAAGTAAATATATCAAACACCAAAAAAAATCAGAAATTGTTTATACCATATTATTTCTGACATGCACCTATATCTGCATCATTTCGTGAGTTTTTTTACAGGATGTATTTCGGCAACAGGTCTTGTTCTACTGAGAACAAGCAGCGGAGACCTAACCCAACTCCCTTCTTCCACGTCTTTATATACACCATTTCGCATCTGATAGGCCCCTCCTCCTTTTAGGTAAATGCAATGTTCGAACAGGATATCTTCCGGCAACAGGTATATATGCATCCATCTCGACGCCCAAGCAAAAAGAAGAAAAACAAACACCAATAACAAGAAGAAAAGAGATTCTGAGAACCAGGCTCACTCAAGCCCACTCAAACTCATTCTTCAACCCTTCAACTCCGCTCTCATCCTCGGTATCCAAGTACCCCGCGATCCGCCCCTTGGGATCCCACACCTTGCGCACGTCCATCAGCCTCTTGCCCTGCTCGTCGCCCCAGAACTTTGTCCTGCGGTGCCGGAAGTCGGCGTCACCGAGATACGAGCCCGCCGCGTGCCTCTCGACGCCGGCCATGATATCGCTCACCCAGCCCTGGCACCGCTCGTCGTCCTCGGCGTCCGGGTAGACTGTGTAGAGGGCGAAGTAGTGGTCCGACTGCATGCTGAGCGCCATGTCGGGCATGGTCTTTGCCGCGCCGTTGCTGGTGCCGTTAGACGACGACGGCGTCTCGCCGGCAGTCTGCTGCGTGCGCCGAGAGCAAGGATTCATGGAGAAGTACAGCGCAAACGACTGCGGCGTGGGCAGCTCGGTGAACGCCTTCTTGAGGACCTTGGGCACGTTGGCGTCGTTGGAGACGTAGGCGTTTTCGGATATGTAGCGGTGGGCGGGCGGGTTGGAGGCGTCCTGGTCGACGTACTGCTGCGGGAGGGAGGTCGGGGTGGCGAAGACGGTGGCGAGGGGCCGGGAGGGGTGGGAGGAGTGGAGGGGGATGAGGGCTTCCGGGTTCGCGGAGAAGGAGAGGAAGTTTGCCATGATTTGCGGGGTGGTTTGGCCTGGTGGTGTGAGGGCCAGGAGGACGATTTCGAGTTCTGGGGAGGCTTTTGGGGAGATCTGTTGTTGTATTAGTGATTGTTGCGTGAAATGTCAGGAGAGGATGAGGCGTAGACGGATTAGAGAGGGCTTACCTTGATCACCCAGTTCAGAATCTCCTCGAAGCGGTCGAGGGAGTAAAAGTAGAGGGACTGGAACATGCCCGTCAGGGGGCGGGTGCGGAGGTGGAAGCGGGTGACGATGGCAGGGAAGCCTGTTGTAAGTCGTTAGCCAAGTTTTCTTCTCCATCCCCCGATGAGTCGGGGAAGGCGAGGGGTCGGCCGGAAGTCACGTACCCGGTCCGGCGCCGCGCGCGGCCCAAAAGAGGTCGGCGTTCTCCGTCTCGGAGCAGCGGAGCTCTCGTCCATCAGCCGTGACGACCTCAATGGCGACGATGTTCTCACACGCCCAGCCCCAGTTCTGTCTTTTTGTCAGTTTCTCCCTTCTCAAGAATTCGACATCCCAGGCCGAACAAACTCACCTTGCAATTCCACCCCATACCACCCTGCAACAAAAACCCACCGAGCCCAACATCAGGACAATGACCACCAGGGAAGAACCTGCCCATCCCCTCAATACTTTCATCCCCAGGCCCGCCAATCTGCCCAGCCAAAAACCCATTCACCTCCCTCCCCGTCCTCGCCGGCGCAACACTGACAATGCCCGTCTTGGAATCATACGCGATGCCATCCTCGTTGCCGCTGCCCGCAACGCCTTTACCCATACTCCCCAGATCAATCAGCAGCGCCTCATCGCGAACAGACCACGCGGCCCACGAGTGGCCCCCCGAGCGAACGCTCACGCGCCATCCCTTTTCGTTGGCAATCTTGACGGCCTCGACGACGTGGGCTTTGCGCGTGGCGGTGACGACGGCGGCCGGGCGCCGGGAAAAGTCGCGGCGGGCGTTGAAGACGCGGCCCCAGACTGCGGTGGAGTATTCCGAGAAGGGGGTGTCTTCTGCGTAGAGGATTGGGAGCGGCGTGGCGGCCGGGGATGGGGAGGAAGATTGCTGTTGCTGTTCCGCCTGCATCTTTGCGAGTCGAGGGATTCTCATTGAGTCGACTTTTCGGGGGAGGACAAGGCAGGATCTGCGGGTTGGGGGTGTTATAAGAGTCGTCTAGTAAGGTAGGTAGATCGCGGAGGAGCTTAATTCAGATAGGACCGGGTGTTTCCGTCCTTGGTGAAAGAATGACGGCGTCTTGCTCTAATTTCCGTCCCGTCTTGGTTCTCTTCGATCAAGATCTCTTTCTTTTGCTGGTTTCCCCCTAATGTTGCTCTACCAGTCAGGTAGGTATTGTTGCGGCTTGAAGCTTGTGATATTGAGACAACGGATCGGGCCTTGGTATTCCCGGGAAATCTGGAGCTGAATCCGTTTTCGCGGGCGCGGGTTGCCTGACAAAGACTCAAAGGGCCAAGTAAGAAGAAGGCGTCGAGTCTAGTATATGCAAGCTGAGCTTTGGCGGGCGTAGATATGTAGGCTTATGTAGGCTTAAAGGTAGGAAGCCGTAGTTTGTATCGTCTTCAGTCCCGATGGATTGATTTGAACTCGAACTGGAGCAGTAACGTAGGTAGATCAATCTTTCAGCTGAAGGAAACAGCGCGGCGCCTCAAAAGCCCTAAATACTGTCCGCCCTCTGCCCCTCCTATATGGCCTTTCCGAGAGCTGTTTGTTTATCTCGCTGTCCTAATTCGAGGATTTCTGCGATTTCGCAAGCCCGCTGGCCCAGCTCTTTCACGTTTGTACGCTAGTCGTTATCAAATCAAACGAGGTGTTACGAGCAGCTTGGATAAGCCTGCCAGTCTGCGTAACACTCGCAGGCTTCGCACGCCTCGCTTGCGCTTGCTAGTAGGAATGGGGCCCTGTCTAGACCTGTGCCGACTGGAGCTCCCTAGCTGGGGGGTTTTGGCACCGTGTCGGCGCGTCCTGACTCTCCCTATGTAATATGCGGCTGGTCCAGAATCCAGATTGAGGTAAAAGGGTTCGGCGGAATAGAGAAATGCGGTCTTGGGTTTGTTTGCTATCAAAGCAAGCTTAAGCCGGATAAGCTTCCGAAAAGGTCCCAAGGGGAATAGAACAGCAGGAGAGACCCCCCGAGAGAGAGATCTTCTCCCGCTAACAATCCTTTGGAATGCAAGAATCGAACGACAATTGCCTTTCGGTAGATGAGAAATGTGGATAACAAAAGAAGTACGAGGTCAAAGCAAAAGAGGATCCAATGCGATGTTTCCAACGGCTAGTTTGAGAAATTTCAACGGCAATTCCGTGTTAAATAAGAAAAACAGGACACAGCTTGTAGTTTCATCGCGTCTTGGAACGAAGTCACCTTACTCTCACTTATTCTCCACGGGATGAAGACAGAAGAGGGGAGTAAAGAGAGGCAGAAAATCCACCCATCCACCATCAGCTAATCCTCCACCCGGCGCTGCGCGACCACCCCTCCCTCCCCCACTGTCCCGCGCAATTTCTGTTCCCGTGATTGGGCAGATGCGATTCATGTCTCTGCAGCAATTGGAGTGTTTCTGCGTCAAAAGAATGCCGTACCGTGTGGCATGCCAACGTTGTTGTGTGTGACAGTTGTTTTCTGTGCCGCCCGCCCGCCCGCATCCCGTGAAACCAAACAGCTTTGATGTACTCCGTGGACCGTAGGTATCCGTAGATCGGAAGGCGGGGAGGCTGAGAAGAGACAGAAGGCAAGAGATCTGACGAATGATGGGCATCGTGACACCAGGAAACAGCTTTACTCAGCGGCCAAAAGCAGAGCAAAGCAAACCTAGGTATCCCACCTCCACCCGGGCCCAGGCCGCTGACGAAAGCCTCCGTGGCCTCCGTGGCGCATCACCATATCCCAGGCCACCTCACCTCACCTTACCTCATCACGACGAACCACAACCTCGGTCCGTTCTCAAGGAATAGTAAAGACAAGAAAGAGAGCCCACCAGAGGGAGAAAAAAGGGGACCACAGCAATCTTCAACACTACGGATACTCACGGCGACTAACCAAGTCCAACCTTAGCCCCCTCTTCCACGAGCCGCGTCAACCATGGAAACCACTACTTCGTACTCCGTAGACTAACTAGTATTGCTTAGCAGGGAACCTAAGCCGGCCCGCGGGAGACCGGAGCAAGCACGCGGCACTACCCATTTCGCAGCTTTCGTAGCACTGCCACCACGGCCACCTCGTGGCTTTGTCTAGACATGGTTAACTACCAAAGTTATGAATTCGTGGCAGAGCCTGGGCCCTGAAATCTACGGGACCTGGATTGTGGAAAATCGGATCAGGAACCCGCACACTCTCGACTCAGTTCGGGGGTTCCTGGTGCCCAGTCTAATTACCACGAGGAAGTACGGATAGCGCTTCCGCGGACCGTAAGTTCGTAAGCCACGGTGTGATGGCCGACGGCAACATCACCAGTCACGGCAACTCAGTTTCTAAGACAAAAAGTTACAGCGCCGGCGACGGAGACCCTCGGACTCGGGGAAAGTTGGGAGCTGGCAAATTTGGGCTTGCGAGAGGAAAAAGGGGGTATCGTCCATTGCTACCTCGTCCCGTCACACGCAAATTCCTCCAAACAATTACACACATACACTCACTCAACCGCATGCCAAACTATTCTGACACGCTACACAGCACAGCAGCAGCAGCACCTACAGCACGACAACAGTCGGCTGTCTCTCCCCATTCTCTCTATCCATCTCCTGCAAATCAATTTGAGTATCAGTACGCAAAACAAGCACTTCTCTTCCCTTTCCGTTGCCAGCGCGTCTGTAGTCGAGCAAGTGCAATGCTTTTTTGCCCTTTCAACTAGACGCGCCAAACAATGTAAAAACCCCCGTGCTGTGTATTAAAACAAGAAACCTCGATCCCGACCAGGCGGGGTGGGCGAGGAGAAGCGGCCAACGAGCCTTGCGTTGCGTTGTGTTGCGGGAGCTGTCAGGCCGGTGACAAGCCTACTAGCCAACCCAGACATTTTTGCCTTTTTGAATCCTGTCCATGAGTTGCCCGTCTTTCTTTGGAAAGTGTGCTGGGCAGTATCTAGTTGTTATTGTTGTTATTGAGGTGCGGTGATTGCTGGAAATCTGTAATGGACTCCAGCATGGCCAGGTTCTTCTCCTGCATGTCGCGGTCCATATTGTGGATCTGGTTCGCGTTGACTCTAGCTCGTTGTAGCTGCGAATTCCGAATTAGCATTCTTGTCCCATCTCTCCAAACAAAGGGAGCATCAAGCAGGGCGTTCGCACCACAGCCAGTGCCTCGGAGGAATGGTCTTCTTCCTCACCTTCCGCGGGCTTGGCCGCTGAGCCGTCCGCCTCGTCGTCTTCGTCGTCGCCAACGGCAAATCTGCTGGCCGCAAGTCCCTTGGGCTTGGCAGCCGATGCGTTGGCCTGCATCGTGTTAGTGATAGTTCGTCCGAGCCGCACGTAACAAGAACCAAAAAAGCGTACCTTGGCCTCTGCAATCTCAGCATCCTTGACCTTGAGTTGCGCCTGGAACTCCTCAACGCCCTTCTCCTTGTCGGCCAATGACTTTCTCAGGCTCTCAACCTGCTCCTCCAGCGCTCTGCGCTTGGCCTGCTCCTCCTCCACAATCTTGGTCATTGTGTCGTTGAGCTCCTCGTAGTCGGCCTTGTAGGTCTTGAGCTGCTTGTCGGCCTCAAACTGAGATGCCTCAAGCTCCTTTTGCGCGAGCAGCAGGTCCTCCTTGACATCCTCGACCTCCTGCTTGGCAATGGTGAGGCTCTTTTGCACTACAGTGAGCTCCTGCTCAAGCCCCTTCTTGGTGTTGTTCAGTTGTTCACGGAGGTTGTCTGCCTCAGCAGTGTCGGGCGTCTTGTTCTTGACGGCATCGAGAGCCGCTTCAGCCTCGGCGCGCGCCATCTTCTCAACCGAGATCATGGCACCGAGCTCGCCGAGCTCTTCCTCGAGACTGGCCTTCTCCGTCTCGGCCTTTTTGATGGAGTCCTTGGCAGCGGAGAGAGCAGCCTCGAGCTCGGCCGCGCTAGCTTGGGTCTTGGTCTTGTCAGCCTCCGCCTGGGCAACGGACTCCTTGGCAGCCTGGAGGGCAGATTCGAGCTTGGAGGCATCGGCCGAGATCTTCTCAATCTCTTTGGCAAGCGACTCGTTTCTGGCCTCATACTGGCTAGTCAGCTCCTCCACAACCTTGGAGTGAGCCTTGTTGATCTCTTCGAGCTCAGCCCGGGCTCCAGAGGAGCTCTGCTGCTTCAGTGCCTCAAGCTGCTCGGCGTGGCTGGAGATGAGCTTCTCAACCTCGGCCGAGTGAGAGTCGTCGAGGTTTCTCTTGGCCTCGGCAAGAGCAGCCGCGCTCGAAGTCTCTGTCTCGCGGATGCGGGTCAGAGCCTCGTCGAGCTGAAGCTTGAGGGTAGAGAGCTCCTCGGTGTGCGCGCTGTCGCCAGCCTGCTTCGCGGCAGCCAGCTCGGCCTGGTGGGCCTCGGCAAGCTTGGCCTTGGCCTCCTCGATTCCAGCCTGGTGCGACTGCTGTAGCTTAGTCTTGACCTCCTCGAGCTCAGCCTCGTGAGAGCTCGCCAGTTTCTCCTTGAGCTCAGCGAGCTCGGCTTCGTGATCGGCACGCAATTTCTTGGTGATGGACTCGAGCTCCTCCTTGTGAGCAGCAAGAAGCTCTTCCTTGTTGCCAGTGCTCTCCGCCAGGGCCTTCTCTCTCTCGGCAGCGATCTCGGCGAGCAGCTTCTCCTTGTCGCCGGCAGTCTCCGCATGGAGAGCCTCGACAACTTCAGAGTGAGAGGCCTTGAGAGCCTCAAGCTCCTTGGCAAGGCTGGCTTCGCTGTCGGCCTTAAGAATCTCCAGTTGCTTCGCATGGCTGTCCTTGAGGATCTGGAGCTCGGCAAGCTGAGCATCCTTGTCGGCAGAAGCTCCGCTCTTGGCGCCCTCCAGTTCCTCAGCATGGCTAGCGCGAATGGCGTCGAGCGCCTTTTGGTGCTCGGCCTCCCGTGCTTCCAGGGCAGCAACAGCGGCGGCAAGCTCAGCCTTGGCCGCCTCGAGAGCCTTGGTGCTTGTCTCGGTGCCGTCAGCGAGGCTCTTGGAAAGATCGCCATGTTGGGTCTCGAGTTCGCCGTGCTTGGTGGTCAGCTCGGTGTGCTTCGACTCCAGCTCGCCGTGCTTGTTGGTGAGGTCGCTATGCTGCGATTCCAGCTCGGTGTGCTTGGTCTTCAGGTCGCCATGCTCAGTCTCGAGCTCGGTGTGCTTGACCTCGAGATCCTGGAACTTGCGCTTGAAGAAGGCGTCTCCCTTGAGGGACTCAATCTCCTCCTCGTAGTCCTGGGAAATCTGCTTGAGCTCGGCATCGTGCTTCTTGACCTGGGCGGAGTGCTCCGCCTTGGCCTTCTCCAGGGCCTCGTCCTTGGCAGTGATCTCCTCCTTGATGCTGTCAATCTGCTTCTGGAACTCGAGAGCCTCCTCCTTGGCCTTCGCAACGTCGGTCTCAGCAGCCGCAAGCTTGCTCTCCAGGTCGGCGACGTTGGCCTGGACCTCGGCCAGCTCAGCCGTCTTGGCGTCGAGGTCAGCCTTGGCTTGCTCTGCTGTCTTCTCGGCAGCCTCGAGCTTGGTCTTGAGCTCGGCGATCTCGCCCTCAACAGCGGCGAGCTTGGTGTTGTGCGATTCGACCTCGGCAGAGACCTTGCTCTCGTGAGCGGCCTCGAGCTCGGTTTGGGAGGCGGTGAGCTCGTCAATCTTCTTCTGGAGCTCGGCGATGGCGGTCTCGTGGCTGTCCTTCATCTTGGACAGCGCTTCCTCGTTGTCGGCGGAGGCGGACTGGCCCTGGCTGAGCGCCTCGCTGTGCTTGGCCTCAAGAGCGTCAATAGCAGACTTGTGCTGGTCCGTCAGGGAGCTCTGCAGCTCCTCAAGCTTGGCGGCGTGCTCCTCCGACGCCTTGGCCAGGGCGGACTCGCTTTCCTTGAGCTTCTCGTCGTGCTCCGCTTGGAGCGTTTCGAGGGACTGCTTCATCGAGGCAAGCTCGGCCTCGGCGGCTTCCTTGGCGGCAACAGCCTCAGTGTAGTCGCTCTGCTGTTTCTCGTAGTCAGCATCGGTGGCCATTAGATGTTCATTGGCCTCATCCACCTGGTTCTCGAGCTCCGTCTGCTTAGCCTTCAACTCGGTAACCTGGTCCTGGTGGGCCTTTTGGATGTTGTACACGGCGTTCCTCACCTGAACGGCATCTCTGTTCACCCCGTCGGTGTACTGGGTGAGCTTGTCCTGAGTCTGCTGGACCTGTGTCTTGAGCTCGTTCAGTTGCGACTCCTTGTCCGCGAGCTGGGTCTCCTTCTCGGTGAGCTGGGCCTTGAGAGACTCGACCTCCTTTCCAAGGGCCTCGGAGGCGCCGGACGAATCGGGGCGGATGGACCGTCTGGGAGCGGCGGAGGAGGTGGTCGAGGTGGAGGCGGTGGACAGGCGCTTCTTGGCCTCGGCAACGGCGCCGGTACTGGTGGCCGCGGAGGAGCGGGAGCTGATCGAGGAGGGACGCGGGGCTACCGAGTTCGGAGTGCGCGATGTCGTCGAGGAGAGTCGCGGAGCGGCGGACGAGCTGCTGGTGGAGCTGGCAGGTTTCCTGGCGGCGGCCGTGGCGGTACCAAGGGTGGAAGTCCTTCTCTCCTTGCTCGGGGAGGCGGCACTGCTGCTGGGAACAGTGGAGGTGCGCCGGGCTGTCCTCTTGGATTCGTCCTCGGAGGCGGATACACTGGGTCGCGAGCGGTGGGTGGCCGTGGAGGAGGTGCTCGCGGGCTTGCGGACGGTGCTGCTGGCAGTGCTGGAGCTGCTTCCGGGAGGACGGGTAGGAGGCTTGGTCAGGCCGCCGGCGACACGAGAAGTAGTGGAGGAGGTGGTGCTCGCAGGCTTTCCGGTGCTCGAGGTAGACGTCGTCGGGCGGCGGGCAGCGGCGGTGGTCCCAGAGCTCGAAGCGGGCTTCTTCAGGGAAGAGGCAGCTGAGGCGGTGGACTTTGTGCTCGGCGAGGTGGTGGCAGCAGCGGCGGCGGGCTTGGGGGCCTCGTCGTGCTGGACGACCTCGAAGCTACCGGCGTCGGACATGATTGTGGACGATGGTGATAGGACGTTCGGGAGGAGGAGAGGGTGTCGTCGTTCGGGTAGTTCTGCTTGCGCGTTATCCAGGTCAGCTAAGGCAGTTCATGAGGAAGTGATGGGGAAGGAATCTCGGGTAGCTGCAGGAATTGGGAGAGACGAAGGAGGGAAGTAGGCGGAAGAGCAACATTGTGGAGGGAGCCACAGCATTCCAGCATTCCTGGGGTGGTAAGGTCTCTGAGATGGTTATGCAGAGCTGCATTGAGCTCTCAAAAGACGACAATTGAGGTCGGAGAAGGATAAATTTGGTGCTTGGTTGTTGTGACTTACCTTGCGACACGTTGTACGCGGTGGTGTCTTGCTTGGTCGTCTCCTTTTTTTTTTCTTCTTCTTTACTTCTTATCCTTTTCCCCTTCTCCTTGCCGCTTGACTTTCCTTGTTTGGGAAAGCTTAAACTTTCACCGCGGGGGAAATCAACAGAACGATGGCAACAAAATAGTTGAAAGAAAAGCCGAAACAAGAGTACAAATGACGCACGAAACGACACGGAAATGCCGTCGTGATATCTACAAGTTGAGAAGCTCTGAACAGTGGCGAAAGAGCTGGACAGAGGTGTGAGAGAGGGGGTTGAAGAGGAATTGGGAGCTGGGAGATTGCTGGACCAAAGGCACAGGAAGGAATTGAGCCGGTACCTTTGGGTGAGATAGAGAAAGGTGAGGTGTCTAATTAGGTAAGGCCATGGGTCCTGGACTCCTGGTAGAGGATTTACGCAGTACTCCGTAAGAGAGAAAAAAAAAAAAAAAAAAAGGGTTGCTTCGAGATTGGCGGATGGAGCAACATGGGGGACATGGAGACGCTGGAGACGACGCTGGCCATGTCCAACAATCAGTCATAAGCTTCAAGTACTCCGTACTCTTGTGCCCGTGAGGTACCTCAGATCACAGACAGGACCCTTTTCCCACCATCATCTCAAGCCAAGCGTGGAATGAGGTACCTACTTCTGTCTAGGCTCTACCTAGGTAGAGACGATCCAATGTATGCATGCCCGGCACAGGCGCTGCACTAACTAAGGTAACTCAAGGCAGAGGATGCATCCCCAGCTGTCTGAAGCACTGACACCCGACGAGAACAGCAAGACGTCTACAAGCCAGGCCAGAACATTGGGCGGAAGCCACCCAAAATACGTATGCAGGACTATTCGCGAACAGATGCCTGAACATGGCTCCTGGGAACCTCTCACGGCATTGCCACATGGCCCTCAGGCTCTATCGTTCTGTTTCTCTGTTTTCCCAAGCTTCTCGTCTCGGGAAGAGGAAACAAGTTTAGCGGTCGGTACCTTACCCCTGACAGCCAGCACCAGCGATAAGGTACCTCTGGTCCTGAGCTCTCAGAGATGAGCCAACCAATGGACAGTGCTGACAGCGGGCGGCTCTCGCTTCGGGAGCTCGGGCAGTGGGCCCCCTTTTTCGCACCTGTCATTCGCTGAAAGGACATGAGCGCGTCTAATTGGCTTCAACACGTTCTCCACCACAAGTACCTTACCTGTACGGACAGGCTGTAGCTACGTATCTTTTGCGTCTCTCTCCACGTTCCAAACATTTCTGTTCCCCCCCAAATCTCGGCCCCAGGAAGCGCCTGTTCCATCATCTTTATGCAACCTCTGGATAACTCGTTTCCATTCGCCCAGCGCCCAAACGGCGTCACAAGACCTCTGGCTCGCGGGATCGGCGCAGGTATGGCATTGACTGAGTCGGACAGTCCAGTCCTACTGTCCCTTCGTCCCAGCAAGGCCAGGCCCAGTGGCTGAGTATCAGATGAGAGGGAGAGGGTCCGGAAGACTATGGAGTTGAACAATTCAGGGACGAGAGGGCAAAACAGTTGAGGCTGCAGTGTTTTGTACACTTGCAGAGGTACGAACGCTGTGAATAAGGCTGCCCATCACCAATCCCCCAATACCGAGGCCATCACCAACGAACCCCTGAACTAGCCTGACTAGCTATCAACCATCCGATCCATCTCACGCGCCGCGGCCTCTGCTAGAAGAGGAACGCGCCTTGTGCTTGTTCTTTGCGGCGCAGAGACAATGAGACCCTTACAAAAGTTACGAGTCGCAAAGGGGCACGAGCGACAAGAAAAACCCGCCAATTTATTATACGGAAATTTGACCTTCAGGTGAAGCTCCCCTCCCAGAGCCCCGGTTACTTTTTTGGTTTGATTGTATTTCCCTCTTCGTATTACAGAACTGTCATCTATGTCCGAGTACAAAGGTACAGAGTCACCGTAGGGGGGAGTTTTCTTCGTCTGAAAAAATTCTGGCTTCTCTCGTGACCATAAAGTCTCCATATCACTTTTGGTATGAAGGATACGCATGGGATGGAAACTGAGCGCTCTTCTGGTATTTGGACCCCTAAAATAGGTACACTTACTTGTACAGCCTTCGACAGTTCCAGCTTCAACAAGTTCAACGCAATAACTAAGCCCAATGTCTCGCGTCTCAGTCCACAGGCGCTGCGATGCCATCCCTAGATCATGAACGATGAACGAACACCAGCGATAATGGTACCACCACCCCGCGCTACAGCCCAACCCACACCCAATGGGCATGATGCGCTGTCAAACCATGTCACCGCAATCCACTTCCACTTCCCGCCCGCCGATGTGGCACATCGCCGTTGGTGGCACCGCGATGTGTCCACACGTCAGGCTTGCTATTTCGCCTTGTAGTCACACCAGCTACACGCATTCCCATGGATTGCCATTCAAGATGCCCAGCCTCCGGTTCTTCAACAAAAGTACGATCAAAGTTATACTTGCAGATTTGCCTAGACAGCCATGGTGCCTAACGGCATTGGCTGTTGAATTGCCCATGCCCCTATCTAGCACGTCCTACAACGGACAAGCGTGATTGGGAGAAATCCCTCGTGAACTTTACCAAAGATCATGTCAAAAAAAAAGGCACAATTGGATGAAATGCAAAATCCCACTTTATTTACTCCCAACACTAGTATTACAAAACCTAGGTTAAGCCATGATCATTCTAATAGTCATCGTCCGAATCAGTCTCCTCGTCCGGGACGAGAGCCCGGTATCTGCGGCTGGCAAGATCCTCCTCAATGCCGCCCTCGCTCTCGGGGTCAACGTATCCCTCTCCTCCAAATAAGCTGAGAGCAACAGGGAGGAAGATGAGAGCGTGAGTGCCTGCGAAAACAACCAGAGACAGCCACACTCGGAAGTAGTAGATCTCAAAGATCTTTGACCTCGTAAATGCCAGCACGAACACTCCGAGAAGCTTGGTGACGGTGATACCAGAGAAGACGGAGGCTCCAACGTTGACCAAAGCAGTCCAGGCGCGGGCATCACGGCCACGGAAGCGGTTCTTGGCGCGCTCCATGACGGTGCGCGACGGGAACATGAACGCCCTCGCAATATGCGCGCAGAACTCCACGCCGATACCGACGCAGATGATCAGGTTGACGAGCGACACGGCGTTGAGTGACACGCCGAAGACTGCCATTGCTCCGATAATATCGACAACGGTCATGCAGACTGTGACGGTGACGACCAGCGCCGTCATGAGAGATCCCAGAAGGATGGACGCAATGACAAAGATGATTGCCACAGCCGAACCGAGAAGAGCTCCTGTGAGCGAGACGATGCTGGCGTACTGGTCAAAGAAGATGTAGAAAAGACTGTAGGGGAAAACCTCAACACCCGTTGACTTTGTAATGTCGGACGCGATTCTTCGGGCTGCCGACATGGCGTTGATGAAGTCATCCTGGCTGCGCAACGGGGTATGCATCGTTCTGAAATGACTGGCAGGGATGGTGTCCTTCTCCGAGTCGACCACCACCGCATTGCCATACGATGCTTGTCCACCGAGCGGGCAGTCGTCATTGGTAGGCGCCTTGAGGAACTTCTCGAGGTAGTGAACGAACTCACCGTCCTGGGGCATACCGGACAGGGTGATATTCCATGGCGGGTTGCGATCAGCAAAGCATGCCTTGCCGTTCTCAACACAGCACGAATCGCCAAGGTCAGGGTTAAGCCACAAGAAGAAGTCATCGATCCAGCTGGCAGCAGGCGATGAAATGTATGAGACATCGGGTCTCTTGCGCTCACCCTCCAGGATGTTGGAGAGGGAGAATTGGTCGCAGGTGGTGAATCTTGCGCAGATCTCGCGTTGGTTCTTGCGCGCAGTCGCGTTGAACTCTCGGGTGACAAAGTAGACAGGAGGACCGGTCTCCATGTATTTGTAAAGATCGTTGAAGTAGGGGATGAGATAGGAGCCGTCGGGAATGGCAACGCGCTGGTCCAGGCCAAGTTGCACCTCGGGAATAAGTGCGATTCCGGCGGCAAACAGACCCAAGAAAATGGCGATAATGATTGCCTTGGCCTGCTTTGCGAGAATGGCCGGTGCGTATGTACGACGGATGAACTGCTGCAGCCAGCTCTCTTCCGGGACTTCGTAGAACCGCGCGTTGGCATTGCCGTTTCCGCCACTCAGGTGGACGCGAGCTGCCTTGACCTGCAGGCAGGGGATGCAGTCTGCCCTGTGGTCCTCCACGCGAATCTGGTTCATGGCCAGAACTGAAATGAAGAGCGTGATCTGAAGGATGGCGTTGATGAAGACAGCACCAGCGGCATAGGCGGCAAAATTGCGCACCGCGGGCATACCCACGAACGTTCCGAGAGCAAAAGCGACAACTTCGGTCATAGCTGAGAGAAGAATCGACGGACCCATTCGTCCCAGGGCTTTGGCAATACGCTCCTCGACCATCTCGTCAGGGTGGCTCACGTTGACGCGCTCAAACTCGTGAACGATGAGGAAAATGTTGTCAACACCGACGGCAAGAACGATGAAGGGAATGACCTCGGCAATGATGAGCGTCGCCTTGAGTCCGAACCAGGAGAACAGACCGATAGAGGCGCTAATGGACATAAGGACAATTAGAATGCCAACAACGCCGAGTGAGAACTTGGACTGGACCAAAGCCACGGCTGGGTTCCTGATCATATCCCGGAATGACAGCGTGGTAGATCCGAGGGCAAGAGAGGCGTAGAGGAACATGATGATGTAGCTGATGACGACGATCTTGGCATCGGTGTTGGTTGACTTGTTCAACTCCTGTTCTAAGCTGATCTCGGTAGAGAAGGAAAGTCGAAGCCCTCGGTCCGAAGCTTCCTGCTGAACCTCGAGAAGGCGGTCGCGAAGCGCAACCTCCCAGTCCATGGCACGCTCAACGGCCGGGCTACCTTCCACAGCGTTTTGGACGACCCAGGTGACAGTCATCGCATGAGCAGCAGCGGGATCGTCCTCGTAACCGCCTAGAATCATATTCGGCTCGAGAGGAAGACCGAAATCAGGACGGCACTCGACGGGGGACTTTGCGCACTGCCGCAGTTGATCCTCCCAGTCATTCTTGCCAACAAGGGAGGGCTCATCGCCAAAGTAGGTCGCCACTGACTGGACAACACAGGAGGTTCCGGTAGGCTTTAAGCAGATGTCATTGAGGGTCGCGCCAAACTTGGGGCCCTTCAGCTGCTTGACGCTCTTTTCGACACCCATCCACCAGATCAGCGTATCGTAGCTGAGAACGGGGGCTGGGCCGCTGGAGTGCTGGTCGTTGACCAAAAAGGCCTTTTCGGCGCGGTAAAATGGACCAAACTGCTCGTCAAAGAAAGCCTTTTCCTGAGCAGCAGGAGACGTGGGGCTAACCCATAGACGCGCAGGGTCTTTCTCGAGGTCGAACCTGACCCAACCGGCACTGAGAATGATGACGACGATGAGCGTGACACCAATCGTGATTCCTTGGTAGCGCGCCGCTGCGTGACCGAGCTTGCTAAAGGCCGCGTCGCACCAGGTATTGATCTTGTAGTATCTCTGAGGTCTATCGAACATGGCCCCATTTTGAACCAGGTCGCCCTCATCCTCATCGTCGCTGGGAGACGCATCTTGCAGGAGTCGGAGGCGCTCACTCTCCCTCTTGGCACGGCGTCTCCACACAACGTGTCCGACAACGGCTGCGATGGCAGCGAACAAGAGGACGCTGTAGGTGAAAATGGCCGCAAACGAGAGACAGGGTAAAAGACCAACATGGCATTCGCCAGGCTTCGAGACGGCCGGGAGCTCCGGGCAGACAGCAGGACAATCGACGCAAGCACAGCGGTAGTTGGGGTCCTCGTCATTGCACTTCTTCGGGGTCATGTCGCGAGGGGCCATGCCTGGCTCGGTGTACTCGGTGGGGAAGTTGATCTGGAAGGGCGATCCAATGACCTTCTCGTCTCCCAGGAACTTGAGCAGCTGGGAGTAGTTCTTTGCGCCACCTCCGATAAAGTCAATGGCCCTAGAGTTGGATGGACCGAACTTGACCTCCTTACAACTGTCGAAGAATCCAGTTCCATATTCCTTTGAGATGAGCTGGTCCAGCTCTGTGACCATAGTCTTCTTGTTCTTCTCTTGGGTCTTTGTGATGTTTAAGAATAGGGACTGATCGGGAGAGCATGTGAAGGTGCAGAACAAGTTGAAGAAGTTGTCCTTGCAGGCCGGGCAGGAAGAAACGATCTGGTTCGGGGTGCCGAGCTCGGAGGCGAGCGATTTGACCTGTTGAGCAGCACACATCAGTAAGATGAACAGCAGCCAAGTGTTTGAAGCCGATAACGTACCTGTTCAGCATCGCAGCAAACCGGGCCAGAGTTCCATTTAGCGCCACAAAGGTCGACAATCTGCTTTCTCAGGTCTTCGTCGGGGTCCGTAGCCAGACCATTGTCAGGGCAGGGCAGCTGCTTGCCAAAGAAGCTCTTGGAGCCGCAGTGGCCGCGCATGGCACATCGTCCGGCTTCATGTTTTGGCGTAAAGGGCTCTGCTGCAACAGTGCTGCTCAGGGAAGCCAGCAGCAGGCCGCCAGCTCCGAGCAGCTTCAATAGCGTCATCGTGGGCTTGGTGTATGCCGCTCAGCGGCTAGGACCGGGTTCCTGGTAGAGTAGTGTGCTGAAGAAGAAGAATACTGAGAAATATGCGGTGATGATTAGAGATGGAGGAAGGAAACGCCCGTCGCGCAGAGAGACCCAAAAAGCAAGGGACGATGAGTGGTTTGATGGCAGATGTCGGGTGTGGAATGAGAGGGACGGATGGAGGTTGGGTGGTGGTTGCAGTGACACACGATACCTACCTGAAGGTACCGTCCGGGTGCGCCTGCCTCTGGGGTAAGGTAGGTAGCAAGCTTTCTGGGAGCTCCGGTAAGGTAAGGTAGGTGCGGTGGGCTGCTGCTCGTGTGGCGCACTTGCACTTGCGACTCTTCCGCCCGCGTGTACGCTGTACGGCGTGTCTGCGTCATCCACCTCAAGTTGCACCAGAAACAGCAGCGGCAGCGGGTGTCTCAGTGCTGGCACTCACCACGGGCCACTACGGAACTGCCTGAGGTGCATACCTCAACCACGCAACGCCGCAGCGCCGCACCCACCCAACCGGCTGCTGGTGCTTCCTGCCTGCAGAAGTGGGTCCACCTTTCGCTCTCGGCTGGGGTCCTTGGGGGAGCTTGGGGACGTCCTCCAGCCATTCTATTGGGTATTTCCCTCCCAGCCACCCCGCTGTTAGTCGCCGCAGAATCAATGGCGTCACGATGACAGTCACGTGGATCTCTTAGTCAGGTACCTGCCCAATGCGGCACATGGTCGGCTGCCTTTCCGGAGGCTCACGCGGGGATTCCCCCGGACTTGGGGCCTACGGATACCCGGATACTTCAATCCAGTCCCGCTCGAGGTTCGGCCCGGGGACTTCGGTTCTAGAACTGGTTGTGTCTACAAGCTTACCACACACTATCCCTTGGCCTTCCAAGCATCTACTGAACTCATGTGTATCAAGTATCCGTGGTAGCAATATGTCAAGGTCTTGATTACCAACAACTGGAACCTCACTGGCATGTCCATGCAATCGTCCAGGCAGGCGTGTTGAGTGCCTATCTTCGATGTAAATTCTGACGAGCTCAAGCTTCTCGAAAAGAAGCTCTTAGCAAAGGTCACCGTTCACATTACCTACCTATCTAACAAATTCAATCGGCAGTATAACTTCTTATCTAACGACCTGACCAAGCTTACCGTAGTGGGTGGCGGGGTTCATTGGCATTTTCTCGTGGCAGACTTTCGCTCAGATCGTGAGTAAGCCTATTCTGGTTAAACATTCTCTTGAAATAAAGTACCATATATTCAGACGTATCGCCCTAAAATACTCTTGTCACCTGCGGTGGAGTCTTGCCCTGCACTTATATAGTCCGGATGGAACATATGATCTTCGATAGGTGAAGATGAGTACTACCGTTAGGATAAGACATCCGTATCACGACTGCGATGCAAAAAGACAGAACATCTGAACAAGGCAATGTATCAAAAGCCATTCGCAGAATGCGGAAGCCACCCTCAGAAAGCCGAAGAATATGGCGCCCACATGTTTGCGCTGTACTCAATTTAGACTGTGGCATCTATCGCAATATTGATGTAGTAGTAGAAATTTTAGACCTCAGACTTCTCTTTGAGTACGAAAAAACCACTCTCAGGATAAGAGTCATGCTCGCAGCAGCAGCATCACTTATCCTCCCCCTTCCCCTCCCACCCCAAAATCTTTGGCCCAAAATTATACCATCCATACATCTCCACGCTCGCAATCACACAAAACCCCGTGATCAACCAAAACCGCGCCCGAGGACTAGAAGAAATGTGTCGAAGATTGAATGCCGGGATCTCAATTGGATCTTCTCCTCCTATTTTGTTGCTGTTACCGTTGACGTTGTTGCTGCTGCTGTTGTTCTTGCCCTGCGCAGTACCGCCGGCAGTCCAGGACGGCGATGTGGAGAAGGCTGCGCGCTGGAGCGGACGGCCCCGAAGACCTGCGGGGAGGACGAGAGTCCTTGTTGCGATACGTACTGTAGCCGCTGACATGACTTTGGGCTTTGTTGTTACCGTATTCCTGATTTCAAAAAGAAAAAAAAAATTGAGAATTAAATCTTGTTTACTCTTAGAGGGCTACGCATATATGTATGATGGCGTATCTGATAATACCAATGCTATCTTCATCTATCGCGTTGCGCTCGAAGAGTTTATATTCTCAGTCCGCCGTTATTTACGACCCGAGCGTCTGCCATATTTACGAAGGATGCGCTGGAGTCATCGTAAAACGACATGCCTAAGCGTGAAGGTGGCACACCCCAGCCGACTGCACCCGGGAAAAGTGGAGACGTGTCCGTCAGCTCGGAGGAATATTGTCCTGTCTTATGTCGCGAGGACTTTGGTTTACCCTATTGTGCTTGTATTGAGCCTATCACTTTTGCCCAGTACCTGAGGTAAGGAGTTATGTAATCAAAATGTTCAATGTACATATCTAGATTTCTTCTATCATCATGTTACGAGGTATGCCCAGCCAACACCTGAGCAACGCCGTGCCCACAGCAAACGCCGCAAAAGTCCAAGCAAGAAGCCATGACCATACCCTCATGATCTATTAATCGTCAACGGCTTGAAGGGCTTCCTCAGCCGGTCTATCGGTGCAAGGCCTCCTTCCTTCTTTAACGCCGCCGGCCGCTTGAATCCCCCAAAGCCATTCGTAGTCGTGGTCGTATGTAAGCAGCTCGCCGGCCGTTCCCGGACCGGCGGTGGCTCGTTCATGTCTTGATTCTCCTTTTCAGGAGACTTCGCTCGAGGCGGGGAGCTCGAGAAGTTTGTATAGTGTTTCTTTGGCCCCGCGGTGCCCTCGAAAGCTGGTCTTACTGGTTTGACGGGCATTCTCCCCTGTCCGAGTCGGTGACCGCTGAGGCCCGGCTCAATGGCATTCGCAGGGCGCTGCGCTTGGTGCAAGTCTGGCAACTCTGGAAGCTCTTGAGCAATCGATCGTGGCTCGGGAGCTGCTGGACGATGTGTTGAGGGATAGGATGTATGCGATAAATCGGATTTGGTCCTCTTGACGAAACCCAGAAGACTCCGCTGATCAGCCGGCCGCTTCGACGTTCCCTTTCTGGGCGCGGCGGACTTCTGAGGTCCAGAGTCGTTTTGCTGAGCGGATGCGGCCATCTCCCTTGCAGCAGCCAGCATCTCCCGTGCCGCGCTTGCAGTCGTAAAGCCTGGCAGAGTGAAGTTGGAAGCACTGTTCATTGTTGTAGAAGTGTGCCAGGTGGGTATCGGCTGGGAATCGCCCTCTTCTGATGCTGAAGTTGCCTGTGCCCGAGGGCGTCTCTGTGCCCAGGGCATGTTCCTCCCACTCGCGCCCCTTTCGCCGAAAGAGTCTTCCGGATCTTCGGGCCATAAGTTGTCCTCGGGCCGTTCCATGGGCGGCAGTTCCTTGTACACCTTGTCTTGTGTTGGCACAACTTTCTCTCTTCCAAGAATGCGCCCCATCTCCTGAAGGATCCCAGGCTCAAAGGACGGACCTGTTTTCCTAAAATACGGATGAATCTCTGATGGGATAAAAGGCGATAGCTCAGTACGCTCGCCACCGTTTCCTCCATTCTGCGAGCTGTACATTGGGCAACTGAGGTAGAGGAGTGTCTGCGCACGTGTCATGGCCACATAAAGTAGCCGACGTTCCTCGTCGAGATCCTCTGACCTCGAGTGTGGAATGGATCCATTGTACACTGCTGGTACAAAGACGATGGGCCATTCAAGACCCTTAGCTGCGTGAATAGTTGAGATGGTCACATTCGGCTTGTTCTCCGCATCTCCCTTTTGCTGCGCATCCGACGCTAAGGAGACGTTTGCCAAGAAACGGCCCAAGGCGTCATTTTCTTGCACCTGCTGGACTCCATCGATCACTGGAAGACGATCCTCCTCAGCTGTGGCGTTCAAGTCTCGCATAAAATCGCCCGCCAGACTGATGAATTCCTGAACGTTGGCCCATCGCGTCTCATGCTCTTCGGGGTAGTTCTCCTGAAGGTATCTCTGGAAGTTGAGCTGTGAAAGCAGATTCTGGATAAGGTCGACCAAGTGGTAGTATGGACTCCCGGTTGGAGGCTCTTCAATCTTCCTTCTGATCCCAGAAATCAGTCTCAGAAGCTCTGCGCTAATCTTTTGCTCCATGGCCTTCTTGATATTCGTCTTTGCCTGGCGCTCTCCCCGGCAATGCTTATTTAGCACCACCCAAACACTGAGCTTGGAGCTCTCGGCTTCCTCAAGAAGGGACTTTATAGTTGTGTCTCCAACGCCGCGGCGGGGAACATTGATGATGCGGGCCACTGCATCATTGTTGTCGGGCTGGTGAATGACACGCAGGTAGTCAAGAATCACCTTAACCTCAGCGCGGTCGTAGAACTTGAATCCGCCAACCATTTTGTATGCAATGCCTGCTTTTCCTAGAGAGGATTCGACGTGCCTAGAAAGCGATGCCGACCGTAGGAGAATGGCCACATCATCGTAGGTCAGCATCTTGCCGGCCATCAGCAAGGCTCTCTTGAGTTCAGACACAATCCATTCGGCTTCCACGGCTGAAGACTTTAGTCTCCGGAGAACCGGTCGTGTGCCTTTGTTGTGGATAGGTAACAGGACCTTTTGGTAACGCTTCTTGTCTTGCTGGATAACCTTCAGGGAGACATCCAGGATTGCTTGGGACGAGCGGTAGTTTTCCTCCAGGGAGATCTCGTCCGCTTTGGGATAGTCCTTTAGCAGACGGTACAAGTTCTTGATCTCGGCGGAACGCCAGCCGTAGATGCTCTGGTCCGGATCTCCCACAATGGTTATTCGTTCTCGTGCCTGAGCAAACAGCCTCATGAGTTCGTACTGAATGCCATTGGTGTCTTGGTACTCGTCAATGAGTACAGCCTGGACGTTGGCAACGCAAGAAGGGTGCTTTCGAAGTAGCTCCACACACTTAGTCAACAAATCGTCGTAGTCCAGCAGATTCGACCGTTCGAGATGGCTTTGGTACTCGCGAAAGCATGTTTCCAAATCGCGATTCTCGGGTACTGGTTTGCCGTTCCGCTTTACTGGTGCCTGATTGTCACCCCTAGCCTTCTTCTTGCTGATCCATGATCTTGCAGCAGGAGGATCGACTGATAGCTGTAATCGTTTGCAAATCCTCTGGATGACGGCTCTCGAGTCTCCATCGTCGGCAATGGCGAACTTTTCATCAAGCCCTATACGCTTGCCATAGGCAGCCAGGTAGCGGCGAGCAATACTGTGAAATGTGCCGAGAACAATCTTCTTCCCGCGGTCATCTCCAAGGGCCTTGCAGATGCGCTCCTTCATCTCCCGTGCGGACTTGACCGTGAAAGTGGCGACAATCATGTCAGTGGGCGCGTATCCAACATTGTCCACAAGCCAAACGACACGAGATGTCAAGGTGTGCGTCTTGCCACTTCCAGGGCCAGCCAGGATGGCGACGGTGGCATTCTTGGACGTGACGGCGCGACATTGTGCTGGATTCAATGTCGCAAGGATGGATTCGGCCGGGCCTGGGGCCGAACTTGACGAATTCATTGTCGTAAGGCGATCATTGGCAGGAAAGGGAAGTGAATTGCAAATATTGGTATACAGAATGCTGTCCAACAGTGAATGCTCCGCTCGATTAACGCCTCCCGATGAAGAGGGTCGCGTCTCAGGGCTCAGTTGACGCGTCTGGCGGTTGCTTGATTGTGGCACCAGCACCCAGGTCAATATCGCGGTACCTGTGTACCCGGCACGACATCAGGTGATCCCTCACGTGGGTGGAGGCCCCTGCCAAGGATACCTCGCCACGCACGTGCATCCGCAGATCCGCAAACCTCCGCGACCCACCTGCAGCTCGCACTGAAGCAGCAGGGGAACACTCCCATACCGGACCGCTAAACTCTCGTTGATGGCTTCTTTGTTCTTACGACTCAACTCATGAATTCAAAGTCACCCACTGAGACATGAACCACGAATCCCACCCAGCCACTGGGTGACCCGACGATTCAGTTTGGCTTCTTCCGTTGCTTCGATGCTCTCCAAGCGCCCAGGCAAAAGAAGCCCTATTGCGGCAATCATGGGCGAGTTTCAATAGGCGGTGCAGTCACACCTCGGATCCGGATGCATTCGCCGATGGTTTGTCGGTTGAGCTCCGCGGGGTGAACACCACAGTCCCCTTCCTCTAGAGTCTATGCCAAAACCATTATGCGTGGCTCTGATTCGACAAGCTGGCTCTTGTTTCTTCGATCAACAGTCCCATCCCGCCGTTTCCATCACACCCAGACGTGCCAGACCGGCAACGACCGGCTGGAAGGGTGTAAGGGACCACGGAACGCTCCACTGGGCAAAGCGAATAAGCATCGCTCGGACAAAGTCTGTTTTCCTCATTGTTGCTTTGATGACTCGCGAAGGGTTGTTGTCTACCCGCCGAAAGCGAACGGACATTCACCCGTGCTCGCCCAAGGTTTTCCCCTCCGTCGTGGATGAGAAACAGGAGCAACTCAACTCAACGGCACGAACGGGCAGAGACAAAGTCAACGTTCCATCGGTTGATGTCGCTCGATGGCAGAAGAGCAGCGTCGGTCCTATCACGGTGATGAAGTTACGATCATCACGCTTTAATGCTGTCCGCAATGTGAAGTCACACTTGGGCAGAGATCCCATTCGAGGACGCCTGTGATGCGATGCTCCAGAGGGCAAGGCCAGTGCAATAACGTTGTGCCCTATTGCAGCAGCTCATGCGGTCAGAACGAGATAGTGATGGGGCCAATGCAGGGATGGCCTTCCCGCTGCCGGGACTTGGGCCTGGAATTGGGGGACTGGATTCGCTTTGCATGTGTCCCCTTGGACAGTCGAGACTGAAGAGACGTGAGAGACAGGATGAGAAGCGAGGACGACAGGCGGAACCACCTGAACAGCTGACCTGGGAACCGCTCCTCTTTTTTCACCACTGTTCACGACAGACCACGGTGATTCCGACTCTCAATGGTCAACCAGTTTGGGGCCATGGCAGGGCATGGCAGGACATGGTTTATTGCCCTGCGAGGACGAATTGAGTTGCCAGAGTTCTTGTTGAATGACAATGAAGGGTGGCACGGCGCGGGGTTGGATCAACTTGGATGTGACGGAGCAATCCAATCATGCCCCCGGCAGCCATCCTCGGCGCTTACGCCCCCTGCCATCACGTCGATCCGTCCAACCACATCTCGGGAAGCCCTTGATGCTCCCGCCTCCTCTGCAGACGACATTAATAGCCACGAGCCATTTTGGGCGCTATTTTATCGTCGCCATCATGCGAGTGCGACCGCTTCGCAGGCGTCGTGCCTGGGTGTTCAGCAAGTCAGAGTCCAGAGCACACGGTCAGCGCCAATCTCGACGCACTGCCGAACTTCACCAGCCGCTATATACCCTTTGTACGCCGCATATCCGTGCCTTTCCATGTAACTTCTCCATCACAATGTGTTTCGGACCCTCCTCCAGGAGGTAAGATCATCAAAGCTGGATTTGACTTTTAAAAAGAGTTGCGGTGTCCTCACCACCTCACCATGAAACCCGTCCAAGCCCTTCTTAACTCGTGTCCTCGACTTCACTTCTTGACCTTCGTTCTTTACTTCTTCTTTTGCAGCAGCCACATCACACTTGCAGCCCCGTCACCGTCTGTCCTGGAGACTCGCAGCAATAACAACCCGTTGAACATTGATTGGGATCCCGCACCATCACCAGAGGACGGACCGCCTGCATCTGCAAACGCTCTCAGAGACCCTGCATATCTCCCTTACCAGATCGGCGCCATCGTCGGTTCCTACGGAGTATCATTGGTGCTGGTCGCCGGTTTGTTGCTCGTACTATCGAAAAGACGTCGTGAGGCCCTCACTGCCGGTGACGACGAGGTGAACTTTGAGGGTGGACTTGAAGAGCCACTCGACGATCCAAAGTCACCCCCGAAACTCACCCTTGAGGTGCCGAGTTCGCCCAGGAGCATTCCCCGGAGCCCCGTCCGCAACTTTTCGTATCCCGGTGCCGAGGAATACCAGACGTCGGAATATCCAACTCCCCAGACCCCTTACGTCAACCCAACACCAACGTCGACGCTTCAGGCGCCCGGAATAGACTTTACCGTGGACCAGAGAATCGTCGCCAAAGATAAGAAAATGGCGCAAACGCAACTTGAGGAGATGTACAAGTACGTGATGGAGCAGGAGGAGGCCAAACTTCAGGGCATCAAGCTGGAAGGGTCACCGGTACTTTCGGCCAACCCTCAGCTACCAACGCCGACGAATGCCAGCTTTAGCAAGTCGTCCCTGAGGAAGGAAAAGCACAAGCCAGGCAACCTGAACTTGGCAGAGGAGAAGCCAGAGAAGAAGCAGTCGAGAGCTTCATCCATCTTCTCGGCGCTGCGTTCTCCTAAGAAAGACAAGAACGTCCGGGGTATCAGCATTTCGTCACCCATCATGACACCCATGACGGGAACTTTCCCGAGACAGGAGGCGCAAGAGATGAACGCCATACCGCCGCGGCAGTACGCACCGCCCCCGCCCCCTCCGGTGCCCATGAGCCAGATGCAGATGCCGTACGGAGTACACCAGCACAACGGCCAGGTATCACCCGTCAGCCCTGACCACTCCCCGGAGAGCACCCAGAGCATCGACGAGCGGATCGGCGGCCAGATCCCCATCGGTCATGTCCGCAAGCCGTCTGCGGCGCCCTCCGAAATGGACCCCAACTCCGCCGTCTCGGAGCGATCGACCGCGCCGCTCATCGGGCTCCCGCAATCCCCGAAGCCGGGCGCCCGATTCAGCTCCACCCTACCCTCGTCTCCGAAGCCGGGATCCTCGTTCCAGCTCCCCGCCTCGCCCCTGCCAGGAGCCGGGTTCCGGTCCAAGGCCCCTTCGGCAGTCCGCACTGGCGGATCCCTGCCTCTGCGCGCGTACGAGCCTGCTCTGAGCTCACCGTCGCTGGCTTCGCAGACCACCAAACAGACCGTGTTCACGCGCACGGGACCTTTGTCGCCGTCGGGAGCACGTACGCCGGCTACTGGCATGGCGGTGCCGTACTCGCCTTACCAGCCTTTCACGCCCTGCGTGCCCATGACGCCGTCCCTCATCACCAAGGCTGACCGGAAGAGGATGAAGAAGCTGGAGCCTAAGACACCAACGTTGGAGATGGTCAGGAGTGATGATGACATCTGGTAAACAGAGGGTTGTCGGGCAGGTTTCCGGGAAGTTAGAAAAGGAGAGTACGGACAGGGGGCAAAATACCCATATAGACTGTGGACAATGCAAAGCAGGGCCTGGCGGGCGACCGTAGGGTAATGTCATGATGAAATGTTCTTTTCCCCTTTTTGTAAATGGGATGAAGGAGAGGGGAATCAGAGAGAGAAGAGAGGATGAGGAAGAGAGAGACGTTTCTTGGCGTTGTCTCCTAATTGGATCTTAGTTTTCTTTCATCGGATTTCTATCGCACATACGCAAAATACCATTTTACATAGCAAGAAAGGGAAAGATGAGGGGTTCCGGTTCAATGATCAGAGTTTATGACAAGAGTCAGTACGCGCAGGACAGAGGGAAGACGATCTGTCATGCCCTCCTCTCTGGAACGAGACGATCCACGGATAGCACCCAGGTATTTAATGATTAAGTTTTTATTTTCTGCCCTCCTTCTTCGCTCGCATTCTGCAATGCTGCAGTATGCAATTCAGGGTTCGTGCCATGCGTGTCAAGGACGAATAGGCGTTTCAGATGGTCCAGACGGAGGGTTGAGGGATTGTCTCTAGTGTCTCGGATGAGGGAGGGGTAATAAGTAGTACTCGATTGGTTCAGTCACAGTGAGAGATGAGGGAGCCAAAGAGAGTCTGTTGATCGGCAGGCAGATGGTAGGCACACTAAAGGCTAACTGATGGCTGTCAACGTCACCAGTGAGGGGGACAGATACTGTTCAGACTTTGAGCAGTTTTGCTGGGTCTTTGGGAGTTGCTAAAGACGTTGAAGCACGAGGTCCAACGGGCCGGAGGGATGGTTAGAGGCCAAGATCAAGCACCCGCCAAGCGTGTTTGCGGGGTGCGTGGGTGGGATGCTTGGCCTTTCTGCATTCTTGGTGATGTTGTGGCAGGCTCAAGCAGGGTGAGTCGCAGCCATGCTCCATTGTGAGACACTCGCTGAGGCGCTGGATGAGAATCAGAAGGACGAGGTGTGCAAGGTGTATTGTGTGTGTAATGGACGGGGTAGGGGACTGAGTGTGGGCACTGAGCGTGAGCAGCAGAGACAGGCACACACGCACATTGGTAGAGACGGGCGAAGACACCTCACGGTCCACGAGTCGAGGACACGGCCCTGGTCTGGAAAAGAAGCATGAAGCACCAAAACGACCGTGACGAGCGCGCGCGCGCTTGCGAGGGGGAGATAAGAGGCATATCCGGACACGAGAAACACAGCTGGAAATTTGAAAGAGCGCAAGAGAAGGAGGAAAGCGAGGAGAGACAGAAACCGAGGCGCCACCGGTGAGCAAGGTGATTGATAGTGGAAAAGCCACAGCTGCTTTCAGCCTTTCAGCACCGGAGATATTGGAACTAGCGAGCTCTACTAGCTTACGGCTGATGTCTCTCTCGAGTCTTAATCTAGTGAGGGCCGCTGGGGGGCGAAGTCTTCTTTTCCGTTTCTTTCTTCAGGTGTCTTGCAGGTTTTTGTGATCCGGCGACCCAGCGCTACGGCGAGCGCCGGTGAGTCTTGGCTCATCGAGGGTCGAGGTACGGATACTTTAAAGATCAATAGCAACTGAAGAGAAACGGGGGCATCGCAAATGAAAAGTGTGGAGACGTAAAAAGGCTAGGGCAGAAAAATGCCCGTCGTCATCATGGGACACCCATCGAGCTGAGCTGGAGTATGAGCGGTGATCCTGGCTGGCTGGTGTTTGTGACGAGGAGGAGCTGAGCAACTTGAGATCCCTACGAGTACGGATTCAGGCAAGAAGCGATGAGCAATGAGACTTTTACATGGAAACGGGACGGATTTGTGAGCAGCGCTTGCAGTATCTACCTACTCGCAGTCCGCATTGGAATTCCATAGGAGTTCAAGATTCGGTATCAAGCGATAGTTTCGGTCCGTAACCGTAGACAGCATGTGGAAGCGTTGGGCTACCAAGGCGTTCCCGGCTCGCGGGTGGCCCCCTCTCATCCGAAGGGTGAACTCTCACACACTTCTCTCACTCTTGACTTGCCCGTCATGCCTTTTTGCCAGTTTCTACGCGTGCCACGGCGCAGTGTTGCTTGGCGGTAAGTGGCGTTTCTGGAGTGGGGAAGCCTGGAAGATGAGCGATGCGTACCTATGGTGAGTGAGCAAGTGAGCAAGTGAGATTGTGTGTGAGAGGAGGGTGAAAGACGCTTGCCACTGTGAGAGTTAGAGAGGGCGGCCGGCGCGGTGTTCCTGGTCCCCCGGGGCTCCATGACCAGGCCCATCCGGCATCTCCCAGCGCTGATCCAAGACTCAGAACTGCCCTTTGCCAGACTTTTGGCGTCCCACATCGTTGCGATCGAGACTGTGAGACTTGCGAGTGTGAGTTCTTTGCTCATCTGTCTTCCCTGGCCTGGCCTGGCCTGGCACGCTTGGATGAGCACCTAGGTATTGAGTGATGCCCAAGGTAAGGTCGGTACCTGAAGGGGAGTCAGGGCAGGCGGGCGAGCGGGCAGACGGGAGGAAGGTATCGTCTCATATTAGACAAGGTGTGAGGATACGTACCTGCTGTCAAAGTGCGAGTGGACCTTCCCCGAATTGCCAGCCGGCGGGATCATTGCCGGCAGCCGTCAGTATCGAGAGTTGGGAGGACTTTCCCTTAATAATTCATGAAGCAGATGGTGCAGACCTGGCAGGAAGGAAGTGTTGGCAGCAGCATCCAGGGTTTGTAGGGCAGCGAAGCAGGGACGAGTCGGCGGCGGCAGTACATACGTAGGTACATTTGATGGTGGTCAACCCAAATGTGGGAAGGAGTTGGTACGGACAGCGGGCGGGCTACGGGTCGTAGAAGGTGCCTAGGACTGGTCCTTCCTGCGTCGAGTCTAAGGGTAGGTACGATCCACGGCTGATTGGTGGCAGCCTGTAGGAACTGAGGAAAGCACCAAGGTATGGAGTAGGTACTTGGTGCGAATACGTACCTGACGAGATGGATCATTGGCAAGGACGGGCAGGGACGGGTGGTGGTCTGGGCTCCTGCGGTCTCTGGGCTCATATCAGGCGTAGTTTCTAGATAATCGTACGATGCTCCCCCGTTCCCTTCCCTCTCCCCTTCTCTGCTTCCCTCTTTCGCTCTCCCTCGACCCTCCCACCCGATTTCGATTTCGATTTCGATTCCCGATTGCCTGCCCTCCACCCATTGACTGGCACTGCCAAACCGCAATTGAGCATCTCGAATTCTTCGTCAGGATATCCGTACAGACCAAGAAAAAGTACGACTCCAGAATAATCTCTCTGCACTGCACGTTGAATGTGCATGCATCGGAAAGGAACATCAAGCAACCACAGAGTTCCCCGACACGCACAACTTGACATCCCCGCCCCTCTTTCTCTTCCCTCCCTCGACGCTCGACCTGCAGTCTGGCCCTGAGAGCAGTGGCCCACCCCCAGCAAGTCCCGTCAATTCGCTGCGTCGCATCCGTGAGAGGAAAAATAAGGCGCCGCAAAACCAGACCAGCGTCATACGACTTCGACCCTCTCGCTTGTTTTCCCTCTGGGTCTCTCCGTTCTGCCTCCCGGCTGACACCACTCCTCCATCCCCATCTGTCCATCGCCTTCTGCCGACAGTCGTACGACCAGACATTCTTCCCGCTCAGCACCACGCCGCTGATTGCCGTCAATTGCTCTCGCATTCCCGATACCTCACTCCCTCACCCTGCGGCCTCGTCCACCGCTCCCGTCGCTGCTCGCCGGCCACTCACATCGAGTCCCGCTCTAGATTCCGGGACCTGGCCCCCATTCCCAGCGCCGAGCGCACCCAAAGAATCCCAGGCCCGTCCCGACTTCGATGAATTGAGCATCAGCCCATAAGTGCATATTTTGACCGCTCTGCAACATGGCGGACCAGGATCCCAACGCCTTATTTGGCCTCGACGACTCGAACCTCGGCGTGCCCCCGTCGTTCCTCGACGACTCGGACGGCCAGAACGTCAAATCCGACCGAACAGGATCCAGCATCGCCAACGACAATCAGGTCTACTACGACGCAAACAATTGGTCCTTTCAGGACACACCCCCGTACGACACCTACAACATCGCTGCCGTCACCACCGCCGCTGGCGCCACTCCTCTCTTCCAGACTGCCGCTCCGTGGGATTTCTCTCCGAATAACCAACACCATCAACACGGCCCTCCCGCCGTCACCTCCGGTCTTGATCACTCAACTCTCGCCCAGGCTGGCTTCTATGCCGCTCCCCCTCCCGCCCCCAACAACCAGCAATCCCATCGAGGAGGCCAACCACACACCCTCCCGCAAGAGACCCTGAGTACCCTGACTCCCGCCCAACAGGAAAAGCTCAGAAATATCGCCATGCCCGCCCATCTGCAGTATCAATCTCCCAAGAGCGAGCCGAGCCCCGGATCCGCCACCAGCGATCACAAGGCAGCAGGACTGTCGTCTCCCGATGCCCACGACTCCAGCAAGGCCAGCAGGAAGCGCAAGTCTTCGGCTGATGTCGACGACGATGAGGAGGAGGATGAGGACGGCCAGCCTATCAAGAAGACGGCCCATAACATGATTGAGAAGAGGTATCGCACCAATCTCAACGATAAGATTGCCGCGCTTCGAGATAGCGTTCCTAGTCTGAGGATCATGTCCAAGAGTGCCAGGGGAGAAGACACCACCGAAGATCGCGAGGAACTTCACGGCTTGACGCCAGCCCACAAGCTCAACAAGGCTACAGTAAGTCGTCAGGATGAAGCGTTCTGACAAGACAAGTAACTGACAATCGCAGGTTTTGAGCAAGGCCACCGAGTACATTCGCCATTTGGAGAAGAGGAATAACCGTCTCTGCGACGAAAACCATGCCATGCAGAACAGAATCGCCGCCTTTGAGAAGCTTTTCATGGCTGGCGCGATGAATGGTGCCATGAGCCCTCTCCAGCAACCGCCGACTCCCATGCAGTACCCCCAGGATCAGTACATGAGCACCCCTATCGGAACGCCGCGTGGCGAGTCTGCACAGGGCATGATTCCTGTGCCTGACGACATGAAGCGTATCATTTCTGCTCAAATGGCGGCCGGCCAACCTTACCCCATGCCACAGCAAAACTACCGCGGAAACCCCAACGTCATGCGACAACAACAGATCCAGCAACAGCAGCAGCAGCAACAGATGCAGCAACAAGGACGATGGGGCAACAGCAGTCAGTACTTCGGCAAGCTGATGGTCGGCTCGCTGGCCGGCCTCATGATTGTCGAGGCTGTGCGAGAGAACGAGCAGAGCAACGACACGCCCGAAGGCCGCGGTCTCTTCGCCCTGCCCATCCAACTGCTCAGCTATCTCGGATCGACTTCTCACATGCACATTGGCGGCTACTACATCTCTCCTGCCCAGATCATCTCGCATCTGAAACTTTTGTTTTTCCTTGGCACTTGCTTGTGGGTCTTTGTGCCCTCGCTCTTCGTTCCATCTGAGGGGAAGCCCAAGAAGGCGCAACGTCTTCGGGAGTCGCTTCAGGCCGCTGGTTCCGTTGCATCCCCAATTCACGTCCGTCGCCAAGCTTGGTTGACTGCAATTCAGACCGTCTGGGTTCCTCAGCACAACTTCTTCCTCGAAGCTGCCGCTCTAATCATGAAGACGATGAAGTTAAGCATGCGCAACGCTATCGGTGTCCACGGCTACCAAATGCTCACCGGTCTCACTGAAGAGCAGGAGGCTGCTCGTGTCAAGGCTTGGTCAATTGCGTTGGATGCCCAGCTTGCAGGAGGCGACGTTGAGATCAACAAGAGCCGACTGACCCTTACCCTCCTGGCATCAGGCACCCTTCCCGATACCCCTTCCCGACTGATGCTCAAGGCTCTTCACGTCCGTGTCCTTCTTTGGGATCTTGGTGCCAAGGGACTTCACAATATCGTTGCCAAGAAGGTCGCCCGCTCCCTCTGGAACGAGGCGAGAAACCAGAACCGTGTTCTTTCGCAGCTGCGCCGTAACTCTGAGCAGGTCGATGATGATCTCCCCGAGCATCTGGCTGCCCTCATCGAGCAAGAATGCGACGACGTGCTCAACAACAGCGTTGTCCAGCGGGCCTACAACCTGGCGTGGAACTTGTCGACTACCGAGGGAGTTACCGAGCACAACGACGGAATGGACACCGTTGTCGACGACCAGGCTGTCCGATCCCCACTGGATGCTGTTGCTGCCTGGTGGTCGAGCCAGACCATTCAGCGTGCCTTGATCACCAGTCTCGAGGCAAGCAAGGATGATGGTGATGCCCCGAGGGTAGTGTCAACCTGCTTGACCACCGCCCTCAAGACAGCTCCTATCGGCTCCGGTGTGCAGGCACGCGCTCTTGTGGCCCGCGCCGTGCTTGTTGACGAGAAGCGAGGAGCCAACATTGCCGCCGCTCTCCAGAACATCAAGCCGACCAGCGAACAAAAGTCCCTCAGCAAGATTGCCGCCATCATCGACTCGTCGTCTACCGCCCAATCGCCCGATGTCCAGATGGCGCTCGACTGTGCTATGGCTATTGCCCACCTTCAACGTGCCAAGCTGGCCGCCACCCCATCACAAAAGGGATTCGGAATTATCGAGAAGATCGCCCGCCCCAGCGCTACCGCCAACATGTCTCTCCTTGGATGCACCGCTCTCTTCAAGCTTATGGAAGAACTATACGCACAACAGTCGTCTTCTGACAACTTCAGCACGTCTCTTGAGCGCGTCGCCGGCAGTCTCCGTATCTGGATCGGCAGCGCTCCTGGCGAAAAGTGTGGTCTCGAGCAGGACGTCCGTCACAAAATGGTGGACCGCTGCCTCAGCATCACTAAAAGTGTTGTCGGCATGGAGACCGACACGGGCTACGGTAGTATGAGCGAGTGTGAAGAAGATGGGTGCTGAGGGAGGTGTATGTGTTGTGGTATATTCAGAGGCGGTATCTCCCCTTATTTACATACTTAGTAGATGCATCTTATTTCCTTTATATTGTTGTACTTTCTATGGATAGGGCAAAGGGCTCGGCGTCACTATTGGGGAGGACGTATGTCTTGGACTGGCGTTACTTTGCAAGGGAAGCAACGAGACTTACGGCTGGAAAAGGATGGAACCAGCGGATTTTGCATGAGCAGAGACGGGACGTCGCATCTGACTGAGATTGAACTCTCGCGCGGACTGTCACGGAATGGGACAGAACAAGGAGACGGACGGTGTGGTTTGGGGATATATACAAGTCGGCTCAAAAAGTTGCGATGGAAAACTTTCTCTTTCTCTATAATATGCGGGCTAAGGGGCCTGCCATTATGTAGAATCAATATCGACGATTTTTCGTTGCATACAAAACTGATATGTTATCTGGAGTTTGTACGTGGGCGACGGTGAGCTGCAGCGGGGGGAGGGAGGACACCCTGGAGCTTTGCCCCATTCCAGTCAGCTGTCTCCGTGAGGGTTGCAACGAGGGGTATGTCACTCCGTCATGGAGGGCACAGGCGACTTTCCTCTTTCAATAGGACGTGTTGTTACTACGCTCTGCTCAAGTCATCGAGCATCGAGATAACCAGAGGGTTTGATGAGAAGTTGAAAGGAAAGCATACGATGTCTGGTGTTTTGAAGACGACACTGACGTTGATGGTGTTTTTCAGGACCATATGGAAAGACTATGGATGGGACTGGGCAGTGTTTAAGAGGAGACGCTGGGGTGAGGGCAAGGACTCGAAGAGAGATGCATCATATGGTAAGGGATGAGATGGGCCGAATTGGATGGAGAATCAGTATGGAGTAAGTACTCTCTCTGCATTCGCACACCTTTGAGCAAGGTAATTCGGAAGGCCGAGTACATCGAAGTGCTGCAAGTTTATCGGCGTCTCTCGGTGCGGCAGTCGAGGGAATGAATCCGCTTTTTGCTCCCTTAGGCACACGGCAAGGGCCCTGGGCTTCAAGTGATCGTGGGTACTTTAGGTACGTCTCCACCTTTCAAAGGTGCATGAGACCGGGACCCCCCAACCCGGCCAAAGATACCGGCACGTTAAACACGACAACAACACACTGCACACTGCACAGGATGGACCTTGGCACCCACCACACACCTCACGCTTTCAACAAGGGACGGATGTCTAAGGGAGGGGAGATGGACAGTCACACATTTCGACCTGCACTAGACACACTAGAGACTGCTAGCAGCAACGGTCGCTAGACTTATCGGATCCGAACCGTCAAACCCAACGTCCGTCCGTCCTTTTCCTTGTCCCGCCCGGCACATGATCGCCTGAATGGGAACGGCGACAGGGCCTTTTGCCAGGTTATCGAGGGAGGTTACAGCAATGGCCTGCTGGAACGGGTCTCGAGTGCCGCCCGACATGTGAGTTGTTATCAGTCCCTTGAAGAATACGCATAGCAAATGAATATCTGACTCCCATGTCTATCAGTCTATCTACAATATCATGACGCGGTTAGCAGCAATATTGGACTGCCAAGTCATCCCTCGCTTCTGATTCATCTCGATATCAAAGCTACCTTATCATCCCAATTTCAGCATACCCTGAGGCTGAATTCAATAACGAAGCCCAAAGCACTGACAAGTGCCAAAGCTGGGGAAATGTCTTGGAGGCGGGTGCTTAGTCCTGTGGTTTGCCACGAGCTGGGCGCTTGTTCGAGCGAAGTATCTGCGAACACCCCCGACAACCTAGCTCGCGCTTCTCATCCTCCCTCTCAGCATCAAATCGGAGCCCATCCTGCCGAGGGGAATACGCCCTCCCTCGCGGTCATCGCCCTCCAAAACTCCAAAAAGCTAGCACTGGCCTGCCCAATGGCGATAGCAACTGACCCCAAATTGCAACTCCCCGCATCCTGATGGCAACCACACCACAATCTCTAAATCCAATCAGATACCGACATCACCGGGCGCCATGTGACGCAAGATTGCATCTGGCAAGGGCGAATGCTCATCTCTCAGACTGGCTCGTCACTTTCTCTAGAGACGCGAGAGTTGACCGCTTGCTGCCTCGCGTGCCTCGCTCCCTTCGCCGGGCCCCTCAGGCCTTCTCTTGCCCTCTCCGGTCTCTCTAGTTCGCTTCTCTGCCCTGATTTTCCATCGAGAATCGAGTATTCATGCCCCCCCCCCCTGGTCTCCTCACTTGGGAATACCACCTGCCAGCTATCCAATGTTGCGCAGCCCTTCAGGAGACACGGACAAATCATCGCGTCCAAACCATCGGCATACTTTCCCCTTCCCGTAGGACCGGCATTATGATGGCCAGGTACCCGTCCTGTTTGTTAGTCAGAAGCTCGGCTAGCTCACAGGAGCTCCAAAGAACATGGAGGGGAAGACGATGTCCACGAGCCACGAGCTCGTCGAGGCGGGCCATAAAAGAGAGGGTGACACGCCATGTTTGCCCGCAGTTCTCGAGCTTGGAAGCTTGAGTTCACAGACTGATTGCCCACGATGCCTCGTCACTCTCGTTCTGGCCTCGAGATGCCTAGACGCTCGTTCTTCGCCGTCTTTGCTTTGATTTCGTTCGTGCTGCTCGTCACCATCAGTCTCTCCCAGCTAGGAACCCGACAAGGTGCCACCCTCAAGTTTGAACGCAATGCCGACGGAGAGTGGCATGCCAAACCCAAGACGCGTGCCGCGGCGGGCGACAAGTACCTCCTTGGTGTTGGCAAGGCTGACATCACCGGCCCTGTCGTCGAGATTGGCTTTGCAGGGTACGCTGATCTGAGCCAGGTTGGAACCGGCTTGAGACAGCGGATCTACAGCCGTGCTTTCATTGTCGGGGATGTGAGCAAGCCGAGCGATCGCTTCGTCTATCTTGTGCTAGATACTCAGAGTGGTGACACGGCCGTTCGCAAGGGCATCCTCGAGGGTGTTGCAGCTCTTGGTTCGGGATACTCCGTGTATAACAAGAACAACGTTGCCGTGACCGGTACTCATAGCCACGCTGGCCCAGGAGCTTGGTTTAACTACCTCCTGCCGCAGGTCACCAGCTTGGGTTTCGACAAGCAGAGCTACCAGGCTATTGTTGACGGTGCAGTTCTCTCCATCAAGAGGGCACACGAGTCTCTACAAGAGGTACGCTGGTCATCTTCGAGAGACTCGCCAATTGACTAACATTCCTAGGGATACCTCGACGTCGGAACCACCGAAGTCACTGACGGCGCCATTAACCGCAGCTTATATGCCTACCTCAACAACCCCGCGGCAGAGAGGGCCAAGTACAGCGCCACCACTGACACGACACTGACCCTCCTTCGCTTCCAGCGCGCCTCCGATGGCAAGAACATGGGTGTACTCACTTGGTACCCAACCCATGGCACCTCGATCCTCCAGAACAGCACGCACGTAGCGGGCGACAATAAGGGTGTCGCGGCGTATCTTCTCGAGAAGGACCTCGCGAGTGACGCGAGCGCCGCACCAGGCTTCGTAGCCGGCTTCAGCCAGGCGAATGTGGGTGATACCACGCCCAATGTACTCGGCGCCTACTGCGATGACGGTTCCGGCCAGCAGTGTAGTCTGGAGAACAGCACCTGTGCCGACGGCAAGAGCCAGTCGTGCCATGGTAGAGGCCCCGCGTTCCAAAAGTTGGATCTGGGTATCTCGAGCTGCTACGAGATTGGACGTCGTCAATACGCCGGTGCCAAGTCTGTCTATGTAAGTGATCAGCCTGATGCGGGATCCAACATGGCTAATGCTCCTTGTTAGAATGCTCTTGCTACGACTTCCACTCCTGTCACTGGCACCAGCGTCAAGTCCTTCCACTTCTTCCAAGACATGTCGTACTTCAAATTTCCCCTCGCAGACGGCACCATCGGCCAAACCTGCCCTGCTGCGCTCGGCTACTCCTTCGCTGCGGGAACTTCGGACGGACCCGGCGCCTTCGACTTCACCCAGGCCGACTCTGGCACCCCCGATGCCAACCCTCTCTGGGCAGTCGTCTCCGGTCTTCTCAGAACACCCAGCGCTGAGCAGGCTGCGTGTCAACAACCGAAGCCCGTGTTGCTAGACGTTGGTGAGATGAGTACCCCGTATGCTTGGAGCCCCAATATTGTAGACATTCAGATGCTTCGTGTTGGACAGCTGGTCATCGTCGTTGCTCCCGGTGAGGCTACGACAATGAGTGGGCGGAGATGGAAGGCTGCTGTCAAGGAGGCTGCGAAGAGTATTATTCCTAATGATCCTGTTGTTGTCCTTGGTGGTCCCGCCAACACCTATGCCGTAAGTTTTGCAAGCTTCCTTCTCTTGATAGTCACTGACAGTTTCCAGCACTACATCGCGACCCCCGAAGAGTACGCCATCCAACGCTACGAGGGTGCGTCGACCCTCTTCGGACCCAATACTCTTCCAGCCTACATCAACCTTACCGTCTCCAACATCGCCTACCTCTCCCCCTCTTCCACGTCCACACCCGCAGCGGGTCCTTCGCCTCCAGACAACCGAGCCAACTCCCTCTCCTTTATTACTGGCGTTGTCGTAGACGGTGCGCCAGCAGGCCGCTCCTTCGGACAGGCCATCGGACAACCGTCGGCGTCGTATACTCGCGGTGCGGTAGTCAATGCCACGTTCCAAGCCGCGAACCCGCGGAATAACCTTAGGCTCGAGGGCACGTACGCCGCGGTCGAGCAGCTACAGAGCGGAAAATGGGTGCAGATCAGGACCGACGCGGATTGGTTCCTTGTGTACACTTGGACGAGAACGAATTTCTTGCTCGGGTATAGCGAGGTTGTGATTAGTTGGGAGACTGGGACGAGTGACGGGGCTGGCCCGGGGACGTATCGCATCAAGTATTATGGTGACTCGAAGCCGTTGATTGGGAGCATCTCGGCTTTCGAGGGGACGAGTGGAAATTTCACGTTGGTTTAGGGGAGGGCCAGAAGGGTGGTGATGATTATGGATTATGACGGTTGGGTTTTCGTAGTGATGAATCGTAATGTCTTTTTCTCACGAATACCTACTGCCCTAGTTCTTCCAAAGTTGAAGCTGACTCTTTCCATCGCTCGTTGGTCAGCCAACCCATCTTGCACAATGAGGCAGTAACATCCGGGTACGTACTTCTTCATATATTCAGCAGGCGGCCTATCACCACTCAGCCTGCCTCCAGTTGGAACCACGAGGGCTCCTCAAGGATAGGTACATAAGCACCTCCCACCCCTTCGCCCGAAATCATTCAACGGGCTACACTCTCCATCAGCATCCACCTCCCAGCCTGATTGCAAGCGTGTTTCTGGTGAGTCCACTGCCAGTTTCATTTCCGTCCAAAGTGGACTAATGGCTGACCAGGTACTGGAGCATTTCAAATTCAAGCAGCCTAACATGGATTCCGAAGAGTCTGAAGGATCTTGCTCCTCGATAAACGGTAGCCTCTGTGACATGTGCTGGGACTTTATAGTGTTCGACGACAGCGACGACAAGTTCTACGAGGGCACGAACTGTAACGATGAGCCTCCCCTGCGGCATTCGGAAGCGCAGAGCGATACAATATTCTTGAGGCCCACTTTTTATTGGGAAGACACAATACCCGACTTGCCCCTGATGGCTGAATCCGCTGCTGATGGGTGCCGTATGTGTGGTTTTCTTCGGGAAGAGCTCATACGACAGAAAATATGTCACGTTGGCGACATTCGTATCGGTGCGGGATATCTGTTTGGAGGACAGGGATATGAGCTCGAGATCATCGACACAGATCCTGGCTTGGCCTTCTGGAGATGCGTTGTCTACGCGGTCAAAAGAACGACCAACAATCTTGACAAGGTACACCGAATTGCAAATCTTTATTTTGACATCGAGTCTAGCGACCGTAAGTTCTTCAACAATTTTTGCTTTGACTGGACTCTGAACTCCACGTGAAAGGTGATTTGCTCCAATGGCTGAGGGTGTATGCGAAGCCCGCCCCCGGACCATTGGACCCGGCCAGCGTTGAATGGCTCCAGTTACAGCTCCGAGAGTGCGACGATTTGTGTGACCATGGAAAGCCAGATACGCCATTCTTACCCACCAGACTGATACATGTCGGTCAGAACGAGGATGACGCACCTCGACTTGTCATCGTTGAAAACATGCTCGAATCTGATATGATCGATGCTCTCGACTATGCGACACTGAGCTATTGCTGGGGATCCAAAGAAGATGCTCTCAAGCAGACCAAAACCACAGAAGAAACCATCTTGACCCACTGTCAAGGGATACCTCTTGACTCCTTAAGTCCCGTCGTACGGGACACCATCAAGGTCTGCAGGGCGCTCGGTATATTCTACCTCTGGGTTGACGCTTTGTGTATCATTCAAGAAGACAATGTAGACTGGGACCGAGAGAGTCAAATGGTGGGACAGATCTACCATTCTTGTTATGTGACTATTTGCCCTCTCTCTTCACAGTCTTGTCTTGAAGGCTATCTCGGACCACGACCGCAGGGTCTTGAAGTTGAATTTCAATCATCACGCCATGAACATATCAGAGGTACCTACAGACTTATTCTTTCATCGACAAACATCGACGCAGACATATTGGAGGAGTTGGTAAGCAAAACACCAGTAGTTCATAAAGATCTTGAGCGATCCGCTTGGGATCGAAGGGGCTGGACCTTTCAAGAGAGTATTCTTTCACCCCGCATGATCCTGTTTGGGCCCAACATGGGCCATTTTATCTGCGAAATCCAATTAACGTCCGAGAACGGATACATCGACTTTAATAGGATCTATGGTGAACTACAAGTCATGATAAGGAGAGCTTTTGGAAAGCTTTCCAAGCAGCCGGAGCGCTCAGCGACTACCAAGATGGGTGTGTACGGCAATTGGCGTGCTGTTCACGAGGTCTCGAAAAGAGCCTGGACATATCCCGAGGACATACTCCCCGGACTTGCCGGTATCGCTCAGGCATTCGCAACACTTACGGGCGACACATATCTGGCAGGCTTGTGGAAAGACGATCTACATATCCAGCTGCTTTGGTACATTCCACGACCACCAGCGGGTGAATTAGCCTCAGTTGTGCACAGCTTGCAGCACACAGATCCGTACATCGCGCCATCATGGAGCTGGGCTTCACAAACAGCGTACCAGGAGGAGTTGACGGAAAGAGAAATTATTACAGAGGGAATCGAGGTGGAAAAAGGAAATTGGTCACGCTTTGAATCTTTCAAGTCAATGCCTTGTCATAACAGGCTCGACTTTGCGTTGGTAGACTACCACATGGATCTCCGAGGTAGCAATCGCTTTGGGGCGCTTACTGGAGGCTTCCTTCGATTGAAAGGTAGAATATGCCCGTTTCCCTCAGACGTCAGAAGGGAGCTGAAGCCCCACAGTGACTGCCGCCCATTGTACGGTCAGTTTTCAGGCGGCGTTGGAACTTGCATGCTCGATTGGAACGTCAACGAAACCTCGGTACAAGCGCCGAAGAGTATGCGATTATTATTGGTATCGAGCTGCTGCTCGGCAACAGTGAGCTGGAAAAACCTGAAGCATAGGGCGAATTGTGACGACGAAGACTTTGACGATTGGGTGCCGAGTGATGCGGAAGTTGGCGGCATGTCATTTCCGGACGGTAACGAGACCATTGAGACATGCCGATACTGTGCGAATCCGACGCACAAGCGTACTGGATATGGCCTTGTGATTCATCCTGCGGAAGAGCCTGGATCCTATGTGAGGGTTGGAGTCTTTGTGATGTTTGCACATAAAGGGGGCATGGATCTCTTCAAGGATGAGGCGGAGGAGATAAAACTCATCCAGTTTGACTCCTATCTTTATATACTTTCGAACATGCTGTCAAGATATCCTTCAGACTGGTAGATCTTTCTTTGATATGAGGATGTCATTGTCAGATTCTCAGGGCAAGAGCCTGGCTTCGTTACGGGAAGATCGTTTGATCTTAGTACTTTCTCGAAAGACACCGATGAGGTGATGTCAAGGTCTGCGCGATCCTTGGCTCTTATCGGGATATCTAGATACCTTAGCTTACTCTATCTTCCTTGCCACAAAACCGGTGTCACTGAGATTATTGGGTAATTGAGTTAGTAGTCACCCACAGGCTAAATATCAATATTGATGAACCAAGATCATGTAATCCCTTTGGCGCTCAACTCATGTGTCACCAAGCCATTCTGGGGAACTTGAGCGATTGACGAATTTATTGAATGCTGAGCAATGCGACATAGCTACTATAAGAGTCCTGGAACTCTGTGTTTGTGAAAGAACTCCCAGCTCTCTATATGTCTTTGGCACTCACATGCATCCTTTCCTCACTTTTCTCTCTTTCCCTTTTTGCCCTTTCCTCCATCTCACCTCTTGAGTACTCGTACAAACAATCCTGCGAGCCACCAAGAGAAACATAGCCTGGGGCCAGAGCGAGCATACTGGGTCTTGGAAGTTGCGAGTGGCCGCAGGGCTTCCTAAGTTAGCACGCTTCCCTACCTCATGGATCGCGCGGCATGCTGGCATTCCAAACAGAGTCAACTCTACTCAGCTTCTCACAGCCTGCCTAACTAGCGTCCTTGTGCCGCCAGCCCTGTCTTACCTGGAAGATGCTTGCTTCTTGAGAGAAAATACGCTGAGGTATCGGCGGCGAAGACCGAGATCGGCAATTATGCTACAAAAAGGGGGCTTCGGGGCCCGGTCAAAGTCGATTGCACGCGTGCTTTCCAACGTTGCAACGCGAGAACCCACTCCTCCTCCTCCTACCTGGTCCCTTGCTCAGCACGTCACATACGGATAGACTAGAAGAGAGCTAGAAAGAAGTTCCTACACTACGAAAGCTTAACGTTCTCAATTACTGAAAACAACAGTCGTCGCTATTTCATTTGTCGGCGGCAGGCAGACTCATCATCGAAGAGTGGCTTATCTTTGTCTTGCACTTCAGCCGTACTGAGGCAGTTGCCTCAGATGGAGTTAGCTGTCTCTAGAAGGGGCTGAGGGTTGAGACAATCTGCAGGCTTTGGGAAAAAGCCCCGCGCTTCGTGGAAATTGACCACCGATAGGACCACCGACGGTTTGCCTGGTGAGTGACGCCTAAGACAGAGCCAATTCTGGACCATCAACTAGGTAATGGAATGGACCATGGAGGATGCATGCTGTTCCTCGTTGATGAACACCATGGGTGCGGATACCTAACAGCGTGTGAGCAGATTCACAAGCACGCTATACACGTGGCGTCGAGAGCGTCAATACCCTGGCCGATTGAAGGCGGGAATATCTGCCCCCCTTGCCGTAGGGAGCAATGGGCGACCATGTTTCAGTCACGATGCTGATGAAGAGCAACTCCTCTTTGAGAAGTTACTTATGACCTGAAAGCCCCCAGTGAATTTGCTCCTGGTTTAATGCTTCTTCTCCCCTTTTGACGCTCTCCGCGGAGTAGATGTCGAGTTCACTGCCCCGAAACCCAGCCCCTGTCCAATTTCTACTTGTAACCAAGGTTCAAACCTTATTCCTGCTGACAGGTCCCCCCCAGCAATAAGCCAGGCCGCCGCCGAACGAACGGAAACATGCGGGCCTCCTTCGAGCAAAATGCCTATCGATACCTGATCTGCAGTCTGCTTCTGCTGCTCAGCGGCTTCCGCCAAGCGCACGCTACGTATTACCTCAACCAGGCCGACGGGTACGATTCACTGCCGTCATGTGCCGAGCCGCCCATCAGTTCCATTGTGCGGGACATGGTGGCGGGGTGCGGTGATGGCGGGAAGACGACGTCGTATAGCTGCTTCTGCACGGCGAGTTCCGACAGGTTTAGGGAGATTATTGCGACGTCGGTTGCGAAGAATTGCGGACGGTCTGGGGTCGAGGTTGAGAGCGCGACGAGCGTGTTTGACGCGTATTGTCAGATGGAAAAGACTGACAAAGTCACTACTTGTGAGTGCTGCCCTGATTCGATCATCGATTTGGTGTGACTCCATGCTGATGTGAAGATATTCAAGCTGCAACTGAAGTGACCTCAACATCTGCAACTGCGACCTCGGCGGTGGACACCGCGTCTGCTTCACCAGTTAGCTCTGGTGGCCTCACGAGTGTTGCGTCACCGACGTCGTCTTCATCACCGGCTACCTCAAACTCCACCAACTCTGGCATATCCACCGGTGCGATTGTTGCCGTGAGCGCTTGTACTTCTCTCGTGGCTATTGCCCTGTGTGCTGCAGCCTTCTTCTTGTGGCGCCGGCGACAGAAGCGCTTGCGACCTGGCCGGGATGCGCATGGCCCTGTTTACGAAGTCAATCATCCGGGCGAATTGGATGGGAGTCAAGAAGCATCTCATGGCGCGGGGGAGTACTATGCCAAGCCGGAGTTGGAAGCCAGGAGCGCTGTGAGGGAGATGCATATTGAGCCAAAAGCTAGGAGGCATCAGTTGGCTGAGCTACAGTGATGTGCGTGTTGATGTCTGGAGCTTGAGTGAGTAAATGGTCACCAACGCAACTCCACCTGATTATTTCTAAGTATACCCGAGTAGACTCGAGCAAAAGTCACTCACATGGTATTGTAAAATTCACTTGGTGCATTGAACTTGACCTGGTAGACTTGTGGCCGAATTCACACAAGGGCGCTTTGAAGACATTATTACATTATTAGACAAGCTACTCTACAATTACTTTAACGTGATTAGACAGCGAATCCACCAGAGTTCTTCTGTCTCGGCTCGCCAGCTGCCTCGAACGTGCCGTTCGGCAGCAGCCTCACACCCTGCGCTGTGCTACCGCCGGGTGCAGCCCAGGTGACATTCGTGCCCAAGCTCGCAAGGTAGCTCGTGGTGCTGTTGTCGTAAGCGTACTCGAAAGCAGCCGTGTTGGGGGTCAGCTGGTCGTGGAAGCGAGGCTCGGCGAGGGCTTGCGACACGGTCAGGTTCCTGTCGAGAACGTTGTGGATGTTCTGGATAGTGGCGGTGATGATGCGGCTGCCGCCGGCCGAGCCGATAACGAAGTAGAGCTTGCCGTCGGGGTGCTCGACAATGACGGGGGAGATGGAGGAGAGGGGACGCTTGCCGGGACGGACGTAGTTGGCCGGGCTGGGGACGAAGCCGAAGGCGTTGCTGGAGCCGGGAATACTGAAGTCGTTCATCTCGTCGTTCATGATGACGCCCGTCTCGGGGACCATGAGCTGGGAGCCGAAGAGGAGGTTTACAGTCGTGGTGAGGGAGATGGCCATGCCGCTGGCGTCGGCGACGGCGATGTGCGAGGTTCCCGGGGTCTCGAGGGACTCAATGCCCTCTGGGTTGTAGTAGGACACGTTATATGTGCGGAAGTCGGAGATCTTGGAGCGGATTTCGGCGCCGACCTCGGGGGAGATCATGCTCTTGGTGTAGGCCGAGAGACCGTCGACAAAGGACGGGTCGCCGAGCTCGGTGCGCTGGCCGTAGGCGAAGCGCATGGACTCGTCCAGTCTGTGGACGGTGTTGTTCCGCGAGGCCGGGTCGCCGAACCCTTCGTATCCGCTGACGATGTTGAGAGCGCTGAGGGCGACGATGCCGCCGGAGGGGGCATTGCAGGCCGTGAGCTTGTAGCCCCTGTACGAGATCTGCGCGGGCTCTCTGATGGCGACGGTGTAGTTCTTGAGGTCGGCCATGGTCATGGTGCCGTTGGACTTTGACAATGCGGCAATGGTCGCGTTGGCGATGGCACCGGTGTAGAAGGCGTTGACGCCCTCCTTTGCGATGACCTCAAGCGTGTCGGCGTAGCGCTTGCGCGTGATCGTCTCATTGAGCTTGAGGAGGGTGCCGTGCGGCGCAAAGTCGATGGCCCATGACGGATCATCGGTCAGGAAGTTGCCATTGGGGGTGACTGACTTCATGTATCTGACCAAGTCCTCGTTGACGCGCCAGCCATAGCGGGCGACCTTGACCGCAGGCTCGACTACCTTTGACCAAGGCAGCTTGCCGTACTTCTTGTGCAAATGCTCCAGGCCGCGGAGCTCACCAGGGACACCGCTGAGAAAATCGCCAGGTCAGTCTTGGTGTCGCTTGTTTGCCCTGTCGCAGAGATTCAGCTTACCTAGCGAGACCTCCGTACAAGCTGGCTCTCGTGTTGTTCGTGTACATGTTCTCGTAGGCGGCGGCCGGGGCCGTCTCTCTGAAGTCAATGAACTCGTAGGTGCCATTGCTCGACCTCACGAGCATGAAACCGCCGCCGCCGATGCCGCTGTGGTACATGCCAACGACACCGACACAGAGGACGGTGCCGACCGTCGCGTCGGCAGCATTTCCGCCCTTCTTGAGGAGCTCGGTACCGATCTTGCTGCAGATGTCGGACTCTGAGGCGACGGCACCCAGCTTCGGGGTCGTGCTGTGGCTCGGGGCCGCGAGGGTGGACTGGATGGTGATGCCGAGCAGGAGCTGCGCGAGGGCAGCGGAAGTCAGGGAGAACTTCATGATGAGCCGACAGGGATTTCAAACAAGCTTCGCAAGGTGTCTCGTCTAATTCACAGCTCGTCGAGAAGGAACAGCACGGTGTGACTAGAGGTCCTAAGGGAAAGCAAGCAGCAGTATTGGGACCAAGAACGGCCTGGCAGAACCGAGAGAAACAGGAAACCATCAAGGTAGCCACGAGAAGAAGCTGCCAACGTTTAATATGAACGGAAAACTTCACGCTCTATGGCGCAATCGAGCAGACTCGCCGACTTCGCCCACAAACCAAGGAGGTTATGGACCCGACAGGTTGGGGGGAACGTGGAAAAGGCTCATGGCTTCATTTCGGTAGCCTGCAGATCACCAACGGCAGCCGCTGTACCCTATCGCAATCGTTGGTAATGTCAGATGTGCCCCGTTTCCGTAGATAGGGAAAACCCGATTGCGGAATTGAAAGATGCTGTGTCAAATCGTCCCACGTTCTATCTAGCTTCCCCGCGTGTGTGCCTGTCCGCCTCGCCGTTCAGCAGCAGGGCCCGGCCCGGTTCGTGACGTCGAGCTTCAAAGTTCGGTGAGCTACCAAGGTGTTACTGCAAAGCATCAGCGACCTCTGGAGTCCTGGACTCTGTACCTAGCCACTAGCGCGGGCAGTCTGCAGGAAACCTGCATGGAAGCCAACATGGAGCCAAGAAACAGCGAGTCAAGTGCGTGAGTGGCTGGGATTCGGCGTGCAAACAGTAAGTCAGAACTGTCAGTATCCGAGTCTTCATTGGTTATCTGAGGGGGAAGACCGAGAGAGGGAAATGTTTTGGAGAAATATCGAGCGAAATGCCGGGAGGAATCCACTCCGCAAACAATAGGGCGGGGTTCACCTGAGTTCTCCTGCCAATTCCGGATAGCTCACGGCAACCCCGGTATCGCCGGGAGGAGGCATCCCAGTTCACCGTGGGTCGGATGGGACAGGTACGCGGCGCGCCAAGATAACGAAGCTTACAGTTTATCATTGCTTGAGCTGTCAAGTTGTTGGTTGCACGCGCGGTTCCATAGATAAACTTATTACTATATTTCGATTGTTGTCATTTCATGTACTCTAGTATCTATAACTGCACTTATCTATGTGCTCCTCATACGATGATGGAACCAATGACTTCGCTATACTCAACTCTCTAGCAAATGCCAATCTTGAGTAGCAGGCTAACAAACAATTCAACACCCCATTAACCTCACAGCTGAAGCTTTTGAGATTGAGTCTGAATGTTTTCATCACTTTCGCAGTAATATAAGCTAGATTTAACTTAATCTGAACCATGATTTACCGCCATTACTGTTTGCAATCGCGATACACAGGTGAACGGACTCCACACAAGTTCCGAGAAACCCGCATTTGAAGTTTACCAAGAATCTAGTAACCATCAGCCGCACGTGTGTAACGAAACTACGCGGCCGCAATTGTAAAATTGTCTCTAAATATCTTGGTAGAGTAGGTCGCTCTGCAAACAAATCTTAGTGACATGCTCCTCTGACTGATCGAACGACCCAGTGCGCCCTCATCCTACGAGCTGCCTCACATCCCAGCACTCTGTGGTTCTACCACCCAATACCACCGGTGATCACAAGCTTTCCGAACTTGGGATGATGACGGGGCAATTATGCTCACCCAAATGAAGACAATGTCCGCTGAATATGACCTAAAGGAGGCCCCGCATTGCCCTAAATAAGTATTTTGGGAAACTTGAAGAGATTCTGACTTAAGTATGACGATTAGATGTTTTTAGAAACAGTACATGGCTAAACGAGACCAATTATTCACTCTGCAGGAAGGGCATGATTGTGGGGGGAGTTAAGGTTAGGTCCGCATATTAACTGTCTCCCAGCGGACCCATTTGAAAGCTGTTGGCTAGCACGTCAAACCAGGATGAGGTCGCGTAAGAGAAGATACAGGTATTGCTTCGCTTAAAGCTCTCAAGTCAGAATAGAACAATATCGAGTTGATTGTTTGAGAAGAGTCTTTGGTAAAGATTACGTATCGGAATCGGAGAAGCCCGTCGTTGAAGCTGTGCTTCCTGGCCAGACTTGCAGATCCTGATCATTTTGCCTTCGCGCATTCATAAACTTCTCAGTATGGGACCCGAGATCTTTAGGGTGCTCTTGGGGTCTCCCTGAGATTTGAACTCAAGCCAGTCTTTGGACGAAAATCGACTCTCCTCTATCCCAGGTACCGAAGCAGTGGGTGACGTCGAAGTTGAAACTTGTTGAGAAGCAGAGCGGTTTTCGAGTTGGTTTTGACATTGACAATTTCTCGGTACTTAGTAGTTAAGTTTGTCGGGAGTATTTACTAGTACTAACAGTGACAAAGATATAACTAGACGAGACGAACCTGATTGTCATTGAACCAGGATATCCTACATCAAAGGAGCACACTGCAGGTGACTGGCTTACGGCTACAATCATGAGTCAGCAATTCTTACACAAAACTATACAGGCACTCTAATATCTTTACAACTTAGACCGACGTATGCCACGGAGATATTGCAGCGAATCTAGGTAAGTTGACTCGAGAGCTATCAGGAACTTCGACGTATACCAGTAATTACTATATTTCAAGATAAACTGCAGTGGACAACCCATATAATTTGAAGGTCCTTCGTTTGGATATCTACATATCTCGGAAACAATTATGTGTGCTCCGTTGAGTTCATTCCAAAAGCTAGTTGAACGACTAAATATATTCAATGTTGAATTACATCACCAGTCCTAGCCTCAAGCCATGGCTGAAGGCCCAAACACATTCTCAAGCCTTGACACACTCGACAACTTGTAATTTCTTATCCATACCATGCACCTTTACCATTCTCAGTCCCGCACGGGTGATGACGTCATTAAAAGCAGTGGCCGTTCTCTCCTTGCCAGCAATATTCAACATCGTAAAGTCTAGCATGCATTCTGAAATCGGAGGCGGATTAGGTATGACGTTGTCGGCAATGAGAAGCCTGCTATCGGATGCTATGGCCTCAGCGATGTGTATTAGTATGTTGACACAAGTCTCATCGCCATAATTATGTAGGCATCGACGTATCCAATAAACCAGAGCGTCTGTGAGAAGCCATGAGTCAAGGTTTCTGTGAGTTTGGACAGGATAATGAAGTACTGACGCTTGATAGGCTGCCTCGTATGAAAATCGTGGATTTGTAACTTGGCATCTTTCAGCCACGGATCATTCATTGCGGCTACATGATTAAGCACATCCTCTCTATCCTCGAGAACGACGCGTTCCGTTGGGATGAATGAGTTTTCCTGCAATATGGCCTTGGTGACGTGGCCATTTCCGGCGCCAACGTCCACAAGTACTGCCCGTTACTCGTCCATGTTTCGGATTTTCTCCTTGATCCAACTGAAGTTGTACGAGCCGGTGAAAGGGGCCGCATATTGTGCCATTTGCATGGCTTTCTGGAATTGGTCCCTTCTCTTTGGTTCTTGGTAGTAAACTTCGTACGGCGTCATCTCTGGCTGGCCAAATCCAAAGGCCAGTGGTGTTCGGATCTCAGAATCTGGCTCTCGGCGGCCGTACTTCGCGAAGTATTCCGGCATTTTCACGGAAGGCACAATAGTTCCCTCATACCTAGACCCCTTTTAGCACTGAAAGAACATGACTCAGATAAGGTCTACGTGAGTTCTTACCAGAAACTAAACACGACTGTATCCGGCAAGCCTGGAAGATAGCGTTTGGAGATCTCGGTATGTGCCAACTCCTCTTCACCTACTTGTATCAGTACTCCACGCGCAATCAGATGCCATGCAATCCGTTCTTCAATGTAATTAGCTTCGGTATGCCGCGCAAAACGGAGCTCTTGGTTTTCACTTACGAACCAAAGACTTGTCAGCGCTGAGCTTCTTGGAAAGTTCTTATACGAGATAGTTCCACTTGGAGGAATTGCTTCAAACGCGTTCCAATCAATAAAAAGCTTCATGGCAACGAACTCGCCGAAGCCATTGACCCTTGTAGTCCAGTCGGGCATATCAGGCCGGGCAGCAGCGATGACCCGTTCCGTAATTTGTGTAATCTTTTCATTCATCTCAGATTGCTTTAATGGGGATTCAATGAGAGCAGAAAGCTTTCCGACAAGGTCGTAAAGCAGCTCAGTGATGGAAGACATCTCTGGAATGTTGATATTCTAAAAGTGAGCAATAGGGTAGCGATCCTAGGTAGCAGGTCTTACGGCTCATACTGCTGAGTGCGCACTGGCTTTATACAACCCAAGTGAGTTGATATAGAGTTCTCTGCATCTTATGAATCAAACAAAATGATGGTGTGTGGCTCCCGCGTCTTCGTGCTTCTCGCGTTTACGAGAGGAAGCCCCCGGCGAGTCCGAAACCGATGGGGCGCAACAGATGAACTCAGTATAACACGAAGTGGGTGTCCATACTGAAGTGCATATCTCCGAACCAAGTCAGGATCTCATTGCCGGGTTCATGGGCGTTCGATATCGAGAGCAGCATCACAGCGATGATGGGGGCGTACGTTCTTCTCTCGATATGTGGTCTCGATAGTGTAGAAGTTCATAACTTCCGTGGCAACTTACAGAACTGTCCCTTCGTACTTCCTCATACGCCGCAATCTAAAATCACACGCTTTACTTCTATTACGAATACACTATAATTAGAGTCATGATGAATGATCAACCGGAAGAAATCAATCATGTAGAGGACTTGAAAATACTATGCACGTCTGGTGTGACTCATGGTAACGGTGAAGCACGCTTGTAATATGTCATGTCAGTGATCCCGCCACATTTGCGACTTTGACGATCTGAACATGAGTGATGAAGTAGCATAATTGGCTTGTTCAATCTCTATTCTCAATGCCTCAACTGCGAAGGTATCCATAAGTTACTATACAGAAACGAACACAATGATCACCCAAAATTCCACTCACCACTGCATCGGAGGTTGATGGGAGTTTAGAAAGGGGATTGCGTATGCCAAGCTCGGATATTGAATCAGACGAAGTATAACCCAATGTTGTTTCTCATGGACCCCGCGGATTTGCCAGGAACGGTCTCTTTAGTGAGACGTCAACATGAGCCTCTGCTCATGGTTGTATAAGCTGAAACAGTATATGTGCTGTAATACTGCAGGAGATGCTCGAAGTAGAGCGTTCAATGCGTGAAAGATCAGGTCAGATCAATGGGCCGAGTACCCCCCATCGACGCAAATGGTTTGCCCTGTGACAGTAGCACTCGCATCACTCGCCAACCATATGGCAACTCCGGCAAAGTCCTCGGCCTTGCCATTACGCCCAGTCATTGTCCGCGCCGCATGTGTCTCCGCCTTCTCCGTATCCGAAAAGACCTCTTCCGTCATCGGAGTGTCCACAAGTCCCGGCGCAATGGCGTTGCATAGAACCCCGCTCGGTGACCAGGCCTCGGCTTGAGAGCGCGTAAGCGACACCAAACCGCCTTTTGCTACACCATAAGCACCGCTGTTACCAAATGCGCGGAATGACTGCTGGCTGGCAAGATTGATAATGCGTCCGCTTCCGCGCTCTGCCATTCCCGGGCCGAATGCTTGGCCTAAGGCAAACGGGGCAGTTAGGTTCGCGGCGATGGTGTAGTCCCAGTCTCCTTGTGTTATTCGTGACAATGGCGGGCGGTTGTTGACGCCTGCTGCGTTGACGAGGATGTCTGGTATGCCGTGCGCGGACTTGATGCGAGCGCTGGCGTGGTTGAGGTCTGCTAGGTTGGCGAGGTCTGCCGTGATGGACGTCGCGGGGACACCAAGTTGTGTGAGCTGATCGACTGTCGCTGCTAGAGGTTGTGATTTCCGTGCAATGAGTATGATTTTTGCGCCGGCTTGACCTAAGGCGAGGGCAATTTCTTTTCCGATTCCTGAGCTACCACCAGTGACAACTGCTGTTCTGCCCGCCAGACTGAAGAGGCGGGTGAGGTAGGTCGGCAGAGTGCTGAGATTTCTCGCCATTGTCCAGAGTGTTCTGATCTTACCTGTTCAGTAAGAAAAGAAACCAAAATGACAGGAATCAATATGAAAGATGTAAGAGTTATCGACTTTATGTGACAGTAAGTACGGTAGAAGGTCGGCCTTTACTGTGAGTCGAGGTGGATGTACATGGCGTATTCTTGAAGTGTGACTCTAAGTCAAGTGTGTGTGTGACTAACCGACCCTTGTAAGTCAATTCTGGGGTTAGTGCTTCGAGGCGAGAGATTTCACATGCAGCTACCGGCGTTCATAATACACTTAGAGTGAACTAGGACGCCTGCAACACCCGATACTCCAACTTTTCTAGGTGGAAAATATTGTACGTGACGGACATCAGTTCGGGAGACGATGAACAGCACCAGTTTTTACTACTCAAGCCCTTGACTGGCGAGGTTGGCTTGCATGCACAGGTGAGTTTGGCTGCCAATTGCAAATCAGGCCCAATGCACGGTGGAGGCTGGGAACAGCATGCACGAATGGTATGTAGCAGCAAATGAGAAGGGTAACTGCATCATTGGATAAAGTCGAAGTCTCTAACCCGCCGAACAGGCATCTGTATGTTTGGTTTATTTTCAAAATGCGACATAATCCTCCAAGCGCAGAAGTAAGCGCTTCTTAAGATGTTTATGAGAAGCTCCGGAAGATCGTGACTTAGCGCTAGGCTAGTTCAGGTGACGGTGTCAAGCGCAGTGGCACCTGTCAAGCTAACTCCGATGCTGGCCCCAGATGCGGGGGTTAGCTCAATTGCATTCGTGTGTGGCATTCCGGGACCTCTATGATCAGTTGAAACTCCAGATGTTGACTTCAACCTGTGTATGAGAAATTGGGAACCTTACCACCTTAAACGCCCGGAGAGACTTGAGGGAGACCGCCGCAGAGAAGTATGAAAAGCTATCCGGGGTCTTGCCAGAAGGTCGCTCGAAGATGAAGTAAAGGGGAAGGCTGCCTTTGAGTAGCTAGCTGAATACATACGTCTACGTGATGGCACATAACATACTTGAACGAGGAGTTCCACAAGCGCGTATAAGATCATGTTGTGATTGTGTGGGATTTCCTTATTGGACCTATCGTACTGGATGTTATTATCCAACACTACTACAATGTCATGCCCTCGAAGCATTCATCTCTCATTAATCGTCTAATCGTCAAGCATTCCCGACACTTTCCATAGAGCCACATACTACCCAGTGCCCTGAGACTAGAACGGCGGCAGACAGTTCAATGCAATGAACTGGTTCTTGGGACTGGCATAGAAATGGAACGCAAACAGCCACAAGTATCCGATCGACTTCCCAAATCTTCCACTCATCTTATGATAGAACCGAGGGAAGTAAGTCTGAAGGCCATAGAGAAAGGCCGTTTCCATGATCATCGCGATGTAGTTCAACATCCACCACAAGACCTCCACACCAACGTGGCACTTGATTCCGCAGATATACTCAGTGCCAGCATGGAAGATACCACTAAGGAAGAAGATGAGTCCATTCAGGACCCAGCGAGTCTTTCCCCGGAAAGGTCGCTGACCTACGCCAAGGGTAGTCAAGATCATCTCGCCCAATCCGTTAGTGGTGCGGTAGATGAGTCGATCGAAGTATTTGCTCCAAAAGCGCCGGAGATTCCAGCCTTCGCGGATATCGCCGAAGACCGGAGGCCACTCTTCGGGTTCATCAATGTGAAGCGCTACGAAGAAAAGGGCGACGGTTGAGTGGATGAAGGTGTACCAGTAGAAAGCGCCCCAAACGCCCTCGAAGGCGAAGTAGCAGCGGATAACCACCTCCCGTAGGTCGGTCTCATTTCGAAGGAGACGGCGGAAGTAAGAACGTTTGTGGGGGGCAATGTCTTCATGGGAATACCAGGCGTACGTGTCCCAAACGTAGTCCTTGACACGTTCCAAGATGAAGATGAGAGTGATCTTGGCTATCGTAGCCATGATCCAGCGGTTTCTTGGACTGAGAGAGTTCCAAAAGCGAGCAAAGAGCTGGCTGGTTTTGTTCCAAGCGTTATGGCTGACTCGAAGTACAAAGTAACGGGAACTATTGATCCGTTCGAGCACACTTTTGTTGTTGTTTGCCTCAGCCGAGCTCTGATCCAAGTTTTCATTGTTGATGGTGGCTTTCTCGGCGGATGTCTCTTCGATCGTAGCTGTGATGGATGCTTCTGCGAGCTGCCTCTTGCGCTCTTCGTCTGCCATGATCAAGTGGAGGACAGGAGCCGGACGACTGGTGTTGACAAAGCGTGCGTTCCACATGAGTTTATAGGTGGCGAGGATGCGTTGTCCCCAAGGAAGTTTCTTTTGCTCTTGAGTAACGGCGATATCTTCCCATAGCATCATAACAGCTGCACCCATGTTTTGAATGACGAGTACCTGAACAAGGGTGATCTTGACAGCGTAGAAGATTGGTAGGTTGGAGACTTGTTGAATGATAGCGGCTGCCAAGGCGAGGGATGCACCGACGAAGGCTGTGCGATATCGGCCATTGGAGTTGAAGGCGATTGCGAGAGAAGCCAAGTTAAGAATGTAGATCAGAGCTGGGTAGAAGAGTATGTCTGTCTGAATCAGATATCTCTGTGACCGGATATGGTCGAGAAAGTGGTTGGCCAATGATTCCCATATTCCAATGGGCTCGCCGTAGATGTGATCCCAGTCTGAATCTGTCCAATTCCATTCGGGGCCAGTGTAGTTCCATAGGTTTGCCTGTTCCTCAATAGTAGGCGGCATGATATCCATCTTCGGAATAGAAGCTATAGTTGAATTGATATCCATGGCGAGATTATCGTCCAGGGGTTTCCAAAAACAATGGCAGAAATGTGCTTCAAGTCTGTTACTTGCAGGCAGACTTGCGTGGCTCAAACGGATATCTCAGGGCATGGAAATGTGAATGGAGGATGGGTTGAGCATTGATGTGCGACTAATAGAGGATGGGAGAGCGCTTCTTATAGGGTCAGAAACCTGGACCTCTTCCTTGGAATGCAAGAGAGTTTGGCCGTTAGACGGCGCACAAGTGTACCTTACCTTACTGGCTGGTAGACTTCAAACCTTCAGTCTACATGTATGGCTTCATCCTGACCGGGAGTTTTAACTGGAGAACAATCGGATGGGTATGGATTCAAGGGTAGCTCCGATAGGATCGAACAGACTCAAAACACCTTTCAGTGATGCACCTATCTCCTATAGTTTCTCGGTTTCCTAGACACACAGGCGACTTTTGGGCGATAATAGGCGAAGCACTGAGAGCGGTTGGAGGGATCGGATCCATCGTCTCACTACTTACTTGCCACAGTAATAAATTGAAGTGTGCTACATTGTGTCTGAAGAAGGTAAGTAGAAATAAATACCGATAGACATTCGAGCATATGCTGCTTGCTTTCTCCCCCGGATTATCAAACCACCCGGCACAGTCTTCCATTCTCGTGGGGGAGCTTATTTTCGGTGACAACTTCCCAGAACTCACTACCGACAGCAGTCGCAGCATAGAAAACATCCTCAGGGTCCCATTTACGTTTCAGCTCCAGCAACCGAGGGTATTTGCTGTCGCCATAGAACGACTGTTGGAAATTCGGCTCCATCCTGTCCGACTCAGCAAGGTATGAGCCAGCACCTGGAGAGACATCTCTCCACCGCTGCATATCTCCGAAAGTGAAACCTTTGCGGGCTTCTAAAATTTCCTCCGCGGTGGCATTTATGGACCACCTGACGGACTGGAGAGCGAACAAGATATTCTCGCGCCAGGCTGGGTTGACAGCGTTGTCTGGGTCATCGGGACTGATGGCCTTGATGTTGAATCCAACAAAGACGTGATTAGTCTCGAGGGATGTGCGGATAGCTTCAAAAGTGGCCTGCTTCAGCTCTTCGCTTTCGAAATTCTTGCGGGGAAAGAGACGCGAACCGCTTTGAACGTTTACCTTCTCGACTACCTCGAGCGGGAAAAAGTCTTTCCAGGCAGGATAGAAGCTTTGGTATTCTGTGATATTGGGGTCGAACCTAATCCCGAGATCGTTGAGCTTGGTGAACCATGGGTCTAGCAAACTGGTCACTTCCTTTGCTGTCTTGTTGGGTGCGAAGAAGGGCGTCATCTGGAAGAGAAAATTCCCAGGGCTTGGGTTGTTGTGCAACAAGAGGAAGTACGAGTACGTGCCATTGTCGGCGTTGTGAATAAAAGAGTCGAAGTAGCTGCGTACACCACTCCAAAAAGTCTCGTTGGACAGACCGTCCGCCGTAGAGAATTTGAACGCCGAGGCAGTTGTGGGAACGTCTGGAAAGGCCTTGACTGTGACCGAGATTGCTACAGCAAAGGTCGAGCCACCACCACCTCGAAGCGCCCAAAATAGATCAGGATTTTGGCTGTGGTCTGCAGTCACAAGGTCTCCGTCCGCTGTCACAACCTCGAAGGCCAGGGCTTGGTCTGCCCCAGTACCATATATCGAACTCAGGGGAGAATGGCCTCCACCCTGTATGTACCCTCCCATCACCCCAACAGTCTAGGAAAAGTTAGTTCCAATATCGTTCAGTACTATCTTGGTCAACGCACCTGTCCTTCGCCACCAACAACAACTCTACCGTATTCAGACGCCACCTTGTATATCTCAAAAGCTTGAACACCGGTGCCACATTTGAAAGCAGGACCAGAGTATCCCTCTGTATCGTCGGTAATATTCTCGATGAATTCAATGCTTTTCAGGTGATGTGTCCATATACTCAATGACTCTCCACCACCCGATTTGCCTGAGAAGTCATGTCCTGTATTCTTGACTACCAGTCTCACACCCGTCTCTTTGGCAAACTTAACGCCTTCTTGTACGTGCTTGGCAGAAGTGGCATTAATCACGTACCACGGGAATCCACCCATGGTACAGTTGCCAGAGTCGTAAATGTTGGGTGGCAAACACGTGAGACCCTGATAGACGGGCGAGAACATTTCGATAGGGTCATCAAGGTGGGTGTAGGAGTTCGTCCACGTGGCCGTCATGCTGGCACAGGCGGCCTCATCGTACTCGGCGCCACTGTAGCATGCTGCTGCCTGCGGTCGTGGTTTAAGGAGGCGGTTTTCTACCCGTTCATTGAGAGCCGCCCAGGCTTTGTCAGAGGGCCAGGAGATGTCACCTGGATATACTTTGCAACGAGCCGGTGCGATGTCTGCTGAAGCCACCAGAGCGTACAAAAGTATCGCTGACAGTCGAGGAGCCATGGCTTAATTGCGCTGATAGAGCTGTCATGCATAAAAGTGTAGCAGGTGCCGGCCCCGAATCTTGGATGAAGATTCAGACACTATGCCGCGTTTTAAGATGGAAACTTCGTAATCAACCTTCTTTATAGATTTTGGGAATGAAAAGTGCGGGGAGGATTTCTTTTTTAGCGTTGCAGTGAGAATGGCGAGCCCTCGTCTTCGTTCCCCTGTCATGTTAAGCCAAGATGACGATCTTCACTAGAAACAGAGGAGATTTCCGTAGCATGTCAGCGTCGTACCGAATTTCCACGCTATTGACCAGCGTCAACTTGAATTCGTATCTGAGTCTGGACTCGTCCATGCTGAAACCTCCAGGATACTCCACGTCGGCAATTGATACAACGGTTCACATGGAGACTTCGCAAGTCGCGGGCATCCAGGCTTACTCACATCATATTGCCTAAGTAAGAATCGTTATACGGTTCAGTTCTCTTGTGCTTGAGATACCTAGAAATAGAGGGGGGAATCACACGAATTGCGAAAGACTTCATTTCATATCAATTTTTTGAATCTACCCTGACACCGATAGACTGTCCAAACTCGAGGAAAGGATTACTGCATTTGCTGCGTGGTGGTCGTCTGATCTGAATCATCTTGCTTCGCAGTCATTAAAAGCTGGAAATCCATTGCGAAAGTTGGTACTAAGCCCCCTTTCCTCTTGTGAAACTGATAACTCAAAAGCTATGGCGTACATTCGGCATATGTTGTGGTTTTCGTAGGTATGTCCGACTTGGAGTGTATTGACAACTCCGTGTGTTTTCGTGTATGATCGCGTATGTTCGCTCGGCTCTTATTCTAGCTGAGATCATTTTGAACCATGAAGTTGACGCTGCACTCGTGAGATGCGGGGAAATCAAGCAGCCCGAGCAGCGCCGTTGAGATCTTGGCTCAGGTTTTGGCTGTTGTTTCCAACGGTACTATTTGGAACGTTGCCGAAGGATGATGAGGATCCATTCCCGTTGTCGATCTGGTTTTGGAATCCATCCCAGGGTTGAGCTGCTTGGTCCGCTATGTTGCTGGAATTTCCGGCCCTAGGTCCACTTCCGTGACCAGCAAATTGTTGATTCTGAATATCGTTCGAGGTTTGTGTCACTTGATTCCTCGGGATCCCTAACCAAAGAGTAACCTCCCTCATACAGACCGTTCCGTGGTTGCACATGAGTGACACCTTGCCTTGCATTTTCATGCATGTCGACATGACTACATTCCGTGTAAAGTCGTCTAGTTTTTGGACCTCTGGGTCCGTCAAGCCTGAGACATAGAGACCAATCTGTCCATGCATGGGGTTCAAACTCGGATCGAGATCGGTCGTGAATCCGCTAAAAGAGGCCTGTTTGAAGATGAATCGTTTTCGGATCAGGTTGGGTGGTTGCGGATTGCTGCCGGGCGAGACTACTTCGAAGAAGTGATCAGGGCGTGAAAGGTATCCCTGCAGAAAGACGGAGAATGTCTCCGTTTGAGGCGAGGCGACGGCCATGGTTTTTTTTTTTTTTTTTTTTTTGGGTAGCAAATGAGCAATAAAATCGGTCTTATTGGAGTGTTCAGATAGTATTTTCGGGGGTGCAAATGGTGAAAGAGATTAGATTGCGTCCGGCTAACGATTACAATTTATAGCACCCTAGCCGGAGGCTTTTGTCTGATGAGGGACGCGTTACATACCAAATAGCCTCGTCGCCTTATGTAGCAACTTCAAGTAGTGGCGGAGACAGAATCAGCGAATCGAATTCCTTACCAAGGCACTCTGTAACCTAGATCAAGACGATGGAAGCCAAAGCTGGCCACTCAGCGTCATGATATGTGACACGTTCAACGCATGCTTTAAGGTAGATAAGGTGGCTGAACTCGAAAAGTTAAACTGAGCCGCGAAGGTACCCTCAATTATGGTCAGACCACGGGTGTAGCAATTCTTAATAGTACATAGACGTGTGAGGGATCAATAGGGGGCTTGCTCCAGCAGCAGTTCAACACTGGAATGAAGAATTGTAAGACGTGCTGAAAGCCTGTGATATTTGGTGATGAAGCACGATCACGAATTCATGGCAGGAATCCGAGCCAATGTTGCTGAAGCTTGCCCTATATTACTCTCCCGTATGCGCGTAGCCACACCCGAGAGACGGATGCATCATGTAGCCGGTTCTGGTAAATAGAAACTTCCGTGAAATTATTTCTGGAAGCCACTTTCATGTCCTCAGCATGTAAACTTTCCATCTGAGAAGTAGTAACTGTGACTGTGTGTGCCGACATTGAGCGATCTTTGCTACTCATGACCTATCACTGCAGCATTCCGCCAGCAGGAGTACTCCCGGATCATCCTGATCTGTGATCACATAGGCGACCCGGCGGAATTTGGCATTATGTAGCAAGTCTAGGGACTTGCTTTTTTGAAGTACCTTGGGCGTTTCTTTCCTCTCGTTGGTGTGCCGAGTCCGCCGGTTTTCTTCCCAGAGGGCATTCATTCTTACTTCCAGTTGCATCTGTGCGTTTCAGGTTGGAGTATAGCGATACCCTGAGGAATTTCTGCATTTCACCTGTGGTAGGTTACAAAATTTCATCTCTTGAGGTAAGCGCGAGATTATGCCTTCACCATTTCCTCGAGCCTTCACACCGCATGAGCTTCCTGACTCAGGTCCTCATGAATCTGCGCCTGGGCTACGGTAACATGCTAGGCGTCTTGAAGCCTATTTGTCTGAGTTTTGAACTGTACAGTATTCTTAGCAGTACTGTTTCGGAAAAAAGGACACCAACCAGAATAAAGCAGAAGTATCGTTGTTTGGCATGTCTGGATATCACATAGAGTGAGCTCAAGCTCAGACTATTTGGCACTATTCAGGTAAGTCAACGGTGTGCAGCCTTTCCATCGAAAGATGCATTCTAGGTAAGTTGCATGGGCGTTGCTTTAGATGATTTTCAGAAGGTCTCTGTTTCTGTAAAGTCTGACTCTGTGGTTGCTGGGACGATGAAGTATTGTTGAGTACGTAGTAATTGTATTATTTAGTCGTAAAGTCACCCAATAGTCAAGGCTACGTGGGAGGTTAGATGAGATGATGCGAGGTCCTGTAGATGCTAGCGCCGGATACTAAAGATGCACCCTGAAGAACTAGATCGCGTCGACCCAGCGCGCTTCGAGCCGAATCGAAGTGGGACTGAGGAACAAGGACCTCGACATGGATAGCTCTGGAATCTTGTTGTGCCAGAACCCCACGGGAGCAATCTCCCTTAGAAATCGTGGTGACTGTTGACGGAAACGGAACCCCGAACATGAAATCAAACATTAGACAAATCGTTGAGAGTGCCACTGATTCGGCGTTGATTTCGAGCCTTTGACGCAATTGACTTTTGATCCAGAATCAAACGCTCAGTGGACCAATATGACCTCGCTCACCGCCACCTTTGTTTCGGCGAGGCAGGCTCTTAGTTCCGGTGCCCGTACCGTCTCCGGGTCGGGATTATGAAGCAGGAAACCTAGTGGGATTACCATCGAGAATTCTCCCAAAGAACGCGTATGGACTCTCCTACAAGTATTGGCAATAGGAGAAAGTAGAACGTCTGCCTGCCGCTCTTGTCTAAGTGCAGGATTGGCAGCAGCGCCCTTGGCGTCGCGATGCCAGATTGCTGGGCCGCAGCAGGACGAATAATGCCCTGATCCATCCCCGATGCGGTTCTTATGTGAATAAGCCAGCGGTCATGGTAATCAGGCCGCGAACCACAATCCTCGGATGCGATTTCCGCCGACCGAGGAGCCTTAGTACCCTGGAACTTATTCTTTTGAAGGTCTTTCGGCCGGAAGAGTCTCTAGCTCACGTGGGTCCGAACCGACACAGCCGCCGGACTCTCAGCCCCGGCGCCACGAACACGAGCCAGACCTCATTCTGGCCGGAAGGTCGATAACGCTTTGGCCAATATCGGCCGATGCCACACTCCATCGGATTCACAAATCGGGCAAAGGAGAGTAGGCTATAATGCCATAGTCTCTGGTGAGGCTGGCTTGTGGTGCTGTCAGGATAGCCTGATGACCTGAACGTCGCGTGGCAGTCGGAGTCCGTGAGGCAAAGGCATCTGGGTGGTGGCTTGCTGTTGACATGTGTATTCGTTGTTGTGAGAGACATCATGAAACGAGACAATATGCTGGCAACAGCCGGATGCGGCTGTGATTCTGAGCCCAAGGACTCGATGAATAGTGAAGACAGTAATTATCGTTATTAAATAGGCTATTACTGGCTTCAATGTTCATCAGTTGTGTTGAAGGCATCCCGTCGGCATGGCTTTATGCACCATTCCATCCACACAAACGTGATCTTCTGTGCTTGAAACATTTGAGATGTTCCGACTCCATTAACGAGAATCTGAAGGTTATGAGGCGCTTTTCAGGGATGATTTCGGTGGCTTTTGCCTGTCATATGGAGTGCCGGCGCCAGGACATCACGCTCGCAGAGGCAGGAAGTGGCACCGGCCAAGGCTGAGCTACGCCAACATGATCGATCATCGAAGTCTAACCATAAACTCATTCGATGTATTGGTGAACCCAGTTCGACTCATGCGTCTTCTTGTAAACAATTCACGGGGCGCTTCCCGATGCCAAACCGTTCTCAGAGGAAGTCTATGCTGCCTCCCGACGCACGATAATCTCGATTTCTCAAAGAAGATGTGGCTGAATCCCTGCCCAAAATGGACTCACTGTCAGACGAGTTAAACTGCATCTGACTCGGAGGAATTCCAGATTGTTGGAATCGAACCAGCTCTCTAGGTATATCGCTAAAGTTATCGCTGGACCCAAGTCAACGGTGCCGGAGGACTACGGTGGCTTGCGCAGAGGCCATGCGGAAGCGAGCTGGCTGAATTGAAGCGGCATGCTTAGCTAGAACTGGCATCTTCTCCGTGGCAGAGGTCAGAATTAGCAGATGTAGATTGAGTTGCCATGAGTTTTCTTTGCTATGAGCAGCCGGTGATTGTTTCATGCAATAGTAGTTGACCAAGTGAGAGCCGACTTACCATGAGTGGGAAATCAATCGTGACAGCGCCCAAACTTTTGATACGACGCTTAATTATCGATAATCCCCAGGCCAAGTTCGCCAGCTCAGTGCCAGCGTTGCACAGCTTGCTTATTCCGGTGGCCAAAGCTCTCTGGTCTGGCCAGATCTACCAATGGATGTCGATCATCCCGCGGCCCCTCAGCATGTCTCACCAAGGGAGTCTTGTCCATCGACGTAGCGAAAGCCTTCTAGGACCATTTGGGCCGGCAGTAAAAGAAAAAGGCAAGTCCGGGAAGCCGGTAGGTAGGTAATAAAGAAACATGGTCCGGATGCGATTGAAGAGTAAGCACAGAGACAATCGTCACTGATCCAGCGATCTCCACTCAAGCTAGCCGTAGATCCTGAACGGAGGGCTCTTAGAAAGACCCCGGACTGCCTTGGCCACAGACGGTCCGACGCCGCGGCTGTCCGAGCGAACCCTCCAGGCTCGACTTGCCCGATGCTGATACGCCAATTCCCCTCGTTTGGACATGGTGGTCCTGCAGGGGAGCCGATGCAACGAACAAGACTGGTGTCTTGTGTGTGTTGTTCGTCCCTTCATCTGTTTCCCACCCCTCAAAAAATGGCAGAAATCCAAGAAAGGAAGGCCAGTCGGTAGGCGAAGTCCCCGACAAGTTGCGCCTCTGCGATGAAAGACGGGACGATGGCTGTTCATGTTGCATTTGCCTTCCAGGAATAGCCAAGGAGTCCGTCCGCACAACCCCTTTGTGATTTATGATGATGTGATGAGTGTTTGCTTGTCACTTTATCGTCTAAGCGAAGAAATACGACTGTGAAAGGAGATGTGGAAGAAATGGGAATGGGGTAAAAACGCACGACATTTCAAACATGTCCAAGTCTATCTGCATGCTGCACGCTCGGGGCCACTCCAATAAAAACGTCTAACGCTGCAGAAGGAATAGAGAAGCAACGGTGAGCGGTATGGAAGAAAAAAGAAGAGAGGGCGCAGAAGCAAACACCAAGACATTTCCACTGTGAGCAGCAATTTTGGGTTGGCCGAAAATTACGCATGTTTGCCATTTATTTTTAATTATCCAGGGCGTTTCTTATTGACCTGTTCGCACTTTGATCGGCTGATCGGCTTGTGGAGTCTCTCTCATCTGGGTGGGAAAGTTGGGGAACTGAATCGAGTCTCCATTCCAAGGGTGAGATTTGCGAGGAGCAAGAACTAGAGAGGAAGAGAGAGAGATTCGACGGGGACGAGACCACCTCAGCTCGTACCATGTAAACCTGCATGTACTTACGCAGTCCACTGAACAAGACTTAACATAGAGTGAGTGGCAAGGAAGCCTCGAACCTTGAGGCCTTCGTCCCAATGCCAGCCATGAGCGATCTTGACCGTCTTTGTCCACGCAAAACGCCAGTGCTATCTGCATCAGGTGAAACAAGTTCGCCAGCAACAAAAAGGCACTTGGTTAGCCGTGTCCGAACCCGTTTCCGGAATGCACATACCACGTGTGCAGGGGCCCTGGAGCTGACGGCTTTCTCGAGGTACCGCACTGCAGGGTGTTGCGCGCACCACTTTCTGGAGCTACTCAAACACCCCCAGTCAGGTTCATCTCGAGAACGGCTCGACGGAGGGCTTGATTTCGGGAACCATTTATCATTGCTGCCCCTCCCCCCTTCGCTCTTGTCCAACCTTTCCAACCCCTCTAGGTTGTCTCCATTTAATCCCGAATGAGTTGTCTTATTTGACCATCCGCCGACTCTTGCTGGCCAACGGCTGAGAACTCCGATTCGAAATCTACCCGCGAGCTGGACTTCGACCTACGGAATTCGAAGTCTCCCCCCCCCGAGTATGCAAACGGCAACGGCCCCGATCTCGAGAACCCTGGTAGAAAATGGGCGGCTCCATACTTGAATTACTCGGCAAAGCCGACAACCTCAAAGACCCTGTGCCAGTTCTCAACCAACGACCTGCGGTCCTGGCTATGGTCGTTTCCTTTCTGGTACTTGATGCTCATGAACCACATCCAGATAATTCCAGCTTCTGACCATTTACCGCAGCTTGTCGCCTGGATATGCGGTGCCTTTCGACTCTATGTCCGGTTATTTATTGCTCGGTGTCCGGGATGGGATGACTTCTTCGTTGTGTTATCTTTGGTATGTAGCTATCAGGCAACCGTTTCGCATTATTTTCAATGTCTAACATTTTGCCCGCAGCTCACAAGCCTGCTTTTATCTATAGCAACGTGCGTGGGTAAGTGTCTTCATTCTATGGCGCCTACCTACGAAAGAAAGGTCCTCTAACTCTTCATTGCAGCCACGGATTATGGGCTGGGCAAGCACTTTCTATTACTTGGAGTTAACGGCATGCAAAATTTCATCAAAGCCTTTTATGTCTGCAACGGCGCATACCCAATGGCAACAGCCCTCATCAAATTGGCCTTACTGTTTCAATATCTACGAATGTTTGAACGCAACACGAAGTCTCGAATCGTTACCATTATCGTCATTTACATCACCGCACTATGGGGTGTAGCTTACTCCTTCATTGCCTGGATCCCCTGCCTTCCCGTGTCGGCCTTTTGGGACCTTTCATCGACTACGGATACTCGATGGGCATTTGGCTCCCGCGACCCCATTATCTTTGCGAAAAGCTTTGAAAGCCACGTCGGAATGAATGTTGCACTGGACCTGATTGTATTTGCGATACCTATTCCCTTGTTCCTGGAGGCTGGAACTCGGACGAAGTCGCGCTTGGGCCTGCTTGGTCTGTTCACCATGGGTGTTCTGTAAGTTCCACGTCTTAAAATTCCTTTCCATCTCAAAGCGAACACTTCCCGTCTGACTCGATTTCGCTAGCGTGAACGTTCTTGGAATCTTCCGTCTCATCGGCATTTCACACTCGAGAGCGGGCACTTATCCGACCCTCGATCCCAGCTGGTACGGCTGCGTGCCCATCGTTCTCGCTGCGGTTGAGATCAACTTGGCGACGATTTGCGCCTCGTTACCCGTCTTCTGGCCCACCCTACAGAGTAGCATCGGCCACATCTTTATCACAAAAGAGATCGAGATTACATCGGAGATACGCCGTCTCAGCAGTCTCCGTGACGAGGAGGCCACCGCTGAGCTATGCGACTTTCCATCACCACAAAAACCGAGCAAGACGTATGGAGGAGTCGAGGTAAATGAGAGATGGTGTATCAATGAGTCCCCGTTGAGGTCAACAAAAGTTGAGGTCGAATCAAGGGGACTTCACACAAAGCCGAGCGAAATGTCGCTATTTTCCGAAGGGTTCAAGAGGATAGCGGACGACCAGGAGTCACATGATCGTCTCGTCCCGTCCCCATCACGCAGTCGATTGAGACCATGATTAATAAAAGTTCCATTTCACCTTCATGAATTACTTGGCGATGTATCTACATCGGATTGAGCATTCTCTAAGCACATGTTATCTATGAAGTGCGTAATGCAACTTAAGCTTACATTGGAGTGTGATAATGAGTGCCCCATCCCCTCACCCACACATAATCTAGCAGTGGTATGGGATTCGATTGACTCTCGGGAACTCTCCAGACAACGTCGCCGCAATATTGCCGTCTTAAGCGACTTGCAATCGCAAGCTAGGACAAATGGGGATGCCTCCGATGTTGATTCAGTAGTGGAACTTTATCCGAGTACATCGACCACCGTGGCTGTCTTTGTCTTTTGTCTGCCAGACCCTAAACCGCAATAGCCCGCGCCTCAACTTGTGCACGGATTCTCCTCCCAGACCAGCGGCGGCTCAACCAAGATTCGACACACTAGGACAGCGGCCGATGTAGCTCATCAGTCTTGGGCGGCTATTGGTCGCTGTACGACGGATTCGTATAATCGGATGCTGCGACTAGAGTGCAGAAGCCGCTGTAACACACTAGACTGAGATGGTATAGTTGATAGCTCAAACAAGTTATACTCGTAGCAAAACGGACCACCGTGGATATCCATCACGTCGCTAATGGGGATACCTGTCCAAAATTGGGGTACTTGAGAAGGTACTGCAACGTGTTGTTCTCGTACGGCACGTCACCGAAGAAGTTGAAAGGGTACGCGAACATGGTGTCCGGGCCACCGATAGCGGTTTTGCGCGCGGGCCAGTCTATGACCATCGTTAGCAAGATCGAGCCTACGACTCCTTTTAACGTTTTCTTATGCTGGGGAAAACGGGGCGCCTAGCCGCTTGTCCAAGTGTCTTGGTCTGTTCACAAGTGGCACTGAAACGAAAGTCAAGTTCGTGAGCAGAAAAGGATGCTTACCTCGTCGCTGCCAGTCGTTCCAGATCTTGTCCAGTGCACCGTGGACGAAGTAGAAGAGTGGATCGCCGGGGGAGGAGTACATGTCCGCATTCTGGTCCTGGCCATTAGCTTCCTCAGACCACACAACTTCACAACTAGCAAAATAAAGAACCAAAAAGGGCCGTAAAAAGGGAAAGGATCATCGTCTGATCAGACGTACCTTGCCAACAGCACCGCCGATGCCAAGATGCATGCCCGCGTGGAGAGTCAGGCCGTCAAACTCGAAACTGTAGCCCTGAATATGAGAGTTGAATTCGCCATAGGTCGGCGCAGAGAGCCCACGGTCAATGATTTCGTCTCTCAGGGCACTGGCAACGAGGGTGGGACTGAAATCTTGACGCAGGCAATTGGGGTGCGATTCAACGGAGGACCCTATTGCCAGGATGTGAAGTCAGCAGATGCCGGGCAGGGGCAGAAGCCTTGTGGTTTGCGGAAATTCACAACGCACCAAGACCTATGGGAACCGTGAGATTTGCAACTGGACCCTCCTGGATGCATCCTCCTCCACTCCTTCCCGGACTTTCCGCGGGGGTCTTGACTGGGAACTCCTCGTCATCACTGATATCCTCGATATACGGCCCGTTACCCCCGAAACCGTATATGTTGTCGAAGATTGGCGACTTGACGAAGCTTTCCGCAGTATTGTCAAGACTCAAGTCCCAGTAGGGTAGTGTTGGTAAGAGCATCTGTTCCTCAGCTCAGATTCGAAGAGAAACATCATCCACCGATGCCAGCTGCGATTGACATATTTAGAAAGTGATCGAAGTATGTTTGGAGTTATCTCTTACGGGAGGAAAGAACCCTGTACCAACATCAGTATACTGAAACTACCTGCTGATTTGCCACGCGGATTGGGCTGACTCACATTGAAGTGCAACTGCTCTGGGGCATAGATGTGCATTCTCTTGAAGTGATCCCACCGGGTCTTGGCACCAGGCTACAGATAATTGCCCTCTGACGGCAGGGACGTCAAGCATTTGATAGCATCAATGCAGCTGGATCTCTATTCCAGTGATAAGGTAGTTATCGGACCAGAGGGCTCCGATAGCACCCAGGGCTAATCTAATTCGATGGGGCACCAGCGATGATATGATCGCCCGCCAGATCAAGAATGGCCGGAGCGACGGTCGCGAAGAGACGCATGATAATCTAGTAGAGAAGTTCCAGAGCTGAGAGTACTGGCATAGTCCCAGGAAAGAAAAGATTGAACTGGATCTAAGTCTCTACTTTGGGCAGGCGCTGGAGGCAGATCGGTCCACCTTTGAGGGAAACCAACGTATTTCCAAGGTCGGCACACGCTTGCGGACAAAGTCCATTTTCAGTCTACACGGAGGACAAGAGATGAACAGACTGCGTTCCGCGTGCCACGATACATTCTCGCGGCACTATCAGGCCCTTCTAAACGTGAGACTTTCTACTGGCATCAAGATACAAGTTGGTTGCGATGCGTCTTCGAATTCAAGAAGCCCTGACTCCGGACGTATGCATCATAGGGGACCGCGTATTCTCCGGCTAGGGCTCTGCTAGTTAGTGACGGTCGATGGTCCGATCGGACGATGTTGTGGAGGTTACCTCGAGACCCGCTCGTAATGCCTGTTTCCCAACGCTTCCGACCCTTGCGTTTGAGATTATTCTAGGGGCCCTGCTCACCGATCACACTAGTTTTACGCTACCATCGACTGCCCCTTTCAAGGGTAGAGAGATGAGTTGCGGAAGTTTGAAGAAGATTGGAGAAATGAAGTTCAACTCAAGTAAAGGATGGTGGGGAGGTCAAGACTCCTGATCGTGATTTAGACTTTGATGAATGCTCGACTTAAGTTTGGCACAATTAAGGTACCCAGCAGGCCAGCCCTAGCCCACTCACTGTTACCTCAGGATCAGGCCAACGTAGCTTCTTAGCAAGGGTCTGAACATAATGGAAGAGGAGCTTTAGATCCTTTGAGGCTTATCTTGTCTGGTTGTGTGGCGGTGAGAAGTCAGTGATGATACAGATTGCCCAGCTCCAAGTGTCGCTGGCTGACTCATCCGCCCGGGCAACGTCGTGCCCTCTTTGGCTGAAACCGAGTAGGCTTTAATATGTTTCAGACCAGATCAAATAAAATCGAATGAAATGATATCGGATCAATCATCAAGATCATATAAACTAATGATCTTTTCTCGTCAGTCGACAAGAACTACTTTCCACAAAATCGTGAGTCACATAACCGTAATGAATCCGCCAAGACTGCAATGCCGAACAAGATTGTTAGGATCAGTGAGTGCGATGAGGTAACCAGGGAAAGCTGTAGAACGAGCGCTATCAATAAAATCAACGATGTGACGCGCTACCTCACAAAATTAGCGGCCTCTAAATTTCCGGCATTTGATATTGCTCTTGCGTGACCTGGACTATCAGATCTGCCATCATCAGTTCAATGGCAAGTTTGACACTATAGACTATCGGATGGACACAAGTGTAAATAAAGGAATTCGGTAGAACAAGCACAACGACAAGCAGGGCGATCTTTGTACGACGAATCAGCGATGCTCTTAAGGCAGTTCTCGGAAACGACTTGAACAAAGAAGATACGCGGCGACCTACATCCATAGACAGCGAAAGTGTTATAGCAGCGATGTTGAGATTGAACAACAATCGATATTTTGTCAGACCGTTGGCGATCAGTTCATGATGGACCTTCCATATGAACGCCAAGTTGAGTAAGAGATCAGTTAGCAGACCAAAGGCCTTGTCGATAGGAGCGTAGAATTTTTGGATATGTGGACCCAGCGTAGGGTAGGTCGCTTGTATCAGAAATATCATGCAGATGACAATAGCGTTCATTATGCCAATAATCACAAGCAATGCGCATTTCATGACCCTGACTTTCTTCTTATCTGTTATGATAAGTCCCAGTCGGTTCGCAATGATTTGAGGTGTAAGCTGCGTTTGAAATACCCAGAGCAAGATATCCGCAGCGCTGAACCCGGGGCTGTTTTCATTAACAAACGATTAAAAAGTAGGTTACAGAAGTTTAGGAGACATTACCTTTTTACAATGTGTCCAATAATGAAGAGCCAGTCGATAATCGCTTGAGTGGGACTAGCAAGAAGTAAAATCCAGATCCTATTGAGTGTTATTGTCTGGAGATTTAGTGATGCTGCTCATACGCAGGAAAGCTTGACTGACATCCAGCTGTAAAGATTGGTAAACGACTTGGTTTTTGAGTAAATGTGCGAAGTCTGTTTCAACACCTTTCCAAAATTAAGCATCGTCAAGCCTATGACGATACCGAGTAGGATGCTGGTGGTAGTCTCGAGGTAGCAGTCCCCCGTTTGGGAGACTTGTGCAGCCATGGAGGGTGGGAAAAGATGGGTGTTCATTTTCCCGGGCTCCCAGGGAATCAGCGGTGGTTTAATCTCAGGGTTTGGACATCAAAACGTGAGCGGCGTAGCCTCGTGTGCACGACGTCTCCATCATTTATCTATCTCACGGAAGAATATCACGCAATCAAAACTTCGTACGATTTACCAGCCGTGGAATAGTTCAGGCCAAGATGCCAAGCCCCTCGACTGCTGCCCCATAGTTGGCAGTCGATATGGGCTAGTCCAAGCCCCCAGTACATGCTTCACAGTTCGCCGTGGTTGCAGGCACAAAAGTAGACCACCAATAAAAGCTTGGCATGAGGGTGTTGTGAAGGGCGGTAAAGAAGGGCGGTATGAAGGGGTGGTTAAGGAATCCAAAGGTGCGATGCCCAAGTGCATTGCCCATCAAGGGATAACATGCCTTGCCAGATGGCATTGCCGAGTGGCCCGAATTCCGGGTAGCGGCAGCCTGCGAGTCCAGACATGGTTCCATCCCTCAGAACTAGGTAGGGCAGACACCAGTTGGATGTCAGATGCACTCCTGCTTTTAAGAAGTAGCGGGCGCGCCTCGAATGATTTGACCTCGACTCGGCATGCACAGTGTTGAGTATACCTACTTATGAGAGACTAAGGGTGCAGCATCGAGGTTATTGTGATGGAATTGTTCTCGCGGACTGTCAACATATTTGCTTCTTTCTTCCTAGGTTTTCTTTTCGGACACAACTAGCGTCATAGCATAGCTGAACACGAAGGGCCGCTTAAGGTGGTTGATTGGAAAGGAAGATTCCGTGGCTGCATGGCGGCATTTCGTTCCGTCCGTATATGTGTCATGATTCTAGCCCCCTTGATACTGATCATTCTGACACTTTGTCTCAGTGCGTCGAATAGTCGTGAAGTATTAGATTGCGCGGACGGCAAGTGTCCAATCCTCAGCTTGCGGAACCTTCCGAGCATTTCCATTAGTGACTACCGTATCACTAGGTGCGATCTTAGTTCGTTAGCGCAGAGTCCGACGTGAGATATGTATTGTCGTTTCGGTCCGCAGATCTTGATGCTGCGACGATGTGTCGGGTAATACTCGCCGAAACTGGATGGTCCGTAAGTCAGCTAGCGTCGTTCGCAGATGGAAAGAGGGGCGAAGGGGACGAAGGCAAGAGATCTGGTGTCTTTGGTTTTAGCCTGGAGGGAGGTGGTCACAAATAGGGCGCAACGAATCTCACGCGGCCTTTTGAAAGCTCTCTTATCTGTCAATAATGGGTTGGAACTGTAGCATAATGTCGGATCGAACAAATGAATGAGTACCAAAGTAGGCCTAGGAGAACGGACTGAACCCGAGGGCAAATTTTCCGCTAGAAATGATTTTCTTTTATCTTCATAATCCTTCAAACACCCGCCAAATCCATTAGCGCTGAAGGACCAAGTATCTGCACTGGCCACAAACCTCACTCGTGCCTCACGCCAATCCCCAGTCACCGGTATTCTTCAGATCCTCATTGAAAATACCAGACTTCTCCTTTTCTTCCTCTTCTTCGATACTCCAAGGTTGAATCTCATGGCCCACAGGCAAATTGGTGTTCTTGAATGGTTTACCAAGTCTGATTGCCGTACACGCCTCTCCGAAATTCTCTGTGGCATACTTTTCGGCATGGTGAGTCCAGACCCATTTTCCGAGGAGCATGGGCTGCCTTTCATCCTTTAGAATCTCGTTCATGTCGCGGTGGACCTGACGCCTGTTGACGAAACCATTGTGTTGCAGAAGCGAAGTACGCTCATATCTAGAATAAATTGATTAAAAAGGAGGCCGTGCATGATGTAAACGCCTGCCGACATACCTGAGAAGCTGGTGAGCTCGAACGGCAAGAGGTATGTGATCTCTGCCTCCCAGTCTTAGGCACTCGGGAAGCGACATGGCGTCCTCAAGAGCCATAGATGCCCCATTTCCAGATGATGGGATGAAGCTATGGGCTGCATCACCGAGCTGAATGATATGGCCACCCTCGGAGTGCCATTTTGGTTGGGTGTTACGGCAACATAGCTTCCACCGCACAACAGTATTGGGTGGGGTGCTGTGAATCGCCTCCATGAGAACTGGATCCCAGCCCTCCTTGTCGGGCATCACGTCTGCCGTCTGTGCAGGGGTCACGGTCGATGACCAGGATTCCACAGCCGTGCCATCGTCCTGTGGCTCTCGTGTTAGATTAGAATGAAAGGTGCGCAACAACACCTACCTTGTGCGTGATGCCGAGAAAAATATGAGTCTTTGACAAGAGAAAGACAATATACATATCAGGGCTGGTCTTCTGTCAGCCAAGCCCTTGATTTAAGTAGTGACTTGAGACAAGACTCACGCTGTATACATGCGCATCTGAGGTCGTTGGAGTTCAGCAATCGCTTTTTGCAGAGCAGGAGCATCTTTGATGTGGTCGGTCGAGTACATGACACGATCAGCACAGTAACCTGTACTCACTGCGCGAACCGGCTTGCCCAAGGTCACACTGCAGCTCTTGGAGCCGATGCCATCTGCCGCTATCACAACATCCCCGGTGAAGCTGCGGCCATCTTCGGCGTGGGCGGTGGCGCTACCCTCTCCATCTTCCGAGTAACGGGTGATGTCTACACCATACGTCACAGGAATCCCCAATCGCTTGCATTGACTGAGAAGCATCATAGCAAGATCTCGTCGGCTGACAATCGGCTTTGCTCGGATGGGCCATATCACATGTGTGGCAACTCCCGGAAGGTGATGCTCGACTTCAGCCTTCGGCACAGCGAATCGTCCGTCACGGTGACAGAAGCATGCCTCGGGGTCAAAGGCGAACTGATCCCATTCCTGGAGCATCTTAGGATACTCCTTCAAGGTGGCATAGCTGTTAGGCCCGAGTCTGATAACATCACCTGGGCGGCATATTATTAGTTCAATTCCAGCGGAAAGGAAGCCTCAAGGTAATCACGTACCGGCCTCGGAAATCGCCTTCCCCTTCTCAAGAATTCGAACCTCATGACCCTTCCTCCAACACTCAACGGCTGCCTGCAAGCCTCCCAGGCCTGCGCCAACAATGACAACATTGATCCCAGAAGGAGGGTATCGCACGACCCCGTCCACAATTGAACCACACTCAGGCATTTTGTCGATGGATACTTATTTCAAGATGGGAGTAGAATGACACGGAGATATTTGATTAGGGCAAGGTCTCAAACCTTGAGCTTTATACCTCACAAATGATCAAGTCTATGCCGTGACAATACAGTTGCATGGTCTTGACGGGCTTGCGTTGCATCCCGATCCCGGAAATGACCCATGCATATACCGACTGCGACGGACGGCATCTCTATCGACTCTTTTGAGACGTAAGAGTATTCGTAGGTCGGTTTTACGAGTCGTAAAGGAGCTCCGCCGCAGTCCCCTCCCGGTGGGATGCGTTGTTGTGGCAGGCTTCTTCGCACTATTACAAAAGCCCGGGACTAGCTCCACTAGCAAGAATTATTTTTCCCAGACTTCCTATGCCCCAGGCCCATTGGTCTCATCTGAATTCCTCCGATTCTTCTGTTTTCAGGAAAATGCCTACAACAGCTCGGTGACGACTTTCCATCCCCACGTAGATACAACAATCTAGTTCATGGTATGATTCCTCCAATCGCGCCCATGCTTGCAATGTGCAGGTAGCGTTGCGAAGTTTTCAGCAATCACATATGTGAGCACCTGAGGCCACGCCTGGCGATGCCTTCCGGCGGTTTGTCGGCGACCTCAACATGGACAGTGCATCGTGGTAGAAAATACGTGGTCGGTCTTGCGACTTCACTTCTCGAAACGTTGCCACCTTGTAATTTCTTGCCTGCTGTTAGATCAGATCGGGTAAGCCTTTGTGGAAGCTCAGCATTTGGCTTATAACCGTGCTGATCGACTGCTCTGTAGTTCAACACCTGCGATGATGCCCATGCCCGACCCTGGGGCAGAAATGGTCATTTTAGCACCTTCAGCCAATTTCCTCAAGGTCAAGACCTAAGTACAGCCTTGATAGAGCTTGATTCACCTTCCACTAAGAAGAGATGATTTAGCATTGCCATTCGACGGGATCCGATAGCTTGGATCGTTTGATTGCACTCCATTGCAGAGCTTCCTCTTGTGTCTAGCATAGTGTCATTTCGATGTTGCCAAAAAAGGTTTGAGGCGCTCTCATCTTCGAAGATCAAAAGAAGATGACGAATATAAACACAGATGAAGGAATTGCATATACATAGTCTGAGCGGACGCAATATTCTGCTTCACTACTTCCAACACGATGCAAAGAGAATGAGTTTTCACCAAGCTCTCAGACCCTGCTTTAATTGATCAAATGCCTGTGCTTACACCGGGGTCTACAATAGCTTAATGGTAACTTGGAAAGAGTTTTGTCCAGTAAAAACTGTGGCCACTGTGATCGCATCCTTGGTCTCATCGTAATGTTACGATGCATTTAGCATCAGGAATTTTTGAACGCTTGGGGATACGCGTGGTGATGCTCACGTTGTCCGTCACTTGGTCGGCGACCTCGAGTAGAATTTTAAGTCCCTTTCAAGAAAAGTACCGATCGTCAATGCAACAGTAGTAGCACACTCTCACTGCGGTAGATATTGCGCGGACAAGCAAGTTACTGTGCCTCACTCCCTCCAAATTCAGTTAGATAGTGGTCTTCATCACCTTGGAGGCCCACAGAGCAAAACCTCTCCTCATGAGCCTCATCTTCCCTGAGATAGTATGGTGGTCATTGTTGACCTTGGGAAGACCCCGGGTTCAAGAAACAGTCAGACATAATCTATTGGAATCAACTAAAGAGGCGATCGTGCATTGTCAATGGGACGGCGAGATCCTGACGTGAGAGAAAACTCATTCTGTCGTCAGCTCAAGTAACATCTTATCGCTTAGGCAAGGTATTTATAAGATTACGAGACTGCACAGGAAACAGGCAAAAAGTCTTTTGAGCTTTATGAGATCGAACTTGTTTCCCTCATTAATATTCTTCCGGGACTGAACACAAAGGTGATTAATAAAGCCCGCAAACATGTTTCAAGACGGGTTCGATGCCTACTCAGTACGTTATATTGGAGCATAGACGAACGACAGTCTTTCAGAATGAGGAGGGAAATTAGGACTTGCAGAAACCCACTCTGATTCTGATGAGTACATGTAGCTTATGGTTATGCAGTACCAAAACTGTTGACGGGAGAGCCAGTTATGATCAATGTGTTTGTCGATGGTGGGAATTACTGGATAGATTTTAAGAACAGACGTTTGAATAATGCTGGTGTGCATCCGACCGCACACCTTTCTACCTTAGCCAGAACCTAACGGTACTAACGCCTTTTCTGCTGTTTGTACGAAGATGCTACTATCTTAACTTCCATTGTTTTGGAAAGACTCGTCATTGAGGATGCAATTTGCCAAACTACCCTAAGTAAGTGAGACACCTTCGCAATTAACCGTGCCTTGTAAGCGCTTGTCATGATTAGGTATAACTGACCAATGCTACGACCTGTCAAAGTATTTAAGTAGCTTGACAGATGATCTGATTCCAGAACTTTCATCAATATGCCTTCCACACAGTCCAATAGAATTGTCTCTGCAAATTGCGCCGGCCTTACCAAAACGATTCACAAAGGCCCGATTGGTCTGCCCCTTGGCTTCGATCGTCCTAGGGATGAGAAGCTTTTCCCCGCCATGAATGCATTTACGCATAGAGAGGTTTCTTCAAAGACCTAGGAGGGGCTTCTCCAGTGCCTATGGTCCAAGTTACCTACCTCAGACTTTCATCTCGAAGATTACGAGTGCTTCCTCAATTTCCTCGACAAAGAAATATCGAAGATCCATCGGGCACCACTTCACCATACGAGAGCTTTAGCTGACCATGTACCGGAATACATCAACGTGATGGTTCAAAACGTAATGGAATCAAAAGTCCGAATCAGCGAGGTAGTCGATATTGGCTCGAAGAAATTTACGAGAGTTATTCAACCCAGCGAAAGCGCGGCAGAAATTTGAACAAGATGACGAACGCACCATGCGAAAGGCTTGAAAACGAAGTTTCCAGAAGTCTAGATCTCATCGCCAAGTTTTGGCTCACCATTAACTTTGACACCTTCCCACTTAGTCAGATCTATCCCAAGCCAGTGCAATTGGCTTGGGAAGAAACGAGAACCCTTCGCCAGGTGATCGAAAGTTACTTTTCCTGCGCTCTTGCCGACCAACCAAACAAGTTGAGACCAGGTGCTGCAACTAGTATTCCTTCCACTTTCAACATTACGGTGCTTTGCGAACGATACAACTTTTTCATTCGTTGGACTTCTAACCTAGCTGAACAGTTGCAAGTTGATGGGGAATCGGGCCAAAGGAGCGCTACATGGTACGAACACATTGTATGTCTCTGGAATCATTTGGAGTATTCGACGAATTGCCCCATACCGCATAACCTGCTTGAAGAAACCCTAGATACTCTAGTTCTTCTATTTCCATATGAAGATCCTGGAACCATGAGATTGCTGAAGAGAGAGAAGAAGAACTTTGGAGACTGGGGCGATGTGGCCGTACAAGGAAGGTCGAGCTTGATGACTTCTCATACTGGAAGCTAGGCATACGAAAGTTACTGGAGGAATACAGCAAGCCACCTCGAGGCACCCAACAACTTCGTCTGGACAAGGAAGGTCGAAATTTCCTAGAGTTCTCGACGTTCTGGACGGCACTCATCGTTGCTATCCTGACTATATTGGGCATTGCCTTTGGAACCATCGGAACTGCGTACGCTGTCAAGGCTTATAATTTGTCCTACAAACAATTCGTGCTGTCACAGAAGCAGTATAACCTTGACTTGGTTCAAGCTTGCGCAGATCCGGAAGCATCCCAAAAGTGGACAGAATTTTGCAGGAGCTAGGCAGAACTACAATCGCGTATCGGCAAGGCGGGCTGAGATCAACAAAGTGTAGGAGGTATCTTATTGTTATGCAAATCATCAAGTGTTATCCATGTATTCAAAAGTCTAGTCATCGTCGTCATCGTCATCATCTCCACCCTTTCCACCCCCTTTCTTCTTATCGTCATCTCCACTGTCCCCCTCACGGAACGCATTGGGGGTCACCGCAACCGCTCGACTTGAGCCAGCAACGGACTGCCCAGCGGTGGCAGCTACAGCATCAAACTGTGCAGACTTAGCGTTACCTAGTCGCGCAGTAAATGGACCGAATCCTCGCTCGTGGAACCCCAAGGTTGCCCCAGGGTTTCCGGGGTTTCTCACGGCCTTCTCCGACAGAGCCCATCCCATCACGGCGTTGGCACTCGTGGCCTCCGGACCAAGTCCCAAAGTCGCATCTAGACAGTTCTCGCAGAGAAAGGTATAGGTCAGAGACGTTGCGTTAACGGAGACGCCCTCTGCAATAGGCCGGACGGCGAAGTTGCCCTTGACTTCGGGTGGGTTGTCCTCGTTGGTTCCTTGGCGGAATGTAGCCATGACACCACCATTGCCATCCGGCCATGCCGCCAGGAAGAAGTTTCCTTCCATGTCGCCGGTCAAGCCCATGGCACCCCATCCAGCACCGTTGACTAGCGGGAATGACAATTGGCCGATGAAAGATGATGAAGTTGTTTCTGGCAGAGCCATCGCGAAGGCAAACGAGGTACGGGCTCCGAAGAAGCGCTCCATACCCAGGCCTGTGGCCTGGTCTACGAAGGGTGCGCTTTGCTGAGCTGGTGAAGAGGTGGGATCTTCAGCCTTAGTAAGGACGGCGATGGAACAGAAGAGAAGGATCGAGTAGAAGAAGGCAGGGCTAAACAGCCTCAGTGGGAGCAGACATTCGAACGTCATGATGGTATCGTGGAAATAGGCTTTGTCTCGAATTGAATGATTATGAGATGCCGGCGAACCAGCGCACGACCGAATTTGATAGATAAACTCGAAAGGGAAGACGCGTTGGAGGCTGAAGACTTTCTACTCGAAACTGACTTTGAGAGACCTTTCACACTGCTTTATATATCTAACTTGTCCGTAGTCCACCATCTAAACCTCAGCCAAGACGCCATTGTGTTGTGACAGCTCCGTCTCATTGAGGCATTTGGGAGGAGTCGGTGAGGCCATGTTTGAGCCAAGATTAGCACCTGTCCAAACTTCCATCACATAATGGACAACCATCGGACGCATCGTGGTTGACCTCTCAAGAGGCTGGTTTTAGCAATCAGACCCGGGCTGTTCTATTAATACGACGAAGTTGGTTGGCAGGATTTAGCGACACACTCCAAGTCAAGATGTCTGACAGGCAAGCCGTTTCGGGTTGTCTGGGGTAAGGCCTGGTCGCGCATCATCCGTGATGTGCAGCCAATGAGACCGATATGGAGACCCATATTTTGACCGTTTCATGGACGCAAGGCGGGAATAGTCTCACGACAAGAGAAATCCGATCTCCTCGTTACTTCTTGCCTGGAGCTGCCCGTAGTTTGCAGCCGAATCTGTTTCGAGAGAGAACTTCGCAAGTCGGTAGAGAGCCATATTGGCTTTGGGAGTGATCCTGCAAGTGGGCACGGCTATGACGGCGGAGAAAAACTTGGCAGCGCAACAAGTGAGAGGCGATGAGCCGTGCGATGACTTGCTGGGCTCACGCACGCAATCTAAGGAGTTTTACCGTCGTATCGGGTTACATGGTTGACTTGGGATACAATTCTTTACCAGGCGATATGGATTATTACCCCGCCAAGATCGCCTGTTGGATAGCTTTCCGCCCAGCTGTCCGAAAGGGACATCATTCCATGCCAAGCATTTGGCATCAGGTCAACTTGTCTTCCTCGCGAACCCGGCGGTACGGTCTGATGTGACGAAAGTAAGACCACCGAGAAGTCTAATCGGCGTTGGTCTTGGCAAGATATCAACCACTATCGCATGCAAATATTGTTGGCAAGATGTAGCGACAGCAAGCCTTAGCCCTTCACGCCATGCCAGGCTTTGGCAAACAGGAGTTCTTCGATGTCTGAACGTGATCTCAGATCTGCACTAGGTATATCAATCAGACGGCTCCAGTCAATGGAAGACCGAGGTACTCGCCTAGTATTGAGTAAACGTAAGAATAAGGTTAAAAATAGCAAGAACAAGCGGAGTTGCTCACAGCTCACAAAGACTAGAGCGCTATTCCTGATTACATCAACTTTCCGAAGCTCATGCCAGGATGCATTTAGAATAAGAACGGACGACAGCCAGCAACCGAAATCAACATGGGTTCAGCGTTCAAAAAATTTCAGACCCCAAATGCTCCATGCAGCCCCGCCGGCTGGACTTCCCCTCTCCAAAAATCCGGGTGACCCCGTTCGTCTGATCGGCTCAGGGTCAGGGGCAGTCTCAGACCTCGTGTCATTTAGCACTTTTTTTTTTTTGGTACCGCCAGCGAGTGCAGAGTTTCCGAGGCTCTTGATAACCTTGGCGCCGGACAGTCGGCAAGTTCGCATTCGCCAACGGTTCGAGATGCTCTACTTGGCGAGGGGGACAATGGTTGCCTTTCGCGTCTAGGGAGCAAGCACGGGTTTGCTTCTAACATGAGATCACGGACTTCGATCCCGAAGCTGTGGGCGGCCTGAGGTTGGCAGAGACATATTTTGAGGAAGACTTTAGAAGATTTCAAGCAAAACGCTCAAGTGCAATGGGATGTAACGCAATAATACGTTAAGAAACACCTGCCCTGGGCGCTTTTCTTCTCAGCACCTCGCAACTTCATGAGCAAGTGACATCTCATCCAACATCCACACCTCTCGCGGGCAACTGCTTAGACATGTACCTTCGTCACGGCCCGCCTGGGACCATGAAGGACAGCAAGCCAAATCCCACCATCCCCGCCTCAAAGCGGGTTGAATGACACTCCGGCGTTGTGGCAGAGTGGTCTAATGCGCAAGACTAGAAATCTTGTTCCTTCGGGAGCGTCTGTTCGAATCAGGCCAACGTCGACACTTTTTGTTTTGGGCAACGATTTTGGGTGATTGATGTTGTCAATTCTGATTTGCGAGGTTTTGCCAGACTCTGCGCTTCTGAGCACAAATTCTGTGCGTTCGGGTTCCCGGAAAAGCGGAGACTCCAATTCTGGCCTTTTGTGTCTTTTTACGACCCCGTCAGATAAAAAACGCCACTTATGTCAGCCCCTCATTCCCTCGACTTACAACATCGCTGTCCATGGCTTCTGCGCACCCAACTCAAACCGCCAATGTCACATTGTTGACGGCTGGGGTGCATCAATGTCATTGATAAGGGGACGCCTTGCCAAAAGCCAGCACCCGAAACAAAACATCACCTAGGTACTGAAATGTGCTCACGATTCAGGTCCGTAAGACGGCAGGAATCCCGTTCAACCGAGAAACCTAGTTACCTACCACACATAGCGGGCTCACTCGTTGTTCGACCACACCATCACAATGCCAACACATGGAAATAAGTTCACCCTGAATAGTCATTGAGTGGGATTTCAGAGTCAATTGATGATCTCCAGGAGTCATGAAAGATCGAATGGTAGTCCTTGTACACCAGCAAATTACTATCTAGTGGCTTGCCAGGCAATAATTCTGGCGTTCCATTCTGACAGCCTGCTTGACCCCAACCTGCCAATTTCGCAAGAAACCCGCAAGCGATGCTTAGAGTCTAGGAATGCCAAGCCGCCAACTCAAAAGCAACCTCAAGCCACAACATAACTTACACAAGGGTCCAACTGCGACTCTGGGACTAGCGAACGCCTCTCTTGGGGATCCCCTCAACTCCATTCGTCACAGTCGTTAGATTCGACTCAGCCGTACCGCGCCAGTCGCCGTTAGGGCGTGAAAAGTCTGACAGGACCTTATTTTGTTGGCCAAACCTACGTCGCTTGAAGTGTGTGTACTATGTAGTACTGTGCATGTACCATTGCACGGTTGAAAACATTGTTAATCTGTCTTTTGCCAATCATGTAGCTCTGAGCGGGTCATCTCGCGCCCGAGTCAGAGTAATCATTTGATACGTGTTGGCGATCTGCGCCTTGAATCGGCATTAGCTTGACAGCTTCACTTCGCTTACTCGCAGGAGCTAGGGGAGCTAGATAAACAAGGTTAAACGAGCTGAGTTTGCTAGCCCAGGCTGACAGGAATGCGGGGACGGGGTCGACAGGCGGAGGCGGACTCGGACTCGGAGTCATGCCTTGCGGTGGCAGGTGATGTCAGTCGGACTAATAGCTTTGACTGAATTCAGGCAGATTTGATGATCTGAGGCTGTAGATGATACCAGCGATCTTCAAGGCCAGTGATAGACTCGGGTTCACTCCGTAGCTGCCCGACTGTATCCTGTCCTCTGGTGCTCCGCGATGGAGCCCTCCTCTTGGGGCGATTTCTACTCACCCATTCTGTTCTTCAACGTCTAGAGCTGACTATCTGAACACGAGACGCCACTCATGATCCTCTAATCAAACCATGTGGAAAGGAAGCGCCTTCAAAGTGCAGATGCCTGGTTATCATTAAACCCTGCATATCTAGCTCATCCCCACAAGGCTCACCCGCACTCTCTAATCAATCCACACCCTTCCGCCCACCGGTATTCATACACTCAAACCCCTTTCCGTCCCCATCCGAAGGGTCGGTACAGACTCCAGTTCTTGTACAGAGTACAACAAACCCGCCTTGCCAAGAAACAATTGCCTTGTCAATCAAGGGATTAAGGGACTTGGCAACAAGGTGAACGCCCGTCGTATTGTTCATCCCACCTGCCGTCCGTCGGTCCGTGCGACTTGACCGCAAACAAGCACCCAAGAAATAGAGATGGACGTCGGGTAAGCCTTGATAAGGGAGCTAGCGAGCGATGAGCAAGGTCCGGGGTTGGAAGCTTGTATTCAGCTCTGAATATCTACCAATATGGTACGGATATGCTCTCAGCCTGATCAACGGCTTTGTGTGAGTGGCTACCCTTGAGTAGGACTCCAGAGAAAGCCGCGGAAATGTCAAGGTCCAAGACACCTGCCTCACAAGACCTGTCTTTCTTCCTGGACTTGGGCCTGGCCAAGAACTACATATACCACAACACAAGTCTCTAAAGCTGTCCAACGATCTCGTGTCCCCCGCCCCCCTCAAAGCCTTTGAGCTTCAGGCGAACCTACCCAGACACGTTGTCCCCTTTCAAGACCAAATCCTCAAAGAGCACACATCACAAGCACCCAACCATGCTCTCCAAACCCCTTCTCTCAACCCTCTCGGCCCTCCTCCTCCCAATCCTCACCCACGCTGACGAGCCCCAAAACTACGACGGCTCAACCTCCCTCTCGACCCCAGCCTACCTCTTCCCCGGCACCGGCTCCACAATTCCGATCCTCAACATCGGCGCCGCGGCCGTCGCCTCGTGTGACATCGGCAAGAAATCCTGCGACAACGGCTGCATCCCCATCACCGGAACATGCTGTGGCACGGGTTCGGGCGGGTACTGCGAGGTAGGCAAATACTGCACCTCGGGTGGGTGCTGCCAAGTCGGCAAGACGTGCTCTGGTCCGCCTCAGGGATGTAGTTCGGGGAAGGTGCTTTGCAATGGGCTTTGCATTCCTTCTGGCACAGTATGTTGTTCCAACGGAGGGTACTGTGATGCCGGAGAGACGTGTACTTCTGATGGACACTGTACCGGCGGCAGCGGAGGCGGGGGAGGAAGTTCCTGTGGGAACGGGCAGACGCAGTGTGGGAGTGGATGTATGCCCTCTGGACAAACGTGTTGTCAGACGTACTACTGCCCGACTGGGGAGACGTGTGCGGGCGACAAGAAGTGTAATAAGGGAGGCGGCGGTGGCGGAGGAGGCACTTCGTGTGGAGCTGGGGAGACGCTCTGTGGCACTGGGTGTATGCCTACGGGACAGACTTGCTGTCAGACCTATTACTGCCCCGCAGGGAACACTTGCGTGGGCGAAAAACGTTGTAATAGCGGAGGAGGAGGTGGTGGTGGTGGAAGCCAGTGTGCGGCTGGTCAGACTCCTTGCGGATCGGGATGTATGCCAGCCGGTCAAGTCTGTTGCGATACATACTTCTGCGACGCCGGCGAGAAGTGTCTGGGGAACAAGAAGTGCGACAAGGGCGGCGGATCTGGCGGCGGAAGTCAGTGTTCGGCGGGCGAAACTCCTTGTGGTACGGGATGTATGCCGGCTGGCCAAGTCTGCTGCAATACCTACTACTGCGACGCCGGAGAGACGTGTGCTGGAAATAAGAAGTGCAATAAGGGTAGCAGCGGCGGCGGCGGAGGAGGAGGAGGAAGTCAGTGTGCGGCCGGCCAGACACCCTGCGGCACCGGATGTATGCCAGCCGGTCAAGTCTGCTGCGAAACATACTTCTGCAATGCAGGCCTCACTTGTGTCGGGGACAAGAAGTGTCGGAACCCCAACGGTGGAGGCGGCGGCGGCGGCGGCGGAGGTGGTGGTGATGATACAAGCGCGACATCTAGTCTACTCGCGACGATACCTGGGGGTGAAGCGGGGACTACGTCTCTGAGAAACTTCCCACAGCCCACGCAAACACTTGGTGGCGGCGATGATGGGCCGACATCATCGTCGTCGTCAAGATCTTCGACGTCAACAACAAGGACAACAACGACTAGCGCAGCGCCGACGTCAACATCGGCCCAAGGTGCCGCGTTTTTGGGAAAGAATCTCGACGGCTCCGTCTTGGTCGCAGGCCTCCTCGTTGCAGCGCCCCTGGTTATCTGAAAATGATCAGAAATGGTACATATTCGAATGGCGAATGAGTAAAAGTGTAACACAAGCGTGATTGAACATCATAGCGATCAGTCTATAATTTGAATAATATTCCCTTAATCATGTATCGCTCCCATACGCCTAGGAAATCCCGGTAAACGCCAAACTTTTTCGAGCCCATGTTGATGCTAGAAATGTCAAGGCGCCATGTGTAGTGCTACCCAAGCAATGCTGCCTACGCCCGTAAATGTGTCATGATAGTCCTACAGATACCTGGGCCTCATCCACTCAAGATTACGAATACTCAGATTGAGCCCGTTGCTGGCCCACCATTTCCGCACCGGCTCTTGATCGCCGATACTGTCTTCCAAGGCCTCTTCGATGTCGCAGGTTCGGTATTCGACGCGGTGTTTCCGCCCTTCCATTCCTTCAAGCTCGCCATATGCGAACTTGCGCCACCACTCCAGAACCCCAATGTGCTGATGGATTGTAGGTTGAACGAGGACCTCGCCGTCGAAAGCGAGCTTGTCGTCGCCCTTTAGCTTCCTCCAAAGTTCGAGAACGCCGACCTGACCCCATCGTGAAGCAATTTTTGCTACGCCGTCTCCATTGGCAACAGGAATGCCAGAGGCCACCCACCAACGTATGACGTCAACCTGGCCGTGCTGGGCGGCCCACAACAGCGACTTCCCAGGTCTAAGCACAATATTCTCGTCCTGGGCAGCGGCATCACGCCACCATTCAAGCACGAGAAGATGACCTTTTCCACTGGCCTGCTCGAGAGCAGCCTCGGTAAAGCGGAGCGGTAAGCCGGAGCGCCGCCACCACCAGTCCAGGCTCTGTATATGGCCGTTTTTGGACGCCCCATCAAGGGCTTCGGCATCGTAGCACTGTTGGTGGCGACCACGGAAATATCGGCTCTCCTTCCAATAATCAAGGACGTCGGAGCGTCCAAAGTATGCGGAAGCCTTGGTCGCGAGGACCTTGCCGTCGAAAGCCTGGAAGAGATCAGGGCGGTTGGCCTCCATCCAGGTAAGCACTTCAATCAGCGAGAAGCGGATAAGAAGCTTAATGACGAGTGCTGGGAGTTCGTGGAAGGTAGGCGGCGACTGAAGCAGCTTTTTGCAAATAGAGGTGGAGTCGCAAGTAAGTACGAGCCACTCCAATTCGTGCTCGTAGACCTTCACCGGATCGTTGGGGTTCCTGGGTTGTAGCTTCCAAGGATATGGCATGGGCAGGTTGGTGAAAATCCCTAACGCCTGCGCCAACTCCCAGTCGTCGGCAAAGTCGAGAATAATAGTCCAGATCTCCGGCGGCAAATTGGAGTATACTCGCGGATCACCCGAAGCGAGGTAACCGAGATGGGTGACGACGTCCACATCCCGACCCAGGCCGAGCAAGTCGGCTTGGTTCTTGATGATACCTAACACGTCGTTGAAGCCGTTCCAATTGACAATTCGCTTCGGGTGTTTGTGTGCGCTGTCGTAGTGCCAGAGTATAGGTGGCATAGCTCGCACCCAAGGCCATTTGCTATTGATTTTGTTCAACTGCCTTTTCGTTACCGGGTTCTCCCACATGTGCGTGCTCATCCCAGGGACGAGAAGCACCTTTTTCGCTGTGTCCCAGCCGCGAAGCACCTCAAGAAGGAAAGTATCCGCGATTCCCACCATCATCTTGGCAATGTTATCGGCATCGATCGGGGCGAGAACCAGGAGATCAGCCCACTCAACCAGCTCGAATGCCTGCTGGCGGTAGAACTCAATATCGTCAACGTCTGCTTCGGAGCCGGCACGCGAGGGACCTAGCGGCAGTGTCATGGATCGGTTCTGCATAGTGATGACAGTCTGGCTTAAGCGGGGCACGGCGTCGTCGACGATGGCGCGCATCTCAATGGCCGAACTCTTGGAGAGACGGACGACGAGAGCCTGTGCCCATGATATGTCGCGGGGCCCATTAGCGGCCACTAGAAGGTGCAGCTTTCGGTCGCGCGGCTTGAAATGAAGTGACGAGGAGGAAGAGGCGCTCCTCGTTATTCGGAGCGGCAAGGGGTCGGGGGGATCCATCGTGTCATGCTTTAGGGGTGCTTGGGATGGGTCGTGGTGATCGAGGAGGTTTCGTCGACCGTCAGGCTATTGGCTTCGAGTCGATAGACGGCAGCTAAGAATCGAGAGGCAACGAACGCAGTCGTGGATATCGAATGTCGTGTCTCACCACTCTCTAGCGTGGCTGTGATCGGAGGCGGGTGTCGAGATGATAAGGGCCCAAGACGGACTTTGGGCGCGAGTCGAGTTGGCAAGGAGTCGGTATTTGTCGCGAGTCGGTGAAGAAGGTCAAAAGTCGTCGATCGGCGGTCGTAAATAGCAGAGCTGCTGCCAAATTTCGGTGACACGAGTGATGTAGTGGGTTTGTGATTTATCGGCGGTTGGTGGTGTGTTGTCCGTGACAGCGTTTGCGGTGTGTGCAACGTCGCGTTGGGTAGGTCTGCAGTAGTGGTGGTCCAGCAAATTATCCGGGGTCCGTACGGCCACACAGGAGATGATGAAGCAGGCCAGGCGGGATGCGTGTGTAGCGTGTGCAGGTAGGTATCCGATCCGCAGAGCAGCGAGTGGTAGCGTGAGGTCGCTCGCAAGTCAGATCAGCGAATAATAGGATGAAGTCTTGGAGAGAGTCGTGGCTGGCGGGCTGGAAGAATTGGACATGGATAGGTCGCAATATGTGGCATCACCATGACATGGGTGCGAATTCCTTAATTCCACTCTCGGGACGAGGTGCATGCGGTGACCGACCGACCGAGTGACGAGGGGAAGAGGGGGGAACACAGTTGGGTGGTCCTCGCTTCGTCGGTGACTGGGAACAAGCTGGGCTTGTCTGTCGCTGGTGTTGGTATCGCTCGGTGTCGCTGGTCTCTGATTTCGATCTAGGCTACGATGATTCGTCGGGAGATGAGGCAGCGAGGCGAACTGGATGCGAGAGGGACAAGAAAAAAAGGTCCGGGCTTGTTCCTTGAGATGACGAGAATGCGAGCAGCGGCGGCGGCGGCAGGCGAGAAGCGACGCTGAGACGCTGAGACGCAGATGGGAGTTTTCGGGAAGACCAGGACGAAGCAGTGGGGACTTCCTGCAGGGCAGAATAGAAGGGGGGCAGAAGGAAGAAAAACAAGGGGTCGTCGACAGGGAAGAGTCGAGTATCCGTAAATGCGGATTGAGGGGGGGAAGGAATCTTCCTTTGCTAGGTGGATATGGAAGCAGTCCACGTCCACGTTCACGACTAGGTACGACTCCAAGAGCCCCAAGAGAAAGACCTGGGAGAAAAATGAGGAGAGACTCAGACGGTGACGGTGACATTTGTGGAGACCTTGCGGGCGGAAAGTCTGCCGTTCTTTCTTTCCAAATTCTTCCATCCGTCATTTGTGACCACCTCTCTTCCATGGCCTGTTGCCTCTAGTGACACCTGAGGTGCGACGAGGAGGCGTCGGTGAGCAGCAATTACCTAATCTGCCCCGCCTTTTCCTATGCTTATCCCACGCTCCTTCCTTACCAACTGGCAACCATAGCATGGGTAGTCACTTTTTTTCTTTTTTGCAGGAGCCGGACTGAGCCTCTGAGGTGCGCCTTCCTTAGCAAACTCCCCCGCCTCTACGTCACTGACGCTCCTGCCTCCTGAGACAGTTTGACCAGTGACGGCAGGTCCAGAAATGCAAGCGACCCTTCCTTCCCTCCCACATGAAATTCTCCGCGGATCGTTGCCATTGCCGAATCGACTCAGTCTCGGACCGTTACTTCCTTTGGTATTCCAGGTCACCAAGACAGCTTTCATTCTCAGACTCATTCGCATTCTCACCTCATCGCTCATACCCAGACACGGCACTTCGCTTCATCATATCGCCGCTTCAAGTAACTCATGAACCACCAGTCATCTGAACCTCCCTGATCGACTGCTGTCAGCCTGCCAAACCCAGCCATCGGACCGGCTCATCCTGGCTGCCACAAGGCAAACTCCAAGGCGTCACTGTGAATTTCGAGCATAGGCCCCCTGTTTTGCATCTCCGACTTCAATTTGCCAAGTTTAGCGCAATCCGGCTTTATCCCGCAGGGTCCTCCGTGTCTTCGGCGCCGGATCCCCACTCAAACGGCGATTAAGTGTGGATTTCATCCCGACTTTTCGCTTTTTACTCAGGAGCCCCCCCCAAGCGAGACCCCGGTCGACACCCCCGGACCGAGGAGCATTTCTTATTGAGCCATCAGAAATAAAGAGTGCTGACATAATTCAATCAAGTCGCATTAGCTTGAGCCGCGGCCTACTGTGTACGTCTTCGCACTCCCTACAGAGTCAAGAAACTTTTGTTATCGGATCATCCAGAGAATGCGGCATGCATGCTCTAGTACTTCTTTTCCCTTTGATATTGAGTGCTGCTTCTGAGATATTTGAACGAACCGTGTCCCGCTGAGCAACCTCTGCTCCTCATTGCGATAATGGATGAGCCTCTCTTGGGCAAAAGTGGTGGCGCGTGCGCCGTCGATGCACCTGAGAGACGCCTTACTTAGTTGTTGGCGCCACCAATACCTCAATGAAAAATACTGCCTCTTTCTAGTATTGAGGCAGTTCGCGGCCTCATCGGAGTACTGGTACATATTTCTGATTCGCTCACCGGTAGAGTTAAGCTTCTCTATTACACCCACAAGCTAATGAACTCTATTCTCGGCACCCACCTCAACCTCGTTCTCGGTCAACTACCACAGGCCAACCATGTAATACGCAGCAGCCTTAAGGATCAAAGCACTCGTTCGCTATAGCTTCTACCGACTCAAACCAGATATGATATGATCGAGAGCATGTCAAGTGCGTCAGAACGGCTGTTATCAAAACTTGTAAGGAGAGCTACCGGATATAATTCCCTCATCCCGCTCAACCTAGCATATGAGATGAAAAGTAGTGTTGACCCTTATGATCGAATCATCATCGTGCATAAGTAGCTATGAGGGCCATTGGACTTTTTCCACTTCCACACACGACTAATGGCGGTCGCAACATAGAGCGCAATAGGTGTGGATATTTCAGGCATCCGTACGGCACCGCCTCTATGCTTTGCCAACAAGTCCCACTTTGCGGACTCATAAATCACCGGCAACAACTTCACGGAATCTCCATTCGTAACTAAATACGATGACTAAGTGACTATAAAACAGCTCTAGTGTATGAATGACATCTCCCAGGTTTTCCTAGAGTACGCAGGTTGGGAATTTTCATTCTATCCCTTACAGTTCCACATGAGGTATTTCTGCCCACAAATTTGGATCCGAAGACAAAAATGCTATACAGTTTCTCTTTCTTGGTTGTGGCTATGACCTGTGCCACCACTGCCACCAGTGCTACCCCTACCGTCCCTTTCACCTGGCCCCCTACGCAAGGATCCATGTCCGATTTCGAGTACAACTTACGCTACGGGTGCGGTTTCATGACATGGTGCGGAGGCTTCGATGGCGGATGCGAAGCCGAGGTATTGCAACCCACAATGCCACATAGATTTGCTGAGCACTTACTGATATATCTGGGTGATGTTAGTGCCAGCGTCAAGGGAAACAAGGCTGGACTTGCACGAGTCCCAATTGCGAGTGTCTTTGCGAGTAGAGCTATTTGATCTTCAAGGCATCCATGCACATTGCACAAGTGGTATCGCCAGTGGCTAGATGCCATGCAGTTCCCTATACAAACCCCAGTTGAGGCTGAATGCTTGCGTAGCGTGATAGTAATCACTAGATCAATTTGGACAGCACTGGACAGATAGCTACACGAAAAATCAATGCAACATCTTTGGGAGGTGAAGAGGACTCCGCAAAACAATACAAAATGACCTTGGACTTCCTTTAACCAGCCAAAGACCTGGGTTACACTGGGCTGCGAAAGCAGCGTCCATTATTGGGATCAGCTCTGTGAGATTTCGTGTCAGCTTACTGCTTGATCCAAGTTTTATAGCAAGTATAGCAAGTATAGCAAGTATGCAAGCTTACATGTACTCCCAATTGCCGTACGCCGTTTTCCCCCCTTGGGCACACTTTGCCTCCTTTGAAAAGCCATTCACGCATTCAGGTCCATGGATAGTACGAGTTGCACCACTACCAAAATACTGCAAAGCGTCAGAGACAAGTAGAAATGGCTGCGAATTTCAAAATTGATACCTTCAGCTCAAAGTCCCACTTGATGCTATTTTTGTCATGCACGCAAATCCGTCGGAATTCGCCCTTGTTGTAGAGGCCTGTGAGCAAGCTGCAGACAGCGCTGAGATCGAGAACGTTGTTGTCATTGGCGTAACCTGTTCGTGGTCCTGAATTGAAACATTCCCCAAGAACCAAGGAGGGTCCAGCGAGAAGAGTTAGAGGGAGGATGTGAGCAAGACGCATTTTGCTAAGGACTGGAGAAAGTGTCTGTTTCGTTTTAGGACTCGTTGGTGAATGAGCTTTGGAGCAACGATTTCTTCATGGCAAGCACACGAAGTACTTATAAAGGAGCGCTGGACACGTGCATCCAGGAAAATGATCCTATGAGCATTACGAGCTGCCATGGAAGCGATGAGCAGTTTTCAGCTCATCAATTGCAAACGGGCAATGATAGTCTTCGTGTTCAACTGTTCATTGCTTAGCTGTCGATCTTTCGTATTGAAGATTGAATTGACTGCCAGTCATTTCTCGCTATGAAGCAGGTAGCAAACGCAAACTTCGCTGATCTGTCGAATGCCAAAGCCTGGAACAGGTGTACAGATTGCGCAGTAACACAACAACACATGTCCCCCTTTGCTTATGTTCACGCTATTTTTATTACGAACCATTGTTCCCAGAGCATTACCCCTACATACATGCACCCTTACCTCTTCGTATCACCTCTCTGAAAGACAGTATCTCATCACATGAGTGTGGGATTCTGACTTGTGTTAATTCGCAATATTATCTTATTGTGGCGTTCCCAGATCGCTCGGCAAACGATGCACCATACCTTCCAGACAACGGGTCGAGAAAGCAATCAATGTGCCACCAGACTCTGAAGCTTAAGCACCAAGCTGTGATCTTGGGATGCCAATGTTGACAACAGGTCCAGTTTAGCAGTGAATCAAGCCGTGGTCACGTCCTCAAACTTCAATCAATGTTTGCTTTTCTTGTGATCTTGACTCCTGTCAAGGCCGTGATTGTCTTTGATGTCACCGTTGCTATCTCAATACCTAGTAGTGACACATGTTGCGGCAAGGTAGATCACTACCTAAAATGCAGATAGAACTCTCTTCTAGTATTTAAATCTGCTCAGTTCCCGCGTAGTAAAACATGGGCTAGGCTCCTATTCAAGCGAACGCTATTCTCGGCTCTTGATCACCATTCCAATCCTCCTCAAAGACTTTGGCTACTCCGTCAAAAATGAGGGCATTATCACTTTCCCACCTCCTCGTGCTCGCTTCCTGGGCCGCCTTTTCTTTCTGTGCTGTGCTTGTAAAGAATGCTGGCGAGATCGATGACACCTCCAGGGGTGTTTCACAGCCGATGACAAGTCCTCCCGAGAAACGCTCAGTTCTTGTCGAGGATAGCCTGAAATATGATGGAGCCGAGGGGAATGATTGGGTAGCCCCTGCAAGGTAAAATCAGACCAAACATCGAACACTAATTACTTCAGTATCTGACACTTCACGGAAAAGCGTTATGTATCAAATTCATAAAGATTCTGTCACAGAAGATCTGGCTTCACGAAACGACGATGATGATGAATTTGCTCCGACGGAAACAAACCTCTATGCTCTCTGTATGGAGCTTTGCAGGCAAGATTATTCTCAGGGCGGTTTTGTCCATTGGGACTTGTAAGTCTCAATGTCTTTCTGGCGCAATTCGGCTCATGATATACGTCTACAAATGTTGACTTGAATCAAAACAGCTGTATCAGAAGGTGCAACATGAGCTTTCATCAGGACAGAAGTCATGATCTAAACATGAACTATATACGGCGATATGGGATTGCTAGATTCGCATCTCTGGCTGCGATCAGACCGCTTATGGCGGCAGCGAAAAATTGGTGAAGGAATCGTGGTTTACCAGTCGTTGCTACCTTCGCTGACGCTTCGAATATGGTACTCAGATTCGATTTGAGTAATTACGAAGATGGCTAGCCAGCTTCATTCCAAAGGAATTCCTTCCAAATCTTCAATTCCACGCTCTTTGATTCTAGCTTCAACCACTCAACGGGTCGCGACTAAGATTGTTTGCCAGCAATGTGTGTGTCGGTACCGGCGCGTGATAGCTTCCCTCTCTGGCCAAAGCACTGCGCCATGCTTCCGTGAGAGCAATTCAAGCACAATCGTCTCGAAGTCATCCCATCGTTCCGTGATATGCGTGACCTTTGCCCTGACTTTGTTCTGGGAATCCTTATTGACAGTGTCCTTCACAATCTGACGTAGACGACTGATTTGCTCCTTATCGCCAGTCATAAACTCCAGCCGAGCTATGGCGAGTGAGAGGGCTGTATCACCTGCCTCGATCTTGTCTATTGTTGCATTGCGAGTAGAGCTTTCCGCGTCGTAGAATCTCGGGTATCTCTTTGACATTCTGAAGAGTGCCTTTCCACCCTCTGACAGAGGCCCCGCACCAGCGACAGCCTGGAAACGCAGCGCACCACCGTGAATGAGGATCTTGACAGCAGCAATGTCGCCTAGGAGTGAGGCCACCATGAGCGGTGATACGCCATCAGGCGTCACCTTGTTCGGGTCAACACCAACCTCAAGCAGCTTTGCAACTGTATCCCCCACTGCCAGATGAAGAGGCGTTGCCCCATTAACACCCGCAAGTGTTGGATCCGCCCCTTGATCTAAGAGTCGTACCATCAACTCAAGATTGCCCGTCATGGCAGTGATCATCAGCGGGGTTTCACCGTCACCGTTGGGACGGTTCACGTCGGGGTCCTTGGCGAGGATGTTATCGAGAGCATCTGAGATGTCTGGATAGTCTTTGCTAATCGGATCGCAGTAGACCCTGCACGCAAATTGGAACGCTGTTTCTTTCTTTGGACCGTATTGGCGCGATGATCGATGGGGATTTCCGTGCCACATTGCATCAAAAAGCCGCAAATCACGTAAACCCATGGCTAGAAAGAATGGAGGAAGGCCGTTGTCTGGCGTCGCGATGATGTCAGCCCCCATTTGGGTCAGTATTACAGCTAGGTGCCTGAACTTCTTTTGAAGACACAGCTGCAAGGGGCTGGAGATGCCCTGGAGACGGGCGCCGTCTGGATCTGCTCCTCGGTCTTTGAGCAGTGTTTCTGCAAGGTCCTCAAATCCATACTTGATAGCGGTATGTAAAATGGTGGAACCATTGCTAAGGGTAGTATCAATGCTGGGAAGATAGTGCGCAAGAAGTAGCGCAGATTTGATGCATCTGTCCCTTTCCGCTTCCTCTTGACTTTCTTGTTGAAGGAAAAGTAGAACTCTTGGTATCCCATGTCGGGCGATGGTACTGAGAGCCATTTCGACGGCAACTGGGTCTTTAAACTGGCAATATTTATCGCCGGTGCCAAAAGGCAGGCATTCCATTTCGACTAAAGAATTGAGCACTGTTACATCGAGACCCATATGTAGTAGGTACGTGGGGACCAGGAGCCCAGCGTCTTCTCCCGATAGGAAGAACTCGTGGCGTAGGTAGTGGTGGTGTAGTTCATTTAGTCTTGAGATTATGGGGTAGGCCTCCGCTGTTGATGTTTCCAGGTCCACTTTATACTGTTTGATCACTGTGAGTGTAATCCGAAGGACTTCCTTGACGACGACGGCGTCGGAGCTACCCAATAGATGTCGGAACAATGGTCCGTGACGGTTGTAGAGGGACCATTTCGTTGCACTGGCCACGGAGCCTGGAGACCAAGGGAGGCTGGATGATGCGGACGATACAGAACCGGACACCAAATTCTCCCAGAGTGAATAAATCAATGGGTCGATAGCCTCGGAGAAACACTTGGTAAGTCTGAGCCAGTGTTTGCTGGCATAAGGGAGGAACAGATGGATGTCGTCTTGGATTTCTGATCGATACTGGTGTAGGTCATAGTTCAATCGCTCTAGATCTACGTTGGAAGCTCTAGCTCGCCTGTCGAGGGACATAAGGGAAATGAGTCTTCTTGTCAGGGCATTTGGACTTAAGATCGAGTTTGCCACAGTACCAGGAATCTTGTCAAACGAAACATTCTGGGCATGTGACATGCTATTCTCGAATACCCCATAGTTGAGATAAGTGACACAGATGGCACCGAGTTCAAACTCTGCTTGATGCAGATGAAAGTGGTAAGGAGAAGCTGCAGGCAACGCCGGGGCTTGAACGAGGTGTAACAGGACACTGTGATGAATGAACCTGATACATGAGTCCTCCTCATCAATCTCCAATAGGCTGCCACCATATGTCGAGGCCAAAGTGAATCCGGAGGGATGCAGAGTTGAGGAACTCCAGATCGAGGATCCGGGTTGGACGTTCAGAGCCACACGAAGCTCATCCAGTGAAAGGCATGGGTCTGCTGACGCGATAAGCTGGAAAACTCGCGATCCGTACTTCATGTCCGGGGTTCTTAAAATTGCTTGATCAAACGCCTGTGGAAGATTTCGGGGAAGATTGTTGATGATGTCGAGAATTTCAGACTCAGAACGAAGTTCTCGAGTGTACTTGGGGCAAATGGCCTCAATCTGCAGTGAGAGCCACAGAAACATGCCCTGAGAACGCACTAGTAGCTGTTCCTTGACCAGCTGTTCGAGCCTGCTTGATATTGACCTGATGAGCTTCCAGTTTTCGACCTCGGCCGATATGTAACTTTCCAGGTCTTCGGATCTGTCGACACTTTCGAAAGAAATAGTTTGGGTGATACCAATTGACGACGCTGCAACGGATTTGCATCTAGATGTGGGTCGGGAAGAGCAACACAGTTTGACTCGTCTGAATTGCATAAGTCGATGAAGTTGACCGAAAACTGATTCCACCTCTTCCAGAGGAGCTTCGTCCAAGCCATCCAGGACCAGTATACATTGCCAGACTGGTGGTGTTATGGAGAGCAAGAGGTCAATACAAAACTCGGCATGGAATACTTGATGCTTCATTTCGTGTTCGTCTAAAAAGTTGTCCAGGAATCGGGCCAGAGACGAATTTCTCAAAACTTGATGTACAATGCTGCCGAGGATATTGTGGTCTTGCAAGGTTGTTTGATTGCTGTTTTTGCAAAAGAAAAATGCTACAGATTGGAGTCTCCTTGGATCTGTCGTAGCTAGAGCTTTGTGGCTGGTCAGCTTCTTCGAGAATAAGAAATTGACAGTTCAATCGGACCAAACCATGTGAAGAGACCGTGAGATGTAAACGACAAGGAAAGTGGCTGACTGACTCTCAGCAGGATTTTTATGTGCGATCAAACAATCTGCCACCACGGAGGCCATGGTGACAGTCTTTCCAGACCCCAAATTACCCTGCAGCCACAACGTTGCTGAAGTCTTTGTGCCCAGCCACTCTTGGTAGCTCTTGTCGATTAGGATCCAACTAGAGGTCCCCTTCTTTCGCTCCCTCGTCCAAATGGACTCGAACTCCTTCTGATTGGGAGCCAAGGCTTCAAAAAGTCGATGCGCACGCGTTTCTCGGTCCCGATGAGCGGCATCGCGGGAAATCATAACCTGGAACCGGCTGAATCTCTCAATAGAAGATGAGTTGCTTTCAACATTGGCCTTTGCAACGAGTACTGCTACGCGATTTTCAATCAACTGACCCCATGATCGCAAGTCGTCTTCCAGTGGTTTGAAGACCGAGTCGAAGGTGGAAGTGAAAGACGTTGCGAGGTGAGCCGCAAATGATTTATGGGCGTCGATGGTGATCTTTTTGCATATTTTGATGAAAACAATGACATACTCGCACATGTACGCCTGAGTCTGGCGACAGGTGGGAAAAAGCAAGGCGAAATCCTTGTGGAGAGAAGACGATTTACCAATCCTCATCAGAAGAGTTGAAACTTTGTCGAAATATGACAGGAAGCTCAGTGATATCTATAGCTCTCGTCAGCTATCCTAAGTATCGGAATGACAACTTGCAACGACTTAGTTCAGAAAAAGGCTTGACGAACATACCTCCAGAGTCATCCTGACCGTGGCCCAAACCCCAGACGCCAAGAGGTTTTGGGCGCCTCCAACAAGGACGTCGCCAATAGGGGCGAATTGACGAATTCTCTCCAAGACAGTGACGAGACGGGTGGCGTTGGGCCTCCAAGACCGGTGACGGTGAGCCCCATCTCGATTGATCTCTTCTGTTAATTGCAAAACTCCCATGGCGGTTGGTGGACTTCTTGTCTGCAAGTTCTTGAAGCGGATGTGAGAGTCATCTTGATGGCGCTTGAGAGAAACGCTGAATTCTGAGATGGTTTGAGCCAGACGAATCTCAGGTTTCAGTTTCCCCACGGTTGCTACCGCTGTAGAAATGTTCTCCATTCTGCAATTTTTGGACTGGTTAGGAGTATTGATCTGGAACTGGTAGAGAGACTGAAGCTTCCAAGGAGGGAGAATGGCGGTTCAACGTTGACTGCAAATGCCCTGAAGGAGCTTGGAAGTTGGACAAAAGTAAGCAACACGGAAGGTCCCTGGTCTCGTGGTGAGCTCGTCAGACCGAGCCGTAGGACTGCTTAGGTGGCAGTGCCTCAATGTGACCGCTGTGTAACTGCATCGGGGCCTTCATTTCAACTCATTGGCTATTCGAATTATCGACCAGTGAGCTTTGAAGGATGCATGCAGCTCATAAGACAGCGGGCGCAAGGGGTGGCTAGGCATCCATGGATTCTGAGACGTTGTGTTGGTCTCCGAGATCACGATTGATCAACCCGGCCAAGCCGGCTTGGCTCCCAGGCATTGGCAATATCATTCGTCCTGGAGTAGAGCCTGGTCGTCAACTTTCCGAACGAGGTATATGATGAGATTGACACGGGGACGAGAGACGCCCCAGATTAGGCTGGGCTGACAAAAAACCATAGAACAAATCATGCGCCAACAAATACCGCATGCTATGCATATAGATAGCTCTTGAGCCCGTAAATCTTGAGTGCATTCTTGGCACTATTCTGAATCGTCACTGTTGCTTTTCTCCACCCAATTTTGAGCCTTCGATGCAAATTTGGAAATACCCAGGACCAAAACGCCGGCGAGGAGTGCAGAGGTTGCGGCTTAGGTGAGGTCAATATGCGAGCAAAAGAATAAGAATCATCTCAAAAGACTTACTGATGGTGAAAGACCAGCCGACCCCAATGGCGTCGATCATTGGCACCAGACCGCCCACGCTGCCAGCTCCGAAGCTGTACTGAACGATGTATTTACTACTGATGACAGCTGTCCTGCGTTCCGGCATTGCCTCTGATGCAATGTATTAGTCCAGGTCGAACCGTCGAAGACGCAACAAGATGGCAGGGAGGGCTCACCGGCGGAGTATGTGTTCAGACCGCTAAAAGACCACATGAGGCCGAGACCCTCAAAGAAGCAGCTGACGATGGGCAAAGCGATTCCGCCGACTTCCTTTTGCACGCTCCACCCGTAAATCAGAGTACCGGCAGGGAGAACGAAGAAAATTGCTGGCAAGCTGCTCTTGAGTCTATCCTGGGGCAAACGGAGACCATTACGCTTCCGGATGTATCGCTTAACGGTGTGGTCTGAGACTCTGCCGCCGATCGTGCTTCCCATTAGAAAGCCCGCTCCGGGGGCAAGATAGAAAAGTCCACTGATAAGAGGCGTAGTAAGGCCGAACCGAGGGTTGATGACTCGTCGTATGGAACTCAAAAGGCCGTACTGGTTGAATCCCAGGAGTCCACAGGCGAAATTCTGCGAGATGGATAAGATTACGAGCTAGAATCGGGTTGGGGGAAGAGCAACTCACCGCCGCAACGATGTTGGGATACTTGAACTGGCGGAGAACGCCCATCGGATTGAACGCGTGGGCCAAGTCACCCAAAGACCGAATAGGAGCTCTCTCTGCTACGGCGATTTTGAGATGCGCCAGCTGGCTCGCTTTTGGCACGAAGAAGAAGGCCATGATGAGACCGAGAAAGGTCATGCCAGCCTGGACCCCATAGATGACTCGCCAACTGGTGAAGGTCACGATGACGGCTCCCGTCAGCGGCGCTGAAAGCTCGTCAGTCGAAAGACTCCTGGGCACAATGCTGGAGTAAGGTAGTCAACCAACGTACCAATTGCGTTTGCCGCCACACAGCTGCCCAAGAAACAACCCACTGCAGTTCCGCGAGTTGTCTAACCAGCAGTCAGGCTCAATATGATAAACAGAAGTGGCACAATATCCGACTTACAGGCTCAAAGATATCTGCCAAGATGGTTTGCCCTGCAACGAGGAAGAATGGACCAGTTGTTCCTCCGATGACCCAAATCGCTGTGAAGCAGGCAAAGCTATTTGAGAGCGCCGATCCTATCGAACACAAGGTCAAGAGGCAGTTGGCTACGAGATAAGTTGTTCTGCGACCAAGGATATTACTCGTCGGTAGCCATATCAAGGCAGACATAGCCATGGCAATGAAGACGCCAGCATTAGCTGTGGTAATGGCATGCGTTGAGACGTTGAAGTCGGCAGCAACCTCGGAAGTCGCTGTCAAGATGGAGCTACCAGAGAAGGTGACGGGCAGGGCCATCCAGCAAACCACCGCAAGCGTTACCCATTTCTTCCATGTTGGCATCTCCATCACCTCGTCATCTGCTGCAGCCACGGGTCGAAGAGGGGCTGCCGCCGCCGGAATGGGGCCGGTAAGCGGATCGGGGCTTAGTTGAGGGATCTTGACAGCGGCGGTCAAGCCGTCCGGCTTTTCGACATCTGGGGAACCCATTGCGAGGAAATCACATTAAAGAATGGAAAGTAAGCCGATCTCTAAGCTAAAGTATCGTCAGAGGATGAATACTGCCTCGGGGAGTCCTCCGAATGTATATAGTCGAGAACTCCTGCAGCTCTCCGCCGGTCGGAGGCACGCCTTCGGCAGGCGAATTTTCTTCCATTTTTTCACTACACCTTCTCTGACTCAAATATTTCATAAAGTGGGCCTCGTAGGGCGACGTGATGCACGCATAGGCGACGTGATCAAGACCAGCCCGGACTTGTGACGGAAATGCGAGTGAAATAGGGCGCCAGTGGTTGGTTGCTTGGTCTGAGGAGTCGGCAATATGACATGAAGCCGACTAGAGATGGTTAAGCCCCTGGACTGTTTGTGGGGTAAAGATCGTGACATAAAGCTCGGCCAAATCAACATTATGCCGATAATGTGGAGAAATCACAGTATTTTATCGGCGTATTGCGCGATTTATGCCGAACTATCTCGGCTGGGCTAAAGCTTTCTCCCCCAAACGTCTAGCTGTGACAACAAAGAAACCTTTACCAAACTAGTGCTGATGACTAGGTATCACGCAGCGGTAGCATTCTAGGAATACGTCACAAGCCGCAGCAACTTTGAAAGGTGAAGGGGTATCTTCAAATATCCCTTGAGGCTCTCGGTATCCCTACCTGTTTCCCGAAAGCATTCAATCGGACCTCACGAGGGCAGTATCCTAATCCGACATATCGATTGACCACCATGACATCGGAAGGCGACGCGTCCAGTGCGGAGGACAGGGTCGCTTTGAGATCCGCTCCGGTATCCTCATCGGCTTCATCCCGACCAAAGACCAAACCTACCGCGTGAGTATTAAAACTTGTCGCGCCGCAAAGCTGCGGAAGGTTTCCAGTTGGTTAACAACGGCGATTCCGCCATACTAGTTGCCGTAGGTGTCACTCGCGCAAAGTGAGGTGTTCCGGCGGGCAACCATGTGAGAATTGTCGCCAAGCAAGCAAGGGTGTGGAATGCACATATCCTCGGCGGAACCGCATGGTAAAAGTCAGCCAGCGGTATGTTAGAACCAGAGATATTCATACCTCGGACCCGCGATTCCAAGAGCGACTGGTGTATCGAGCTAACTCGATTTCCCATAGTTATATCGATGACCTTATTGCTGAAAACCAACGATTGAAGAGCAACAGCGGCATTGGAAGTCAATCTCGAGCAGCCAACCTGCTCCCAGATCTCGCAGTTGTTGCTCCGGTAAAAGAGACAACAGACACTAATGCAACTGCCATCCCAGCGCCATCGCTTGATGAACGACCATGGTTCTTCGACATGAATATTCCACACACGCCGATTCTCATCGGTGAGGCCTCGGACGCCGCATTCGCTACCCGCTTCCGCCAAGCAATCTCATCAGCTGAGAGTAGTCACATCCCGCGGGTGAACTATGCCACAGATGAGAGGCTGCTCGCTCTATCTGATACAGACTGCCCTTGGCCTAGTCCGGCAAGAGCACGTTTTCTCGTCGGGGTTGCCCTGAGATATGTCAGCCGTTGCTACCACATCATTCGCAAGAGCTCGATTCTGGATGCCTTGGAACAGACCCTCCAGAACCCGGCTGAAAGTGATTCGCTTCTCAAGAGTAAGCTGTGGGCGATGTTTGCTATCGGCGCCATGTACTCGACCCGATCTGCCACGTCGGAAAAGCACTTCCCCGGCATGGGCTACTTTGCACGGGCAACTCGCATCCTCCGCATCGTCAGCGAACGGCCGAGGATCGATGTTGTCGAGTTGAGATTGTTGCTGGTAAGATGGCTTTGATAAATAAATGTTTTCGATCGCCTCTGAAGTTTTGACAGTCTTTCTACTCTCTTGCGCTCAACCGGCGACATACCGCCTACACTTTTGCCGGCTCCGCGACCAGGCTCGCTGTTGTCATGGGCCTTCATCTCAATGTTCCTGAGACGCAGCTCAGAGATGCGGCCGCTCGAGAGCATAGGGTCAGAGTTTGGTGGACAGCATACATCTTCGACAGGATGTGGGCAGCCAAGTTAAGCCATCCAGTAGCCGTCCAAGACATCGATATCGAGGTGGACCTGCCATCGAATCCGGTTGTCGACGATAATATAGCGGATGACTTTGCCGATGCATCATATTTTGTTGCTAGTGTAAAGCTCGCTGGCCTACTGGGAAAGGTTGTGCCATCCATCTATCGAAGAAGGCTGCAAGACACCTCCTTATCCCATAGAGTTCAAGAGGCGTTGAAGGATCTTCGTGGGTGGTCTGCAGAGCTCCCTCCACAGCTTCACATTGACTCGAAGCCTACATCGGAACGCATGCCAAAGCCCATCTCGCTACATCTCAACTTTAATCAGGCAAGCAATGAAGCGCGACTGCCAGATGGGGTATGACAAAGCTAATTTTGATTCAAGTGCGCTATCAGCACCACCCGCCCGATTCTGCTCCATGTGCTGCGAACGCATGTCGCATCTTGGGGAACACCAGAGACCCCAGAACCACGAGTTCCGGCCACCGCCATGACTCTCGCAGAAACTTGCATACGTTGCGCTCGTCACACCTGCCGACTGCTGACAGAATGCTGGATCGACGGGTCTTTTGCAACGTTTGACTACTTCTACACGCAGTATCTCTTCTCAGCCGCCACCATCCTCGCTGCATCTAGCCTTCTGAGCGGCAAAGAGAGTCACAATGACAGAGAACAATTTGAAGAAGCAGCTCAGTTCTTGTCTCAGCTGAAAGATAATGGCAACTATGCAGCTGAGGAGTTCTGCCATCATATCGACGCTATGAAGCTTACAATGGCCGCAGCTCATGTGCGCCGTGGTGATTTCGCCGGGGCGGGAGACTCGGCGGCTTTGCTGAACGACACAACAGCGGCTTTCACGGATGCTGCAGTCAACCTCAACCAACCTTTCGCAGAGCAAAACACAACCGCTGGTATGGCGCTCAACGAGCCGTCGTTACAGGAGCTCCTGGCCCAGCCACTCCTCGACTTACAGTTTATAGATGCGTCGATCTATAATGATGGGGCTCAGGGACTTTATTGGCCAGATTTCAGCCCGGAATCATGGACGCCTGAGACGTGGACTGCAACTTGAGTACCAACCAGATGACTACCAAGCACGCGGATATACACTTGACATGCAGAGATTGGGCAACAAGAAACAACGATTGGGGTTTCAAGCTACTAATATCATTCTACACAGAGGCTGTGGGTATTTGTTGACCCACCCGTTTTTGGTACATCTCATCCCAGACTGGCCCATGGTCGAGTGCGTATCACCAAAACTTGAATGGAATTGCCAGTCTTCCAGCCGCATTCGGCGTCGCACTAGCAGAAGCCGAAGAGCCCGAAGCACCTGATGCCGTGCTGGCTTGTGAGCCAGTAGCGGCCGTAGTCGCTTGGTTCGTCGTCGTGACCGTAACCACGTCGGTCGTCGCGGCTGTGGCAGACACGCTTACACTACCAGTGCATGCCTCCTCGCCAGAGACAATGGTGTAGCTGGTGCTGCAGCCCACCCTAGGGCAGGCACTCCTGTCGCAACCAAATGTGAAGGTCTCTGTTGCCGCTGCACTTGGGCAGCCGCATGACTGCGTCAGAGTCGACACGGTCACGCATTGCGGTGCCTCCCCGGTGCAACTAGGACACAGTGATAGCTCTGTTGCCGTGGGACACCCATCTTCCACCACGGTAGGAAGCGGCACCGGGGTAGGCAGAGGAGTCAATGAATCAGTTGGTAGGATCGAGTAAAGAAACGACTCTGAGCTTGTCTGGGCAACAATCGGTGCCGCGCTATCAATGTTAGCAATAAGTCTCTGTGCCAACGGTTGACAGATTCATACACGAAAAAGAGCGTTGCTACTTGGCTGGTCACCTTCATCTTGGTTCTTCTTAACCTTGCCTATCAAAAATGGGTAAAATGTTGTATTATGATGATCTTACGGACAGAAACTGAAAGTAATTTGATGAGAGAAGAAGCGAGTCCCACGGTCAGCCCAGCGCGCTCGAGCTCTTATGAAGTCACGAGCCGGTAACACCACCGGCGATCAACTCCTCCTGACAGGACGTCCGTCATTCGTTCATAATCGTCGGTGTACAAACCACCATCCTTTTTCGGCATTGGGGTCTTGGCTTGCAGGGGTGTTATTGCGGAGAGCCCGTATCGACTGGCCACCAACCTCTTTGATTCTACCCTATTGCAGCACCCTTCAAGGAAAAACACGTATTCTCACTGCGGCCAATCCCTTAAAAGCAAGATTCACACCTGCCGAGACTTAGTCTTTCAAGGCGCTCCTCCTTACGTTTCAGAAGTACGTGGACACATCTAGGGTGCTGATGCCAAGGACTACCAACCCGCGAATCGTTCATTGTCTTCATCACCTTCCTATAGAGGCACGAATGCAGTGGCTCGTGCCCGCGCGGATTATGACGCAGATTTTCAATTGTACTCGCTCGTTCACCTGTGTCAATAGGTCTTTACTCAATATCCAAAGGCACATGTACATGCTGGTCTTACTGGCGCTTGTCGGTGATCTTTCTCTTGGACGAGCATCTCTCAGATCTCTGATGCGTCAGGTTTCTTCGACTGCCAAATCTTTGCGCCTTAAGGGTCATGCCATGGGCGTTGTGTGGCATCCCATCAATATCTAGTGTTCCTTCTGCGTTGGCTCTCAAAAAGCGAATGCTAGGCATGACGGGATAGTGGCCTCCGAGTTTCTTGAGATTGGGAACGAGAACGTTGAACCAGTGGGACATGATTAGCGGAACGAGGGAACGGATAAGAACAATGTGCTAAAGGGCAAACCCAGCAATGTGCAGCGGATCCATTCGGTTCTTGGCATAGAAGTTAGGGTAGGGAAAAGAGAATATGATCGCCACAATCGGCGCCGTGTTATACTTGAGAACAAATCCCCAAATAACCGAGATCTTCCACTAACCTCCGATGGATATGATGGCATTCAGATCTCGGCGCAGTTGATTACCCTGGAATTGTGTGTGAGAAAGAGAGGGAATGCTTTGGAGGGAATAACCGAACACGGGTACGCACTGGGTAGGATGTCAGATACCAAAAGCTTTTGTAATAAATTTTCTTCAAAAAGGATTTAGCTGTGTAGCCTGGAGGGTCGGAAGAAGACACCACGGAAGAGGTTATGCCGACGATAAACATTCCCAAAACCACACCTGCACCGGCTTTGAAGACATCGCATGGGCGATAACGAAGCCCACCATAGTGCCTCCAGCGTAGCCAAAGATGTTATGCAAGCATCAAGGTAGAAGGCCACAACAATCAACAACCTCGCGGTAGCGGTAGAGCGTAGTAGCACACACTTGGTAAAGAAACGTGGAAGGAGGCAATGGCTACGACGGACGACACGAAAGACCGAGAGACCTCATTGCCCCAGTCTGAATTGTAGACCAAAGTCTGCATGAGTGCAAATGCTGATCCGAGCTCAAGAATGAAGAAGATGGGAAAAAGAGCACGCCGATAAGCCGTGTAATCTTGGACTGCGCTACCAGCTGCCGTCAAGTTTCAGGCGATGGGGTCCGCATTCTTTCTTTCGAAGAACTTATTAGTCCTTCCCATCGGAGTGGGTTGCGGAAAGAGTACTGGAAGTATATCATTATCCAGGCGATTATCGGAACATAGAAGATAATAATCGCGTAGCCGATGTAGACGACGCCGAATCCGACACCCTTAGCACGCTTGTTGGCATGATGCCATGCAAGGGCGCAGCCTCCTCTGTACGCTCACCTGATGCTGATTTCAGGAGGCAACTTGGTATGGCCAGATAGCGGAGTGAAATAAGGTACCTTAGGGAATGGAAAAATTGGAGGGCGTGATTGTTGAACACGATTGAGGGGAATCGCAAGAGGTTACCGAGACCGATTGCCCCTCCATCGCGGCGATGATGAGAAGTATTCGAGATTCTCAAACATCACGGCCGTCTTCGCCTTTGTCGGCAGTCGGCGCGAAGAGACTGTAGACTTTCTTCCTGAAGTTGACCATGCTTACCAGGGATGGTTTGACTTGGGCTGAAGGATGCGGAAGTGGTTTATGGATGCATCGGGGGGACACTCTCAATATGATGCCCTCTTATACCCTTAGCCAAGCAGTTGAAAAGCCAGTCAGACTTCTTTGCGCGTGTAAGCATAGCCCTGTGATAGGAGACTGAATTGGTTGGGATAAGCCGACCAAGGCCCTTGGTCGTCTTGTCCAGGATTACGACCTTCCAAAATCTAACTTGATGATAAAAAAACAAGGCTATCACAGGCTACAGATATAAGTCGGGATCAGACGAGACAAAAAGGCCGAGGCGTGGCACTTTCTCGCCAGATTTTGTGAACATAGATTGGGACCCCGTCGGCTTTCCGGGTGTACGCCGACGTTCGCCCAGCTCGCCGGCGCCATCATCTATTCTTCTTGGCCAACGACAATTGCCATTGGACTTTCAAAAAGGCTCAACTTCCCCACATCCTGGCAGAAACGCGTCAGGGTTGACGGCCAAGCATTTCCTGACAGCTAAAGGCCCACCATATATTGCCAATGTACATGTCCAAGATCCCTTGTTCGAGCTTCTAAATAGACTCGCGGAAGATATGATGCTGCACCTGATCGTTCATCTGAAACGCCCCAAGACAACATCCCTATTGGTGCGGCCGAGCCCATGTTGCGGCTTCTCCTTGAAGCGTTACACGTGACAGTTATTCTAAGGTCCCGCTCAGAGTTGGGCTGTCTTGCACATCTTGAACTCGGAAGTGGCTCAAATAACAGAGAAACGGGGATAAGCCGTAGAGGGAAAGTCGCTCAGGAAAGCCGAAGTTCCCCTTCTTCAAAAATGCCGCCGTCTACATATGTAAGTGATATCGTTGTTGAGTCTTTCCTCTTGAAGCTTGCTGCTATAGCCTAATAGCAGAGGGTCGTAATTGGAAACGTAAACGAGCTGAAGCTACCTGAACTGATAAACCTCCTACTACTATCGTGATTTCAAGCTGATCAAGCTTAATCACTTGCAACAAGTGCGTCAAGTCCGTCGGACTCGGCGTGAAACTCCGACCATCTGAAAATTCAGTTGTCAAAGCGTCACATAAGGTAGCGTATTACCCAAGTAGGTTGTCCCGGATGCAGGGCCATAGTGTAAGCTTTGTCGTGCTGACGAATTGATGCCTGTCTTAGTAATGAGCTCATAGTTGCAGTTGCCCGAATAAGTAGGAGTAGCTCTCGGCGCATTGTCCGAAGCATCTGATCATTCTGACAACGTATTTGGACCTTGAAACCATAAAAGCCAGAATGCTTTCCATCAAGACTTTTCTACCTGCTTGCTCAGTGGTATGTCAATACTAACACAAATTGTATCATCTCATATTTGCCAGCCTCTCCCCGCTTTGCCGTCAGATTCCAACGATCAGAATGTCGTCCGCCTCTAATCAGCCAGTCAACCTCGTGTTGGGCGTCGCAAACGTAAGCTGACCGACCGAGTGCGAGAGATGTGTGTTACTTTTGGCAAAGCTAATGTTCACAGGTCGGAGACTCATCTACTGATCCCATGGCACGCTACGACACACCCGACCAAGTGAACGCATTCCTGGACGTCTTCGCTCGACGCGGGTACAAGCAGCTTGATACCTCGCGCATGTACTCACCCCAGGCACCCACAAGCTCGGAGCCCAGACTCGGCGCCGCCAATGCCGGCGAGCGCTTCACCATCGACACCAAGGTCACGTCCAGATCGCCGGGATGTCACACTAAGGACAAAATTTTGAAGGAGATTGACGAATCTCTCAAAGCGCTGAAAATCAAGCAGATCAACATTGAGTATCTACACGTGCCCGACCGAACGACACCATTTGAAGAAGCATGTGAGGCCATGAATCAGGCGATTGGGGAAGGCAAGATCAAGAAATGGGGTATCTCAAACTACTCCGCTGCAGAGGTTCAGCGGTTTGTCGACATCTGCCAGGAACGCGGCCTCGTCAAACCCAGTGTGTACCAGGGCCATTACAATCCGCTCGTGCGAGGCGGAGAGAACGATTTGTTTCCCGTATTGCGCAAGAATAACATTGCCTTCTACGGATACAGCCCCGCCGCAGCTGGATTTTTTGCAGGCAATCATAAGAAGGTTAAAGCGGGTGGGCGATATGATACATCGGTAAGACTTTTCTCCTCGTGCCTATTAAAATACGAGAGACTGACCAAGTGTTCTGTGACATCCAAGATTCCTGTGGGTAGCATATATGCAAAATTCTATGTCAAAGAATCCATCATGACGGCGACGGAGAAGGCGATTGATGTCGCGTCTAAGCACGGAATCGGCGGCCATGCTGCGGCACTTCGGTGGACGGTATATCACAGCATCCTCAGCAAGGAGTACGAAGACTCGGTAATTATTGGAGCCTCGAGCCCGGAGCAGCTGGAGACCAATCTCGACATGATCGAACAAGGACCGCTTCCAGAGGATGTGGTGTCTGCTCTCGAGGAGTTGCACGAGCAGATTGTCGACAAAATCCCGTACCACATGTAGTCTACGATGCTCTAAAGCATTGAGGTAGCTTCTTCCGGACTAGTATCAACGGCTAAGCTCAATGGAGTAGGAGTAGACCTTGGCAATGCTGACTGCATATATCAAAGCCGTTAACATCACCGCTGACAAATGGTATCGCTTATTCGAAGTTGCCTATTGAGTGTTGTACGACAGCTATATCTTGTTCTTTTTACGATAATATGGAAGTGAATAAGAAGACATATCCTCGAAGCAAATGATTTCGCTGTCAAAGACTTTATTTGACATTTGTTGCGCTTGCCAGCATGGAGTTCATCGTCATAGTACATCCTAACCAGAGAAGGTCCGCCCGCTTGAAGAAACAGGCTCACGCTCACGCAGCACGAGTGACCCATGCACGGTCAAGAAAACGTCAAGTGGCCCGCCATGGCAATCAAGACCCGGACATCCAAGTTAACCGTCGTGGTCGATCAATTTTATTGAGGTCTCGAGAGGAAGAACAAGTGAGCCGTCCACAACAAGACGTCGTGGAAATACAGCATCTGGTTGAGCCTTCGATACCTAGCACAATACCTGGCGCGTTCGAGCATGAGCCGTTGGCTAGCTTTCTAAAATCTTCCACAGCCGAAGAGAAAATGCTATTCTTTTACTGTAAGTCACGATTTACATCATCAATGTTACTTTTGAAGGCCCGGCCATGCGAAGCTATTGGCACTGCAAGGGTGTTGGATACTAACGGTCGTAGATGGTCAAGTCATTGTCCCCAACATGGATTCGCAATGTCCTATTTTGTGCTACCTCGGCGAAAACTTCGATCACATACGGAGGAACTGGTTGCTTTGTGGCTCTACCGATATTGACCTCTTGCAAGGGTTCTTGCTCGCAGCCAGCCGTCATTTATCCCTCTTTCATGGGGAGCAGTGGGGAAACTGGGCAGCCAAGTTCAAACTAAGGCACATAAGCGACCTGCGTCGTGCCCTGTCCTCTGACGATATATCATTGCGACGAACTGGTGTTGCGAAAGCATTGGTGTTGTCATTCGACGAGGTAGGCAAACTTCAACATAACTTCCAGTTCCCTGGTATTGTGAAGTACGTTAATTTAGTAAGGGTTCTAACTTTGCTTTGTAGATCATGCTCTGTGACATGCACATGGCCTCAAAACACGTTCGGGGTGCTATCACAATAGTCAGGGATTCTGGAGGAATCGACGCGCTTGGACTGAGTGAAATTGTTCGTTGTGTTCTCTTCAGCTGCATGTTCGGCAAAGGCCTACTGGATGGACAGCCTCTGTTCGAACTGAGCCCAGCACCTCTATCTACAAGTCATTAGACTATAATGTAAAGCATGCAATTACTGCTTCTTCAAACCTGCTCTAGGACCATGTTCCGTTCGCAGGTCCAAAGTAGCCTACATCCGGCATTTGCATCCACGGTAGGCCTTGTCCATCAGCGGTTTCACTCCATACGGTGTTTCCCCACCAATCAGGGAATTGCGCATTAGGGCCTACGTCAATGTTAGTCTTAAGTGCCTTGATAAGATCAAGTGAGCTATCTGTGCCGACTTACCGTATGTGACTGCGAAGAAGATGACGATACCACTGATGGCAAGTCCAGTGTCCAGCGCCGCGGCGAGGACGTAGTTGTACTTGCTCCACCAGGCGTAGAACTTCCGGTAGATGATCTTATTGAAGATATGGTTGACAATGTACCATGAAGAATAGTTAATACCCGTGGCTGGAGGCACGTTGTAGGTTCCAACAAAGATGAGCGGCCAATTGATCTTGCGAATGAAGTCAGACTTTGTCTTCTTGAAGATGAAGTACGTAATCGGCGGCAGGATAAGTCCGATCCAGAAGAAGTGCAAGAGACCGGAGTAGATGGCGCCAACGGAGTAGAGACGAGCGGGCCCGACGAGACCCCAGATAACCGACGACGAGAAAACGGTGCGACCGTTGGGGCAGGAGAAGCCATTGGGTTGGTCCTCGGTGCAGATACCGTCAACATTGCCAAGCATCCAAAGCGTGACACCTGTCTGGGTCAATGCTCCAAGAATCGTTGCAAGACCTTGGGCAAAGAAGAGAGTCGTGGGCGGGATCTTGAGGTAGTGACCGAGCTTCATATCGGCCGCGAAGTATAGACCTTGACCAACGACATCCGTGCTGAGGATCTTGAAGAGGATGTTGGCAATCGGTTTGCCCTGGAACATATATCCTCCGATGAACTCGGACAGCACGTTCAGCTGGTTGGCGTCCACGTTCGTGACGCCCTGGATCATGCCGCAGGGGACCATGTAGACTGCAGGAATGATGAAGGCGAGGATGACTCCCCACCACGGGAGACCAGTGTCGTAGCCCTCTGCGGTACCGACTGCCATGCCGAAGACGACCAGTAGAATGACCATCCACCACCACCACTTGACAGTCTTGTATGACTGCATCAGGCGCGCATGGATGTCGAGTTTCAGCGTTCCCTTCATGGCATGCACGATTTCATCGAAGTGAAAGAAGTAGACATGGGAAAGAACACTATTGTGACAAAGTTAGACTAGAATTCGGTAGTCGACTTGGCTTAACACCTACCTCGTGATTGAAGCAAAAGATAGGCCGTACACAAAGGCGAACGTGGCTGGCAGATACGGGGGAGAGTACGAAGAGTACTTTTGCTGATCGAATTCGTTGTTCGTGAGAACCTCCGTCACGTTATACAGGCTGCCGAATCGATCGTAGACGTCGGCTGTGCAGAATGGCATGTACGAGGTGAACCAGGTGTTGGTGTAGTAGATCGCCGGTGTGATGATCCAGAAGAAGAACGCAAAGCCAAAGAAGACGTTCAGCGCGGCCCAGTGAGGACTGAGAAGCGGGTTCGTATTGTACGCAATCATAGACCAGTCGAAAGTCAGAGGGAAGAGGCCCATGCCAGTGACCATGCCAAAGACTTGGTTGACCGCCAGGTTGTTTGGCGCAATCCAGCAGATCCAGGTGAAGTAGCTGAGGCCTGTGAAGATGAGACCCGGGAACCAGTACCAGACGAAAGCGCATCCACCCACAATCATGAAGAACTTGATGCGGGTGATTCTCCATCCGTCAGCAATGGCGTTGGCTCGAGAGTGCAGCGAGCTGAGGAGGGCAACATTGCTGAGTACACCAGGCCAGATCATGCTGGCGGGCTTGACGAGCCACGGCATAGCGAGACCTGCGACGGCGTATCCGCTAAGCTGGCAGCACAGAACAACGAGCACGGAGAATCCTGGCGGGATGTAGAAGCCATACAGCCTGGCTGCTTGAATGAGGTTGGTCGCATCAGCTGAGCCGAAGCCAAACGAGACGTTGGACATGATTGTCACGAGAGCATGCTCCTTGATGTTGAAGTGCCGGTCGGGGTTGAAACGGCTGATGGGGAGAATCTTGGCGAGCGCGACGCCGATGGGGAATGCAATCAGTTCTGCGACGAGAGATACGATGTGAACACCGGGGTATCTCAATGAAAAGAACTGGTTCACGCCGGCGCCAAGGAAGACAAAGACCTTTGCTGTCAGTTAGCATTGAGTTCCTCTATGAGTCGGATCGCCAATTGCATACAATTCCAAGGAACCAGGCTCGGAATGTGTTGACGGGGATCGCAGTATCGTCCGTCTCCGGCACAACGGCTCTGACCTGGGGGAAAGGCGACGTATCGGCATCGTAGTCCCCCTCACCCTCCTCGTCGAGCACCCGCTGCATATCAACCTCCAACTCCGCGAGATGTCCATTTTCGAGTTCGATGTCCTGGCCGTGGAGGTTATGCGCCGTCTTGATGTTGAGCTTCTCTCCCTGCCCCAGTGACTTTTCAGGGTCCGCATACTCTGGCGGCGTATGGCTGATGTCGGTAGCCATCTCGTTGAAGGCTCGGGTTTGCGACGATGCGATGGCGGCGGAAACAAGCAAACGCCCAGGAGTGCCAAGAAAGTAGCGCCCGGCGCGGCATCGTCGCTATTATGAAGGGCGGATGCTGGTTACACTAATGTAGGTATGAAGGGCACAGAGTCGCATCGACTGGGAGGAAGCGATATGGTTCGATACGCTATGCGCCCGACGCGTACGACAATCTCCTTGACATCTTCTCCTGCTTATCATTTCGCCCCTGGTCGGTGGTCAGCCGATGATAGGATTCTTAAAAAGTGCCATTGGGGACTTTGAAAAGTTCCCCAGATTACACGTTCGTCCACTCATGTTGGCTGTTCACCCACAACCATCACGAATCGTAATGACTCTCCCATTTCCCCCAACCGCGGCTCCGGAACTGCGGCATTGGCCAATTGAGCATCTTTGCGTTATCTTGGCTCCATCTGCCGCTGCGGGGATCCGCCGTCTGCTTCTGGAAGGCGACCAGGGATTCCTTTCTTAGCGGTCGGGTCCGGCACCACGGGATGAGGGAGGCAGTCGGGAAACCTCGATAAGTTTGCCGTACTTCCGCGGTCTCCTATTCCCGAGCGATAAGACTAGCTGTGATCAATTGACCTAGAACGCGGCCATGACGCGGTTTAAGCTCGGAAACATCTGCCCTTGGTCTACCTGAGCTCTGTTGGTTCCTGGAATGGCGGGGTCATCCTCTCAAGTGTCAATCCGTCAAGCTGTCACGCAGAATAGAGTTGTCGCCATTGGACGCTCATGAACAATAGTGAGCGCTGCATGCTTACCCGTCGTTAGATGCTGACATCAGTCTTCGTGACCTGACTAGGGGCACTGAGTCTCCAAGCAGCAGGTTAAGCTTATCCTCTCTCGAGACCAGCCGTCTTGTCTGCAATCAGCTTACCTGTCCTCGAGAAAAGCCAAGTGTAACAAAGTGCCTTTGAGTGGAAAAGCCCCTTACTGCCAACTTACCTTAGCCATTGATGTTTGTTCTAGTTGATATCGCGAATAGTAGATAATCATTAGTCGGGATGTCCTCACTTGCATCGTTTGCGCAATTGGCTGTGTGCATAGGAACTGCAATAGATTGACTCAAGGCCTCAGAGTTGATACACCAACTTCTCGCCGGAGATTGCCCCATCCCGATATACTTGGAATCCTTTGTCTACACCATCAAGACCCCCAGAGATGGCCTTCGGCTTGTTGGGCTTCAACTTCCCGGCCTCTACCCATCCCGGGAGTTTTTCATAAAACTCGGTACCGAGTTTGTGGTCCTCCTCGCTAGCCTAAGCCCCAGTCAGTGACCGCTCTACTAGGAGTCCTGCAACGACTGTAACTTACCGGCCATTTAAATTGAGCATACTGATGATCCTTTAAGAACGCAGTCCAGACCAAGACGTCGGTCACAGTCGTCTGCTTCGAAACATTTTCAGTGTTGGCCTTCCCCGGGCGCACGGTGCAGAGCCGCCCGCCGCTCTCATCGATGGCTTGGGATGCCTGGCCGGAGGAGGACTTGTTGCCGATGGTGTCAAAGACATATTTGAGGCCAGGCGTCGTGTTTTTGATGGACTCAATTACGTCGTCATCGCGGTAGCTGAAGACATGCTTCGCGCCCAGGGACCTGACCCAATCGAAGTGATGAGGGCTGCACGTCGTGATTACTTTGAGGCCTTGCATCGCTGCTATCTGGATGGCGTACAAGCCGACGCTCGCTGGGAAGGGAATTAGCAAGGGACCGCACGTGCTCAGCGCGTGTCTTGGAGCAGCTTACAGCTACCACCCCAAATAAGGACCGCTGTCTCCGATCCGCTCTCTCGAGGAATAGCGAGGCATGCTTTGGAGAACAGGGCTAGCTCAGCCGTCATGGAAGCTAGGGGCATTGTAGCAGCCTCCTCCAGGCTTATGTTCTTGGGGACTCGGAAGCTGATGTTGTCGTCCGCGAGGGTGTACTCGCTATAGCCGCCGAGACCCTTGATTTCACCTGGCGATGTGTCAGAACTTGTTCGTAGATCTCGGCTAACCAAGGATTCCTGACCTCCCCAGATTAGGCCAGCAACAGTGTCGCCCTTGGACAGCTTGCTACACTTGTCGCCGACCGCTTCGACTGTCCCCACAAAGTCGCACCCAAGGACGGCGCCGTCACCGAATGCATTGCCGTCAAGAGATTGAACTGTGAACCAAAGTAAGGAAACGATACTGCGTTTATCTCATGATCGAGACTACCAACGGGTCTAACTTACCGTCGGTCGGGTTTTGTGCAATGTGTGACACTTTAACGAGAGCTTGATGCGGGGCCGGTTCAGGGATCGGAACTTGCTTCCTGACCATCTTTGGCGACCCGCCGCCGCCGGCCGAAGATTCGGTCACCAGAGCTTGCATTTGTTGTCCGACCATGTTCACTGGTATCAGAATATATGCCCACGATGTCACAAAGTCACGGGTCTTTCTGCGAGGATCGAATATTGACTTGAAGCACGTCAGCCTCAGCGGGCACGAATTATTGAGGCAATAGTAGTCGTCTTTTCCCTTTGCTTAATCAGCCTGCAAGCGCCGTGGAGGTTGGAGCTTGGCCCCTAAGGAGACTAAATTCCCCCTCAAGACAGTGCACTAATATTAATAATAGGGGCCCCTTCATGACGTAGCGGTGATGGGGAATATCGTCAAAGAAATACCCCCGTCTTATTACAAAAGTTGAAGGCGATGATGCTGACATGAATTGGCCAAGCACATACCACAACAAAGGAGGTATCCCGCATCTTCAATAAGAGTGTATGCATCCTACATCAGTGCGGATAAGATCCAGCTTCATTCATGTCTATTGAGTTTCCAATTTATTAGCATCAATAATCTAATGCAAGAACCTTCTCTCACCAGCACTTTCCCACCGGCGCAACCCCGCTACATTGCTCCCACATCCCTCACAGGCTGTAGACAACGGATCGCAATCCCGAATCGCAATCCCATAGTCCATCTTGAGGCGTTGAGAGGCTCCAGTCAAAGTCTCGTGGCACTAGTCTCCTCAAGAAAGGAAACCATCCTACCCAAGACCGGGCCAGCTCTCCCGCCTCCTCAACAGCTGAAACCACATATCAGGCCTCACAACTTCAAAGTCATCCCCCAACTTCTTAACCATACTAGCAACACTGGTCGGTGTCATATCAAAAGCGCTCACAGCGCCAGCCACAAAAAGAGGCCCACGACCCCTCCAATTCTCCGAAATATTCCGCAGCGTCGCCGCACCGCTCTCCTCGTTCCCGATACTCACCATGTTTGTCACCGGGAAGCCTTCTGTAACATTCACCTGCAGCGCATCTACCGTCGAAACAAATGACCCGTAGTAGATGCCCCGCAAATTGTTCCTCCCCACGGCATTGCGAAAGTCGAGAGTTAGCCCAGGTGTGAGCGGGTTATCAGTGGCGTTGATGCGGTCGTACACGAACAAGATCTCGTCTGTCTGTGTCGCTCGCATATACTCGCCGCTCTGAGTCAAGAATGTGGAGAGAGCTCGTCTTGGCCATACACCCGGATACGTATATCCTGCGCCGTCAGGCCCGGCAATCAGCAGGTCATTCTCCGTGGATGTCCTTTGATAATACGACAAGATGCCCGGGCCGATATCACGAAGCAATGGGCTAATAGTCCAGCCAAGCGGGACTGATCCCCTCGCGGAGTCGTTCCAGTGCTGAAACATGCTCCGCTGGTCGTACTGTATGTTGTCTCCTTCGAGGTAGACGAGAGACAGAAAGACTTTAGGGGTCTTTTTCGGAGGGGGCGGAGGAGGTTGCCATGGTGGTCCCCCCATCGTAGACTGCTGAGATTGACTTTTGGTGTTGAATCCACTGAAGATGGTGGGGTTGAAGTAGAAGTCCGTGGCGGCGACGTATAAGCCGTTCCTTGCGAGTTGTGTGACACCGGTCATCTCATCGCCGTTTGGAAACCAGCCGAGGTAGGCCGCATTGGGCTGGAATTGGCGAAGGAGTTTGTCGAGCAGCGCGGCTTCACGCGGTCTATTACTGTCCAACCATATGCAGGGAGCCGCCGTGCTAACGATGTAGTCGCGGAAGATGGAGTTGACCTTGTAGTAGCCCGGTCGCGCCGACGTTGCCGAAACGAGAAACTGATTCCACATGGACAGAGTGAGGGTTAGTTGAGTTGTCTGAGGTGGAACGTCAAATTTGTAAATCATTGCGGATGCGCCGTCTGCGAAGCGCCAGCCTCCTGGGTAGTCTGCCAGGTGCGAGCCGCCGTCATCGAACAGGAAGGAGTCTTCTTCTTCTTCACCGGGAGTGAAGTCTGCTATGGTTTTGTTTCCGTCGCCAGTCACCTTGACGCGGTAGACAGAGGGACCATAGCCGTCTGCAGGGAAAGCGTCTGTAATATTGACATAGACCGTCCCGTTGCCATTAACAAATGACGACAAATCTGCAGTGTATGTGCCGTTGTTCGAAGAGTCTGTGACGGACGAGTTTGCCTTTAAAAGTGTGGTCCAGGTCCTGTTGGCATACAATATGGTCGAAAGTGGCTTGATAGCCGTGATGATGCGGTCAGTAACCTTGGGCCACACCTCCCGGGCTGCATGATCGTAAAGCTCGAATTTGTTCTTGAACCGGCCTCGCAAGTCTTCCGTGATGGAGATGTTGAAGCGTCGGGCCAGTTCTTCAGTCGCCAGGACAGCGCCATGAAGACCGGCAAGTGTTGAAGCCAGATTAATCGTGTCTGGCAATTTCGTGTCGTAGATAATGGCCCCCCGAATCTCAGACTTGTACTTATCAATCAGTTGTAGAGGACTGCTCGTCGTATCGGCGCTACGATATCCTTCAGTCTCAAGGTGCCGCAGCCAGGCCTCGTTGACCTCATCATCCGGAAAGGCAGAATCCTGCGACCAATAAAGGTACAGTCGTGGTTGCCGTCTGTTGACCAGTCCTTGGAGCGAGACTAAGAATATCTGCTCATCACCAGAAAGTGCAGTGAGCTTGGCATAGTCTATCTCCTTCGCAATCTCGGGAAACAATGGCAGGGCTCTATTACCTGGCCAATCAAGACCTGAGACGGATGGTGAACAGAAACAGAGCTGATTTAATAGGGCGATCGGCAGCAAAAATAGATGGCGCATCTTGACTTGTGCTGTTGATAGCGCCCTGCTGCCTGCCATTTTCCAGTCAACAAAGAGGTACTGTTTCCTCCCACCGAGAGTCTTTCTATTTCATTTAAGGAACAGTCCGACCATTAGCCTCGCCTAGATGAGACAGCCAGGCGAATGAGGCGAGCGAAGCGGGGGTTAGAGATTGGACGAAGGTCTGCAACATGATTCTAAGCTTAACTTTGTTTCCATGACTAGCTTGTTTCCTTGGCAGAACACCGGAAGATTGTCGAGAAGCTCACTTCACTCGCGGTTTAGCCTTACATAACCTAATGATCCAAGCTATTCCAGTTGATACAGCAATATCTATGCACTGGCATTCTAGCACCGTGCTAGGTCTGATTGGAGATGAGCGCCACCACTTGAAGGCACACGAGAATGACGCTCCTCAGCCGATCATCTGAACTCTTGCCACTTTTCACATCTCGTCCTTCTCAATAGAAATGCATTAGTTGCTACTATTATCTATACTAGTGAGGGTATGAGCCATTCATAGACTAGAAGAAACCTTTTCTGATTCCATGTGCTCTTGACATCCGAGCTTCACACTGTTGCCATTCTCAACGGCACAGCCAAACATGCCGGACGACACATGAGTCTGTGGAAAGATGGTTCAGCAGCCAAAATTTTTCAGCTTGCCATACCCCAGCGGGGAGCGTTGACGATGACGCCTGCGAGACATCCAGAGATGATACCAGCAGTAGGCAGCGTGATAATCCAACCCATGTAGATCCAGCCAACCATACGCCAGTTGATTGATCGCCAAGTGCCGGAGCAAAGGCCGACACCTACAGTCGCACCAGTGATGCACTGTGTAGTAGATACAGGAAGTTCTTTATCATAGTCAGTGATGCTTGAGCATGGTCAAGATGAGTTCGTTGACTTACTGAGACGTGTAGCCAAGATAATTGTGCAAGCAGCACCCAACTCCATGGAGAAACCACGGGCGGGAGAGTGAAGGGTCAAGCGGTTGCCGAGGTTGCGCATAATGTTGTATCCGTACGTCCAGATACCAAGAGCGATACCAGCACCGCCGAAGCAGAGAATCCAGATTGGAACCTCAGATTTGCTGCCAGAGAGAACACCAGTGTTCCAAATCTGAAAGATGGTAGCGTAGGGTCCAATGGCATTGGCAACGTCGTTGGCGCCGTGCGTGAACGAGGCGGTGCATGCAGTCATGACTTGCATGAACGAGTACAGGAATTCAGCCTTGTTGTCGTAGTGTTGGACACGGGCGTGCATCTCCTCCAAATCGCCAGTGAGCACACTCTCCTTCTTTTGCATGTTGATAATGTCCTGATCGACACCAGACAAGAAGACTTTCTTTACCATCCAGAAAAGAACGTCGCCGTTGTGCCAGGGACCTTCGGGACGGGGGCCAACGATGGGCTTGTGGACGTAGTCCTTACGGGGAATATTGGTCGCAGGGGAGTCGGTGGATCCTTGGACGACCTTCTTCTCGCCATCAGCAGAGCCAGTCTCGATGTCGTTGCTAGGGCTTCGGACAACACCACCGCTGCGAGCAACCTCTAGCTCCTCTTTGGTCATGTGCCCGGCATAGAAGTCGCGGATTCCACCGCCGTAGCCTTCTGGCTGAACAGGTGGCTCGGGACGGCGGAGCAGAAGCGGGCCGAGGGCAATGTGATACCAACGCAGTTGCCAATCGTCCTTGACTACCACACGATAGAGCCAGGGGAGAAAGAATATTGTGATGAGGAGAGCCCAGGCGGCACCAACACCGATGATCATTCCGGCAGTTTCGGCATCGTTGAAAGTAACTTTGATCGACCCACCCTTCCAAACAATCAGCATGGTCAAGAGGGAAGCGGTAATACCAAAGTACACAGGAACGAGAGCCAGTCCCTTCATGACTGGGTTCTTCCGCAACATGACGCCGTATTTGGTAATGGTGAAAATGATGGCTGCGAATGCACCCGAGATACCAGGAGCGATGATCCATGCAAGGAAGACTGAAACTACGCCAGAGTCGATGCCGCCGCTAGGGGAGACCCAATGAATGTTGTCGGCACCAATAAGTGCGATACCCATGCCAATGACGCCTCCCATGATGGAGTGAGTAGTTGATACCGGGAGACCGATCTTGGTGCAAAAGGTAAGGTAAATCGAGGAAGCCACAATCGCACAGGTCATTCCAAGCATGAGGAGAGCCGGGTCGTTCTCGAATAGGTCGATATCCACTGCGTCAGATGATCAGCCTGGGCGTCATTGTTAATCAAAAGAATAGATATCCTACCAATCTTCGTTCGAATGGTGTCTGCGACACGGGCGCCGACACCAACCGAGCCGGCGAACTCGAGGATGGATCCGAGGGTCATAGCTTGAATGTAAGAAATAGATCGTGACGAGACTGAGGTTGCCCATGAATTGGCAACATCATTGGCACCTACCAGCACCGAAGAGTCAGCTTGGGCATGGCTAATCAAACAGGTTTCTGATTTTGGAGTTACGTACCAATGTTCCACGCATCAAGGAATGCGAAGATAGTGCCAATGGCGAAGATGTAGTCATACTGATGAAGAGGCATCTTGACTTTCTTTTGCACAGGTTGTGCAACGCCTGATGTCCGGGAAAGATGAAGATGATCGAAATGATGATTCCAACTGAAAACTAGGTCAACGTGCCTCAAAGGATGGCAAGGTATGGGATACCCTAGCTTTGACGCGGGTAGCAAGGTCGGAGAGAGAAGGATGTCTGAGCAGTGTAGGAGCAGGAAGGTAGAATTTGGGATCGACTCTGGCATATATACCAGAAAGCGGAATGGCCAAGACGTTGCTTCTGTGCAATCCATTCATGTCCACCTGCTAGGATGTACATGTGCCCCTTTCCCGTTGGGGGACTCTCGGTGTGTGATGCCCGGACCTAGACGAGGAAGTGGCTACACGCCATCAGCAGAGGCAACACAGGTGAGGCACATTCGATTGTTAGAGACGTACCGACCCAACCCACCCAATAGTACTCGCCACACCCGCAATCTGCAATGTTACCGGCATGGTTCATCTGTGGATTGGTCCCCGTAGCATGTAGCCATGCTGCCTTGCTTGCTTGGGTTGCAGAGTTCGCTGCAGCCAATTCTATGTCAGAGGTCCCATTTCCACAGAGAAGAGAAGCATTTGGTGTGTGTGAATCTGACGACATCTATAGTTGCCACTCATCATTATCAGAATGACATTCGATGCAAAGAAGACTTTCATCGGCGGGATTTCGAAGGTTTCTGCATTATTGCGGCTCGAACGCCTTTCTGCATAGGTTTTCACAGGCCCCTTCGACACAAAAAGCCACGGTGAACACCCCAATGAGGGGGAGAAAGTAGATGCCAAGTTCGACCTACTGGAGAGGCTGGCTGACATGAACCTGCATGGGGCGGGACGGATGGGTATCGAAAGGCTGGACAAGGAAGTCTAGAAGTAGCAAGGCATGTTCTGAGGCGTCCCACGTGTCGTAAACAATGTCGCATATTTGGCGGAACTTGAGCTTTTGGGAGGATATCGGCCTCGTGGGGATACTTCTCGAGGCGATGGAGTGGGAGCGTGAAGAGGGAATCCACAAATCCATCCAAGAAAATCCTGCGTGGTCAAGGGCAGCCAACGAAATCGGTAACAGTCGGGCATTGGCTTTTTCTCGCCGAGCCCCCAGTGAAGATGGCGCCTGATAATTGAAGAAGGGCAAAGTCGGATGTTAGACGTTAGAAGCCGTGATACAAATGGACGATGTCAGATCGTCAAGGAGGGAAGGAGATACATCCTCGCCGCATCCTTCCTAAAGCATCGACCGAGATCCAGCTGTGTGGCGCACCCGAAGCGACTTGGCGCGGTCAAGCGCCAAGATACAGGCTCTCAGGAAGCGCCAAGCGCCAAGCGCTGCTGGCAGGAGCATGGCGGCCCCACTTCCGACTTCGCAACTGCCGAATCACCAGTCCCGAATCCACCACGTGCTGGGTCCCGTCCTTTTCTGTGGATTTTCCCCGGCTGCATCCCCGGGGCTTCTCATCTTCAACATCGCAACTGAGTCGCCAGCACCATCAGACCTGTTCTTCTTTGACAGCGTATTCTTTCTATAAATCCTGTGCCCGCCGCCAAGCAGCCAAGGGGCCAAGAACACCAACACCTTTGGAACGGCTTCGCCAGTCAACCGTATCCCATCAAATGTCAGCGCCCAACTTCGCCCACGCCCCGTATCGGCCCCTTGGCCAAATAGACACGATCAACTGACTGCCATAACTGGCTCTTCTCAAGAGCTCCTCCACTCTAATGTTTCCTGATGCGGCTCAATCTCCGGCCTTCCCTCACTTGCGCTCTTCCGCCAGCAGCAATCTCCCAATCCACTTCCTCAAGTCTAACGCTGGGATCCCAACCGACTGGCTAGACAGTGTTTTACGAGCCATACGTGCCTTAATCCGTAGCGATTTGTCAACCAACCAGCCAACATCCAATATCGCTAACGTGTAGCTTTTGCGAATAAGTCCGCCAGCCTGGTGTTGGCTGTCACGCTATGCCCTGGCCAAGAAACTTAAGAATGACCCAAAGTGAGTGATCACCTTTCCATCAACGAATCACACTTGCGGCCCGAGGCTCGTGGTCTGCCCTCCAAAGCCTGAAGTCTTTATCTGTGCTTGTTGGTCGGCAAGCCCTGTGTAGTTATGTAAACCATTCAAGTGTTACCAACATCGCCTCATGCCGGTAGCCGGCTGCCGTTACGTTCTTTGAAAACTCATACTCTAGTGCAGGTTTTGGATTATATCTGTACAATTCGCAGCTGTATTCTCATTTGTGTTGTGGGTGAGAAAAGCAGCATCTTTGGTTTTACTCTAGAGTAAAAGTATTTGACGCACACTTTGTGAAGTATCGTAAAATTTCCCTTTGATCGTCGTTAAGTTAATATCTACCAACAAGACTTACGCGAGAAGTCTCTTCAGGTTGTCCTTCAGCGCGCGCTCGCCTTCATCCCATCCGGACTCAACTTGGTCCTCGAAGTTGGAACCGTACTTATTATCTTCATCCAGCAGTGCCACGGTGGAAAGGGCGGCATATGCCCAGGAGTTGAGTCTGTCCTCGACTCCCTTTTCTGTATCCTCCCGCCACAAAGCACGAGTCTTCTCTGCAAACCCGTCAAATGGCACGTCAACAGTTTCCCAACCCTCGAGACCAAGATCTTCAACCAGTGCAATCAGGTAATTTGTCGATACACTGTGGCTGGCAAAATAGGCAGCCCTGTTCTGGTATCTCTCAGGGTTAGACAACACAGCGACTAAGGCCTCGCCATTGAGTGCCCGACGACTGATGCTGCATTTCTGGTCTCCGGAACCGTAGCGAGTGATGGTTCGTCGTTCTTTGTTGATCCAAAGATTCCACGCTCGATTGTCCAGTCGTACCATGGACCAGTTATGATGGCCGTCCATGACAACGACCCGTTTGACTCGGCGACGACACGTTCAAGTTCACGCTGAGCTGCCAACTTCGGACCGAAAATAAGAGCATCTTTGGCGTTGGGATGGAACGTATTGCCACTGAAGTCTGGGGTGATGATGTGCCTGACTCCGGTGGCCGAGGCTGCTTGCAGGATGTTGGTCTGATAGGATGCGGCTGCTGGATTGACAGCCTCGACAACGGCTTCTTGACCTCCCAGAGCCTGTGTGAGAGCTTCGACATTCGAGTAGTCGGAGGATCTTACGTGCACACCGGCGGGAAGGCTCTTTTGGCTGCCGGGTCGAGTGATGCATGTCACCTCGAAATCAGCTTGCAGGAGTGCTGGGATGAGAACCTCTCCCAATGCGCCGGTTGCCTTTCAAATTGGTCAGGAATTATGAGTAAAACTGATGGTAATTATATCAGCGACTTACACCAATGACGGCAACTTGCTTGATGGCTTTCATCATGTTGGCAAGATGCAATTCAAAGTAGGTAGGAGAAGAACAGATTTATCCTTAAAATTGTTGATTATGGCCGTTTCGATCTAAGGCTTCCCATCGTTGTATTTATAACAGCTCAACATCAGTGATGTTCACATCGGTCGCCGTGATAACTCCATTGAATAGCGCAGTCCTTGGGGTATAACGTTATGGGTTCCTGGGACAGGGATGAGCTCATTGGGCCAGCCAAATCACACCATAGTTGGCGAGTAAGACTTGATGAACAATAGCATAACGTTATCACCTGTCTTGCATGCCATTCCACACCCTGGTACATCCCCCCTCGACTTCGTTGTGATTCTCACGAGTGCTCGAACTTCGCCTATTCCTTCCCAGAAACGCTTGACAGCTTTTCGGGACTTACCAATCCATTTCGCTCCCTGCGGGCAACTTCTTCCTTCTTATAAGTCCACATCGGCAACGCGGCCGCTGGCGGGAAGACGGACGAGCGGGGAGGTCAAGTTCATGGACCAGAAGAAACAGGGTAGCGCTAAGCACTTCCTCTGCCCCAGTGATCTACACGGCACTCCTTCTCGTACGCAACTGGCGTGGGGTACCCAGACGTTGGAGGGCTTAAACCTCCTTGTTTTGATCTTACAATCTGGGGATGCTGCAGCAGAATAATCGTGCGTCGATGGGGTTGGCATGCAGCCATGGGATGCCGCTCAAGTGTGGTGACGTCCTGGCGTTGGAGGATCCACGCTGAAAAGTAGGTACCGAGACCAGTTGGCCCACAGCAGTACAACCATGATTGGGTTCGCTTGATGTTCGCCAAAAATCATTGGCGGGCCTTTATCGTGTTTGATGTTGGTGCTGAGATTCTAAACAAGATGGGAGTACGCGCTTCAATCACGGTCACATTTCTGGAACGTGACATCTGCGGCATCCAGGTCTTGGGCCTGGAACTACTTGACGACAGATATGTATAGACTGGTAATGAATACCCATCATTCAGGAGAAACAATGATCAGATATGGTAAGCATTACGGTGTTAATGATGGAATCGCCGAAATAGACTACTTTATTCCAGAGAGGCATCCATTATTGCCCTTTAGTACGCACACCATCTGGTTGGATTACATGTAAAGGAGTCCCATGAACATCAACGCAAGCTTCTTGACCAGAAGATGCCTCTACAGCTCTGAACTTCTGAAGCTGACAGGCTTTCAGAATTTGAGCTCGCTTTGTGTCTTCAGATCTCGGTTGTAGAAGTGTCGGATGACGAGTACCGTCACTGCGGCAGCTGCTCCGAATCCAGCTGTAATGTAGTTGCCAGTCACGATGAAAGGCTGAAGGTTGGCAGGGAAAGTGAAGATGGGCACCCATGCCGTGAAAATGTAGGCGAACGCGTTCATCTGATAGTGACATTTGACGTTAGCTCAGATTTACATGCAAGTAATAGATACAAGTTGAAAATAGTAAGACAAACCATTGCAGACACATATGCCCGCTTTTCGGGGTCGTGCCGGTTTGTCTCGTTCACCCATGTCCATGTGATGCCGGCGCATGTGCTTGAAAGTGCGGTGAGGTCTTTTGAAGGGAAAGAGTAAGCAAATTGTGGTAAGTTGTGCAGCGAACTAGATTGAGAGGCTTACAATACAATGCCCATCGAGTTGCAATATTCGCTGGATGCACGGGTGTAGCTGCCAATGCAATGGGAAAGATGATCGCCATGACGCTGGCGAACAACATACCGGGCCATCGAGCTGCTCCAGGCAAGCTGTCCGAAACCCATGAGTTGACAAGAGTGGCGAAAATGGAAATAATATTGATCTATTAGGAGCGTGAGCTCCGATGTGGTTGAGTAATACTTCAGGTGCTGAAAACTCACTCCAAGTGGGATGATGTTGATCTCTGCTACGGAAAATCGTGGCGGCTTTCCAGTCACGTTGTAGCTCTTGACCCAGAAGATCACTAGATTAAGTAACGACAGTAAGTGACTGCTCTCTGACGAGCAACATTATTCATGTGTCAACTTACTTGATCCTCCGGACTGGCCTAGTTGAGCAAGGAACGTAAAGAATAGCGGGACTTCCTGTGTCAGCTCTCACTAAACGTTTTCGCTGGCGGCATGGATCTCCTACAGAGGTAGACGTGCCACGTCGTGTGCCATCGCTTGATATCCTTCCACTTGAACAATCCAGTGTAAGGTTTGACTTCGGTAGGCATTCTAGCGCGGGCGAGCTCGACTTCCTTCTCGGTGAAGATCCTAAGAGAATAAATCATCATATTAGTGCTGCAACGGTGTTTCCCTTCTACGGAAATGATTCATATCGTGCATACCAGTTCGCTTTAGCCCGAGAAGGAAGCTGTGGCATGGCAAATGCCGTCCATATCGCACAAGGCAGGGATATGCACCCGCAAACACTGACCTTTCTGTCAGCATGATTTCCCCATTGACTGGGCTGTAAGAAGGGATTTCTTTTCACTTACATATACATCCATCGCCAGCCTGGGAGACCACTCTTTCCGTCTAAGCCAGCATAGACAGCGGCCATCAGGAAGCCGGAGAAAAGTGGTCCGACAGAAGTGAATACTTGGATCAGTGTGTTGCGCCGCGCCAGTTCGTGCGGCTTGTAGTAACTAGAACATACATACATGACGGCTGGAAAGTGCCCTGCTTCAAACAGACCAACGCTGAAGCGGGGTTAGTGATTTATTGACAGATGTGAATGGCGATGGCCTGGCAATGGTGCAACTTACAAGAAGCGGAACACGTAAAGTTGATTGACATCTTTGACCCCGGCAGTCGCGAATGTGAAGACTGTCCAGGCAAACTCGAGAAATGCAATGTAAAGAGGAGCATTGACCTGCGATGTTATCAACATATGTGTAATCTTCTTCGAAAGTGGAGTGGTCAAAACTCACTCGGGTGAGAAGTAGGTTCGACGGTATCTGTCCGAACACGTATGCTGCACTCCAAATAGCGTTGGCGTAGTTGAGTTCTTTCCCGAACAACGAAAGATCCTCTTTCATTCCACTGTCTAAAGCGATATTTAGAAAAGCCCAGGAATAAGACTAGGTTCAAACACTAACTGAAAGCATTCGTGATGTTGACTTGATCAAGATAGCGACACATAACGCCGAGAGCTGATGCTGATATGAGTGTCAAATCGAGCTTGGTCAGAAACCGTGCTTCATCTTTGGGAACATCAAGTGCTAGAATGGAAAATTGAAGTCAGCAACTTGATTCTCTATCACTTTCTTCTGACTTGGTAATTCAAGCGACTTACTCGACCAGAAGAATGATCTCCACGTCCTCTTGGAGTCCACGTAGACTGACCTCTCGGTATCTACATGATAAGGGACTTTGACTCCATCATGAGCTTCGTTTTCGCTTTCGCCGATGACGAAGGTATCTTTGGGATTCTTTTCGTCAGGAAGCGACATTGTATGCAGACGAGAAATGGAACGTGAGACTAAATGTGCCGTAAGGCATGTACCTGCACTCTCTACTTTTTCGCATCGGAAATCTGTGAGCTTATCTACAAGCCCAGTGTCTGTGACTCCTTGTTCAGATCCTGTGGCTCGGAAGTCGGGTTGATTGTCGTCTTCGGCGGGTCCCATGGCGACATCGACAGTCAAGTCAGAGTGCGTCTACTAGTCATGATATGTAACGCCACAGAACCTCCGTTTACCTCCCAGTTATCGGAAGACCAATGAGTAGCCAAGTTTCCGGTGCACCATTTCGATAAGGCAAACGCCTCTTTAGGAGCCACCGATGTCGGAAACATGGGTTGGATTGTTTCTTTTGGTAGGGTACCTACAATCAGTGTGCAAGTGCAAGTCCGTACACACCAATGATATCGGCGAAAGGCAGGCATACAATGGCGTGCTTGATATTTCGGCGAAACTCCGCGTTTATTAATCGCGAAACGCGTGAACAAGTATTGAACGGGGCTTGAGAGGGCATTTCCTACGATATCCCTCGAACGGAGTAGGATCTTCTTGGCTTGAATCGTTCAAAATTTGCACCATATCTTGAACGTGCAAAGGCTTGTATTCGTTCCTTACCTTATGTACGGCGAGGCAGTTGAACATGGCGTCAATGCCCTTATTAACAAACGCCACAAGCCAACATAGACATTCGACCATGCGTGCTCTCAGTACTACGGGAGCTTGCTAACTGAGGTCATTCGAAACACGATTTGGTGCTTTCCAAAGTCCCATTCCGATCACTATGACCGTTCCTCTTGATCGAAGCGATCAACTGTATGGGAATATTCTGTTAGTCTTTTGAACAACAAACATATCCATGAGACTTGTCCGTAGTTGTATACATGAAGTGATTCCTGTGCTGAGTTTTATTCTCATATTATTTCATTCCAATGCTGCGTTATTGTGCTAAGTCAATCGACATTGAAACAATGACCACCGCCTCACACCGGTCCCTCCGTACTTCATCTGATCTTCTAACGATTCAGCATGCCATTAGCGAATCAGACTAGGCTCTTACCGGATCATTTGATACGATACCGAACACGAGCTCGTGGCGCTGTACGGTACAATGCTTGATGTTGGAAAGCTTAAGCTTTATGATTTCAACGCGGGGTTGACAAGGTGAACTTTACCCCCTCCCGATAGATTGAAAGTTGCAGTAGCTCCACGAGTGTCTGAGCATAGTCGCAGAAGCTCCGCGCCTTTTAAAAGCCACCCAGCGATGTTCGTTGGGGTTGCGTGCTTTTCATCTCGCTTGACCAGTCCAGTACATTAGCCCCTTTCACTTGTGCAGCTATCCACAACTTGTTCACATCCGCACGTAAACCATCAGGAACAAAATGAGCCAATCATCGGCCTGGCAAACCTTAGGGGCAGGCTGTCTACTAGCTACTCTCTACTTTGTTTACTCCTTGTACAACGCCCGCAACCTTTTCAGGTCACTTCAGCGTCAAGGGTTGCCAATGCCCCCTCACGATCCGATCTGGGGCCATCTCAAACTAATCGGAAGGGTCCTGAAAGATTTACCACCTGACATCATGCCGTCGGCAGCACTGGCCCATGAGATTCGCTTGCGTTATCCACATCTCGATCAGGCCTTCTATTTGGACCAGTGGCCCTTTTTTAAGCCCATGCTGGTCGTTCTGTCACCAGATGGGGCTCGTCAGGTGACACAAGGTCAATCTCTCCCGAAAGAGCCGGGCCAGCGAGAGTTCCTGAAACCGCTCACAGGTGGTTACGATCTGGACACTATGGAAGGAGACGAATGGAAATTCTGGCACAACGTCTTCAGCCCTGGCTTTCGAGTCGCGAATATCGCCGGACTGGTGCCCAGTTTGGTTGATATAGCTGGGGTCTTCTGTGATCGTCTACGCCAATGTGTAAACAAGAACGAGGTGGTTTCTCTGAGTCCGATGGCTCTCGACCTTACCATGGACTTTTCAAGCAAGGCTATCATGGGCCATGATATGCATTGTCAGGCAGGCTACAACCTTTTTGCCGCCGCGATGGCTTCGCAGCTCAGCTGGCTGCATTATCGCGGCACTTCGCTACTGAGGGACATTAACTTCATCAGGCCCTTTGTACAATGCTACAATACTTGGCGGATGGATTCGTACATCAAGAAAGTACTAAAGGAGAACTCAGAAGCTGCCGAGAGCAGACGAACAAACTCCATCTCAATACTGGGTTCCGCCAATGCACCACAAGACCAAGGCCACCTGCGAATACTTCCCGATGTTATTCGGTCACAGATTAAGTTTATGATGCTTGCAGGTTATGACACAACCGGTTCATCGATCGTTTTCATGATCAACCTCCTGTCGCAGCACCCAGAAGTACTGGCACGCGTTCGAGTTGAGCACGACAATGTCTTTGGCTCCGACTTGAAGGCAACAGCGGGCCTAATAGCCTCTCAGCCGAAGCTGCTTAATCAGCTCCTGTACACGACTGCCGTCATAAAAGAGTCCTTGCGCATTTACCCTCCCGGAGCAACTCAGAGACTGGGCAATCGAGATTTCAATGTCTTCATTCAGGCCTTCTCTGATACTTCAGAGACTGATACGAGGGAGAAACCTGTAGCAGCTCTGAGGTCACTTCCAACGGAAAGATGCAATGTCTATGTCAGCCACTACGCAATCCATCATAACCCACGGTACTGGTTTCGCTCAAGCGAGTTCCTCCCAGACCGTTGGTTGGTGAAGGAAAAAGATGACCCTCTGCAACCTCCTGCCAATGGTTGGCGTCCCTTCGAGAGAGGACCCAGGAGTTGCATAGGGCAAGAGATGGCTTTGGCTGAGATCAAGATGGTGTGTGCTCTGACTGCGAGAGAATTTGATTTCAACCCTGCGTATGAAGAGACCGGGCAAACAGAGAAGTATCATGGGGATCCTGTGTATTTGGTGAGTCGCGGGGGAGCAGCCAATCCGAGTCGCTTCTTTCCTTGTCGTGTGAGCTATGCGAAGAGAACATGAAGTCAGGTCTTGCAACGCGAGATGGCTCAATCGGACTTCCTGGTTAATTTCCTTCAATCAGGCGGATGGGGACGTCGTAGAAATTGCAAGATCGGTTCAGAGGTCAGATCCCACTATGTCAATTACAGAATTTGAATAGAAGGGCAACACTCATTGATATGGCGGTCGATTTCCAGGCTATCAGTGTGCGATGGAAAGAGCTTCTCATCGGTAGACTAATATTTCCCCAACTCCAAGCTCAGAGTAGCTAATCTACGTTCATCACTTGCTGTCAGCTTGGTATGCTCTAGCCTTGTGACTCTTCTCCCAAGGATTTTGCAGCCGCGTCTTCCTGACATCACCTCGCTGCCAAGAAACGAAGTCATGGTATCCAAAATGTTTGGGGTAGTCCAAAGGCTTGAGCCTGGCGGATGGCCCAAGGAATCTCCCGACGACGGTGTTATTGAGCGCCTTTCCAGCAGCTCCCTTGGCTGTCTCTGCCTTTTCCTTGAACCATTGTCCCCAGGTCTGCTTCTCTTCAGGCTGCTTGGCTTTGATCTCGGCCCTCTTCAATTCCTCATGCTTTTGGCGTAACACCAGCTTGTGATTGATGTCGATGAAGAGACGTTCCCAGATTCCGATACGCTCCTCGTGCAAAATTCGCGCACCCTCTTTTGCGTTATCCCGGGTCCAAACCCAGTGATTCTCGGCTTGTTCCAGAAGGCAGAGGTCGGCTTCGAACGGCACCTGATGGACAACAAGTGTGTGTCCCTTGTGGGATTCGAGGTCCATAGTATGGCCGCCGTGGACGGATGATACGGTGCCCGTGAGCGTTTCGTATGACGATGCAATAGGAGTCTTGGGGTATGGGTCGACGATCTTAAGTGGCTCTGTACTCTTCTCGAGTCTAAACCCATTTTTCATCAAGGCTGCGCATTCCCACACGCCAACGTCATCGAGACCTTTGCCGTCGTAGAGATATCGGATGCGTACAGAGGGATGAATGAGCTGGTTAGGATTCACGAGCCTATTTTTCCCATCGTCGGTCTTGTATAAGCCCGGGGTACGTGTGCCCAAGACAGTGTTATCTCCCTTCAACTTTTGCCACGGGTACCAAATGGCGTTGTATGCTTCGTCAGGGATCGAAGTGGCCTTCCCGGGATTGGAAATTTTTCCCATTGCCCATGGTCGAGGTTCGACACCAGGGGCGAGGGTGTAGAAAAGCCGCTTCATCTCAGGCGTGCTGAACTCAACACCGACAGAGGTAAGCTGGTCCGCCATCCCTATTTTATGCTGTTAGCTGACATCCGCGATGGTATATTTCAGTCATTCGAAGACGGGAGACCTTACAGGCAAGTGCAATAGTGGCGATTTGTTGGTCTTCGAAGCCTCCTCCGACGTTACTGTGGCTGCCGGGAAACCATACCTGTCGAAGCTGCGTGTGTGTATTATTGTCCTTGCCCCACAATGTCGGTTTGAATGCGGTGCGCCATTCGTCCAGTGCGAGAGCATGGAAGGCATAGTCCACTTTGGGATTGACGTCGAGGCTTGCAAATCGAAGCTGATTGTGTCAGTCGTGTTTTTCAGGAAAGGAATTGATCCAGTATTTTTGGCTACTGAAGAAAGCTTGAACTCACCTCCTCAGCGCTGCGGCCTATGCGGACCCTCTCCCAGGGCATTTTTGGCCAACCTAGACTTCCAACAGTATCCCATACAGCTGAGTTAAGGACAATCAGACTGGGGTTCTCTTTCTTTGCGGGGTTTAGGATTTGAAGACTGACCAACTGCTCTAACATTGACGTCCGTAGGGACCGGGAAGAGGCCCAATTGGCCATCTCGGAATTGAGTCTCCCACTTGGTAAGAACCATGCCGTGCTGGTGAAAACAGTGGTCAGTGAATTGATTCCCAGACCAAGGTGACAGCTTTCTTCTTACCTTTTCAAGTCTGTTTCTGTATTCCTTAGCCATCTTGCGGAGATCCATTGGTCCATAGCCCTTCCTGTTTTCACGATATTTGGTCATTTTCTCGAAGAATTCTCTTTTATCCTCGTTCAACTCGTCTTCTAGAGCAGCACTCTCACGTTCCTCGACCTTGTCGTTCTCAGAAGCTTTTTGTTTCTTACGGCGCATGAAATTGGTAAGCGTAAAGCCTACCAAATGCTCGTCTTTGTCAAAGCTCCCCGGGTACTTCCAATTGGGGAAGGTCTGGTAGTCGTGAAAGATTGCCCCAAATTGTGATAGGCCGACGCGGTTCAGAAGCCCAAGATTGCAAATCAGTCCGGAGACCGATCGCGCGGTAAAGGCTCCGCGGGAGAATCCGACAATGAAAATCTCATCTCCTGGGTTATAGTTATCGCACACGAAGCGGTAAACATCAGCGATGTCCTGAGCGACGGCATTGGAAGGTTAGCGATACCCGTCACCCCACGACAGACATTCCAAAGGGAGACTGACCTGAACGATGCCCTTCCCAAAAACTCCACCAAGAGTCTGGGCAACTTTAGATTCCTCAGTCCCGGCTCCTCGGTGGTAGTAGACGACCTGCGGCATGCCCGTGCAGCACTTGCGGGCAATGGCAGACGACAGGCGGGCCACGTTAGTAGGAATGCCTCCCCTCTTGTTACTATGGAGGATCAGAATCAGCGACAGAAAAGTGGTGAGGTACTTGGGATACCGACGAGTTGTTCCATGTTCCGTCACAGCAGACAATGATACGCTTGGTATTAGTCGCTTTTTCTGTCCTGTGGGCGCAGTCTGCAAAGTTGGACTGTGCTTGTGATTGTGATTCGGGCAGCTGGGTCTGGTAGATGAACGGCTGACCATCACTAGTAGCTGATGCCATGGTTAAGGGCAGAGTTTCTCTCCAGAGAAGTGAGTGAGATGATACGGACAGGCCAAGATGTTCAGTGGATGTTCCCCTGCCACTGATTTATAAGTCGTCTACCATCTCCCAAAATCTGATTTGCACCGCTTTTTGATTTGAAACAAGCTTCGGAAGTGTTTATGCCGCCGTCTAGGCTGTATGGGAGATTCTACTGCACACGCCAGCAATGATCTACCATGGCTCTCCCTCTATCCCAGACATGTCATATGGGGTTGGGATCTACGGAATGGCATACCCCACCGTCTGTTGGCTTTCGGCCTCCCTTGGAAATTCTCATACGATGGGAATTTTTCCGGGATTATCTGATATTTCATCGTCTCAATTACTTTCAAGGTAAGATTTCTATTCACGTAGCTGAGAGAATCCATTACCGCACGACTGAAATTCGCGGAATACGGCTGCCTTGAAGGCTAGAAAACCTCACACAACTTTTCGATGACAAGAAAGGCCAACTGTGTCAGGCTGGGGGCATACAGGCAGTCTTTCACATGCTAAAAACCCCATTCATAATCCCAAACAATACCTCTGCGGGGATCTGAAATTTACACATTTTCGAAGTTAGTTCGAAGCGCGTCTGAATCATAGCAGCGAGCCTTGCCGTAAGCATTCGGATATGAGCACCGGTCTTTCGGCAACGGTAGTAACCAGCACTTGACACACTGATGATCCGCTCCGCATGGGATAGGTCCTTTGAAACTTGTGTCTGCTCTGGGAAATCAAAAATAACCTTGTTGAGGAACACTCCTCGCCCTAGCCTGAAGTAGCTTGTTTTTGCTAATGACGTTAATATGAGACACTCGGAAATGATGTTCAGTGTGCCGGAAACGTGTTGAGATTACAACGATCGAGATTGAGGGAGACAGACATTCCAAGCATCCGTCACCTTAAACCCCAATTCTCCTTACAGACGTGTCGCAAAGCTAAGACGAGGAATCCTCAAGACGGCCGAGCCGCGGACGGCACACCCACCACGCTAACTACCGTGTCGGGACGCAGCGGAGCGACCCGCGCTCCGGGGCCGAGACTGCTGTGAGTTGTTGACGGCAACCGGCGGAGCGGATGTGGCCATTGTCCGTACCTTTACTATGAAAATGACCGCACGGGTGAAGTGTACATGTCTTCAGAACTGCATAAAAGTGCTGATTTGCGCCAAAAATCACACAAGAAGACAGGAATGAAATTCTACAATACCTAGTAGTCATATATTCAAAAGGTATTCCACAAGCCACTTTAAGCCATTCGGGAGAACCTGGCCGTATGCCTATATGTACCTTAGATTAGTATTTGTGCCATGGTGTTGTCATTATAACTTGGGAAACACGTCACGATGAAATAAAATGCCCAAGTATCGCAGCCACAGTATGGTGACAGTTATGTATATTCGACAGGCTTAATATGTGCAGAAGTGAATTTTCATAACCCATAAGCAGGCCCTTTGACCTTTTCATAATCACCTCCCCTTCAATCCCAACAAAGTCCTTCAATCCAGCATTTAGGAGGTACCGGAGCAGCCAACAAAGTTGTTGCCGCTGGCGCCAGTGTGGGTGATCTGGCCAGCCTGGCCGCAAGAAGCGTTGATGACGACACGGTCGGCACCGGGGGAGCCTGGATGGAGAGTCAGTAAACTGAATTTCTGAAGGAGTGCAGTACCACTCGAGCGACGCTTGCACCACGCAAAGATGCATGTCGCACATGACGATTGGGGAATAACTCACCTCCGGTGTAGACGCCGCTGGTCTTGATAGGGAACTCGTACCACGGGCCGGTGACGTCAAAGTCGAAGCCCTCGTAGTTGTTGTAGCGGTGGGGGTAGGTGGAGCTACCGGCGACGGTGCCGGCCTTGACGTGGGTGCAGGCGGCGTTGGAGGCGGCGTTGACCTGGGCGGTGGTGTAGGTGGTGCTGCCGCAGGTGGTGGAGCGCTTCTGGATCTCGGCGGGGGCGGCGGAGACGGCCAGGGCGAAGAGGGAGACAAGGACAACGGAGAACTGCATCTTGGCGGTTGTGGTTGGTGTTGTTGGGAAGGGGAAGGTTGTGGGCTGGGAGACGAAGACTGGATGACTGGGCCTGAGGAGCTTCTCTTCAGTCTGAATGATCGCAGGAACCCTCATCATCTTTATACACGGAAGTTGTCTGTAAATAGAAGGCCAAACTGACTTTCCAATTATTGTGAGGACCCCGACTCCAGTGTGATGCTACAGTACGGCAAGCAACAGCCAAGCGAAAGCACAAAGTCCCAAGTCTCCCAGGGTAGCGGTGTCAGCGCGTCCACGACTCCGCTGTGTCCACTTGTCGATCCCCGGTCCTTAATGCGGAAGGTGTTTTTAGGGATCTTATCGCGCATGGCCAGGAACGCCGACGTGGTTGGCTGGAAAATAAAAGAGGCCATAACACATGGGAAACCTGTCCGGTACGCCTTGGTTCAACTCGAGCCTTGAGAGGTTCCCACTCAGCTTCGTTAGTGTAACCGTAGTGTTACTTCTGCTAAGACTTGCGCGCTTGCTGACACGTCGAGGACTAACAAGTCAAGTTGTGCCCAGTGCTTTCATGGCACCCTTTGAGTGGTGTTGCGGACATGGATGTCGTGCGCTAGTCAGGCGCATCTACCGACGGCATTGCGACCCCAATCCCGGGCCAAGCACCAACTGTGTAATGTCATCAAGAAGACAAAAAGTGTTCCTAAGCCGGGTGAGGAAGTCTTTCCCGTGTCTCCCGTCCCACACGGCGTTGGAAATCCCCGCATTTGAGTCTTGAGTTGCGTCCTTCTCAGTCCCTGATTCCCTGTGGTTTCCCGCCTTTGCCTATTTTCCCCCCCTGGCGGCCAGCTCCGATCCACCATTCTCTTAACCAGCTGTCAAAATAGGCTTAACCTCGAAGTGGGTTTTGAAACGTTCGGGCTGTCCCTATCATTCTGCCACGGGGGTTTGTCTGCGCTCTGGTGGGCTGCAATCTGTCTGGGGGAGAGGCAAAAGCAAAGCCGCCTTTCAGCTTAAGCGCCTGCTGCGAAGCTTACAGGTTGCCTCGTTAGCTACCTTCTCCATGGGGTTACAGCTCAGCCGTGGCGCGTTCGTCCCATCGCCGGGAGATCAGCATAGGTAATCATTCAGTGGGTGGAGAAGTCATCAATCTTCTTCCTCGCGATTCCAGTGTGGGTTCCCGTGACTGTACTTCCCGTTTGTACTCATCAAATACAGCAGCTCCAGGTGGGAGCTTGTAGTCTACTTTAGGTATTTAGAACACAAGCCAGTAAATAATTCGGCCGCGAGCCAAATTGATTGCACCATATCAACAAAGTTAAAAGTTTCCTAGCTGTCGAAGCTCCATCTTCATCTCTCGCAACCGGTTTCCAAGCGAACTTGCTTAACCTTAATCAAGCTTCAGTGGGAGATATGTGCCCCTTGAAAACAGGGATCAAGTGCCGCTCACCCGATGCCGGACAATCTGATTCGAGGCATATCTCTCTGCCTGATTGTATGTAGTCTTTAGCTGTTGTCGGAGACGCCCGGACGTGCTTGCACCTTCTCCTTGGGTTCTTGGCTTTCCATGTTGTCAGGCTCGCATGTGATGCAGTGCGGCCACGGGTTGTTGTGCCCGCATCGGCGTTGATGCTCAATCAGGCAAGACATCTAAACGTCGGATGCTTCGCTTAAGAATTGGTTGCCAGCGAGTTGCGATATCACGGGTTTCTTCGTCGGCGTCGGCCGGTGTATACTATCTTTCAACATGTTATCGCGAAGGCATGGGTTCGACACGGACCAAGGACTATAGACGGAGCCGACAGTGTCGAGATAATAAGATTCATGAAAACCATGGATATCAGATAAGCCAAAGTCCAAAGACATCTGCCGCAAGTAGCAAAACAAGGGGTCAGTTCCATGGAAATGCCGTAGCATGTTCATATAGCATTGGTTCGAACGAAACACTGATCAATCGTTTGAAAATGAGGAGGAAAACTGCCGGCTAGCTTATGCTGCGTTTCGTAACAATAAAGATGTTGCGACTGCAGGACTACACTAAGCCGATTGAAAGGCCTTGCTCCAGTCCTGTGCTGAAAGCCATTCGTCGACTTTGACCGTTCCAATCCTATTTTCTAGACCTCCGGGTAATGTCAGGAGCTGTTTCCATTCTTCAACTTTCTCTCCAAAGAGACCATATTCTGCGAGCCAGACCCAGCTCTCAGGAGCCTCACGACCTAGCGGCGATTCGGCCGCCATCTCTTCGACATTTCTTTGCACAAAAACAAAGTCCCGACCCGTTTCCCTACGTAGAAACTCGACGCACTCTCCGAGCGACTTCATCTCGTCGTAAGCCGCCAGAATTGTACCCGCTGGCGCATCAAGAACCAGAGCCCTGACAAAATGTCCGGTGCTGGACGAAGCATCGATGAATGGTATAAGATTGTCGTCACTCACGGGCCCCTCGAACTCGACTTTTCCTGTCACTGGATTGAATTTGGGTCCGAAATATGAGTCGGGTAAAATATTGGAGTTGTAGAATCCAACCAAAATCTGTGAAGTCTTGGCCCAGAGTGTGGGATGTTCTTGTCGAATATATCGGAGAACGTTGGCTTTGCCGTCAAAGTGGTGAACGTGCTTTAGTTTTCCTTGACTGAGTTGGGAGACAGGTGGGAGACTGCTAAAGACGAAGCGCTCTAGAGTCGGTATTTCGGCTGCCGCTGTTGCAATATTTCTGCCCCAAGTCTCCTCTAGATCCCGAGTAGCAATAGCGAGGTCAATTTCTTCGCTTTGGACCCTGTGTTTGACCTCTTCGGTCTTGATCGCACTCCAGAAGTCTGTCACTGCAAAGATCGCCGTTGCGTCTTCGAACGCTGACTTGAGCTCCGAGACGGAGCCGAGGGAGGCAGAGACCATTTCCGCTCTAAGCTTTGATAATTTGACCGCGGACTCAGAGGAAGTATTTCGAGTTACACCTCGTACGTGCCAATAGCTGGACAAAGTTGTGTCGTTCAGAAATGCTCGAACTACAGAGCCACCCTGGTTTCCGGTAGCGCCCAGGACGACCAAGATCTTCTTCTCGTGCGAACTCATGTTGGATTGCGGCGTGGCTTTTCAATCATGCAAGAAGGACAGCGTGGTACAAGTATGTATTGGAAAGCACATGAGGGAAAATACCAATTTGTTAATCTTTATAGAAACCCGAAAGATTTGAGGCTAAGACGTTTTTAAACGGAATATTTCAGCCATGAATGATGGATAACGTTACCGCTGTATAAGGGGATTCGGGCAGATTTTGTCAGCTTGATTTGTTAAGGCCCTGCCGTGGCATGGTTCGCCGACTAGATTCCCAAGGTAAAGAGATGAAGATAAAGATGGATGAACAGACAGACCGATTTTGGGCTAATTATCACGGAAATGTGGATCCTCGAAGAGGAATTGCGAGCCGATTCCGCTCCGCGATAACGCCGCCAAGATGCTCCACCAAAATTGTCCGGCTCCGGGGAGTTGAACGGAAGGAAGGCGATTACCTCATGTTGCACCCTCCGCTCCTTCTTGGTTCGTAAGGTAAATTACCTAGGTACTAAGGTAGGTAAGGTATAGGTACCTTACTCCATGCATGGTGTGAGTATTGGTACGTAGATTGAGGAGGGTCATTAATCCGTCCCGAGTCTATGTGAGACCAGAAAGGTGGTCTGTGCAGCAGCTCAAGACGGGACGTACCTTTGCAGTTTTGGTGTCAATTGGCCGCTCATTTAGCGTACGCAGCAGCAGGAGCTTTGGACGCGAATTCCAAGGCGTCCGGGCTCCGCAGAACGCGTTTTCTTGGGATTCAATCAACCCCAATTTGTGCCCACCTGTTTGGCTTGTCGCCATTTTTTGCGTATTCAGCTTTAAGTTCCCCCAGCTTCACTATCACCAACCACATCGTGGCGCATCAATCGCAACGCCTTACTCATCGACGAGAAGTTCAGCAACACCCCGATCGACGTCGCATTCTCGTACAGACCCTCCTTCCCGACCGTGGACCTGGTCTAAATGACACTGGGAGCCATTCGCGATGCGCGTCATTAAGCCTACGTGGCTGAGCCATTCCGGCGAGCAGAAGGACTTCGAGGTGTACAGCTGTCACGTATCCTCCGATGGGAAACGACTTGCGACCGCTGGAGGCGATGGCCATGTCAGAGTGTGGTCAACCGAGGCCATCTATGGCGATGCGAATGGTGACGCAGAAGGCAAGCCGAGACAGCTCTGCCACATGAGCCATCACCTCGGCACCATCCACTCTGTTCGCTTCTCTCCAAATGGTCGATATCTCGCATCAGGTGCCGATGACAAGCTTATCTGCGTCTACCATCTTGACAAGAACCCTCCGGTCGCTTCTTTTGGTAATGCGCTCCTGCCGAAACCCAATGCGCTATGCCCTCGACGTGACGGATGCTAATGCAATTCTACAGGACTTGGCGCCGAACCCCCACCGGTCGAGAATTGGAAGACGTACAAGCGACTCGTCGGACACGAGAACGATGTTCAGGACCTTGCCTGGTCCTACGATTCCTCCATACTGGTGTCGGTTGGCTTGGACTCTAAGATTGTGGTCTGGTCGGGCCACAGCTTCGAGAAGCTCAAGACCATAACCGTCCACTCAAGTCACGTAAAAGGCATCACGTTCGATCCTGCAAACAAGTTCTTTGCGACCGCCAGCGACGATCGAACAATTAAAATCTTCCGTTTTACGCCACCTGCACCGAATGCGACGCAACATGATATGGTTAACAACTTTGTGTTGGAGCAAACAATCAGCGGGCCCTTTAAGAGTTCACCGTTGACTACTTACTTTCGGCGATGCTCCTGGTCTCCTGATGGGAACCACATTGCCGCTCCAAACGCCGTCAATGGTCCTGTCAGCTCAGTCGCGATAATTGAACGAACACGATGGGACAGTGAGATCAACCTAATCGGCCACGAAGGGCCGACCGAGGTCTGCATGTTCTCGCCACGCCTGTTTCATACGGAGAATCCGGCGGAGCAACCAGACAACAATGCCTTGGTCACTGTTATAGCCTCAGCAGGCCAAGACAAGACCCTGAGTATCTGGAATACGAACACCTCACGACCTGTAGTCATTCTTCAGGATGTAGCCAGCAAATCCATTTCTGACTTGGCTTGGTCACCCGACGGAACTACCATTTTCGCCGCCAGCTTGGACGGCACACTTCTCGGAATATCATTCGATCACGGGGAGCTTGGCTGGGTTGCGGACGCTGGCGAAAATGACAAGGCTCTTCAGAAGTACGGCGCGTCAAGGAAAGGCATGGGTATCGCAGAGGACATAGAAGGTCTGAACCTCGAGAATCAAAGTAAAGCTGGCGAGTCTCGAGCTGCAGAGTCAAGGATGGGCGCCTTGATGGGTGACCCGGGTTCCTCCAAAGGGGCAACGCCTGCGACTAACGGAACCAAACCGGTTGGCAATGGGACAGCCACGGGCACATCAACGCCGAGGCCCACCAACGGCAATGTCGAGCCAGAGAAAGAGAGGGAGAAGCCTGCAGAAGAGAATGGCGATAAGTCAGGGGAGAGAGTCAAGGAGCTCAAGTCCCGGGTGACGGTTGGCAAGGACGGTAGGAAACGTGTTGCGCCTCTCCTTGTATCCTCATCCGGCACCGGCCAATCGTCTCTCCCTCAAACCCAGCTAGTGGGCTCAACATCGACATCGAAGGCTGCACAGAACGATACACCCCAGACCATCTTGGACCTCGAAAGACCATTCGAGGGTCTTCCCAAAGGTGGCGTTGCTGCCATGCTGCTCGGAAATAAGCGCAAGACCCCAGTCATCGAGGGCGAGGACGAAGAGGATCCCGCATCAAAGCGGCAGGCAACGGGGCCAACGCCTGTGGTACTGAACGGCGTCGATGGCGTCGAGCCAGCTTCGGTCGTGCCTGCTGCTTACGGCGTTGTACCCACACCCGAGTATCTTAGGCCTGCGGTGTTGAATCCATCGATTGCCTTTGCGCAAATTCGGCTGGCTGTACCCAAAGTCAGATCTCAGATTGTGAGGCCCCTCGAACGAGGGGTCTTGCTCCCGGAAAGCAGCACAGATGACGCCTCCAAGGTGCCCGAAAACATCATCCTTGAAGCCCGAAACCCTGCTCAAATCAGGGACCCCTCATTCATTTCTGCTACCAAGCGTGGGACGCTTCTTTGGCAGGACTACCTGCCGAGAGCAGTCATCCTTGTCACTGGCAACAAGAATTTCTGGGCAGTGGCATGCGAAGATGGCAGTATCTACACCTGGACACCCGCTGGACGACGCTTGATGAACCCGATCATCATGGAATCCCAACCAGTCATCCTCGAATGCCGCAATAATTATTTGCTTTGCATCAACGCTGTCGGTTTGTGCCACGTCTGGGACCTACAAAGGCAAGCAGCCCTGCATCCCCCAGTATCACTAGGCCCCGTCCTCGAACTCGCGACAACGTCGCTCAACCTCAATACAACAACACCAGGTCCCGGCATCACATCAGCTCAACTGAACTCGGCTGGCCACATTGTGGTGACGCTGACCAACGGAGACGGCTACTGCTACACCCGGGACATGTTCACATGGCAGCGGGTAAGCGAAGCCTGGTGGGCTGTTGGCTCCCAGTACTGGAACAGTAACGACTCATCGATTGGCGCTCTGCAGTCGACTGCCGTTGGACCCGTCACGCCCGCGAAGCCCAAGGACGACAGTACAGCCAACGTTTCCGCCGGTATCATTCCCTACCTCGAAAGGCACACAACGAATGAGTTCCTTCTCAAGGGTCGCGCCTACACCTTGCAGCGCATCGTCAAAATGTTGTTGACAAAAGACGGCTTTGAGGGCTTTGAATCAACGGTGAGTATTGCTCATCTTGAAAACCGCATTGCCGCCGCTCTACACCTGGATGCAAGGGACGAGTTCCGGCTCTACTTGTTCATGTATGCGAAGCGTCTTGGTGCCGAGGGTCATCGAGGCAAGGTTGAAGAGCTCCTTAACAGCCTGCTCGGCGGCATCTTAAGAGACAAGGACGAGAAGCCAAGCGAGGGCGGCCGGGGTTGGTTCAGCCAGGAGGACGAGATATGTGGCTGGGACCGCAAGGAGCTCCTGAAGGGCGTTGTCATGATTCTCGGTAAGTTGATTCACTGATTCACTCTTCATGAGGTAGCCATGCTAACAATCGTTCAGGCAAATTCAGGGAACTACAACGACTGACCATCCAGTATGCTCGTGTCCTCGACCTCAATCTCGAGAGTGACGGTGCAATGGAGATCGAGCCATGAGGGATCGGCTGAAGGATTGAAAGTCTGGTCTGATAACGAAGACGCAGCGTTTGTATAGTATACCTACCAAGTAACCTTACTGGTAGTTGGCATGATGAGAAGCAAAAAAGCCGGCAAGGCGTCTTCGTCGGCAGGTTTCGGGAGTCGGCGTACCTATTGGGTGTTTATGAATGGGGTGGACACGGCGAGCCAGGCATCATCTTTTTACGCTGGCCTTACTTTGGGGTGGGTTGGGCGTGGTCAAGATATAGTTCTAGTTGAGCTCAAGCTCGTGAATATCATTCCATATTACTTTCTCACGTGCTCGCAAAGCTTCGCCTAATTTGTCCCGGCCAAGTTCCTCTATCTCAAGTATTGTCCGTTGTCTATCTGAGAAAACATCCTCAGGCCTCGGAAGTCAGAATCTACCCACCATAGCTCTTCCACTTCCTCGTTTGCTTATACAGGAACACTGGAAAATCACCTCCGTCAAATCTCGAACCCTCTTCATCGCCGTCCGTAACCCATCCACATCCTCAGCACCGACAGCCACGTCAGCCAGGCCACAGCCCGTGCCCGGATCATCGTACCAGCTGATCATGCACACCGTCCCCATACCAAATTCCTTTTGGAAGAACTCGATGAAAGCGTCGCAGGACTTCTTGTAGCTATTGGAGAAGGAAGATGCGCTCCAGCGGCCGGGCTGTGAAGTGATTTCGTGGGAGGGGGAGGCACATTGAACCTGAGGTTCTGATGTTGAGGTCGACAATGTGGAAGTTGAAGAAGTCGGGGGCACATGTTAAGATTTAAATAATGGCGTCTCGTGTACCTCGCGGTATATCGCAGGTCTCTGTCCTAGCATCAAAATCTTTATTGAGGTTGTTTTTCTACCATGAAAAGAACAAACAAGAGATAGCTTTGCCATTAACCAAGCCAACGGACCAAACAATCCAAAGGTATTCTGCTACCAAACACGGGGAAATCCTTTCAAAGCTTCGTTGGACTTTAATTGGCGTGATAGGGACATTGTTCGTGGCGGAGATGGCAAGATGCTCATTTCAAGTGAACGAATCTTCAGCTGTCGCTGTGCCGATCTTTGATTATGCTGCTTTTCGGAGCTACATATGGTAAATGACGATATGTAAAAAGCTGTTTCCTTTTCCGATTGTTGCAACCTGCTTTAGCCCGTCCCCGTCTTGCCATATTGCTAGAGAAGCTATTATGTGTCTTTGACAATTCAGGTAAGTGAAACTTGAGCTTTCCGCATCCAGACTTTTCACTGCGCATCAACTCACTACTCCACGACCCTATTCATTGATAATCTTTCTGCAATGTCCAACATTACGCGTGTAGTAGGCCATGGACTGTGTCAAGGGATGTCTAGCAGAGGAAGCCAAGTTGAGCCTGCGAGAAAAGGGGGAAAGATTCAAGATAGCAGTTTATTTTCTTGTTTAGAAAGCCCTCTAACAAGACGGGCGAATTGGAGAAATCTGGATAAAAAGGACAAGTTGCCATAATCAGGCGTGAAACCCACGTCTGCATCGTTGCTTGGGACTAGGTATGTTAAACGCAGTATCAATCCATACGTTATACTACAGCGTACCTCAACATAAGGTACCATACTAGACCCATGATGGTCACAGAACTCATTAGAAGATCAGTTGGCCGGGGATGAGGTCGGCGTGCTCAGAGCAGCAGTGACAAACCAAGGCCAGCCGCATCAGGTGCACTGCTATATGGGAGGTTACGCAACTAGGTCTATAGCAACTATGAACGATTCAGCGTGGAGAAGCACATGTACAGGGATAAGCGTACAGGTCACAGTGCTTGTGTTCTGAGAACTCCAAAGAACAACGGCCTCCGTGACACCATCGTCTATTCAAGGTTGGCTACATCGGCTTTGATATTGCATGCTCCCGCACTATCCCCAGATGAGTCCATTCACTTGAACAGCTAGAGAGGATGAAGTTTGGTAGAAGTGGCCCGCCTCGATCTTAGAATCGCCCACCGCATGACTTGCGGCATCCGATCATCCGAGTTGCCTGTCGCTAGCATGAACCCAACTAAATTTCAACATTTAATCCGGAGGTGAGGTACGAATGACTCAAGTCAGCGGTTGATAAGGTTGCGTACAATGACGCTGACGCTTCCTTTCGAGTGAAGGTCCAAAGGCTGATGATTTTAATCTATGTTAGGCGAAGAAAAACACACCAAACGTGGACAAGCCAAGTAATTCCGCGGAATATCTTCTTCTCGCGATCAACAGATCATTTATCCTGACTGGATATCCTCCCCAATGTGCTCCAACCATTTCGCGTGTAATACGAACCGCTAGCGAAGATTGCAGCGGTGTTTAATCAGTTAAGCTTTGTAAACCTTGCGTGGTTCAAGCGGTCTAATTGTACGTACTTCGTTGGTCCGAGTCCCAGTTTACAGAGGTTCGGAGCCGAATAACTCGCTTTCACATAACCCTGTTCCAGCCGCCAATTGCAGCAACAACACTTTGTAGAGCTTTGGGCCTTTGGCTTGTCTTGTACTGAATCATGTGTACCCAAATGCGCGGGCTAATACCGCGTGGATTTTGTGTGTACGGGATAGCCGATAGGACCGAGGTCACCCAACCAAGCTGTTGATCATCGTTCGCGAAATTTATCCTGCCGATATCCGTTCACCGGTGGGATGCTCCGCTGTAGTGGGGTTCTAGAGACAGGTGAGCAAATCAGGGACTCAGTTGCATTAAACGTCGACCCGCCGGTACAAGTCATGTACGACATGTGAGGCATAGCGTGTTCTTGAATACTATCGAGGAAATTACCATGGCGAGGTAGTGTCCTTGAATCCATTGTGTGCGAGTATTTGAGTCAACAGTTTGGCTTGATATATCGAGTTTCCAAGACAGCAACTCTTTATCCTTAAGACTGTTGAGGCTTCTCATAAGATCGTACATCAGTCTGAAATCAACCCTTCATCTATCCCAAATTCACGGCAAAATCCCTACAAAAACAGATCAATAAGGCACCCAGACGACAAAAATGAAGTTCCAAGCCATCCTGCTCCTCGCAGCCAGCGCTATCGCCGCACCTACACCAGAAGCAGTTGCTGAGCCTGCACCTGCCGTTGTTGGCGCCACAACCAAGGCCCAGCGTCTCCTGTGCTCTGGTCTCTGGACTGGTAACGACCTCAGCTTCGGAGACCTCAAGTGGGCCATCAACAACCGCAGAGATGAGCTGCAGCTCAAGGCCGGATGGTGGAATGAGGTCAACACCGCCTGCAGATCGACAGATGGCAGGAACATTGCGCAAAATGGCATTTGGATCACGTACAACCACGCACGCAGCAGCCAGGCGAAGACTACACTGAAGTTCAATGGTGCGGTCGTCTGTTCGCCGCAGAGCAGCTGGAACCTGAAGTGCGACAAGGCATAAGAGCCAACATCCACGAAGAAAGAGGTGGTTGATGCAGAGTGCTCTCAAAGCTTTCATATAATATACCTAGCGATGCCTTTTCAACGAAGAGGCAGCATCTGAATAATTACAATCATTAATGAGGCAATTTCTATCATAATGATATCTGTCTGGGCCTGTGACTCTTTCTAGAAGACCCACCGTATCCCTCACTCATGTGTCGTCTGTCCACTTAACTAGACTGATGAAGTTCGTAACTTGGGAATAGCGGGCGTCTTGAGCAAGGCGATGTTTATCAACAGGTGTTGTTCAAACGGAAGCTCCGGGAGTACATGGTACCCTGGCCGGAAAAGGTCTGATTCCACAATTGTGGCGTCTATATCAGTGGTCAGCTAATAGCTCACAGCTGCTAATCCCACGAAAAGATGCAGCCCATATCACTCCCACAATGGCCTGGTCAACGCCCACTCTCTCCGACGCCCATACTGCCAGGTCTTCTACAACAACTTGGTCGCATACAATAGGACAAGGTGCCAAAGGATCATTATTATCATAGTTGCTGCAGACAAACTTTACAAGATCTGATTGGCTTGCCATGTATTGAGTCATTCTGCACCGGTGGAAGGAAACAAGGCGTCATCTTCTCGGACTGCCAATCTCATCTGCTAGGTGAAAATATGTAGCTCAAAGGTGACCACAGACCTTGATAATGTGCAAAGAAACTATAACGAGACCCCCACGATTGTCGAGGTATTATGTCTCGAAGACTGTGCTTCCATTTTTCTCACCGGCTCCAGCCAAGAACGCGATGATCGCCGTCTGGCGGTCATCTCTTCGCGTAGGTAAGGAACGCGACAGAGATTGCGCATTCGAGAAATGATGGGCATCACGAATGCTGATCTTAGTTTCTTGGGAAATAAGGGGCTCGGAGAATGTTGTCTTTCGAAGTTCCTCCGCTATCGTAAGTCAAAAGGTTTCACACAAGCTGTCGGGTCTGGGAGCTGAATGCAGTCAGGGTCTCAGGTGAAATTGCTGGAATTTGACCAGTGGTAACGAAGACTCCACAACTAGCAGTCAACAACATTTTACCAGCCGAGCGATAATTGGGCGACAAACGGGCGCGTCTTTGCCTAAGTTAGTAAGTCTTCTGCGGGGAGACGTCTGCAACCCCGGCAGTGACTTTCAAAGTCGATATGAACTCCACGCGGGGAAAGATATGACCGCTTTCGGCCATATGGCTCAGTAGATTATCTATTCTAAGCGAAGAGCTTAGGAGTAAACTGACAGAGACAAGGACCATTCCTTTTGGGGTAATCTGTGCCCTGCGCGCGGGATATGTCTCGAATTCACCTCCTTCGCCATCTTGGGTCGTAACGCAGAAGCCAATCGGACTCATCTATACCCTTCGGCCGACGCGGGAGGGCTGCCTGTGGCTGGCTCAACTACGACAGCTAGGGATGCAAGCATGAGGACCCTGGCGTTTACCGACATCGCCTAGCCTCTCTCAACAAGCACACCAGGTCTCGGCCTACCCTGCAGATCACGAAGCTATGAATGTTGCTTCATCGCCATCGCAAGCCATCGCAAGCCATTGCAAGCCATCAAATTTGCCGGGAAGCTTCTTCGAGAGGAAATGGACAGAGGATGGGATCTTACTAGTTGATACTGCGCTGCTTTTGGATTTCAGCCATCCGCCATACTTCAGCTGTGTCTCAGCCTACCAGAAACGAAAATTATTAGGATCATGCCCATACGAGCGGCACTGATGATCATTCTTTGTGAATAGCTGAAGCTGAGGTAACGGAAAAGCTTGTCCGGTACGTCCAAGGCCTTAAAAGTCCCGTGTCGCATGTGCGTTGTCGCCTGCCCAAATGCGGCTTGACAAATTTGTTGATATTCCCCTTATCCCATGGCCGAAGGCTTCTACCTGTCTTTAGATTCTACTCTTGCTTCACATTTTGGACTACACAGCAACATGGCGACCACTCACGACCATGATCATGGCCACTCCCAGACTCACTTGGGAGTAGACATTGACATCCCGACGCCGATCACTCCGGGCGAATCGGATTTGCTGACGAGCGAGATGTCGGGTCTCAGCATCAACGAGCGAAGCCGACCTCGTCTTCTCCCGTCTTACCCATCCGCAACGTCTCCTCGTACAAGCAGTCCTACTGGGTCCGTTAGGAGCGCGTATACTACCAGGCGTCGTGTCAGTCGTCGGTCCTATAGCAATGAGTTCCATTCAAGCTCCCACAGCTCCAGCTTCAGTTCTGAAGTATCGAAGGAGCTCACTCGCCAGGCAGAGCTTGAGTTTGCGGCGCTCACGGAACTCATGTCTAGCATGTCGAGGCGAAGCATGTCGTTGCGCGAAGTCTGGAGCAAGATCATCACCGAGCGCGAGTCTGTCTACTCTGAGATGCATCGCATGACTGAGCGCTACGAGGAGTTGACCGAGGTTATGGAGCGCAAGGAGAGGGAGCACAGTCACCACAATCACGAGCATGAAGGCCAGAAGCAAGAGCTTGTCAAGGTGCGCCTGGAGCTCACTGCAGCCATCAACAGCGCTTCGAAGTTCAAGCTGGAGCTTTCTGCAAGAGACAACGAGTGCAAGACCCTCCGACATGAGATCGCCGAAGCCAAGGATACCTACACCTACATCAAGAAAGAACACGAAGAGCTGAAGAAGACCTCTGAGCAGACGAGACTCACCTTAGTGGCCACTACAGCTGCCCGTGCCGATCTTGAGGATCAGTGTGGCAAGCTACGAGGCGAGCGTGCGGACATGGATCTAAAGCTCACCGAGCTAACTTCCAAGCATGAGGAGATTACTACCAAGTTCGAGTCGACTCATAAGGAGCTTGTAGACATCAGGAAGAGCCACCTGATACTCAAGGAGGAGAAGCACGAGTGGCTCCACAGGCGGGGCGAGCTTGAGGACCATATCCGCAAGTGCGACCACAAGTACGATGAGCTGAAGCGGAAGTACAAGGAGATAGAGGAGCTGTACGAGAAGAAGAAGTCTGAGGTTAAGGAGCAACAGGAGACCATCATCAGAGTCAAGAACGAAAAGGAGGAGGCCATCACCAAGGTCAAGAGTGAGAAGGAAGAAGCCATCACCAGAATCAAGAACGAGAAGGAGGAGACCATCATCAAGATCCGGAACGAAAAGGAAGAGCTTGATCAGTGCATCATCAGACTCAAGCGTGAGCTTGAGGAAGAGCACTGCCGGTGGGAGGCGGCCGAAGACAACTGTGGCAAGTGGAAGCTCAAGTGGGAGCACTGCGACCGTGAAATCATTTCCCTCCGCGAAGAGATCTCTCGTATCGAGATTACACGCACTGAACTACGGGAAACCATCACCAAGAAGACGGAAGAGCTTCGTGTCCTCGTCATCGAGAAGAAGCGCCTCAAGGACGAGGGCGAGCGTGCCGTCGGTCGCGCCAACGAGAACCATCGTCAGCTTCTTCTTGTGCAGGAGACCCTCAGCCACACTGAGACCATTCTCAAGAAGTCGCAAGAGGAGATCCACACCAAGACGGAGCGCATTGAGCGTCTCGACTGCGACCTAAGCGACTGCAGGAAGCAGATCGAGAAGCTCCAGATTGAGATCGAGAGTCACCAGTCCGCCTCGGCTGTGCTCAAGATCGAGGTCGAGTCGCTCAACAGCAGGTGCGGCGCCCTCAAGGCCAAGTGCCAGGAGTGGGAGGTCAAGTACGAGGAGGCATACGAGAGCATCACCGAGATTGAGGAAGGAAGCTCCAGCTATGAGTACGAGATCTCGGCCATGCGCACCATGCTCCGCGAGGCGCGGGAGCAGAAGGAGACAGCCATTACTGCGCGCAACACAGCGGATCGTGAGCGTGACGAGGCTGTGGTAAGATTCGAGGAGAAGTGCAGGGCGATGGAGAGGTTGGAGGAGAGGATGAGTGCGCAGATGCATGAGATGAACTCGCGATCTGGAACCAAGACCATTACGACGAGTACCACTCGCAAGTCGGGTCATCGGGTGAATAGTAGCGGCAGCGGCGTCATCTGCGTTGAGACCTGACATGGTGATCGTTGGCAGGATCGTGGGCATAAGATTTCGACCTGGCAACAGCTTTTTTCTTTGTAAACTTCATAAACATGACCGGTTCCGAGTTGTTGAATGGTCATTAAGCTAGTGCTAGTAATATCACACTTACACTCCAAGTACCTCCCTCGCTTTGCCCAAGCGGCCGTGAATCATAGTCTAGCATGTGAGAAATTCATCAGATCCATCTGAATGCTCATGGCAATAACTCTTATTATATCTGTTTCAATTCGCCTTTTGGTATATCTCCGTAGTTTCAACCTAAGTCGTGGGTATTATGTTAATCTCGCTTGCCTTTTCCTCTAGCATCGTCCTCATCACTGCTCGTCAGCGTTGCCTCACTTGGATTGATCCTGAAGCTAAAGTCCACAACACCAACCAAACTGCTCACAGACCGCACCAAGCCCTCCAAGTCATCGCACACAAGCGAGCTGCAAACCTGCAGCACCGCGAACTCGGTATATCCGTGTTGCTCTACGTTCCTTACGTCGAGAATACTTCCGCTGCCAAGAGGGCTGACCATCTCCGATAACTCGGCCATACCCCCAATCGTTGAAGTGTCACTCGTCGGCGACTCCACCACTGATCCCACCACGCTGGGCTTCCGACCTGAAGGGCGCACTTCAGACCCTGTGCGGGTGTGGACCGTGACAAGCCTGTGCTCGAGCTCACTGCCTCTTCTTTGCATGGTCCGCGGCTCTGGGTCCGGACCTTTGAGGTGGAGGAGCTTGCGGGTGAGCTCATTCGGTCTCGGAAGTTGCATAAAGGGCGGCAGTGATTGACCCGACAGTAGTGAGTTGGACAGGAGCGTGAGCGTGGAGAGAATGGTATGTTGCGTCGGCTCAATTCCTGCAAGGACCTGATTGAGAGCGCGCAGCCAGGCCCGGTCACTGTCGGAAGAGGGACTGGCTGGCCTGTCACGCGGCTTCCATGTGATGGTGTAAGCAATCAGCGTCAGGTACCGCATGGTGCTGGTTGACCGTCTGATGATATCTTCGTATGTGGCCCTAGGGAATTTGCCGCCGATATCGGGTTCCCATTTCTGCCATTGCGCATGCTGATCCAAGCTAGGGAGCAACAGTAACAGCTTGCCTAGGATGCGACGCCTTTCCTTCTCCATCTTGTGAGCAGGTGTGCCGGGCTTCTTGATGTCACCGTGAGTCTCTTCCATCGTCGCCTTGATTGTCTCAGTTACGACACTGAAGTAGTTGGCGAGGAGATAGAGCGAGGCGCTGAGATCCCGTCGGAGCCAGCGCCGGTCGGTGATCGGAGCCGGGAAAATGGTCCAGATAAATGCGATGAAACAACCGGCCGCTACACAGGCAAGACGATAAGGTGCCAGAAGGTATGTAGGATAGTACGGTTGTCCCGTAGCTGCGGCGGCCTTTTCTCCAATCTTCTGAACCTGTAGCTCATACCCGATGATGAGGACTTGAGTGATAATCGTGATGAGCCACACAGGCATAAACCGCGGATACTTCAAGATGAAGTACTGCTCGATGAAGATGAACAACCAGAGGAAGACGATGACTCCGGCGGTGCGCTCGACAACGATATACCAGATGATGTAGGAGAAAATAACCGCAACGCAGGTTCCGCCGACTCGACATACGAAGCCAAAAATGGACTGGCCGGCCGTGATGGTCATGCCAATGGCAATCATGATCATGGCCCAAACCAAGCGTTGCTCAGTGAAGAACGTCTGTGTGCTCTGCAAGAAAGCCATGATGCCGACTGTCATGGTCGCAATGGCGACACGGAAGCCAAAGAGCGATTCACCTGATCCGACAAAGCCAGAAAATGCTCTCACCGAGTTCCCAAAGTGTTGCCAGACGCCGTGAGCAGGGAGATGTTCGGGATCCTTCTTCTTGTTATACCCATCACCGGCGTAGACGATGTTCGCGCCCATCTCAGCAATATCCGGCGTCTGCTCGGGGGAAGCGTCCTCGGTGCTGCAGATACCCTTGAACCATTTCTTGATGCGCTTCTGAGAAGGGATGATCAAGCGCTTCTTTGCCATCGTGCCGTCAGCCACCTTTGAGTCTGCGAACATGACCAGGTCCTGCACTGCTTCGCCAAGGGCGAGCATAAGCTTTTCCATGTACAGCATCACATAAAGCTGCGTCTGGTCGCGCTCCCGCATCCTGGTCTCGAGCTTCTTCAGGTGAAGATCCTGTCGTTCCTCTTCTGTCGCGAGCTGCCTCTCTTTCAACCAGTTTCTGAGCAGCTCTCCCTTCTTGTCGTTGAAGTCCTGCACCCTCTCGGCGAGGACTTCAGCGAACCCGGCTTCGCCTGGCTTCGAGGTCGCCTTGGCACCGGCATCCATCTCCACGTCGGTACCCTTCGTCTTCTTCGGCTTGGGTGTGAGTTCGAGGACGATACCGACGTGATCGAGTCCCTGGTCCATTGCTTCCGTCAGGATTTCGAACGGCTCCAGCAATTGGAGCATGATATCGTTCCAGACTCTCTTTTCCCGTTCCTTCTCCGCGTCCGAGTCGCCGTTGCCATCGTTGACACCCCATCCGTGCTTTTCGGAGGCTCGGCGGAAGATGTCAACAATTGTGCTGATGCCGTTCAATGGGATCATGATGCTTCGCAGGCGGTTGAAGATCTCGCCGATATCCTTGGAGTTGAGCTTGCCGTAGGCGATATCCCTCTTGGCGAAGAGGATGTCTCCGTGCATCTTTCCAAACAGTGCCGAAATCGCCAAAGCCGTGGCCTTGAGCTCGCCCGCGGCCTTCGCCTCCTTCGTCATCTCGGGCTTCTTCTGTTTCTTGTTCTTCTTGAAGGCGTTGCTGCTCTTCGTCTGGTGACGCTCGAGCATGTCGGGACTGGATAACGTCTTCAAGTAGTTGAGTTGCAGGGCAATAGACTTGCGAACAAGCCCAATGGCACCCTTGAATTCACCGCTCACCACCTTCCTGCTGGAGACGGGGAACACGAAAAGTGAGACACCGGTAGCAATACCCATGGCGCAAAGCATCGCCACGGTCAGCCGCTTTACAAGCGACTCGGCGGCTGCGGTGGTTACCATGAGCGGGCCAAATGTGCAGGCAACGTTCATAAAGATGGAGTAGATCATGACAGGCAGGTTCATCGCAGGGTATTTAGCTCTCAGGGTATTTGAAATCCAAATATTGAAGAACAGCCAGACGCCGCAGACGGCAGACTGACTTGAGTTGTAGACGGGCAATCCGGTGGCTAGTTCCTCGGCGGAGGCGGTGTTCCTTCGCGCCTGGACACCAGACCAGAGTGCCAGCATCGACAAGGCGCCACCGATGCAAATTCCGGTGACATTGAGGACGAGGTTCTGGAGGTATTTTCCTCTTGGGAGAATTGCGAGTGCGAGTACTGAGATGATTGGCACGAGATAGCCCAGCGTGGTGAAGTACTGTGCCACGGGCGTGGATTGGTAGATGGCGATGCCGATCAGGGGCGGTAGTGAGCCCTTGAACATCATGATGAGCGTCGGCGCGTCGAGGCCCAATCTCGCCGCCAGACCCGGCTTTGGTGCCGGTTTCTTTGTCGCCTTACTTGCGGTCGTCGGTGACCGCGCCGGGACGCCATCCGGATGAGTCTCAGTCTCTGGGGACTGCGACTCGGTGTATCGGTCAGCGTCCGGCTTCTGTTCGTCGGATGCCATGGTTCCAGTCGTTCTTTGCGTTTACGTTCACGGAATCATCGGCCCCTTGAGCGAACAAGCGGGCAGCTGTTGAATATTCGATTATGTCGTCGTGCCCGTAGATCAGTCAAACATAATGGTCTCTTGATGTCTTGTCTCTGAGAGCTGCGATGATTTTGGGTTGAGTTTTCGCCCGGGCCGAGGGTGGGCGGTTTGTTTTGTCTCATTGGAGAATGATGTAATTGCGGAGTTCGCCGCGCCTATCTAGCCTTCTATCTACGCGCAGTACAGAACTCATAGTGTGCACGAATCCAGCACTGCAGGCAAGAGAGTGCCGACAGAGTTTGCGCTAATGCCGTGTTTTGTGGACTTTGTACTCGTTTTCGGTCAAGAGGGGGAGGGAAGATTACGGCGTAATAAGACCCAAAATAGCTGGTGGCCTCTAAGAAGCCTCTACTCAAGGTGAGACGAGTCAGGATTCATGCACAAGCACGGGCCTTCATCTCAACGGTAGGACGGGGTCAGCCTGTGAGATGAAGTGAGATTAGATGAGATTAGCAGATCGTTCAGTCTAGAATCATGTCTTTCGAGTTGTGGAAATGCAGAATCTGCATTCATGATTTTTGCAGAGAGAATCACGATCGTGACCCTCATGAGCATTGGCATGGGGATGTGAATTATACATCTTACTCACGAATTGACACGGGATGAGTAAGCCATACTAACACCTCACCTAGCGGCCAGAGATGAGCGTTGCTAGTGTGACACCAGCATCCGACCCGCGCTACGATTGAGAAAGGGAGGGCGAAGTTGCAGTAGACAGCCTCAGGCAGAGTCGAATGGACAGGTGGTTCAACCCACTGAATCCAGCTTCAAGTCGACGAGGTATGCACCTCTATCGCAAGCAAGGGCTTAACTGGCGGGCTCATCCTCAGCGCAGCGAAAGCTCAATGAATCCTTACAAGTTCAATTAATGGCATTGAAAGAACTCCCAGAGAACCATGGTACAGCAGTATTACTCTTTCCAATATTCACAATAACGCTGAATTTCCGTAGACCCCTATCGGAGGAAATGAATGAAAAGAGTTCATTCGCATGTATCACCCCTGCATCTCAGCCCTAGAGGGCTTGAGAACCCCGCCACGTCGACTTCCCAACCACAAGCCGGCCGGCGTGTCCGGCAAAGCATAGTGACAGAATTATAGCCAGTTCCGAGATCGTCCGCGGAATATTGAGACTGCTCCCCGGAGAGCAGCTCCATTGTCTCGCCGAAAACTCCGTCGGCCATCGAAATAATGAATGCCAGCCGTCTTGGATGAGTGCCGTGAGGCGGGTTAGGCCTGAGGATCCTATGCGACTGCTGATGAATGAGTCAGCCACGCTTCATGTAGCTTGGTGTCGGCTGGACAACACTACCATTTTCCCCGCACCCCGGATTCACTCCGGCAAGACGCCGCGCTGGCGATTAGCACCGGGGCCGTTGAGGCGAATTGAGGTGGGGAAAGTTGAGAGCCGCTTCTCAATGATGGTGCATGTACTCGAGATAACGTGATATGCTCTGGGTGCGCCTAACGAACTGGTGTGTTGCAAAAGATTGAACACGTTCATCTTTCATCCCGTCAATGGCTGAGCTTCTCGATAGAGTCTGATTCCTTCGCCGGGGCTGGTGAAGCACCCCTGTTCGGTACAGGGAGCAGCCATCTGAAGGCTGCTGACCGAGTAAATCTCACCCGGTTTGTACTAAAGAATGAGTTGTTATCTCATCAATGTGGACAAGATCATGCTACCATGTCAACTTTCGAGTTGAAGTAGCGCTGACTCATGAAATGGCGTCGTCTTCTATCTACCAGAGCCCAGAACATGCTTGTATTCGTCTTCCTACCCTCCTTTCAAGTGACTTATTTGATCACCTATCATGATCTTTTCAAGAGGTTTCACTGGCGTCATCACCCAATTTTGAGGCCGTTTCCTATGCACGAGAAATATCCTGTGCCACTGAAAGCCTGATTATGCGAGCTGGCACAACGAATGGAAGCCCTTAGGTTATCCCGATCTCATCGTAGATTGCATCACTTCTGTTCACCCTTCGTGACCCTGCCGAAACGCAGATTCTGTGGGTTTACGAAGTCTACGTCGACCAAGCAAATCTTCGAATGCGCTGTACGCGTGATATTCTGGCTAGGTCCTTTTGCCGGAGATGAAAGCAGTGAACGCGCACTCACGTCTCTGAAAGAATGGCAAGGGATAGAGAATACAATGATCAAGGCGAACACCTCGGCGGTGTGCCAACGATTGAGCAATCATCCAGTGCGGACAGCGGATGATCAAGTGAAAGACCTTGAAAAAAGCGCTGCCGTTTGCTGAGGCCTGGGACGACTTGGGGAAGACGACGGTTGAGAGAAAGAACGGGCGCATTAGCGACTGGCCAGTAATGAGAGATCGATACTCCACTGCTTTCTACCTCTTGAAGCAGGGACTCTTGGAAGAAAGACTATCGGATCTCCTGTGGAACATTTGGGCTAGAGATGCGGCCGATCCTCGGGACAGGTTGTTTGCGATGCTCAGTCTCGCCGGTAGATCTCGTGGCTGGTCCCATGGGGACTACAACAGATCCGTGAAGCAGGTGTTCTGCGGAGCAGCAAGAGAAATTATTCTTGAAGAGAACAGTCTCGAGATACTGTTGGCGGCACGAAGCCTGAATAAAGAAGATGAAGCGAACTCACTGCCGAGTTGGGGTGTCCGAGTGGCGTAGTGAACGTAGCCCGCTCAAGGAACGGCCGAAGCCCCTGGCTGCACGATCCCGAGTTCATTCTCTCTTCGTCATCGGGTCCGTCGAATCTCTCGTTGTCAACGGACATGGCTTTACGGCCTGCTCAAGCGCAATCTCAGTCGCTTGATTCAGCCATGACCTGGACAGATTAAATGTTCGAGCTGTGTTCATCGATGAAGTGAGAACAGTTGCTCCTCTACGTGGGTTAAGATCAGATATTGGCGTCAAGAAGACCATGAATGATGCGTATCTAGTTAGTCAGTCCGCATTCTTTGATGGGATGCCTCATTGGTGGAGCAAGGATGAGAAGGATGGATTGCCTAGCCTGGTCAAGAGAGTCCTGATGGCCGGTTCTCATGGTGTGATGGATGAATAAGAGGCCATAGGGGAAACCATGGTATTCCGGCGCTTCTTCGTCAAAAAAGTCTGCGTGGTCTTTGTATTGGACCTGAGGGACCAATGCTAAGAGGCCGCATTTTTGTTGTCTGGTGCCACGGGAATACGAGCGGGCAACAAAGGATGGGTCGACGTCATAGGAGCTGGCAGGAGAGGCTCACGGTGAGTAAAAAGCATTCATTGCCTACTAATCGATCTCAGCTGATTCCAGATGAAGTTCACGGCATCTTGCAAGGCGAAGCCATTGCAACCAGGAAGGCCAAGATCGGGTGGGACAGTTCAGCTTGGTGGCGACCCCCCAGGGAAAACCAAGTCTCTTGGGAGGATATGGTCATACAAGGAGATTGGGAGACAAATCGGAACCCCTATCAATACTCAGTCTAGCTACTCAGCCAGCAGGATGTTGAGGTATACTCAGCAACACCCAATGCATATGCATATGCATAGCAGATCGAAGAGAAATCAGATGATGGCCAGGCGGCACGCTCAGCTTGGTTTGTGCCGGTGATGGCAGCGGAGTGCCACGATGCAACGATGCTTGTCAAAACATAGCTCTGTACTGAAAGCCACGGTCAGGTGTCTCTTCATCGAAGAAGTAGATTTACCTATCTGTCAGTACGGTTCGATGTTCAATTCATGAACGATTACGCCAAGTAGAGAATTGGGAAGCTAGAATAGAGGACCAGTTATTCACCAAGCAAATATCCCTAATTCTCTTGTTGGAGTACCTACTCTGAGACCGAGAATGTCTTTGGGATGTGTTGTAGGTAAAAGGGGGACCACCCTTAGACCAGAACGACGGATGTATTGGCCTACTACCACCTTGGTATGGCAAGTTAAACAAAGAGGGCATATACTTCTGAATGAAGTTTGACAAAGGGAGTGCATCTTTGACGTTGATCCAAAACAGGTAAAAACACTGAAAAACCACTCGGTCTGTCAGGAAAGCCTTCCTGCTCGCATCGCCAGTCTGAGAGTGGTGATGCCAGGTAGTTCTCCATCACAGATCAGACGGAACTAAGCACAGTACCTGGAATCCAAGGTCAGATTCCACCAATGATCAATCAAGTGCCTTGGATCTAAGAGTATTTTACGTTCAAAAGATAATGTTTACTAACTCCATCAAGCTGACGGAACCCGAGGACCATGACACTCGTCAAATCCAAAATCAACCACCGTACTCCAGCCTCATGGCCAAATATTGATCGGATTCGTGTCTCAAGTCCCGGGTGCGCGTCTCTGTCACTTGCAGACGCATGCCCTTGGTCCGCAAAGGCAATCTCCCGCAGCTCAGCCCAGGAGAAGAGTAAGACAGAGGTCCGTCGCGATCGCATATAGCGGACAGCCCAACTCTGGGAAGTGCCCCAAGCTGATCAACTGAACGCGTCAAAAACGTCATGTACGAAGTAATCTCAAGTGTATCAAAGGTGTCGAAGGATATCGTTCGGGTGGTCGTGTCGAGAGGGCAGTATCTGATCGAATAGTAAACCTGGTGACAAGATATCATCAGCGACACAACACCAATCAGAGCGGGGAGGACTCTAACACAAAAACCCCGCACACAATATCAATAGAAACAAAGTCTGTAGAAGTATTCGGAGGATCGTGAAAGAACCCAAAGTCAGAATAGACCACGCATAGAGACGCGCCTATGTAGTGCCGGCCTGAGTAACATACCTTGATACACATTCATTCGGCGTCCGAATTGATTGACGATCAGTAGAGTAAAGGGATCAGATCTGGTTCCCAGTCATTGCGGAGTTTCGTGACCCTTGAGCTGCGACAGCAACGATGGAGACCACCGAGGTGATACTTCCTGTCAGTGGTATCGGAGCCAAGATTTACCTACCTTGGAAAGATAGTGGGAGAGCTGATGTCTTCGACAAAGGGAGCCGTCAGCCAAGTTTCCCAGATATCCAATGTTCAGTGTGAATTTCTGACGTCCGAGGATCCTTCTCTTGGGCTTCCACCATCCCTAGCCCGAATCTCCCTTTCTCCTATTCTCTTCTCTTAGCTCTATCATTCGTCTTTCCCTTATTTTTTCTCAGTTGAGACACGGCATCGCATCCAGCGCGCCGCATGGAGACGTGGTCTAGGCGGCGCGCGATTCGGTTTCGTCGGTTTCGTTCAAACTCGATAGATTCGGTCTTGGCATCTTTGTCGACAGCCGTTCGGCCGGCTTGTCGCACGATTCGAATAAAAGACTACGAGTCATTAGAATAGTCCCATCAAGGCCTCTCTGACTCCACATGTGTTGATGGGATGGCAGGTGTCGGGTCAAGTTGGATGTTTGTTGTCGTCTCTATCGATCCATGGTGTTGAGACCAAGCATACTTGGGAGTTTTTGATACTGGAAATCGCTACGACAACGAGTTCATGATGGATCAGAAGTAAAAGAGAATGATTGCGAGGAAATAATTCAGTATATGTATTCGAATTTACCCTCTACAATCATCATCCAGTCTATACTACCAACATATTTCGCCCTCCAAACCAAACTTCAGCTCCTTCTCTCGCCCATCCAAACTATCCACGCAGCCGGCGCACCGCTCCCGGCTCTACACCATCCCGCGTTAGCATAACCAACCAAAGCAGTCTCTAAGCTTCCCAGGACCCATGGTAACCAAAGAATCCTAACCAGTCAACCACCCACTCAAAAACTGCAATTTCTCGTCAGAATGATAGCTACAAAACAAATGCGTTACCAAGGCTCGCAACTATGCGGAACAACCAGAGCCTCAGCCTTGATAGAATCGTTAGTGTGGAACTACGGACCAAACCTTCCAAAGAGACCAGATCAGACAAGAGTCCAGACGGGTACGGGGGCCCTCTCTGCCTCCCCTCCTTTCCCTCTTCATCCCCCCTCATTTCCCCCATCATCCAGAGAATCATCACTCAGATCAGAGGCAGAATAACTGCCTCAGCCTTGGACCTCCTGATCACCAACCACCTCACTTCCCATTTTCTTTTTGCCGCCTCTTCCTCCGAGATCTGTGCTCCGGGTGTTTCATTGACTGACTTCCGCGTCGTCATTTTACCGCCACGTTCCGCGATCTTCTGCAAAGAGAGAGAGAGACTCAAGTTTTGGTCCTACCGCCAAGGTCACAATTAGAGAGGGTAAGTGAATCTCCTATGCCGAACACGCCCCGGGGAGTGTAGAGGCACAAGTGATAGTGGAAATCCGTCACTAGTGGCTGGGCCCTAGCCCAGCATGGTCCTTCCTGGGAGACAGTGAGGATCTAGACAGCATTCGAAACTGCCCGCATATCTAGTTAGGTGGCGGATCAACGCGGCCGAGTGGAAGTACGATGGGTTCAAAGCTCAGTCTCAAAACACATCTCGTCCCAACTTATCCATCGGCACATCTTGGCAAGGCGACATAAAATACCACACAGACTTGCGCCAAAATCTGGCCGCGGATGTTCCGATGCAATTGCTAAAGCACGTCACCTTGATCCGTCACATTTCCCGATTGTAAAAGCCGTTAGTAGATAACTGATCGGAGCCGTAGCCCCCCCCCCCCCCTTCTCCCCCACGATAGTGGCCAATGGACGATCCGATCGGTGGATGGTTTATCTCAACGGCTATTAGACGTTCGATATCAGTCGTGGGCCGATGTCTAGTCCATTGTTCGTGTATGTATGATCGCTGTCGTCTCAACTATGCATTGACGCAGTTAGACTCTGTACAGCCGGAACATCAAACCTGTCATGGTTTCTCTCTGCGCAGTGTCATTGGCAGAATAATCATGGCTGCATGACACTTTTCAGAAATTTCCAATAACACGAGAAAACCATATTGGACCAGCATCTTGCCTTGGTAGACCTGCAAACCTAGAGTCCAATCTCCACCGGACCCGAAGATGCAGTATTGGCCATGGCTCGATTGTGCTCCATTTATTTACAGAGGCGGTATCTGTACTTGGTGCCTCTACTCCGTAGCCTCTGGGCTCTGCGTCTGGGGCTCGTGAGATTTTTAGCGTCTTAGTGCTCTCTGTTGGGCAACCCGATTCTAAGCGCGATGTAACGGCGGCTTGATGAACCGCCGTGAAAGTGCAACTGTGACCTCGATTGTGGACTCGACGGATTGCCTCGCCTACTAAGCCGTGCGATAATGCATGTACGCTGTCTGGTCCCACAAGCGGTGATTTGGAGACAGTCCGGTTTGTGCAAACCAGTCTAGAATATGTTTCCAACCGAGTTCAAACGAAACGAAACAACTAGAATTTCCCGGTCCATCACCGGTATTTGATCCAGAAGAGGGGCAAACACCAAGGTGCTCGAGACCCCGAGTGCGCCTCGGTTGGTGATGAGGAGATCGGTCGTCTGGGAAGAGCACTCAGCGCGCATCGGGACTCCAGTCATTCGAGGGTGCGCATGGTGTGCGATGTGGAGAAACGGCGAGAACAAACTTCAAGTTAGGACGCCCGAGTCGATCTACCTAATTACCTACCTTAGCTTAAGCCTTGGGATTAGAAACATGTGGGCTGGATACGATGCTATGGATGCTTTGCCCGGCTTTCTGGTTTCGAAGCGAGGAATCTAGACGGGGAGGGGGGTCAAGAAGAGCAGGATATTCGGAAATCCGTAGATATTGGTTGTGCTTCAACGGTCTCCAAGGGGCTGCGTTGGTAAAGGATATCGTCAAAGATTGGCATGGTAGGGCATTAGTCGACCGGGCCACCTGCTAGCGAGCCGTGTCCCGCCCGATGCCCCGGACCCCATCCAGGTTCAGATAGGAAGCGAAGTTCTGGCCGACAACAGTGTCAGTATCGACGTGCGCTTCCGCTGTGGGAAGCTCGGAAGAAGTGCCAGAAAAGCACATGCAATCTGGGCGCGGGATGCCAGAGCCGGCCAGGAGATTGGGGTGGCGGATGGCTGGCACGCTCCTACTTGCAGTGTAATATCGAACATGCAAGCTTGACACCAATTGACTCAGTGGGACCGCGGGTGCGCGCGTTCTACGTCGGCCGCAGCAGTGGCCGCAGAAGACATGAAAGGCCGCAGCTGGAGAGGAATTGTGTGCGAGAATGCCGTTCCAGGCCATGATAGCCCTGACCGACGGCCGCAGAAGACTGAGCTGACAACGTCTTGATTCTGTTGGTACATGGCATCCACCAACACAGTAGAGGGTTTGATGAATGGCTTGCAGAGGTTCCTTCCTACACAAGAAGATCATCCCGACGACGCCTAAGTTGTGCATGAGATGACCTCTTTGGTCGTCTGCAGTGCTGCACTCCGCATTGCGCCCGTGGTAGAACCAGCCAATCCACAGTTCTGGCGCGCTGTCGGCATTCACCCTCGCAAATGACGCCAGGCGCCCCGGCGGATTGCAAGGCATGGCGAGGCCAAAGCGATCCCATTGTATGCGTAAGCCAGGCTGTCTGCAACTTCTCTCTGCCCCCAGCGTTGACTTCTTTTCTAATCTCAAGATTGAACAGTCGCAGGCGCGCCTGTCTTTCCGTGATAATTTGTGCAGTCGCGCTGTGGAAGGAGGGACTCGAAACATTCATCAGGCGAGCTGGAAATAGCCCAAACATGGCGGCAATTCCCAACTGTGCATGAAACATGGGGCTCGCGTTAGGCCAAAAGCGACATGGGTTCTCTGGGGTCCTTGTAGCTCGAACGACGTTGTTGCTTGCGTTCGGATATTCGACTATTTGGCGACGATGACCGGCCGATAGTGATGCAGCAGACGGATGGGTTGACTGTCAACTTCGATTGCAACCTGGTTTAGCTTGGCTCTTGGCCGTCTTCTGTGCAGACATGTTCCATCATATAATTTCGCAAAGACCCAGTCTTCATTTCCCCATGTTGCCTGCAACGTCGTAGGTGACACACACTTCGCCTTCGAGGGTTGTGTCCGTATCCATACTTTCACAGGCTAACAGCCATCTCTGTTAGTGTGCAGTGGTCCACTGTCCAGCCATTGATCCTCTTTTCCCCCCAGCCAACCGCCTGTCGGGTTTCTCTCGCGCTCGGAAGATTTGTCGGGAGCCTTGAACCGACGTGGGCTCTTTGTGAAGCGCGACGAGCATGGTTGGCCAGACTGACGTGACATTGGGGGTGCGCCACTGACAGACCGGATGACAGGCTCAGGGTTTCTAGTGGGCCGCGTCAAACGTTCCTGACGACCTGGGCTATTGGCCCTTCTTCAACGGAACTTTGCGATTTGTGAAATGGGTCTTCAAAGACCGTCCAAACGAGATTGAGTTTGCAAGGGCGACCTTGTTCTGCGCAACGAACCACAGCCCGCAAGGCGTTGAGTCGACAGACAGCTGCACAATCACTACAGTACTACCACTGAGCATCCGCCACTGTCAGTGTGTCGTTGGCGACGATCTTCGGTCACGCAAAGTCGTCCGAATAAGGTTGAGACCTTTAAGAACTCCAAGATTCCGACGAAAGCTAGACTTGACTCGATCGACGTTATAGGTAGTTCTGTTCGTGCCGAGCCGAGGTATTCTCGTCATTGGACTGGTCAGTGACAGTCTTTCAGGTGCCATAAATAGCCGCGCACCATGCGAAAGTTCTTGATGAGTATCGTTCAAAGAGTGCATCAGGTGTGCGAACATAAACAACGGCAGACTCGGATTTGCTGTCTGATCCCAGGGAGAGGTCCAATTGAACAGCCTGTTTTGCATGTCAGCTCCCGAGACCCCGAATGAGCCTTGATTAAACCTCTGAGCAAGCAGAATAATTGCCGTGACACTCGGTCAGATGTGAGAAATTGCCAATCTCTCCATATCCAAACCGGCAATTTGTCCGCAAGCAAGTTGTAGAGTGGTGATGTGCGCAGGTTGAATATCAAGTTGCCCAACGCTAGACATAATTGGGTAGGCTCATACTGAGTCTCAAGAGATCTCTGGCTAGGTATCTGGCATCAGAGAAGAGTATACTGCTAAAACTGAATTCTTACATTGAAGGACGTTTCGAGATCGATATCCTGAACCGCTTTGCAGGAAAAGAGTATCAAGAGATGACACTCGTTAGTGCAGTTCGGCCGAGTGCAAGTCTTTCGGGTTGTGGGTGGTGGGTGTGGAATGAAATGAGGTGGTGGGTCACAGAGCCGATCAGCACCGTGCCGCAGGAGACCTTCGCAAGACTCCATGTGACGTGACTGCCATTGAATTCAAGAGCAGACCGTGACCAAGCCCTGAATGGGCCATCATGATCCAACAAGACTGTTGTGTCCCATAAGTGCAAGTGAAAGGCACCAAACCATGTCAAGCTGCCATCAACTTCACTCTGACCCCGAAAAGATGATCGAATCCGGGAGTTGAGTCGAAGATCCGCAACGAGGCACGACTTGAACGGCGGGTTCGCAAGAACGCCAATGTAAACAAAGCTGGGTTCCGAGGAATGTCTCTGGAACTCTACAGTTGATGCGATCCGTCCCGGGGGCTAGCCATTCAGCCACACTTGTTATTTTTCGTCGGTCTGATCGACCTTGACGGGTATCCAATTCCCGTGTCAATGCCGTGCACGGCATGACCCAGCGGAAGCCGTTGGCGGGAACTCTGCCGTCGAGCTAGAATAACGGACGTTGGACACATTGTTTGTATGCAGCTTCTACACTGTCGGGGCGTGCTGAAGAGGACGCCGCTTGGACAACACGTCAAATTTGGCCCAAGGACAGAATAGACAGGGAGCCCAAGCGGCCACACGGGTCTCACTTTAATCTGGTGGTGAATCAATGAGGATCTCGAGTCGAATTGAGATGGTGCCTGGCCTATTCATGACTTCTGTTCTATCTCGTCTGTTATCGTTCAGGTTGGATTAGAGGATGGCTTTCCCCCTGATTAGGGAATAATCTCTGCGAGCATTCCAGCGTGAAGACATTTCTGGAGAAACTGATCAGCGGAGCGAAACCCGGCTGATAGTTCCTCATCTGTAGGCCCCTGATCCCCTGCCTGCCGGATATGGAACCTATTTCGAGGGCTCTTTTCTTGGAAGCCGTAAATCGCTGCAGGGGCGTTTCACGATATTCCAGAAAGATTGCCGACGAAGGTTGTCAAAAAGGCGTTGCATAAGCAGGTGCGAAATGGAAATCTGGGGGATGATGCCATCCCGCCTCTGGCGGAGGAGGTTGTGCAGGGGGCATCGGTATGGAATAGAGTTGTGAGTTCTTCTTCTAGAAGACCCAGGATAAATGACAGGCCGAGGCGAAACAGTAGTCCAGATGCAAGAGACTCTTAGAATTCGCAGCCTTGTCGTGTGGCCAGTGGCATGCCGGTCGAGACAGTGCATGCCTCCTCCTCGGACTTTGGTGCGGCGCGACCTAGTCATTATGGTGCAGAGGGGGAATAGGTGGTGTCGGCGATTGGCAGGGGCAGAGTGGGCAGAATACCAGGAGTAATCTGATATTGCATAGCCTTCCGGCGCTCGTTTGAAGGGGTGTTTGCTGGGCTGAGTGCGAGTGATTGCTGACAGACTGGGAAATTCTCCTTCGCGTCCCATGACGCCCCGCCGAAGAGCTTGCTCGCCGGTCAACACACAACGTCAAGAGCAAGGAGGCTGGTCTTAGAGGCAATCGTGTCGTCCATCATTGACTATATCCGTCGTGGCCCATAGGGGGGGGGGGGGTTTCCCGTTTTAGCTGGCAGCGATATTTATCGTGAGGCGGCTTATTGGATCCGATGAGCGTACTCCAGCCCAATGCGAGGCCAGAGTGATGCAGGGCAAGCCGCAAACGCTGCCATGTCGAAAGCCCAGGGAGGGTGATATGTCGTCGGTGATGACAACGGAGGCCTCTCCCAAACAGAACACATCGGACATTGCCGTGATATGCGAAATAACAGACAGTGACGGAGTCATCTGAAGTGTTTGTGTCTACCCAGCGACCGCTGTGGTGAATGGTGTTGGGCGGGCGTTGACTGACAGGGCGTTGGAGTGGACGAGGGTTTGGAGGTGGACCGGAGCGGAGGACGACGGTTTATTTGTTTCATCAATGTCGAATTGGGTAGGCAGGTCGCAAGAACAGGAGGTGAATGCTGGCAGTGACAAATGATCTGGAAAAGGAGAAGCATGTCGAGTATCCATAGAGTCGATTCGGAAGCGAAACAATTGTGCATGTTGAACATGTCCCGCCGTGAATCGGATTGTGGCATTGTAGTCGGCGAATTTCTTCATGCCGGTGGGTGGTGGAGGAGGGTGGGGGATGTGGGATGGGAAGGGACTCAGGGAGAAAGGGACGCCCAGAAGGGAAGGAATGACAACCCAAAGACGGAAGCGGGAGAAAGAGCCAACGAGAACCTTGGGACTGGGACGTATTGCGTCCAGTTTCTCACGTCAGGTACTGAGGTAGCTGCGTTCTCCATACAAGGCAGGTGTCCAAGGTACCTACCTACCTTCCATGCCTTATTTCAATGGAAAGCAGAGGCATCTTTTGAATACCAGCGATGAGTACCTGCCTCTTTTGACTGTTGCGCACGATCAACTCAAAGTGACAAGAAGCAAGAGGGCGATAGTACGTACGGATACGTACTGCAAATACATGGAAGTAGGAATGGGAGGAACGAACGACCTACTTTGCAAAGTCACAAACAGACAGCGGAGTCATCCACTTCCTCAGCGGGATGGACACAGAGGACCAGGAAGAGTGGAGATATGTCACATTTGATGGGTCCGAAATAAGGTACCTGAGTACTTCGGTACGTATCCTCACGTCAACACCTCATTGTGGTGGAAGGTGCCCTGCACTGAGCCACTGTGCGAGGAAGGAGCCAGCAGGGGAGTACCATCTTTCCTCTGTCTTTGCGCACCGTGATCTCCAGCCCACTTGTAGTGTTTGAACACCGTGTTTTGTTAGAAGTTGATGATTTTCGCACAGTATGGCCAGCCAAGGCAGGAACACTTCGAACCTGGAGTCACGTCGTGAGCGGGCATCGTCCCCATCTGTGCCTTGAATTCACCTCTCCTGCCTTGATCAAGGTAGTGAAAAGCATCAATACTAAGAAGAAAGTAAATCTGTCAGGTCGTAGCTAAGGTTGCTTGATCCGTTCCTCGTCAGTTGGGCCGCACGATGATGGATACGTAAGGCACCTTGTCACTGTAAGGTATGGTAAGGTAGGTCAAGGTTCTACCAAGCCCAGGCAAGGCTGGGATCATTGACAGCTGTCAAATGAGCCACTCTCCGGAGCTTCAGGACCCTCGACGTGCCGCTTGGATGCTGGTCCTGCCAACATCAGCATTGAAACTGACTATTATTGCGGATATCGCAGTATGCTAAGGTATGAATGCCTACCCGAGTCTCCGAGGTGGCATCAGAGTGTCAAGGATAAATGGCGTGGAGGACGACAGTACCACAGCCTGATGTGTATGTGACAATTGAGCACTCAAGTTGGTGTGAGATGGCGCTATCTATCTCAGCTATCCGAATCTTTATGGAGCATCAGTCTGTCCTGTCATTCTTGTCAGCTGAGGTTCTCGTCCTGACAAAGAACTTTGAAGAACTCACGGTCCTCGACGAATCCCCCGTTTTCCCCGTGTGGCCCAGTCCGCCCCGTGTGGAGCAGCTCGGAGTTGGCCGAGGCAGGGCGCAATTGAAGATTCGGATCAAGCATGTGCTTCATCAACACGGATAGCTTAGATAGTGCGAAGAAAGGAAAAATAAACACGAGAAGAAAAAAAAAACCGTCAATCTTGTCTTGTCTTGGAAGGACGTTTTACCCGTCAAGCCAACGTTTGTCCAAGCATTGTCTCAGAAGCTTCCATTCATGCCTTGATGCCTGCTACGACTTCTTCTTTTCGCCGCGCACAGACGGCAGGGTGGAGCCGTAGACTTCCGGTCCGGGCACGGCACCCAAGGCCCCAGGGGCAAGATCAAGAGGAGCAGGGATCAGGGATGTTCGTGTCAAGGATGTTGTCAAGCTGTCTTCTCTGCCCGTCAGGGGACAAGGGGGAAAGTGGAAAGCACGGAGGCAGTGGAAGTGGGAAGTCGGAGAGGAGACACAAAAAGTGAACTGTGAGGAAAGAAGTTTAGGCATGGGAGAGATGAAGATGATGGGCGGTGGGGGTTGACCAGGGGCGAACAAGGGGAGGAGAAAAGGACCCGGTCGTGGATGATGTTCTTCTCTCCGCAGAAACGGCCAAAGCACAGTGACTTGCAGCATCGATGGTCAAGAAATGGCAATGATGTGCCTACGCGTTGCTGCGATATTCATTTATGCCGCGGGAAAATCAAGGTGTTGAGAAAAGGAAGAGAGAGAAAAGACAAGAGATTGTCCCGATTGAATCTCAATCGGCCCATCTCTGGCGTTCACGTAATAGCTGGATGTAAACCCCTAGGGGACCTTATGCCAGGGCTGATTCATCTGAGATACAATCCATGGTGGCACAGTCTGTTTTTTTTTTTTTTTTTTTTTGTGGTCGGATCCCGCCGTCTCTTATTCACTGCACTTTGCACTTTGTACAGGGCAGAAAATAACCGGACAGAGCAGGGATCCTCCCATCGAGTGCAAGGCGAAGCCGCGAAGCAACAACGCAGAGACTACGGAGTACGGTAGAGCAGAGACGATTTACGTATGCAGGCCCTACCACCCGATTGATCCTTCCCTGCCTTTTTTTGTTGCCTTTTTTTCCCGACATCCACTCACTCACTGACTTACTCCCACTCACCTACTTCGTGCACAGTAAAGTCAGGGTGAAAAGTCTCGAGTCACTGACCTAATCACTCAAACCACCTCACCTGCACCTCTTGTTGACTTCCATTAGCTAAGATAAGGTACCTATGTACCTGCCTACCTTACCTTACCTAGGTGAGCCAACCTAAGGTACAGATGCAGCACCTCGCAGCTTGCCCTGTTCAGTCTTGCTCCTACCCTTACCAACGCAGCTGGCGTTACTTCACCCACCTTCACCTGCCTTAGCTCAGCTTAGCTCCAGATCAGGCTACCTTACCTACGTTACCTGAGGCAGAGACAAGACATTCGACGCATGGTGGTGTACCTCGACACGGTCCAACACGTGTGTCGGTACTTTCTCGGGCACATGGAGCACATGAAGCAGAGACACCTTAAGGCAAGGCCAACGTCTGCGCCTCTGTCCAGACTCCACGCAGTAGGTAGGCCTCGAGGTGTGGAGAGAGGCAGAAGAAGGAGGGCAGGTTGCAGGACCATCTTTCCCAATGTGGTCTGTTGCTCTGTTTCCCGTTCCATCCTCGACTGGACTCGAGGAAGGAAGTACCTGCCTTCTTTTTCCCAGCCCAGCCCTGCCCTGCCCTGCCTTACCAAGTTGCGCCTAAGGTACTCCGTCCGGACAGTACCATGGTGCGGTACCTGTCTACTTGTGGCGTACATCGAGACATCGCAGACGACACACCCGCACCCGTCTCGAGGACGGGCCAAGTATCGCCTACTTCCGCCATCCGTGCTTTCTCGTAAAGACGGAAGTCACTTTAGCCTGACAAGGTACCTTTAACTCAGGTAGTCCACGCATCTCCCGTCTCATTCAGCACTTACCTTCAAGGGATATCCTTCCTGCCTACTTTATTGTGTGCGCAGCAAGCAACCGGCCTTCGCGCCGCGGTCCATCTGAACGCCCCTTCCCTCTCAACCTTACGGTCCTTGTCTCTACTTTGGTAGGTATACGGATACGTACCCAGTGTAATAGGTCGTCGATCCAGACGTGCCTGCCATTCCACAACCTGTACGCTCCATTGCTCCATAGTTCCAATGGGTGTGTGGATGCATCTGGGTATTGCCTGCCAGTGTCTCTTTCCCCATCTTTTTGATATGCATGGGTTATGGCCAATACCGACATGGAACGGTTACAGAGACTGAGCGGAATGGACATGGGGAGGCACGGCAAGGTAGGGTAGGAACGGGAGACCAGGTCCCAGTTGAACAATTCAGCCAGGTGAACGCCTTTCACCTTCTCCCGTCCACCTCCTTCTTCCTCCGTGTCAATCGACAACTCCTTCCCTTGGCTATTTATCCAAGACTCTACGAGGTACACTATTCTTGGTTACCTAATATAAGGAAAGGGAAGGTATCAAGTCACTTTGACGTTGACTCTCGCGCCTCGCGCCCTGCAACCTCACTTCCTTCTTTTTCTCTCCACTGGTGAATATCAGATCTGTTCCGTTCACCTCATTTCTCCTCTTCTGCATCTTTCCCCCTCAGAGTTCCCTGGCCTGACACTTCATCGTTTACAAGGCCCTCACTTTGGCCGGCATTAACCTTACATGAGATCCACTTGGACATCCCGACTGATGTGGTGAGGCCCTCTGCGAATGCTCCCGTCAAAAGTTCCCTCCCGACCATCTCCGGGACCCGTGCCGTGTCTGACTTAGTCCATCATCGTCTTTTTCTTCTCGCCGCATGAACGCACAGAGCAAGTCAGGACCCGTCAGAAATTGCTTCTAAATCCGACCGGACCTCTCTTTCATCTGCGCGTTCGTCTCAGGGCCCAGCCACGTTCTTCATCACGTCGTTGTTCATCTTCAAGTCATCAATTGCTCATCAACAACAAGACGGCACCAAGACTCATCTGGGCAGCAAAAACGCATACTCCGTACCCTATGTTCGGATTACTTTCCGCCTTGCATCCACATTTGATACATCGGAGTACCCAAGCTCAACGGCATCACCAAACCCATCTTGAGATTGATTGATCATCCTCCGGTAGCAAGAACGCTCGCAATATCCGTTACTCGGCACGACACGCCCACTGCCAAACGACTTCCGCACGAGGGTCAACTCAGCCGAGTCCAGCCCAAGTCAACTTGGCTTCCCTTGACCGCCCCCAAACCGCCGCTTGACAGGTCGCTTCTTGCCGAAGGTTGTCGACTGACCAGACCCGGGACGACCAGGAACGCCTCCGCCAAGAGACTCGAACCTCGCGGCACAGACCAGAGCGACACAGGGATTCTTCATCGGTCTCTCCTCAATCTTTCTGTCCCCATCGGAAGGCAACCAAGGCCTGGGCCTAGTCTATGTCACCCCAAGAGTCCCGTCCAGCATCTGGCATCCAGTTCTTCTAAGCACCCTGATAAGTGTAGGAAGTACCTGCTCTAGCAATCCACAGTCGACCAAGACAACAGAGCCGGACGCCCACTTACCATTTGGCCCTATCTTCCGAGCTACGCCCTTGCCCGCCCTTTTTGAAGTTTGAAGGCGAACGCCGTTGCATTCAGATCGAACTGTTCGTTCCTGGGTTAGAACGTCCGGCACCTAGACATGGGCTTGGGGTGTCTCTGTGTATCGTCATCGTCTCCAAATCGCGGTTGAAATCCCCGATAATCTGAGAGCCCCTCTCAAAGAGAAGGAAAAGGGGATTCATTGGTACGACACACCGTGCATCCTACTTGGGTATCCCACCTTAAGCTGCCACACCCCCCTTCCATCTTCCACTCCCACTCCCACTCCCACTTCCAATGCTCCTTCATTCTGCTGTGTCCGTCCAGACAGTCCTGTCAGAGAAGAAACAGGCAAGCATTGGCCAAGTGAACCAGCTCTTGGGACAGGGTTCATGGCGAGGCAGGTTGGGAAGACGGAGACGTGTTATTCCTCGGCACACCCCCCGCCATCTCCAAGCTTCTTTTTGGCTCAGTGCTCACAGCTTGGCTGACCGTTTTCTTTTCACAGTATTCCCAGTCCTAATCCCATACACCCAGTTCCAGTACTCGATGTTGGACGCCTCCTCCCCATCCCCAAACGTCTCCATCTTGTACACGCCCCTTCATGCGACCCCTGAGGTACGGTACCCTCTCCTACTCCACCCGTCTTTCCCTGATCCTGACAACAGCTTCCAGGGCCATTGAGACCTAGTTGGCCTGCCTGACTTTATATCAAGATCACTGCTTTACCTCCTAGTTGCATTTTCATCAACCATCTATCTACCACATCAGGTTCAACGGCATATCATCTCGGATACTCTCCCGAAGCCTTCTGCCCTCATTCCCATCTCTTACTCTTCGCAGCAAAGCCATCCTTACTCGACACTCGACTTTTGATTTCATAATCAGCAATTTCAAGATAAAGAAGGCTTAGGTTGCGTTTTGGTGGTTGTAGCAAACTCGGACAAGTATACGCGCAACGATTCGTGCGCCCGCTCCGCGCTACTCGTAGACCTCGAGTTGTCCATTTCTGCCACGGCGCTGTCGACGTACCACTGTGCTCCTCAACTGAGAGGGACGGGTGTAGCTTGCTTTGCCATAGGTAGGCCAGACCCTGTCTATATCGCCAACACATGCTGTATCTGTGTGGGTATGCTGAGAGAAAGGCCGTTGCCACTGACCACTTAGAAAGTAGAAAAGAGCCGCTTTCTTGGATACACTGGCACTACTATTGCTTCCTACCCTCCAACTCTCCTCTTGTTGCCTCTCCGCACAGGAACATTCCGATCAGTCTTCCCTGCTGCTGTCCTGTGTCCCACCTCGAGGGATCTGCGCCTGGTACTGTACGGAGTACACTACTTCGCGCTACCATCATCTGGCAGGGGTTCAGCAACCGTCAACTTCTTTGTCGCATTAAATCTCCTCCTTCCACCACTTGTACTTCTTCCATCACTTGTCGCTGTCACGTATCGTATCAGATAAGCCTCGCCCACCCGTATCCATCATCAACGGCTCCTCGCACTCGAATAATCAAATATCGTCTTTCTTACCGCGCCGCCCATTTCGGAGATACAAAAGTCTCTCGTCGCCACGGCAGACCAGCTTTCCGGGTATCAAACCTACCCTGCTACACTGATCCAACATCGAACGAACTGCCCCTATCTCCGACGTGTCAGGATATTTTGAACATAACAGACCAACTATTTCTTTTCTTACCAAGTAACAACGAACCACGGGACACCTCACAGCACATTACGTTGTCATCCGAATCATACCAATTGAACACGACGACAAATGTCGTACCAGTCTAGTTGGCACACGGGGCCGGCTCCCGACCCCCAAGAGTATGTCTAAGGCTCAACACCATGATGGATGGGAGAAGTTTGGGTAGAAGCTGACAAGTCTCAGCATAATGAGGGATAGGGACTCGTTGCGTCTGGTGATTGTTCAAGCGCCGCAACACGCCAAAATAGCAACTGGTAAAGAGAAAGGTTCGTCTGCGGCCGACAATGCTACTCGATGTGTACCTAATGTAACTTCACAGATCGTAAACCTATTGACCCTCCACCGATTCTCAAAATCGACCTCAGAAGTCACAATCAGAATTACGCAAACTTCATTCTGTCTAGTAAGCTGCGAAATCATCCTCCTGAGCCCTGTTTGCGACCTAAGCTTGTGGGACGCTAACCGTGCAATAGGCCCTAGCTTGTTCGTCCAAGTCTACCTCAAGCCCGGTGATAAGAAAACCAAAATGGATCCCGAAACCTGTGCAAAAGGCTTGGTGGGATCGACAGTATCCTCCCTGCAAAAGTACAAGAGTATCGATGGCCAGGACGAAGGCTACTTCGTTTTTCCCGACCTCTCTGTCAAGATGGAGGGCTTTTTCAAGCTGAGATTTGCGCTGTACAACATGAAGGGCGGCGAGGTGTATTTCATGACAGAGATGGAATCCCACGGCTTCCAAGTTCATACGGCGCGGTCCTACCCTGGAATGAGTTCCTCAACGGATTTGACCCGTCATCTCAGCGATCAAGGTTGTCGATTGCGGATTCGAAAAGATTCGCAAGTTGTCAAGAATCGCAAACGACAGTTCCAATACGGCATGGACTCTGAGCAAATGCGCAGCGTCCGGCAACGCCAGGGCATGGCTCAACTAGCCCAGCAAGCCCAGCGCTCGAAAGATCTCGCACAACAGCAAGGCTTCTCCCACCAAGGCTCCGCGACGGGAGTTCCAAGTCCGGCATCGTCTTCTCACGGAAGCGCACAAGCATCTGCCGGGACAATAATGCAACAGACGAGTCGGCACCAAGTCCAGGCGGTCAGCTACGCGCATCCACAGCCTTTGATGGCACATTCCATGCCAGGGATAATGGGCATGCAGTTGCCGCATTCGTCAGTGTATCCGCCACCAACGCCATCTTCTGGGCTGTCGGTTGCTTCGCTTCCCTCTACTTCACCTACGCAGAGCCCAGACTTGGTGACGCCTTCATACTATCGGCTCGACGCAGGCCTCTACGATTATACGGCAACTCAAAACAGCTTGGGGGACACTTTTTTCCCGCAGTCTCATCAGCCTTACAAGACTGAGCAATATTGGGAGAGAGACCCGGATAGTAGGATTAACAGTCATGGGCATGGTCACGGCCACAGCTAAGATACCAGAGCTATGGACAGGTGAAGAGCAAGAGCTCAACCGCTTTCAACATGAGACCTGAGCGGGAACATCAATATGGTGGTGATTTTGGTTTCTTATTTGGCTTGGTGCACATTGACGGGGGGTGTCTAGAGACGGTATTACTTCAAGCGACATTGCATAACACCAGGAACAGTTGTTGACAATGGGTCGATCCGGCGTTGGTGGTTTCGAAGGCTTCAACAGAAAATAAGATACCCTTGGGATTATTTCAACGGGCATTGGTTGGTAGCACAGTGGCGCAGCGGAAGCATAGAGTGGCATGAAATCTCAAGCAAGTCATCACTTTAGACTTTGTCCGTAGCAATAACAAATATTTCCTTCCATACCTTGCATGGCGTGCTGGCTAGTTCTCTCAAGTGCAGGAATATCAAAACTAGGCAACTAAACCATTGGCAGAGGCGTAAGGTAGCGAAGAACCCAGGGCCCTGGTTTCTCGACGGAGCGGCCCTCCGTCAGGAATCCTTGCGCCATTAGGCCGAATACCTACGGAGCGCGCTATTAGACTTTCCAAGTGTATTGGACCAGACCCTTGCCCGTCACAAATTTGCTTGCGATGCGCGATGAATAGACGTTGGTACCTAGCAGGCAGACAGGAAGAGACCGCGAACCCCGCACTGGTGCTACTTGAAACAAGACAAGTCAAGGTAAGGTACGATAGACAACAACATAAGTCAGGTAGTCAGGGGGTGTAAAGGAGGCAGGGCGATGTCAGGATAGGGCATGAAGAGAGTTGATTGGAGTTCAGGCCCTCAGCCTTTCAGCCTTTCAGGGACTAGAAAGGGAGGGAGGGGTTAGTGTTGCCAAGCTATCAAGCGCCAAGCATTCAAGGGAGGTGTCAAAATGTGTCAGGACTCTGGCGTATCCGGACCAAGGTAGGTATGTGCTCAACGTATGTGTGTACGGAGTACGGAGCATGTCTTGTTGTCGGAAGATGCCGTTTCGGATATCGGCGAGGGTGCATCGCGTCTGGTGTAAGTGGTGTGTGTGTGTTGGTGTGTCATGGTTTTGCTTCACTGGGGTGTAAGGTAACTTAGGTACTCACTGGCTGCTGCGGCGCAGGTACCGCAGTGCGTCCCCGTAAGGCTTGTCCGGCGGCATTTCGGAGGGCCGGGCGCCCGGCCGGGTGTTGGGGTTGTGGGGCCTTAGGGGGGGAAGGGGAGGGCCCCATCACGGTGTGCCTTACCTTACGCTTGGTGCCTACAGGTATGCTGGGGAATGTGGACATGTCAATGAGGGATGGATCCATTCGTATGAGCAGATTTCGACGGATTGATACTAGTCTGTGTGGGATTGGCTAAGTGAATGAAGGGTTGATGAGTGATATATCCCGCGGTTTGCTTCGTGGGGGCACGGTTTTGTCTTGGTTCTGTGGTTTTTGGGGCTGACGGATTGGGGGTTTCACGTAAGGTAAGGTACATGAGGCGCGGTGCTAGTAAGGTGGTAAGGTAGTAGATATCGGATGGGTGTTGAAAATTCTGTTCATGGGCCTTGAAATGCCTCAGACTCTGAACGACATTATTTCGTAACAGGGACATTGACATTCTACCTTAGGAGTATTGAGTAACGTAAAGAAAAGCATTGACGTTCGATTGAGTAACGTAACATTAAGCATGAGCATCGAGTGACGAATTGGCCCACGGAATCCGCGCAATTATTCCGTTCGTCTAAAGAACGCCATTGCCTCGGTCTCGGCTCAGCGACATGGCTCGGGCGGGTGAAAAGATTTTCAACCATGAACGTGATTGCTCACGTGTGACCGAGGTTCTTCCCTGAAGGTGGAGGATCAGTATGAGTTTATGTGAATCGAGTTTTCAGTAGAGCTCGGTCACAATTCACTGCTAGTTTGAAAGGAAAACCCATCGTGAGGTTCAAACAAGGTGAACACAAAGTTTGGAAGCATCTTTACCCGGCAGCATTCATGCGATGGGTTCATCTAAATCCAGCCCTATGAGGCTAAGGTACGACGCCAAAGTCAATTGCCGCCATGTGTACACAGTCCACGGTGAGCGCAACCAGACGATCGGTCCTACGAGTGTGATGGATGCCGCATCTTTTGGTCTTGAGCTATCTTTGAGTTCGAGCTCACTGCGGGTTAACCAGAGTCCTGGTGTTCATCGTGAGCCGTGTGGCAGTTTAACTTGGTTGTGGCGTTGGCGCGCACGTGTGCCATGTAAATGTCAGGCACATCACAGCGCCTTAGCCTGTGAGGCTAAGATGAGACGTGTTCGAGTGAGCCACGGGAATGATGATGCGGCAGGATCAGCGCGCCAACTCAAAAAAAAAATGACAAGTTACGGGCGTTTGAACCTTTCACTATGAATGGAGCATCGTGAGATGAAGTCAACTGGCGAGGTTCTGCGGTGATGCGGGCAGTTGACAGCTACTCCCTCCCCGCAGAATGGAGGGGCGGCGCGGGGCTGCGTCTGACAGGCCGCGGGGTCCCTGTGTGCGGGGAGCGAGAATCTGTAACACATGCTGCCCAAGTTCCCGGCACTTCGTCTCACTCTCACTCTCCACACCACCAACTCAACTTCAACCTCAACATGACGATTTCTATCTACCTACTGCGGTATCTCATCAATGTCTCATAGCAGGCCATTCCAAAGCTTCAGGTCAGGGGCATTCTTACTGCCACGATCCGACTTGGCGACAGCAACAAAACACCGCTGATTTCTGTCACTCGGCCGTCGTCCCATGATCCAAGCTGCAAACCCGGGCCGGAGGGCGCAGCCGCCTCATCCCGACAGGAGATCATGACGATCAATCACCACCTGGTCGACACATCACACTCGGGACCTTTATGCGGCTCTTTCGTGATCCGACGTACCGAATTTCCCCCCCCCCCCCTTCCCCGATTTCTTCACTGAGACTGTATCCGAACTCCGGGATGTGAGGCCTGCATCCATGCCCGCTCACAAACTTCACCCTACCCACCACCACCTCGTTCACCCGTGATCTGCAGCTAGGAAGTGTGGTGATCACGCAAATATCCTGACACCCTGCGCCTCACGTCTGGAAGTCTGCAACTTTTATAGGATTGGCTTTTCTATGGCATTGCATTCTGAGCAGGGCGTCTCGGAAAATCCGGTGCTTGGGAGGCCCTTGGTGCATGTGCGATTTGAGTACTATCCATGCCGTGTGCCAGGCGTCTCGACTACCCCTCACCGTTTATTCGTCTCATGTCCAGATGAACGCTCCATCATCGTATGGGATATCGACCGGCCATGACGTGCGTTTCGAGGTACTAGAATGCTGAGGGCCAAGATCCGGTCGATCATACATCAATGAACCGCTGCGTCATCTCTTCTGGAGTATTGACGCTTTGCTGCATAGGCTCTAGTGAAGAAGTTTACATCAACCTAGATCACTTGGAAGGACATGCATAGATGGAGGAAACTTCCAGTGTGAGAAGGCTGAGCTTGATTTCATCAACACATTCTAAATTTAGCTGCCCGAGACCGAAGAAGAAGGATGCCCAAAAAGTAGAGGACTTTGCCCGTGATCGCCACATCGTTGGCTCAATGAACGTTCTTAGAGGTCGCATCTAGTTGCACGGAGATGAGGGTAAGGTGAACAACCTGTTGGAGTTGCGAGTCGCACAGCGAGCATGGCAAACATCAGCCACCCGAGCTTGCTGGTTTCCGTCCGAATTTCAATCTCATGTACCCCCTGCCGCCCAGATTGTCACCTCGGATCTCGGGAGTACTACATGCATGGATTTCAAAGGAAGCATCCGGACGATCATACGCGCAGAGGCCTCTTGACATCAGTCTTCGCATAGATCGGGTAGGCACAATGAAAAGAACTGCCCAAAGAACAGAGACTTGACGATGTGTGACTATACTTTGCAATTACGGTATTGGCTGGGATTGCTGCACCGGACACTAATGTCACGAGGCCAGTCAGCCAGGGCTGCCAGTACGGCATGAACACGCTTCCGATTCAAGGTCGGGAGATATGAGAATGGAAACACTGTTCGACACACCTCAAACCATTTATGGAAGCTTGGGTGTTTTTAGGTTTGAGAACTTGCCAATTTCCAGCAGCTTGAGTTTGGAGGGTATATCCAGCACCCTTGTTTACGATTAGCACGGCTGATGTAACATTTAGCAGAGTTAACTTCACGTTGACTAGGTATTTCGCAGAAAGAGGAACTACGAATGATTGTGCGATGCCATCATATTCGGTATTGGTGATATCGCATTATGCGCACTCAATTTCTGCCGAGCCCTACTGATAGACAGGAACATGGCCAAGGCGTCTGGCCACTCTTTTGACGGCCTACCTTACCCAAAGAGCACTTTAGGTAGGTCAAAATACACATCTGCATCTATCAATTTTGCCTAAAGTCAAACATTCAGACATATCAGCGATGCCAAGAGGCCCTCAAAGATCATATTGTAGTCAATCAAATACTTTTCTCCATCACCTGGTTGAGGTGCATTGTGCACCTACCCCGATCAACCTCTAGATCTTAGGTGGCATTCAAAAAGCACAGGTAATGATTCATACAAGAAGCGCATGGACTTGGATGCAACAAGCCGGACGATCACACATGGCATGTTACGACGACACAGACCATTGCGGAAGAGTTTTGCCGGCCGGAATTGCAATAGAGAGTTCTCTCAAAGAGCCTCAAAAATAGCCGCGGGAAAGTTAATCCAGCAGTTCCGGATACTAGGTATTCCGAAATGTCCAATGTTGGCACAGCAACCATCGTGTTCGGGACTCCAGCCACATTCCATTTGGAGCGAGAATCTTTAGCCGTCATAGAGAGAAAAAGTTTGAGAAAATCGCATAGTGTGACACGCGAAAGGTCGGAATTTCAAGCGAGAGAACCCAGTGATGGACCGGACTTCCTCGGCCTTGAAACCCCACATCAACGGTGCCTGGGCTGAGCTACATTCGGAACTCTCCCACCGGAAGGAAGATTGCAGTCGGTTTAAGGTCTCAACAAGCATCCCATGCTAAAGAACTTCGGAAAAGATACAGGAACTCAGCGAAAAAGCGTTCGGGGTCCTCGCAACTCGTATAGACACTTTTTGGCCTCCGGTGGTTCGAAAACTTGTCTGCCGTCGGAGGTTTTCCAATTCGGCCATCCCGAGCGGACAGATGTCCGGATTGATAATCCGGCATTTGACGAATTCTCAATTAGGCTCAGAGATTTCCAAACTGGACATCTTGGGAGGAGATAATTGCCAAATTAAGTTGCTTGTCGGCAACTCGTCGAACGCCCGCCGCTCCCTGTTACTCAAGATGATTGAAGCCTATGTCCTGCCTTTGTGGATGTCGATCTTGGGGGCTACATGATTTTCATCCCATCTCCAAGCGTCTCGATACCAGATGGCACTTTTTAACCGCATCGCGGGCAGATGCGACAGTCTCAAGTTTTCCGCCGGCAGGGCTGGAGAAACTCAGCTTTGACGAACGGTGCGCTCGTTCGCTGCACCTCCCAGGAGCTGGTTATACTTGTTCTGATTCTCGCACGTTCGGGCCGTACGCCGTAACTCGACAACGGCGCCCTGCTTTACGGTTCGCCCACGCCCGCAACACAGACCTCGCATCTCCATCCGTAGATACGAAAATACTCCTTCAGCCTTTCAGAGACGTTCCGATCCCCTGGTCTGAGCTCAATTGACTTTGCTGGCACTCCCGAGCCAAGACCGAACTTCACTGAAGTATGCTCATGGCTAGCATGGCTGGCGGGTAGAACAATCTAACAGAATCTACGAGGCATTTGGTAGGCCTCGTTCGGGCTCGCCCGCCAAGCCCCTGGCGCCGTTCATCATCGGTCTCTCCATCGTACGAATATTTGCTTTTTTTCGTCTTTCTGGCCTTGAACCCCTGGCTACTCTATTGCGCGACGAGATCCTACATATTCTATGCTCGGCATCATCCAGATGATCGCCCTGATGCCATTGTCCGATGCAAGCCAGACATGGGTTCCTCGTCTGTCCAGCCAGCCTCCACAGTCATTTTCAAGCTGCATACACACTACCGCCGGGGCACCAGATGTATATGGTACATACGACTTGACCTAGACCAAAAGTCCTCACGGCAATGTGTAGGCACAAGGTGGCACCTCTTGCAACGGCAATGAACAGGCATCACAGCCGGAATGCTTTAGCGACATGCAGAGATAAGCATATGCAAGTTGGTAAGCTATCCATCAGCTAACCCCAGACGGTGCAGACGGGCGCCAGACTGCTGGCTCACTCCCCTAGTGATCCCGCAACGAGCGGGCTCGCCTCGCCTCCAGGCCGCACCGTACTAAGGATTTCACAACGCACCCTACGGCGGGAGTGGCTGGAGAACAGAAATTTCTTTTATGGTGGAGAGCTCGCTGAAGGCGGCATCTGCACGAGAACTGGGCAATGATCGGATCAGGTAGTAGGCGACCGTCAGACAGCAGGATGATCACCTATATTGGCGGAGGAGTGGCGGAAAGCTCCAGATTGGGGTTGTCCAGCCCCGATCCTGGCCTCCCTCGTTCCATATGAGGACAATGCCCAACTGCCCTTACCCTTCATACGGCTATATTCACCGCAACTATACCGTCCTCCATCATCGTTATTCCCGACGCCTTGCTTCTCTTTCCCGTCTCGCATCAGCGGTCGCTCAGACACCTCAAGACTGATGTGCCATTCATACTATGTAACCCCTCACCTCCCCTATCCCCCGCTCGCCCACTTTCCCATTTACCCCAACTGGCAGTTAGACTGGTGATGGATGCCGCCGCCGGATCGTCATGGGTGTGTGCGGATCGAGACGACTGGGGTGCCTGGGGAAGTTGGTAGGGCCTTGCCGGGACTGCGATTCCGAGGCTTGAAACATTACGCTAGAAGCAGGGCCGATTCCCAACGGGCCTTACGGCGCGACGGCAAACTCTGCCCTTGGCTCCATAGTGGTCCTTTCGAAAAGACAGGCCGCTTCTCTCAAATGGTCATTGACATGTATGTAATAGATGGTAGGGGCAAGACGTTACTTGGCACAGTCCAAACATCAGCAGATGGTGACATGAAGCTTTCAGGGGAACAACCCCAGAGCCGTGGGAAAAGACCTGCTCATTTCGGTGGCATTCATGGCGCCGATCCAGTTGCGAGCATGCATCGCACGGGACATCTGTCAACCCTCATCTGCCTACCTAGCTAGTTCGACCCAGACTCTGAGGCCTTGACCACCGAAAGGCCGGGTTCTTTTGACATTTGCGTCTCATTTCTTTCGACACCCCCCGCTCTCCTCCCCCGCGCGCGGGCGGTTTGCCTGCCGCAGGCCCCAACCACCTTGGTGTTGACGCCCATCTCGCCAATGTCGGGGTCTGGACCCGATGCCGCGAAAGACTTTCCGCGATTATGCGTTACACTGTGAACATGAGAGTCGGTGGCCTCGGCCGGGACACGATACTTCCTGTCCCTGGTCTGTCGCTTAGATGCACCTTTGCCGCGCATAGCATTTGACGCTTACCCTGCACGCCGGTTAATCACTTCCGCTAGGTGATACGAAAGGACGTGTTCACTGTGGCCAAGGGTTCACCTTGTGCAATAGCCCCGGTCGGTTATGGTGTTGACCTCATCTGACACCCATAGTTCAAGTCTGATATTTATATCAAATTAGCCACTAGCTATGGATAGACCTGGCTTCTAGACTTTCTTGCCGTGTTAGTGGCCCAAGCCCGAGGTATGGGCTCCGGCCCGCCGATGGTCAAAGCCAACCTTTCGGCCTGCAATGCTAGCTTGACGGTTGGTTGACAGGAAACCGTTATGAGAACTGCACGTGCAATGGGACGCCAAGGTCGCTCTTTTTGGGAGGCTCAGCCTCTGCAGTAGGGATCGTCTTCCCGTCGTCCGGATTGCCCAGCCGTGGCGTTGGGAATCAACAGACACAGAGGTTGTCAAACCGGACCTTTTGATTGCAAGAGAGTCTTTCGAGGTGATTCGCATGGACAAGGATACGTTCGGCACTGTGCCGAAGGCTCACAAGGATGAAGTTGATGTTTGGAATACATACGCCGTGAAATATGGTGGCAAAAGTGTTGGCAGCAATGATCATTGCCCAGGCAATCCTGGCATATTGGTTTCGAAGGAGTACGCATCAACTTGTGAATAGCTTCACGTTCCCCTTGCTGCCGAGGCGATCTCACAAAGTTCCACGACAAGTACCTTTAGAATGAGAACATGTCAAACTCAATTAGGTCAGACCATGGCTTTTACGTATAGTCACAATAGTCATAAGGTAATAAGACTGGTTATAGATGCTGGTTTTGTTGCCCATTCGAATAGCTAGTAGTCGTTTCAGGACTGCTAATACATGTAACTATGAAGATTACCTCCCAAAGTGAAATAAATCCCGAGCATGCAACGCCCCTGTGACCGTTATAGGTACTCAAAGCAAATAATAATTTGGGCTTTCAAGTATGAGCAGAGACGCTCTGGGGGTTGTGGAAAATATCCTTGGGATCCCAGTGTGTCTTGATATCTTCCAGAGCAGCAAGACTCGACCCCCAATATGACTTCTGAGCATCCCTAAGATCCGTGTCCACAAACCCTGGGTAGGTACCAGTGGCCTCAGGAAGGGCGTTCATCAGCTTCCTGTGAAAATCTTCAAGAATGGTGCGGGTCGTCTTCGAAGCATCCGGGGCGTATGATTGATAGAACATGACCTTGTCTCTGTGAGCATAGGATGTACTGCCAACGGGAACCTCTGCAACAGCACCACCAGCAGCCTGGAACTTGATAGACCAGTTGTCTTCCATGAGCTCAGCTGGCAGACTGTCAAGAATACGGGCGATCTCTATCCTGGAAAGGACGTCACTGCTGCTCAAGCCCAAACTCTTCGAGTAAAGCTTGTTCGGGATGGAAGCCGTATGGAGAGCTTCTTCGGCAGCGAGGTGAGCAAGAGAACTCTCCCAGGTCTCTTGACGAGTTGTGATAGGGACATCAGCAATTTGAATGCGGCTGAGAATACCACTCTGCTCAAGCTCTGCCTCTGAGCCGACCCAGGTAGAAGAAATGCGAGCACCCGACGGACTGAAGATCATTTCTGTACTGAAGCGGTTGTCGAGGGCAGGGTCCGTGGCAACAGATTGCCAGGTATGCAGGACATTGGCAGCCTCCGCTGGGTGGCTATACGAATGACTTTGGCTAAGGTGAATAACATTTGATGGCGCCGGATGAGTACTCATGACGAATTCGGTGACGATACCAAATCCTGCACCAGCTCCTTTCACAGCCTGGAGAAATATATCAGTAATTGGAGCATGTAGCATCAATTTTGGGAGGAACTTACGAAGAACAAGTCCGAGTTCTCCTCGGAGCTCGCGCGTACAACTGTCGAGTTTGCCGTGACAACCTCGACTTCAACTACATGATCCAGGGTTGTACCCCACATACGGGTCATTGGACCAATCCCGCCCTGAACACAATTTGTCAATGTTCGTCTGGGAGAGCTTGATCTGCTTGAATTACTTACAACGGTAGCGTGGCCTCCGATGCCGACGCCGGGGCACATTCCATGAGGAATCGCTCGCTGGGAAGTGCCCAGGTGCTTATCGATTTGACCTAGTCTCGTACCGCCACCAACTATGATGTTGTTTGAGCTGGAATCTTGCGTATATTGGAAGTGTTCCATATCTACTGATACGGCACCGTCTTCGCCTCCAAGGCCTTGCAACGCAGTTAGCAATCGGTGTACTTTGTTTTCTCAGCGCGCAGCAATAGACAAGGCATGGGAATAGCGAACCATAGTTGCTGCCATTGAAGTTAGTAACAGAATCCTTGATCTCTGTGTTAATGGTCAAACTCACCCCCAACCGTGACTTCCTGCCGTCGCCTGGACTTTAACTCCATGTTTCGCTGCGCATCTTACAACGTTGGCAACCTCTTGGGCGTCTTTGGGTCTGACGATCGCCGCGGGTGTGACTGTGCGACCGAGATTGAAAGGGGCCATCCACGTAGCTTCTCCCGCATTCTTTTGGCTAGGAAACTGGACGCAATCTGACCTTCCTGCACAGACGTCGTTCAGGCACGACTCGATCGAAGGGGTGGGCTTGTGGACAGGCCCAGGAGCAAAGTAGGTCTGCGCCGTCAGGCCTGCCAGTACTGTAGCAGCACCAATGAACCAAGAGTTCCACTGAACTCCTTTGGTAACCTTGGCTAACCTAGAGGGTTGAGTTTCATATGAAGTGGACATGATGAGATGTGCTAGAAAAAGCTCTGACTTTTGCAGTAGGTTAAAGATATGTGAAGTGGTTCTGGTGAGACCGTTGAATTGGGACGACGATGGCTGCTTCTTATAAGTCCAGGACAAGTAAAATACCCGATAGCATAGGATAGTTTCTTGACCGCTCCCTGAACTACTCACCTACTAGAAGGCATGTGATTGTGGTGATGGACAACTCCTTCGGACGGTGGACGTTTGCCGGACCCGGCCCCGCATCGCCGATCGGTCTCAGCCCGGGTGTTCAGAATCCGTGGATCGGCGAACTGTGATAACGCAGCTGGCTTCCCCTTGGCCGAATAAAACTATTGCCGCGCGTAACGCGGTACCCAATTGCAGGGATTTCATGCAACGAGCCTGGAACTGGGCATATGTTTCGGGATGAGCCCCATCAGGAACGCTCAACTTATAACCCTTTACGGGTTGGTGATGTCTTGGATCGTTCAGCTCCGCCAGCCTATTGAGACATCAGCCCCAATGCATTCTCCATATGCTAGCGCATCTGTTCTCATAACTTTGTTGAAAGCAGGATATCACGCATAGATGCTGTCGATCGAACCGTGTCCTTGGCCTCTTAGATCTCTAGGTGCTTGTTCCGAGTTAGGCGTGTCTCGCTCCTGGGTCTCTTGTCTTACACTCTCAAACCCTCCGAATACCCGTCAGTCGGCCGCTATCCAACACATAATACATCGCGATTCCCTCAACAAATTCCGAGACACAATGCACAAATAAGTACGTCATGTCCTAAATAGAAGACGCCATTCTAACCAGGTGAGGCTCCCACATGCCGCGACAGAGCGCCTTCATGACATCAACTTCAGTAGCTATTCACATGAAATAGACAGCTGGAGATTAGAATGGCAGAACAGTCAGTCAACACTAACACAAGGGCGTTCGCGCTTCACTGAGACGTGGGTGCCTGACTTGGCTTTTCGCCCTTGTGCCTTGGAAAACCCATTTTTGGCCGACCTTTGTATTGTCTCAAGCCTGAGAATGGTACATTTTACTCCTGTGGATATTATGTTGCATATCAACTACGCCAATGCAAGTTCTGCCGACCATTCATCCCACTGTAAGTACCTCATATGTGGCCTCAAGACGGGTCAACGAAGCGCGATGCTGGGTTTTGATGATTTCAGCTTCCTGTATGCCAGTAGTGGCTTGTTCGAAGTAGCTAATATCAGAGGCATTGTGAGAATACATGTGTACTTCATAATGCTTGAGGAGATCATTGAAGACTTCAACATTTGAGTAGGTGGGTTCAACAGCACCATCTGGATATCTTAGTGCGGACTAATTTGGGTACATCACGGTCCATCGCGGATGAACTTGCCAGGCTCTAGATCTCCACCGCTGCTCAATTTCTCGCTAGCCATCTCTCTCTCTCTCTACCCCCTGCCAACCTCCACCGCTTCCCGCCAGTATCCCAACAAGATAGCTTTCATGATGGCCTGTCCTATCATAGCACCTTGACCCCAAACAAACGCTACCAGTCTAAAGAAGCTGTGGTCCAATGCAATCTTACTTCATCTTGGTTGCCTTCAAGGGATCCAGCGAGCTGGTGAAGTCGGCGGCCTTGGTGGCCATATCAGTGGGGAAGCTCAAATGCTCGTGAATCCACTTCCACTGCCCCTCTGTGTTCTTCCGCGCGATTCCCGTCCTTCTAAAAGCTGTGTCAAATGACACACCGCCAGCTGTTCCCCAGGTATGCTGTATCATGGTGGAGTAGGCATACTCTTTGGACAGAGCCGTGATTTCAATGTCCTTGAACTCCATGTTGCCGTCATTCCAATACGGAAAGATGGAGTCAAAGTGCTCTTTGAAGCTGCCACGGATGGTGTTGCCGAACATGTCGTAGCTGAGCATGTCATCAAAATCATAGAATCGCCGAGCGCCCACCATTCCATTGTGGTAGTCTTCGCGCGACTCCTTGTTCCAGTAGTGCAACCAGCCACGGTAAAGCTGGTCCATAACTTCTTGCTCTTCTATCGCTAATTCTTCTTTGTGATACTTTAGTGTAAAGGTCAGCCTAGGCCTTGTCTATAGAATTGCAATGATATGGTATCACTAACTTTGCTGGCTGGCATGTGGAGAAAGTCAATCTGCTTCCGAACGTCGGCATAATTGCTCTTTTACCAGTCAGATTCATCTGCTCGCATGAAAATTGTTGATACTGACAGCATCTTCGACAAAGCCCTTATCGTTCATGTTGAGTGTGCTTATAGAGTAATCAAGATATTGTGTCTATCCTGTGGACGGTTCAGCAATCAGTGGGAAAGGAAGTTACGGCAGAGAGCAGTATCTCCATATTTAGACTTCGCTATGAGCCTGAAAATCGCCGCAGTTGGCTATGCGGCCCGCGCAGTCGCGGACAAATTCTAGCCATGAATTAGTCCGTCCGAACAATCATTCGCAAGTTTCGCAACCCCTTGCGAACTTGGAAAATGCCAGAGCCAATTACACAATGATGGTCGAGAGAGCAGAGGTAAATGAACCAAATAGGCCCGCCAACCCAGAAAAACCTGCGGAAATTTGCCCGCACCTACGTGAGCTCGTGGGGCGATGAGCTCTCACATTCGGCGCCATGCTTCAACTGCATCATAAAGGTGCATGCGGTTCCTCCTCATATCTCTATTTTCAGTCAATTGCATGATTATTGGTCTCATTAGCTAGACTTCCTACCCTATCGAGTTCCGGCTTAAGTTTGTTTATAATTTCTTCCCAGCAAGATGGGCTCTCTGTCCTCTCCCGAATACGATGCTATCATCGTTGGTGGTGGCTTCGCCGGATGTTACACCCTTGACCAACTCCGAAAGGCTGGATTCAAGACCCTTGTGATCGACGACGCAGCCGATCTTGGCGGTGTCTGGTACTGGAACTGCTACGCTGGAGCACGTGTCGATACACCCGTGCCTCTCTATGAGTTCTCTGAAGAAGAGATCTGGAGGCCATGGACCTGGTCCGAGAAGTATCCCGGAAGAGAAGAGATCCGAAACTACTTCCAGCATGTCGAGTCCAAGCTACACCTCAAGAAGGACGTTATGTTCAACACCCGCGTTGTCAGTGCTGACTTCGACAAAATCGGTTCCCACTGGACCATCACCACTGGCGACAAGTCCATCTTGACCGCCCGATACTTCATTCTCTGTACTGGCTTCGCTGCGAAACCAAACATCCCAGACTTCAAGGGCCTTGATTCCTTTACTGGCGTCTCATGTCACACCTCGAAGTGGCCTCAAGAGGGTATTGACTTCAAGGGAAAGCGAGTTGGTGTTGTCGGTAACGGCTCAAGCGGTCTTCAAGTCATACAGGAGATTGCCCCCGAAGTTGAACACCTGACAGTATTCCAACGCAGCCCAACCTACGCCCTCCCCATGCGACAAGTTCCCCTTTCTATTGAGGACCAGAAAAAGGAGACATACAAGGAGCTTTACGAGCTTCGTAAGAACACTTTTGCTGGCCTGGACTTCGAATTCAATCCTCAGGCTTGTGCCGAGACAACCGCAAAGGAGCGCCAGGCATTTTTTGAGGAGATTTGGGCAAAGGGCGGACTATCTTTCTGGTTGGGGACATATCAAGATGTCATCCGGAACAGAGAAGCCAACCAACACGCATACGAATTCTGGCGCAGCAAGGTCCTGGAGCGCGTCCATAAGCCCGCGATGCAGGAGCTTCTTGCCCCGGAGAAGCCGCCATACTACTTCGGAACCAAGCGAGCTACTCTCGAGCAGAGATACTACGAGGTCTACAACCGTGACAACGTGGCTCTGATTGACACCAAGGCCAATGCCATCGCGGAGGTTGTCCCCGACGGTGTCTTCACCGCCGATGGCGAGCTGCACAAGTTTGACGTTCTCATTCTTGCTACTGGCTTTGACTCAGTGACGGGAGGTATCTTGGCGATCGATATTAAAGGCGAGAATGGGCAGTCATTGAAAGAGAAGTGGGCGAAGGGCACAACGACGCACCTTGGAATAATGACTGCTGGGTTCCCCAATGCACTGTTCGTCTACGGGCCTCAAGGTCCGACATCGTTCTGCAACGGACCTACGTGTGCTGAGCTCCAGGGCGGTTGGATCCGCGACACACTTGTTCACTTGCGAAAGAACGGCAAACGCTACATTAACCCTCGTCCGGATGTTGAGCAAGAGTGGCGAGAACTTGTCAACCGTATTGGAGACGAGACTCTGCTGCCCCAGACAAAGTCTGAGTACATGGGGACCAATATTCCAGGGAAGCCTAAAGGTAAGAAGTCATCCTACCGCCCCTCTTTGCTCGATACTCAAGGAAAATCGCTGACTTCATAGCAGAGATGCTCAACTTCCTTGGCGGCGTCGTCGAGTACACTCGACGCATCAATGACTCGCTCAACACGGGCCTCCAGGATTTCACCGTCCAGTAAGAAGGGATGGAAAGTGTTTATTAGGGGAAACTGTGCGGGGTTTTGCTTGCTCGTGAGTCGAACATAGAAATATACCATCTGTTTTTTCCTGTTGCGGAAGTTCGGCGCCGACCCGGCGTTGTTCCCGGTTTCACGGCGCGGCAGCGTGCATATTGTATTTCTCGGCGGTGCCACATCGGGTTCGCGGCCAAGAGGAAACCCCGATGCGGTGTGCGGTCTCCTCCATGCGAGCATCCATCAGCCACTTGCAGGCTACGGACCGTTCCGTAGTGTCTTCCAGCCCTGGTCCGGCAGCCGTCGAGCAAGGATGGGCACATCCGTTACGGGGGAGAGGCGGATTCAAACGTGACGTTGTGCAACGGAACAAATCATGCGATAACGTCGCTATCTTACCAAGCGACAGCTATATGCCAAGAAACTGAGTAATGGAGTGGAGTCATGATGTTACAGATGTGATGGCGGCTTTATGGGCGTCAGTCAAGAGGGGGCTTCTGCGGTAGCACCTTGCGGACATAAAGACGTTCAGTTCCAGCGTTGGACCTGGCGTCGATTGAGTCGTGGACTTAACCAAGACCGGCAGCTCAGTCCATATTATTACAATGGCTTTGAGCTCCTTTTTATTGTTGAGAACTCAGCCGCTGGCTCACATTGCTTTAGTGGCACTCAGTTCTTGCCTGCTCTTTTATCTAGCTCGAGGCATTTATCAAGCGTATTTCTCGCGGTTGAGTCACATTCCAGGCCCCAAGTTATGGACCATATTCCCATTCATTCCCAAATTCAAGATACTGTTCGGCACCATCGACCAAGATATCCGCGAGTTTCACAGGAAATACGGCAATGTTGTACGTTATTCGCCAGATGCGGTGACATTTACGACAAGCCAGGCCTGGAAGACTATCTACGGCCATGGGCACGGGCAGTTTCCAAAGTACAGTGCCTCCAAGCAACTCGACCCTGACTCCAACATCCTCGACGCCGATGATGTCAACCATGCTCGGATTCGCCGAGGAGTAGCCCACGCTTTTTCGCCACGGTCTCTGGCTGACCAAGAGCCGATCATTCACGACTATGTCGATAAGCTCGTACGAAGGTTATCAGATGTGGCTGAGTCCCGAATGCCGACAGAGATGGGGAGATGGTTCCATATCGCTTCCTTCGACATTATCGGCGACTTGACGTTCGGAGAGTCTTTGGGTGGTCTCGACAATAACGAGTTCCATCATGTGGTAAGCTCTGTCCTCATGTTTATCGAGCGAGCTAGAAAGCTCTTCGAACTAAACACACTACTTGGCCCGCTATCGTGGATCGTCTTGCCGATTTTAGCGCGGGATGTTCAGAAGGGTTTTATGGACCAGTTTGACTACACCAGAAAAGCCGTAAACAAGCGATTGGGGAATGACTCTGAAATCATCCGCAAAGACTTTATGCAAGGTTTGCTCCGTGGGAGAGACGAGAAGAGTATTAATTCCATCGAAGAGATTGTCACAAACTCGAATACCCTCTTCGTCGCCGGTAGTGATACCACGGCCACTTTGATGACGGCTTGCACTTTCTACCTCTTATCGACGCCTCATGCACACAGAAGAGCAGTTGAAGAAGTCAGAGCTGCGTTTAAGTCACCCGGCGAAATCAACTTTACGGATGCTACGGCACGTCTGCCTTACCTCCTCGCTGTGCTCAACGAGACCTTCAGACTCTATCCACCCGTGCCGACTTCGCTTGAGAGAATTGTTCCAGACACAAAAAAACCAGCGTACATTGAAGGAATGTTTCTCCCTCCAGGGGTAAGTGCTTCACAGTCTTTGTCCCTCTCCTCGTCCAAGCTTGAAAATTTGCTAACAGAGACGTGTTAAAGACTCGTGTTGGGGTTCATCACTCCGCTGCCGGTCTATCAACTTCCAACTTCGCTGAGCCAGAGAGCTTTGCTCCTGAACGATGACTTCCCAGTGTTGCTCAAGACCCTAAGTCTCCATTTTATGCGGACAAGCGGGACGCTATCCAGCCATTCTCGTATGGCCCTCGCAATTGCATCGGGAAGCACTTGGCATACAATGAGATGCGCGTCATCATTTCGCGACTGCTATGGGAATTCGATATGAAGCTCGACTCGTCTTCGACCAATTGGACACAACCATATTCTAAGCACAAAGCCTGGTCCATCTGGAAGAAACCACCTCTGTTGGTGCACATCAAGAGACGTCCTTTGGCAATCTAGAACCTGACCGAAAGTGGGAATAAACAATCTTTCAACGCAGGCCACGAGGATCCTTGCATTTACAACAGTCTTAGCCGATTGGTATTTAAATGAAAAGCATGATGGGCTTCAATGCCACTACCTGCCAGAACAAATTTACCTTATGGACCCAGGCCTCCCATAATCTTCAAAATCTTGCTTATCGGGCTCTTGAGCTTGTCTGCCTTCTTCCAGTATCCTGCAGCCGCCAAACCGGTGACTACCAAAAAGTCCATGTCCAGCGTTTGAGGGGGAACGAATAGTTCAAAGACCGGATTTGGGTCGCCCCCTCGACCTTCGGGCTTTCCTGACCATCTTGCTAAAATTCGATTCCCATCGGTCTTCAGGTAAAGCGTGTTCGTCGACATGGTATTTTTGGACATAACCCATCGGTAGTTGCAGCCGTTGAAGTTGATTTCGTGTCCATGGCTGTAGTCCGTAAGCCCCAGACTGAGTTCTGATCTGCGTAGGGTGATTTGTGTTCTTGAGGACATGGTGTGGTATTTGATGATACCAACGGCATTGCCTGCGGGGACCTGTGCTCTGGGGTCGGCGGAGACAATCGCAAGTACGCCGCTTTCAATGTTCTCGTTGACAGTCCACACTGGAAACTGTCGTCCGCTCTGATCAACGCGGTATATGGTTCTTTGGGTTCCGCCGTAAACATCTCTGAGTTGGAGAGTTTCGCATACTGGGATGTTGATCTTCGAGTCTTTAATATAGTCGTCGGTGATTTCATACCAGCCCATACTGAAAATGGATCGCAGTGCGTGAGAAATTTGGATTTGTATTGCTCAAATCTTTGTGCGTTAGATAGAGGTCAAGCGATATGTTATAGCACAAAATGAAAGCGGAGACTGATAGCTCTGTGGATGGCTTTGCAGCTATTTAAAGTCCGAGAATTGAGCAGGAGGACCCTCTTAGCATTGCCAGAAGACAAGACAGACCACATGATGTGTAAATGCACTTCGCCGCAAACCTATGCAGAAGAATGATATCATTGGATCTTTTCCGGCTCATTGAGACAAACTTGCCCGAACTGGGAAGTAAAAAGTCCTCTGTACGTGCAAGGCAGCAAGGTTGTTCCGCTAGGTCTTACTTCTCTGACCAGTGCCAAGCGTGGCTCATCATCGCAAGCGAGCTTAACAGGGGTTGACTAACCTGTCGCAACTCCCCAGGCTAAGGTAGGCAACATTGTTAAAGAGCTCAAGATGGGAACGGAGACTCCAATTGTTTTAGTTTCTTCTTCGTGGTGACCTTATAAATTTACTTTATCTGGTCGTGTTCAACACCACTGGATATAAATCCCATCTTCGCCAGACTTCATCATTTGGGTTTGCATTGACCTTATTTATTTCGGTGTTCCCATATTATTGCGTTACCTTTTCGGAATCGTTGAACTCGAAGGGAAAATGCTGTCAGCAGTGTATTCCAGAACCCATGTACCGGCTTCCCAGGTTTCCCAGTCCTCCTCCTTCGCCGCATCTCCAAGCATCTTCAGTGCCTTGACGCGCCAGATGTAAGTACCAGCCGGCACGGGAGCTTTGTTATCGTCGGAACCATCCCAATACCAAGTGGAACCGTTCCATGGGACCTCTGACGTACTCTGGTAGGAGTTGACCACTACATTTCCAGTCTTTGCGTCTACCATGTGGATGCTCATGTTGCGCGACTGCAAGAAGAGGAAGACCTCGATGCCGGGAAACTCATTGCCTGGGAACGAAGCTGGAATATCTGCGGTGATGTTCAACGTGCAGGTATAAACGCGGCCTGGTTCGGCATGCGATGCTTTGCCGGCAGTTACATTGTATGACGACAGATAAGATTTGTCCCGGTTGATGCTGTGTAAGGTAGTCAATGGCGCGCCGAAGCCGGTGTAGGGTAGCGAGAGTTTGTTGATGTCAGCTGCACCCTTGGCTTCAATGTTGATGTAGCCTCCAAAATAGGACACACGAGTTGAAGCTTCCGACAAAGCGGGCTCTTTTGAGACCGAAACCGAAACAGTGGCTGTCTTCCCTGGCTCAACTGAGAGAGTTGTAGGGTTGATGCTGACTTCGGCGTACACTGGATACACCACGGCCTCAGTGAGTTGGTAGCTATCCACCTTCTCAAGCACATAACCAGAGCTGGCTCCAACATGACTCAGATCGTAGGTGGTAGTCTTCAACCCGGTGTTCTTGATTGTGAAGGTTAACTCTTTGGGGCGGTTGGCCGTGTCATTGAATGAAAGGGCAGAGGCGCTGAGTAATGTGGTCGAGTGAACTGCTCCCCACGCGTCGACAAGGCCAGACCCTTGTTGGAAGACGGGTGCCAGGAAGTCTCCAGTGTTTCCTTTGCCATCGTACCACTTGACAGGCCGTGATGTGGCCGCGATGACATTCCGGATATCTTCAGAGCTGTAATCGGGATGCTGCTGTTTGACAAGCGCAGCGATGCCGGCGACAAACGGGGTGGCCTGGCTAGTGCCTAACGTAACACACCTATCAATGATAGTGCTCGCATAGCTCGCGGATAGAGGTTCAACTTACCACTGACCACTCCATAGCCTCCAAGCCATCCAGGGAAAGTACTCAAGATATTTCCTCCGGGGGCATGGAATGCGGGCATGGATCCTGCTCGAAGAGTTGGGCCCCAGCTGGTGAATACGGAGCTCATGAGACCAGAGCGGTTATTGGCCTTATAAGTGAGACTAACATCTGCAACAGAGACCTCGTTGGCAAGGAACACCTGAACGGAACCGTGCTTTGCCTTGGCATCCAGTAGTTGCTTTGCTGTTTCATAGTCAACCGTGACAGCCCCTTTCTGGTTTGCTGCGGAGACCTTGAGGAATAGCGGGCCTTCAGAGACCGTGTAATTGCTCCAGCTGTAGTACATGACATAAGGGATGCCAAACTCTTTCGTGAGTGAGACTGTAGAGTTATCGGCTGCCATCCAGCATTGGTCAAACTGGGAGAGGAAAATGACTTTGGACAAGTCGGCCGGCAAACTGGACTTATCAGGAAGCAGCTGGCAACCATTGGTGTTGGGTGTGTCTGAAGTCCAGACTGTCAGCCCTTCTTTTGATGGGAAGTCGAACGGCATGCCAGGGACAAAGCGAAGCGATCCACCTTCACCTCCTGCGGTCCAATTGCCTCCCCAGTTGTAGTAAGGAGTTTGCGAGTTGTCGGTAGACCCAACGGCGGCGATAGCATCTGCACCCCCAGGGCTGGCGCCTGTGAAGATGCCAGGGCCACCGTTTCCGGCTACAAGGGAGATATAGGTGCCGTTGTTAAACAGTCGTGTGGCTACGATAGACCAGGGGTCTTGAACCTGTCAGCACTTCCCCTTCTTTGAGTTTAGAACTTAGAATGGGGCCGAATTACCTTCAGGGAAAGTAAGGGCACCCCCATATGAACATGATATAACGTCGACGCCTCTTTCTGCAGCTTCGAGGAACGAGTTGATGATCGCGTCATCCGTAGTTCCTGAAGTACAACCTGTGATGCGGTAAAGCTCGTATGTGGCATCAGGGGCCACGCCAACGACACCAAACCTCCCCTCATCACCCTTGGCTCCTACAATACCCAGAACATGAGTGCCATGGAAGGAACAGTTGTCACGAACATCATTGTCGCCGTCTGTCATGTCGTGAGCATAGACAATGTTGGTCTTGCTGAGGCCCGGAGTATCGATGTCGAAACCGCTGTCAATGACTGCCACACGGATGCCTTTACCAGTGATATTGCTGGCGTGTAGCTTCGACACCCCAGTATCAACATGCGTCGGCAAGGTATCGGCTGCGATATTGTCTCTTGCTTGGAGAGCCAAGACCTGAGACAAGTCGCGCTTGGACGAACCATGAGTGCTGCTTCCCCAATCGCCGTCAGAAATACCTGGAATTCTCGGCATGTGGACGGCTGGTGCTGCTGAAGTTACAGGCCAGGCCTTCTGAATGCCATCAATCGACTGTATGGTCGACAGCACCGCCTTCTGAGAAACTCCATTGTTGGTGCAGTCGACGTTGAAAGATCCGCCTTGAAATACAGCGTGAGTGAAATGATATCGCGAAGATGCAGTGCAGGTTAAGCCAGAAGCTGCCAGAGATGCCTGAGTCCGGCTGATGAGATCTGCTGGGCTCTGTTGCTAGGTTAGTGGCATCTACGCTACCGGGACACACTTGGGTGGCTTTACCAATTGCACTGATGAATCGAACTCAACAACAAACGCGTCATTGTAATCAGCCACAACCAAGCATGGGAGGCAAGCTGCGAAGGCAGCCTGCTTAATGAATGACTTCATGATGGTCCGGCGGACAGCTGAGTAAACCAAAATAATTTCAACCGTGATCCTTCGACCACGATCAATAATCGCCTCAATCCTTATAAAAGATCTGAGGTTCCTGGGAAAGACCCCTGACTCGCGCAGACCATCGCTTGGCCCCTACCGTAAAGTGCAATACGGGCTTTCGCTTTCGGTGCAAGCCGAATTGTCAGTGGTCGAACTCTAACAAATTGAGCGCAATTACCGACTTCTCCGTACACCTCACTGTACGATCCTCGACGCGCTTCTTGCGCCTTACCGCAGAAATACCATAAAGGGGTCGGCCCTGGATGTCCGTTCTGTCCACTCGTCCTTTGGCCTAGTGACAGCTTGAACTCTGAGCGTGCAGTACGCACAGTATCATTGTAGTTCTGAGATTCTTGCATCTGGACTGCACGTGGCAAGATCATGCTTCCAAGTCTTTTAACAAGGCATTGATTTGGGAAACTGAGCTTGAATTTCTGCTTGAGCAAACTTTCCCGTGCGATGAGCTGACACCCACAAAATTCCAGACTGGTTGCCACTTTGGAGACAGGCAACCAGACCATACATGCCCGTACCTGCTCCGGTTTGGCCGCGCCGAGACGTCCGTATTTGTTCGTTCGAACAGCCATAGGAGGGGAGCATCTCTCGTAGGCCCGCTAGACCGGGGGTCGAAAGTCAAACGGCTCACCGGCCAGCCCTCGTAGTCAAACGCCTTCGGCTAAAACCCTTTGGAGCACGCGCTTCTTCTGATACAAGTTTGGATACTCCGTACTGTTTAGACCTGGTGCTGCACAATTGTACTATCGTTTGCCGCGGTCATCAATGGTACTGGCTTATGCGCTATTCTCACGATCTGTGAGTTTTGTTCACCACGTCCCCGTGCAGCAACCCAAAATTGATTTCGTGACTCCTATCGTCTGTCAGTGCACCAGGCACCTCATCAAGTGAATTGGTCGGAGATAGTCGAAGGTTGCGCGGTCTCGCTAGGCGAGCTTTTCTGATACCAGACTACCTTAGATACCTGAGAACTTACACGTAGTCAAGTGTCCAACCCACATTCGTCGCCCGGCGCCATTAAGTACAGGCACTCCGGGATATGCAGGACGTACATTACGACCATAGAGTGCGTTTTCAACCTACATACATGCAAATTCAACGCCTCATGTAGTAATATCAATCTCTGCCAACAGCCCATTTGGTGGCATCCCTCAACCAAGAAAAGACCATGTCTGTTCCCTTTGACCCGTTTCTGGCAACAAGGCCCCTCTTTGGGTCGGGGTCTGGACCCGGCGCGTTGAAAGCTTCGACCAAGCGCGTGTTGTCTTTGCCAACTTCCAAAATTGATCCTCCGACAAGAGCTTCCTCCTCGACGCATCGTAGCATTGCCTCAGCAACCTCTCGCGGGGTGACCCAACCATCCTGCGCTTCGTCCAGATTGACCAGCTTCTCCGGATGCTCAGTCCAGAGCGGCGTCCGTACGACACCCGGTGCAACAGCGTTAACGCGGACCCCATTTGTCTCTTCCAAGCGAGCGAGACTGCGGACGAACCCAGTGATAGCGAATTTGGAAGCTGCGTAGAGAGGAGCATTGATGTTTGCAACCTGTCCAGCCACTGATGAAATGTGAACTATGCGCTTTGGGTTTTCGGGCGAAGCTTCGATAGAAGGTGGCAAGGCGGCGTTCGTGGCCTCCTTGGGATGAAGCCAGTACGAGATGGCCAGCTGCGTAGAACGGATGGGATGGGTGATGTTGATATCAAGCAGAGCATATTTCCCGCCTTCTACACTGTCCTTGCTCTCGGATGACCCAGGAGGGTGCCAGAAGTTGGACCAGTGCGGCTCATAGACACCCGCTCCGGGACAGAAGATGTCGAAGCTCCCAAATTCCTCCATGGCGACCTTGAACATGTTGGATAGTGCCGGCCATGATGTCACATCGGTCTTGACGAAGACTGCGCGTGGCCTGGCGTTCGACTTGTCTTGGTAGCTCGAAACGAGCTGCGCCGCCTCCGGCCGAAGAGCCAGGTCAGCAATGACGACATTGCAACCACGCTGAAGGAGCAGCTCAGCAAAGGAAAAGTTGATACCTAGGATTAATGAAATTACTAAATATTTTTTAATGCGGTGGTGACAGGTCCGCTTGGTTGATACCTGAGCCAGCCCCTGTGATAATGGCCGTCTTTCCGACCACGCTATAAGGTGCGACTGATTTCTTGGTGGGGTCCGTCATCTCGCCGAATATGTTGGAAGTATGGAAAGACCAGCTGCTAATCGATAGAAACTTGATTGCCGGCGTTCGCAGTTCACGAAGGCAATCCTTTGAAGTAATGTACCACGGTGTTATGAGGGTGCTACGGGAGACAATTTTGTGATCTGAATGATGTTAATCTTGGGGCAATTGAGTAGGGGTAAGTAGCACATCGAGAACTTTGGCGAGGGGTGAGAGCATGGATCGGCTTGTACACGCTCATGAGGCCGACGATCGGACCCTGAGCTATGTCGAATGAGACGAACTGGCGAAAGACAGGTCCACGCAGTCTGTAACGCCATGTATGGCTTCTCCACGGGGCGTGCTCCGTTTACCCCGCAGAGGAACTCGTTGAGACGAGTGGAGGCATGGCTAACCTCATCCAGGCGCTTAGACTTGCCTCAAGTAGGTACTGTGATACCACTACATTTTTGCCCACCAATGCCGACTGGAAGAGAGCAAGATCAACGAGTGGCTGGTTCACTAGAGACAACAGAATCCTACAAAGTCGTAGAGCAAGTGTCGGATGGGAGGACTGCTGGTATTCGAAATGTACCAGCATTCTGGTATGCTATTCAAATGAAAGCATGTAAAAATCAATCGTCCATAAATCTTTACTACAACTAGGTGACTGAAGGCCATCGGAATTTCAACACCTGCCCATCAGAAAGACGAGAAAGGGCATAAAAAGACGTACCATACCAAGGCAAACTCGCCAGGTAACCTGAAGCTTAATCTATTGAAGGGTATTGAAATTGTAAATCAGAAACTATAGTTAATAGCTTTTCAACCATCATTCTTGAGTACCTTTTGCACTGAGTCCACCACGGAGCTGAATTTCCCCAGAGTCATGAGTGGTGAATTGATTGTCATCCGAGCGAAGAAACCGAGCGTTGAAACCAGATATCTGAAGATCGTGGCCCGCTCATTCGCCCTTGAGATGAAAGTCGCAACGAGGCAGAACGAACTGACGGCAATGCGCACCAAATTCCTGGAAGAGTGTTAGGTTAGTGCTAAGAGCGAAGAAGACAACGCGACGGAGACATACTGATCTGTACCCGCCTTGGTGGGATCGACCTCGACGAGCAATTTCAAGATATCAATAGCAGACTCAAGAACCTTTTGTTCAATCTTATCAGTGCTTGAGTCGCCCAAAGAACTGGCTGAAAAACGTCCACAGACGCACAACACTAGCTCGAAGTAGAGTAGGCTTGCTGAGATATCCCCCTCTGAAGGTGTCATACACGGACTATTCGGTGAGGCGATTCTCGGATCCCACGTCATGGCTGATGCGGGCTGCTGCCGTGCCGTGAAGACGTCAACTTTCAACTGTTGAAGCTGTTCCAACCAGTTGTCTAGATTCTCTGATGTGAAGACCATAGACTGTGAAAGAGCTTCCTGACTGTCGAAGTCGCTTGCTATCCTGGCACAACATTGAGCTAGACGGTAATGAACCCCAAAGGTTTGAATCAACGGCTTTCCAGCTTCGATCCCGGAAGACATCGGCTCGTGGTCGATGTAGGCATCATTCAAAGCCTAGGCAAGAGTATATAGGTTAGTGTATGACTGACATGGCTAATGCATAGAGTCGGCAGGCTTACCGAAGCTTGTCCGTTTCGCAATCGATACGGCTTTTCGATGGTGTACAGCAGCCAGAACGCGTGCTTTAATGATTCGACCTCTCCGGTCGTTTGACAAACTGTCTTCAAGCATGCTAGATTGTTTAGTTTAAGGGATTGGGCGCAGGAGACTGCGACTCCTAGCAACCAATCCATGTCCGCTGGTTTCCACAAGGCTGAGGCAACGAGCTTTGCGAATAGTGTCAGCTATAAATGAGAATTTCACATACTAGTGTTTAGAAGCCTTTCAAATCGACTCCTATACTTACAAGTGTAATAAGCGCCTATATAGTTCAGTCAGAATGACTCGCTGTACTCAAGTAGCGCGGTGTGTAGAAATACCTTGAAGCTCAGAGCTGTTGAAGGGCACATGTGTATTTTCTCGATGTGCACCATTGCGTTGCTATATAAGCATCTCATGTGCGATTCTGTCTCTTGTGACACTCCGGATTGCCTCATAGAGGTCAAACAACCGATAGAAAGGGCCGCGTACACGATCGAACTATTGACATGGTCCGACATCCCCTTCATAACCACATCTTCGAAGAGTCGTGAAATCTCAGTCTCTCCTATGTATCTCGACCCACTACGAGAGATTGTTAGAGAACAATCGATCTGTCAGAATCGTATGCTATAATTTCGAATGACTCACAGATATGGTTCAGATGCGGTGAAAGCTAAGGGTCAAAGTTAGCTCCTATCTCCATATCTATCTAGACTGCTCTTGGAACTGATAGCAGTGTACCATGAAGAAACTCAACTAGTGTTTCAAGGCTGGGCTGAACCCTTTGATAAGTGTTCTCCGGAAGCTTCGGGCTGTAACAGCAGGTGGTAGATTCGTCCACAAGATCCATGAGGTTCTGTCCGAACTGTTTAGAATTGCAAGAACTCCGATCCCGTCCTATGAGGAGCTTCACCATATCGGTTGTTGAGTACGCAGATGTTACTCATCATCTTGTCAGCTAAGCTCAGGTGTTCCAAAATCATGAAACGTAGTCATACCACGAACAGGATGGTCGACAGTGCTCTCGTCGTTGGCTGTCTGCAGATTTGAAAGATTCCAGCCGGCTGTTATCAGACCGTCAAAATCCTGTGGACCAGAAACGCTATGTCCATTGGACAAAAGTTGTGTGCTCCAACAATACTCCAATGCCGAAGAGACTGGACTGGCGATGATCTCCGTGCTTTGTGTTCCTAGAGCTTCAGGCGAGTTCAATAGACCACTTGACAACGGTCCCCAGTGTTCTTCGAGGGATTCAGTTGTCATAGCGGTCGGGAATTGCCCAAGATCCAAGAGTCTGTTCACTCCAGAGAGTGACGACTGAGTTGATGATGGCCCAAAGTATCGTAAGTGGTCTGTTGGTGATGGGGGTGATGTAGACTGCTGTGACGCATAGCTGAAGTCTTCGAATGAAGCACTTTGTCTGGTTGTTGCGTTCAAGCCTGAGAGGTTGTGCTTAGTTGCTGTATGGCAATCAACGCAGTCTGTTTGGATCTCCCTACTGTTTTGGCTGGATCTTCCTCTCTTCTTCGGTGTGACATAGAAGCAGAAGGAGGCGGATGACTGCAGATCATGAGAATCCAGTGGTACTATCGAGGCACCAGTACACTTACGAGGCACTTATCACAGCTCGGCCTGCCACCATCGCCTAAAAATTGTCAGGTTGTCATTGTGAAGATTTGTTTGAGCATCCCAACCCACATTTTCGCTTTCGTACTTTGCAAGTCTCGCAAGCGCCAGGTCGACGTTTGTATACTCTCCCGCCAACGTCCGTGGTGTTTACTGAAGTCGGCGAAGACATCGCATGAAATAGCTTGGAATGGAATATGATGGATGGGATGGCAGAGGAAACAGACACAAGAGAGCTTATATCGTCGTGGTCAAGGTGTGTTGTGGGGGTCTTGGAATATGTAAACCATCCCCGCTTCATGTTCATCACAGCTGTGCGTAGTTCAAAGCACTGATAGACCCCGGGCCGTGATTTCCGAGTCGAGATGCAGGAGATCGTCCCGCGAGGACCATCCAAGGTAAGGTAGGCTGGTAGCCCAATCCCTGTCCAATGAGTCCTGAAAGATCTAGCCGGCCATGGTTCTTGGCCTACATGTAACAAATATCATGTCTCTTGAGGACGCTACTAAACCTTGAACAGGCAATGCTTGAGTCCTGCAATCATCCAGACGCCTCGTGGAATGGATTCTGCTGGACTTCTAGCCGAACTTTGATGGCTTGACCCCCCTCCCCTCCCTACCTTTCAGCTCAGGTCCCCATTGTTTCTAGGCCTGTTCCTATTCCTTGGATAGTAGTAGCTTGGGTGCATATCGAGAGAGACACATGTCTGGAGGTCAAGGCCCCCGTTCCCCCTCTTTGGAGTTGGCCCCACCCGCCGCATCGTTCACTTCGTGTTCCTATCTAAAAGCTCAGTGCGACAGCCACGGAGTTCCATTGGAGAAAGAGTTGTGATGATCTGTTTCAGAAGATTCGTTTATCCGAAGAAGGCTTCCTTGACTATTCCAGATGGTGAGCATTACCCGCAGGTCTGAGAGAGACTTGTGGATCAACTTCGGATTTCCCTCTCAAACCTTAAGGTCATGCAATCAAGAGCTTCGCTTCACTAGGTTGATATCTGTTCATCTTATAGTAGAGTAGCTTGCTGAATTCACAAGATGATCACCCACTCGTGTTTTATTTTGCGGCGGCCTGCTTCTTTTCGTCGCCTCTTTCTCTTTCTCACTCTGGTATAAATCATCACTTCATATGTACTCCTGAGTCTGGGCGTTGTTTCCCCCCCGCTGCGTTGGACAGCTTTCTGGTTCGGAATGATGTCCGAACTAGTGACTGAGGCGAGTGACTGACGACAGATATGTTCATTGTTATCATCGCCATCGCAACTTGCATCGATGATCGCCATGGGAAATGGTATCAGCGCTGCCAGCCGGATTACTTCACCAGGGCTAGGAACTCAAACGGTGCACAAATGGCCTGACTTTGACTTGCCGTGATGTTATCCGAATGAATGTTGGACAAGATTAGACCTCCCGCTAGGGTCACAACTCAGGTGTCGAGGAACATATGCATGCGTTGACTCGGGTGCAGGTGCGCGAACTCTACATACGACCCAATTCGTGGTTTGAAAGCAGGCTAAACCCTTGCTCGTAGTGTCCTGGAGTCGAAACTAGCGAAGCTTGGTAAATCTTCGGTAATGTTAAACTCTTTCGATTGCATCGTTTGCCACAACCAACTACCATCGTGGCCTGATTCCAGACTAAGCCCATGCCAGCTAGAACGGGCTTGGCCCTGTTCTGCCCGCTTTCGTACTTGGTTGTATTGTCCTCAGCCCTATCCGACGGCCTGGGTGCTAGCCTCTCCAACCAGCAATCCCCAACCACATATGACTGGGCGTAGAACGTTTATTGCAAACCCCAATTGGGCGAGCTGACGCAAACAAAAACTCAGTGCCTCACGACTTCGCCAAGGTCGCGCGGGGAACTGTCAGTCCCGCGGGGTACTGGTTCGCCTCAGTAAAGTTCTAGGTGCAAGTGGCCGGCAGGCAAAAGTCCACGGTCCCCATCCATAGCCACCTTATCTTGCATTGGCTACCTTACATAAAGAATAGCTTATGCTGCTCCTAGCGTACTTACTGTGTGCCAGAGCTTCTCATCTGAAGTCTGGGTGATATCAAGCATTCTGGAGTTGCCTACAGCAGCATAGCGTCAACGTTTCTAGTTCGAATGGGCACCTCCGAAAACGCTTCATATGCCATGAACATGGCCAATGGGACGTGGCTGAGCCCACTCAGATGAGCATAGTCATTACAATGAGGAATAAACTGGTCGCTCCATGTGTTTCCGCATACGTTTTTCTGTATTGCATATCTCACTAGCCTTGATATGCCATTTCGCCCAGAAAGGAATTCGAGGGCCTTGTCATGTCGGGTCGTTTCATATCTCCGACATTGACTATGTTGAGCCAATCCGTCATGTCATAATACTCACGCGTTCTTTGCAGGGAGAGGCCGAACCTGAACGGATATCCCGAGAGGACAAAACTCGCCGGGCTTACACACAACCGGGAGCAGCCGTGGCGTTATTCTCATGCTGGGGTCGGGTGTGCGGTGGGGGGCAGGAATCTCCAGTTTCACACAAAACCCCCATCGTTCTGTCGTCTGAAGCTTTACTCTTTTCTCAAGATGACTTTTACTGTAAATTGAGTTGATGGGAAAGTCCAACCAGTCGCAACCTCTGCCGCCCCACGCCTCCCAATGCCTCCCCACGGCTTATTACCCACCGCGGCTATCTGGGGACGCTGGCAGTTACGGCTATATTCTGACTTCGGGCCATATAGGAGTAGCGAAGCTTTCTTTGATAGCCACATTTGGATGCAACTAGACCCCGTTGTTCTCGAAGAAGGCTCATGATGGCGATCATTGTCGGGAGGTCGGGCCTTGCCCCGTCAGAAGTGTGAGTTTCCGGCCGGTGTTCATTGCACGCTAGGTGAGGCTGTGCCTGTGCCGAGATCCGACCACGTCTCATGAACAGGTGAGGAAATAAGTCTAAATAAATCGCTCATGACGTTGGAGAATTCCTGATCAGCTATGACTGGGCAGATAAAAGTCGAAAAGATGCTCCTGCCTCCCATCCTGCAGATATGGATAAGGCCGCCACAGCAGGCCGTGAGCGGCAGGATTTTCTTTCCAATGGCATTTGCACTGCAGAACCACAGACCACTAGACTAGCCGTAGGTAGATGAACAGAAAGGCACAGAGCAGCCCATCGTCGATGCATTCAGAGCTTATACCAGCTATGAATTTGACCCAATCAAAGGCTCCCTCACACGATGAAAAGCGATGGCCACGCTTTGCCTGACTCAGGAATTCGTTGGCAGTAGTTTGGAGAGCCATACAGATGCACCGACATCTAACATTGACCACAGTTAGCAGCAGATTCCTCCACATGCTCTAGGACGTTGAGCGTTCAGCTGCATATATGATCTGGATGGAGCCATGCCAAGAATCACGGACCAGGAGTGTCCGAATCGAGTCACTCAGTAGCTTATCGTCATTCACTTTCGTCTTCTTCTGGGAAGAGATCGTTCACTCACTAAGTGGGCTAGCTCGATTAGGCGACAACACCCGCAAGCCAGATGCCATGGTGCTTCCACAGCAGGAAAGCCCCGCTTCCTTGTCCTCACAGATCACTCTCGAAGTCTTCAGCACGGGGTCTATGAGAAACATTGAGTCGGACGTTGAGTAGATACTGCTTGATGTTGAGTCATTTCGCCGAGATTTGCGGCTGACATGATAATCGGCGCATCAAGAAAGTACCAGGGCAGTAGCACTACCAGCTCGCCCAAGAAAATGAGGCGAAATTTGCCTTCCTCATAATCCTGTCACCGCTCACATATGCTGCACTTAGTCAAGCTTAGAGTCGGCTAAATGGACCTTCCCCGCGCGTTACACCGTAGAGCCATTGAACCTTTTCTGCTATATTATGACTCAGTGAGAACTCACTAGCGATAGTAATGTAGTAACTACATGTTGAATTGAGACAAGAGCCACGATGAGGTCCAGCTTCTGGGGGTCTTGTACTCGATAAGCAGACTTGACAGCCCTGACAGCCCTGACATCGGCTTTTCCGCGGCGCTTCGGCCCGAATTTGCCATGATCATGTACCTCAAGCACAACATGGATCACTGACCCATCTTGCGTAGAGAATCATGGAGACAGATCACTGGCAGTGGTCAGATCCTACCAAACCCGGGACAATAGGAGTAAAGACCGATAGGAATAGCTGCACATACTAAAGCTGAGAAGTAGACAATTGAGCTTATTGGAGAAATGTCTATGGTATAGGAAGTAGCAATGTCATGCAGTCTCAGAAATACAGCTCTTGTTTGAACTTCAGGATATTGCCATTAATGTTGACTGCTCTCTTAAAACCTTGCTGAGATTTTCCACCCCACGGCAAACACCCTGACCGCGGCGTAGCAAATGAAAGCAAGAAAGTAAGAGACACCGGAAAACAAGATCAGGCCCTTCCAATTTTGACCTCCTTCCTTTGCCTCGAGGATGGCACCAGCAATTGGCAAACTGCTCAGAGTGCCGAAGCTGGCCATCATCATCGCCGTGGACAAATACCGCCCATATTCCCTCGCGTCACATAATTGGCCTAGACAGACCGGGACCAGGCCCAGGTTACTTCCGCTTGCGAAACCGAATATAGCCACAAAAGCTAAGAGCATTGGTTGAGAGTTGCCCGAGGGCAGCCAAAGACCGAGAACTGTGATGAAGCACAGGGCGATGGTGATGAGAATGACGTTAAATCTTCCGTACTTGTCTGCAGCTAAGCCCGGCAAAAACCTCCCCACTGCTGATGTTGCGTTGAGGATGGAGAGAATTGTATACGAATGAACGTTGCTGCCGGGCAGAGTCGCGGCATAGGAGATAATGTAGGTTATGGGAACGAAGAGACCCCATTCCATGAAGAAGATCCCGACTGCCGATAGAGTAAACTTGAGATTTTTGAAGACGGTGAAGTCAGGCCAGATGGATCCGGGTCCTTCCTTCTTTGGCAGCCGAGAACGAATAAAGAGAGTTGCGGGTACTGTGAGTCCTAGGAGAATGAAGCCAAGAATCCGTGCTGTCGGACCAAACCCCAGAGTCGGAAACAGGTTCTGAAGCAAGATGGGATACACTATTCCACCTATCGAACCAGCTGTGGCTGCTATGCCCGTGGCAAAGCCTCGGCGCGAGTCAAAGAAGTGAGCAATAGCGCCATAAGAGGGTGAGTTTAGCAGAGCACCACCCAAGCCACCTAGAATCGAGTACGCCAGAAGGATTTGATAGTACTCTGTGTGACACCCGTTAGGAAAAATGACGAGTTTAGCCGTGAGAAGGGGCAAACCTTTGCATAAGCTCAATAAGAGAAGGCTTGCAGACATGCAAAGGCCACCAGCGACAACGAGGCCGCGGGGGCCATACTGGTCAAATAGGGGGCCAACTTGAATGCCAATAAAGAAGACAATAAAAAGGTACAGGCTGAATATCCATCCAATTTCGGATGAAGAATGATCAGCGAGTTGGTTTTCTGAGAAGTATGACTCAAAGACGGCAGCCGAGTTGATGAGGCCGAAAACCGAAAGCATTGCACAAAATGATCCAAAGACCACCAGCCACGCCTGCCAGCCGCCCTCAGGAAAGGTCAATTCGTTGAGACTCGCGGCATCACGTTCAACATAGCATGATCTATCTCTTGACCTTGATCTCTCTTCGTCGTCGTGGAAGTCTGTAGATGGTGAAGATGCTATAGGGCCGCGAATGTTTCTCAACTGTATGGACGATGTTTTTACAGCCGTTTGCGACATCTTCCGTGCAGGTCCTGTCAATTGCACGTAAAGGCGAATGTTTAATGCACCGCTTCTTTGCCTCAAGTTGGCTGGGCTTTTGTAAAGGAGCTGTTGAAGAAGGCCAGTCTCCTCTATTGCAGTCGTTGTGAGTAGACAAAGTTGAGGCACTGTTGATGAAAGAAGATATGTTTGACTCAAAATCCATTTTCGAGTTCTATGCCAGCAAGAAAACACTTGGATCCACATGCACGTGTTGCGTCCTTTTGGCCCTATCTGGTTACTGGAAAGTATCTTTCTCTGCTTTGGATTAACAGTTGGGCACTTTAGTACGTCGCCAATCTAGCACTAAGGCCGAAGATAGCTAATACCTCGCTCATCAGTGCTGTCGTAACGACGTACCTAGCTAGAACAAGGACGATACCCCGATACCGTAGACCAACAGCGCATTTAATCAGGGCCCGACCCCATGGCCTCCTGCTCAACTTATGCCCACCTTTTTGAGAAACAATCCTTTAGATATTTCACAAGGTGAAGATGTCTCATAGACATGAGAATAATTGAAGGCAACTCTGATCAAGTGTGGGCTTGCTCATTTAGTGATAGAAAAAAGGAGGACAAGAAAGGAAAAGACAGCCAATGCGCAGCAGGGTTTAGCAGCTCAGCAGCCCTTGCTTGGAGGGATCGACCCTGGCGACCGTTCTCCGCCGCTCTCCACCGTTGACCGCGGTCTCTCTTCCCGGGTAATTATTACTCAATCTAGACACTTGACCTAATCACCTAATGAGAACTTCCCCGAATAGGCTCAGTTTATCGGGCTTAAGGTGAGAGTTCCCGAATGAGTGACACCCGTAGGGTTTCAAGTGAAGCGACTCGGCCGATTGAGGTAGACACACTATTCCATGTCATTTATGATTCTCCTAGAAATCAAGTACTGCCCTCACTAAACCGTGTAGGGCAAACTTGCATAAACAATTGAGGTAGAGACTCTCGGAATGAAATCGTGCCTCTTCCTTCCGATGACAAGGTTCATTTACGCATTTTCGGTTAATTGTGGTGAAGCCGCCACATAGGTACAGCACCCTAAGATGTAGGTCATGGTCTATCGGGTGCCTAACGCTGTAAGGCTTGGTGAGCCATCCTGTAACAGAGAACTGACACACAAACTATGTAATACTGAATGGCTGTAAACAACAAACACAGTGGAAATGAGACCACCCCTTCACTCAACGCAACCAAGGTAAATCCGGCCTTCCAATTCCAAGACACTTCACCGCTATAGTTCGCATAAGGATCTGCGTTTTGAGTTCAAACGTAGGTTTGCATAGGTGATACATCCTGCAAAATCTTCGCAAGAGCTGTGTTCGGGCATGGAATGGGGATGTGCCCAATTATTATTGATTTAAGTAAGGTCATTAATGTTGTAGTAGTAATACAAGAGTACCTAGTGAGAAAGAATACACAAATAAGGCCATTATCAGTTGCAACGAGGTCCAGGAATCAACCTAATAGTCTACAAGACGACTTTGGTTAGATGTAAGGGGTCTTCGCAGATTCAGAGGCAAAAACCACCTTCCCTCTCGTTGTCTTGGACGATCGTAGGTTTGATGAGGAAAAGTCGGCTATCAAGCGTACACAATAAAACTTGACCAAGCCGAACAAATACAACAAAATCCACTTGATCAAGCCTTCTGGTCTATAAGCCTCTGGAGAATCTGCTTGCTGGTCAGATAGTCGGAAGTGCCGTTCTCCGGATCAGCGTCCGTGGCGTTCTGAGCACCGCAGACAGATCCAGCACTGTATTTGCCTGCAGGACCATCTACACCGGCAAAATCCCTCTTTGAATTTGCAAGTAACATGTTCTCGGCAGCTTCAGGAAGCCATCCATTGATGAAGTCGCCGTGGGTGCAATAGGCGGGGCCGCAAGCCAGTTCCAGAGGGGCGGTTCCCTCCCAGCCGTCAGGCAAAGCCTTGCGAAGATCATAGCGGATGCTGAAGCGCAGTTGGGGCATCCTCTTCATATCAAGAGGGCAGCGGTTGGCAGGCTTGCTGGTGGCGGTCCAGTGTTGGGTTCCAGAGTATGTGGATTCGAGTGTCTCTTGGTTGACACAGTCGTGGAACAGGAGGATCGTCTGCAGATGGGTGTTGCAGGTCTTGGACGGAAAACCATTGACGTCCTTCCCTGCGCTGGAGCCACCCTCGCAGAACCATTGGATGCCCGCTAGAGGCTCGGTATCAGCTTCGGACTTTGCGGAGGCGTTGCCGACGACAGCCTTGTAGTCTTGTGGAATGGCGACTTCTGCCTTTTCGATTGCAACGTAGTAGGCACTGAATCGACTGATGGGAACGGGGGCAGTGGCGGTTTCGTTTTTGTAAAAAAGGGTAGGAACCCCTAATTTCGGATTAACAAGCAGACTTTCCTATCTTGATAGAGATTATCTCTTTGACAGAGCTTGACTTACAGTAAGACGAGTAGTCGTTGGGGTTGACCGCTGTGGCACAGCCCGCTTGCAACTCTTTGGAGGTGGTTGTGTTCAATGTCACAGCATCAGAACCGAAAAATGTGTGCATGTGGCTAGCATACTGGCCGGGTATAACCACAGGATCGATATTCTTGTACATGAATTTGTCAACGATGGTGACGGTGTAGGCACCAGCTGCACCGGCAACTGCCAAGATATTCGCGAACTTCATGTTGCTAAGGTAGAGGAGGATTGGCTCAAGTCGGTTCTCAAATGAGCGAGTAAGATGCAGGCAGGCTGGTATAAAAAGCGACGACACTGAAGAGTGTATGATCAAGAGCGAAAGCAAAAGGTGAAGACAATAATCAAGCTGGACTACTGGCTATTACCTCAGGACTCAATATGTTTCCCTGGCAATTCTTAAGACTTCTCCGCTCGATATCCCTTTGATGCCCCTCGTGCGGGTTTGACGGAGCAGTCCGCATGTTGAGATGTGGGCACGCTTCTTAAAGCAGGGGTTTGAGTCTGATTAAGGTATAGCTATCTCCACGCCAAGAGCCCAGGTGGGAATCCGATGGATGACAGTCACGTTTTCAGAAGTTTAGCGTATTGGTGAAACCCATCAGAATGCAGTGGACAGGCGTTACGCCGATCCTGAAATTTTCATTCCTGCGCGCTTACACGCTGACAGTTGGAGCACGGGTGTAACTTTAGACTTGGTCCTAGCCTACTGCCACGAGGACGCCATGCTTTGATGATCGAACCTGATCCTTCTTTCATCCTTATTCGTGAAACCTCTTTACGGCAGATGCGTTTAATTAGATGTTGTTTCAGTTAAAATGCGTATTCATCGCTTCGTATCTGCCTTGGGCCTACTCCATTGTTCATGTCCCCATGTGGAATAGTGGCCTAAGAACGTATGTTACCTCGACCTACCTACTCCTATGTCTTCTCCAGATGAGAAGATCATTGTAGTGAATATTTTCCTGGCTTGAGCGAATCTGACTAGCCAGAAACGGATGAATCCCTCAAATGCTCCGTAGTTCACCTTTTCGCTTGCCGGCAGGGCGAAGCAGCAAAGCTCCATACCTTTACTATATTCACACTTCAGATTATTGACAGTCGTGTATTCCACGAAAAACTCTCAATCTCATCTTTGTACTGTGGAATATCAGTTCATGGAGGTGGCTTTGTTGGGAGACAATCTTCCAGGCCAGGAACCTCGTCATGGATAAACTGCACGTATCGGACATCTCGTCCGGAATGTGAAATTTATTTTTCCAACCTGGTCCTGGAATCCGACAGACTTGCCCCGTCAGTCCGGCAGATCTGGACGCGCAGACGACGATCACTACGGCTCACCTGAAAACACCCACACTAGGTGGCTAGGAACCTGGTATGGTTGAACGGAGCGACCCGCATTAGCCCGAAGACAGCATCTACAGGGATGTAGTTCAATATATGTATGCCACTTCGGGGCAATGATTGTGCGGGTGTCTCTTCCAAAGAGCGGGCAATTCCAATTTGTTACAAAGGCTGCAATAAAGGGTTGGCACGAATGTTTTGCCCGGATATGCGTTGATCGTGGACGCCAAAGTTTCCTTTGCTCCGAGAAAAACGAAATATGCCGGCAAGTTCACCATGGGGCCCCGCGCCTACGCGCAATAATGTACATGAGATGGCATCAGTTCAGCTCGACATGTCGTCTCGGTCGAAAGGTTGAGACTCAACTGGTGGACTCAGCCATCATATGGTCCGTGACCATCATGGGAGTCCTCAAAGATGATAGGTCGTATGCTCATGAGAGACGTATGAGGGGGCTATCAAAGCTATAAATATCGAAAGTCAGATCGAAGAACTATTAGAATTCCGAGAGGTCATCAAGCTTGATAAACCAAGTGCATTCAGGCATCGTCAACAAAATCACAATTTCTTCGTCATCACTAGCTTTCCAGCTTACAAACTTCGCGTAATGAGATCCACCGTCTTTACATCAATTCTCGCATTGGCGGCGACGATGGCCATGGGGTCGGCCGTGGCTCGAGCCAAGAAGCCGCCGTTTTTCTTTCTCATCGGCGATTCCACCGTGGCGGTCAATGGAGGTTGGGGTGACGGCTTCCTGTCTTACCTCAAAGACCCCGCAAAGGGCGAGAACAGGGGCAAAAGTGGTTCTACCACCGTCTCCTGGAAGTCAAACGGCCGCTGGGCTTCACTCTTGCAGGGTATCAACGACACTAGGGCAGACTACGAGCCAGTTGTCACTATCCAGTTTGGCCACAATGACCAGAAGAGTCTTACTTTGGATGAGTTCAGGGCCAATCTGGTTAATATCGCGACCGAGCTCAAGGACGCCGGGGCGACTCCGGTGGGTTCGCACTTCATTTGCAGTGTACCAAATCTGGCGACTAATACCATGCCTAGATCTTCATCACGTCTCTTACTCGCCGTCGCTTCGAAGATGGCGAAGTGGTTCGAGATCTTGCTGAATGGAGGGGCAAAACGATCGCAGCGGCAAAGGCCAGCAGCGTTAGGTGGCTTGATCTCAACCTTGCGAGTACCGACTATGTCAACGCCATAGGGGAGGAAAACGCCCAGTACTATAACCTGGCTAGCACCGATAGAACCCACTTGGGGGAAGCTGGCGAGATCGTTTTTGGCCGCATGGTAGTTGACCTCTTGTTAGAGAAACGCAGCGATCTAGACGTCTACTTCAGCGCTGACGAAGAGATCACTGACGCTATCGCGAACGGCGAATTCACTACAGGAGGCAAGTGAGGGAAGCTGGACAGACGACAACCTCCCAAAGTTCTCACAGAGCAGAAAGGACTTGGTACTCGATGATATCTGGTGCATGTGTACATACCTACCATCAATTGAGGGGTGACTGTGGTAGCTGAGAATCAACAAGGCCGTGGTTGAATTTTTTACTACGCACACATGTCTGGAGCTTGCACAGTGATGCTTGAGTATCTAGCCGAGGCCAATGAGTGAAAAAAAACGATGAGAAAGAATTGCAAAGCACCACCCAAATCAAGTATTTTGGACACACATTGTAAGCTAGGAATAGGTGCATCGAGGACACGAGCGATCGTGTTTCTATGATGACAGATCCCAGGACCATGGCACTGGTGAGTGGGTCCGGACGAAGAAACATCGCCAGACGATGTGGCCCAATTTGGAAGGTCGTCAGTGATCTGCAAGTAGGATGTTGAGATGGCAATCAACGAAATGAGGAGGCCGGTATACCACAAACCAACCCGAACCCCGCCTTGACACCTATACGCACTTTAGATACAGACCCAATTCCCTTGAACGATCCCCTCTTCTTACCCCTATCAAACCGATCAATCCCAACTCTATACTGCCATGATGAGGCGCCTTCTTGCACTCATCTCAACTCTTGTCGCGAGCGCGTCCCCTCTTGCAGTGACGCGAGGTGTCCATGAGCGGAACATGAACCTGACTCTGAAATGGGACATTCTACCGGTCAACAGTCAACAACAGTTCCGAGGATTGTCACCTGTGTCGGACCAAATAGCCTGGGTGTCTGGTACAGGAGGAACGGTTCTTCGCACCACCGACGGCGGTGCTTCGTGGCAATCAGTTGGTCCCGAATTGTCGACCGAAGACGCCGACCTGCAGTTCCGTGACGTGCAGGCCTTCTCGGCCGAAAAGGCAATCATCCTATCCATTGGCGAAGGAGCGGACTCGCGCATTTACATCACGAAGAATGGAGGAGAGTCTTGGACGCAGAGTTTCGCCAATGAGGAGGCATCGGCGTTTTTCAACTGCGTCGACTTTGAAGACGATGAGAGGGGCATTGCCGTGAGCGACCCAGTCGATGGCAAGTTTCGATTGATTGAGACGCTCGATGGGGGTAACACCTGGACCATCGTGGACCCCAGCGGCATGCCCTCTGCTTTAGAGGGCGAATTCGGATTCGCAGCCAGCGGGACTTGCATCTCTACCGCAGCGGGTCGTTGGTATCTTGCATCGGGTGGCATTGATCCCGGCAGGATCTTCCAGAGCGCAAACGGTTATGAGTGGGATGTCTTGAGCAGTGCGATTGCGGGTGGTGCCTCGGCTGGGGTGTTCTCGGTACGATTCAGAGACGCGCAAAACGGCATTGCAACTGGAGGCGACTTCAACGTGGTCAATGGTTCACTCCATACATCAGCATGGTCCGAGGATGGCGGAGAGACCTGGACCGCGTCGGAGGTGTTTCCGGGCGGATACCGATCGGGCTCATCATGGGCCCCGGGGCTGTGTGGGGTGGCTGTCGCAGTTGGACCATCTGGCTCCGACATCACGCTTGATGCTGGCAAGACTTGGGTTACATTTGACACAGGCTCGTTTGACGCTGTCGAGTGCGTTTACGGCCGAGTCTGCTGGGCGTCCGGCTCAGCCGGAAGGGTGGGCAAGCTTTCATTGAGATGATAACGGATGGCCACATGCAGAAATGATGAAGGCCTTCACTGCTCTCAAGGAGAATCCATGGACGGCTGGAAGCTTCCAACTCAATTCTTCAGAAGCTCACCAACGAGTCCCCTGTGCTGCACGGGAGACAGGCATTAAGTAAAATAAACTCGTTTTCGTTCGATATTCAACAGCTCTCGGTTTGTGTGAAGGATGACCTTATGTCTTGTCCGCTCCTTTGCCCTTGAGAAACACGGCCAATACGAGTGCGATGGCGGAGACCATCCCGATACACCTAGCCTTTCTAAGCAAGGTTCGAGACAAGAGGAAGCCATACCCTGCATATGCTATTCCACCCCTCCACGAACCTGCACTAACATGATCTGCAAGTGAATCCGGTGCCATCGTGTTAGGTTACCTCGCGACCCAGAGCAAAGATGAGACGGCACGTACCTGAAACAGGTCACAGCGTGCCTCGCTTAAGCAGGCAGGATTCGACAGACATGGTCCCAAAGTTCCAATCAAGAGCTCTTGTGGGGAGCAAACGGTGCCCAGCGAGGGGCATAATAAGGAACTTTGGAGGGGATGTTGTTCGTTGTCAGAGACTATTGGAGGCAGCTGAAAAAAGAAATGTAGCTACCTGATTAAAGTAGAGCTGTAGGTATCCGCCGGCAGCTCAAGTCCCGTCCAAATGACAGGCTCTAGCCTAGCCGCCAATGCAGCCAGCGCGTCATGACCTAAAGCCCAAACTAGCATTACCAATCGTCGACTCCTGAGCGGTCTGTTGTTAAGGTCCGAAATTCCACCTACACATCTCCGTCTCACTCCTACACTCTGGGTTGATCTCAGTTCCTTTTCTCTGCAAGCTAGAGACGACGATGCTCAGAGAACGATAGCTCTGCTGTACACTACGTCACCATGGCGGGCAGTCTTCACGCCCAAATCACCGAGTCGCTGACGCCTGGGCGCGTCTTCAGCTCCCTCTTTATCGTCTTTGTTGGTTTGCTCATCCTCGATCACACATGGAAGCCCACATACCCAGAGAACATTCCCGTTGTGGGCTATGGGAAGGGCACCGTCGCACGCTTCAAGAACTTCTACTACTACATGTTTCGCTACCGAGACTGGGTCATTGAGGGCTATAAGAAGGTATGCTATCATTCCCGGCGCGAGCGACTTGGTCAGGCCAGAAGAGACACTGACTTTGTATGCGACAATGCAGTACAACAAGCAGAACCGCGCATTCGTAGTCCCCGCTGCCGCTAGTAGAGCGCCCGACATCATCCTCCCGCAGTCCCTCACGAAATGGCTCCTCGAGTACCCTGACTCAGTCGTTTCCGCCCATGAAGCGCATAACGATGTCCTCTACAGCGACTACAACTTCCTTGGAAAGGTTTACGCCGATGATGTGTGGCATACTCTGGTAATCCACAAGAGTCTGGCCCGCCACCTGAGCACACTGATTCCCGCGATTGAAGAAGAGGTCTCCGTCGCTGTTGACGAGGCCTTTGGCACGAATACCGAGGACTGGAAGACCCTTAACCTCTGGGACGCCTGGCTGACGATCGTGCCGCCCGTGACGAATCGCATGCTCGTGGGAGAGGGCGTATGCCGCACCAAGGAGTTCTGCAAGGCTATGGTTTCGTTCGTCGACCAGGTCATTCTCAACTGTTTTGCGCTGCACATGGTTCCCCAGACCATCCTGCCCATCCTCGGACCCTTGATCGCATTACCCAATTGGTGGCTTTGGCGCAAAGCCTCGAAGCACAGCCTACCGGTAATTAGGAAACGACTCGACGATATGGCAAAGAAGGAGGCGGGGGATCCGGCCTACGAGAGCTGGGTTGCGCCCGAAGACTTCATCACCTGGGATATACGCATGGCAAAGGCTGAGAAGAAATTCTTCGAACTTGACCCCTACGTTATTTCGAAGCGACTGTTGCCGATCCAGTTCGCCGCGATCCACACGACCGTCATTACCGGCCACAGCATTGTCCTAGACTTGTTGAGCTCCGACCCAGCGAAGGGCTATATCGAGGGTATCCGGGAAGAGGCAGAGCGCGTTCTTCGCGAGGAAGGCGGCAGCTGGACAAAGAATGGACTATCGCGGCTGTATCGCCTTGACAGCGCAATCCGTGAAAGCCAAAGGCTCAGCAACTTTAGCTGTACCCTGATGGAGCGTAAGGTTATTGCCAAGGAGGGCATCACCAACGAGCAAGAGGGGTGGCATCTGCCAAGAGGCACGTTTCTCACCGTTAACCTCGAAGGCCTCCACCACGACGACGAACTGAACCCCAACGCGAGGGAGTACGACGCCTTCCGGACGAGCAGGAAGAGGGAGGAGTACGAGGCGAAACCGCAGTCTGACCGCAACTTGGACGAGGGGCTTAGGTTGAAGAACCTTGGGATGGTCACAACGAGTGATGCTCATCTGCCATTCGGCCACGGACGACACGCTTGGTAAGCCGTTCTCTCTCTCTCTCTCTCTCTCTCATATAGCCGCCATCGTCTCAGAACTAACGATCTGCAGCCCTGGCCGCTTCTTCGTCGCCCACGAGCTGAAGATGGTAGTTGCCAACTTGTTCCTCAACTATGACGTTAAGCCGCTGGCCGAGAGGCCCAAGCACCAGTGGGTCGGCGTCACTGTTGTCCCTCCTGTTGACGCAAAGATCGAGCTGAAGCGCAGGAAAGGCACTGTATAGATAGGATGGTGACAGCGATTTGATGGTAACGAATATCATGATTGACTGGCGTATTTGGACAGGAATGGATTACAGAACTCGACATACTTAATCGTGCACAAGATATCAATATAGCGTAGTTTTACCCTCATTGTCCCTGGTATCTAGCATTTTCTAAGCCGCGCCTTCCTGTTTTCTTACATGATCTATGGATGTGGCTCTCGTCCAACCACTCCGAATCTCAAATTAAGAAGCTCGCTAGATAATCTTGCTCTTTGTAGCGGACTAGTCGTCGTCTTTGGTTGGATTCGGCCGCTTAGTGATGTGGATTGATGTTCCCTCACAGCGCTCGGCGATGCTCCCTCAAACGTGCGTAGACAGCTTCGCCTCCAAAATTATCCCAGCTAGGCAACTCCGACTCTGTGGACGCCTGAGAGCGTCCACTTTCTTGTTCCTTGAATATCTGGACAGGCACCAACAGGGGAAGCTCAGCTCCCCCCGCCGTGACCTTGATCTCAAGAGTATACGTCCGCGAAATCAAGCAGGAGTGGAATGTAGGCGGGAAAACGTGGCTTGAGGTTGGCAGTCCGAAATCGACTTGCGTCGAACACGTATATGTAATTGGTACACCGTCATCCTGGGTGCTGCTGTTGCGTATCACCGTGATGTCTCTCGATCCTCGATTACCTCCCTTAGTTCTTCCTGATTCCCCATCCTCGAGAATGTGAACATGTTGAATCCACGGTGTTATGTTTGTGGCGTTGACGATAGTAGGGGTAGACAGTATTGTTGGCTCTCGAGTTACGCCAACGTTGGGAAAGCTTTGTGCCGGTCGCGTAGAAGCCCAGTTTTGCGCCAATATACTCGTAGACTTGATCTTGACCTGCGGCGGCAGCATATCTGGCGCCGTGGGCCAGAAAGCAATGTCGATGTAGGCTGACGAACTGGATGCCGCGTGTCCATCAGAGCTCAACCGGATAGCTTGGGGTTGGGATGTCTTGGCCGTGATCTGACCTGTAGGTACAGAGAATATGTTCTTTCTGACAGGCTTGGTACTCTCGAGAACGTAATGAAGGTCGTGCTTGTCGAGGATTAGGGGCGGATCTTCCGGGGATGGCGCGAGGATGCTAATCGGATGCTCAGACTCAAGAATCGGTGCCGGTAGTTGTACGGTACTACCATCGTCGATATTGAAAACCCTGGCCCTCACACTGTATTGTATCTTTGCCATACTTGTTGCTAAATCATCCTTCTCAAATCCGGTCAATGAAGACGGCAGGCGGAGATGATGGTGCCGGACTGCTTCTGTTTGGACTTCGTATTGGCATACATTGCTGGTGAGTTGATGCGGAATGATGAAGCTGAAGGGTATTGAGTAAGTGTTTCCACGTCTGAATAACCTCGTTGAAGGGTAAGCCGATTCGGGTACAGGCATGTACAGCTTTAAGAGTGTCTGTATCGTTTCGGTCATGACGTGGACATCTTCCCGTCGAACAATGGCTTTTCCCAGGAGATTAATCTCGACGAACCCGAAAGCTGTATCCTGTTGCGTGTTTACTTTGACGGTGCCGGAAACCTGGGATCCTGCGGAGTATATCTTCGACGTGTAATGATGGTCGACATGAACTTCTACGTCACTTCTCGTTGGCATGCCGATCAGTTTTGTCATCGACATCATTTTATTTCCGATTGCTCGCATGGTTCCCTTCTCATTGAATATTCCGCCTGACAGTGCGGCAGAAGCACTGGACCTGAAAGCTGAAGCTGACGGCTTGGATCGGTGATTGGAGCCAGCTTGGTTGGCTGTCATGTTGAAGCACGGATTCTGCAACATTTCGGAGTTCATGAAATTGGACAAAAACTGAAACACATGGCCTTTTCAAAGTAATTATGAATACTGTGAGAATAAGACTTCTATTCTCGGATAGGTTAGCTAGTTCATTTTTACATGTGTGCAAGCCTACAAAGACTTCGCTACTTGCGTGCTTGACTCTACGCCGATTACGCCGACTACTCCGCAGCAATATCATAATCCATTCCGTTGGTGAGCTGAGAAAGTCCGAATTCTCAAATCCGCTTGCTCACCCTACTTTTCTTACCAATCAGCGAAGAACAATTTAAATATTTCTCATGGATGGTAGTCATAGTTGACTCCCAACTCCAAGGCTATTGCTCACCCTGTTCCATACGTGGGCCACTTGGCGCCCCAGTCACCGAAACGCGTGCACTCTTGACAAGGTCCCCATATGACATTCTGCGCCCTTCACTAGTTCAAAACAGCCAGGTTTCTGTGCTGGCTTAGCTCCCTAAAGTTTGCAGATTCCGATGTCGGCATTTTGACCCGGCCAGTTTCCAACCTGCCGTCAATCTAGCCAAAGCCTCAAATCTTGGCCTTTTCGAACTTTCCATGCCTTCCCGCTCCCTTGGCAAATTCCGTTGCACCCCGAACACTCTCCATGTTGATCACTTTGATTCCCTGGTCAAATTCGTTGCTCAGAGCATCCTCGAATGAGCTAGCGTTGTAAGTCGAGTAGTAACAGCTCGTTCTATCAGTGTTCATGCAGGCCTGTGGGAACGCCAGCAATTGTCGAGCAATACTTGTTGCTTCTGCCAGAGCCTGGCCCTTGGGCACAACCCGATTAGCCAGGCCCATCTTCAACGCTTCTTCTGCGGATACTCCGCGGCCGGTGAGTATCATATCGAGGGCTCGACCGAGACCCACGATGGCTTGTAAGCGAACAGTGCCGCCGTCAATGAGAGGGACGCCGAACCGTCGGCAAAAGACTCCAAAGACCGCATCATCTTCAGCAACACGGATGTCTCCGAGGAGAGAAAGTTCCAAACCTCCGGCAACAGCATACCCTGATACTGCACTGATGACTGGCTTCTTAATTTGCATTCGTGATGGGCCGATGGGCCCGATATTGCGGCTTTGAACTCGATGACTGTGTTCGATGATGGGCCCATTGTAGCCTCCTTTCACAGACCCATGCCCATACTTTGCGACCTCATGGAGGTCGAAGCCAGCACAGAAAGTGCCATTTGCTCCATTGAAGACACAAACCTTCTGGACTGGGTCGTTTTCGAAAGCTAAGAAGGCGTCGGTGAGTTTGTGAGCAGTTGGTCCATCGATTGCATTCCTTCGGTGCTCTCGGTTGATGGTTATGGTGGTAATACCATCGGATGACTTGGTCACTTGAACTGCTTGTGGTTCGTTCTGTGCCATCTTAAAGTAAGTTAATTGCGCTACAGTACTTATTGTTTGATGTCAGAGTGAAATTTTAATTTCTTCAAACCTGCGAAGAGAATGGTCAGGTTCATAGATGATTACCGCTTCCACGGTTCCATCTACGTCATCTTGACCGGTCTTACTGCAGCTTCCCCGCTATGATCATGGCCGAAAACCTTGAGCTGCCTTGTGACTATGCCGATCTCCAAATATTCAGATTCATCCACTTGGGTATGTGGCATTCGGATTACTCCGTTGATAGCTGAGCCGACGGCAACCGAGTATCGTTCATTCTTGACATTCATCGCACGTGTTGATCCAGAGTTCATCGAAATGTAAATAGGTCCAGTAAAGTGACCTGCTTGTTAAGATAGCTGCAAAATTCGTTTTCTCGCCGGAAGACCAGTTCGTAGATCTTCCCTGGGCACTCCGCCAAGCGTCAGCCACGAGAATGGCCCTCTGACCCAAGCTCGAGCTCTGGGATTTGGACCGCTGTCCAAGCCCCCGAATATGAAGTTACACACCGTAAGCAGTCTCAATCAACGTGGAGTCCGACAGGCGGTCTATTTGGCTTATGGTCATCTTCCATATACGATTGTCGTACAGGAACTTAGGCAGCTCATGGGGTTCAAGCCTGAATCACTAGACACTTAGACTTCGGACCAATGGCAGTTGGATTTCTTTCGGGACTCCTTACGCATCTCTGATATCATATCAATGCGTGCACATCTTTGCGTGTCAATCTCAGAACTTGTGTAAGAAGATACACGCCAAAAATAGAAGGACTTTCATGGAATGCAAGCTGGAATAAGTCCCTAGCTTACTCTAGCTTTGGGTCGCTGGGCCACTCGTAGGTGGTGCCTTCGTTTTTTGCTCCACAATGTGAACGACTCCAGTTTCTTGTAAGAGATTCTTGATATTGCGTCCCTGGCAAGTAGTAAGAATTCGACCTATTTTCTCTCCGGCCAAGTCCAATTCAAAGTGCAATCGTCTAGGCTAATTTTGACGTTCGGTAGTACTCAGCCAGGTTGGATTAACTTTGGACTTCGGGTGCTGGTCCCCAAAGTCAATGGCCTAAATTCCGGTTCCCGTTCCAACATCGAGCACTCATCCAGGCCCATCGTCTCCCTCAAAGGGAATGAAAGATAAGCGATTATCCAGAAGTATCAAAAGAGCAGGTTGAATAAGATCGAGTCCCTCATTCTGTTCCTGGTCGTTCGGAGCCCAGTACCCTCCGGTTTTGCTATTTTGATATGTTCTACCGTATAGTTGGCGGTGTTCCAGACTACTCGAGGAGACTGAGGTTGTAGATGAGAAGATGCTTGATGGGCTTGGTACTCTCCATCAAGGACAGTCGCTGCCTTGCTATGTGTGTCCGACGTCATACTGGCGGTTTCTTGGTACTGTCCCCACCTGTTATTCGGGCTTCTTGAGGGTAGAGGCTCGTTCAAGAAACTCCAGAATTTTGTGGGCTCCATAGACCGAGCAACGCTCCTTTTGTCTGAGCGATCTCAGGTATTCCTTGCATTTGTTCCTAGAGTGGGGTTGGCTGAAAGACTTTGTACACCGCAATCATATCCTCCTCGCCCAGGCCGGCATCGCTCGCCTGGCCGTAGATCGAACGACACAACTCTGCCAGAGGCGACCGTACGTTCGCCCGCTTCGTGGCTTCGGTGATGAGTTGCATGCTATTGTAGCAATCCTTCATAGATGCTTGTGGATTCCAATCCCCATTGACAACTTTGGCGACCTTGATCTTCGAATATGCGGAAGCCATGGGACCGGCGTCGAGTACCTGTCCGAAAGCATCGAGATCGAGGCCCTGCGCCCGAGCGAGACTGAACGACTCTGCAAGAGCGACCGTCATGGTGTTGAGGTAGAGATTGACCGCGTACTTGGTCTTTAGGCCTGAGCCGATTGGCCCGCAATATACGGCAGCGGTGGTAAGCGGCTCCACCACCGCCCGCATGCTCTTCGCCACGGCCGGATCGCCGGCCATGAGACCCACTAATTTGCCCTGCTCCGCCGGGATTTTGCTGCCGCTGACCGGCATTTCGAGGAAGTTGCCTCCCGCTTTGTGAACATGGTCCGCTACCTGTCTGCTGACTTCCAACGGAATCGAGCTCGTGTTTATTAAAGTTTTGCCGCGGAGTGCCGATTTAAAGTCGTTATTGAAAATCGAGGTTAACGCTGGGCCGTCGAAGAGCATAGTGAAGATCACATCAGATTGATGGGCCACCGCCGCCGGTGTATCGCCGATCTTAGCACCAACTTTTGTGAGCGCTGGGTATTTGGAAGCAGTCCGGTTCCACACGGTCAGTGGAAATTTGTGAGCGAGGTTCAGGGCCATCGGAGTGCCCATGAACCCCAAGCCCAGAAAACCAACACGCATTGTCCAAAGCCTAGTCCTCGAAGTTTTGTAAACGGTTGTCGAAAACGCGATGAACACGTATGAAGATAAGCACCGGAACCTTCGAATTTTACTACTTTGCGTGAGATGGATAACACGTTGGCTTTGAAAAATCGGGAAAACGTCTTCCCATTGAAAAATATTCATGGATACAGTAAAGACAAAAGTTTCGCTTTAATACTCTGCACACGACTAGTACCTTTCGAAATCTCTAAATTCATTCGATGAGGGTGGATAAATCAGCGGTTTTAGCGAGATAGACTCACGCCCTAGGGCGACAATTCTATCAATGGGACAGGTTACGGATAGTCCCTGCGGATAAGCCCCATAAAATCCATGTCAACTGCTCCCTACGCCCTACTTGTGATCCAAATGCGCAGGGCGCGTGTGGATTTGGCCGGTATCGCTGGGATATGAGCGAGAACATTATTTGTTCAAACGTCTCTCGAGTCATCATCTCTAAGGACTTCAATGGTGGATTCCTTTTCTAGAATATAGAGAATGACAGGGTTAAATGCTACGCCTTTCGCGTGGAGTCTAACGCATGGGGGCTGAGAAGCTATGCACCTTGAACCATGGGCAGTCCAACGAATTGATAGCCCAGTCTCTTGCAGCCACATTGGAGGCGAAAATCTTGTTCACGAAGGACTCAGTCCTGGGTCATCGTCAAGAATGCCCATCTCGCGCTTGAAGTCTCGAAGCCAGTCTGGGTTGTCCGCTGGAGTCTGATTCCATGGATCGTCACTAAGCTATCGTTAGCTCTGAGTTATTATAGGTAATCTTCAAGAGGTATTACTCTTCGAAGGAAATCCACCTCGCCTGATGTTGGAGTTCGGCATCGGTGGGAATTCGCCTGTTCGGATTGCGTGGCGACGTCGTGATGGTTACGAAACGAGTGAGCTCCTTCATGAGCTTCCTATAGCAATTGTCGTCATTGACGAAGAACGAGGAGGTCGAGTACACCTTGCTGATGTCGCCCGTCTTACCGCCGCTAGCATTCACCTGTGTCGGATCAGGTGTACTACCTGAAGAAAGATTCGCCCCCGAAAACTCAAGGCCGGCCTCAGCTGCTATGGAGCCTAGAAGGCCTTCGGATACGCTGGAGGGAGGAACAGCATTCGAAGCCTCCGACGGCGAGAGTCCAGTCCGATGACGGAATGCGGCAAGCCAGTGAGGAGAGCCATTGATGAGACTAAACAAAAAGTTTGTAAAGAATTCCGACGGATTGAGCGAAGAGGCCTCGATTCTTTCGACGATGTTGCAGGCCTCTCGTTGCAACTCGTCGTCGGAAATTTGTGGCTCAATCAACTTGGATATCTCCACGTAGCTCTGCAGTTGCTCTTCCAAACCGCAGGCCTCAAAGATGCACGCTTTACCGTTTATGCTAAGATACGTGAATCGTGACCTTGCGTTGTTCTTCATCGGTCGGACCCGCGCCTGCTGTACGATGGATTCGGATGACATGAGCAGATCTCGCAGCCAGCTCTGGGTTGACGTTGCGGGTCTCTTGGAAAATGAAATTGAGTCGCATCCAAAAATCACGCAGCAGCTCTCGTATAAAAGTTCTGCATTCGTAGGCATCTCGTCCTTGGTGTTTTGGTGCTCGGCTGAAAAGTGTTCAAGCTCTAGCTTAATCAGCTCGTAGGCATTGGGCGGTGTCTCTGGAACACCTTGCTTCGTTGTAAAAGGCCATGGCGAGTTGCGTTCCATGTGAATCAAGTCTGGGCAGCACCGATTAGATCTTGCATGCTTGAGTTCTCTAATGACACAGCGGCACTTACAAGGCTGCACCGAGTTCTCGACCATGTTCAAGACATTGTCGTCGAATCCCCAATCACCGTGCCAATCTGCCATCGTCTTTCCGTCTTTGAAGTGCTCGGCCAGATGATCTATCCGGTCGGTCCACGAAGACATTGTGTGACCGCAAAAGCCGCACCGGGAACGTATAATCTCGCTTTCGTATTTCCAATCTCCCATAGGCCACCTCAAGAATTTGGCATCATGAACCAGCTTCAAGTGTTGCTGCAGGTGATCTTTCCGATAAAATGTCCGGTCCTCAGGCTGACGGTCCCTACATGCTTGATAATTATGCTTCTCTAAATGTTCCTTATTCGGGTTCGCTTCGCTGCAAAAGATGCAAACCGGTTGCCCGATGGCGTCAGGGACAGTCGCGCCGGTCGGAGCGCATTCCCAGCGCTCGAGAGAGAGATGCAACGACTTTTCGTGACGCTGCCAGTTGTGTTTCGTCTTGAACGTCTCTGTACAGAACGTGCACTGATATGTGTTGCTGGTCTGCCAAAGGGTTCCTGTGCCCTTGGCCTCAGGGCGTTTCGCCAGCGCTCGACGCCGCCTCCGCTTGACTGCACTTTTCCCAAGGGGTTCGAGAGACCTCAGAGACGTGTGAGAATTGTGTGAATATGCTGAGTTGGCCGAGCTTCTACTGGAGTGAGACGTTCCTGCACTGCTTGCCGAAGACTGCCCGTACAAGGACCGCGTCGGAATGGTGTCTGTCAAGGATCGGTCGCCCAAGTCTTCCCCTTCTGACGAAAATCCAGACACAGCGTTGGCAATAGCCGATACGGACGCAGGCTCATGCTCTGGAGGTGAAACCTGCCATCTCTGGAGAGGGTTCAAATGTTGGAAAGTGTCGGAAAGGCTGGAGCCTGCAGGAATGTCGATGGGCATGGTTCTTGAAGAGGTAATCGCCGGAGAAGGCGGACGTTTTGGCGGCACTTTGAAGCGCGTCCGTCTGCGGGTGTTGGCCAGCCAATTGGTAATCTGCTGTCTGCTGAGGCCGGTCTGCCGCTGCAATATTTCCATGTCCTCGGTGGTTGGGTACGGGTGATGGTTGTTGTTGGCCAACCATGTCTTCAGAATGCGGAGGGACTTGGATGAGAAGCGAGTTCCGATCTTCGGCGGCGTTGTGGTATCTGAAGGCTGGAGTGATGGTATGATATTCCCTTCGTCGCCAAATAGGTGTCCCATAGGCTCTCCGTCGCCCAAGGCTTCTGAGAACATAAACACGCCAGGCTCGTCAAATTGGTTGGCGTTGTTCACCGGTTGCCTTTCGACAAAGTCCATGCTGACATGTTGGCTACCCAGAGCGGTTGGGGCGGGGCCAATCGCAAATGCATCTTGTTGATGAGATGACTCAACACCAAGAACACTGAGAGGTTCAAGAGAACCAATGCCCTGGAAATTCTGTGAAGTTTCGTCTTGTCCAGTTCCAAAGCTGGTAATGTCGAGTTGCTGATTGTTGACAAAGTTCGACGTAATGAAGTCCAACTCAAGCGCGGCGGTGAAGTCGTCGATGCTGAGAGCTTGCGTATCATTGGCTGCACCCGGTCCCTTGTCCATCGTTGTGCGAGTTGTGTAAATGCGTGAGGATGCAGCTTGTCAACGTCAGAGGAGTGGCATCTGTTAGTGCTGTCCAAGAGCAGATAGGATGAAAGTTTCCCCGAATAGACTCTCTGCTTTCAGATGGTCAGGGAGGGCAGTCATATTGTGCCCGCACCCCGCAGTGAATCTTGTTCCTGTGCTCGGGTCATCATCAGCCCGGCTATCGGCACACCTCTCAATTACTCTGTATCGCTCTTCGTCAATCTCCCCCCATAAGGTGAGAGTTGCGGGCTAACTTCCAAATCACAGCTCTGGAGAAGCTTAATTGACGTTGATGTGCTGTGGATGAACCCCGTAGAGCTCTTGTATTTGCGACAGGTTTTGCGATATTTTTTCTCGCTTTTCTTTTGGATATCTACACACGCGACTTTGAGGAATAGCAAGTGATCGGCTGCCTTCCACGCACCACTCTGCTAACACACTCCCTTTAAGTTTGCGGATAAAGATGCGGCTCAACCACACAATGTCTTTCGTACCTCTGTTTCAAAATACGATTCCGTACCACCGGAGCCGAGTCCGGCACAGGACAACAGGTCGACAGGCCCGTTGACACCACGCGACACCAAATTCGGCTGAGCATTCGGCGACCGAGCCGTTTGTTCTGAGCCGGCCGATTTCGGAGCTCTGGGTACCACACAAAAGATCCGTAAAGACACAAACATTGCCGCGCTGGTTTCGATCTCGGTCAACCCCACCCATTTGGCCTCGATTGCTCGCCCCGGGGTGAGCCCGTCGGGAGATGTCCGTTGCGGCTAACCCCCGCGCCCCAACAATGCTACCTTGAATTCAGCAAGGCGGTGTCTGATTCGTGGGGACGCAGTGATGGCTTCTGTTTGAAGCAATTCATCTACCAATTTTGCGGGGACAACTGGGCTATTCCGAGGGATGATCTATCAGTCCAGTCACCGAGGTCGGAAAAGTCAGCCAGGTGCAATGTAGTAGACGTTTCCGCCGGGTGGATTCTTCGCAATGCCGTCGGTCAACGTCCTTTCTTTGCCGAGTTTTTCGGGCAGCTAGCTCTGAAAAACTTGGATTTCCCATTCATTTTTGCGCAATGGCAGTGCTACGTGGTCGCCAAGTCACGGTCTTTTCTCAGATTCATCCCCGCATGGTCGAACGGAGAAAGCCAAGCCAGGTCTCTCGTCCCACATCGGCAGCCCGCAAACATGTCTCACGACGAAGTCGAACAGTCTGAGAAGCCGGAGCCGAGCAGCGACGGCCGGCCCGAAACCCCGGACTTGGCACCGACAACTTCCAATGCGGAGAAGAGTGGCAGTATTGTGCCGGCCGTGGACATGAACGATGCTAGTCTAAGCCGCCAAGACACCGAGGCTGTCTACAACAGGTTCACGCCAGCCAAGAAGAGGCTCGTAACAGCCGTTGTAGCATGCGGCGGGATTGCGTCGACGGTCTCTTCCTTGTTGCTTCTAGCTGCCATCCCCGAAATCGCTGCCGATCTCAACACAACTGGAACTACCATCAACGTCAGCAACGCTATCTATGTTCTATTCATGGGCATATGCACCCTCTTCTGGGGCCCTATCAGTCAAGTTTACGGTCGAAAATGGGTAGGTTGACAAGTTTCGGTTCAATATCTCGGTACGAGCTCACAGAAAACACGCAGCCCTGCATTGTCTCAGCATGTACCTTCTTTGCCTTCAATGTAGGAACGGCCTTGTCGCCAAACCTTGCAGCCTTCTTCGTCTTCCGTATGTTTTCGGCGTTCACGGGAACAGCATATTTGGTGCTCGGCTCCAGTTGCATCGGCGACATCTACAAGCCCACGGAACGAGGCACCGCGCTTGCATTTTTCCTCAATGGCACTCTCATCGGTCAGAGCTTTGGCCCATTTATCGGTGGCGTTATGGTGAACTTCCATAGCTGGAGATCATTGTTTTGGTTCCAGTCTGCTCTCGCCGGGCTCACGGCAATCCTTGCGGTGGCATTCCTCCCAGAAACCAGCCACCGACTGCGCTCAGACGAGTTAAAGGGATTGAGCACTAAGGCAAAGGTAGCTCAGGTCTGGGACTGGGCAAACCCGTTCCGTGTACTGGCTCTCTTGCTGATACCTAAACTCTTCGTGGCTGTAAGCTACACTCGGAAGTTATTCTTTATCATTCACCGTTCTAATCATGCGACCTAGGGAATGGCTGCCTCGGCCTTAGTGTGGAACATGCAAGCATTGCTCACCCCTATCCGATACGTCATTAACCCTAGGTTTCACTTGACGTCGCCTCTCGAATCAGGGCTCTTCTTCCTCGCACCAGGGTGTGGCTTCTTCTTTGGCACGTATGCCGGAGGACGCTGGGCCGACCGAACTGTCAAGCAATGGATCAAGATCAGGGGTCGTAGAGTCCCCGAGGACCGTCTGAGGAGCTCATTCGTGGCAATGGGAGCTGTGATCCCTATCTGCATCATTATTTACGGCTGGTCCATTGAGAAGGCGGTCGGCGGGATCCCACTTCCGGTGATCTGCATGTTTATCCAGGGCTTCGCCCAGGTAATCGCATTTCCCAGCATCAACACGTATTGCTTGGATGTGTTCAAAGGCCGGAGCGCCGAAGTCATAGGTTCGTCCCTCTTCTACACACTACAGCTTGCCTTGTACATCAAAATAACAACAACTTTTGTGTTCATCCAGCGGGAAACTACTTCTTCCGATACGCTATCGCAGCTGTCGGTACTGCTTCATGTTTGCCTGCAATTCAAAGCATTGGCGTCGGCTGGTTCAGTACAATCACTGCCTTATTTGTGTTCTTCGCCGCGGTTGCTGTATACTGCGTTGTCATAATTGCCTCAAAGGAAGATGCCAAAGTCAATGAAGCGGTCTGAAGTGGAATCGCAGCTAGATCCAATGGTCCCACGTGGCTTTGGATGGGATGATAATTCTTGGCTCATCTTGTCTCAAGACTACCTCCGCATTGAGTTTCACTAAGCCGGCTCATCTTTATCCATTCATATACCGCTATCGCGTAGCGCTATTGAATGCTCAATAGTCGATGATTCGACTTCCGGGCCTGGAAGTGATTCCGAGTAAGTATTATGCATATAATGTCCAATCTGATACAGCGAAGCTCAGCCAAGGCGAGGAAAGGTTTGGCAATGATCGCCAAGTGTACCAAGCAGCTACTCAACAGCGAACCAAAACCCAATACTAGCAATCGCAGCGAACTTTGGGGGAGTATGATGAAACTTGACGTAAAAGGAAGCGAGAATCATGGCAGAATGGCATACTTTGCTTGATAGGGAGCGCGATTTCTCTCGCTCGGTCCCTTTATTATTGTCTGCACGGATAGCAAGACGAACTGAGACCTTTGTGAAGTGGCAGAGACCGAGAGTGCGATCCCGAGTGTACCTACAAGCTATCTTGGCAAAACGGTCAGATGTTTCAATGACTCGATCGGGCGAACCTTGCTATTGCGAGAAGGTCGGGGGCAGCCGAGTCTTCCCCCATGATAGCATTCCGTGAAACACATCAAAACCATCTCGGTCCGGCCAATAATCATGTCCTCTTTCTCGGACTTTATCGGCCCCGCTTGCTCCAGTTATCTCTATTGGGCTTACACCTAACTTCACGATATTACAGGGTCAAAACAAGAATCATTCATCGATCTGTGTACGAGCTTGAGCAAAGAAAGCGGCCTCTCTGGCCCCCTCGCCCCGAGATATGGCGCAGGTCAAGGGGGCGATAGGTCAGAACCTGTCAACTGAGGAGGCAATCGCGATTACGTGCCTAGCGACGGCTGGTATCTATAACGCCCTCGAGTTATACGTCCTAATCTTTGCGAGATTTCGCCGACGAAGCGGACGATACTTCTGGAGCATGCTAGTTGCCAACACCGGCATCCTGCTTCATGCGTGTGGCGGCCTGGGTCGGTTTATGCAGCCGACGAAAACGGTGATACCGGGGATATTCGCCCATATTGGCTGGTACTGCATGGTCACGGGCCAGTCCGTCGTATTGTGGTCACGATTGCATCTCGTCGTTTACAATCGCATCACTATCCAGTTGGTGTTAGCGTTGATAATAACGTCCTTCTTCTGCGTTCACATTCCGCAGACGGTCCTCTTCGCTGGAGTCTGGGCAGGCAATAGCCCAGTCTGGGACACCCGCTTCAAGATATTCGAAAAGGCATCTTTGATGGTGTTTACTCTGCAGGAAATGATCATCACCGGAATCTTCGTCAGGGCCGGATTTCGAAACTTCAAAAGCCTCTTCGAGTTCAAGGCGCAGGAGGCAAAGGTCCTGCTCAGCTTCCTCATCAGTATGTTCGTGTTGGTGTTCCTCCTCGACACCGGGCTCGTCATTCTGGAGTACACGGGCTTTTTCGTCTTTCAGACAACTAGCAAACCCATCGTCTACAGCATCAAGTTGAAAGTTGAATTTGCGGTTCTGGAAAAGCTTCTGGCATTCACACGGATGAAGCAGTGCGACTGCCATCAGCTGGAGGACATCCCGAAGGATGCAACCAAGTCTTTCGCCAACAATGCTACACTCGCTACCACGATGAACACGATACCTTGAGGGCAACGCACTAAATACAGAACATCAACATCAAGTCTTGGGCCGAGAAGAATATGGTATGACAGCCAGGTGCCATCGCGACGCTTAGACAGAAACCAGTGGAGAAGCCAGGGCCGTCCGACGTCTTGGGTTGCCACCAAGGAGAATGACTATAACCACCAAGACTCTCTAGGCGCCGATCCATCGTTAGTGAAGCCCCTAGCTAATAGAACAGACATTCGGAAAGCTACCATGGGTGAGTGCAGAAACATTCTGCAACTGATTTGGGTCTCAATGCGGTGTATCATTACTGATTCCGAGTCACAGAGTTTCAAAGAGTCTCTTGACTAAACTGTGGAACCAACATCGACTCTGCACCTAGTTGACTCGTCCCAAGGTTTCACCTGTGCAACAATTCGAAGACAATGACAGCATCTTAATGTAACTACAGACAGTGGAAGAGGTCTGGTAAGCTGCGAGATGAGATTGTATATGAAAAGAAACATGTGTCTCAAGGGACGTACTATTAGACGGCGAAGATACATTCGTCAATAATGTTCAGCTTATAACTCATATCTAAACTCTTTATTCTCGAGATCCGTCAAATCCCAGAACTCGTGGTTCTCCTCCACTTTATAAGCATCTCCTAAAGCCGCCTTTTCAGCATCACGCTTTTTGTTCCTTCTCTCCAACACCCAGCGCATCAAGAATAAGTCGACTGTAACCAAGAAGTAAATAATGCAGATGGATATCTTTGCAGGGAGATACCTAGGCGCATCCCGGGCCTGGAAGGTCTGAGGAGATATGATGTTACCAATGGTGTATGCGATGGTCCCAATGCATGCGACGGTGACTTTCTTGGTGGAACCTGCAACATTGGTGCTCTGCAGTCCCAGAATCGTCGTCCATCCGATTGGGATACCTCCTGAAGTGTAGTACCCGATCAAGGCTGGGACCTTCGAAGTTGTAGCCATGAGAATAGCACCGATAATGGCAGGGATGTGACCGGCAATGCACCAGTAGAGTCGTTGTCTCGTCTTCATTGCTAGCCAAGTCAGGCCGACCAACGCCACGATCTCGTAAGCCCCGAGTGGCGTGACGAGAAGAAGCGACTCCTCACTCGTGTATCCCATGCCTCGCACTAAGATGTTGCCAAAGCTGGTTGCAATAGAGTTGGGGATGTTGGCCGCGAAGATCCAAAAAGCATAAAGCCAAGTCATTACATCGAGCAATGCCTCCTTGACGTGCTTCCATTTGAACTCCTGCGAGCCAATACCTTGCTCATTATCCCGGATTCGCTCAAGGTGAGTCGCCTTTTCTTCCTGAGAAAGAAATCTGGCAGTGGCCGGCGAGTCAGGCATGATGAAGAAGAACGCGATACCAACGAGTGCGGTCAGCAGACCAAGGAACAAGAAGATCACTTGCCAACCCCTCAAAGCTGCGTTGGGGTCTTTTCCAACGTGTGTTGCGACGCCATATGCGAAGAAGCCACCAAACATTTGAGCTGCACCACAGACAGAGAACCAGATTCCGACGCGGAATGCCTGTTCCTGCTTGGTGTACCACTGGGAGGTGAAGAGAACCCATGCAGGCACTACAGCCGCTTCGAACGCACCAAGGAGAAAACGGCAGACAAGCAGGCCAGCGTAGTTCTTGCATGCGGCGAGGCAAGCTAGGACGACGCCCCATAGAATGATATTGATGGAGGTGTACTTCGCAAGAGGAAACATTTGGATGAGTCGGATGGTTGGGAACTCGAAAGCGAGCTGGCCAAAGAAGAAGATGGAAGCAACCCAGTTGAATTGGTTCCCGTGGAGACCAGTGGATTGCTGAATGCCCGTGACGCTGGCATATGAGATGGCTGTCTTGTCGATATATTGCAAGAAGTATACGATGCAAATCAGCGGCATGATGTGAGTATCGATGCGGTGCTTGAGCCTTCTATTCAGCTCTGGGTCAACAGTGCGGGCTAGAGGGCCAGTTTCGTTGAGAAGTTCGAGGGCAGCATCAGCGCCAGTCTTCGGAAGGCTCTTGGCAGCTTGCTCCGGGCTCTTTGCTCCCGTCGGCGCCGAGTTCGACGCCACGGATGCGGAGCGCTCGTCTGAATTGGAAATATCATCTGTAGCAGGTGGCTCTGCCACTCCCTTGATGTCGTGGTCGGCCATAGTCTGTACTGTCGAGTTACGAGACGACAATGCAACTAATCTTTGCCAATCAGTGATCAGGCAGCATTAAGTTTGACAAAGAATGTCCGCAAGAAGTAGTCCGTAGTAAAGTTGCAAGGAAAGATGCTTGCTCTTATCACTTGCATCTGCAGCATCACAGCAGCGTTTAGAGCACACCATCAGCAACGCCTCGTTACTCATGGCTGGGCAAATCCATACGCAAGGTGCAAATACCAAAAGTTTTCACTGACGACATCCACATAATTCCGATAAGAGACGACGCATCCACCAGAAACCGACGTATCAAGACAAATGTCAGACGACTTTTGATCCTTCGTGTTACTCTGACAAGCACGTCATCGTGAACCCGATGGTGCAAGCCTTCAAAAGTTGCCTATTGAAGATTTTGTACCCCACCTGCTCGGCTCACCAGCGTAATGGCTCGACTCGGAGAATCACGCCACGGCCAACCAGAGCGGTGAAAACCATGAAATGGCGGCTTGAGTCGGTTCTGGAAGCCATAAAAGTGACTTCAATACTATGCTGACGCTTTTAATAGTTTATCCTTATCAGTAGGCTCTTATCTGTGTAGATACCTGGGTTCTCTGGGTTCCGCCATTATGGTTTAGCTCAACCCTCGAGGTCCCGTCATGCGGGCAAGACGATGGACTCGCATGAACGCCTTTCCCATCTAATGAGACTAGCAAGGCAACTTCCAGACACATGCAATGGCACAGACACGTGAATTGCGTAGTCATTTCATGAGAACGTGAATCTCATAAGATTGGGACAGCTTAGATGGTGGATTCTGTCTTTTGCGACCCTTCCTGCAATTGGTTAATGTTCCTCATCGTTCCAGTCGCGGTATTGATGAGACTTTCAAAAGCGCTCAAGTGATTGTATTCCGCTATTCTGAGAAGGGATCCCGGGGGGGCGTAGGTTTTCCCGTCTAGTTTCTGAATCTACTTCGTCCAAGCTGGACCGCTGAAGAGCATCGCAGGTCATTGAAAGATGACGACCTAGGACAACAAGCCAATCGGCAGTCTGTAACTTACCAGCTTGGTATAATCATAGTTTATCATTGCTATTATATGCTGCTGTAGCCTTCAAGTTTGGTAATCGTTTTACCTCCCTCCAGGTTCCTCTCAAGTCCAGTATGGTGTAACTACATAATGGGACGGCCCACGTGTGTGCGCGATGGAAGAACCCGTACGCTTTTCAGGTGGTGTGTTTGCCCAGTCTTCAAGCTGTACCAAAGGTGATATTAGGAGATGTTCTTGGCTGCGACTATTACAATTCACATTCGAACAGTCTCGTCGCACGAGTGAGCCACAGTCATGCCCCAAAGGCTGCGGCGAACAGACTTGGAGTACTGGGCAATCTTGAACTCAACACCCCACCTCCTGGCTATTGACGCTGTTGCCAAAGGTTTGCAGCCCTTAGCCGGCGTTATCGGGCGCAAGTACGGAGTCTCTGGATAATTACCGCTCAGTAAATCTGTCAACGATGACGATTCTGGGAGAACATGGCTGTCGTGCGATACTCCGCGCATCTCGCATCAGACCCGCGGAGAATCAACCAGTCAGATGACAACGCATGGCTCACTAAAGAGGCTTCCCGATATTCCGCACCCAAATCGCGGTTGGCTGTAAACGCGCCTTACAGACGCCCTAGATCGACGCAGGCCCCCGGCGACTGCGGGGTCGATATTCGCCGACACTTTAGAAGACTCTCCGCTTTCGGGGTGGTTGATCGGGATCCGGCTGGCTGTGCCGTTATCAAATGCTGCAAGCTGATGCGGGGAATCTGCTGACAGCTTATCCAAGCTTGAACCATTCATTACACGTACGATGTCAAGGTCGTGGAGTAGAGATCATTCATCATATAAATCACTCGCCTGCTGCAGCTTGCAGCATAATTACTTCCAAGTCTTTGACGTTAAAGAAAGCCATTATGTCACCCAATACATTCAACATCTCCTGCCTTTGCGGCGGCGTCTCGCAGCAGGTTCAGTCTGTCGTTGCTCACGGAGAGACTCTCAAGTTGTCCATCAACCATGGCGACGTTGATCGACACGCCACAGGCATTCTCTGCGCCTCTTACTACCCCATTCATGAATCTCATCAAACGGATGATACGACTGCGTTTCATGGCGTTGACGGGTGGACAAGATACTTTTGCAGCACGTGCGGATGCCATGTCCTGAGACGCAGAGATATTGATGGAGTGACTGTGTGGGAAGCAGCCACTGGCGTCCTACTGCATAACACGGCCGACGACGTTGGCGCGGACGCGCGTTTTGCAAGGCACACCGGCGTTTCCGATACCAAAGACGGCGGGATCTCGATATGGCTGTCCGAGATTGATGGACAGCGGCTAGAATCGACGACAACGCCGGTCACTCCATCATCACAGTCCACGACGAAGCTTCCTCCCACGCCAGCTGGCTGTTCAAAAGACTCTCTGCACGCCTCATGCGCCTGTGGCAGGGTGAGCTACCAAATCACACGGCCAACCGAAGAAAGCTATCTACCGCACTCCGGCTTCCCCGACCTACAATATGCTCAAGTCGAACATTCCGCCGAGTTTATGAAGAACCCCGACACCGTCAAGTGGTGGATTCGAAGCAACGGCACAAAGTACTTGGCTGGAACCTGTGCTTGCCGGTCTTGCCGCCTCATCTCCGGATTTGAGGTTCAGACCTGGGCATTCGTCCCCCGATGCAACATCTTCTTTCACATCCCCGGACCAGACGACGGCCAGTCCGGAATCCTCCCGCTCAACTTCGTAGACTTGCCCGCCGGGATCGTGAAGACATACGAATCCTCACCTGGTGTCTTTCGCGAATTCTGTGGTAACTGCGGTGCAACGATATTCTGGCGCGACAGTTGGCGACCAGACGTCATCGACGTCAGCGTAGGGCTTCTTCGGGCAGACGAGGGTGCGCGGGCCGAGACATGGCTGGACTGGTGGACGGAGCGATGCAGCTTCGAGGAAGAGACGGAAAGGGGTCGATCAGGGGAGCCCGCGCGCATTGCCAGGAGGCTCATTGACGGCCTTGAACGAGGCTTGCGCTCAGGGGCCCAGTCAAAGTGATGTAGCTTGATTCAATCAGAAACAGATCGTTCACCGTGAAGCTCTTTGCAGGTCGCTAGCAGGCCTATAATAGGCAATTTGCAGAATCACGTTCTTCTTGGCGAACAAGATAACAAATCATTTTTGCTACGGGCTATAGAAAGATGGATCGATCCGGCAATCTGAAATCTGGATTCTATTTTCTTACCGCTGAGATTAGCCAAGGATACCCGAGTCATCCCATGTCCGTTCCAAGTTTCGCAATGATTGCACTGCTTTCCAATTCGGATGAAACAGGCGGGTTTCTATATCAATCCAGAAAACATAAAAACAGTGCCCGTGAACTTATCAAGCATTGTTTAAGGGGCTATTTCAACCGGCTTCCCAGTGGGATAGACTTGGCGTATGACTCGGGGGTCCCTTTCGGGCCTGCCAAGCGCGCCGGGCCGGGCGGGGCCCCCTTAACGGACGGACACGGACTCTGTCAAAGGTCGGGCCCGCGGCGCCGGGTCATGTGGAGGGACACGTGGGATATTGGCGGTATACTGATATCATGGGACCGGAGTTGGTGGGATACCGGGCAGGCTCATACTTACCGACTTCTCCAGGTCGTCAAGCTGAACTCACCGTTGTCTGACCGAGCGGTTAGTTTACTTGGCATGCTTATGTGCCTTGGTGACAGCTACTCGGATCGATTCCAAGCCCCGCAATCCTTTGTTTGCTGACAGCTTACTGCTGCGCCTCGGGGTAAGGGTAGCATCACAGAAACTCTCACTTGCAGGCCATCCTGTGTCGTTGCACAGGGAACGTCTGTCCGTATCTTCACAAGAGGTCTAGTTTATTGATGCACATCGTTGTTCGGGATGAGTCTAAAGCGAGTATCGCGCCACTTTCTCACTTTCAACGAAGGTAATACCGACTAGACCAAGGAGCGCTGACGAACCGAGCCTCCTTTATTGGAAGCTGAAAATAGAAGAGAGCATCGCCCGCTTATGCAGTGTGATGGAGTTGGGCCCTCAAGCTTGGCATGCACAGCTCAACCTAGTCCGCATCGCGTCGTTGGTTTGAGTTGCGACATCAGGTCGACGACATGTCTGCTCTCTTTGACCATCTTGGTGGTGTGAGTTATTTTCATCTTCGTCTGTACTGGCAGAGGAACGTGGGCATCTAATTTGTACGTCTGGTCTTACAATTTTCAGACAAGGCGGTAATCTTCTTGGCTTCTGACTTTGGAGTACAATTATAGTGAATGTTAGTAAAGGCTCACTCGATATGGGACACAAGTGTTGACGACTTGAAGAACATTTAGTCAATTGCTCTCGGATGTAAACATGTCCGCGACGGAGTTTCGCTCACGAGGCCAATGCCATTTGAATCCAATACAAGCCCATGATCAAAAGCCGAGACGGGCATAGCTTCCTGAGCGAGAATCGGTTCACTTACACTTCCTTGAGCTTACAAACATTGTTGGATATCACTCGTGACTACGAAATCATGTTGCATGAACTCGGCAGTGAGGTAGTTGGATGCCAAAAAGTAAACTTCTATAATGGTCCATGCTGACCCTTCAGGTTGGTTCATCGCCGAAGACGAATAATATTGAGTAGTATTGAGTCCGATGAAAATTGACTTAGTAGCTCAGGTCTGTGAGTTGGGAAACTTCTGACTTTGCATGCAACTCCAAGGGAAGCTGGCAGAATTGATCACATGGATCACGGGTTGCATCTGCCTGTCCTTCCCAAATGGAAATGTCGTCCGCCTCGGCATCCCAGAGCAAAGTCAATTGAAGACAATGGTAAGTTGAACGGAGTGAAGAACGTGTCTATTGTCACTGTGATCCTTGACGGCTTTGACCGGCGTCCTATAGAATTGAGGCAGTTTATAATCACAATAGGGTGCAGCCGAGTCGATCAAGGTTTCCAAGTTTACTTTTGGTATAGTGGGAGGGGGAAAAGCGATATGATTCATCATTGGTAAGTTTGCGCGCGTGGAAGGGTGTGAGATGAACCCCGAAAAACAAATCTCCCAGTTCTTGAATTGCCCGTGCTCCCCTCCCCCCTATGCTGTGTGGCGTTCCCCGAGATGATATCGCAAAGTAAACTTTCCGTGCCCCCTCAATACTGCATCCTTCGTATAGGTAACTATAGCTGGTCGTGCACGTGTTGGGGTGGACATGGACAGTGGTCTGTGGAGGAAAAAGATTATAGCATGCCACGGACACCGCGGACGCATACTTGGTACGGCAGAGACGAAAGAGGGTAATGTTTCCGGCAACTAAGTGTGCAGTGCCCAGCCAATGTGGTTCGACACATTTCTAGTACAGGCTCATGACCCGTCGGCAAGTGGGTGTCGGCCGAGTAGCAAAACCAGTGTACAGGGATAAACGTGATTCAGAGAGTTGCACGCTACGGTAGTTGACAGGGCGGCAATCTCATTCTCATCTCAGCCACTCCCAGCGCCAGATTCTACCTCTGCTGTCGCCGTGCTTCCCAGTGCGGCTTACCCCAGCAAACTCCCAAGGGCCTCCGGGTTCGCAGTTCCAAGCCAAGGGAATGGTGTTGCGTGTCCAAGGCCCAAGGGGACTCTGCATGTGATGAGAAGCCACCTCGCCAAGCATCTTGGCAGAACAGGTGGACGGGGTGACTGATGTGGCTATACAGTATTACTCGGGGGCAATCTTTTGGCACGGGCACAGCCGGGGTCGCAGGATTTTCGGCCGACAGCTCTCTTACTGTAAGGTGCATGCACGAATACTCGCGTACCTCAAATCTAGCCTTCCTGTTCAGGATGGTGGTGCTGGCTGGGTTGGCCCGGCCTGTCGAGGGTTTCTTTCGTGCTTGCAGCTGGCGTGTTGATCTGCCACGCCGCCTGGCTGCATCCCATCCCGCCCGCATGTCTGTGTGGGTGGTGTCACCTTGCAGTATGTCTGTGGACTGTGGTTCCGAGTGTTTCTGTGCCGTGCGTTCCAGTCGAGGCCGTTGAAGGCCGCCATCAACGGCCGGCCGGCGCGGGGATGGATCGTCGAAGAGGGTCGTCTAGGAGGGGGAAGGCGTTCGGGTTCCAGATCCTCCCCTCCAGAGGCTTGCTTTTGCTTCTTTCCACACCCAAATACTTGCCCGCCGCCAGAGGGAGGTAGGGCTGAGTCAATGCACGATTGATGAAAAGCTTCCTTCATCCCATGTTGGGTGGTCGCGATTTGGGCCAAAACCTTGTGCGACTCTTTAGAGTCTAGACCTGTAATGGCAGGTTGTCTACTCCGTATGTACAGCTAGGTTGTCTAGTCTCCCACCCGGCATTGCATTCGGGGGGTTTTGCTGGGACATGGATTCTCGAGACTCTCTAGGAGCTTCGCTAGGAACAAAGTCGCAAGTCCGCAGAAGCCAGATGAATGACGGAGGCATCAATTAGCCCGTTGCGCGCGGGCAGCTCCGTAAATGCTAAGTGTATATGCAGTCCTAACTTCTAAGTGGTGTTTACAGACAGGGTACAGCAGGATATAGCAGGGAGAGGGCGGGTTGATATGATCCGATTTGTTGCTCTTCGGAGTTTAGGGGGCGAAGTCTATTAGATTCAAAAGTGGCTCCCGCAGCTTGGAAACTGTCATCGCACAATTGGTCGCGGTTGGTGTGAATTATTGCAGGCTTTACAGAAATACTACCTTACTCTTCCAGTCACCCAGTAACTTGGCACCGGCCCGCATCATACTGTTGACTGTTGACCATCGGAGCAGGGAGCACAGCTCGTCAGCTCCCCGGATTCCCTAGCTTATGCCTGGCTATGGATCAACATCTGAACTCATAATCCCGGCCACGCCAACTCCATCCTGGTGTGTTCTCCTCCTTGGGCCCCATGTCTTCTCCATACAAGTTGCCGTAAGTTTCACCCATATGGACATCGCTTAGGACACATCCCTGCCCAAAAGTGTGAAAAGCGGATCAGACCACACCAAAGAGCCATCTGCCAATCTGCGTATGTTCACGCCCATCCTAATCAAACAAGATTGTTATTCCAGGCGCTTACTCTGGATCGCAAACCTTGCCATGGGGCATCTTAGTGCGCAATACCGACTCGACTGCCGTTGTAGGAAGCTTATTACCAAGGCCCCCGTCAGCGATGCCTTGCGCAGCATTGGGGACGCCGGGCTTGGAAGCGGCCTTCGCAGGTCTTGGTATTGTTACTAATCATGGAGTTCTGGAATCAAATTATTCCCACATGGAGATGCTCCATCGTGGCTCGTGGTACCTGCCAGAAACCGTGTCATTGCTCGTGAGTCGTAGGTCGTCACAGTTTATTACTTATGTCCTGGGGTTCGTCCCATCTTGGAATAAAGATCTGTTTCCTCTTCTTCAGGAACACACTCATCTCTCACCCGTTGAGTCTGCTACCCCCCGGTCTCACTCTCACCTAGTCATTCCTTCTTTGAACGTCCTCTGGATCAATCTGTCTTGTCAACATGCACGCCAAACTTTCAAGCTGCCTTTTGGCAGCTTCTGCTCTCCTGCCCGCCGTCACGGCTGAGGGTTGCCCTTTCGCCAAACGCGATGGTTCCGTCACCAGCGAGCTCCCCAAGAGGGACACGGCCGAGGGCTTCGGCCGATGCTCGAGAATCAGCAACCAGGCTGGCGGCGGCACCCGCAGCCACGACTGGTGGCCTTGCCAGCTTAGACTCGATACTCTTCGCCAATTCCAGCCCGCGACCAACCCGTACGGAGGCGATTTCGATTACACTGCGGCTTTCAACTCTCTGGATTGTGAGTAGATTCAATTGGGAGGGGAAAGAATAAACGATGTGTGGGAGGATCCTCACTAACACCCCACGACAGATGAGGCTCTGAAGAAGGACCTCCACGCCCTGATGACGGAGTCCCAGGAATGGTGGCCCGCCGACTTTGGCCACTATGGCGGTCTCTTCATCCGCATGGCCTGGCATAGCGCCGGCACTTATCGCGCCATTGACGGCCGAGGTGGCGGTGGAATGGTGAGCCGTTTTTTCTTCACTACACCTCTTGGCTTATGTTTTACTCTCTTCTCTTTGGCTATGCTATCCCGAAAGTCCTTCCCTCCTCCCCCCGCTCTCCCGGTCTTCCTAGTGCTTTCCCACTTGGCACGAGGTAGCTGGAAGAAACACCGCGTTGTAACCCCCCCTCCATTTTAGCATATTTCTTATTCCTTGCCTACCGTTGCACTTGATCATCTCTTCGCGGTCCTATTCGTCTCGCGTTGGAATCTCAATTGGTTAGACGGAGGTTTTTGTCCTATCCCGGACCAAAGCCAAGAGGTGCTAAAGCATCTCTGTCGACTTTTTCTCCACCCGCACCGCGTCACGAAATATAGACCTGGGCTGTTTGCATCTTATCACATCTTTTGATTCTTCTTGAGGACTGGCGTTTACTAATATTGGACTGCTGCAGGGCCAACAACGTTTCGCTCCGCTTAACAGCTGGCCTGACAACCAGAACCTCGACAAGGCTCGCCGCCTGCTGTGTAAGATTTCCTATCCTTATGCGCTCTTTTGTGATTCGGCCCACCCATGTTCGACTTGCATCATCGACTCGGTAGCGATATCCACTTTTGCCGTGGCTCGATGGCGCGAATAGAGCGTTGTTGTGGGGCTCTTGAGAGATAGAGAGAGAGAAGAAACGTTTGCTAATCCTACCTCTTCCATGTTTTACAGGGCCTATCAAGCAAAAGTACGGCAACAAGATCTCATGGGCCGACTTGTACTTGCTCACCGGCAACGTCGCCCTCGAGTCCATGGGCTTCACCCCCCTTGGCTTCGCCGCTGGCCGTCCCGATACCTGGCAATCCGATGAGTCCGTCTACTGGGGTGGAGAGACGACTTTCGTCCCCAAGGGCAACGATGTCCGCTATAATGGCAGCACCGACATCAACGAGCGCGCCGACAAGCTTGAGAAGCCCCTGGGTGCCACCCACATGGGTCTCATCTACGTCAACCCGGAGGGCCCCGATGCCAGCTCCGACCCCGCCGCTTCGGCCAAGGACATCCGCGTCGCTTTCGATCGCATGGGAATGAACGATGAGGAGACTGTCGCTCTGATCGCCGGTGGACACGCCTTCGGCAAGACGCACGGTGCTGTGCCTGCAAGTGAGTTGCACCTCATTCACGCGTCCCCTCTTCACCATCCCGGTGCAAGTCGGACGAACGCGCAATAATTGAGCGCCTCCGGAGAGAGCTCCGGCTCACCCCCGGGAACACGCGATTTTCACCGCCACTTTTGGAACATGCAAATGCTAACCGGCGTCTCTCATAGGCAACATTGGAGGCGAGCCCGAGGCCGCTGACCTTGGCGAGATGGGTCTCGGATGGCACAACAGCGTTGGCGATGGCAACGGTGTCAACCAGATGACCAGTGGTCTTGAGGTTGTCTGGACCAAGACCCCTACCAAGTAAGTCATGATTGTGATGAGTCTATTTCCGTTTGCATATGATTTGCGCCCCTCAGGGTCTTGGCACTCCAGTCACTCCCATTCCCCCTCCACTCACTCTTGAGAGGTCTTGTATCTCTCATTTGCCGAACACTCGCCTTTGAGAGAAAGAGAAGGTCATGGGAGAAATGATGAGGCGACAAACGATGAGGCCAAGAAAAGCTATTTATACACCAACCACACCGGGTGATTATGCAGTGACACACCGACGCTAATCCTTGTACCTGCAGATGGAGCAACGGCTACTTGGAGTCTCTCATTCACAACAAATGGACTCTCGTCACCAGCCCTGCCGGCGGTCACCAGTGGGAGGCTGTCAACGGCACCCTCGACTACCCCGACCCCTTTGACAGCACCAAGTTCCGCAAGGCCACCATGCTCACCAGTGACTTGGCTCTCATCAACGACCCGTCCTACCTCAACATCACCACCCGCTGGCTCGACCACCCCCAGGAGCTCGCCGACGCCTTCGCCAAGGCTTGGTTCAAGCTTCTCCACCGTGACTTGGGTCCCGTCGCCCGCTACCTCGGTCCTGAGATCCCCAAGGAGACTTTCGGCTGGCAGGATCCCCTTCCCGCTAGGGAGGGTGAGCTCATTGACGATGCTGATGTGACCAAGCTCAAGTCTGACATTCTCGGCACCGCCGGTCTCGACGTCTCCAAGCTCGCCTCCGTCGCCTGGGCCTCCGCTTCGACCTTCCGTCACTCCGACAAGCGTGGTGGTGCCAACGGTGCCCGTATCGCCCTCGAGCCCCAGAACAAGTGGGTTTCCAACAACCCTACCGTCCTCGCCGAGGTCATCGACGCCCTGAAGAAGATCCAGACCAGCTTCAACACCGGTGCCAAGAAGGTCTCCCTCGCCGACTTGATCGTTCTTGGTGGTGCCGCCGCCGTCGAGAAGGCCGCTTCTGACGCTGGTGTCGCCGTCACCGTCCCCTTCACTGCCGGCCGTGTCGACGCCACCCAGGAGCAGACCGACGTCCGCGCCTTCAATTACCTCGAGCCCCAGGCCGACGGTTTCCGCAACTATGGCAAGGGTACCGCCCGCGCTCGCACTGAGGAGATCCTCGTCGACAAGGCCTCGCAGCTTACCCTCTCCGCCCCCGAGCTGACTGTTCTCGTCGGTGGTCTCCGCGCCCTCGGCGCCACTTTCGACCAGTCCAACACTGGTGTTCTTACCGCCAAGAAGGGCCAGTTGACCAACGACTGGTTCATCAACCTGCTCGACATCTCCACCGTCTGGTCCAAGACCGACACCGAGGGCGAGACCTGGACCGGTGTCGACCGCAAGACCAAGGCCGAGAAGTGGACCGCCACCCGCGCCGATCTCGTGTTCGGATCCCACGCCGAGCTCCGTGCCATCTCTGAGGTCTACGCCAGCTCCGACGCCAACGAGAAGTTCGTCAAGGACTTCGTCGCTGCTTGGGACAAGGTCATGAACCTTGACCGCTTCGACTTGAAGAAGTACTAAAGTGCTATCCGCACTAACCCAACTGTTTCTATGTTAAGGATTTAAGGTGTTGGCGGTTATTCTTGTATCTACTTTATACCTCATATATTCTTTCGCCTGTACTCTGTCCCCCCTACAGCTCATCGCCGTGACTCATAATTCAGTTTGGTCGGTCGGCATAAGAAGTCAAGTACCTGCCCTTGAAACCATTCCCAATGCCGAGACACGCAACAGTACTCTAGAAGACTATTCAATTACTGGAATGTCTGGAGAAATTTCTATGAACTTGTATTGGGCTGACCTGACTTTTTCGGCTTCGGCTTGATGAATATCGCAGCTAGAAGCATGCAACCAGAAACGCCAGTAAAGAATGCCCACATCACACGCAAAGCAGACATGTAGATAGCCTTGCTAGCCCCTGAAGTTCCATCGTTCCCATTCTCAGAACCAAGCTTCCCTGCCGTCAGCTCTCCACCACCGAGGTTATGCTGCAACAACACTGTCCCGATGACAATGGACATCGAAGAAAAGAGAGACCTCACAAAACTGAAGGCCGACATAGCAGCCGCCATATCCTTTTGCTCCGTGTGAGTCTGAATTGAGATCATGGGACTTTGGAAGAGCACACCGGCACCGAACCCAGTGATCATTTGAAATGCCACAATCTTGGCCCATTGCGTGCTGATGCCAAAGCTGATGAATAGGCCATTCCCGAGAGTCATGAGCGCCGAACCAAAGAAGATGGGAATAATGTAGTTACCAGTCTTCCGGGTGAACAGCCCCCCGAGCATTGTCATGACCGTGAGCGGAATGAGTAGAGGAAACAGCGTAATTCCAGCGATGATCGGTTTGAAACCAAGGACAACTTGGAAGTACAGCGGGAGGAAATAGTCGTATGCAATGAAAACGAAGCTGTGGATGCAAGCAAGGGTGAAAGAGGCAATGTTGGTGACCTTTCGGAAGATTCGGAATGGAATAACGGGATTCTTCGCGAAGCGAGCCTCCCATATGATGAAGAGCGCGAGAATGAGGACCCCGAACAGGATGAGGCAGATGACCAAAGCAGAGTTCCAGGGTACGATGCCACCAGCACCTGTTTCGAGGCCGTAGAGGAAGCAGATTGTGCCACCTATGATGAGAAGGAACCCAATCCAATCGAGGTCCCGAAGACCGGTAATTAATGGCTCTTTGGGGGTTTCAACCTTGAGGGTGAAGAATAACACCACCAGGGCGACGCCGTCGAACGGCAAGTTGATGAAGACTATCAAATGTCAGTTCCATGCCGCTCCGTATTGGATTTGGGGGTTCCTTCTCACAACACCATCTCCATCCAATCGTCTGTGTAAAGACACCTCCAAGTACAGGGCCGACCGCACTCGCAATCCCGTAGACGATGCCAGTCATGCCATAGTACTTGGCCCGATCCTCCAACTTGAAAATATCGCCAATCACAATCGTGATTAGAACCAACGATCCACCTCCCCCGAGCCCCTGTACAGTCCTCCCAGCGATGAGAGCTTGAATGTTCCCAGCCAAGGCCGCGATCAGGCTTCCCGCCATGAATGTTGCTGCCGCAGTCATAATTGTGAGCTTCCGGCCGAATATGTCGGACATCTTAGCCCAGACCGGTGTGGATGCCGTGCTGGACAAGGTGTACGCGCTTCCCACCCACGCGTACTCCGATGCCGTGGCCTGAAGAGTTGCTGCGATGGTGGGTAAGGCCGTGGCGATGATGGTGATGTCCAGGGCGCTAAGTAGAAGAGTCAGGCAGAGGGCACACATGACGGCGCGGCGACGGATCGGGCTCATTTCAGGAGGAACATAAGATGCGGCTGTGATCACGCGATCCAGAGCACTCTGGGTGTTTCCATACTGCTCTGAGTTCGTCTCTTGGGGCTTTTCGGCCGATGTTGCTGCAGGTGAATCACCCATGATAATCCTGCTTTTGTCTCAGGAATCGAATAGAATGAAACGATGCAGAGTGTCCATGGAACACACGATGACATTGCTGTTGGTATAATCATTGGCAAGCAGTTCCTTCGAGGATTCTTTTCGTTCCTTGCGATCACCATGTGGCTCGGTTCGGTTCGGTTCGGGGATCTGGAGTAATGCAGGTCGACGGGGTCAGACTAAACGATCACTTGCAGCCAATTGGCCGATCTTTGCATATCAAGTCTCTGGAATTCGCTTTTGATTCATTACTCAGGTTCATTTCATGTCTTTGAGCCCCAGACTGAAATGCGACAAGACTTTCCTCCACCCACCCAACCAAGTCGAATATGCTTGAATATCTCGCTCGGCCGGAACAGTCGCCGAGTCCGGTGTTTCCTACCACTCGATGATCTAGTACGCTACATCGGTATACCAATCAGTCAATGGTTTCCACATGCCCCTTGAGTTCCTTTTGGATCCAACCGTAAATGCTCTCCTGAAGTTCGCGGTCCTGGCTGAGCTTCGAACCAGATTCCGCCTTAGCAGTAGGACCGTAGTATTGCCCGCTCTTGGCGTCAGGGCTCACAGCTGCCCAGATCTGCGATAAGGCACCCTTCTTCACAGGCGTGGCGAAGAAGATGGCTGCATACAGGAAAGGTTTGAGAAACATGCCGGTGGAAGCATGGTGAAGATTGGTCGCAACCATCCCCGGATGGACAGGAACGATCTTGACTTGTTTCTCTCGCTTTGCCAAAGCCTTGGCGTAATGGAGGTCAGCAAGCTTCGACATGGTGTATCGTTGGGTAGTAGGTCGGTTAGGCATTGTTGTTCGGATTTCTTCGAACTTGTAGATATCGTTCGGGGCTAGTGCGTGAGCACTCGAAGACAGCATGACGACACGCGTCTCGGGGTTCGTCTTGGCCGTTTCTCGTATGACCGGTAGCAGAAGCTGGGTAAACAGCGCTGGCCCCATCACGTTGGTTCCGAACTGGATCTCATACCGTTCCTTGGTAAGGCCCTCGGGGGTCATCATGATGCCAGCGTTGTTGACGAGTATGTCCAATCTAGATTCTTTCTTGAGGAATTCGACTGCGGCAGCCTTGACGCTGTTAAAAGATGCTAGATCAAGTTCGAGGAAGATGATGTTTGTTGTTTTGGGGTTCTGTTGTTGGAGTTCTTGGATAGCCTTTTCAGCTTTGTCTCGGGACCTGGCTGCAAGGTAAATTCGGGCTGGGTTGTGTTTGCTGAGCTGCCGTATCGTCTCGAAGCCAAGACCGACGTTTCCTCCAGTAACAATAATCACCTGATCGCGAAGATCAGGGATGTTATCGGCAGTGAAGGATGGCATCTTGGGACGGAGTGTGCAAATGGCTCGACCATGGGGTTTGAACCGTGGCAGGTAGAGTGACTTTCTGATATTAGCAAACGTCAAGATGTTAACAAAAAGGGAAGAGGCGATTTAATACATTGGTCAGAAGTGAGCTTGAATGTGAAGAACGGAGGTCCGATGGGCGGCTGAAGGTGCCGCGCGGGAACTTCGACGAGCCCGAGGGTACAATGCTTGATAAGCCAGTCCAACGAGCCGATCTGGGGCGTAAGCAAGTCATTGAAAGAGGAAGATTCGAACCAAGGAGGACAAGAGAACGGAGCTGGCTGGGATTTTCTTCGGGGACTCCCAGTCTCGGCGGCTCTCGATTGTCAGCCATAAATTCTATCAGAGGCTCCGGCATTCTCAATGAGCCAACTCGCGACTTCCTCGTTGCTTACACCCTTGTCGGGTAGGTCCGGCCTGGACTCTGAATTTGGTAACGCACCTTCCCTTCAATGGGAGAAAGTACCTAGATACCTGTACCGGGCCGTCATGGAAGGACGGGAGGTACGTAGCCGGGAGCTCGGCGTTTGTGTGGGCCGGGACAACGTCCCCGTATCACTCCTTAGATCTCGGTGACGTCCCGACGGTTCCCTGGGCATCTCGCAGCGGATGCTGTCAGCTCGAAACTCACGGAGTCATCCTCGGGGTGTCAATCCTGAGGCTTAGACAAGCATCTACGGACAGTAATATCTTATCCAGAACGACTCGATCTTCATGGTGATTCGACTCCTATCATTACGCGGTGCATAAATACCCCGTGCTGTAGTGGAGCGCGCTGTATGGTTGTCTCTAACAATCATGCGATCCTCGCTTGATGTTTGGGCATCAACTGACGACAGACTCGCTATTTCGGGGTTGCGTCAGACGCGTAGAGTTACCTATGGCTTGTGGGCTTTCGATGGCTGGCGGGGTTTCTGTCGAGGAAATCACCACAGGTTATTGTACGAGGTCGCCAGTTCGTAGTGCCCGGCGATCGACAGTATTGTCAAATGTGGCGGCGAACCCCCGTTCCGTTGCATCCAGCTCGCGGTGGATGACTCGTGAGTTCTTTGGCTTTAAACAGAACATCCGCAGTAAAGGCTCAAAGGAGTCTTTCCGGTTGGTCGTCGACCGAACAAACCAACCTCGAACCAGCCTAGAACAAGTCTGAAGATTCCTTTTTTACCCCCAACACTCAAGATGGGCGAATGGCAAGCTGCCCATGCAAGCCCCATCGACAGGGGAGTAAGCAATCTATTTCTGCGACACAGCACGTCCCACTGGACCTTTGAGCGTAGTAGGTTCATCCCAGCCAACAAGGGAGTAAGCAACCTATTAATCCCCCATAGGAACACAATTCTGAAAGAACATCGCCCACAGCATGCTCGATAATCAACGCGCAAAGATATCGAAAACATCATTTTCGAGATGGAGCCGAAAGAAGTAGATGCACTAGACGATGAAGACGATTGGACGGGCGTTGCGAGCGCCGCCGAAAGACGAAGACGGCAGAACAGGGTTCACCAAAGAGCCTACCGTAGGTCCATTCCACAACCCCGCTGTCAACCATGCTATCCCGTTAGCGAAGAAGGCTGATATTGTAATCCAACCAGGGCAGAAGAGACACCTGAAGCGTATTGCACTCAACAGTACTACAGCTTCAGCTTCAGCAGAGCCTCAAGCCGAGATGTGCCTGATCCTCGCTGCTGCGCCTAATGCGCGTAGACCCATGACTTCGTCCCAAATGCAAGAGATGCTTGGGATTTACTATTTGCTCAGATGCGCCGGCATACGCAAAAATGTCGCCGAATTCCTGCAGAGAGCCTCTCTGAACTGGACCCTACAGCTCCCTACCCCGCGGGACCTTCCCGCTCTCACGAGACTCAACGCGTTCGACGCGCTAGCAAGAAATGCGCTGGTGTTAGGCATCCCGGTAGAATTGATCGAGAGCGACGATGGCGACTCTCTCTTCATACATCAAGGCCCCGAGCGGCCCGGATCCAGCGAGGTCCTGCCGCCTCATCTCTCACCAACGGCACTACAGAGGACTGTCAAGCATCATCCATGGCTGGACCTATTCCCAATACCGAAGATGAGGGATAACATTCTTCGTGGTATTCAGTCGGGCGAGATAGACGAAGATGAGCTGTGCAACGCTTTAGTTTGCGACCTCTTGGACTTGGACTCCCCCTCCAAATCATCGCTTGTCATATGGGGAGACGCCTGGGACTTGAATGGTTGGGAGCTGGGTCCTGAATTCTTCAGGAGATGGGGCGGGCTAGTGCAGGGCTGCCCCGAAGTGCTGACAGCTACCAACTACTGGCGACAAAAAAGAGGTGTAGGGAAAATAAGAGAGATCAACTCGGGCGGCTCGCTGGCATTAGATATCACATGGTGATTGAAAGTTGTGTTTTCGGCTATTTCAGTTGCAACTCCCAAGTCTCTCCCACTCGCTTCTCTCCCCAGGCTTGATGTTCTTCGGTGGCTTTCAACTCGAACCCGGACTTTGCATACAATCGCCGCGCCCCGATCAAGTGGTTATCAGTTGATAAACCAACGCTCTCGAATCCAACCTCCCTTGCAAACTCAACACAAAGTCGTATCAACTCCGTTCCCAAGCCGGAGCCTCTTGCTTCCTTTTCTACAAGGAAGCATCTCAACTTCGCTCTGCCTGGTATTTCGCGGTCCTCGATGAGCATGATGGAGCCCAAAAACTTGTCGTCTCTCTCTGCGATCCAGCATCGTTCTTTGGCTGGGTTGAACTTGAGGAGGAAGTCTGCCGTGATTTGGCTGACCATGGCCTCGAATAGCGCGCCGTAGTTGTATTCTTTGGAGTAGATTGCGCCGTGTCGGTGGGTGATGTAGCCCATGTCACCCGGGCGGTGGTTCCGGAATGTGATGGAATTGAGAGCATTGGAGCCGTTGGTTAACGCCATCTTAGCGAATCGACGATGTGCTGCAGACTGGACGAGTACTTGCCCCTTGAGTTCTCAAAGACAATGCAGCGACTGGGAGACTGCAATAGCTAATGATTTGATTGCGAAACTTTGAACCGTCGCCAATTGGATTCTCTTATCACTTGTGGGAGGGGGCCTCTCTTGATCAGCGGTGAGCTTGTTCCTGGCCTCGGGCCTCTGGTGGGGAATGTCAAAGTCATGTCATCCAAGGGCGCACTGTACTTAAGCGCCACGCTGCATGTCATGTTTAGTGTCACTGGCAGACACCAGTGACCTCAGAGAGTCAGCTTGGAGGCTTCTAGAGGCTTCTGAATTGGCCCGCGCTCAGCAAAGATACCACTGGCTCATAAGATTTCAGTAGTGTCAAGCTATCATCAGAACTTGGGAATCGTAATGCAATCCTCTGACAGGAGAACCTAGAACTCGAAGCTCAGATACAGTCACTTGACCGTATATCGAAAGGATTCTGGAAAGGGCACGACTCAGAGCAGTGTGACTAGTCAAGTCTGGTTCTTCGCAGCAAATGACTTACATTCAAGAAACGGGTGAAAGTTCTATAATGCAGCTTTTGTCACTCTCAAATTTAAGAAACCATACTGGAGTTGCTGTACAAGGATGGCCCGACAAGCCCGACTACTACGATGTCATCTCTAGATAGATAGGACTTCTTGATGGCTGGCGTAACACGCCGTTCAACTCCTCCGAACTGCTAACCCCCCTCCGCAAGACATCTCAGAACCTCAGTCAACTTCGCCAGGCTCACCCGCACGTATGGCATGTTAAATTTTATGATAGCCAGACGATGTTCTAGATTTAGATAAAGTCAGACTGCCAGCTCCCACGGCGATGCACCCAAATTGTCACCAAGCATTTCCCACCCCTCCAGTCCAACCATATCATGACACTGAAGGACACCAATAAACCAAACATAATGCACCCAAGAGCCGTAGATCCTTGGGATAACCAACAGACAAAATGCAGCCACCCTTCCTCATCAAACTTTGGTATGTCCATGACTCCACACGCCCATATCTGTGCTGCAAAGCGGTTTTTGTCGTATAATAATATCCCATCTGGAAACGGCAGAGAATTTGCGTAATCGAGATCGAAGTGCGAGGATTGTTCAAGACCGGCGAGCGTAAATTCCATGGACATCAATGCGAGAATGACGTTGGTGATTAGCATGAGAAACAGGCTGAATCGCGCCTATTGCATCATCTAAGATAAATTGTCAGCAGGCGTTGTCGGCGGTAGCTGCGACCATGATCCCCCTATTCCACACTCCTGGTTCCCAGATAAGCCTGAACAGAGAACTTCACGATTCCAGTCGAAGCTAGAATTTGCTGTCACTTGGTCCTACGAAGCTGAAACCTCTCGGAGATCCACTGCCCCATAGACATCACTGGTGTTGGTCTCAGTGCCGTGTTTTCACGACGCCATCGGAAACAGACCCCCCTCGCGAGCCGATTCGGCCAGCACAGATTCGCCGGGTTCCCGTATGGACACGTTCTCGTTGACTCAATGGATGAACAAGTATACGAGCGTTACCGAGCAGTCTACAAAAAGAGATCAATGGACGCGTTCAAAAACATCTGTTCTTTTTTTGAGCATGAAGAGCACGGACATCATATGCTGAATGCTGTGATTCGGCTCCATTACGAATGGGGAAACCTGGACATCGTCAAGCACCTACTTGAATCCAGCGGTGGACTGTCATCAACTAGGTTCAACTCTTATGGCATCAATTCTTCGGAGGACAATTGTCTCACCGGGGCTGCCTGTAGATGGCGGGAGGACGTCCTTGACTATTTGCTCGAGTCCGGCATGAACCCCAAAGGGGTCATGGGCGACATTCCCCCCCTTGCCGCGGCAATACGTGCTGGAAGTATTTTCATGGTACGGAAGCTTGTCAATCATGGCGCGAGTCCTCATGCTTGGCACGGAAGAAGCCTGTTTCAGTATGGCATATGTCTTAAACATACAGCAATACTTGAGTTCCTCCTAGATAGAGATGTATTATACAGCGACGGTAGAAAGAGTGGAAAGCGAAGGACGAGATGAATACATGTGCTACATAGTGGAGGTGTTCTTGTTGACACCTACGTTCAACCATTGTCAGATCAATCTATCATATTTTCCTTAGTTCGCAGCAAAAATGAACAACCAACCGGGTCTTGTTTCCAGCGGGCCATGGATGCTTGACACTGCAATCAACGCACAGGTCAAAGCTTGCATATAAAGGCCAGTATCATTGTTCCTCTTTGACTCCAAGCCAGCAAGACCTCTTCAACATTTTGCTGGTCTTTGGATTGGTAGCAATCCTTCGTGCAGAAGCAGATGCCTTTGGTGCTGAAAGATCCGGAGGGCGCTGATAAGTTGGGCATTGACATCAATGATGCTTTTCTGCTGCGGTAAAGAAAAGCTCGACAGTCTCCTGTTCTGCCATGTGAAGATTAGGGAGCTCAAGGCATGGAATTAGGAGGCTGTCACAGATTCGAACATGAACATCCAGAGTGCGTTTTATGATTATCACACAAGCATTCAGGTGAAATCACGTGTCTCAGGAGTATATCATCTGGGTATGGCCTCACCGAGCTGCCCTGGGCGCCTGAGGCGCAGACCTCTCGATGAGGTCTCCAGATCACCAAATCACGTGAAGAGGCATCAACATACACGCTCCTTCCTGCCTTCTAGATGAGAAGAATTTTAAGCGAGGCGCTAGTGAGGTTGTGTGCCTCACTGCTTCTTCGTTAGCCGCCCACACGACTTCTCCTCCTGTCAGCATCACGATCTCGACTTTCCCTTCCATCAACCTTCTCCCCCACAACAACCTCATCCAAACAAATCCACCCTGAGCGCACGTCGCCGCTAGATTCCCTTTTTCGCACCAGTCACGGCGTGGAGTTGATACCTTCTCCCTCACCTTCACTTGTTTTCCCCCTACAGGCTACATCTTACCCCTGATCGTACACCTCGATACAGCGGCCAAGATGGCGGCACACAGCCAGCTGTCTCTTCGATCCTGTGCTTCTCTAGTCTTCTGGACTGCACTGGCTCTTTTTCAGGTTCCCCTTGCTTTGTGTGGTTCTGTCCACATTCACGATGCTTCGCTACGAGCTGCCTTTGTCTCGCTGGTCTCGGAGCAGCAAAAGGAGCAAATGGTAGCCTCTGTTGCTCAGCTCGAGCAGCGATTCAACCACAAGTACCGCTACGACTGGGTATTCTTCAGCCATGAGGAGCTTAGCGAAGAGTTCAAGGACGCTACTTCCAACGCTACTGCCTCGACTGTCACTTATAACTTGATCCCCCAGCAGCATTGGACTATCCCGAGCTCTGTTGACCCCGGTCGCTTCGAGGCTGGTTTGGTGCGCACTTAGGGAGTGAACGCCGACAAGGCCCTCATCAAGACTGCCCATCACAGACGTCGCTGGTCTGCTGGACTCTTTGCCCGAGAGAAGCGTCTTCAAGCCTACGATTGGTTTTGGATGGTTGAACCTGGCGTAAGTAGGCATCGTTCTTTCTTCCCTTCCCTCCTTTGATTTGTCTTGGCTAACAAGGCTCTTGTTCTAGACCAAGTTCCTCTGTGATATTACAGTCGATGTCTTCCGTCTCATGCGAGACCGCGGAATTGCCTATGGAGTCAATAAGGTTTCTTTCGAGGGTGCCGCTAACTCTGAGCTCCTCTGGAAGAGTACCAAGTCCTTCATGGATACGCATCCCGACATGGTTCGACCCACTGCCGATATCACCTGGATTCTAGGCAACAGTGCCAAAGCCAACAAGCCTACTCGTTCATCAGACTACTACGTGGATGAGGCTGACGATATGGAGAGCTTCTACCTGAGCTTGGAGGACGAGAGCTGCAGGGCCATCGGACAGGGAACTGAGGGTGACATGCCCCCCGGTGTTTTCCTTAAAGCTGATCCTCAGCAGTGCGAGCCAAACACTGTTGCCGATGCCTTTACCACTCGGCTTGCTGCGAGCTACGACCAGTGTGACATGGACACCCCTATTGAGATTGGCAATCTCAACCACTTCCGCGGACCTGAGCACCGCTCCTACTTTGACTATCTCGACAATGCCGGCGAGTTTTACTACGGAAATACCAGCAACGTTCCTGTCCACTCTCTGAGTGCCAGCATGTTCCTCCCACGCGACAAGTTCTGGCTCCTCGGTGATATGGTTTGCGAGATGCATGGCCTCCACAGCTGCCCCCCGATGCCTCACCCGACCTACAACTCCAACCTGCAGACCGAGAATAGTCCCAACTACCTGGCCAATGTAGTAGAAGCTTCTTGGTTTGGCGCCTATAAGGACAACCAAGTCTTGCTCATCCACCTCGTCTGGGAGAGAATGGCGTCCGATATGGCCCGCCAGAGAGGTATTCCAGCAGCCCAGCTCGGACACACTGCCCTCGATGAGCGTAACTTCAAGCTCTACAAGCCCGAGAGATACCCAGTCGATGTCACGCTGACTTGGTACTCGCTGGAGGATAGCTGGCGTTCCTGGTCTTGCGATCGCCTCAAGTGGTTCCTTGGGGTGTTGGGATGGTGACCTTTTGACCTGGAATTCGGAATTAGCCCCTGGGGCTCGGGTGTGTATGGAGAGCCAAAGACGGCGCTTCCGAGCAGCAGGGCAAGGGGGTTCAGGCTTGGGATTTCACTTGTTTCGCGGTACAATTTAACCTACACAGCTTCTATCAGCACCAGGTAGCCATCCTCAAAGAATGACTGATGATTCACACCTAACATTTCGCCTGAACTGCCTAGAGTACCCACCTCACCTAGGTTCAGTGTATTGTAGACTAGTCCGATCAATACGACTGTGAACATGGTGCCAGGCAAGACTGTGAACTCACCACACGGGCGTGTTTTGAGAATCATCCATGGATACAGTAAACTCATCGAGCTAATCAAACTTCTACATTGAATGCTACGGCAAAGTCAAACACGTTGCCTCGTACCTCAATCTCGGCATCGCATAACAAACCCATTTTGCCGGTAACAATGTCAATCTTCCCCATAACCTTAGTGGTCGTGGTCGTCATTGCGATAAGGCCAATCTGAATAGGCTTCATCATCCATGCTATCACCCGCGTCCTCTTCCATCCGTCTCTCTCGCATCATGGAAGCCATGGCCCTACAAGCGACGCAATTGTCTACTGTCTCAATATAAGACGCCGGCCCTGCAACCGTATACTCGCTGATTTCCATGCTGACTAGTCTGTGGTACTCGTTGAAGTCCGCCGTGATGAGGAGCTGATGATCGCGAGGGCTGGAAAGGCCATGTTCATCGTCGAGTCTATACCATGCATGGCATGCCATGTGGCCTTGACCGTAGGTGCAAAGGAGTGGAACAAACTTCATACGGGGTTCAGCATTGTATTGGCTGGCGAAGTAGTCGTTGATTCCTTCTCTTCCTTCAAAGGTTGTTCCTTCGCAGCGTGGAAGATTGATGCTTGTCGTCAGAGTCGCGTCGTCGGTGAACCATTCCCAGCTGCTATGGAGACCTCCGGCGTTGATGTTGTCTATGAGGGGTTGTAGATGACTATGCAGTATTTCTTCGAGCCAATCTACGTTCTCGTCATTGCACCAGAAGTGGATGGCTTCTTGGACGGGGTCAATTTCGGGGGAACCATTCATGGTGAAGACCTGAAGTAATGTTTAGCAATGCAACAATGACCGCAAACTTTCTCTCCCTTGCAGCTTACGAAATCAATGGGGAGCCTCTGCCTGTATTCGGATAGATATCAGACAACGGAGAGACTCTGCGAGGTTGTGGGATGGTGGCAAAGAACCGCGAGCGCAGAGCGTAGATGGACGTCGTGTTGTTTTGGGTGGGGCGACAGAAGATCAGGAGAAATTATGGCAAGTGATGTTGACAGCCCCTTGGAGGCTCCCTCGCGTTCCCAGTGAGTAGGATAAGAAAGAGCGAGCTTGCCGGACATGCAGCTGGAGGATGTCGTTGAAGAAGTTGCGATGCCAAAACACCAGGAAGTCGTTCTTGAGAACGCTTGCCTGTCTGTGCAAAGCAGAGACCACTTGCCGTTGAGTGCCTTCTAACGATGATAAGAAATATTTTTTTTCTTCTATTTTTTGTCAATTCATGCTAATGATATATTCAAAAGGTAAGTTCCTCAATGTTTCCAATGACATATGATCGAGTTTGCGCCTTCCGAGTCCCGTCATTGCACCTTTGTTTCTTGTGACAGCTGACTGCACAATGCCTCTGCTATTACGCAGTTTCTTCGCTGACGCTTTCCAAGTGTAGATCAACTTTTCTGGCTCTTGTTGCCTCGACAAGCTGATTGAATGCACAGTCGAGCGCCACAATCTCTGAGTACCTAAACTCCACTCTCTTGATCATGACATTTTTGTCGAGGTATATCACAAAGGCTCCCCCGAACTTGCCGACGTGGAAGTCCCCTTTCATATCCTCCTCCGCTCTAAGCGCCTCTGTAGTCTTGCTCGCCTCCTTGGCCTTGTTCGCCCCCTTAGTCGTGCTTTCCCGTATCAACCCTTCCCAATAAGAGAAGATTTTGCCCTGTTCAACAAATGTTGAGATTGGGATATATCTGCTGGTTCTGACTTTATATGCAGTTGGACTGTCGCCTCCAAGTGCTTTGATTATGTTGCACTTTCCATGGACGACGTAGTCTCGGTAACTCTTTTCGTCGAGTGAAGGGTCGATCATGGTGCAGTCGTCGGCAAGCCATTCTAGGACACTTTTATCGACCGTCGCCAATCCGAGCATAAAATTTTCAGCTGCCTCTTCTAGCAAGCGGCGAACTTTCAAGTTGTTGTATTTGACCTCAGTGCCGTTCCCTTGCTCCTTGACTTCCTTGATGATGTCAAGGACAGGACGAATGGTTTCGTCAGAAGCAGCCACTACACACAATTTTCAGATGGGTATCGCATCACGAAGGTGTATCTTCCTTACTTTCTACAGATACGTGGGCGAGCTTTTCTAGTGGTCGATGCAATGAAGCGTGTGATAAGGTTGTGTTCTAGGCGAGTCTTGGTCGATTGAATTCTGAAGATGATGTTTGGTAGTCTTTTTTGTTGTCACGAAAATTCACTTGGCCATATTGGATAGTTCATATTGGCATTTAAGCATTATTTAAGAACATTTGATGTTGGGCCTCCTTGGTGGAGGATAGAACATGAGATACGATTACTTCCAGATTGGGAAAGCCGGGAGTCACGCCAAATAGGGTCGGTACATTGATGAACAGGACAACAAAGCGAGAACAAGGCCAAAGGCTGTGACGCCCGAGAGCGCAGATCATTTTGGCGGTAAAGTAATGAGTTGGGAGATGTGGCGGCGCAGGTAATCGGTAAAGGATGCAGCCCTCACAAACCTATATTATCGTGTCAGCGGGTGTCAGGAAAGATGCCGGGACTGAACAGACGACAGCTTGATATGTCGCACAAAGATTATGCTCCCTTCTTTGTATTATACCAGTCACTGTTCAGGTTTGCGCCCTTCCTATTCACGATTTCAAGATCAGGATCGAGATGATGGACCTTACATCACGAAGGTCGAAATTGAGGCACAGGCACTGTGTGGCGTCACGACCTCGTGTTACCACTTCCCTTCAGGACTGAACAGAAAAATGGCAACTTTGCTTTGAGGGTGTGCTCCTAGGCTTGTTGAGGGACGTTCAGAAGTCTGCTGACCATCAGGATGCCTCTGTCGGCCTCAGGTCTAGACCCCTTACAAGCTCAATCTTCTTCCTTCTGTCATTGTTCACAACCAGGACCCAAATCTATCTTCCTCGTACAACTACATGTGACCCGATTAGCTGTGGCATGGTTAGTTTCCTAATCACGGTGCGAATTTTGGTGATGTGTCCGCGGTCGGAGATGTGTGGTTTCGATGCAGATAGTGGTTCTGTTGAACTCGACAAACAGCCCCATCGCTACTTGCTTTAATACATGCCGATTTCTGCCTTGTCTGTCTGCGTACGGCATGACCATACACTCTCAACTCATCACTGATATAGCTTGATTTTTGGAGTATTCTCACACCATTTTAGGCCCAGATTTGGACAGGTAGCTCCGATAATATGGTGCCCTCGTGCGTTCATGCTAAAGGGGGGTCAACGGTGCGCTCGCGTATATAGCTCTCGATATCTCCGTACTTCTGCATTAACAAAGTGAAGGAGTGCTTGTGTTGCCCTCGCCAGACACTCGAGGTCGCCATGTATGGTGATCTCAGTGACTTTGATTTGATTTGGATCTGAGGTATTTATACAGGTGAGATTCTTGATTTCCGGCGACTTCAAGGGATGATTGTACGGGACTCAGAGGCAAACATCGAATGGTGCCATGATCCGGAAAATTGAAGAGCAGAAGCATGAGCTGTTTGGCCTTATGAGGAGGAGACAACACATCAACATCCATCTGCTGCCTAATACCTGGCTCGCTCTCGTACTTCCTTCGCGATCTATCTAATTGGTCGATACCAGTGTCCCTCGGGACTCACCTACACAAAATCCAAGCATCTCAGCTAGCCGGCAAATCTCGCGACCAGTGTCACTAGCCTGCCATGTCAAACCTGATCCGAATCTTTTTCAAGGACTGCAACAAGCGCGGATGGCCCAATTTCGGAGTGGCGTTTGCTCAGGTTGCGACTCTTAACATGAGACTCAATGTTTCGGGTCGAATCTAAAAGAATCGTGACGAGATCGTCAAATAACACAAGACCGACCTTTCCGACATGGCGTCCAAATACCGAGATTTGGAAGTCGCGCCCATACTCAATCTCTCCGGCCGCAGCCGCGTCACCTGCCATGTGCACGAAGTAGCAGATGGAGTTTTTCGAGCAGGCTGGGCCATCATCAGTGAGAAGAGTTTCATCCCCGATATCGACAACGCAACCCAAGTCCAAAAAGTGGAGTGTCGATCCATCGTAGGTGAAACCCATCTGTTTATCAGCGATAACTTCAAGTTTCTCATGAGGGATGATGCATACACTGAATCCACCAGCGAGCAATCCTATAAACCTAGGAAGGTGATGGAAGTCTTAGAGTCGAGGAAAGCATCTCACCTCGGGCGAGTGACACTATGTTTTGATGCAATAGGATGACGCATTGAAGACTTTGGCGAGTTCAGTGCAAGAGTTTGGTTCACGCGAATGAATCATGAATCGTCTCCCCACTCCTCCAACAGACCTGACACCAAGCTCGCTGTGAATGTGGAAAAAGGACGGCATTGTGAGTTTACTCTTATCAGTCCAGGTAGTCAGATTGCTGTAAATAACGAATGCCCACATTCTTGCTCGCAATGGCACGAAGATGTCACGAAATCAAAACTAGAAAGAAAGCGTGCTTGGAAGCCTTTGCTGTGATTTACCGATGTTTTAATGTGCCTATCTGTTATCCTCAAGGATTTCGTGTAAGCTATGAGGCATGGCGCCCTCTCTGTGGAGCCCCTAGACCTTCTCTAAAACCCGAAATTCTCCTTCATGACCACGACGTCCTTCTTAGACTCCTTTGCAGCGTGTCTCAATTCTTTGAGGCCGCCGCCTGTGGTGATGGTCTCTTGATCTGTGTCTCGGAACTCGATACGTCTGATGAGGCACTTCTCGTCCACATCAAAGATGCAGACCATGCGTGCTCGCTCGAACCCCGATGCAGCCTTGGCTGCAACCTCATTTTCGCAAACTGTCTCAATCCAGAAAGCCTCCAAATAGCAAGTAGCTCTGCCCCTATCGACGACTAGGAGCTTGAAGACAGTGCTTTGATATTCCTCTTGGTCATCCTGATAGTATTGGATGACCGAGTCCGCACCATTGTGAATAGCACCCGGGCTATCTAGACTCCATACGAGCTTGGCGTCCTCTCTCAGGTAACCCTTGGCCGCGTCCCAGTCTCCTCTATCGATCGCGTTGTAGAAGCTTCGAATTCTGGTGTCAATGACACTACGCATGGGGCGATCTGACACCTCGCCATTCACCTCGGCGGTGAAATGCTCAAGGTCATCTCGGTCAGTGGACATCATGACGTTCTTGCCGTAAATTTGAAGTTAGCATCTGTGTAGGAAGGTGCAGAGAATATGCACGGGTATACCTGAGATTCCTAAGTCAAGAGACTAGCCTGATTTTGAGTGGTTCGGAGGTGGCTTGGCCTGAAGGATAAGCGATGTTGAACGGCAGCGGTAGATAACTGTGTTTGCGCGGTGCCTCCAGCGATTCTCTCATGCCAAAGGAGATAAATAATTAGAGCAATGTTTCTAATACGGTAAGGCGAAGCTGGGCATCAAATGCCCTGAGTTGTGGTTGTGGTGTTGTGGCAACTTCCAGTGGGTGGAGGAGGGAGAAAGGGGAGATGGAGGGAGGGCTGGAAATTGTTCGACCTTTAATGGGGATTGAGATTGGCGGAGACCGGTAGAAGAAAGACGGAAGGTACAATTCTATTTCAAAGGGCAAGTACGTATCCAAGGCTTTTATTTTCTTCCCGCGTATTCGCGTGTACGAGGTCGTTCTATCGCAGGCAGCTGGATTCACGATTTTGACCCTAGCAAATGGGTAGGAGGACGTCGCATACTTGAGTCGCTTGCTTTCTCTAAGACTCAGTCACTCTCTGGAATCAAATTGGTTTGGAGAGCTAGGCCTCCCATTCGTACTCAAGGTGATATCAAAGCCTACCCTCCTTCCTGAGAACAAAAGCTGAATGACTGTCCGCATCCTTGCTGATAGCCAGCAGAGCCCATCATGTCCTCGAGCACTAGGATCTAGTCATCAAGCCCTGTAACGCTCTTGCAACTGCCAGCATTGTCACAATTTGGACCGACTTGCAACAATTATTGACAAGCTTCATTCTCTTCCCAGCCCTCGGCGCAGCAGCCCGAACCCCAAACAGTCTGCAGTGCGATCTGCCTTTTGACCCGTATTCTCCGTGTGTCATGTGAGCTGTGTACTCGAATTTCATTCTTTTTTGGAGGCAATAAAAAAAAAAAAGTCTCATGAGAATAAGAGAATATGGAAGCATGAGGGCAGTAGTAATAGGGAAAGAGGTCACCGATGGAATGACCGGCATAGCATTGTACCCCCACTTGAAGCCCGAAGGCCCCACAAAACTGCCCCCGCGACCGCGACGAGCAACGGAGCGAAGGGACCCCACCCGGAGCGAGCTTACCGAGAGAGGTATAGCAGGGAACCCGGCAGATGGTCTACCCCACCTCACCGGCCCAAACTTGCATTCCCTTCACAGACGGGGGGTGGGTGGCTCGCAAAGTCTCAGTCCGGGCGGGCATGACGTGAGGTGACGGACATTTGTTCGGAGGCGGGGGTTGAACTTCCCGCTCGATCCCCCTCTTCCGCATGCAGTCTCGAGCTCAACCCTCGTAGAGTTAGGTTTCGTACGGATCCGGGCACCACAGACCAAGGTGGGAGTTTCAAGTATCTTCCAACTACATCCTCTATTCATTCATTCATCTAGGCAGCGGGCTACGATGCCGAATCAGATATCTAAGCAGTGGTATAAGGACGAGTACCTCATCTCCACCGACCGGTCGCTAGTCGACCTCAACGCCGTGAACGATGCCTTTGATTCTGAGCTGCTGTGGTGGACGAAGCGCGTTCCGGAAGTAGCTCTGAAGAGGCTGATAGACAATTCGTTGTGTCTGGGGGTGTACAAACTCCCACAGTCTACCGCCGACATTGCAGGTATGTCGACAAGCCTTCCGTCGCCTTTTCCCTAGGTTCGTTGCCTAACCCTCTAGAAGGAAAGAAAGGCCCTGAACTGGTGGGCTTCGCCCGCATCGTGACGGATTACGCCACCATTGGGTATCTGGCGGACATCTACGTCCTCCCCACGCACCAAGGCAAGGGACTGGCGCCGTGGCTGATGCAGTGCTTGAACGAGATCTTGGACGAGTGGCCCGACTTGCGACGCTTTCTGCTTCTGACGTCCTCGCCGCAAGCGAGTAAGTTGTATGAGCAGGCCTTGGAGACAACGGAATGGGGCGTGTCACATTCAGGGAAGCTGTATCTGCTGGAGAAGCGCGGCCCTGCAATGCCCAACGGTCCGTCAGACGAGGAGGATGAGGATTGAGTGCGGACACCATGTTGGTATTGAAATGTTGTCGTAATCATCATGCCTTAATTGACGTCTTGCCGTATGCTCCGCCAGCGGCTTTTCTCAGCTCAATTGCGCGCTTGTACGGGGGTGCCGTCGGTGGCTGGACGGGATCCAAAGAAACGTGATCCTCGGGGAGTTGGTATGATGCGTCAGAGTCAAACGCCGACAGGTCACCACATGCGATGAAGGGTGCAATCCATCTAATGTGCTTATCATGATCCGTCGTCTCGTCCGTCTCGTCGTAGGCTTCCACCTCAACAACCTGACCATCTCCCCTCGTCGCAGACGCCGTGGGAGCAGAGTCCCATTTCCCAGTCAGAGGGTTCTGCATAAGCGCATCAGCCATGACAGGCAGCTGGCTCCTCCTCTCCTCGACCATCTTGGGCAGCTCGTGACCAACGCCAAGCGGGTTCTCAAGACTGGCCTGGAAACCAGTAGGGGGTTGGAAGTTGATGCAGACGATGAAGGCCTCCACACTGCTAGCACGAGAGGATCTCGGCTTCGCGACGATGACAGTCTCGAAGAAGATCTTGAGTTGCGCGTAGAGGAGATCGACATTGCGGCCGCGGAAGATCTTGGCGACGAACTTCCCACCGGGCTTCAGTACGCAAAGAGCGAGGTTGAGGGCGGCGAAGAGCAGCTGGGACTGGACGTAAATATCCAGGTCGTGGAGGCCCGTGACGTCCGGTGCACCGTCGCTGATGACGAGGTCGACGCGATGGCTGGCTTGCTGGCTCTTGGAGTTGGCGGCGTCATAGTCGGGATCCAAGGCCTTGAGGAGAAGGGGTACCGTGGCGGGGTGCGTGATGTCGGCACGCAGAGTAATGATGCCGGGGAGAGGGCTGATGGGTTGCAGATCGATAGACACGATCTTGACATCCTTGCGAGGTTGTATCTTTTCGGTAGCAGTCGCGATCTGGGTCTTCTGCCCTGCGACAGCAGATTCAGGGGTAGCCGGGAAGACGCCCAGCATCTCCTGACGGAACTTGGCCTCACGATCCTCCCATGCTGAACGACCGAACTTCTCTCCCTTGATGAGAACACGAGACAGCACCTGAGACCAACTACCAGGGGCGGCGCACAGGTCAACGACTCTTGTTACGTTGGCGAACAGGTCAAACTCTGGACCGTCGTTTAGCATTTATAGTCAAAATGTCACGGGATGGCGGGGTAGAATGAGTCACCTTCATCCAATTGCAGCAGCTTGAAGGCACTGCGTGCACGCCAGCCTTGCTCCTTTGCAAGACGGTAGTAAGCATCGCGCTTATCCTTGGAAGATTTGCCCATCTTGAAGTGATAGCGAGAGTCGGGAAGAGAACTATCGAGGGCTGATACGAGACGGAAATGGCGGGGGAGGGGAAAATTGCCAGCAATGTTTTTTTTTGGAGGGGTCAACGCCCGCTATGGCCGCCAAAGAAAATTTGCTGCAGCGCTGTTCTCGTAGGGCTGAATTAAGGTGCGGTCTGTGCATTGCCTGGCGCCTAGGAGCTGCCTCTTCCGGCTGAAGTATTTTCCGGGCCCGCCAAAAATTTCGAGCAGCGCAGCGGCGCCGGTGCTTAATTGCAGTGGACGATATGCGCATCGACTTTTTTTTTTTTGGGTTGATGTGAAGATTACTCGCGGGGCATTTTCCCACACCTTCCTTTTGCGCTCCTTGTATATACAATACCAGGACCCTCAATATGCAACACAAGAGGAAGCAACAGCCTTCTGGGGCTGCCCAGAATCCCCAGAAGCGCCAAAAGTCTGCTGGCGGAAAGGCCGCGGCCCCGAAGAAGCGCAAGGTCGCCGTCAGTGCGCTACCATGGAAGACGGTCGAGGTCCCCGAAATGTTCGACGATGCCGAGGGTTTCTACGGCTTGGAGGTTATCGAGGGCGTTGATGTCGTCAAACATGGGGATAACGTCGAGTTTGTATGTCTTCCAGCCTATGCTTCTCTTCCTCGCCCTCTCAAATGCAATGCATGACTGACTACAATCTAGATCGCTGCTGTTCCCTCTGGCGACGAGAAGGAGAACGACGAAGACGAGTTCGAAGGCTTCAGCGACTCTGAGCCTGCCCCTACACAAACCGACACAATAATGGAGGAGGCGGAGGCAGTACCAAAGGCAGAGACGAAGAAGACCAAGAAGGAGAAGAAGGCTGCCGCTAAGGCAGAACAAAAGGCACAACAAAAGGCACAACAAAAAGCACAAAAGGTGGAAAACACGAAGGGGGGCAAGCCTGCAGACAAAGCCGATGAGACAGACGCCGTTACACCTGCACTCGCAGCCGAACCCGAAGGCAAGAAGAAGAAGGAAAAGAAGCAGAAGAAAGCTCAGCCTAAGCCGGAGGACGCCAAGCTTGAAAGCAACGTTTTCAAGGCTCTCGAGGAAGCTGAAGAGGCCGAGGAGGATATCGACACGGCTCCCTGGGTGGACCTCGGTCTCTCCCCGGCGACTGTTGCGGCCATTGCCAAGCTCAAGTTCGCCAAGCCAACAAAGATCCAGAGCTCCTCGATACCCGAAATTCTCGCCGGTCACGACGTCATCGGCAAGGCCTCTACGGGTTCCGGTAAGACGCTTGCATTTTCGATTCCCATCGTGGAGGAATGGCTCGAGAAGTTTGAGGGAAAGGAGGACGAGAAGAAGCCGGATAATAAACCCTTTGCGCTCATTCTGTCGCCGACAAGAGAATTGGCACACCAAATCACCAACCACATCAAGAATCTTTGCGCCGGTCTGACCCACGCGCCCTTCGTTTGCTCGGTGACGGGAGGTCTGTCAGTCTTCAAACAGCAGAGACAACTAGCCAAGGCAGATATCGTTATTGGTACGCCAGGTCGTCTGTGGGAGGTCATCAGCTCCAGCACGGAGCTCCTGAAGGGGTTCCGGCAAATCAGGTACCTGGTTGTCGATGAGGCCGATAGGCTTCTGAGCGAGGGACACTTCAAGGAGGCGGGAGAGATCCTAGACGCCCTTGACCGTGAGGTTGTCGAAGAGGATGATGAGGATGAGAAGGAGCTCTCGGAGCGACAGACGCTGGTCTTCTCTGCGACGTTCCACCAGGGACTGCAGCAGAAGCTGGCTGGCAAGGGCAAATGGGGCCTCATGTCGGAGACGGAGAACATGGAGTATCTGCTGAAGAAGCTCAACTTCCGCGAGGAAAAGCCAAAGTTCATTGACGCCAACCCAGCCAAGCAGATGGCCGCCGGTCTCAAGGAGGGTCTCATCGAGTGCGGTGCCATGGAAAAGGTAAGAAAAAAGCGCTCGCCCAATCTATCATGATGATCTGATCTAACACGTTGCAGGATCTCTACCTCTACACAATCCTCCTGCTCAACCCGAACCGCCGCACTCTAGTCTTTACGAACTCCATCAGCGCCGTCCGTCGCCTGACCCCCATGCTCCAAAACCTCAACTTGAACGCCATGGGCCTCCACTCCCAAATGGCCCAAAAAGCCCGTCTCCGCTCCGTCGAAAAGTTCACGGCCACAAAAGCAAACACCACGTCCGTCCTCATCGCCACCGACGTCGCTGCCCGCGGTCTCGATATCCCCGGCATCGACCAGGTCGTCCACTACCACGTTCCCCGCGCCGCCGACATGTATGTCCACCGCTCCGGTCGTACCGCGCGTGCCGAGAAGACGGGTCTGAGTATCATCCTCTGCGGGCCGGAAGAGGTCGTGCCGACGCGCAGACTCGCGGCCAAGGTCCACGAGAAGCACTCGAGCAAGAAGAAGTACTTTATGCGCACCATCGATATAGATCGCCGCATCGCTTCCCGCCTCAAGCCGAGACTCGACCTGGCGAAGAAGCTCACTGACGCGACGCTCGCCAAGGAGAAGGGCAACAAGGACGAGGACTGGGTCAAGGCTGCTGCCGAGGAGCTAGGTGTAGAGTACGACAGCGACGAGCTGGAGAAGGCAGGGACGTGGACGGGTCGTGGAAGTCAGCGGAAGAAGAAGCAACAAGAGGACAAGAACATTAGCAAGGCGGAGATGGGAGCCATGAGGGCACAGCTGCGCGAGTTGTTGTCGAAGCGCGTCAATGCCGGCGTCAGTGAAAAGTACATCACGTCGGGTAATCTCGACATCGAGGAGTTGTTACGAGGCGGCACGGGAGATTTCCTGGGCAAGGTTGACGGCTTGGACTTGGAAGATCTGTAGGATGGTAGCCTCACGCATTCACAAAAAGACAATACCATTTGATTTCAATCGTGCAATCAAAACTTTTCATTCCTGGTACTCTTGAGCTACCCGTTCGGCTCGATACCACGACCAATTATTATATCCATAGCGGATTCCGTAACCATAACCGTAACCGTAACTGTAGACCATGTCCTTGATCGTGACCATCCTAGTATAAACGAAACCGAACCGAAACCACGACCATATCCGTATCCGTGAACTGGGCTCGCCGGCCCTCGTCACAGAAGTATAATACAACAAGAAAAGATTTGTTCGCACTGAACAATAAAAAACCGAAGCTCGTGGCCTCGCTCACTCCTCCATCACCGACGAAGGACCCGCCTCACTCTTCGGAAGCTGTTCAGACCTTCTCCTATTCGGAAGTGACTTCATCGGTCGCATCGTCTTCGCGCCTGAGCTTGACTGCGCGCGTTCAGGCTTCTTGTCCGGAGTTGAGGTGAGTGAGAGAAGGTGTTTGCCTTCTTCGATCTGCTGCAAGACCGTAGAAACACTTCCGGTCTGCAGGGCAGTGAGTCTGGGGCCGGACTTGGGGTTTTGAATCTGGTCCTCGAGATCTTTGACTCTCGAGGCCAAGAGTGTGAGGTCCTCGCGTCCCTTCTTCGTCTTGTCACGTAAGGTAAGCCTGCCCGTACAGCTCATGGAGTATTGAGACTCCAGCTTCGCAATCTTCTCGTCCTTCTTCGCAAGCTCGGCCTCCTTCTTCAAAAGTTCGTCCTCGTGGGTCTTCTTGATCAGGTCCAAGATTCCGTCTTTGTTGGACAACTCTTGAGTCTTGTTTCTTTTAGCCATGTTGGCCTTGAGGAGCTCTTCGTTGGCAAACTTCCTCATCCTCGCCGCCAGGTTGGTGTTTTCATTGAGAAGGCGTTGCACCTCCACGTTCAGCCGTTCGGTTTCGGCGCAAAAATCATCATTGGCCACCTTCAGGTTGCCAATGGTGTGAATTGAAGCTCTCTCGGCCTCCAGTGATTTCCGAAGCTTCTCTTGCTCCTCTGCGAGCTCCTCAATGTATCCCTCGATCTCTTCCTCCGCCTTCTCCTTCTCCTCGCGGACAGTGCGCAGGTCGATCTCCAACTTGGTGACTTGCACCGCCTTTACTTGCAAAATCTCCACTGCTTTTTGCTCTACCAGCTGGGCCTTTTGAATCGCAACGTCTCTCTCTTGCTGTAATGGAGCAATCTGGGTGGCCTGGTCCATCAATCGCTCCACTTGCTGCTGTAGGGTATCCCTTTCAACCCGTGTCTGCTCTGTCTCTTGTTGCAACATAGCAATCTGAGGGCTCAGGGCAACCATTTGCTCCATCTGCTGCTTGTAGCCATCTTTCTCGTCGCGCAGTTGCTCTGCTTCGCTTCGCAGGTCAGCCACCACTCTCTCAGCTTCCGCTTTGAAGCCTGCGGCTTCTTGGATCTGGGCGCCTTGCGACTCAATGGTTGCCTTGGCTTCGGCCTTGACATTGGCTAAGTCTGTCTGGAGCGCGAGAATATCTGCCGACGCTGATGCTTCGATATGTTGCTGAGTGACTTGCCACTCCGTGGCAGTAGTTGCTTGAGCTTGGGCCTTGGCCAATTCCCCGCGAAGCTCGACAATAACCTTCAATAAGTTGTGCTCCGTGTTCTGGCTATCAGCCTTGAGATCGTTCATCTGGGTCTTGCTGATGAAACGCCCGAACGTGGCCGAGGTCGCCAGTGCCTGATTTACCGAAAGCCTGGCTTGGGTTATGGCGAGCTGTTCCTCGAGGTGCTGTTGGGTTGGCTTGGGAGCAGTCTCTACCGCTTCAGATTGGATTCCTGTTGCCAACAGCTCTACCCGAGGGGAAGTGTCTTTCTGACGCTGTAGTGCCTTGATGTCAGTACGTAGCACGCCAATCTGGTCTTCCTTGCGCCGGGCATATTCTTGGAACTTCTCCTTCTGAGTGTCGATCTTTTTCTGGAGGTACTTCGCTTGCGAATTGGATGCCTCCCGACAGACATCGGCGTCGTGGGTCTGCGCTTTCTGGTACTCCAGCTCTGCCTCGAGTCTTGCGATGGTTGCTCCATCTGTCTCGTGTGCAAGGAGTCTCGCGTTTGCTTTCCGGAAACTGTGTTCGGCATGTTGAGCACGGGCTTGCTGCACATTGATAGCGTGCTGAAGCTCCAACACCTTCGCATCCATCTCGCTGACTTCCGATGCGTAGGAGTTGGACTGCCTCAAGGTCTTCGTCAGACGTTCCTCGGCATTGTCACACACCTCTCGTTGGCGGTAGCATCTTTCGAGGTCTTCTTGCGCGGGCGTAGGAACTGGTTGCTCAGTTGTTTGCTCCGGGAGCTGTCGGGGGGCAACTTGCTGCACGTCGGTATGCGAAGCCGGCTGGCGAGATGCAGAAGCTCGGCGAAGCGCATCACACAGACTCATGACAGCAGTTTTGAGACCCCAGATAGCCTCCAATATGACCGCGCCCACGCTGGATAAGACGCTAAGGGCGTGGTCTCCCGTCAGAGGATGAATAGAAGCCAGGATGAAGATGACGAAGATAAGACATCCGATGCTTTTGGGGTCGAGCAGGCCGTTCTCGCGAAAGAGCTGGTAGATCAGACTGCCCAGATAGCTGAGAGCCATCAAAATGGCAATTATGCCGGCAAAAGCGAGAGCGACGCTGAACGGGTCGATCATGATGTCGGTTCGGCGTTCGTTAGAGGGATGACACCGGTGGCGGATGAGACGAACCTCGGCGAGCGATGAATAGATGGATGAGAGAGGGATATGAGGCCTGGGGTGTATAAGGAAAAAATGCAATCTTCTGATGAAAAGTGATTGTCTGAAGAAGGATCTCGTGGGCAAGCAGATGGAGGTTCTTGCGATAGTTGATTTCTTCGGCGTGAAGTTGAGAAGATGGCTCACGTAGGGGTTGAAGAAAAGAGAAAATTGGAGGGATGGACGAGTGAGATGAGGGTGTGAGTGAGAATCGAAGATGAAAATTCAGAGGGATGTAAAGATGAGGAAGGCGCTGTTGGGAAAAGCTGATCTTGAGGGAAGGTGCGTCGGGAGAAAGGCGCAAAGGTGAGGCAGGTGCGAACTGACAAAGCGACAGAATTTTTGCAGTGGGTAGGGCTTCTATGAGGTCCTCTTCAACTTTTACTCAATTGTCTAAGGTGAGAAGTCGATCTCTTGGGTTTCATAGGCTTCTTTATCGAGGGCAGCTGTCTTGTCCTGCATCTTCTCACCTCTCCATACAATGAGTTGGGCATACAAAGAGGATGAGCTGAAAGAGAAACGAGCTCACTCATTTCAAACCGAATTCCTTTGACACGAGCTGCTGTGTTTCAAAGCGGCCATCTTCTTTTGGCCTAAATTGATCAGAGGTAAAGATTTTCTAGGTCGAGGACGACATTGATCGCGAAACCAACGCGATGTCATACAGTCTAGAGTTCGTTGGCTCAGAACTTCCATCTCAAAGGTGTTAAAATGTATGGCTTAGCACATAAACCCGATTCTCTGATTCTCGATGTGAAAGATTCTCAAGATCGGTACATGTTGTGTGTGGTCGACCTTAGCTATTGTGGAACTCCGATCTCATGATGTTGGAAGTCACCTTGGCCTCACCGAGGTCCCTAATTTCAAATGCAAAGCGTCTATCTCCACGCTTCGCCAGGCTCGACAAGCATCAGGGTATTCCGGAATCATAAATAGGAATAATACATGGTGTCAAGTTTTCTGTCAGGCACCATATAGCGGCATGCAATTCTGGCTTTTGATTCCCACCGGAAGGCCAATAATGGAAGCATTCGGTGAGCCGGTGACGGGTGACGAGTGACGACAAGGCCCCAAAGCCACAAGGCAGCATCGATTCTGGTAGTATCGATTCTGGTAGCATCGATTTGGCAGCATTCTCCAAATTCAGTGGCATCAGCGAGGTTAGAGAATATCATCCGCAGGTTTGCTCACACGATTGTTTCAAATCTCTCCCCAATCATTGTCGGCTCATCAGGCGCCCACGGGCATACGATTGCATGTTGACTACGAGTAGTTTATTTGATCGCCATATCCAATCAATCTCTATTCAAATCATTCATATCTGGTATCAAGTGGCGCTAACTCATAATTATTATAGTGTAAACCTTCGTCCGAGTCCAGCCTGGGTGTCCATCAACTGTTGGTTTCATGATCTCATCTATGACCCTCCTTGAGCGAGTCGAGCTCAATTGAGCTTTCGCCTTCACTCAGTCCTGTTAATCTTTCATGCCGCACTCTCACTTCTTCGGTCTTGATGATGCCGTTCATGCCCGGGAGCGGCGATGCCTGGCCGCCCTCCGCCTCTTGGAGGGCTTCCTGCGATTCTTGCCATCCTCCGGTGGACATGACAACAACAGAATTCCGGCCGTATTGTGACCCCGGGCCATATCTCTTCGTTGATCTGACCTCCTTCCTCGTTCCTGTGTCAAGTGCATGCGATTGTGACTTGTTTCGTGCATAACTTCGTTGAGTTGACTTGAGCTCTCGGTACAACATTCTCCTACACGGTGTCAGAGGTGAAGAACCAATACGCTTGATGAGGGGGGAGACCACATACAAGACCGGGATAGACACTGCCATGATCGAGGCGGCAGGTTCTGTCAAAGTCCAGATCGTAAGGTCAACGCGCTCGTAGGTGATGTCTGGACTCGTCATGTTGACCACCAGGACAGCTTTCACGATGCCGCATATTCCGGCACTGTCGTCGATGTTAGTTCACCGCAAAAGTGGCCAGGGTGGAATCCGAAAGTCTTACATAGCACCCAAGCTCATTGCTACGGCGACACCAAGCCTTTCGCGACGCCGCATCGTTGCGCCCATGAGAATTGGCCACGGCAGGAATGCCAAAACGAAATCGAGAATGGCGGAGTAATCTGCAAGCAAGTGAGCATGCAAGCCTCATGAGAACACCGTTTCGCGGCAGTCTTACAGGCAGCAAACAACTGGAATTTGACGAGCTTCTTCTTATCCCAGCAACTTCCCGGCACGCTGCTGTCCCATACTCGTTGCAACGGTGTGCATTTGGCGAAGCCAAACATCCATACCAAGTTCATCGAGATGTTGATGGAAACGATGATGAAGATGAGAAAGTATTTCAACCATTGGTTCGTGACGATGCGGTACAGCGTCAGGGCGAACGAGCTTTTGCTAGTCGTCGTTGCGATGATTCCGAACGTGGCGACGAGGATCGTGTTGAGGTTTATGAGCTTGAGGTTATCGCTACTGATCGTATCGATATGGCGTCCAAATCCGAGAGAGACGATGTAGGAGTTTATCGAGATGGATATCACCAGTGACACCTGCAACTATGAGCTAGGGGGGTAGGACAATGACGGCTATTCTTCACATACCATTGACGCAATCAAGAGATGGTCATCCCACCATAAACCACGTCCACGCCATAGCTTACAATAGATACGCAATGAAAGCAGCGTAGCGCTAGCGACACAGAGAGACCATGTTACGGCGAGGAGTCTGGTGCCTCTATCGTCGACCATCGTCAACCTCACGGCAGGCGCACAGTGCCACGAGATATGATAGAAGACGTCGTAAGAAACAAGGACGGGAGTCAATCAGTGGATCCCCGGGAATTCTGCTCAAAAGCGGTCGAGGTCAGCGCACACGCGGGAAGTGCATCACTCCCTCATATTATACATTGGCATCGCACATGATGAAATCTAAGATCAGCGTCCTTAACAAGGGGGCCCCCAGGTACCAGAAAGCCTCCTACCCTCCATGAACAGTCCTTAGTTTCGGGGAGTGCAACCGACTTTTCACGCTATGTGCCCCCCCTCGAAACCGGCGAGAGTATTGCCTGTGTCGGTGATAGGATTCTCCCCCTCAAAGGGAGAAGCAGGGAGGGAGGCGGAGTTCGGACGAAGTCCCGCCACCTGCCCCAAGGAACACCTCGTCACGGGCAGGCGAAAGACAGATCAGGCTTCGACCGGTGCACGACATATATCACGGCGGGCGGAAGCGGGAGATTTGGGTTCGTGGAAAAGTCGAGGCCGGCCGCCAACACGGCGGTGCTGGGACCAACGTGTGATTTCTGCTACTACGGGCACTTACTTCAAACGGAACTGTTGGATCGCTGGGCCAAGTTTGTTTTGCGTCTGTAAATCCACCGGGAGGTACGGATGCAAGGGAACTAGCAGCCTCACAAGAGTCAACGGCTCACCACTGACGCTGTGGCTGTTTTTGGTTGCAACTACACTTGTCTTGGAATGATCTGATGGGAACACGAAGTTGGTTACTTAAACAGTAAGGTAGGACTGGGACGTTCCCATGGGCTTTTGGCTCGGGGTCCATCTCAATCGGAGATCCAGCGCCATGCTCCAACAGCGTCTCCGCATACGGACCACGTTCTCCTCTATGTACAGACGCATAAAGGGTCCACTGGCATCACGCAACTGTAATCAATGAGAATGTTAAGGTGTGTGTGGTCTCGTTAACGGATTCTGCTACCAAAGTTCCTTTAGCCCTGCCAGGCCGGCCCAACTATGCCGGGGCAGCTGAGGAATGTGGGAATGTGCCCACTCCTCAACTCAAGATGGCTGGGGTACCGGTCTCTAGTGCCGAACTCTAATCCTGGGGCTTGAGCGGAGAGATCCCATTCGTGCGCCAGCGATTTTCCCCAGGATCATAGCCGATGGTCAATATTACATATCTCGTTTAAACAGTACCCATATGGAGTTTTCGGGGCTCTAGAAGACACTAAAAGAGTCTACTCACCAACACGAATATTGGCTGCGCCGTTACTGCGCAGTAGCGTGGTCTCACCATCGATTCTGCTAACCACAACGAGGTATGCTTCTCCGATGTTCTGCCAGGTCTTTGGGGGCAGCGGCAACACGGACGGTTACCAACTACGGCTCCAATCTGCGGGGGATGCTGGGCATCAGGCCACAACCCGTCGAACCCGTGATGGATGAATTCCTCGGCCGAGAGATCGATGGGGAAGCTTCGCCATGCTCTCGCCATGCGACACAAGGATGAACTTACGTAGTAGCATCTGATCGAGCCCCCTGAGCCGAAGCACGCAAATCGTGTTGGAGGGCTGCCAAGTGCCATCCGCAGGGGCAATGAGACGGTACGGACTTCTTGTATGTGTCATCGTAATCTAAGGTATGGACTAAGTCTGCTAGGGGTGATCGGCAGAGCCTTGGAAGAGCCGGTGATTATTTTCCAAAACGGCTCTTAGTCTAGAGTCGTCGTAACCCAATATTCCGGGCAGTGCAGGGACTAAGAGGCCGTCTTTACGGAAATTTCTTTTCACGCCAGCGGACGTTGAGGCAATTTCTAGACGATATGTCATGATTGGTTCCCGAGTAGCGTCGACGGGCTTGATCAAAATCTCCCTACCTGAACCTCTGTGCGACTGACATGAGACACACGCAGGTGTTAGCCTCCCTTTCCTTCTACACCGCATTCTAGAAGCTGCACTTCTTCGCCCGTTGAGCCTTGCCCACCATGCGTTCCCACGCGTTTAGAGTTCTTCTGGCGTTTTCGTCGTGCTTGGGCGTGTCCGAGTCCTCCTCGCCCGCCTATTGGGGTCCTCGTCCCAAGCCCACGCCGCCTGGACCTCCTGCGGTGCACCTCTCAGACGGGACCTACGTCGGAGTGCGGAACCAGCAGTATGCGCAGGACCTCTTCCTTGGTATCCCGTATGCACAACCCCCCGTTGGCCCTCTCCGGTTCGCTGCTCCTCAACCGCTCAACGAGACGTTCGAGGGGACTCGTTCAGCTTCCGAATATGGCTGGATGTGCATAGGGTATGGCTCCGATACTGCCAACTTGGGAAACCCCGTTTCGGAGGACTGCTTGACCATCAACGTCGTGCGTCCGGCCGGTGTCCAGCCAGGAGATGATCTGCCTGTTGGCGTTTGGGTTCACGGCGGCGTAAGTTTCTGCCAAGTGTAAGACAACCTTTACGTGGTACTTTTGCTGACTTTGTCGAAACAGAGTTATGTAAACGGAGGCTCGCGCGACCCGAGGTACAACCTCAGCTACATTGTCGACCAATCCGTCAAGGAGGGAAAGCCTATTGTGGCTGCATCCATTAACTACCGTGTTTCGTATTGGGGCTTCCTCTTCAGCAACGAGCTGCAAAACGCCGGTGCTGGCAACATTGGTCTCCGCGACCAGCGCCTCTCGTTGGAATGGCTCCAGCAGAATATTGGCGCCTTTGGCGGTAGCCCTGACAAGGTCACCATCTGGGGAGAGTCTGCGGGTGCTCGTTCCTTGGGCATGCAGCTCGTCGCCTACGATGGTCAAAGCAACAACCTGTTCCGCAGCGCCATCCTCGAGAGTGGCAGTCCCATCGCGAGGTTCGCCGACGCCGACGACTGGCAGCCGTGGTTCAATGCTCTCGTCGACAAGACGGGTTGTACCGATGCCGCTGACAAGCTGAGCTGCTTGCGAGGCCTTCCCTGGCAGACTATCAACGCCATCTACAACGGCACCAACCCCCTGAGCGTAACACCGCCTACCATCAGCGCTGTGGTTGACGGCGACTTCATCACTGCCCAGGGATCCGAGCTCTTGGCTGCGGACAAGTTCGCACATGTTCCTCTTTTGCTCGGCAACAACTTCGATGAGGGCACCGCATATGCAAAGCAGGGCATCAACACCACTGAGCAGTTCCAGGCCTGGCTTACTGCCCTTCAGCTGGACAGCGAACAGGTGGCCGCCATCTCGGAGCTTTACCCCGACGATCCCGATGTTGGAATCCCCGTCTCTCAGGTTGGCCGACCTGCGGCGTACCCATTCGGCCTTCAGTGGAAGCGGGCAGCTGCCTTTGCCGGCGACTACCAACAGCACAGCGGCCGCAGGCTCCTGGCCAGCACCTACGCTGGCGCCGGACTGTCCGTTTACTCTTACCTGTGGAACGTCTATGTCAACGGCATCGCGGCCGTCTACGGAGCAACCCATTTCCAAGAGGTCGCGTTCGTGTTCAACAACGTGAACGGAGTGGGATATGCTACCAACCCCTTTGCAGGAAAGCCAGAGACCTTTGTCGAGCTGGCGGACCTCATGAGCAAGATGTGGGTTGCGTTCATCCACGACACCGATCCCAATGTCTGCAGCGGCCCCAAAACAGGTCCTACGTGGCCATTGTACACGGTGGATGAGCCTAACAACATCGTCTTTGATGTAAACCGTACGGGTCTGGCCTATGTTGAAGAGGACAACTACAGGGCGACAGAGATCGAGTATCTCTTGGAAAACGTCTTTGTGTAATGCTGACGCTTCAGCGCCCATCAAAGTCACCTCCAAATCATGTCTTGCCTCAAGTGTCTAGATTAATAATGCCTGATTAATCATTCTATCATAGCCTTGTAATAGAAACACTTCATCTCGTTGAGCTTGCTTTCCACAGGCCATCCAGGCCTTCTCTAATAGCATCGTTTCAAGCTCGAAGCAACACCTAATTGAAGGATCTTCCACTCTTACTCAAAGGCCCGCTTGTACATAGAGGAGTAATCAAGAAAATGCTCGGGATAATTCGGAGAGTTTCTACAAGCGAGTCCAAACCGGTTGCGTTTGGCGGCAATTCAGAGTATTTAGAGTTCATCGATATTAATATCTGCCCTTTGATCAATGCAAACCCAGCCGTTGCTCTGCAAGCTGTGGATTACTGAATGCTTGTGCCAAGACCTCAACCCGCTTCTCGTTACAATCCCGGTGTTGATCTTGCCGGCCTATCAATTACCCCGATCGTGAACCAAAAAATGCCACCACACCAGCCACACCATCGCGGGGTGGCGGGGTAATGCAAACCAATGCTCACAAGGAATCGCCAATGATGACTAGGCATCTCCACGAGAAGGATGAGCTAGTTGCAGGATATATAGAACTCATGAGCATCGTTGTGAGATTATTAAGAACTACTCACCGTGAGAACGGCACTCTTCATCAACGGTCGCAACCCTGCGTCAACGACACATCAAGTTAATCGGGTCAAATGAGAGCAGTCGCCAAGCAGGTATCAGGGACGGGAATAGCTGCTGAGGCTGCATTATCATCGCAATCCCCCAAGGACCCTGTTGACTCATTGATCTCTATAGCTTTCTACTGGACTACCTTGTGTAGCGAGGGCTGATAGATCTAGCCGTCTTCTGCCACAATCTTCACAAATGAAGTGTCTCTAGAGTCTGGAACATCCGAGGAACGTGATCAAAGCCTCAGACAAGATGTTACAAATCATCTGAGCACACATCCCACATCAGCTTCTCATTCTCACGTCTTGACCGATGTCGTTCATTTAGCGTCAAGGAGATGGAGGGCGGACCGGTCAAGGTCCTCACTTTGAATAAGAATAAGCCTTGCGCCTCACCAGCCTAGACCTAGTCGATGGCTTGCAAGGTTTCCTGCTTCCGTCGTCAGCCTCGACCATGAGGATATGGAGATTTGATATGACATGATCTAGTGGCGTGGTGGCCCCGACAAACTCAAGTCTGATGTGAGCCGTTTCGAGACCTCTATGGGCGAGAAACTATAACACCGCTGTGAGTGTTTATGTATTTAAAACCTGGCTCATGTGGTTTCGGGCAAGCCAAGTCGTCAAGGGAAGGAGCAAGCATAACAACTTTTAACATGTACGGCATTCAATCAACAGTCTTCGGGAGGTCGCGAGATTCTTCCCCAAGCAAGATTCCACTACCGAGGAAATCAGTTGGGCTCGAGAGGAGAATGAGCTGCTTCTCCGCCAGCAATATCAGCAAAGCCGCCCCTTTTATGATGGCGTTGGATAAGCAGCTATACCAGCCCTACAGTCCACGAACGCCTCTGATCATGACGCCTATACAGAAAGACGAGGTGACCAGCTCAGCTCGGCGACAGCACCATGGCGGCCCCTCCGACGAGTCTAGCGTCGACAATTACTTCGAAATCCCCTACGATGCTGACGAAACCCGAGCCGCGCAATCCCCAGAGACAGTGGAGGAAGAGAATATCGAACAGGAGATGACACAACACGAAAGGGACGTCGCAGAGGCATCCACCTTTCTGGAAGGCTTTATCATGGAACGATGGGAAACGCAATTGCAGGCGGGATACATCAAGATTGTCTGCAACTTGACCTTGGACGAGATCAGAGAGCTTGGTAGACTACGTATGGCAGATGGCACAAGAGAATGTCGAAAGCTCATCACGGCTCCGGTACTTCACGATGCCATCGGCCATGCTCTCTGGCTTGAGATGGCAAATGAGATTGGCCGGCACAAGATGACCACACAGTTCGCCAACACAGGCCTGGCTGCAGTGACCGAGAAGGAGGAGACACCAAGACCTTCTGTCATCAAGTGGTCCATCGAGAAAGAGGTGGCCGAACGCAGAGCAAGATCGATGAGGAGGCGGGCTACGGAGGGGGATGTCTTCACTGAACTAACGCCGTCCTTGAACCACTCGGCTCCGCCCACCGCAGATCGTACAAGGCGAAAGAGCGAAATGCCGCCCCTTCGACCCAATCAGATCATGTGCACAACATGCGGAAGCCGTGCGATGCCCGACTACAAATCTGACGAAGAGCAAAGCCAAACCGATGAGGACGAGAACTGCGATGTGGACATAAGCACCATGCGAGAGAATGGCGACGTTGAGGTGCTGGAGGCGAGAGACAGCATGGAAAGGCAAGTGAAAAAGCGGAGCAGCATTTCGAGGCGGCTGTCCCTCAAGGTGAACCAGACTCTAACAAAGTTCGGTGAGGGTCTCGCGCCTGGTTACATGTACGGTGGTGGCGCGGGCGGCCGGGTGCTGAGTTGAGTGGCGAGCATCCTGAGAGTGTTTGGCCGGGCCTCTCAATGTTCAATAAGGACCTCTCGTTCCGGAACAAGGTGGCAGAAGTCAGTTGACATGGATCGATGCCATCGATGAGTACCGTTTGTACAGATCATGGCTCGGGAAGTAATGTAGGTGGAGGAAGATGCCTAGAATGATACCATCATGGTGAGAATGAGAGACTCCTGTATTCAGGAACCTGGATAGTCTGTGGAAGGTTGATCCATTTGGTTGCAGTTCTGCACCACTGACTCCGTTGATCCTCAAGTTCTACTCTGAATACGGTGATTATTAGCGACATTTTGGTTATGCCACGGACAAACCGCGCCGAGCTCGGCCGGGTGATGACCCGGTTGCCGTCAGTTATTGACTTGCCTTATGTAAGCTGAAATTGTCCTACTCTTGCCCTGGTGCCTGTGCTCCATCTTTGATAGACCCTCCTCTCAGTCAGCACCTAATTATGAACCCAGACACCCACGATACACAGTCAATCAAGGCTGCTGTGCTTCTTTCAACTTCACGCCAACAAATTATGTTGGCCTGCCACAATATTCAAGGCTAGCTCTGAACGGAATGTCTCATCTGGGCAGGCCAATCGCGTCTACCGGTTTCTGTCGCCCCTGGATTGTGGCGTCTGCCGGCTCCTGAGTCATTTCTGCCGCCAGCAAAGGTCAAAGGTACATAGGTTATCATCATATTACCATTTTGACGCCATCACGATGGGTCTGGAAAGTACCGACAGATCGAACAACCAGTGTTGTCTTCTTTTTTGGACCACTTTTCGACTTTCCGAAGCGATGTTTTCCCCGCCAGCGAGGCAAATGAGTTGTGACTTGCTGCGAGTGCGAGGTCCATGGCTGTACACTACCAAATCATCAACTTGGCTTGCCTAGCTTGCTTGGCCTAGGCTGAACCAGTGTTTGATTAAACAACGCCATCGCGGCTGCAGCTAAGCTGTCTTGTGGACACCTCCAACGTTGCTCCTGTTTCCGCGAGGGTAGGATGATAAGAGGCTCGTTGAAACGTGCGAAAGCTCTTCACCTGTTCATGCTGTTCAACTTGGACATTGTCACAGAAAATGATGAGGCTTGATATCTCCAGGGTAGCGAAGACTCCGCCAGACTCCGCGATGAGTCGGCTTTTTCGTGTTTTTCCGGACAAATGACGCGGAACATGAAATCTCCACTGCGGAACCGCAGAGGCGATCACGTTGAAGCTATCCTTGGCTCAGCCCTTCAGCTGTCAAGGGGGTGGTGCAACTTTAGCGCCATAGTGACAGGGGTTAGTGACCGTCGTGGTGATGATTGACCATCAAAACACCAAGTCAGCCTAAGCCGAAGTAGAGAAACTGGATAAGCTTTCACGCTTTTCACGGGTACACGGGCTCAACGGTGGACTTCATTACCCCTTGCAGCGAGTTAGAAACTGTCTCTCCCCCGCGCTTAGCTTCCCATGCCTAGCCAGTCACTCTAGGCAGAGACATTGCCATTTGGCCCCCTCGTCCTCTTCACATCATGCTTCGTGAAAGGCTCCTCCTGTCTTTTCTGACTCTGTTGACCGTTGTCGACGTTCCGTTCCTTGATATCCTTTGATTGCTGTTGTGGTTTGCCTGGGAGAGATGTCGCGGATACCCGCCCAGCTATGGCTGTCTCTCTTCCTCATCGGCCTTGGGAGAGCCGCAAGTATCGTTTATGTCACTGATCTTTCCATTTACACCTTGTTGGTATGTCCAAAACCTTTGCCGGAATGGTGATTAAACGATACTGACCCATATCAGGCGCCGTGTGTTCAGACTGCCGTGTCGTACAATATCTTCTCCCAGACCTACTCGGCGTGCGGTGAAGCACCGACAGATTTGCAGTCATGCATATGCACGAAGAACAATAACCTCGCCGCCATCTCAACATCCATCGCCAGGTCAATCAGCTACAGCTGTGGCTCAACCGCATCCGATGACCAGACCAGCGCCGCGGCAGTCATCAGCCAGTACTGTAACCCCGATACGACAGTCAACTTTCCGACGCCTACGACCAACATCGTTACCAAGTATGCCACCGATATCGCCGAGTTCGCCAACATGGCCCCGTGTGCCCAGTCTGGCGTGTCGTACGCCATCAGCTCAATGTCAACGTATTGCCCTGAAGCCGCAAGTCTGATGGCGCCCTGCATCTGCTCGAAGAACGACAACTCAGCACGAGTCAGCCGGTCCATCGCATCGCTTGTACGGTACTCATGCTCCAACGCCGCCGACGTGACTTCGGGTCTCGCTTTCTACGATGCGTACTGTGCCATGAATAAGGGCACTACATCGTTCCCGCAGCCTTCGCCGCCTCCAGGAGATATGACCTACTACATGACGGCGCTCTCACAATACAGCTCGCTGGCCGCATGCGCACAGTCAGGGTTTTCGGATGCTATCTACTCGCTTACGAGATACCAGTGCCCGACGGGGCCTCAGGCCTTGGCATCTTGTATGTGCTTGAAAGATGGAGTGACTAACATCGTCATGAGCACGGTGACATCGGATATCAAGTGGTATTGCTCATCTACGGCTACGGATGTTGTATCTTCTGCGGTTGCCGTGTTGGATTACTATTGCAAGGCAGCTAGAAACGAGGTGGTGGCCACTGTCGCTGAATCAAGTGAGTAGATCATGCGCCATGATCGCATCGTGACTAACCAAGCGATAGTTGCTCAGACTTATCCAACAGCACAGGCCGGCACGGGGTCAGGGACTTCGGGCGCCGAAGCTACTGCTACTGCTACTGGCTCTTCGGGTACTTCTGGCGACGGTACGAATACCAATGGCAAATCGAAGTCCAGCATTCCAAGCCTCGCAGCCATCATCGGAGGTGTTATTGCTGTCGTTGGTGCCTTGTCGATTGCCGCTCTCATCGCGTTCATCATCTACCGCCGTCGGAAGAAGAACGAGGCTGGGTTCCCGCTTCCAGGTGCCGCCGGCCCTCCTGAAATGGCGGGCAAACCTGAATTAGGCGGCACGATGCTGTCCGAGCTGCCACCCAAAAGCCCTCAGATGAGCGTCTCTTACACGACTGGTTCTCCACATCCGGACACCATATCGCCCGCGTCAAATGCTGGTGGTGTATGGGCCCAATCCCCCCCCGGCGTGGAACTCCACGGCCAGACGAGATTGCCGTCCGAGATGCCAGCCAACACCAACGGCCAGCTGCAGCCTGCCGGACAATGCCTGCCTTCGGAGCTCCAGGCGCAGCATGGCCAACCGGCATATCCGCAACAGCAACCATATGGCCAGAGCCTGCCTCTCCCACCCGAGCTTCAGAACAGCTACAACCAGCCACATGTGCAGAATACCTTAGCAGAGGCTCATGGGCAACCGATTCATCAGATTCCGAGTGGGCCATCGGCGGTATATCAAGGGCAGGGACGAGACAGGGCGGAGCTTCAAGGGATGGGATGGCATGCAGGCCCGACGCCAGGTTACTCTGAGATGGATGGGGGCCAGCAGCGACAATAATGATGGCACTGATAACGGCTAGGCTGGTGGTGGATTACTGGGAAGGGAGTTGAGGCCTAATGAAGACGACAGGAAAATACTTATACTTGTTTAATCCTTAGCTTAGTTTAACGACGTAAGAAGAGATATACCCATTTTTACACACCAAGAGAGAAACTAGCTACATGCGCATTTGAAGGGAAAAGAGTGTCGAGGGAGGGAAAAAGCTTAGAATCAAGAAGAGCCATAAGATAGAGGACAATATTGGAGCCTTTTTGAGGGTCAAGTTGGGGATGCATCTGGTTAGTCTGGAGCTCACCCTTCGATGGCCTGGGGTTTCGGTGAAGTCTTACCGAGCAAGGACAAAGGTGAAGATCGGCGTTCTCGGTCAGGAAGCTTTGACTTCATCAACTCACCGAGAGAGGGTCCCACCAGGATTGAGCGAAGCTGTTGATGACTCATCCGGATGATCCTCGGGTGTCAATCCAGCTTCCTTCTGCAAGGCCCCCTGATTGGCCCAACGAGTACCTTTGTCGCCCGTGGTTGCAGGCAGCTCCCAGCCTTGTACCTGCACTGTGCGTTGGCCAGAAAACATTCGCCTGGTCGCGCTCTTCCCAAAATCTTGCGATCTGCCAATTAGCCGCCAAATCCCACCCAATTCCTTGTCGCTTGGAATCAACTCTTGACCGCCTCTACCAAAATTGGCGGCTCTCGAGAGACTTCTCATCTTTTTCCGTGGGGCTGTCCTCCCTGCTTCTGTTTCCATCACAGCAACACCTACCTCAGCCTTCCCGACCGGTGGGGTGTTTGACGCGCGACGCAGCGAGCCCATCGCCAAACAAACCTACCTACATTCCGACCACAAACGACCTCGCAATCCTCTTTCGATGTCCATGACTAGACCCTGAGCTTACAACAACATGGCAGCGGCGGTGGATATCGGCTATGTGGCCGGCCACCTAGGGCTGTCCGAGTCGACGGTCTCGACAGCCACAACCGACCCGACCCCCGAGCTCGTCGCGAGCCTCCTCGAAGCCGTCATTGCGAAGGCACGCGAGCACGATGAGTTATATGCTCAGAAGCTTCAGGTCGACATCGAGCTCGAAAGCGCACACCACAGCGCCGAATCAAGATGCCAGACATTCAAGGCGACAGCCGACAAGGCCCTGAAGGATGTCGAGGAGATTCGCCAGAAGCTCAAAGAAGAAGGTCTGTACAATGACGAGATTGTTCGATTGGGGTATCAATTTCTGGGTGACTAACTTGACCATGACAGAAACGAAGCGACAAACGGTCGAGAACGAGCTCCAGTCGCTCAAGTCCCGCGGATCCGATCACGACTCCGAGATCACTACTCTCCGCGACCGCGTCGAGTCCCTACAATCTTCCAATCGCGCGAATATGGCTTTGCTTGAGTCTCGAAACGCCCGCGATTCAGAGCTGTCTGAAGAGTTGGCGAAGCAGCACCAGAAGAACGTCCAGCTCCAAAAGGAGATCACGGCTCTGCAGCAGTCGGTTCAGGCTGCTCAGGCCGCTGTGAGTAGCGCAAAGTACCGAGAGGAGTCACTACAACAACAACTCGATCTTGCTCGACGCAATGGCGAATGGTTCGAGACCGAGCTCAAGACCAAGAGCGAAGAAGCTCTCAAGTACCGCCGCGAGAAGGGCGCTCGGATCGCCGAATTACAACGACAAAACGAAGACGCGAAATCTAGTATCGAATCCCTGAAGCGAGGTGAACAACAGCTCCGAGATCGCCTCGACGCAGCTCAAGCCAAGGCGGAAGAGGCCCTCACCAAGGTCCAGCAACAACAGGAAGCATTCGCCCGCAGCGAGGAGAGCTACAAGCACGAGATCGAGAGCAAGCAGCGCGTCGTTGATATGACCAACCAACTTGCCGACAGTCACAAGGCCCGTGTGCAGACCCTAGAGGGCGAGAAGGAAGCCTTGAAGGAGAAGCATGCAAACGAAGTCCGTCGTATACAGCACGAGCTCGAACGCGAGAGGGAGACTTGCCGTGCCCTGGAGGAACGGGTGACTCAGCTTGAGGGCGAGGTCGACGAGCTTCACGCCCGCATTGAACAAGGACCCCCACCGGGATCTGCACCTCAGACACCCCGTATGAATGGATCCCTTCTCGGAAGGCCTGCCTCGCCTTTTGCTACTCCTGCTTCTGCGCGAAATAAGTCCGCCATCACCGCAACACAGGCTATCGACGAATTGTACAAGGTCAAGGGGCAGCTGGCCGGAGAGAAGCGCCGTAATCAACAACTCGCCGAGGAGCTCGACAATATGATTGCTCTGTTGGAAGCCAAGACACCCGAGATCGAGGAGCTCCAGAATGAGGCCGATACCCTGAGGTCCGAAATTACTAGGATGTCCGAACTATCTCAGTCAAGCTTCGAAGAGCGCGACGCAGCAAAGAAGAGCGCGCGAAAGGCTGAGAGTGCCTTGGCCAACGCTCAGGCCGAGTCCAAGATCCTCCGCACACAACTTCGTGACCTCAGTACACAGATCCAGATGTTGGTCTTCAACATGCATGCCCGCGAAAAGGGCTTGGAGCAGCTGACTCGCGAGGAGACGGTCCGCCTGGAGCAACTTTCCCGTGGAGAAATCGCCGAGGGCGCTCTCAACGACATGTCGGATACCCACCAGTTCATTACCCAGAAGTTCGTCGTCTTCAAGGACATTCAGGAGCTGCAAGCCAAGAATCAAGAACTTCTGAGAGTAACCCGCGAGCTGGCAGAGCAGATGGAGAGCGAAGAGGCTGTTGCCGCCAAGAGCCAGGCTGTGGAAGATCACCAATCGGTCGAGCGACTGCAACAAGAGCTCGCCAACATGATTGAAGAGACCAAGTCCCTGAGATCAACAATGGAGAGCTTCAAGTCCGAGCGCGACATGTTCAGACGTCTCCTTCAGCAAAAGGCCTCTGCCGGCGAGCTCGCTTCTATCCTTGGCTCCGACGACGGCCAGCGCCTCCCCCTCACTAGTATCGAGACTGAGGAAGGTGACGGCCTGTCCCCACAAGCTGCGCTGCGTAATCTGCAAGTCGAATTCGACACTTACCGAAACGACGAGGAATCCGTCCGTCGCTCCTTGCGGGAGCAGATTGACAGGCTTTCAAGCGAGAAGAATTCCCTTCAGGGCGAGGTTGCAAAGATTACCAGCCAGATTACCCTTGCCTCCGAGAGATACGAGATGCTCCACTCCAATTTTGTTGCGCTGCAGAGCGAGAACAAGGAGATTCAGAAGCGCAACCAGACGCTCTCAGAGGACTCCATCAAGCACGAAATCCGAACCCAGCAAGTTGCCGAAGAACTCATCGATGCCAAGGGCTTGCTCGAGAGCGTTCGAAACGAGGCGGCCAACCTCAAGGCAGAGAAGAAGTTATGGAAGGACATCCAGGATCGTCTCAATCAAGACAACGAGAGTCTTGTGCAGGAGAAGACGAGACTCAACAATCTTTTGGCAAGCCAGCAATCCATGCAGAACGAGCGTGACATTTCTGAGTCTGAGTACAGGCGGAAAGCTCAGTCCAAGATCGAAAATCTTGAACAAGAGCTGAACAGCACGAAGCGCAAGCTGTCTGATGAAATGGAAGAAGGCAAGAAGCTTCAGCTCAGGAAGGAGTTCGATGCTCGCGAAGCCCAGAAGCGCATCGATGAGCTCTCTACCAGTCTGAGCCAGATTCGCGAGGAGCACGTCGCTGTTAAGACCAGCCGCGACCACCTGCAAGCTCGCGTTGATGAGCTCACCATCGAACTTCGCAATGCGGAAGACAGAGCTGGTCGCCTGGCGCCCCGGCCAACGCCAAGGCCCGGCACGATGGCACCTCCTACCCAGACTGACCAAGACAGCGAGGCCGAGGTTCGCGAGTTAATCAATGAGGTTTCCGACCTCAAGAGGGAGCTTGACATCGCTAAGTCTCACCTCGAGAATGCCAGGGAACAGACAGAGCAATACAAGCAACTCAGCGAACAAAATGAAGAAGCTCTTACCGAATTCACAACCACCACAGAGCAATTCAGGGAGGAGATGGATGCTGCGTTCGCGGCCAAGGACGCCAAGATTAAGGAGTTGGAGCAGCGTGTTGAAGATCTGTCATCGGAACTCGCTAGCTCCAACAAGGAACTGTCCCACCTCCGCGACTCCCAAGCCGAAGTTGCCCGCAAGTACGAGGATGAGAAGACGATTCTAGACGAGGAAGTGAAGCGTTTGAAGGAAGAAGCGGACCGCCACTCAGAAGCCGCCAAGTTCCACCAACAGGACCTTCGTGCTCAGTCAGAGATCACCGCCAAGGCTCAACAGGACTACGAACACGAACTTGTCAAGCACGCCGAGGCTGCGAAGCTCGTTCAACAGTTGCGCACCGAGTACAACGAGCTCAAGAGCCAGACGGCGACTCTGAGAGCCGAGGCGGAGTCGGCCAAAGTTGCCCTGTCTCAAAGTGAAAGTTCCTGGGAAGAGAGGAAACAGCGAATCGAGCAGGAAATGTCAGAAATCAAGGCTCGCCGCGATGATGTCAACGCACAGAACAAGCTTCTGCACGAGCAGCTGGAGAGCATCACGAAGCAATTCTCTGCGCTCAAGGAGGGTCGCAATGCGGCGGCCGGGGACGGCAACGATAGCGCGGAAACTAGCAGCGACGGTGCAGCCGACGGTCTTCGGGAACTCAACAATTATCTGAGACGGGAGAAGGAGATCTTGGAGGTGCAGTACGACCTCAAGGTGCAGGAATCCAAACGCCTGCAGCAACAGCTCGAGTACTCCCAATCCCAGCTCGATGAGGCTCGGTTGAAGCTCGACCAGGAGAGACGCTCACAAGCTGAGAGCGGTCAAGCCTCCGTTGCTCACAAGGATCTGATGGATAAACTCAACGAACTCAACCTTTACCGTGAGAGCAGTGCCACCCTCCGCAACGAGCTCGCCCACGCCCGGACGCAAATCTCCGAGAAGAACACCAGGATCGAGGAATTGGAAGGCAAGGTACAGCCTCTGGAGGCTAGGATCGAGGAGCTCCAGACTCAAAAGGGCTTCCTCGAGGAAGAAATCAAGCAAGTTCAGGAGGACCGCGACAGGTGGCAGAAGCGAACCGAGGGCATCCTTACAAAGTACGGCCGCGTTGATCCCGCCGAGATGGAGCAACTCAAGCAGACCATCAATGATCTGCAGGCCGAGCGCGACGCTCTCAAAGAGTCTGAAGGCCCTCTGCGAGCAGAGTTCGAGGAGATCAAGCAGACATTGGAGACGGAGAGGACCAATTGGGCGAACGCTCGCCAACGCATGACCGATCAGTTCAAAGAGCGGTCACGTAAGATCACTGGCGAGAAGAATGAGGCAATTGGTGCACGGAACGAGGCGGTCACGGAGAAGGACGCTGCGATTGCTGAGCGTGAACAACTGCAGCAGCAACTCAAATCTATGAACACCGAGCTCGAGACAACAAGACAGAATTTGCAGACGACAACACAGCAGCGTGCGGAGTTTGAGCAGCAAGTCAAGAACTTCCAGCAACAGGTACAAAGGCTACAGCAGGATGCTCAAGCCAACCAATCTAGCGCGCCACCTCCTGCCGCTCAACCCACGACAGACGGGTCTCCACCAGTATCTTCGGAAGTAGTCGCCCAGTTGGAGCAGCAACTCGCCGAGATGCGAACCCAATTGGAAGCCATCTCAGCCCAAAAGACGACCGCCGAGCAGGAGCTTGAGGCCCTGCGATCGCAACTGCAGACAGCCGTCTCCGAGAGAGACCAGGCTGTCGAGGCTGCACAGCAGGCTGCCCAGGCGCAGCTTCAGCCCGCCGCCCAGTCGACGGCGGAGCCTGTTGCCACAAACGGCGCGAGTGGCTTATCCGACACTGAGCGGAAGGCTTTGGAGGAGAAGATTGCTACCGCCGAAGCCAAGGCTACAGAGGCTGACCGCAAGGCGAAGGAGCTCGAAGAGAACATCACCCAGACCATCAAGGAGCGGTCTGATAAGATGCGCAACGCACTCAATGAGAAGCTACGCCAGTCTCGCGAGAAGATGGAAGCCGAGTTCGCCACGAGGGTAGAGCAAGAAAAGGTCATTTGGAAGGCTGAGCAGCAAGGCGCCGCACCTGCTAAGCCTGCGGGCGAACAACCGGCTGTGCCTGCGACGCCCATCAAGCAGCAAGACCCGGACGCAGCTCCGGCAACGCCAATGACCGGTACACCTGCTGGTGCTGCGGATCTATCTCAACTCCCCGATGCCGAGATTCGGAAGTTCCTTTCTACCAATGCTACCGTGCGGAACATTATGTCGGGAAATCTTAGAAAGAAACTCGAGGAACAGACTGCCAAGGTTAAGAACGAGACAGAGACGAGCATGAGGGCCGAGTTCGAGCAGAGAATCGCAAACGCTCGCGAGGAAGGTCAGCTGCTGGCACAGAAGAAGTCTGCGCTGCAGATCAACATGAAGGACAATCAGCTCAGAGGTGCCAACGCCAAGATCGAAGTCGTGTCCACGGCCGCAACAAAGACACCTCAAAGACCCGTTGGGGAAGTTTGGGAGGAAGCTAAAGTTGCCAAACCAGCTCCCGCCGCGCCGCAGCAAAGCCCGGCGAAGCTCGCTGGCAACGCACAACCCGCCGCACCCCGTCCTTCGATCTCGGCGCCCTCAGCTGCCACACCAGCCCAAGCTGCTGCCCCGACACCTGGTGAGTTACTCCAAATGAACGTGCAAACTCTACTCTTTCTAACCGTCCTCAAGCCCCACCAGCCTCAACCAACCAAGCACAACCATCAACCGGGGCTGCTACTAGCGGAATCCCTGCGCCGGGCAGTAGCATCCCTCAGAAGAGACAAATACCTACTCCTGGGGATACCAAGCCGGCAGCCAACAATGCTGCAGCGAACCCGTTCGCGGCCGGTGCTGCTAATGGCACTCCGGCCCAGGCCAACCCGTTCTCACAGAGTACACAAGGACAGCAGCAGCAGCAAACACCACAACAGCAACAGAACCCCTTCGCTTCCAGTACACAAGGGGCACCGGCGGGTCAGACCGCACCGCAAGGTCATGGGCTACCGCAACCACCGGCTCAGGCTGCCCCAGGCCAAAGGAGTGGCATCCCTCTTCCAGGACGAGGCGGTGCAGCTGGTCGTGGTCGGGGTGGCGCTTACGCTGCCGGAAATAGGGTGTCAAGCGGAGGTGCAGAGAGAGGTGGTCTAGCAGGACGTGGCGGACGTGGTGGTGGCCGAGGAGGACAAAATGCCGGCTCGTTGAACCCTGGTGCCAACGATTTCCAGCCTGGTAACAAGCGGCCTAGAGGAGATTCCGAGGCCGGCGGAAATGCTGGTGCGAAGCGAGCCAGAGGAGGTGGACACTGAGTCTCGACTGGAGACACGAGCTCGTGGGCGATGTGGTAATAGCGGTGGTTATTGCTTTCCAGCTTTCAATCTGTATCGGTATGCAAAAGGGGTGCAAGGTGGTTCAAGGAATGGATGAAAACGGGCAGGCCACAACGGTCTGCGAGTGTGTATAACCAGCATATACTCTACAAAATGAATTTTCCTATGTTGAGCAGATGTGTTTTTGTTGCCAGCCGCGTGCTGCTACAGTTTCACCCTCTTTGATTCTTACGTAAGGACGGCCAAATCTGAACAACACGGCGATATGCCTCATCGATTCGATCAGATACAATGAGCCATCGCATCTGTCGTGGTTCATCAAATTTCCAGAGCCCATGAGTTGAGATACTCCATCATCCCTACCTCACCTACCAGGTAAAAGCAACTTACTTCTACCCATGAGGCAACTCAAAGAGCCCTGGCACAACGAGCTACTCGAATGTATCCTACTCGGACGTATTTTCCTTGTAATTCGAGGATTTGTAATGTGTTCCGTCAGATAGTCAGACAGTCTGTCAGTCTGTCAGTCTGAAACGGAAAAGAAGGCTAAGCTGGCACGTTTTGCATACCGGACCGTCCACCAACTCCAATTGAGAGCACATCGGCCTGGAAACTGACTACTCGACTCGCGCAAAGGTAAAAAGCTGGTGTCATGGCAGATCTCTTGATCCCGGGACTTCGTCCGGCCCCTCTCAAACAATCTCCAGGACCCGCACCGGAGTCCATAGCAAACAAGCCCTACCCTCCGGAAACGCGGTAACCCTGTCAAAAGACACAACACGTCTAGAGATGGGCCGTGAAAATAATATACACCACCCCGTCTGGTCCAATCCACCAAAGGCTCCATGGATTGATTCCGGCTTGCTCACGGCAACATACCAAGCCATTGGATTCTATCCGCCCGGCTAGCTCAATCGGTAGAGCGTGAGACTCTTAATCTCAAGGTTGTGGGTTCGACCCGTAAGTTATAGCTCAATGCCACATGATGATCATGGAACATCACCACTGACTCTGCCTAGCCACGTCGGGCTCAATTCCCGTCAGCGATTGACGCAATCTCTTTTTGCTTTTCTCGACACTTTTGTCCACCTTGTGGTTGAGTAAATTTTGAATCGTTTCTGCTCATTCATGTCTTGCTTCTCGTGTGTTGTCTCTCTCTCACAGCTCAATCTCTGGGGTCCTCGCCCTGCACCCAATAACCGTCCTGGGATCCGGCACAAAGCGACTGACGAACATGCTTGCCGGGGGCTTTCCTTCCACAATCCTCCAATCGTAGTACATGATTAGATGCGCCAACACAATCTTCATCTCGTTGCTGGCAAAGAATCGTCCCGGGCACGCGTGCGTTCCATGGCCAAAGGCGAGGAACTCTGGACTCGTCGAGACAAACTGCCACCGGTTCTCCTGCCCCGGCTCTTCACGCATACGCAGGAACCTGTGGCCGTCGAACTTTTCGGGCTCGGGTCCCCAGAGTGCTGTATCGCGGGTGTTGTGTGTGGCTACGGTGATCAAGGTGCCCTTTGGGAGGTGGGTTCCGTCAGAGAGGGTCATGGCCTCTTCGACTCTGCGGTTCATGATATCTAGAGGGCGTGTTAGCAGGTCCTCGGTTCAAGATCCTCGCGGTAGGACCCGAATGTGCTTACGAGGACCCAATATGTGCAATCGCTGGCTCTCTTTCATACAGCTGTCCATCAACTTCAACTTGAACAGACTGTTCTTGCTCCAACCCCTATCTTCGGTAAACACCTTGACAATCTCTTCTCTCAGCAGAGTGAAATACTCTGGATACGCCAGTAAATCATACAATATGGCAGTCACCACAGAAGACGTCGTGTGAATCGCCGCAAATGTGAGAAATAGCTGCCCAGCGACGACATCAAACTCTCGTCCGCGCCGAACATCGTCAATCCACGACAATGAATCCATAGGTCTTTCCTTCTTATCCCTCGCGAGCCTTCGCGCCGCAAGCTCCGGCTCCATAATCTTTCGTGCCTGCGTGATTTGACTTCGCAGGTACTTCAGCGTCGGCACGAAGCGATGCACCAGTGGGCGGAGAAGAACAGGCCAGGCGCGCAGAGCTCGGCCTGCGCGGAGAATGACACCGGTGAAGTTGATGGAGACTGCTATCCACTCTTTGTCGCGACAGAGACGATCCCCGAGGAGGATCTTTGCAGATAAGCGTGCAGCAAGTTGAGTGGCCACGGGAAAGAATTTGACTTCTTGCCATTCTTTGCTTGACGGGAGTTGTTCTCTGAGGATGAGAGACGCCTCTTCGCGGAGTCGCTCCGTCAAGTACACTGAAATACCGATCAGCATTGGCGCTTTTGATGTCTTTGCCTGTCTCTCGCTGTTTCGAGGAGCTCACTTACTCAGTTCTTGGTTGAGGTTCTTCCGCATGGCTTCTTGTATGATTTCTCCCCTAAGCCCATCTTGCAGGATATCCAAGCCGGGATACCGCGTGAGCCATTGCTATGACCGCCGAGGTTAGAAGAATTCTGCTCATAGGCCCTGACATTTGGTCAATTCAAAGTTTCCTATTCTACAGACTTACTCGGTCGATGAACCCGGTGAATGTTAAGCGTTTGTCATTCCGAACTTCGTCGCATAGACTCGGAGGTAGCATCACCAAGGGACCAAACGGGGATATCACCTGAAATGGCCGGCCGTGTGTCTACGGTCTCAGGTCAATATCGTGAATTCTCAAAGATTGAAGTCAATTTCAGCATACTTCTTTGAATCCTGCCCGCAAGAGCTCGAAGGCGTTGTTGTTCCATCTTTCTCTCGCCTTCTCATATGACCATTCTCCTCGTTCTTTGCCGATCAATTTGAAGCCCGCGTACGGCTTATCTTCGCGGAAATGCCAAGCCAAAAGTCCTACAGCACCGAGAGAAGCGAGTAATAGTGTCGTCAAGGTTCCAAGCTGGTTCCATGGATGGTAGTCAACGAGAGGTTGTAGGAGGATGCCCATGTTGTTTCGGAGATATGGAAGCCCTGCGATGGTGATCCTAGTCTTGACCGTCTTAGCGTAGGCTGGTAACGCGGGGAAGCTCGGCAGTTGTGCCTCGATGTCAATGAGGATCTTGTGGCTTCAGGTTGCTCTTAGTTCTCTGCCCAAAGTAACTGGTTGTCTGAAGTCAAAAATGGATGGGTGTGCAGCGTTCTTTTTTTTTTTTCCTGCGTGCCGCTGGACGAAGAACACGATGAGGAGATATCAGACCTTGGGATGAAGTGGGATTTCTGTCCTTTATCCTGAATTGCATGCTACATTACTCGGTGTAACAGTATTTTGACTTTGTCATGGTTCGGCCTTTCGAATCCAGCGAGGCCGTGCTGATACACGCTGTGAACTCTATTTTAAGCGGCAGCGGGGGATGAAATCGGATCAGCTGCACGAACCCACAGACCCAGGGGTTCGTTGGAGACTGAAGCTCTTCACGGTGAGATATACCGAGAAGTGAACAAGGACTCCTGATTCACAATGAGTACTGACTAGGCCAGAAAGTGTGCCTCGAAAGAGATGTCTGATTACCAGTAACATGCTACGTAGTCCGAGTCTCTGAGTAGTTGATGCTAGATATTAAAGCAGTATTGCGATTCCGGCTACATGGTACTCATTAGATACATCTCGCGCATGCTTGACCAAAAACACCAACATGATGTATTAAACACTTGTATGAGCTACCTTACATACTGAAAGCCAACTACTAACAGAGATTGTCGCAAGTACTATCCTCATCAGCCAGCAGCCTGCAGACAAAAAGGAGGATAATTTTCCAACGTAAGATAATGCACAATCAATGGGCGAAGTAAAAGACAATGTTGAAAGGGACGAGACTCGAACTCGCGCGGGTTGCCCCACCAGGAAACAGAAGTTAAGCTGACCTTAACCTGGCGCCATAACCAACTCGGCCACCCTTCCAGGAGCCCAGATTCCACTGGAGCTGTTGTGGATGCGGATGACCGGCAGGGAAAGCATCTATAATCTCGAGGCATGGGATATTTCTGCTTGTTGTGGAGCGTTGGGGAGTGCGGCAATCGAATGAGCTTCAATATGACTTAGTGCGGTGGAGTTGGGGTTGAGTGTGGTCTTTCGAGTGATCTAAGCCTATCACGACCCACAAGTAAAAACCGGGACTGGGCAAGAGGTTCCCGTGGAGTACTATAGATCATGATTAGGGATTCATCATGAATGGTGCTCACGAACGGGAGTCTTGAAATGCGAAGATCTAATTCTGGCTCTGGTCTGACAGCAGCAGAGAAGTTACAGCCCGTGACGGCAACTTTATCGCCCTAGGTTGGGTCCACATCATGCACGCCGCCTAATCCTCTTGAACCCATATCCTCGATGTAAATGTTGACGTCCAAGGCACTCTAGTATGTGTTTTCCGAATAGATCACCTCGCAGCGCAATCGGTTGTAAAACCTGGGAGAACCGTGCACTGGTTGCACTCGGTAATACAGTCAGGATCATTCTCTACCCATACCACAGATATATGAGGCCCTCATGCCAATCTCTTTGGGTTTCTTGGCTATCTTAACCTCCTCTCCAACCAGGTGGTTGTTCTGTCCCACCGGTCCGGCTGTGGAATAGCTCAGATGCAGTGGCGATTACCTCCCTGACGCTAACGGAGTTATCATCCTTGCTTCCAACCAACTTCGTCTCCACCATACTTCCGTCCCCGAATTCAGGCTCGCAAAGTACATGCATCAGGACAGCAGCGCATTGCTGTGGAGTGGGAGTCAGATCATCCGGACGCACTCCGTCACGGCAATACTCGGGATGAAAGATGAGACTCTGCGGACAGCCAGTTCGTTATCGGTATGAGTGAGGGGAAACGAGAAGAAATTGACGTGGTGTGATGTAGGCTCTGTTTTACTCACATAGACTGCTCTAGGACGAACCGCAGCGTTGCGGATACCTGGCGCCTTTCTGAAGCCACCAAGGCTTATAACCATGCTTAAGATTGCAGCGTTGTAGCTTTGCTGGAAAAGCACATCGGCGTGTGCGTTGACTGCACGTAACTCTGAGCTGAAACTAAATCCAAGGCTTTCTATCCTTTCTTCCTTCCTTCCTTTTATCTTTTTTAAAAAAAAAACCCCCCCAAAAAAAACTTGATACTGCAACGTAACTATATATACCTTGAGGTAAAGCAAGATCAAATTCAGTACTTACAGTGGATCAGTAATGAGCCGAAGAAGAATAATGAGAATGAGGGGAAAAGTAGAGACTAAAGCCAGGGCTCAAGACAGCGACCACGTGAGAGAATGAGTTCTGAGGTGCTCAAGAGGGGAGAAATGAGGGAAGCCACGCAGCTGCCAAGCACGACGTCAAATTAACCAGATCCCTTAAAGTCGGCATCGGTGCCAGGATGGTACCGATCGGGTGTTTTGACCACCGCAACGGCGAGCTCCGATTTGCAAAACACAGCCTCACGGGCATCAAGTCAAGTAACTTGGCTCTGGGAGCATAAGTATATATATACGACTCTAATCAAAGGTTTGTAATTAAGACATATCGCTCCTTCTTCACAGCAAACCTCTTCTTCTTCTCCGGTTACAACATGATCAACCTCTATTTTCTATTCCTTACTGGATTCTCATTTGCCCATTGTCAGGCTCGAAATCTTGACATTTCCCGTTGCTCCCTCGAATCGATCACAGAGGTTTTACCTCCTGGTGTATCCATCAACTATGTCAACTTTGTCGCCGAGAATGGTACTTTTGGCGACAGAGCAGCCGTTGGAAATGCTACTGCGTTGCCACAAGGATGCGCAGTCGGTGTCAATCTCATCTCATCTGCTACTTCCTCCTACAACTTCGCCCTTTACATGCCCACCAATTGGAACCCACGATTCATGGCCACTGGTAACGGCGGCTTTGGCGGGTTTACCAACTGGGCATACATGGGAATGTTCTCTCAGTACGGGTTTGCATCCATGTCAACCGATACAGGACACATCTCTGGGTTCGGTGACACCTCTTGGGCCCTGAACAATCCAGAGGCCATGATCGACTGGGGATATCGTGCAATGCACGGCTCAGTTGTTGTGGCCAAGGCGGTCCTAACTGCGTACTATGGATCTGTACCGGATTATTCCTATTACGTTGCCTGCTCAACTGGAGGCCGCCAATGTCTTAAGGAGGTGCAGGAATTTCCCGAGGACTTTGACGGCGTTCTTGTGAACGCGCCAGCTTGGTGGACAACCCGCCTTGGTGCAGCAGGCGTGCAGAGAGGCATTCTCAACTTGCCATCTGATGATCCGAAACACATTCTAGTCTCTCTGCTGCAGCTCATCTTGACTGAGATGATCAAGCAATGTGATCCACAGGACGGGATCACGGACTCCATCGTTATGGATCCTTACGCCTGCGACTTCCGCCCTGAAGCCATGCTCTGCACCTCAACAAACAACAACGCCTCAAGCTGCTTGACGCCGCAGCAGATCAATACTCTCCGCCAGTTGACAAGCGATTATGTCGAAGTTGATCAAACTTTTGTATTTCCCAAGCCATCACTGGGGTCAAGTCTTGCGTTTGTAGCGAGCGGCACGGAGGAGCCATCTGCGATCGGCTTACAATACGTCATCAACATGGTGGTGAACGACACAGACTGGGACTGGCGAAGTTTCGACTTCAACACCGTGAAGCTGATTGATACCATTGACCCCGGCAACTCGACTGCCGATAAATACGATCTATCTGCTTTCAAGAACCGCGGTGGCAAGCTGATCCATCTTCATGGCCTTGCAGATGACACAATCAGCTGCGGGGCAAGCATATACTTTTACGAGGAAGTTTACAAAGCTATGCAGATCAATCTTGACAACTTTTACCGTATGTTTCTGGTTCCGGGTCTTTTTCATTGTACTGGTAGCACCGCCGCGCCCTGGTACACCGGTATTTCGACGATTGGCGGAGCTACCCATGGCGTGCCGGGCAGCGACGATGCCGACCATAACGGAATTTATGCCATCATGCGATGGGTTGAAGAGGGTATTGCACCTCAGAAGTTGGTGGCCACAATGTCCTTCGAGGAATAGTCAGACAGAGACCTATTTGTCCTTACCCTCTCAAGGCTCGTTACGTTACCGGCGAAATTGATTTGGCAGACAGCTGGGAGTGCGCCTAGAAATGATCGTTGGATTTCACAGACGGCGACATCAACAACACGGAGATGCGTTTTCTTTCTCTTTTTTTTTTTTTTTGTGGATGGTATCGCATGGGACCTAAACATGTACAGTCCGAAAATATTCGTGGTATTTTGGCGGATCCGGAATTTGGACACCACTTCTGTATTGGACTAAAGGTGATTGGACGTAAATTAGAGGCGAGGTCGCTGTTTCTTAGTGCTGCTACCTTCGAATTGGTCATCGTGAGTGGACGCCAATAATGGACATATCTTTGTCTGGTACACCTGCAGCAGTAAGCGGAGAAGCACGTTATTGAATCAATATAGCCAAGGATTCCCCCAGGCGACTACACCGAGGGGCCATCGCTATCATTACGTATGGTCAGCTCGCTAAATGGGGAGGTAGATGTAACTCCATGTTCTCAAGAAACATGGCCTCTCATCTAGGTATCCTACATGAATAAGCCTGCAGCATCCTTTGTGATTTTCGCTAGGCCGCGACTCCGACTTCCGCATGCACTGCGGTGAATAGCTCAACAATCGAAGCATTCATTGGGCCATGTCACACAGTCACGCAGCACACCACCAACGGATCCACACACAGGGTAGGTAGGTGGCTTCGGACCTCCTGCGTTGCAACACTCCCCCACGCCTATTGATGTCTATTGATTCTTGATGCCCAAGGTGTCCACCAATGTATCAGCGTCCTATCACCTTCTAGAAGATCACAGGTTCACCTGCAGGAGGGCAGAGGAAGGTTTTGTACTTTGCAGTGGATGGAGACAAAATCCATGACACCAGGCATTGACGAATGATCGATGTTGCCAGCGAAGAAAAAAGTAACGACTGCTCCTATCAGCTATCCACACCGTTCAATAGTCTGAGTAGAATGCCACTCGCTTAGGGTCAGCTTTCATGTAGAGCTGAAACTTGAGTACAGCGATGTTCCCTCAACATTTGGCTTTTCATCGCGAGGTTGTGTGGACTTCCGAAAAGCACGAGTACGCGAAAAGTCACAGCCGAAAATACGAAACTCAGAGCCTTTGAACAATCACTAGCATCTTTGAACCGAGCAGCCTGCCGATGTGATTTCCTATTGTAGTCGATGTGGCTGGATAAGAAGGTGTGTGATTGTCAGCACTTATGCGACCGCATCGTCTGATCCACTTGACAAGCGATGCCATCTAAAGCAGCATCGTGGCGCCCCAATTTCTACATTTACGGAAGGTGTCCAACTTGACAGCAATCGCATCTCAGAAATTTTGATTGGTACATGCAGAGGGAAGACCCATCTGACCTCAGCTGTGCTTGTTACATGATGTGTCTAGAGTATTTACATTAAATAGGACTCTCGTGCCCCTCCTCCAGACTACGCTCGCAAGACTTTTGCATCACTGACTTTGCACTCTTGTCATCCTGCCCGTCATGAACATTGATTCATCAAGGCTATTGACGCTCTTCGTGTGTTTAGGGTTGGCAATATGCGTTGAGTCTCTATCTGCGACGTGTCAACAGCTATCCGCATCGACGAAGATCCAACAATACCAGGGGATTGAGATAGAGTACACCCAGGAACAACAAAACTATTGGTAGGCTCATTGATCCAGCGCTGAATTATTTTAATCGCCAGTAGGTCGACTGCTTGCAGCAACCTGAAGCCAGACTGTATCCTGGTTCCAACGAGTGCTACAGAGGTTTCAGCTATTGTCAAGGCCCTGCTTAATAACAAAGAACAGTTTGCTGTTAAGTCGGGAGGACATAACCCGAACAATTACTTTGCAAGCGTGCAAGGTGGCCCTTTGATCTCTACAAAAGGGCTAAAGGAAGTCGTGTACTACAAGGAGAATAACACGGTCAGCGTCGGTCCCGGAAACAAATGGGAAGAGGTTCACGAAGCTCTCGAGGGAACTGGAGTGACTGTCGTTGGGGGCCGCATCGGGAATGTCGGCGTGGGTGGCTATCTTCTAGGAGGTATCTTGATGTTCAACTTTGGCGCCTGCATGGAATGAGGTATCTAACGTTCTTCAAAGGGGGGCTCAGTTTTCTCAGCACTCAATACGGCTGGGCATCGAACAACATAGTGTCAGCGGAGATGGTACTTGCGAATGGATCGATAGTCACCGCTTCCAATACTTCCAATCCGGACCTTCTTGCTGCCATAAAAGGAGGTGGCAATGCGTACGGAATCGTAACAAGGTATAACTTGCAAGCGCATGCAATAGGACAGGTAAGTGCTTTGGTCCCTCAACCAGCGACTTCCCATTGGTGACAGAATCTGCTAATACAAGGGGCAGATATGGGGCGGAAACTTGGTATTTGGCGGCGACAAAACAGATGAGATACTCGCGGCGATTCGAAACTTTACTGAGAATTATCATGATCCAAAGGCAGCCATCATCGCAACTTCAGAGTTGACTGTATTGAACAGCGTCAACATCTGGATCTTCTTTCTGTTCTACGACGGACCACAGCCTCCATCTGGAGTATTTGACGAATTCTTGGATATCCAATCGTCGCTCAACACTTGTAAGACGAGGTCCTACACCGACTTGCTCAAAGCGAACAACGTCTTCGTCTTGAAAGGTAGTGTTTACACTATCGCTACGGAGACGACACCTCTTCCGCCAGCTGCAGCAGGCGCAAAGGTGATGCGATCTTACTATGACCATTGGTACAACACGTCAGCTGTAAAGTCAGGAGTAGCTGGGATCATTGCCTCGATGGCTTTTCAGCCCATACCGAAGTCACTAGCCCGGATCAGCCGAGAGAGAGGTGGCGATCTGCTGGATCTTGATGATGGGTTCGACAGAATCATCTTCGAGTTTGATTACTCCTACTTGTTTCAACTGGATGACGCTGCAGTTGATGATACCATGGTCAAACTGTATACTGGTATGAAGTCTCGTGTTGATGGATTTGTCCAAGACGGCACTCTTCCAGACGCCTACAGGCCCCTGTTCATGAACGATGGATACTTTCGACAAGACTACTGGGGAAGATTGAAGCCAGAGAAGAGAGAGTTGGCGGAAAGAGTGCGGGCTTCGGTTGATCCAGAGGACCTGTTCCATAACAGGACCGGAGGATTCAAACTCTAAGTCCAAACTATCCAGATTCCAAGTACGAAGAATTCAACCCGCGTACTTTCGTGGTTAGCTTTGGTAATCAATTGAATCGCGTGATGTTAGGCCGAACTTATGTACTCACACCCAGCTTCTCATGAGCGAATCATTGACACCTCATCGCCTCGGATTCTCTTGAGTCTTGGCATCTACCAAAAGGCCAATATAAAGTATAGATCGAATGACCTTTCCAGAAGACGTTGGGCAGGCTAGGAAGTTACGTAAGAGCTCGTCGTATTACGACACAAACTTCCTCCTGCGAAAGCTCTTGCTTAAAGTAAATGCGCATGCAGAAAGCTGCTTGATATTCAAAGGTTCTCTGCAAACTCTGCATGTACATTTCCAAATGTAGATATGCCCCCAGAGCCTCGTGCCGTCGTCTTAACTACATCAGTCATTGTCAAGGTAAAGATAACCTCAAAGGGTGTATCTAAACTCCTTGTTCATACGATCAGTCATATCGCTGAACTCGACATCCTTCAAGTGGCTAAGCTCTCCTGCTTGAACAAATCTATCCCGTCGCTTATTTTCCCATATGTAATAGTACCTTAGCATCAACGTGAACATCATCGCCAACCCGCAGGTTACGATGATTGCTGTTTTGGCTGGGAGGTATCCGGGCGCAGACTCAGCCGTGAATGTCAAGGGTCCGATAATGTTACCAACACAGAAACAGATGAGCAAAGTGGCGTTCATGGTGACCTACGCCCTCACGCATTAGTTCTGGATTGACAGAAAGACTGTCGAGAAAAAGTCCCACGTACCTTCTTGGTGTGACCGGCGTAGTTGGCACCAACAAGAGAATACAACAACGGCAAAGTTGCCCCAATGCAATTCGTCATATAGTTTCCAATCAGTTTACCAGCTTTACTGTCCTCTGGTAGGAAAGCCATCAGCGCAGCTCCGATGACACCGGGTATCAGAAGGCAAATAATGTTGATAGCTCTTTGATTGAATCTCCCTGCCACGTTGGTAGCCGCTAGAATCGAGACGATACTGACTGCACCTGAAGGGATAGATAAAAGTGCAGTCTCCTTAGACGTGTACCCAAACCCCTTGATAATGGTGGCCTGAAACGAGGAGACGGCTCCATTGGGCACATTTGAAGCGATGGTGATGAGCGCCAAAAGATAGGTTTGTGGGTCTGTGAAACACTCGATCGCCTGCTCGCGCTTGAATCGCTTGTTTTCGATGCCAGTCTGGTTGCTTCTTAATCGCTCGATAGACCAAATTTTCTCCTCGCGGGAGAGGAAGCGTGCGCTCATCGGATTATCCGGAAGAATCAGAACTACCGTGATACCGATAGCAATGGTGATCAAGCCGCAGATGAGAAACATGATCTGCCATGAGGTAAAGCCGGAGCTATGGTAGTGCTGAAAACCGAAAGAAATGAGGGAGCCGACGATGGTGCCGCCACCAGTGCCGAGATACCAGATGCCCATCCTAGGAGGCTGTTCTTGACGTTTGTACCACTGTAGATGAAACATTAGAAGGATTCAAGCACGTGAAAATACGATGAAAACTGACCATGGTCGTAATGACGATGAGTGAAGGGGCAACAGCACTCTCAAAAACGCCTAGAAGGACTCTCGTCACAACTAGCCCGGCCCAGTTGTGGCAGGCTGATGTAGTTGCCAACACCGTACCCCACATGCAGACCATAATCCCAATGTATTTTGCCGTTGGGAATCTCTGCATGCCCCAAGCGTGAGGGAACTCGAATGCTAGATAGCTGACGTAGAATATCATGGCCAGTTGGGAGTATTGATCGCCAGTGATATTGGTGTCGCTCTGTAGCCCCATGACGTTCGCGTAGTTGATCAAGGTTTTGTCAAGATACTGGAGAATGTAACACGCAAACATGAGGGGAACGATTCGCCAGTCAATCTTGCGCTTTAAGAGGCGCTCATCCTCCGCTGTCATGGGTGTGACATCCCCGCCGTCTCGAAGAAATACCAGCGCAGCATCAGCGTTCTTGATGTCCTTGACCTCTCCGACCAATACTTCGGACTGACCACCACCAAAGCGTGTGGCCTTTTCGACATCGATCTTTCCGTCGGAGCTCATGGTGATGGCATGAGGAGACGCGGCTGGAACTTCAGGCTGTAGCAATAGTAGGGACGAGTGGCTCTGCCATCGTTATATGGGACTGCCCGTCGAAGCGCCTCTACTGATATCACGGCTGTCTATGACGCACCTATATCTAATGGGGTGTAAGGATCGCGTGGAGATGTTCAGCATGTTGGAGAACATCCCCATTCGCGCCCTCGATAAGTATGTGGCGATCGTCAGGCCGTTGCTGTTCAGACGAATTAAATGCTGCGTTGCGCCGAAAACCATGCCATTGCAGGAAGGTGACTGGGGTGTTGGTTGGGCCCGGTAGTCGTTATCTCTCAGTCCGGAAAAGAAGGACCCGAAGATATCATCTTATTCCCGATCGTGGTGCGGCAAAAACGTCTGAATGCCGATACAGCCATCCTATCATTATCTTGTTCAGCTGATAGCGCAGCGCTGCAGTTGAGGGGTTGCGGGGAATGCTCGGTGTCGGCACTGAAGACCTGAAGCAGGACGAGTTGTTCGCTAAGCCTCGTACTGGAGCCAGCCGATGGCGGAACAACACAGTTGCTTGTGAGATGTCTTAAGCTTACTTGTGTCCATACTAGGAACAGGCAACCAAGTCATGTTATCAAACAAGTATTGGCGCGGAGTTGTTCTGCATGATAGTGATATCTTAAGATATGTTATCAGGCTGCAGATGTAAGTATCCAAGAGGCGGCAGCCCACTTCGTGCTGATAAATGCTCACTTAGCTTCACTCGAGAGTTAGTTAGTAATACTCTGTAATGGACACTACCCCACGTTGGTCCATGACACTACTTTCTATACATCCGTCACGCTTCTTGGTCCTGCTGATCATAAGTAATGAAGGCATCGGATCTCAACTGAAGTATCGAGCGTGCGGTTTTGGTACATGGGAGTGGGGCGAATTCATCAAGCGAGGCCATGACAACCGACACGTAGTCCAAGCCTTATAGATAGGTGCTTGAGTGAAAAGTTTCTATTACATTATGAAACGTTTTCTGCCCTCTCTGCCCGTTGTATTATGGACCTTTATGACCCTTGAGCACGCATAATCATTCGATATTACTAGCCTCAAGCCTTAGACACCGGAATCATATTGATTCAAGTCAGACTGGACTACGTAGTTCATCCAGTTGGTGCAGGTCTGGTTCAGCACATCCGTGTCATAGGTGATCTCCGACTCTCGCTCAACGATTTGCACGGCAAAACCCTCCGAGGTGTGCCAAGCAATGTGGCAGTGCATCAACCAAGCCTAAATCGGACGGCAGTCAGTGGTCTGAAGATCTGGAGGCAATTTAATGTGATCGAAGAGGTACTTACACCAGGGTTATTCGTCTTGAATGCGATGACCAAATATCCACTGCCTGGCATCATAGCTACGTCTCTTCTGGGAGCGTTTACCAAGGTCAGACGATCGGTCTGAGTGCTGTCAAAGTTACCGTAACCAGAGTCGAGAACCCAGAAGTCGTGGCCGTGAAGGTGCATGGGATGGTCCTGAGCAAAAGGCGAGTGAATGACCATGTACACCCACTTGTCAGCGTCAGGCAGGTGGATAACGTTTTGCTTCGTGAGCCAAGTAGAGTTCTTTTGCGAGATTTGCATGGCGGTGGGGTACTCCCATTGGGTATGCATGGAAGTCTTGTTCATCGTCCAGAGGAGGGCGTTGTCTGTGACTTCAACGGCAACCTTCTCATCTGCGCTGATGTAAGTGTCAGACGCGTTGATGGCGAGGTAAGGCACAAGGTTGGAGGATGCCTCATCCAAGCATGAGTCAGTGTAACTGTAAGCCGAGGTCGTGGGATCCGAGGTGGAAGAGTTGGAGTAACGAATGATACCCTTGACATCGTCAACAGCATCAGACTCGGAGCAGGACTCTTGTGCAATGGATCGCAGCCAGAAGTCGCCGTCGGTCAGGTCCTTAGCCTCCACAATGATGTCGTAGCGCTGGCCCATACCAATGCTCAATTGCGTGGCGTTGTACGGGACGATGGGGACAAAATCTGTTGCGATAATCTCCATGGTATGATTGTCGATCATGAAACGGAAGTGATTATCTGCGGCGGCGTTGACTAGGCGAAGGCGGTACCTAGTTCCGGGTTCGAAAATTGTTTCGAATCTAGAGCCCATGGTGTCGTTGAAGGTGTTGGTGCCGTTGATCAGACCGTTGACTGCTGTGGGGGGACCTCCCGTAGCAGCTTTGGTAACGAGTTCATCTGCCGTTTGCTGGATGAAAAAGTCAATCAAGGGTTCTTGAGTTCTTGAGTTCTTGCCAAACAGTCCAAGCATTCAACTCACGTGATACCAGTCGTTGAGGAAGAGATGACCCAAGTCGACGTCGTAATTTGCCGAAGCCGGTCCGTTGATAGTGATGCCACCAAAGACTCCATCCCATGCTTGAACGTAGAAGTGAGAGTGATACCAACCGGTGCCGTACTCAACAGCTCGCCATTTGTAGGTGTAAGTGTCGTTGGGGGCAATGGGGCACTGGGTGATACTAGGGACACCATCCATTTGATCCGTCCAATTCTGTCTGATACCATGGAAGTGAAGACCGGTACCGTTTGTCTGAAGCGAGTTTTTCAGGTGGACAACTGCCAAAATTCAGTGTTAGCCCCTCAAATCAAGAACAGGCTGGTGTCCCTGTATGTGATAACGTACCAACAGTGTCACCCCAGTCAGCAATAATGGTTGGGCCGGGGAATGATCCGTTGATGAGCTGCACTGGCATCTCGTATCCATCTGGAGCGGCTGTGCCATTCTCAACATTGAACCAATATTCTCTCACTACGCCTGTATCCGGGACCTCATCGTAGTAGTTTGTAGATAGGTCGAAACCTTCTGTCCAGCAAGCTCTGTTCGAAGGACTATTGACGCACGCGGCACCGGAGCTAGGCGAACCAGACGAGCCAGATGAACTAGGCGAGCTTGAACTGGCAACAGCCTCGGTGACTGGGGATACGTCAGCAGAATCACCGGCGGTCTGGTGTCTGTTTGATGTACAAGCCGCAGTGGCACCAGTAACGACAGCTACTGCCCAAGTGGCGAGAAGCTTCCCGCAAACCATTGTGATATCAAGTAAGAAACAACGAAAGACTATTAGCCCACAGCCGAAACAGTGAGAAACGAGTGTTGAAGTCAACGATTAAAGAAAAGAAGTGGTTGAGAAAACACAATGAAATCTGCCCCGTCTGCTGGTCTCATTTATATCTTTTTAGGTTTCGATGGCCACTGAGAAGTTGGGGACAACTCTAAATATTTGATGTCTCCATCCCTCTCTTCGCAATTCTTTGGACAATTGAACCACTCCGCCTTTCATGATGCGGGATGTGGGCTTTGGTGAGCAACAACAAAAAACGGATTTTGCCGTCGGTTTGGGCGTCTTGCGGAGCAAGACGACTGTCGTCTTGTGGGTGCAAACAGAGTTTCTGCCTCGCAGAGACTAAGTTGTCCCACATAGTACGGTGATTCCGCACCGGGATAACCTCCTCAGCCCAGCAGGCCGCGATAGATTACACGTCGACTACACGTCAAACCTGCCAGTGAAGTGAGAAGAAAGCCTGCATCGGTGGGGCTGTGAGGACGGGTCAGATGGGGATATCTATTTCCAGAGTGGCCGTGGGCATTATGGTTGATTCACCGTGAAATGAGATGCGGGTGGTGATGGATCTAGCCACTCACCTTAAGCCATGCAATAAGGCTGACCTGCACCCGCAACGTTGGAAGAATGACAGCCGCAACAGAACTTCAGATGAAGGATCCCGGAACGGCCCCATTTCTCCAGGGGTAAAAACATCAGAGCCTTCCTAGTCAGGAATAAACCCACAACTTTGACAACTCTGACTTGTTTATTTTGCTGTCTGTGCTTCCCGATGGTGGGCTTCGATTGCGTTTACGAGCTCGGAACTGCCCCTCTTTGCCAAAAGAACCAACGACGATCACCGGGCAAGCGGCATCTCAAAATCGGCAATGTGGGGGGCAATGCTTAGCATCTCCTAGTGGGTTGGGTGTAAGTGGTGAACACCGCGGTCTTTAAGGATTACGCCAACCTGGAAAGTCTCTGTTGTGTGAATCGACATCTATGTGCTCCGCGTTCTTCGTTGCTGGATTTCTGACTTAACCCGGCCGCATTCCTGTCCCCTCAGCCCCGATCTTGCCAAAGGCTCTTACCTTTAGTTCAGTCGTTACCAAAATGAATTTGTCCAAGGTCGGAGTTCTCGCTCTCCTGCAGGCCGGTCTCATCTGTGCCTCAGCCATCTCTCCCTCGTGGAACGTCAATGTCAAGCGAAAGGCCGAAACAAACGCAACACTTTACGCTTACGGAACGAACTCATCTTCATGGCCTATTGCTTATGGATTGGATGACGGTATGTATTCCAGTCATCCGTATAAATCAAGTTTTGGGGTAACAACAAGCGTTGCTGACTTCACCACACAGGATATCTGTACATCACTCAGACCCCTGACGATGCCAATGCCAACCTAGTCCCGATCACTTGGGATCTTCCGTCCATCACGGGTGAGAACTGGAAGGTCAATGGCACGTTCGTGAACGGAACATCTGCTGGCTCTTTGACCATCACCGACAGCGAAGATAATGCAATGGGTCTTACTCAAACCCCTCAGGCAGTCACTGTTAACCAAACTACCTATGGGTGGGCGCTTTTTGCGACACAGCTGGTGTACAACAATAACTCACAGCTGGAAGCGCAATTCTGGGCGAAGCCATCTGAATGGGAAGACACCTATCTTCTGTTCTGGAACGCAGACGACCTCGTTTCCACCGGAAGTTTCCCCGTGGTCGTCAAAGGGGTCGAAAATTCCTAGAGTACGCATTGTCTGTTATTTGTTAGCGAAGGTTATCCAAATTCGCTATAATGCGTCTTTTCTCAAGATGGTGTAGGGCAAGTTGGTTGATGGACTTAATTTTCGTGCTGTGAAAAGTCGTAATTACATCAACTATTTTCAGAGACAGGAGCTAGAATATCTATTTCCGTCCAGAAATCTATTGTCATCAGTTGGAGTTGAGTCTACCTAGGTGCAAAGACACTATGTGAGCACCTCATGCATTGTTAAACGAGGATGCTAAACCTTCGAAGATACCAATTCCTAAATTCAGAACTTGAAACGATTGAGACTCGAATTGGTAACAATATGCACTCTTGGAGGTAACAGGCGAAATTTTACTATTTCTTCTTTTACGATTACTTATATGTAGCGACAGTCTTTTCAGTCGTTGTATGTTCCAAATATCCAACGTGAAGTGAGTCTCCCATCCGAGGATCAGACTCCATGAGAAAGACACCTTGAAGGATGCCACGAAAATACCGCTCAAACATTCCATGCAAATCAATAGATGTCGCCTCTGTGATAGAGGTCTTTCCGTGCCTTACTCTACCATGCCATGCCATGCCACTTCCCGCTTATGGGGGTTTCATCAAAGCTGCTGCCCCTTTTCCTCGGGTGGGGCGACAATAATTGTAGCAGGTACTTCCTCATCTGCTGCGGTAGCATCTCGTTGCTTTCGCTTGAACAATCGGCCAACAGGCGCAAACATTCTCCCGAGGAATCTGTACACCAGTACAAAAGGCTTTCCGACGAAAACAGCCACTCTTTCAAACCAGACGTCCGGAAAAATACGGACCAGCACACCCCATGGCAAAGACATGAGGGCGATCACGACGGAGATGGCCCACTGGGTTCCGTTGAGGCCACCCTCCTTGATCTCAAACACGCGACCGCCAATGAATACGATTCCCACCTGAAGACCAACCATCAGGAGGTTGATGAAAATAAAAAATTGATTGCGATGGACACCCTCGAGCACGTTGAACTTGTTATCGAGGCGTCGATTGTTAAATTCGTTGAAGATTTGCATCCAGACAAAGGTGTTGAAAATGACCGTATCGAGTTGCAGCATTTGATCCTCGCTATTTCTGTCGTAGTTGAGAATCTCGGGGCCGGCGAAGTAAAGGGTGAGTGTGATGATGAGCTGGAAAATAGCTTGTCCAATAATCATCTTCCACATCTAAAGTTGGCTGTCAGCTGTGTTTGCAGGATTCAGCAACGGAGAAAGGCTTACGTTGATCGTGATAAGTGGTGCATCCTTTCTTTGAGGGGGCCGGTCGAGAATCTTGTCGGTCGGAGGATCCGTTGCCAGTGCGAGCGCAGCAAATGTGTCCATGATGAGGTTGACCCAAAGCAATTGAACAGCTTTCAGCACCGGCTCCATATGAGGGTCATACATGGCTGTGATAAACGCCAAGAGGACAGCAGTGATGTTAACGGTAATTTGAAACTATATCGTGAACATTTAGCAACCTGGTGATGCGTATTTGAGTGACTGGGGGCAACAGCCAGGTGACTAGTCGCCTCGATCGATTAGGAACTTACTTGAAGAAACTTTTGAACGGCATCATTGACTGCGCGACCCCACTTGAGTGCAGTCACGATCGATGCGAAGTTATCATCCATGAGAACAATTGCGGAAGCCTCCTTGGCCACTTCGGTACCTGAGATGCCCATCGAAAAGCCAACATCTGCGGCCTTGAGTGCGGGAGCATCGTTCGTACCATCACCTGTGACAGCGACCGTCTCTCCGAGAGCTTTCAATCTCGTCACGAGAATCCGCTTGTCTTCAGGAGACGAACGAGCCAATACCTGTAGCTTGGGAAGAATGTTATTCATGTCCTCATCAGAAAGTTTCCTGAAAGCTGGTCCTTCCATAATCACTCCCTGAGAGCCGGTGAAGATCCCGCACTCTGTGGCTATAGCTTGAGCGGTGACGATGTTGTCGCCAGTGACCATACGGACTGTGACGCCAGCATGCTGCGCAAGCCTGACCGCCTCGGGAACACCCTCTCGGACGGGATCTTGAATTCCAACAATGCCGAGGAACACTAGGTCAGAAGGCGTCAGTAGAGACTCAAGCTTGACGTGTCCATCTTCTGAAAGCATGTTTGCAGGCGGCCACTGGGGGTAGTCCTTGTACACGATGCCAATGGTCCGAAGGGATCGTCGAGCGTATTCGTTGATGGTTGATTCGAGAGATTGTCGCTCGGTGACCGTCATGGGCTCTTCAGTCAAAGTCTCCAGCTGAGTCTTAGATGAACAGTACCCAAGCATAATCTCAGAGGCACCCTTGACCAGCACACGATATCCCTTCGAGGTGTCGCGAAGTTTGATGACCGCGGCCATACACTTCCTTCCGGAATCAAAGGGAAGCATCTGCACGACTTGCTCGTTGGCACGGGCCTCAGCAAGGGACTGAAGACCAAGGTGATCTTTCGCCAACTGTAAGAGTGCTGTCTCGGTCTTAGATCCGATGAAAGTTGCCTGACCATCCTCTTGACCCTCAAAGGCTGTGGAGTTCACAGCAACCGACTGAACGATAAGTTCCTTGGTTCCTGTAGGCAAGCCAGCGGCCCATGTAGTGACGTGAGGTGTCCCCGATGTCTTCTCATTGTCGGACTGGGACAATGCAGTGAAGCTAGTGGTGGAGAAGGTGCCGGCCACGACCGTCATCTTGTTTGTTGTCTGTACACTGTCAGTTGCTGCTCGGTTCATATCAGGAAGAACGAATCATACCAGAGTGCCTGTCTTATCCGAGCAGATTGTCGTTGCGTTACCCATGGTTTCGCAAGATCGTAGTACGCGAACGAGGTTATTCTCCTTGAGAAGCTTCGTTGTCGCGAACGCGAGGGCAAGAGTGACGGCCAGCGGCAAGCCTTCAGGTACAGCTACAGCAATGATAGCAATAGCAACGACAAGCAAGTCCATGAAAGTCGATGCCTTGTCAGCAGGCAGTCGGTCATCACTAGGAAGACTGGCAACGAATCTGAAAAGCAGGATGAAGAACATCAGAGCCGATGCACCTCCACCGAGCTTGGCGATGGCGATGGCAAGGCGTTCAAGCTTCTTTTGTAGAGGTGTAGCTTCGATATCGTACCGTACAGACATCATGATCTTGCCGAAGCTGCTGTGGACACCAACAGAGGTGCAAACGTAGGTTCCCATACCTGCAATCTATCAGCTTATAAGTTTGAAGGATAGGGGGTAAAGATCGTACCTTCGAGAACTTTGGATCCTGAGATGATAAAGGGGTCCAGGTCGTCATGATTGTTGTGTTTAGAGTCCAGAAGCTTCATGACTTGGTCGCCAGCAGTCTTCTTGAGAACATCGGATTCACCAGTAGCCGAAGATTCGTCGCACTTGACTTCGTGTCCTTCAATCAAGATTCCATCGGCAGGGACCATATCGCCAGGCTCCAGATGGAGCACTTCGCCTACCAGGATCTCGTTGACATTGATCATGACTGATTTCCCGGAACGAATGACCTTGACTTGACGGTCATCCTTCTTTGTGTTCAGCCTGACGAATGCCTTCTCCTTCTGCCAATCGTTGTGGGATCCGACGAGGACGACAATGATGACCGCAGCGCAGATGGCGACGCCTTCGACCCAGTCGACAGAAGCCGGTGCGCCTGCAGGCCTTTCAACGCCGAGTGTCTCGTATAGTCCGAGGGCCAAAGAGATGACTCCGGCAACCGTCAAGAGAATAAGTACCGTTTCATTGAACGCGATCCACATCAGTTTCCAGATCGACTTGGGCTTTTTTGGCGGCAGTACGTTGCGACCGTAAACACGGGTACGGTCCACGAACGGTGCCCCGGAAGACGGCACATGCTTCTCTGTGGTTGGGGAAACCGGTTTGCTATCGTTGTGGTTGTCGACTGCTTCATTAAAACTGATTCTTGATCTGACGCCTGCTTCGTCGACACTGAGACCACTGCGTACATCGGTCTGAACGCCACGAGCAATACCTCGGAGCCCGCCGAGCGCCCTGAATGCTGAGAGGGACTTGGGGTTCAGCAATTTGTTGAGTTGGCCAGGGGAAAACGCGAATGGGTTGTTCTCCACGTGAAAGTCGCGCTCCGTGCCTGGGTCAGGCCTCAAAGACGATTCAATATCTTCAAGATCGAGGCTCGCACCGGCGGTACTGGGGGCAGCGGTGGTCCCGGACGGCGTGAGAAACGGATTGGACCCGTCCGGGGCAATAGTGTCGGCATCACTCGTGGCCCGCGAACGGGAGTCCGCATGTGGGGGGTTGGGGCTGAGAAACTTATCAGCCATCATGAAGGGGATGTCATGTATAGCCCGGTAGAAAAAGAGAAAGTGCTGTCGAGCTCGAAAGCAAGACGTGCCGAACAAGCGGCGCCCAGAGAATATGAATACTCTTCCAAGGGCAGCTTTCGCCGGGCTACCTCTTTCAAGCTTAGCCATCCAACCTCACCTTCATCATAGCTCTCCACTTTCCGACAGAACGGCAAAAGCAAAAGAACTCAAACCCCGGCCGAATCAGCACTGCCACACTTCAAGAGACTTATTACTGAGGAACCAATATTCCTGATCCCATCTGATAAGCCCGAATTAGGTAGATTGGGGCCGGGAAATCGTTCTGACAAGCTTAAAGAAGTAGGCATAGCACCGTGTGTGTGGAGAGATGACCCGCCGGAATGCGGCCCAGGTCAGCCTCAGAAACCAACGAACAGCACATGATGCAGGCTTGGCAGTTTAAGAGAGCATTCACAGGAGCTCTGGTTGATGATCAAAAGTAGCTAGAGGTGTGAAGCTTGAAGAGAACGGGAAGGAGGAGGCGAGAAAGGCGAAGACTAGCTTGGGGATTGACAGAAATCTTAGCAGAGACAGGGGTGAACGAGGGATTTTCGAGCAAAGAATAAGCGAGATGATGGTAGGATCAGACGAGTTTGCGAGGAGAGGGGAAGGTTTAGCCGTACATGACAGACAAGAGTCTAGATGGCACGGATTTTGCTTCTGTTCCTCGCACTGGAGACAGGCCAAGAGTCAGGCAAAAAGAGGGGTTTCAAATCCTATTTGGCAACGGAAAAACAAAAAGTTCTCCAATATGTCGTCGGTGGCATGTCAAGAGCTTCAATGGAAGGTCAGGCGGAGCACGTGTGCGGTCGATACGACCTCGGCAAATCTTTCCCTGTCAACATCTCTCGTCGCCTCTAGCGACATCCTGTTGGCAATCACTTGGGGCGGGGGCAACCCCACCCGATCAACAAGTGTTTCCAGCTTCCTGTAGGTTGCTCATCGGTGTTCGGGCGGAGTAAGCTCCAGTTCATCATCCGTACTGTTTCCCGCGCGCGCTTTGACTCAGGGGCGGGATCATGTTGCAAAGCTGTTGAATCGTGTGGCACTTTGTTTCTTGGCTAAAAGAGCTGTCGTTTCCGCTGGGGAATTTTCCTTTTGTCAATATTTCATGGCGCCATGTTATGACCATTGTCAAGACAGAGTCATCGCATTGAAGGACGTTCTCTAACATGCACAGCCCGGCCAAGAGTCTCGAAGAGCCTCACAGAGTCTGAGGTTGGCACGGAAATCTGATCTCCACGGAGTACGAGACCGGTCATGTCGAGCCGAAAGCCCCTCACCCGCTGATCACACCTACTACTGCATCGCAATAGAAAGCCAAGAGTTCGCTGACTCCTTAGCTTCGCCATCTCGTTTTCAAAACTTGAGTCCAACTCTCAGCATGCACATATTGCCGTTGAATTGATGCGACTCTGAGCTCGGAAGTCACTGTAGCCGATGCGAGCTATCCAAGAAGTCCGGTCGGCAATAATTACTGGCGCAAGCCGGCGAGCGCTTACGTTGGTCGCCGGCGGGAGGTCGCAATCGAGCATGCGGGGAAATTCCAGCCTACAATTGACTCGCGCTCGCGTTCGCTTCAACATGCACATCAATTTTGACCGCCAATTCAATCGGTGGTAATCTACGGTAGACAGTGTCAACGCCAACTGCAGACATGCCAATCCAGTTTGCTGTACGGCGCGGAATCTTTGTCGCCTCAATTGCGGCTCTCTGTCTCGACCTACTCTAGGTATGATACGCTGCTGCCTATCGCATGTAGAGACGAGTTCAGAATCTCTTGAACGTAGGGGCCCTTACCATCCGTTTTGAACTGTGTTTCCTCGGCCTTAAGCACGACTATCGATGACAAGCTGTTTCATTTTGAGCCTTAGCGTAACTCAGGTCTTAACAACACGCACTCAGAAGACAGTCAAAATCATGGCATTAGCAGCAGTATCAAAGACAGCTTCGTTGAAGCATTTAGAACTGCTCTTCAAGGGCTCAGAACCAGTTCAATCATCAATACAGGCCGATCAACGAGGTACAACGATGACCAACAACTTCTGGAGCTCTAATATTGTTTCGTTGTCTCGTCCATCGCTCGGTATAGTGACAGGATGAGCAGGACGTTAGACTTGGCCTCGACAGCAGCTTTAATTGGATTGCCATTGCTTCAGGCGACTGCTGTCTGTCTTCATGTTAGCATCTGGTCGGCCCGTTCACCTACACTAGACTCACCAACGCACGACAAATAAATTGATACTATCGTGATCAACAGAGAAACTTCTGATTGAACGATTTCCAAAAAATCCCTAAGCTCTGAGGAATGCTTACTTCTACAGCAGGCAATATAGCTGTTCTCGAATCAAGTTGCAGTAAGGCCCAGAGAATAAATAGCTACAGGTACCAACATGCTTCTAATCAAAGGAACAAATTTCGGGGTTGAATGAATAGGGAATCATGAGCGTGAACACATGAATTGATCGTGGGGAAGTAAGGTATCGAGCGATACGACTTGAATGGCGTCATACGGGACATGCGTTGGGCACTCATGTGGCGGTGGAGAAGGGAGTTTGAACTTAATTAAGTCAGGTGAACAACACACAAGTGAAGGAGTGGCCTCAATTCCTTGGTATAAGTGTGATTAGTATGAATTAGAAGCTATCAGTCGGTTCTTAAATTGAACACGATTTTTCAGCTGCCTTACCATAGACAAGTCTTGCATGTGCAGCAGTCATCTTTACTTAAGGTACCTACTCACCTACCTTACCTGACATATATGTAGATGCGATTTTTCGATTTTGTCAGCGGGAGCAGTTGGTAATCGCAGCTTAAGCGTGTAGAGTTTTGTATTTTAAATCTCAGGGAGAGTACGTTTGTCTCAATATGTGTGGATACTTTCCGCGAGGCTGGATACTTCAACCGAGCTTTCCAAACCTCAAAAAAACGCCTTTTTGGTCAAGTACTAATCTTAACTCGAATATTGCTTATACCACCCAAGACAATTTAATTGTCTCGAATCGCGTGATCGGCGGCCCGCCGGCCCTTTCTTGAGAACGAGTTCCAACGCGCAATCAAGAGCCGACTAGACTGGACAAATTGGGTACTTGTTTTTCTGTATCGGGCATAACGGATTAGGCACTGATCATATGAAACTTTCTCTTGTCTAATAGGTCCCTGAATAGACACGCATCGAGATTGTGGGGGGAAAGGCTAGTGGACTGGCTACAAGCTTCAAAGTTGGAACGAAAACATTTCCTGGGCTATTGAGACAAGCGGGGAGTGAGGTAGCAACGATTCAATAGCATTCAATGGCATTTCGCTCGGCAGACAATGACTTAAGCACATTCCATTTCCGTCAAAAATTGTAGTCAAGTCTCATTATCTTGGTGCTGGTCTTCTTGAGGCATATCTCCTTCCCGAACCTCCTCAGTCTGTTTAGTTGGGCCATGATATGTACCATGGTGCTCCTTAGAGACGCTTGCTATCTTAAAACATACGATTTCAAAAGCTAAGAAGTGAAGTCAATAATAAGGTAGTTAGGCTTCATAAGAACCTTTACCTCGTCCTACCCATCGACGCTTCGTCGCAGGGGTCTAGCGCTTCTTCGCTGAAGAATGTGATTCGACCACTCGCACTCTCTCTGCAACTCCACAGTTCGAACCCCGCGGCCCGGACCAGGCAACGGGCGACTAGGGTTCGAATCCGACAGCTCGGTCCAAGGTCTGCTGTAGGCAGTATTGTCCGGTAAACACTCAAGACTCGGGGTCTAGACCATCAGGCTCTAGCCAAGTATCATGGCCATCTACGCCGTCATAAATAAGCGACACACGCTCCGTCAGGCTCTTTGATCCCAACTCTTCTCTTCGCTCTCCAGTCCCTGTTCATCAAGATCTCAACCTCCCGCTGACAACAAGTTACTGGCTGGCGTATCATTCGATCAGGTCTTTCCCAACTATGGAGCCTACCAGCAAATATGTTGCGCTGGTCTTCGGTGCTAGTGGGATCTCCGGATGGGCAGTCACGAACAATTTGTTCATTTATCCCACAGCATCCACATTTTGCCGCATTATTGGTCTAACAAACCGACCGATGGACCTGTCAGGAAGCCAACTTCCCAAGAATGATCCTCGTTTGGAGATCTACTCTGGCATCAACTTACGTGAGGATATCGAGACTGTCAAGGAGCAAATGAAAATCAAGATCCCCAACATGCAGGACATCACGCATGTGTACTACTGTGGTCAGTATTGCAGCCGTTGACGAGATATGGTATGTGAACTGAGACGGAAAGAGCCTACTCAAATGCGACAGCATATTCAGTCGACGTCATGGAGATTCGTAATATCAACGTCACCATGACTCGAAACGCTGTCAAGGCGGTTGATGAGATCTGCTCAAGTCTGAAATTTCTGAGTTTGCAGACTGGCACCAACGTTAGTAATCTGCCATCTGCTACTCTGCTGTGTTCATTGTATGCCACTACCTTACTTACGATACTGAAATAGAGCTACGGAGTGGCTGTCTTCCAACATCAGGACAAGATTGAGATACATCCTCCATTGAAAGAGTCTCAGCCGCGAATTCCGTCTCCATACGGAGATGAAATCTTCTACTACGGGCAAGTAGATGCTATCGAGGAGTTACAGAAGGGCAAGTCCTGGAGATGGTGTGAAGTTCGCCCCGATGCAATCGTCGGCTTCGTTCCTGGTACGACTTCAATCATGACGTTTCTTGAGCCGATCGCTCTTTTCCTTGCGCTCTGGCGTTATGTCCATGGGCCCGGAGCCGAAATCAAGTTCATTGGTACAGCTACGAACTACACCCACACCAACACAGACTCATCGCAGGATATTATTGCAAAGTCTCATATTTATTTATCGACCGTGAAGCCAGAAGAATTGAACGGGGAAGCTTTCAATACTGCTGATAATGCAACTCCAGTTTCCTGGGTGGAGCGATGGCCTGTCATGGTCGATTATTTCGGGCTGCAGGGAACGCCTCCAGTTGAGGGAGCACAGAGTGAGTCTCTATACCGCTGCCATTCCTCTTTGATATATCTTAACATATTTTTCAGCAACGTTTCCCGTCGAAAAGTGGTGGGAAGAACACCAAGATGACTACAAGAGGATGTGTGCCGAGTATGGCTTGAAGCACCGTGATATACCAGCTGCGTCTTGGATATTCACGATGGGGGTCGGCTTTTCTCTCTTACAGAGAAATCGGGCAATGTGTCTGGATAAGATCCGGTCTGTTGGGTTTCAGGAAGAGTTGGGCATGACCGAAGGCTATCTCATCGCCTTTGATCGCATGGTTGCTGCTAACATTCTTCCCCCGCGGAAATTGATGTAGACTTGGTAGGTTCAAGACCGCCACCAACTGGTGACCTTCGCCTACTATGGTACAAAATTAGACAACAGCTGGTGATTCAGTGGTAACGACAGTACAGTGGAATTCTGAAATCTCCAGTGAAGCGCTTGGCGTCGCAGAAGATACGCCGGCTGAATGTAACCCTGTTTTGTGCACACGCAGAGCTGCATAAACTCCAACCTCCTGTATCATTCACTACGAATGGAGCCCAAGTCTATATGTGTGCAGCGGGGCTTCCTGGTAAACCCCTCATAAGTCAGCTGCTCATTTTCTCATTTCGACCTTCATCGGAACATGTTGACGCCCAGAAGCCCTCGACCATGTCTCTTTGTCAAAATTGCCGTCAGCTTGATCTTGCTGACCTAGTTGATGAGGAATACGAAGTTCAGGACATTATTCTTCATTCTTCAATCGCTGATATCGAGAGAAATGTTTCTGCGTGCGATTTGTGTCAACTCTTCCACACATCTATCACCGAAAAGCTCCGGGTCGAGGGAGTTAGTGTTGACCAAGAGGCTTGGTATGACACAGACTCGCCGGTTATCTTGCGGGGCACTCAGTACAAAGATGAGAAGTACGAGTCTCGGGGACTCTTTTGGGTCAAGGTCCGCTGCGATCGCCTGAGCCCGAGGGCATACTGCTATTTCAGCTTCTATCCCAAAGACGAGACGACCCGGCTAGAGGACTCCATCCTAGGCAGACCCATCAAACCTCCCGCTAAGCAACTCAGTCTTGTGAAAGACTGGGTGCGCGAGTGTGAAGACCACCACCAGAGTTGCCATTCAGCCCCTGCTACTCTGCCCAACCGAGTTGTAGATGTCGGTGTCGAAGGAGTGAGGGAGCCTCGGCTCGTTGTGACGAGTGGAGAAGTCGGCCGATACATGACATTAAGTCACTGTTGGGGCTTACATCCTGTTATTCGCACCACTAGCGAGACAATTAATGGCCACATCAAGTCGTTGCCAATGTCCAAGTTACCTCCAACGTTCAGAGACGCAGTCTTGATAACGAGGTCACTTGGCGTTCAGTATCTATGGATCGACTCCCTCTGCATCGTACAGGACTCAAAAGAGGACTGGGAACTCGAGAGTGTGAAGATGGGCACTATCTACGCCTCTTCATGTCTGACCATCGCTGCCTCAGCGTCCGCAGACTCCACAGGGGGTTGCTTCTTACCGCGTTCAACTTCAAATCACGTTCAAGTTAAGTGTACTCGGAAGACGAACGATGAATCGGTGTCTATTCCCGTATTCTTACGACCCAGACCTCGTGACTTCAGTCACCTACCACAAAGCATCCTACATTCACGTGCGTGGGTAACGCAAGAGCGCCTACTATCTGCCCGAATGGTACACTACGACTCTGATCAACTTCTTTGGGAATGTCGTGAATCTCGTCTGGCAGAAGATGGGGTACCGACGGATGCATTCGCAGTGCAAAAGTTAGTGTGGGACGAACGACTTCACCTTTCATCCCCTTTTGCGCAAGGACGTCTATCTACATCAGAATTCGTGTGGGACTGGTACGATATGGTATCGGCATATAGTAGAAGAGACATCACCAAGTCCTGCGATCGGCTACCAGCGCTTTCCGGTCTCGCCAAGGTGATGGAGGAATGCACCGGGCAGCGATACCTTGCCGGGTTGTGGAAGTACCACCTGCATTATGGGTTGCTTTGGAGGAGAAGCGAGAATTGGCTTGAAACCCCGTCAGATGGCTTTCGCGCCCCAAGTTGGAGTTGGGCGTCTTTGGAAGGCGCTGTCATGATGCCCGAGATCGGAAACATTCTGCCCTCGGGAAACGAGATGGAGGTGGTGGTGAGGATTACTCAAGCAGAGACAACGCCACTCGGCTTGGACCCGAGGGGTATGTTGAAATCGGGATATCTGCAGCTAGAGGGAAAGCTCAGACTAGCCGATCCAAGAGAAAACCCAGAATCCCCGGGTTATCAGAGGTTCTCGACCTATCGGGAAGAGTTAGCAATTGATTTGCTTAAGGAGAATGGGATCATGGTCGGATTAGCAGTGTTCGACAAGGATTACTGCGGAAGTAACATCCCTCTCTACTACTTACAGGTGTCGAGAAGAGTCAAAGAGCCAAGCCGTTGGTACGGGCTCCTGCTAGAGGCAACAAGCCAGCCGCAAGAGTTCCGTCGTGTTGGCTTCTGTCGCACGGAAGAGTATCCACTTCGAGACTGGTTCGCGCATGTCGCTGAAGAGATGGTCACGATAGTCTGAGTATTTGTTTCAGCCTCCATACTTGGGGGAGACCACATCCAGTCTCCAGTCAATACTGATTCCAAGAAATTATTATACGCTTCTCAGACACCTGACCTTAATGTGAATAACAGATGTCTTTGGCCGGAATCAGGTACCGTGGGTACCGCTGGTCACAGCATATATCATTGTGCCGAATTCGTCTAGGTCCTCCAGCCATGCTTTTACTCTTGTACGCCTGTGGATAACTTCAGTCTCGCTGAAATTTTCAGGCACAGGCCATAATTCGTCGATAGCCAGCCAACTATCTGGCCATTCTGCTTGCTGAAGGTCATATACACCTCTCCAGTCGCGCCTCGTTCGAGTCTCCCACAACGCCTTGGACGCCGGCGCTGATAACCCGCGTAACTCGGTGGCAAGATGAGTTGAGAGGCCGTCATGTGTCAGCAGGGCGCTATCGAAGAGGCACATCGTGAACAGAGTTCTTCGTTTAGCCTCGGCGGCAATCCAGCACTCCCACCTGGGACGGGGCTCATCTCCGGAAACGCACGTGAGTCCTTTCTTCGCCACCGCACATGCGAGGTCCTGGGTACTCATCATGGCCTCCCGTAGAAATGGGTAATAAGCTTTCCCGAATTTGAAAAAGATGACCATGGCGTAAATAAGATGCGTTTGAAATGCTGCGAGGAGTGCCATATCATCGTAGGAAGCGTGTTGGCTGTAAAGCCTCGCCATCTCTACCTTGAGTTCGTTGGCTACGGCCTCGGCGCCTGCCACATCGGGCCCACCAAAGCTTCGAATGACCCTAAGACAATTTGACAAGGGTTGGCTGGATGGCAGAGTTATCTGGGACCAATGTACAAAAGGAGGAACCTTGCGCCCGCGGATGGAACAATCCACGTAGGATTCCAGAATCCTCTGGATGAAAGCCGATATACTCGGCGAGTAGTTCTTTACCAATTGTCCCGGTATTGGGACGAAGTTATTCAGCCATCGATTGGCAATGTCATCAGCGTTGATGGTGCAGACAAGGCTCATGTCCGAGAAGTCGAACACATCAGGCTTGAGGACGTCTGATCGATCGGTGTCTGTGGCCAGCAGTTCGCCCGCCCGGAAGGAAGCGCACGTCTCGTTTGACGGAATGATTCGAAACGGCGAGAACCCCGCGTTCGCTTCCACAGTCGCGGATATCGTGGTTGCTACGCGGTCCGTATCGACCTCGGCTTCAGCCTCTGAATGCAGACCGGCAGCACCCGGCGCGGATGAAGGGATCGTCCGAGCCTGTGGATAGAGACATGGGAGGCCCCGCTGGTGGCACCGGGAACATGTCACAGCTTTCCGGTCACATTTGGCTTTGGCGGTCGCGCATGGCTGGCATGCCTTTTGTCGTGAGGTCGAATACCTGGCGGGCCGCATTACTAGGCCAGCACGGCTACAGTAAATGATCGCGTGAGTTTGGAGAATTTGAGCATCTTAGGCCCGGTGGGATAAGCCGGTTTCGCAACGAGAGCCGCGCCAAGTGAGTTGAAGTTGCATCTAGAACACGAATCTGTATGGACACCTTGGAGAGTTGGAGACGAGCGAACTTCCCCGCAAGTCCAAGCGAGGCGGGGAAAATGAGCTTTACGTAATTGAGAGACGACGGTGTCAGTTCATGTACTAAATGTTATGGGGCTTGGAATAGGCGCTGTAATGACACCGTAGATCGAAAACTGAGTAAGTAGAATAAGCAAAAATGATATTCGGCTCTGGGTATGATTTGAACACACGACCTGCAGGACCGCGGTGAACGGCACCTGCCGCTCTCCCTGCTGAGCTACCAGAACGTTATGTTGGCAATCATATCCGTCAAAGAACGAGCGAGCGAGCGACTTGATGCAGTCAGATGGAAGGACGCAGCGTAGTTCCAGGGATTGTGTCGGTTGCATTGGCTCTAATGGGAGCACAAGCTGGCCGGGGTTAACGTATCTGGATATGAGTCAACAGCTGTAAGCAAGCAGTGGTTCGCTGATGTAGCCTATATCTCTGAGTCCAAGTGGTTGAGCTTAGTTAAACATTACCAAGTTGGAGCAAGTTGTTCAACGAAGCCCAGACGTCAAGAAAGAATGATAGTCGCACGTTTGACAGAATGTTATAGTCATTGAAACATCAAATAATTATCGTTATGCTACCAGCAACTTTTACCACATCTTTTCCCAGGTTCTCCTAACGAAAGACATCTCAGCCAGTCTCGCTCTCTCCACCTCCTCGATGCCACCCTCCTCCCAATGACGGCACTCGGCATCAACCTCGGCCTTTCCGCTGATGAGATCTGCCTCCTTGGGGTGAACGAAGCGGGTCCTCTTCAGAACCTTCCAGATGAGAAAGGTGACGACACCAAAGATGAGACCAAAGTAGGAGGTGATGAAGCCTCTCACGCTGAAGGGATAGAAGTTGTCAAAACCAACAAAGATGAGAGCCAGGATGCCCAAAAGCAGAGCCAGACCGGGGAAGTACGGGGTCCAGGGAGACAGGTAGGGGAGCGTCTCGGGAGGGAAGTTCTGGGCCATGCGGGCGCGGTAGAAGCCCATGTAGGTGATGAGCATGAAGGTGTATGTCATGATCAGGGCGGTGGTGGTCAAGTCGACGAACCAGAAGAAGACATCGACGGCGCTGTTTGACGAGACAAGGAAGGTGATGCAGGAGATGACGGTGACGACAAGGACGGAGTAGATGGGAACACCGGCCTTGGTGCACTTGAGGAGGAACTTGGGGGCCTGTCCGTCGCGAGCGAGACCATAGAGAGTGCGGGAAGTCGAGTAGAGGTAAGCGTTACCGCAGGACCTTGAAAGCTGTCAGCATGATTCGAGAGTAAGCATCACGTAGTAAGGGTACTCACCATCCAGAGAGGAGAATGAAGGCATTGATGATATCGGGAAGAGCCTTGATGTGGAGGTTCTTGATACCGACAACCCAAGGGGAAGCACCAGCACCGGGCTCGCCGCTCTCAATGGCGCCGAGCAAGCCAGGGTCGCGGGAGCTGCAGATGATGCCGACGCACAGAACACCGACAACATAGAAACCGACAAGGCGGTAGAAGATGAGCTTGGCGACGCGAGGGATGGTGCGGCGGGGGTTTTGGATCTCACCAGCGGCGAGGGCGATCATGTCGGGACCGGCAATGGTGAAGGCAGCGTAGATGACAACCTTCCAGAATCCCAAGAACCTTCCTGTCGACCCGTCGGTGAAATAGGCGTGGATGTAGTTGCCGTCGCCCCAGTTACGGAATCCGTAGGCGTCGTTCATAGGGTTGCCGCCGGACATGGTGATGAGGGTGATGAGGCACAGGCCGATCAGCAGTATGACCTTTGTCGAAGCCATGATGAACTCGGATTCTCCGTAGTACTTGACTGCAACCAAGTTGACCGCCACACAGGAGACCATGGCCACGGCAATCCAGGCAGCTGGGTTGATATCCGCGTTCCAGTATTGAATGACCGTTGCGACAGCGCTGTATTCCGTACAAACCAACATGAGACCGGCGAAGAAGTAAGTCCATCCCATGGCGAAACCGAGAGCAGGGTCAACAAAGCGAGAGGCGAGTTCGAAGATGGTACCGCGAATGGGCAGGTAGGCGCACATTTCGGCGACAGACAAGTTGAGCGGCCAGATGAAGAGGAGACCCCAGAAAGTGTAACCGAGAACGAGAGAGAGAGGGCCGGCCTTGGACAAGACACCGCCAATACCGACCTGTCAAAACGTATTAGAATCTCGAGATAGCTGCGCTGCAAATCGCAAACCTCGTAAGGCTGTGAGAAGACCTACCCAAAGACCGGTACCAATAGAACCTCCGATAGCCATGAGCTGGACATGGCGAGGGCTGAGACCACGCTGGGTCTCGCCATAATGTTGAGCAACAGCAGCATTGGTGCCAGACATGACAGTCCCGAGCTTGTTGCTGTTGGTGCTGTCGGCACGGCTGAGGCCGACAGTCTTTTCTTCCATCCCTGAAGCCATGTTGGGCGGGTGACGGTAAGATCTGTGTTTTTTCTTCGGTGATCCGACGTCCAACTGTCTAAAAACACAAGTCGTCCAGGTATAGGTAATTGCTGGCTGAAGTCGGGTAGTACCACTCTCAGAGACGCCGAGCAGATCTAATAGGATGCGACTGAAACACAACTCAACAACCTGGACGAGTGAGGAGGGCAGTTATTCTATATAGATGAGTTGGTTGTGTGCCCCTGGCCCGACGCTACCTTGCGTCCGGCGGCCCCCCTTCCCCTCCATGGTTAGCTTGCTAACCTTCATCTGACGTCTCCCGGTTCCTGGGAGAGAGACAAGCCAATACGGAGCGTTACGGAGGTATTACCACTGGGTATGTGTGTAAGTATGCGACTTACTCGGGTCGTGATAGACAAGACCAACGGACGGGCCCAAGTGCCCCATCTAATAGGAGCCCCGCAGAGATAAGCAAACCGCGCCAGGGGATGGTTGGCAGCTGGCTGGGGCGATCAGAAGTGTGGGCGCGGGGGGAGGAGACTTGAGGAGGAAGCATCCCTGCTTGGGGGTAAGGGAGGCAACGTCAGAACGGGCGATACCGACGATAACGGAGAGAAAGTCACCTCGTTGAGGGTATCTTGACGCGTTTCTTTGATCCATTCCCAATGAAGATGCCCTCATTCCCACGTTTACGATTAGCCGTCCAAGGGTTCCACTGGCGTACACATCCGAATTCCGCGCCTGGTCGAATCATTGCAGCAACAGGCCAACGGCAGGCCATGAGCTGAGAATCACCTCAAGCATTGGGGTAAGAGGAAATCTGAATGTGATGCCGACGATAGCCACTGATCCGAAAGAGGAGACTTGGTGGAACAGATGTTACTGGGTAGAACAAGGGGCCCAGAAAATCCCCGGCAGTCGTCGATTGGGCGGCCCACGCATCAAGCATTTGCTGAGACTTTTCACGCCTTTCGCTCCCTTCAGTTCTTCCTGGTTGGCGTCGGGCTGACGTGTGCTCCAGGTCCTGAGCTTGTCTCCAAGTCTCTCCAGAATCCAAGGCCTCAAGCCGCAAGCCTTTGGTCTTGAGCCAGACCATTTCCTAATATCTTGGCAATGGGTCGAGCGACATCCGACGTCGGATTCAGCCATGAGAACCAGGAAGAAGCCCCCCCATTATCCGATAGACGTCGAGTTGATGGTTGGCTGAAGCACCTAAAAGACCGAAAAGACCCTTGGAGAAGCGCGGGTGAGAGGCGAAAACTTGGGGCTTAGCTCCAATTACTACCGACAAACGACCGCGTTCTGGCATGACTGACGGCTCTGTACTGCTTGTGTCTGCCGGCGGCCACGCCGAAAAGGTGTGTAGCTTCCTCGAGGAACGCGGCAGCAGAAGCCCTGGAGGCCCTGCTTAGCTCCGGGCTGGCATGTCCATGTTCCGTACCTTTCCCATCAAACAAGGAGCATGGCGGGATGATTTGCGGTGCCATTGCAGGAGAAGATGCACAGAAAGCGGGTAGAACCCCGACAAAGAACCCAGCCCCGGGTCCAAGACGCCCAACCTGAACGCAGGCACGCAGGCTACACAGCGCGGTCTGCCATCGTCCCAATCACGGCTTGCGGGAACGTTCGGGGCCTGACTCGCTCGTCTGCAGAGTGCAGAGTGCACACAGCAGGATTCGGAATCCCGTACCTAGTTTGTCTGTAGGGCGCGCGTTTGTCTAGGTTTGGCTGGCCTCGGTCCCAGTAAATTGTCTTGGCTTTCTCAAAGTCTCAATTCTACGCCGTACGGTCTGTGTAGGTATTCGTGCCGGTAACCCATCACCAGAACGCGGCGTTCGAGACGAGGCAGAGAGACCTGATAGTAATTAGATGACAGTGGAGTGGTGTCAGGCACTAACGCATCCCCATCTTGTCGTCCGGGGAAATTCACTATCACCGCGCGAACCCTCTTTTTCAAAGTGTTTTATTACGTACATTTGGTTGTATTAAATGGGTCGATGCGCCCCAAGATAGGATCCAGACCGAGAGGGGCGCCGACGCTTGACCGATCAAACTGGGACCAATTCGGCTTAAGGGAAGATAATGACAGACCGGTATGCTGTTTGCAAAATATAGGATCAAGACCGGGAGCAATAAAACACGGGGAAGTGGCTCGCATGCGTGGGGTTTCTGAGATGCGGCGATGTGGTGCCCTCCATTGCGTGAAGTGCTCGCAATGTGCCCACCGAGACAGGTACAAGTTTGGTACAAGTTTTTGCCATTGCAATATCAATATGAACAGTAGGTCATGGAGGAGCTTCGTTATATGCTTCTTCACCCTTCAAGGGCGCGCGTTTGACAACCCAACAGCCAGGGGATCTAATCGGATCGCCCAAAAGCGCATTCCCGGCTGTAAGGTCAATACAGCGGCCGGCGCAGAGCCAGGCCCGGTCCCAAACTCTCGGGGCGGCGCCATCTGAAAGTGAGACTAGGTATGAGAGCCTAAGAAAGGGAAGTGTGGTGGTGTGAGCCGGGAACACGTCCCGGTCCTCTTCAGCCGAAGAACCGGCTACGTCCCGGCCGCCATCCTGCAACGCCCGCCCCTTTGATCAATATTCGCCGTAATTATTCACGTCGTACACTCACGGTCTGCAGTCTGCAGACCGCAGATACAATTGCATACAAAATCAAATGTGGTAAGATGAAGGGCTAAAACAAAGTATCGGGTCTTGACGGCGGATCCCGCCAAGCACATGAAGATGCATGAAATCTCGCAAAGTTTCGTCTACCAATCGTTCCAGTCCTCAATCGCGGTCCGACAGTCAGTCGTACTGGATATTGACAGGTCTTCCTTCATTCCTCGATCCTGAACTCGATCGTCATCTACACGCGTAATATGTGCTTTCTAGCGTCACGTTGAAGGGGCGGCCTTCCCATTCTCTCTGTCCCACCCTCACACACTCTCTCTCACACTCTCTCTCACACTCGGACAGTCTCTTCCTCTATCATCCAGTCCTCCGTCGACGAGTCGCCCGATTGCAGGGTATCACGGTAAGAAAAACAGCAATCTAGACTTCCGCCGCGGTGACTGTAACTGTGATGGTCCCCTCACTCATCCCCTTGGAGGTCACAGTCTCGACGATGGTCTCCGGTTCCTCGCCGTCCTCATCCTCTTCCCCCACAATCTCTCTACCCGACGAGTCCACCTGTCGCCGATCGCCGCGCCGCCATCGCCCCTTCAACCAACGCCGTCAGCTCTTGCTGCCGTTCTTACTGCCGTTCACCACCGTCTTTGGCGGTCCTGCAGTCGCGCGAGGAGTGCGATCGCCGCTGCCTCGGGTGCCATTTGTAGGAATATAGAAATCGTAGCGGCTCGGGAAGAGAATGATGTTTGCCAGCCGCAGGAGTTCCGTCTCCGCTTCCGTCTTTGTCTTGTTCCTGATGCCCTCCTCATCATCAATATCCATGGCATCCGCATGCTTGGGCGGGATGACACCCGCTGGTTCGACATCGTAGGGTGCCAATCCCATTGCGCGGAGGCCGTCGACTCCGCCGTACTCCTCGACCTCCTTGGCACCGGGACGATCCTGATGCGAGGCTTCGCTTCCCAGCCCACCCAGCGTGTCAAAGTCCGGCCCCGGTTGACCGGTCTGGAATGCCTTTCTCTGGCGAGCGAGGAACAGGGCATTTGTCTGCGTTAGGGGGCAAACGGGGGTGTACGTGAGCAGGGAAAGCTCATTTGACTCGTTTTGCAACGACGGCGGGACGCCTAACCTGGTGCCGCCCGTGATGATGGAGTAGGCCTGGTCGCAATGCCAGATGACGTAGTCACCGGCCTGTAGGCTAGGCATAGAGACCAGACTCCTGCGCAGATGCAGATGCGGGTGCCAGCGTTCCGTGAGACGCTGAGCATGACCCGGGACGGCTCCGTGGATAATGGTATTTGGCTCCAGGTCAAGCGTCCAGTTGGACGCATCAAGATACGCAGCCCACTGGTCCGCCTTGCCGCCATCCGGCTGCTCTGGCGGCCCACGCTTCGGCGAGAAGAACGGCCGCAAGAGGAAGTACGCAGCCACCAGCTTGGGCGACGGCAACACGCGCACCATGCCCTGCTCAACCTCGGTGAGCGCGAGAATACCCTGGAACATGCGGAAGATGCTGCAGGCGCCCGCGCCGTTGTACAGATCCGTCGTGGCACCGACTCGGCCGGCCGGATCCCAGGGATCGTAGGACTCCCAGTCGCCGCGGAAGACGGCCTCGTAGGTGCCGCCACGGCCGTAACCGTCCGGTTCCCAGCGTTCTAGACTGCCGCTGTCGATTTGCGCGATAACGGTTGATGAGGCAGTGGTGCTAAGAGAGTCTGCGGCCGAGTTTCCGGTGGGTTGACCGACGGCGCCGAGCTTGTCGTTGTGAATACGAAGACGATCGGCATAGCTCACAGGTGCCCGGGTGATGTGCACGTCGTCTGTCGATTCCCAAAAGGACATTGCGAACTTTTGCGCGCGCAGCATGTTGGGATGCGCGCGGGCACGCACCTGAACGGGCGTCCAGAAGAGATCAATGCAAGTAGGGTCGTGAAGAGCGGGTGGCTTGAACTCGCGGTTCTTGTCGAGATACTCGTGAGTTTCGTGCACCCATTTCTGAGCATCGTTGGGCGGCACAACGCCGCGTATGACAGCTACACCATACCGGCGCAGCCTGTGCGCAAAGGCTTCGACGCGGACAGGGTCATTGATGTCGGTGAAGTTGATGGACGGGATCAGCTCCGATCCGCGAGTGGAGATATCTGTAATCTCGGTCCTCAGAGCATTGATGAGACGGTGCCACGAAGCCTCAACGGCAGCTTCGTGGCCGGCGATAAGCCGCTTCTTGACGCCAGCGAAGCGCGATGGCAACGGGATGGGCTCGGCCCCGTAAAAAGAGACGACGGGGGGCTCCATACTTTTGGGGAAGACCTTGCGGCTTGCAGCGGCTGCAGCAGCGGCGGCACCGGCCACTGCAGCAGTGGGAGTCGAGGTGGGCGAGCGCGTCGTCGCGGCAGAGGTTGCAGCTGTGATGGCCGCAGACGAAGGGGGCGAGGTGAGGAGAGTAGAGGTAGGGGAGACGGAGGTGGCCCGGGACACGGCGGTAGACGACGGCGGGGTCGTCTTAATAATTCTGGAAGAGGTCCTGCGTCTTCCTCCTCCTCCTCCTCCTCCTCCTTGCCCTCCTCCTGATGGTTGTCCGGGTCCTCCTACTCCTAGTATCCCTCCTCCTAATAACGGTATCCCTCCTCCGATGCTCCCACCGCTTCCGCTCCCGCTGCTGCTGCTTGACCCTGTACGTGTACCTGACCCAAGCCCCCTGCGAGTAGTAGCAGACTTCTTCCCCAGCCGTGATTTGGGGGACTTGACAGACGAGGAGGGTGCTGCGGGAGCTGGTGTTGTGCTTCCTGAGCTCGTATTACTACTGGTCGTCTCGGTCAGGATCGCTGTGTTGCCGGCATCTCCAATTCCCCAAACTGCTGCTCCTCCTTCTCCTTCATCTCCATCTTCTCCTCCTCCTCCTTTCCCCCCCTCCTCATTTGCGGGGGGCGCCTCAGTGGGGCCAGCGGCCCAGCGGGCCAAGATCATCCGAGCTGCCGTCGTCCAGAGATCGAAAGGGGGGTGGTGTGGTGGGGGAGACTTTAGCAACTCTTATTACTCGAGACCTCGAGTCGAGAGCAGCGTGAGTAGTGTGTTTGGATGCACACACTCACACTGATACACGCCTATGCGCGAGTCCTGCAGCCGACTCACGAGTCAAAGTAAGTACTGATACCAAAGGTTTCCAGCTGCTCTGTACAAGCTCAGTCCTGCTCAACAGAATCTTTCGCTAGCCAACAGATGCGATTCCCGATGGATGATCAATATTGTGTATGGGCCGGTCTAGTTCCCGGGTAGAGCAGAAAAAAGAGACACCTCATGTGCTCAAGTGACTCTCAGACTGATGCGTCGTGTTGTTGAGAATCATGAGAAGTGAGATCGAATATCGTATCCGGCTGGCCGAGGTGAGATTGAAGCTGTCAGTTGATCCGATCGTTGCCTCCAAAGCAAGGCCTTTCAAATGAGCGAACGAAACGCAACGCGTAAACCCAGCTCTCAATAGTCTTCTTTTTATATATTCCGAAATGTCTCGTGACGGCGCAAACCACACCACAATGTCGTGGGCTGTCAGCGCCTGTTATTCCCAAGTGGTGGAAACCGGACACAACTCCTGTCCTGCAGAGGTAATGATCCAAAAACCCGGACAGACAGCGGGCGGCGGCGCAGGAACAGAGTAAGTTCTGGGCCTAGTGTCGCTCGGGGTTTTCTTGACAGCAGTTCCGAATCGAGTGAAGAATGACACCTCGTGACCGTCCCAAAAGGGGTTGCAAATAGTGGCGGACCAAGACGGCCGAAATGGTAAGAAACGGTAGTTGACCTCGTCGTTTGTATCGTGGCCAGAAGAAGACAGGCTCAAATATTGACATGAGTGTTAGTGTGGCTGAAATTCATAGAACCACAGAAAACCCCTTTTCAAATCGAAGTAAATAAAACAACGCGTGTACTCTTGGGGCATCACGAAGACTTTATCATCAAGGGATTCAAGGTCGCGGCCCGCACTACAAGGCAGAATGTGTCCACAATTCCCATCTCTACCTTCGCGTCAGCATGGCCATAGGAACAACAGGATGCAGAGCCGAGAAGCTGGTCCGGCCGTTCTGGGCTTGGCCTGGAGGGGGTAACCATCCATCTGCGACGAGATAAATTGCTTCAAAAACCTCACTTTGCACCAAAACCGTCTTCTTCCGGGTGAAAAAGATAGGGCGGGAGGGGGCGCCGCGGAGCTTACGGGCAGATCGAGCGCTCGTGGCCCCATCACGACCTCCGTCTGCGCTGCCCGCCGGGCCGCGAACCCGCGTAGCAGCGCCACGGCTAAAATGCGGAATGTCGCTCTGAGCGTGGGTTGGTCAGAGCCCTGGAACGGCCTCCTCCTCCAGAGTCTCCCATAGTCTCTCAGATGAGAGTCTCCCCGGCCCAAGAGGCCGCTTCTTCCTCGAGCGGTATCCTTGTCATGGCCTACAGTTCTGTCCAATCAATCCCCGGTCTCATGAGTGTGTGCGATGGACAGAATCGTACAAGCCTCCTGTACGACGGATACAGACAGTGGTAGGTTCCGTGAAAGCCGCCCGCCCCCATGTTTGTGGGAAAACCTGGGCGAAGAACCGTTGGGTTTTGGGACTTGTTGGTCGCTTTGTACATGGGATTTCAGCGGAGGGATACCAGTCGGCTTTGCTTGATTCTCCCTGGAGGCATTTCTTAGTATCATACGGACATCCCACTGGCTAAATTCCGGAGTCTCTATCTTTCTCTCTTCGTCCCCATCGGCAATGTGTCTGTATTGAAAATCACTGTTCGGGGACCAAAAGACGGCCTGCAGCCTACCACTCAGATCCTGACCCTCGGGGCACATTGCGCCGCAGCTAAAAGGGTGATAAGACGTACAGAACTTAAACTGAGTCGCGCTCGACATGCGACTTCATGCCAAAAAGAGATCAATCACGCTGCGGAATCAGGAACATGTGAATGGTGATGGATAGCAGTTGCAAAACACTTGTCAATAAGCCCATAAGGTTCTCCTCCTGTTTCTCCTGCATTGATAATGGTCATGTACTATCGCCAAGTTGTGCGCGTTTTCGGATACGAATGTGACTGGCAGCTTTTACGTACTTCTGAGACGCGGACCCGAAGAGCTTCGTGAGGGCCGAAAGGATGGATGGCCGAAGGACAACTCCGTTCCTGACGGACACTTACTCGCCAAAGAGTTTGCAACGTTGCTGCAGTTCATTGGGCCGAACTGCTGACTGGACAGACTCAACTATTCCAGACGAAGGGGGTGACGACGCCAGAGAAGGGAATTGTCCATCTGGATTTTGAAGTCATGTTTGAGGGGGCAGAAGGACGAACGGCGTGTGTGAGCCTTCACTCACTCCTCAAGGTGAGCTAGGTATCAGAGCGTAGCAACAGCGAAAGCGACCTGAAGGCTCGCGACCGATGGCGATGTGAGCCTCCAATGGCGTCTTTGCTTGACACAGAGGGGCGGCCCAGACTGGACGGTCAGTTGGCGGTGGGAGGATGTGAATCGACCTCGATCGAGATTTGCCTTTGGGCTCCTGGTTTCATTGCCAGTGTTTCGTGCGCATCAACACACACCACCTGTTCGTTGCAGAAGGTCCATCGGGACCAATCTCTACCACTTCAAGAAGCAGTTCAACCAGTCAGTCCAAGGTATGTCTACGGATATGGGGGGCCGCAACCTGGAAGCATCCCACGAAAAGACTCCGGCGGCCCAGCAGTGCAGCACCAAGAACACCAAGCTGGCCCGTTGGCCCCCAAATGTCGGGCAAACGCAGAGGCTCCGTCTGCCCCGATTCCCCGAGAACCCCCGCCAACCATTATGATTGCGGGGGTACGGAGTATCCGTAATGTGCTAAATAATAAGCAAGGCTTGCCAGGGCTTCTTCCAGCCGCCGACATTGCAGGAAGGGTCTCCCGTTTGCCGTCTCGCGTGGATTGGACTGTGGGACGAACTGACTGGGGCCAGAATTTCACGCGCACTTCCCACTAATCCAAATATCCGTGAATTACTACGGATACTGCCTGCTTGGTCATCAGTAACCGAAGATTCTGCCCCGATCCACCGACCCGAATGGAGGCATACGACGGGCCCTTGAATCTTGATGCTTGAGTTACCTTGGGTACAGTGCTCCTTAGGATCCCGAGGGGGAAAAGTCCACACACACGGCACACGCCGCCGTTGGATGGCACGTTGCCCGCATTCTGCACGTCTTGCAGACTGTCAGACAGGAAAGGATCCGGCAATACGACGAACCATGGACTACGACGAACGAAATGTCCTGAAACCCGATGACCCTCCGATGCTCTCGGCCGCCGGGGGCTACCTTAGTTGGTTTAATGTTGCTTACCACGTCTGTAACTGTCTGGCCAACCAGTCGCGTGCTCTCACGACTTGGAATTCTCTAGTGAGGAGATATGACTTGGAAAGTTGGAATAAGAATTCAGTTAAGGATTCAAACGGACGAGCGGTGCATATGAGACGTTGGTTCTCGGACTGGGTCCTATCACCAACCAGTTTGGATAAGGGGTCGCGAGAAGGTGTACTGGGTGTTATGTGTATGCATGGAGTCTTCCAATGCAGATACTCCGTCTGATTTCTGCCATGGCAAACTTGTTTTTCCGCATGCTTCTCTCGCAGCATCCTTTCTCTCTCAAAGTCACAAGCTCATCTAGCATCTAGCACAAGATGTCTGTCTTCTGCGGAATTCCAAGCTACCCACAGCAGCTGTTAAATCGGCGGCTCGGCCGAAACTCATATTGCTCCAAACGCCGCCGATTGGGACCGTTGCACGGATGGTGCCGACAGGCAGATCCCAAGCCCAGAGTTGAACGCAAGGCTATGTAATAAGCACCCAATTTCACAATCTCGTCTGGCGGCCAACCCCTCCCGAGATTTGACTTGGAGAGTCCTCATCTCCATCACGATCAGACTTTCTGCCCAGTAAATAGCGTAGCACGCAGAACGACCCCTCCACTGTCCAGTGCCCAACCCGAGCCCGCCAAACCTGTCAATAAACTTCCGCTTGAAACGGTTTTGGGCGAGTCGCCCGTGATAGCCCAGGGGTACCCGTCGACATCGACTTGCCTATTGCCTTCTAAGCGACTAAGCCTCCCGAGCCTCTCCATAGCATGCCAAGATTGACGATTTAAACTTTAGGCACGAACCTTGTTGCTGTCAGTCGGATGGAGTTTGCATTTTTTTGCTGCTCACACACGCACACTCTGCTTCACCGCTTGGCTTCGTCTTCGTCTGTTCTTTTGCAGTCGGACAACGATTCCGTACTACAACTGTCCTCCAACATGTTTGCGATGAAGCGATGAAGGGAAACCAAACAGGCTTGAACCCCGCCGACCCCGCGACTGGGAACGGGCCCAATCCATCACATCCAGACTCCCCAGCCGTCCTTCTCTACACCATCTTCCGCCGTTGTTGATACACCACTTGCGCCCGCCAGGGAAAATTTGGTGCACGATCACATCGTACCTTGCCTACCTACGGATACACCACTTTATCCACCCCTTGCTACCTCACAAGCAGCAAGCCTCGAGAGTCCAGGGGCCATGGCGTTGGGTTTCAGATGGCGGTTAGCACGCTCAAGAGAGCAGAAGAGGGAGAGAAGAATCAGCCTTACTCTACAAAGGGTACTCCGTACACAATCTACCTCGAGGTTTGCTGGTCTTGGCCCGTTGTAGCTTGTAATTAACTCGAATAAACTTTTTGTGATGCCTTCCCAAATCGTCAAAAGATTGTCGCAGTCGACGACCGAACATGCCGTACGCTTTTTTCCTCCCAACTTTTTGGCTTTGGCACGCCGTTGCCCTACTCCAGTGTCTCTCTACTCTATCGAACCCAGGGCCCAACGTGGTCTCTCTTTTCTCCACGCACCACATGTCAAGAGAAACTCTCGAGAACTCCATGGTCTTCATATTAAGGGACCTGGTCTCCCGTTCCCGTCAACCTTAGTTTGTTGTCGTCTCCATCGGGTTGTTCTGGCAGCACACCGGCCGTCGTTAATTTGACATTTTGGTCCAATTTTGCAATAATCGTGTCCGCTCACTATTACACGAGTATCTCTCTCTTTCTCTCTTGCTCTGTCTCCCCTCTTTCTCTGTTGTTTTGCTACCCGTTTTGCCTCTTTCAAAGTCAAGATGAGCCGCGCCAGCAGTCGATCGTCAGACCGGCCGGCCTCGGCCGACCTCTCTGGCAGCATCTACCTCATCACCTCTGATGGCAAGACGCTCAAGCTTCCCATGCCGAGTAACTCGCCCTATGACCCGTTGAACTGGAGTTTGCCGAAGCGACTAGTCGCCATGGGAGTACTCATACTATACTCGATTGTTTCCATGCTGGAGACGCAAGCTGCCAGTTTAATGTACAAATCTCTCGCTGTCGAGTTCAACGGACAGGTATGATCTTCTGCTACTATCAGGCGGCGATGCCTCAAACCCAGCCGACCAGGTGCTAACACATTTCTCAGCAAGCCGACAAGTTTCCACTGAATATTCTCGTTTCAACACCGAGCACAATATTTCTCGGCCTCGGAGCATTTCTCTGGATACCCCTATCGGTAGCCATCGGGAGACGGCCAGTCTTTTTGCTAGCTTCGTGTTTTATGACAATCGCTACGGCCCTGGCTGCGAATGCCTCGGGTTTCTACCAGCTCCTCGGGGCTTTGAGTTTGCAGGGGTTCTCGGCCGGGTTGAGCCTGAGTGCGGTATGTGACGGCCCTTCTTTCTCCGTCCTTCTTCCCGGTGCTCGACTAACCTAAATTGTGTTTTCTGCAGTCCATCTTGATTGTCATTGACTTGACCTTCATCGACGAGCGCCCTAATGCTCTAGGCATGTTCTGGAGTATCGGGTGCGGCGGTGGCCTCGTGTCCCTCCGCATCGTCCCGGCACTCGCGGCCCCGGGATGGAGAAGCTTCTATACCGCTTGGCTCGTCCCTTGTCTCGCCGTATTCGTTTGCGCCTTCTTCTTCCTGCCCGAGACATACTTCGTCCGCCCAGCCGTTGCCTTTGACGGCCACATCCTCGTCCAGGGTGGTTCGGAAAAGGTCAAGATGTACGACGACTGGGAAGAGCTGCCAGGCGGAAAGACCAGCGAGGTAATCCAGCCCGAGGCTGTACCCGAGACGGTCTGGCAAGGCATGGTACGGCGATGGGGAGTGCGCAAAAGCGGTGCAGGGTTCCGGGAGATGTGGACATGCTATGTGCAGACGATGCTCTGCGCGTGCAATCCCCTCGTTTTCTGGGTCGCGATCCTTAACGCCCTCAACTTTGGCGCAATGATCTTCATTGGCGAAACGTACGCGGTGGTCATGTCCCAGCCGCCGTATAACCTCCCCGAGCGTGTCATCTCCATGGTCAACCCTGTCTCGGCGATCGGTTCCCTTCTCGCTTGGCCCGTGTCGACCATCCTGACTTCGCGTGTTGCCCGCCGTTTGACACTCCGTAACGGCGGGGTCCGAGATGCGGAACACTACCTCATCGCCTTTCTCCCGGCCGTCCTGGCTGGTGCGGGCAGTATCTTCTTGTACGGCTTCACCGTGCACTACAAATGGAGCTTCATCTGGATCTTCGTCTCCTACCTCATCAACGCCTTCAGCGCGGCTGCGTACGGCATCGCTTCAACGCTTTGGGTAACGGAAGCCTTTCCTCGGTGGGCGGCGCCAGCTATGGTCATTGTCGGCGGAGCGGGGTACATGTTGAGCTTTGCGACGAGCTACGCTGTTACACCATGGCTCAGGTCACAGGGCTACCTGGGTGCCAACTTCGAATTGGGCGCTATCCTCCTCGTCGTGGGTGGTGTTGCTGTGCCCCTTGCTTTCTGGGGAAAGAGTTTGCGACAGTACATTGATGGCCGGTGGGGTGTTTCGGAAGCTGGAGCGTTGCGTCCACAATAGGAAATCGCGGCAAACAGAACGTGAATGGAGTTTGCGTGTACCCATGTATGGCCCAGTCACTATCATGGGAGGTTGGTTATATTACAGCGTTGAGGCCCTATTTCCTTGGTTCGCGTAGCTCGTCAACGAGCAAGACCCGATCGTCAATGATAATCATAGTCACTAAGACTGAGTGTGGACCCAATCCTTGCGTTGTGATGCCCTGCTATATAGCTCTTGAGACATTGGTCAAGCTCAAACCATTCCAAGATCCTTATCTGGAGTAGTATGGTGATCAATAGTAGAGAGGAGGCTAATTGGCGTCCACTCCCCGCCGAGGAGATTTTGCTCCATGGCAAAATACGCATCTGCCCGAATGCGAGAAACACCGGCAGATGCTATGAGCGAAACCGACTCAGTGGGCGGGATCGGAGTCTCTAGAGTGTGCTCTGAGTTTCCGCCCCGGTAGAAGAAGTCACGTTGCTTCCGTGTGGGGAGCCGTGTCTGAACGGACCCGGGGTTGCTATCGAGCCCCAGCACAAGTGTCTCCTCTATTTCAACGGCGGAAGGATCGGCTGCGATGCTTTCGCAACTATGGGATGAGTGTAATGCCGTGGTGTGTGCCTCAGTGGCCAGAAATTGACTATTGCCAAGACCTTTGGATAACGGTTGTTGGAGGATTCTCAGACTCTCGGCGAGTTTCTTCATCTCCATGTCGTGGGCGAAGGTATCGCCAGAGCAGAGATTACCAAACAGGTATCGTATACTCGTGGTGTTTCTGAGCCAGTCGACAGGATTCACTGTGCAAGGCCACACATCCTTGGGGCGAAAGATTCGAACCAGGTCACATAGCTCTTGATAAGACGAATGCCGGGAGTAGGGAAACGTGATAACTCTCGGCAGTTTCCCGCTTAGCCCGTCTATTGCTGGTTGCGTGATTTGTGTGGATTGCTCCTCCAGGTGCTTCTTTCGACCAACTGCTTGGAAGGCGTCCATGATGGCCGCCTGATTCTTCTCTCCAAATGACGCAATATCGAGATCCAGAGAAAGGCTTCGCCCCGTTTTGACACCCGTTTCGAGGAACTCGGAAAGACGAAACTTTGCCTCTGGGGAAATATCCGCATCTTCGATGAGCTTCGAGACTGCCGTGATGTCTTCCGTTGACAGAGGGTCGAGCTCAGCGTCACGTTCTAGATCATCTCCGCCGCCGCCAACACCCACTTCAGCAATGTCAGCACCGCTCCTCAGATGCGCGATGATTGGCTGAATTGACACCACTTTTGAGTTTTTCACCGTGTTGCAGAGGTTTCCCCTCTCGCAACTATGAAGTCGAACATTCTCATCCCGGGTGAGGCACCCGGGGTGGGGTGTATTCCCACATACGTAGCCTGCCAGAGCAGGAGCTTCTGGACATAGATGAACGGAAGAGCTGAAGCGATCATTCGATACCTTGCTAGTGAGAGACGAAAAGATGCGCATCTTGTAGTCGTCGACATGAATGCGGGAATTGAGAGCTTTGGCCAGAGCTATCCAGACGTGTTCGTATCCATAAGTCCATGCTTGGATGTGGAAGACGGTGTTATCTGGGTATTGCGCTATTTTGCGGAGTAATTCTGCAATGCCCTCGGCCTTGGTCTGGAAGGGTATGTCCTTGATGAAGGAGGTGTCAAGGTAGATTTTATCGAGCGTCTTCATGCCAGAGGTGTACTCGATCACGGCTGGGTTCCTTGCAATCGTATTCACAAACCATGGCTCGCTCCGGATGTCGCCCGTGTAGAGTATGGCGCGATACGAATCCTCAATGAGGAACATAACAGCACCAGGGCAATGGTTTGCATCGAATAGCGTGACCTGAATGTGACTGCCTGGCGACAGCTCCAACGTGGTTGGGGTCTCCAGGGGTAACGGCTTGAGCAGATTCTTCAGATGCTTGTACGTCTGCACGCGTGCCTCGAGGATTCCTTTGGCGTGATTGATGCGACAAGGGTAACGCTCGAGACGGAGGAGCATCTCCCGAGTGGCTGCGGAGCAGTAGACGAAAGGAGACCGTAGGGAGTCAAGCCCAGCCAAGTGGTCACTGTGTATATGGCTCAGGAAACACGCGAGAGGCGGACGACGGTCTGGATGCTTCCGAAAGAAGTCAACTGTAGAATGGTAAGTGATATGCCGCGATACAGATATGCCTGGTTGTGCGAGGTGAATCCTGTGAGGCAGCAGGCTGATCGCTGTGTGCATTATTGGGCAGGGGATTTACCTCGTATGTCAGGGAACTCCGCGACGAGTCCGTTGAATGTCGACATGGTGCCGGTCCTTCATCATTCAGGCGGTAGTAAGACGAATAGCAATCATGCGATGCTGTTAAGAAGTAAGGTTGAAGTCGCGTCGGGAAAAGAAGGTGAAGTCACCTGAAAGATGAGCACACAACTCGCGAAGGAAGCTCCGATCTACTTCTGGAAGCTGCCAGCTGGTGGCAGCCGCTCCAAGTGGAGTCAGACGAGCCGGACGGCCCAGTCGGAAATAGTGGGTCGTCGCTCCGGCTCCGAACTCACAGATCCGGAGATCTTTGTACCTGAGTCTCGGTCTCGTGCTCATCCGCAGGAATTGCCTACATTCTCCCTGATAAAGGCCCTTAGAAGCTAAGGCCATATTCTGTTGAGTACACCAGATCAATAAGCGCATTTGGAGCCTGCAGGAGCGGGTGTGGATGCAAGACTCAGGCCAGGGTGCTCATTGTTGCACTTGGACGATGGGGCAAAGTCTCAACTCCGAAATAGTGGGGCTCAACTCCGGAAGCCGTTCGTCATGGTCAAGTTTACGAGACATCGACATCGACTGCAGCCGTATTTAGACCAACGCCTCCTTCTTCCGGTCTTAAGAGCAAGGAATTACTTTCAATCCTTCTCAAAATCGTCAATCTCACTTAAGAAGACCAAAGTCAAAGATGACCCCTCGAAGTGCAGAAAGAACACTCAACGTCGATAATACGGAGACGCACTCCTCATCTGATCAACCTCACGAGCCGTACACCATCTTCGATAAACATCAGAAAAGAGTCATTATATCTTTAGTATCGATTGCAGCCACTTGTAAGTCAAGCCAGCTATTCCGAAGACATTGGCTTCTCTGCTAACCTAGACCACAGTCTCAGGCTTCGCCTCAAACATCTACTTCCCAGCCCTCCCCACCGTCGCCGACGACCTAAGCGTCTCAGTAGAGCTCGTCAACCTCACAGTAACCACCTACCTCATATTCCAAGGTCTAGCACCAAGTCTATGGGGTCCAATCTCCGACGTCAAAGGCCGACGAGTCGCCTACTGCTGCACCTTTGTCGTATTTCTCGGCGCGTGCATCGGTCTCGCAGAAACCCAAAACTACGCAACGTTGATCATCCTCAGATGTTTACAGAGCACCGGTAGCGCGAGTACAATTGCTGTAGGCTCTGGGGTCATTAGCGATATTACGACGCGGCAAGAGAGGGGCGGGTACATGGGCGTTTTCCAGGCCGGCTTGCTTGTTCCAGTTGCCGTTGGGCCCGTCATTGGAGGTGCTTTGGCCGGATCTTTTGGATGGAGGAGCATCTTTTGGTTCCTTGCAATCTACTGTGCTGTATTCCTCGCATTGCTGTTACTTCTACTTCCAGAGACTCTCAGGTCTGTCGTCGGCAATGGTACCAGAACACCAAAGGGTTGTCTGGGAAAGTATCCCTTGATCATCTACCAACGGACCTCGGAGATATCATGGCATGCCAACAGAGCAACTTCAAATAAGGCACTTGTCAAGCACGTCGACATCACCGGACCCCTCCGGATCCTCTTCAACAGATGCGCTGCCCCTATCGTGTTCTTTCTCGCCGTCTACTACGCGGTATGGCAGATGAGCATCACAGCCATGTCAAGTCTTTTCAAGTCACGCTACGGCCTATCAGAAACCCACATTGGCCTGACGTTCATCGCAAACGGCGTGGGCTCCATGATCGGCACGCTAGTCACGGGCAAGCTTCTCGACCTTGACTATCAGCGTGTCAAGGCAAAGTATGACGAGAGCAACGACCAAGAAAGCAGCACCCTTACGGGCTCGGACACCAATGCGGGGTTTCCAATCGAAAAGGCGCGTCTTCGTCTCATACCAATCTTCGCACTTCTCCAATCCGTCTCCATTGCAGTCTTTGGATGGACGATCAACTTCCCTCGCCAGGTACATATCGCACTGCCCATCATCTCGACCTTCATCACGGGCTGGACCGCCGTTTCGACGCAGTCTCTGGTCATGACGTACCTCATCGACATCTTCCCCGACCGCAGCGCTGCAGCTAGCGCTAGCGTCAACCTCGCCAGGTGTCTTTTCGCCGCTGGCGGCACGAGTTTTGTGATGCCCATGGTGAGCGGGATCGGGGTGGGGTGGGCTTTTACTTTGTGTGTTGGGGCTCAGCTGGTTGCACTCATAGGTGCGGGGGTGCAGTGGAAGTTTGCCGCGCGGTGGAGGGGGGACATGGGCAATAGCTGATCAAGATCTTGAAGAAGGTACGACACATATGAAGTGTCTGGAAAAGTTGTTGACACGATCCAAGGTTGAGTAAAGCGTCCCTGAATTAGAGTAGACAAAAGAAAATGATATTTCCCCCCTTTTTGGACAGCCCATGTAGCAACCTGAAGATTTTATCTTGGTCAGCTGTCTCTCTCGGAAAAACAAATTATGAAGTCTCGCTGGAGGGACCGTAGCGTGAATCTGAAAGTCTCTCCAAGTAAAGGGACGTAGGAATTCAAGTGACTCATTGGTAGCAATGCGGAGAAGACCCGGAGGGTGTGACTTCAACTTGTTGGCCCCGTTGCCCCTCAGCCTGACATCGATGCATGGTGAACTCCCCAACTCTTATCAATCTATCATTACACAGTCCAAAGAGCTTTGATATCGGATAGCCCGGTGATCGAGTCACTTCAAGAGAAGTCAGCGGCAAGATCATTCTAATGCCCCATGATCAGCCTTCAATTAGGCATCTTCAAACCGCCATCCCTATCACTGATTACTTCTCTCTTGTAGTCGTAAACTTTCCTAACTCTAGGTACTGCTAGGATATTATACAACGACACCCTTCATTTCCGCCTTTGTATAAGTGTAAATCTGTTCGAAAGAGATTGAAGATACAGCGAGGTCTCGAAAGCACATCGACCATCCTCCACCGAAGAACGTCTTCTACTATAAGCTCAGCTCGTGGAGTTCTGGAAAGATGTAGAACTCTTCGAGCTTCGGTCTTGTGCTTGGGAGAGAGTGTAAAACTGTTGAACGCCCTATTCTGAATCCAATCTCAAATATATCGAGTCATGCGTATCGCCGTCTGACATGGAAAACTTTGCAAAGTGTTTAATATTGACTCAGCTTGAGCACTGTTAATCACAGCTGGAGGCCTCTCTAATCGACGAGTGACTTCGCTATCGCCTCTGGAGATATCGAAAAGGTCGTGGACTCCATCAAGAAATTCACTCGTAGCTCCACCAAGGTCTTGTCACGAGTCGTAAGAGAGTGAAGTCATGAGAAAAATCTTAGTCGCAAAAAGCACGATAATCGGCAGTCGATTGCACGACACAATTGACTCATGATGGATGAGGAAGAAACAGCCGGCAATGGTATTCAATGAATAGTCCACAACAGGTCGCCGAAGAATTAGAATCTCCACCCCGCGATGGGGCCGCGAAATCTGCAAAGACTTAAAAGCCACCCTCCGCTGTTTTCAGGACCATCATAATCAGGGTTCAATTGTGAGTCAAGTAGGCTGTGATATTTACGGCGTCAGGGTGGTGGCGTCAGGGTGGTGTAACTTGCGTGGCTGCGGAGAGAGTTTTCGGGTTGACGAAGACGTCAGCCAAAGTTGTCTTCCCTCAAGGCTCAAGGCCTCAAGGACCTGATAGCTTTCGACTTGTGAGAAAATGTCGTCGACTCGTGAAGCCATCTTCGCCGAACCCAGCAAAACGCACATGAAATATGTAAGCCACCGAGAGTTACAAATGGAATTACCCGCAATCAAGGACCTCAGGGTCGCCGAGCAGTCGGGGCCTGGTCTACCAAGGTCGTGCCACGCTCGTGAGGGTACGTGCCTCTTCAGCATATGAGCCCGTGAGGATGCTCGTATTTCGAGATTCTGATACCAAGCTTACTGTCTCTCTCATAATGATGCCGATTTCGATCAACATTGCCGTCCAGAAGCCGCTCCCCGGGGTCGAGCCTGACACGACTAGCACCAAGACGGTTCAGCGGCAGTCCATGCAACAGCCGGCAAATCGGCTCAGGTTCGACCTGAACTGCCGCTACTACGCAACTCGAGATGATATTCCCCAGTGCTTAACATCCTTGTGGAGGTATCTGCTTCTCCCAAAGCACCAAAAACAACTGGCAGGATGGGAGTTGCTGGGGAGAAGGTTGAGACGTGGGCAAAACATCGAGGACAAGACGCCGAAGATTGTATTTTTGGAAGTGAGTCAACTGGTTTCCCAAGCACGAACGCCCGTTCTCAGACATCACTGACATAAAATAGATGAGGTTTGCTCATATTTGGCTAACCTACGACCAAATGGGCGTTGCGAGACGTGCGTTTCTGGATACTATGGAAGCCCTTAGAGACATCATGTCAGGGTTGGCAAGGGCGAATGCCGACGAGCGAGGCACTCTCGATTGGAGGAAGGTTTTTTCGTTTGCCTGTCATCCTCGCATTGCCAGTGACTGTAAAAGGCCGTGGGGCATCGAGCCAGCAGGATATTACTGTCACCCTCTCGAACAGGGTGGGCCAAGTGGTAGTGCGCAGAAGGCAACCCAGGAGCTTCTCCTCAAGTACATGGAGGTATGCTTCAAACCCGGCCGAGTCTTGACTATGTGCGGAACGCTGAAAGAGCATGCTCAGGTGACAGATCCCGTTTGTGGAATGAAATTGGCGACGACCTCGAGTTCCGTCGCCCTTCGAGAGGCTCGCAGGCGAGTTGACCGGAGCGACGACAACACACAACCTCTCTGGAATGCCATTATGTTTTCTTCGGTTCTCGGGCCCAACCCTCTTCAGCTCGATGTTGACTTGGCCGTCTTCACAACAAAGAAGGTCGTCAAGTGGTACGACGAGCTTCTTTCCTTGTGTAAGGTTGCTGTGCAATCTCAAGGCATTGAGAGTCGAGTGGACATTGCGGTCACCCTTGCTAAAAAACTGCAAGTAGCGTCTGAACGGGGAGACGCCGCATCAGATAGAGTGTCAGTCACATCCGAGTCCGCGTCTGAGAAGACTCTCTGTGGTGAGAAAGATTGGGGTTTAGGCAAGGTGACTGTTGTTGAAATCGAGGATGTCAGGGATTCGGCGAGGTACGAGGATCGAGAGGAGCTGGCTCAGCCCAGAAAGGCAAGATGGTGGAGAAGAGTGCTGGCATCTTTCGTCACCAAAGTCCGGGCCTCGCATCGCCAACGGCAACAGGATGAGGCAAGCAAGCTCGTTCGTCGTTCATTGGAGATCAGCCGCAAAAGAACCGAGCTGAGCAAACGTGTTGTTGAGTGCAAGCCTCTTCCCGAATTCTACTTGAAAAGTCATCCAGGTAACTGACACCTATTGTAACCTACAGTCAGCGCCGAAGTCGAGCAACTACGGCTTACATCCAGGGGATTCATTCTGCAGCTGAAACTACAGACAAAATGGCGTCATGTCCAGGCAGTGGCGCAACGACCCGGTGTTACCATGGTCGAGGTTAGCAAAGTGACGACTGTCAATATTGACCACTTGTCGTGTGAGCGACGGCGGACGCAGGCGATCCGCGAGAAAGTGGGCAAATTGAACCGGGCAGACGATGCCATGATGCAGGGAGTAAGAGATATTTTGGAGCGCAGCAAGAAACTCAACAAGGAGCTCAAAAGCTTGCAAAAGGACCTGATGAAGTACGCCTATCGGTATGAACCCAGAGCAAGCTTGGGACGGCGGGGGACACTTGTATGTTGCGGGTGATGGCCAGAACGAGGGGTTGCATTTGGTGGAAAGGATTTGTGCATAGATGTGGCCAATCAAATTGAACTCTTCTTCCGACTTTCGATTTCGAATAGTGACAGCCAAACGGGCGTGTCACATCTGTAAATGCTGAGCATAGATTCATGGATGTGGGCTTTCTGACTTCTGAGTTGCTTCGAAAATAGTCGCTCGCGTGGGGGTATGTCCTTGTGGGCTCCTGAAGAAGCGCGTTTGCGGGGCTCAACGTTCTGGCAGCAGCAGCAGGGACAGCACGGACAGACCCTTGATGCAGACAGCGCGGCGGGGAGGCCTTGGGGCGCGCCGTTGGACGATCATCGCTGTGGCCACGATACCCTGCAGCCTAGGGCGTTTTCTCTGTCTGCCATTCTGTGCACAAGGCGACATGCGCAGGCCATGGAGACAGGAAATGGCGAAATAACCGGCTTGTCCATTTGGCGTCGTCACATTCTCCTATTTCGTTGAATGCTCTTGATCATTCTTGTTTCCCTCGTTCGATACTTCAATATTCGGGGATGTGCGCCCCTGAGATGAAGAGCTCGCCATGTGAAGCAGGAACAGCACGGTGAAGGCGGGCGTGACGTTTGCTGTGGTCATGGGACACGCTTGCGCTGCACGGTTCAGGCGGACGTTGCCGCTGAAGAAGGATAAAGATTCGATCTTGAGATAGAGTAACCGTCGACGGTGGTTTAGACTGTAGGCACGGTACAGGGGAATCTCGGGGAAGGCGCCTGTTATCCATCATCGGTAAAGAACAAGATAGACCGTAAGCCATCTGATCCGTAGCCATGAATGAGCCCGGGAACGGGAGCCCAGAGCGTTAGACTCCAGAGTCCAGACACCGGGCAGTTGGGCGCCAGACGTCGCGTGCCGGGGTCGTTTCGGTCGGTCTAGAACTGGCGCGTCCTTCGCTTGGGTCCATCATGTGCTTGGTCTATCGGGGCCATCTAACGAAATTGCCGTAGCCGCATTTTGCTCGAAACTTGATTCGATGGTCACTGTATACATGCCGACGAGCGCTCGAAAACGTGGCTACATCATGAGAAATGTAGACAAAGAAGACGAATAGAGGTATCAACGTAGGCCGAACCCTACGCCGAGTCCGAGGAGGCTGGAAGTGGGAGGGAGATAAGAAGGGCGCAGGCTCATTAACAAGGTCGGGCACCGCTGAATTGCCGGGTCTGCGCCAAGGCGGGGAAATTAAGGGAGAAAATCATAGTGAAATGCGGAATAGAGCAGAGAGGCAAAAAGAGGGGAAAGGTAAAGGTTTACGAGAGAGAGAGAGAGGTTCAAATCAGAGGGTCGACATGGGCAGGATGGGGGGAAGAAGTGGAAGATGCAAGAGAAATAAATGGAGGAGGACAGTGACAGCCAAGGGAATGGGGGGGACACTGGCGACTGCCAACTTTGAGCTTAAGGTACCTTAGGTAGGTACCCTAGGTGTGGTGAAGAATGGATGAAAGTGGGAAGGGGCGCAATATCAGGCCGTCTTGCCGTGTTTGATTCTTGATAAGACGCCCAAGAATCACGGGGGGGGGGGGGGGTCAAAACAAATTGTCTAGGCCAAAGAGCAGGAAGGACTTGGACCGTGTAGTCAGATTAGAAGGTAACTGAAAGTGCCTTCCTTACCTGAAGGAAGGGAAGGAAAGGAAAGGAAAGAAACAGTATTAGACGCAGCTGTCTAACTCTTGTGCCTTCCTTCCCTCCAACCTGGAAGTTCAATCACTGGCTGTCCCGCTCTTTCCTGTCTCTCTGCCTCTGCCTCTCTGCCTCTGCCTCTCTGCCTCTGTCTCTGCCTCTGTCTCTGCCTCTTTCCTTCCCGTCCCTCCATCTTGCCATCGCAGGTGAACAAGGTGCTCCTTCCATTCTATCCTCTCGCAAATTCATCAAAAAAGAAGGCAAGGCTTGACTCCATTCATTTGAAAGATAATTTAGTTAGCCGAAAGAAAATAAACAATACGAAAATCAATTCCCTTCACATCGCCCACGATGATCCAATATCCTAAACGTGTGTTCCGACACCGCTCCTCCCGTGCAAAAGGTGTGTGTGTGTGTGTGTGTGTGAAGACGTATGTGTGTGGTGTGTGCCCCTTGTGACCGTCCACCACCAGCACCACCGACCGCCAGCACTCAATCAGCCATATCCGCAGTCCTCCCCCTCTCCCCTCCCCTCGCGCCGCAACACGAAACCACGTCACCTCCCATCTTCTCTTTTCTCACAACAACACCTCGCCATTCCACCACTCTTCGTCGCAAACTTACCATTTTCCATCGTCCTTTGGATTAACCCAATTCTGCAGCTTCAGAAAGCTTTAACGCGTCACTTTTCCATCGTCTTTATCCAACCGTGAGTCTTTCAAAAAGTACCAACTTTGGCCCGTTTTTCCCGCCCATCGCGCCATCCGCCATTCGCCTTCAGGTTCCCCCTCCTCTCACGGATACTCTCTCTTTCTTCACGTCACTTTCTCACGAGCGCTATCACAACCACAACCTCTTCTTCTCGTCGCATTACATCTATCGCAATCGCGTCAATCTCGTAATCGTAAAGCAATAACTAACATTCCATCGCGACACCAGACCAAACGTCAAAATGGCACGTGAAGGAACCCGCTCCCAGACCGGCAACTCCAAGCCGCGTCTCTTCCCAGTCGTCGACACCGCTCCTGTTCGCAAGCAGAACACCACGACCACCACGACCGCAAAGAAGCCCAAGACTACTTCTACTGCTGCCAAGGCCGCGAAGCCTGTCGGCGTCACCAAGAAGAAGGCCACCACCGCCAAGAAGGGCCCTTCTGTCGCTACCAAGGTATGTTCATGAGACATTGTACATAACACGTGTGGGAGGCGCGCAACTCTCTCTCTCCTCCAGAACCACCTTGTAATTTCTCTGCTTCTTCTGGCGAGAATCTTGTTTTGGATTCGGTCCCATCATGTTGTGTTCTTGTCCAGCAAACCTGGGTGTCCAAGTCGCGCTTGCTACAAGAGATCAATTATTCTACCCCATCCCTACGATACAGACCTTTTTCTTGATAACTTTCTTGCCATTACTTGATGACTGAGCTTCAGCACTAACACACCTTGCGCAGGCCAAGTCGGTAGCCAAGAAGGCAGAAACCAAGGTGGCCGCGGCCACCAAGGCAGGGAAGAAGGAGACCAAGCCCAAGACCACAAAGGCAAAGGCGACCCCCGCCGTCGCAGCCTAAGTGTTTATCTTGACTGCTTCTCTCTTCGAAGCATGCCTGACGCATGAATGAGTCTCTCTCCAATCTTCAGTACGGCCGTGGCTTGCCAGTGTCTTTTCTCCTCCAAGATACCACCTTGATTGTTGTTGAGCGAGCGGACTTTTTGGACTTGCTATTTGTGACTTTGGGTTCTTGGGCGGGCGTCTTGTCTATCGGATAACTGCCTGTCTATGCGCGCCTCGTCCGCATGTTATTTTTTGGGAGGCTAGCTTCTCGTTATCCCTCTCTTTAGTGTCACGTTTGGGTTTCTTTCGGTCCATGGGGTGGAAATGCAAATAGGTAACTTACTTGTTGTGCTTGGGTCTGGGTCTCTGGGTTTGGGTCTGGGCTCGTCTGGTTTACTTCGCGTTTAGTTACTGCACTGCAGCTAGGACCGAACAGGGGTCCAATGGGGAACAGTCAATCATGGATGAAGTCGGTGTTCGTTGACATCTTTGGTCTCAAGCCTGTGTTGAAAAGTGTCCACGACATGTGGTTCTCGGCCTCACTGGCGCAAAAGATCGGTGTTGAGTGATTCGGACTCTTATGAGTGACAGCGTGTTCGAGCACGTTACTTGTCTTACCTCACAACGTAGCATAAGGAAGGCGTCTGGCATAGTCACACACTCATCCAATATAAACTGGCCTGACGCCATGGGCTTTTCTTACCAAGCGTGGTCGATAGCCAATGATCAAGGGTTAGTAGCAGCGGCCACCGAGAGGAATCGTTGGTAGTAGTATATTCAAAAGTATAACGAAAGTGGTATCAAGGTGCACAAAGTGTGCCAGTACGTCTATGACACTTTTCCAAAAACCCCATTGCCCCTTTTCGCCCCCCCCCCCCCCAATTTTTGGGTGGCATACAGCCTTGGGACCCCTCCTCCCCGTATCGAACCATCGTCGTTATGCCCAATAGGTTTATCCACCCAATGCCGCCGAACAAAAGTAATGCTGATGCTCCATAGTTTAACCAACCACAAGCGCCGTGTCCCCCATTACACCGACCAGTACAAGCTCCGTCAAAATCGAGAATGAAATCAGATGGGGAAGTTCAACTGCTGTTCCGCCCATGGGATGTTATAGTGGTTCTCCCAGTTGCGTCCGTTGCGCGGGCCCTCCTTGATGAGCTGCATCTCCCGGACTCCGCAAAACATGCCGTTGCGCCCCGTTCGCTCAACCATCTTCCACCCTTCCCGGCGTTGGTAAATCTCTTCCATGAAGCGTTGCCCTTCGACAACCTCTCTGTGAGGGTTCGGGGTCGGGAACCGTGAAAAGTAGGTAATGATCTCCTGCGGCAGGGCCATGAGCCGTTCCCAATGGCGAATAACACGTTCGAGGCGTTGTGTTCTCTTGCGATAGGCCACGCGCACGTATGGGTTCACAAAGACGCCCATGTCTGGCTCTCCGGCCTTGTCTGCGACACTCGTAACATCGGCAAGGAACAGACAGCATTCGCAGGCGTCAAAGTAGACCTCGGGTTCGTAGCGGAATCGGACTGGTGTCGTGGTGTTGTGAGGGTGATCTGGGTTAATGACGTGGTGCGCAATAGCTTGCCAGTCTTTCGTCGGCAGCTTCTTATCCACGTTCTGGATGTACTTGGCTTGCATGGCCACCATTCCACCCCAGCAGCTCTTGACGGGGACCGCATCTGTCTGCGAGAGCATGGCCTTGCGTGAGATTGCCTGGCCCTTGTTGGTGAAGTAGGGGAAGATCGGGATGCCGTTGGAGTACCCTTCAGCATCGCGCTGCGCATAAAGGTCATACTCGAGGAAAGGGTTCCAGTCATAGTCCAAGGAACATGCCGACAGGTAGTGAGCTTTGCCGTCTTCGCCCGCATTCGTGTTGAACAGTAGATGAGCGGCGTCTACCGGCGCAAAGAGCGCGTCGTTGAGGAACAAGATCTTGTCATACTTGACAATCCCTGCATCCGTGTCGTACTGGTCCAATGGGTAGAGCGCGCGGTTGCGCATCTCGGACAGATACGCCAAGCGTTTCAACCTCTGTGTTCCATCAGGCATGGTGACATGCGGGAAGACGTTGTAGTCGACCTGACCCTCGCTGACGATCTTGTGCTTGCATGGCACATTTTTCTTAAACTCCTCCAGAGCAGCAGTACCCAAGTCACCACTGTCATTTTCGTAGATGCTAAGGAATGTGTTGTCCTCGCCAATCATGTGGATTAGGTCCAGTACATTCTTGGCCCATTCTCCCCCTGCAATCTTGCCCTCTGGGTCAAACAAACTGACGGCAATGAATACCTTTTCGTTTTGCATATTGGCGCAGCCAGAAAGGCTGTCGGACACCAGACATCTTTTTCTCAAATTTTTGTAGTGCTTCGGATGGCGCGTGTACGACGGGAAGAATATCGGTGTTGCAACGATGATGAAGAGTATGAACATGAACGTATATCGGAGTAGGAGTCGCGGGAGGGATCGAGGTTGTCGACGGAACTTTCTCAACAATGACTTTGGCCGTCCTTTAAGCCATGCAAGCAGTGTTCCTCGTTGCCTCCGGCGCGAGATCGAGGTCGAGCCGGGCAGCAATGGTTCCTTGTGTTCGTCATCGAGGTCAAAATCTTCTACGGATGATGAAGACCGCTCTTCAGCGAAGGCAAATTCCCCTGATTTCGGCATTGCGGTACTTTTGTTCGCGCCAATGAAACAAGGCTCGGTTCGAAGGGATCGTGGCCGTATCCGTCGTCTTCGTCGTTGTCGGCTCCGTTATACAAATATGTTTCTATATGTAGGTTCTAAAGGGCATCACTGTGTAAGTCTATGCAAAAGTCGTATGCCAAGACAAAACTCACGATGATATTAAAAGTCCAAAAAAGATTCCCGTTGGCCGTGATCGAAAATGGATGTTGCAGCAGCTACGCAGAAGCAAGGTGTCAAGTCTGGCCGTTTTCGAGTTTTGTTTGGAACATGCGCGGTCAGAGGATCCAAGATCGGACGACGATTGCAGGGCTTGGACTGAAGACGAGCTGACGTTGTCTGAGCAGGGGAACAGGCCCAACGGGTCTCCTTGGCAGAGATGGGGAGGGGGGGACTCGGGAGCAAGTCGAGGAAACTGAGGATTAAACTAAGGTAATAAGGTAGACCAGGAGAAGAAAGAAGATGGGGGGATAAGCATTACAAGAATGGTAGCGGGTTCTTGACGAAGCACAGGAAGGGAAAGGCGTGGAGGCGTGTAGGTCTGGAACGACGGCGAGGAGGAACCAGGACGAAAAAGGCTTCGAGGAATGGGCTTAGAGTTTGGGATCGAGTTTGGGGGCAGACCAAACATCAGTCCGGCCCTGCCCCAAAGGCAGCCACAATTCCATAGCAGACGACCCACGGTCCATGATCCACGACGGCCCACGGCCCACGGCGATGACGGCCACCGCTAGAGGTTGGCCGGGGACACGACACTTCCGAATTGGGAGCAGCATTGTGCGATTAGGGATGGTCCATGAGGTAGCTCATGGGGCCAGTGACAAGACCTGATGGCCCATGGATGGATGGACCATGGGAGTGAGAGAGACGGGGACCTGAGCTACACAATGTAGATTGACCCATAATCTTTCTGCTCCGTAGTTGTACAGACCATTTGTACACTCTGTACGGATCTGTATTTGTACAGTCGTTGCGTAGAGGCGTAGAGGCGTAGCGTGCGGGTGGAGAGTGTATCCTAGGCGTGAACGTGGGAATGGCTGGCGAGGTATGCGCAGCCGCAGATGCTAGGGCAGACGCAACATGGCGACAGCTTGACTCGAGGGCGGCATGGGTTGGGTCGGTGCCATCGGCGGTAGACAAAGGGGGCGCGCCGCGCGCAGTGTTTGCGTGGTTGCCAACTTGCTTGCTTGGTGCCCTGTTGAGCGGGAGTGGGTGCAGGGGAAGGGGAAGCAAGCGCAGGACGCATGTCGCAGGGCAGCGTGGGGACGCAAACCCTCGACGGCTTCGAAACTATGTTTCTGTTCCGGCAATGCGGCGCCATCCTGGTCTGGACCTCATACACTACTTTGTACGCAGTGGTAGTGGTGGTGGTGGTGGACTGCCGGTGGGGCGACGCAGAGAGCAGCTTCGCAGCTTTGGTTTGCTTCATCCATCGTTTTCATGCAGAAGCGTCGATGGGAAGACGTGCGCCATTGGCCAGGAGGAAGCGGTGGTGGTGAACCGTTGGGGTATGGCGGATTTGCCCTCAATCGTTCAGGCGTACGGAGTACTAAGGTAAGGTAGGATGGCTTTGGGCCGACATTTTGCAGGAACACTGGAGGTGATGCCGCTGGGGAAGAGACTCAATGGATGACGATGGCCAGGTTGGGCGAGTGAGACATTGATGCCGATTTCCAAGTGTTGCAGCTTCCAGGTTGAGGTTGGGGGAATATCAAAGACAAGCGCCAAATGGAAGGGAACTGGAAAGAAGTTCCGCATCCAGTATCAGATGCCAGGGCAAGAACGTGCTCGGTCGAGGTCGAAGAAGAAGGTCCGGCTGGGCAAGCGGCAGACATGGGTAGCTCCGGCACCTGCCAGCTGTGCCTCTCCCTCCTTGCTTGTACCTTTACCATGGGAAGGACCTTGGCATGCAGCTACCTACCTTACCCAACGTACCTGATTGTAAGGTAAGGTACTTGGGGAGTTGGGGTGAGCAGTGGAAACAACGACCATGACAGCAACACACAAGCAGGTTGTAAATAAAGTGCAAACAAACATCACTTGAATTATTTTGTTAAATGTGTCGTTTGCACGGCCAAACAGTGATGATCAGATTGTTATGTACCGCGTACAGGGTCCCGGTGGTGCCAGTTGCTAATTGCAGAAAGACAAGGAGGCAAGGGGGATGGAGTACCTAGCGGGCCCCGTCTCTCAAGCATCGAAGATCGCAAGGTGCAGGGCTGCGAACCAAGGAGTCACAGTAAATGCCAAGGCCCAAATGGAAGGAGGTTTTAGAGCTCCCAACAGTAACAGTCACTGTGACACTAGGATTAACTCCTTGCTCCCCTGCTCATGATCAGAAATTCAAAATCACCACTACCGGATGCACGGCCCATTTCTCATCTCGTTTCGGCCGACCTTTTATTTTTTTTCTTATTTCCTTCCTTCCCAAATTTCTACTAGGCGGCAAGCAAGCAAGCAAGCAAGCAGACACAACAAAAACAAGCTACCTTTGGTATCCGTAGGTACGGAGTACCTAGGTTCCATTTAATTTTCCCACTTACCTTCCTTTTACGCTGCGTGCTTACCTAAGTTTAAAAGCACGGACACCTCTTTTTTTTTTTTTTTTTTTCCTTTTTTTTTTTTCCTGACTCCCCGAGACTGGTCTTCGAGGTTTCTCATCCTTCCCGTTGATTCCTTCCGCGGCCCCTCTCTCAATGGAGCACCTCAGCTCTTGGCAAGAAATATCTGCCATTCCAAATAAACTTCCATTGTTGACAACCTTCAAATTGATGCATGATGGAATGCATGGAATGATGCACATTGCACTCAGGACTAGATGCTCTACTTCGTACTGTTCACGTCACCACATCTTCCCTCATCATCCCACACACGCACACACACAAAAAAGGCATCGTTCCACTGTTCACGGCACGCCGCACCACCCACCTTCCGTCCTGTTGTGATGCACTGCGGTCTGCCACCACTGCCAAACTCCACGTTGCATCCCTGCCGTTGTACCGATTGGATCCGCACCACTGGGAAGTTCCCCTATTGCTGACTTGCTGTCTATTATTTCTGCTGCGCACCCAGAAATCTTTGCAAAGGCCAAGTCAGAAAAAGGGTCAAATTTTGAAGATCAAGAATAGCTCGCTACAATATCTGAAGACTTACCTACCTACCTTGCTGAGTATCCAACGACCCATGTCGCACTGCCCGTAGGCATCAGACAAGCAACAATAACTGGCTGTTTAGTCCTTGGATTCACCAAGCATTAACTCTGCCTCGGTACTTCCGTCCATGCAGCAGCTTGCAGGCGTTGGCTGGCGACTTGGCGCACGCCATCAGCCACAATTCGTCGAGTCCCCTTACGCAATCCACTTGATAACGCGCTTTAGTCAGCGGCCATCTCTCACTCAAATCTCCGTTGCTCACTCACTTCCATGTCACTCACTCATTCACTCACTCACTCACTATCCAGACTTTCATGAGCATAACGGAAGAGGAGGATTCCATTGAGCAGTGTAGTAGCAATCCCTACTTCCGACTATGTACGGATACAAACGCACATCAAATGACGCTTCTCCGAGGTATGGAAATTTGTCTTTGGACCATCACGATCCTCACTGGTCGCAATTTTCCCCTTTGCAGGCCATCATTCAACTCCCTCACGCGCCAGCTCCACCCTCATTTCGGCTCCGCGGCATCGTCAACAGGCCTGTACGAGTGAGGGGCCGCGATTCGCGGCCTCCGATCGGCGTCTGTCAGCACCATCTCCAATCCCTCCCACACGGCCACGCCTCTTTACATCTCTTCATCTGGCTTAGTGCAGGTAGATGCAAGACGTCCAAGAATCACGCTATTGCTTTCCCAACCTAACAGTTGAACTTTAGCTTCAGCTGGTCATGACACTGCGTAAATGGCAGCCTAGAAATACGAGCTGTTTAGGTAACAACAAGCATTCTTACTGAGCATGGAGGTCTGCGGACCGTTCCTCTTCTCTTCACGGCTCAAGATGTGGGGTGTATAAGATTTTGAACATTGAAGCATCCGTACTTAATGCTCAGACGCCAGTCAATTCCACTCCTTTGAACACTACGGATATGGATACAAATAGGGTTTCTGACTATCTTATTCGCACCGTTCCTGGATTTACCCATGTAACTCTTGCATTTGTTACTGTATGATCTGAAGAGGATTGAAACCCCTGTAGACTGGATAACCAATATGAACCTCACCTTCCTCTTGGTGATCCTTGCTCCTACGACACGACTCACGACATGATTGATTTGCCTACATTTTCACCGTGGACTAAATGGACTAGGTAAAGTATCTGGTATCATTATCATCAAGAGAAATGGATGACAAGCTCCTGTACGTCCGGTGAAAAGCCTCTGCCTTCGCACATCAAGTGTCACTCGTCAGGCCGGAGCCTCGCCTAAGCTTTTTGTTGGTAGTAGGAGAATGCAAACCATTTCTGTCCTCTCCATGCCCTGGGGCAAAGGGGCCATTGAGACCCAAAGACTCAATCATAAGAAACCATACTAGATGTACACTTATCTTCCTTTTCCCTGCTCAAGTCTCGCTGAACTATCCATAAAGGTGGCGTTCGCATAAAAATTACGTGATTAAGTAGTTGAACGTGCGGTAACCGCCAAAGCTAAAGCCTCTAGAATAATAGGGTGAAAACTTCATCATTTACACGCCAGTGAGTATGAAGCAAAGTAGCTCATAATATCCACGCCGACTTCTGTTAACCTTGGATCTCAGTGATATATGACCGCCTGTGTACCTACATTATTGAACGCCCACAATATCCAGTCGAAAATTCCTACAGTGGTGGCCGCCTCTTCAGATGAAACCAGGATTCGCCCTAAACAAGTCCCCTGCCTCATCTCAGTCAGACAGAGTGACCCCCCTCTTTAAACATACTCGAATGTGTCATGTCTTTGCGGTGAATTGAAGTAGTTGTCCGACTTATCCGCCATAGCCTTCTCTCGCCGTGTCCCCAAGAACCATGCAGCAAGGGTGAGCAGTGTGAGGCCAACTGCAAGGACTGCGAATAGCCAAATGTGTTTCGATACCATAGACTGACCTTCAACTGCCTCCCAGTTGAACATATCCATAGAAAATATAGCCTATGGTTGTCCTCATTTAGTACTTACAGAGGAACTCATGCAAAGAAGTCTCAGCAAATTGCAATAAATGGCTTACCGCAACACTAGATAGGGGGAGATATATCATTGTCAGAAGCGCGATTGTCCTCATCTGAGCGCTCTCGACCTTTGTTTGTACTGCAATGGCAGCATTCGCTTTTGACATCTTGGTGTTGGTCTTTGAGTCTTGCCTTGCAATGTGGTTCCAGACCTGCCGATGTCATTACTACCTTTGACTCTTGGAGTCAAGTCTCGCGTCTGAAAGATGACTTACTGTTTGCATTGCCAATGATGTGTTGCAAATCATCATCTGGCACTCATCAATCTTATCGTCGTATTCTATCATGATGTCGTCCACCCTATTCTTCATCTTTGTTCCTACTTTCGCCATCTCTGTTGCTCTTGGCTCACTCTTGTGAATGTACTCAACCCCGCTGAGAGACTCGAGCTCTGTCGTTATGATGTCAATCTCTTTTGAGAACTTTGTCAATTGTCGTTTTGCCATACGAATTTGGTCCATCAAACTCTGGCTTTTAACACAGAGAGATAAATGCTGTTGCGCCTTTGAGCCGTCCGTATCTGCGTCTGGACTCCAGGGATGTGTCTCGAGCTTCTCTGATCGAAGTGTGAAATCGTCCAACAGATCTTCGACTCTCTCAACCAACCTCGCTCTCTCTAGCTCTTCGAATATCCCTGGCATCATGAGTGGGTGGAAGGCTTGTTTGCCTGCTCTTCGCACTTTTGACTCAATGCTTCTCATCTGGTCATCGTTACAACCATACACCACAGCGAACGTGGTCCCGGTACTCGGTATGTAAGTGGCAGACATTGCTAGATCGTCCGGCAGACTTGAAGACATGCGCGCAGAAAATGCTATAGTACGTGTCAGACTCTTGAGGTAGACAGTAGCGAAGGAGGAACGAACACATCTTGAGATGACCTGACGTCGCGTCATCTTCACGGGCGGAAGAGAAGCACGGGACCAGTCTTGCTATCGTTCGTTTAATATTTCGAGATACGTGAAACTCTCTAGTGATTCTTTCCCAAGTGTTTCCTGTAAACGGGAGGTATTGTATTCTGCCGGGTGCTTCGGACATCGGAGGAGCCCTGCTACACAGGCTATTCGGAATCAGTATATCATGCCATAGTAGCATTGCCTGCTTGTGATGTAGAATAGAACGTTTGAATACCCAGTATCTAAGAACTTTCGACTCACATCACACACAATCCTGGCTTCAAGTCCCTCCAGTCAGGAGAGCTACTTTGTGACTGTTGGCACTTGTAGTCAGCATTGCTGCTTGGCTGGTGGAGAATGCTTCAAACTTACAGAGCTAAACCATCGCTCCCAGTCTTCTTTGGTATAAAGGGCTTGGCTTGTAGGCTATGGAGTGTAAGCCACCCCGAGAGCTTTATGTAACAGGTCGCCACAAACCTCCTCACCGTCTAGGGATGTGAGCACCACAGCCTTTCGCTCGGAGTATCCAAAGAAACCAAGATCTGACGCCGACCATGTCATTGTCTCAATTGGTAAATCCATCCTTTTAACTTGATGTGTCAGTGAGTATTGATTCAAGAAGACTTTCAAGCTCCTGGGTTCTCAACTCCGCGAGTATTGAGATGCGTGGTCCGTCAGAGGTAAGGACCTTCTTGATGGTGTCGAACGACGGTTTCTCTGACAGCGTCGATATTATTCCCTGTGTATGTCGACTTCCTTGAGAGATACATGTATAAGTATGCGAAAGTCGGCTCTAAGATGGAAGCTGTTTCCGTAGCGTCGTTCATAGTTTCTACACTTCCAAACCTCTCTCGACATCCTGCTCTCTAGCCTGCCTCGCAGGACGCCTTTGGCTGGTTTAGTATGCCTCCATGCCCCCTGCCCACACTACGCTGGCCGGGACCAAGACCAGTCAGTATTATGTAGGCTTACTCGCATTGCAGCAACCGAAAAGCCTCTTTGCCTAGTGTAGCTATGCAGGCAGATTCGAGGTGCGATAGGCAGTGTTCATGTATGTGTTGTCGGGCCGCCATTGGGTTCTTCTCATGCATCATGCAAGACAGGGCGGGCGGACATCGAAATCAGGATTGGATACCTGCACGCATGATCCTATCCTCTCTAGACAGAGAGACCCGCCATTGAAGCTAGCTCGGATGCCGCCCCCGCCGTTTTTGCCTTTTGAGGTCTCCAACCACTTCTTCCCCCGCCTCAATTTGGACACCGAAAACCAACAAGCCTCTCATACAAATTGCTATGAAGCACACCTTTTCGGCACTTGAGGGAGAATACATCATAAAGCACCGAGAGCCCGGGATGTCTTTCTTCCGCAAGAGCTGGGGCCGCGGTGATGAATCAGAACCGAAGGCAGAACCTGAAAAGAGTAGTACGCAAGTAACACAAGCGACAACGAAACCAGGGCCGGGATCAGAATTCCCGTTCGAGGAGAGGATGAGAGCGAGATATCATGATTCTGCAAAGTTGAAAACATCACTGGATTCTATCTATGGCCAAGGGAATTATAAAGTCAAGGTACACTGCTGTTACTATAAGACATGCTCATTTACGGCCGGTACATGATTTACTGACGATAGCTTCAAACAGGAAAGAGCCAACAGATTCATCCTCATGCTGCCCAAGCCACTTGAAAAGGTCTGATATACCCCCTGGTAAATCCACAAGTTGAACTAACGAACTAACGTATTCGGGTTTGGAGGGCGAGCTAGCAGTGATCGAACAGCGCATTAGAGTCCACTACAGCGATTGAGTTAGTAGTTGGCTTTCAAGCTCGGGATATGGAAATTCTGACCTTTCGAACTGAAACGTTGTCTCAAGGTCGGACATGTGTGGACGCCCTGACCTTTCTTCTTTGAATCGTGTAATTGATGAAATCTAAAGTTCGTGGTCTGACGCGGGCTCAATGATAGCTCATGCTACTGGGTTTGAGCTTGAGCATGAAAAGATTTAATCCATTCACCTTCCCGGGTCTTGGGAAAGTTGCCTGGGCTTCTCAGCCATCTCTTTCGCGAATCTTAGCTTTTAGGCTTGAGATAGTAATCGGGGTCGACGGTGCAAGCCTTCAAAAGTTCGTTCATCCTTTTGCTCAATAAGCTTGATGGGATTCTCGTCGTGGACTCGGGATCTAGCATGCGGTCTCGAATGACGTCAAGCAAGTCCGAAAGGTACCAGGAACAGTCGCGGTGGTTCTTGAGTTTCGTTATCCATTTGGTAACCGAAGACTTGAGATAAGCCTTCTTGTCTTTGATTGAGAAAAAGACATCAGAGTCGAAACCATGTTTATCTTGTTCCAGTCTGAAATCGGGAAAGGTTTTTTCCACGTCTTCGAGCCCGAGCAAAAACCAGGTGACATATTCGAGGAACACACATCCTAGGCTGAAGATATCCGACCTTGGTGACACGAGACCAAATTCCAGGTCAAATTCGGGGCAGCGATACGTTGCCGTTCTTTCCAGGCTGTTGGGGTCTTGTTTTGAGCGGGAAACTTGAGTGTGCAGTCGCCCGAGACCGAAATCCGCCAAGGCCAAAAGACCAGGAAAGCTATCCGATTTGAACCAAAGGAAATTTCCTGGGAGAGAGTCTTTCAGTCAGTCGTGTATGAAATGGGATAAGAGTAGTCAATTTACCTGGCTTGATGTCCCCATGGCGCCCATACAGTTGCTTGTTGGAGTCTCGGTCTTCTAGATATCGTACAGTTGGTTCGCGATCGTTGTGAACATAGCGAAGAGCTTCGGAAACTTCATAAAATTGAGTCGCCATCCACTTGCAATGCCGTTTATCTCTCACTAGAGCTTCATTGCTCTGCCAAAACTTGTTCAGTGTTCCATCGGCCCAGTCAAACAAGAGATAGAATGTTGATTCTCTTGTCGCTGCATTCTTAACCTCGAATGTGGCCAGGAGCTGTATGATGTGTTTCTTTTGATAGTTCTGGGCAGTGGAAACTAGTGACGACAACTCGAGATTGAAACTGTCGCGACTATGCGATGTGAGTTTCTTCAGCGCAAAGTAGCCTTGTGGATGCCGAATCTAGATGGGTGAAACTGTTAGTTAATTTGATCCCTACCCAGGCCCTTCTCAAGGTCTGCTCTACAATGTAACTTACCCCATGTACTCCAAAGTCAGAATGACCTTCGTGAATCTTTACTTTGTATACCTCGCTGAAGCCCCCGTATGAATTCCCACCAGAATCTGATTTTCTTTCTTCTTCCTCAACCTTAGCCATAACCTCCATCGGGAAGACGTCTCCCGTATCTAGAAGGTAATGTTGATGTGTTCCATGCTCCCATTTGATGAAGGGAGAGCACATGGAGTAGGTCCATTGGGAAAATCTATTACGATCTTCTGGTCGACGATAGCTATTGAGTAGGCGATGTTCCTTGTGCTTCCTGCACTGAAGCGTTCGACGTCTGTCGTTGGGTACCTTTCGAAGGGGCAGGCAGCTATCCCTCAGCTCATCAGTCCACATGTGTTTTGATATATCCTCGGCTTTGTCAATTCCAATCAAAATTGCGAGTAGCTTGACACAGGGCGACTTGGAGCCATCTGCGCTACCATACTGGATTTCTCTGGCGAGCTGATCTTTGTCCTGTACGCCTTTGAAGCACTTGAGCACATGAACAGCAGATAAGACTCGGCTGTGTGTCATGATCTGTTCAAATGTGCGCCTTGGTATAAAGTCCTTGTCCGGTTCAAGAAGGTCAGGCACCATGGCAGCCGCTTCGTCGAGTTCTTCGGCAATGATTCTGATAACATCGTGTTCGAAACGAAACTCTTCTGGTCGCCTGGATGCCCCAATGGATCCTCGGCTTGCTGGATTTCGTTGTTCGCTCTTCAGTCGAAAGGACTCGCCTCTGTCATGGATGTGTGTGACTTTCTGCGGATTATCCAATACAAGCTTTCCTTGTTGGAACAGCAGCCTAAAAACCTCTTGAGGTTTGGTTGCCATGATGCAAGTAATACGTAGTCTGACCTATGCAATGTTAGGGAGTCCAGCTCTTAGCCAAAACCCACCGGTCAGTGAACTTACCAATGATGTCCGACTGGTACCTTTGCTAGATGGTGGCTCAGTGACGGACCTCAGAGCTGGTTCTCGCAACTTATAACCACTGCCTATCAATCAAATGTGATGCGCAAAGACGTCGCGCCAGCGTAGAGGAATTCCACGAGGCGACGCTACGTGAAGAAGTGCGAAATCCACATGCACGCAAGATGGAGAAATGGGGCCGGGATGGAGCAGATCTTAAAGCCAATCGTACACAGAAAATGGGCTGTGAGAGTTGAAGTACCTTTCTCAGAGTCTATATCCCCAGTTGATGGAGTGGTGCCTCGGACCATGATTTGCTGGCCTTGCCATCTTCTTGCCAGTCTCTGTCACACATCCTTGGCCTTATTAGGAAAGCCTCGTTGACGGGCCTTGCATCTAATGTAGAATTCGGTCAGCGAAACGGCCGGAGAGCACATGGCGATGGCATCTTGATAAGGCAGAAGCAGTAAGGCACTGGGGCGCGCACCAGGATCTCAACAAGCCGCAGCAAGATGAGGGCAGTATCGTGATTGGTCTGGTTATTGTGTCTTGCACTTAACCGCAGTTGGCATTCCACACGTGCCGTCAGACAGCCTGCTTATTCCATCTGAGAAAGCCCGACGAAGTGTATGCCTAAGGAGGCCTCGGCCCACCGCCCACCTTCATCCCTCACGCCGAGCAACAGCCCCCACAGGCTGCCTCAACATCGCCTGCAAGGAAGTAATACGATAGGAAGGGATGAGCTTTCCAACCTGTCAAGAGAGCAGTGGCTCTCGTTTCTATATGTTCTGGATGGGCGGAGTACCTAGATCTTTGGGAGTGTCTCGAAGAGTTTAGAGGGGGTAGACGAACTAGTCTTCGGGACTGGCGTTGATGCTTTTGGGGATTCAATCGAGATGAAAGAAAGCATAAGAGCAATCAATGAGAATGGACTTTCAAAGATTATTCATATTATCCGACTCCTACCATGAGAATAGTCGAAAGGTTTGAAGTTCCGATGCCCCAGATGAGCCTGTTGAGAACGCGCTGCGCAAGATGCTCCAACGAGCAACACTGCACTGTCGCGGCAAGACACGGGATTCGATGGCTTGCAGCACCAATAATCAGCCCACTTGATGAAATTTGATATGGCAGCGAAGTTCGAACAAACCAGATTGTATGTAAGGAGCGCACCCATGACAGTGAGGGATTGCGAACCTTGCTTTTATTGCCTGCAGTGTAACCAACATGCATTGACAACACACTAATACTGCGGCTCAGTCGGTCAAAGCCTCAAGGCGAGGGGCTGGGTCGCCCGTGGTCCGCCTCGACCCTTGTCTCATACCCAATCAACAAGCCAAGGTTGTCTGCGTTGATGGCCGGGAATCTGGTGGGACAACATGACCAGTGAGACCCGTGTGACAATGATGTGGCGGTCAGGGACTAGACGACCACATCCTCATAAGTTGAGTAGGTCCTCGATGAGGAGCTCATGGGAACGACTCTTGACCTCACAATTAAGTGACTAATCACTATTCATTGGTAGCAATGTGCCGACTCTTGCCACTCTGATCACCCGGCCGATTCTCTTTTTCGCGGGCCATTTCCAGGTTAAAATAGGAGTTTCGCTTCCGACGACTGTAGCGCAAGGCGTCTGGCTGCCTGCTTTCTCAATCGCGCCCTACTAGATCCTCGAACAATCACCTTGTCGATTTCGTACCTCAAATTTGAGTAAGCGTCATGACCTGGCAGCAAAGACGTACACCTTCCGGCAAGGTTCAATGGCAATGTAATCAGGATGGCACCCAGAATGCCATTATTTCTGCATCTCAAGTCAGCTCCAGCCAGCTCAAGGAATACTTGGACACGAATTATCCGGGACAGTACTCAGTACAGGTAAATTTTCTATCCGCCGCTTTTGAGTTTTACCTGCCGTGAGGAAACTAATCATGGCCCAGCTGAAACGGGATAAATTCCGAATCACAGTTGGGTCACGCGTCCGTTAGCTGCATCGTAAGTCTTGCACAAAGAATAGCGACACCAACAGTGACTGATCTCGAGATACTAGTAGAACTTCGCGCCCGTATTATGACCGACCCTCGCCGCAATGGGCTTGGATCTAGAGCAATTGCACCATAGTGCTACATGTACAGAAGGAGTGACAAAGCTTGCGCGTGCAGTGCGCTGGGATACTTCACAAGGCATCGGCTCGGTATAAATAGCATAGCTAGCAATAGCACAAAAACAACCATAAGAGATTCTCAAAGAAGACGAGCTGGCGTAAACGCAAAAACCAGGCAAGGCCAGAACTTCAAAAAGGTTCAATGATGCACGCAGCTAGGCAAACAAGAGGCTAAATCTAGTCGCTAGTGTTGAGATATAGCGCAACATAGCTGAAGGCGATATGGCTGACAATCAATTCGGCATGATAGAAGGCGTGCTAATTGCTGTTATTGAGAAGAGAAGAGGAGTTTGCGGATAGTATAATAGATTGTATCAAGTGGAGGGGATCTTTGTTCTGAATGGTAAAGCTGAGAAAGTCACGTTGTACACCGGTTGACTCCTTCGGGCCTCACAATGTGAGTGCACGAACCTTTCTTTCCACCGCTGCTAATGCATCCATGCCATCATTCTCATGTTTTAGCTTCATTGCCGCCTTTTTGAACTTGGTATCTTGGAAAATACGGTCAACTCCAAGCCTGATTTGATCTGTCGAAGGCCTCTGGGTCGATAGACTGACGCCAAGGCCAGCGTAAACTGCCCGCATAGTAACTTCAATCTTCTCCTCGCTTTCTCCTGCTAGTACAATGGGAACACCGTTCCTCACAGCATGTGTTAAGGCGCCATATCCCCCGTTGGAGACAAATACATCGGTATACTCAAGCATAATGTCGTAAGGCATATAGTCCACGACCCTAGCGTTCGAGGGAACGACAAAGCCATGAGGGAGTTGAGCGCCACGGCCACCCAAGGTTGCAACAACGAGGATGTCTTCAGTTTCAGAGAAGGCTTCGATTGTTGGAAGAACGAGTTCGGAGTAATCCATATTGACAGTACCTTGGGAGACGAAGACCACATGCCGGTATTGATTGTCTTTCTGAGCTCTCTTGACCTCTGACCACCATGAAGGATACTGAAAGCTTGGAGCAGCGGACTTACGAGGCAAGACACCTGCGAATTCCACAGATGGTGGTAAGTCCGAAATGTTGTATTCAAGGCTGGGAGAGCAAAGCTGCAACGTACAGTCATGCGCCGTGTAGCATGAACGGAAAATGTTTGTCTTTAGGATGGCCGTACACCCAGTATCCTTCATGGCCTGCTGCCACGAATCGATCATAGGTTTCATTGGGCCTCGCTCAACCAACTGTTGGAGAACCGCATTGCGCTGACGCCCTGAGTCGGTGGCGTCAGCGGGCAAGCCAAGCGAGACTGGTCCCGTGTCTTGACTTTCCATCATAAAAGCTGCCACACCGATGCCAATAGACTTGGGCGCCGTATTGAAGCCTTGAGGCAGAGGACGGCCATGTCTGAAAGGAAAGAGCGACCAGTTGAAAATGTCTTCGACAACAATGATCTGGCGGTCTGGATTCCGTGCTTGTAATTGGGAAAGAACCTCCTCCATCTTTAGCGTTCGTGGAGGAAGTGTCTCCAAGAAAACAGCTTTGATCTGCGCAGCGAACCGCTCCGGACCAATCGGCAAAGAAGCTGCTTCGCGGAGGGCTTGGTAGGTCGTGTTGGTCATAGGGCTGTTGGTAGGAACCCACTCGGCGCCCGCCTCTTCAACTTTGTTCCGGAAGTCTTCAGTTGTAACAAACACAACTTCGTAACCCTTCTTGACGAGGTATGCTGCGATGACAAGGAGCGGGTTGGTATGACCTTCTCCGGGGAAGGCCGCCATGAGAATGAGAGGATTGCTTTCTGAAGCATGTTGAGTGACTTTTGATTTGTTGACCGTCATCGCGTAAAATGTGATTGATCACTTGTACCTGGAAAAACTTCGCAACCAGGAACAGATGGCTCTTGGGCCTCTTATAAATACGTGCTCATAAGTCTATGATCATTCACGATGTCACCATTTGCTTATGAAGCATGAATGGAAACCATGCATCGTGTAGTAACAAATATGGACCATTCGCAACGCGTGGGGATGGACTGAACGACGATTGAAGATTTTGGTTGGTTGTTGAAAGCACGTATGGATACATTTGCTGACCAGGCTTGGCGACCGAGCAAAGACACGGAGTGATTGTTCATGGTTGAAGGCGTATTCCCCCGACTGAGACACTCATCGTGAAGTGCCAGAACAGCCGCTACGTGGAACCGAGGGGCCCCTTGCAACTTGATATAACGGTTGGGCAACTAAGCATCCAATCACAAGCTTAAGAGTGCTTATGGCTAATTGATATTCCAGTTGAGCCGCTGCGCGTAGCGTTATCCAACTTGCACATGAGGTGTTATCCGGGTACCAAAGCTCGCGTATTGGTGGGAAAGACGCGAGGCGACAATGCTTACAGAGATCAGTAGCCCAACTTGGACATGAAGACTAAGATCTTGGCACTGGTGATCTTTCGGGCTTGCGCTCGGGATACCTTGAGCTCCTTTGGCGACTCGGTGTTACGAACGGCGCTGTGAGTAATCTTCCTACGTAATACGCCACCGGACCCTTGATACCTGCTTCTACCCTGAAAAGGCCGTTGCGATATACGGACAGCTTGTTCCTAGTGTTCATGCTACATTTGACAAAGTTCTCGCTAGTGACGCGGCTGCTCCCGCATCTCAAAGCGGACGCTCTCACTTGATACTCCATAAGGTAGCTTTGAATCGGACCACATTCTCTTCAGAAAACCATCACTTGACATTTGGAGCAGTGTGATTTTCGCTTTCACGCCAATACAGCGGGTCTCTGCATCTTTGCGTAGTATTCCTCCCGAAATGTGAGGTGGCGAGGCGCTAACGTCGTGTTCTCGGACACATTGCACTAAACGCGAGGCGCGAGCGCCTGAACGGCACCATTCACAGTACTTCATTACTAAGCGGTTGCCAAACTGTCCAGGTACTGCCTGAACAGATTTGAGATCTTGAGATCGGTAAATTCTCACCGCCTTCGCCTTGAAAACATAGGCGAAGCTAAAATCAATCTTCCAACCCATATTTATTACATAAGCCTCACTATTGTGAATACTGTCAAAGTCCTGTCGTTAATTTATAGTAGGCTTACAACCACACTCTTAGCGTTTAAGACCAAGAGACCGCAGACGTTGAGACCAGCTAACACGTAGGGAGACACTGCTCACTCCTCAGTCAACTTGTGCAGGCTGATATACTTCTCCAAGTGTGGCAGTATGAACAAGATACTGCCATATCCTAACATGTCATCATTGGTTCTTGTAAATACGTCTTCATGTAAAGCTTTCTATCAGCCAAAGTCCATTGTACTATACTAGAGCAGATTCCTGAGAGGTTATGTGACTGAAGTAGCGTAGTTGTCTATTTCAGAATGGTCACAGACCCTTTCTGTCTCCAGTTAACCTCCTGGCATTATTGAAACTTTCCACATCCGAGAGTTCATGAATGGGATCGACCTCTTTTAACCACAATGTGCGTGTTTTTCAAGTCAGATTCCTGAGCCACACGGTAATCTATTAAGTACTTGCGAGGATGGTCTGTTGCATACATATTTGTGTAATTCGAGATTCAAGTGCGTCATGAATCGCTTTCCGATGTGTAGAGGCCCGTTGACAAGGTCACTAGGTTGGCTGGATCCCTCAAGGCCCAATTAGGCGACCTTGACTCAACAGGAAACTAACACATATTGCATCAAATTGTGGATTAAAATGATACTTTCAGTCTTGAGCCGTGGAACCTTCTGATAGCCGGCTGCTATTTGGTAACATCACTTTTCCACCGAGCAGGCTCGGCTCCCCTTTGCATAGATTTGTGGTGCCGACTGCTTATCTAACAGCTGGGGGTTTAGGAAGGGTTGGTGAAATTGAGGCATGTCTGTTATCAGGAATGCATGCATGCCGTATTCTCACCTCTTCCTCAAAGTTGTCTTCAGCCAACTAAGTATGGAAGTGGCCACTTTGCAGCTGTCCATTCTATCCTCTTTGTCAATTCTCCCCTCTCGGCAGGCAATTCGAAGTACATGGCAAGGTGTAAACCCTTGATCAAGAAGGATCCGTGATTCGGCTCGTCGAAGTCATCTCTGATCGAATGCAATTCCCTAGTATTCTCGACGAGTTCCATCGTATTAGGCAAGATTGATTCCGGGTGGCTTGTAATATTGTTGGAGTCTCCGCGCTCACTCGAGTCAGATGAAAGTATGGCCAACTGCATATTCCCGTAAATATTCAGAATTATCCACCTCAATCCAGAGCCAGAGACGCTAGGTGCTTTCCAACGTCGGCGAAGGCGATGTGTCAAAATGATCATCGACTTTTGTCGGATTATGACAGAGGTTAGCAAGCGAGCATGACTCTTGATATGTGATTTTTTGGTACTCTTCATTTGAACCTAATCTGGGGTCGGCCTACGCCGTAGTCGAATCAAACCTTATAGGACTTGTTGAATCCCTTTGGCGTGCAGTTGCAGGTGAGCTGGCCTGCTAGGGCGGACGCTAATCTAATAAGCGCCCGCAGATCTCAAGAGACCCTTGACTTCAAGTCCGAGAACTCCGGACACGAGGTGGCCGAATGCAGAACATAGCTTCGAGACGGACTTTCGGGAACAACCATCAAACAAAGAAACAGGCTTAATTGGAATTTGAAATAAGTACAAGGATCAACCAAAGTCTATTCCAAAGCCAACAACGCTACTCAAGCCCACTCTCTTCGCATTCGCAGCACTAGGGAGTTCCGATTGGAAACAATCACATTTTAGGTTTGCATCGCGGGGCTAAACCGGCACAGGGCCGCTTGACCTGCAGTGCCGACAACGTGTGCGTGTACCGCCGACGAGGAACGAAGCCAACGCTTCGGCGGGTGAACGCAACGGTAACTTTATTAGTGGAATGAACGAAGAGGGGCTACGAATGCCCACGGTGATGTTGGAATGGGTAGCGCAGAAGGCTAACTCAATGATGGCATTCCCTCATCTTTGCTCTGAGACAGGGCGCCGAGTAAGGGGGTTCGTGAGCATACATCTAAAGTGAGGCCCTTTGCCAGATTCTGCTCGACGTACTCGGCTCCCACACCCTCCTCTTTCCTCTGTGCGTTCATTGACCATGATGCAGTCGTTCGTTTCGGTACTTTGTTTCTTTGCCCTGCTTACGCAGGTCTCTGCTTGGGGCCCGCGCAAGTCGGATCACGGGCCCCCAGGTCACTATGGAGGTCGACAGAAGCATGGTGCCAGCTTTACGCCGGACTTTGTGTTGAAAATGACTTACGAAAACGTCTCAATTGGTTGCCAGACAAGAATGTCGGCCCTGATCAATGGCACATTGTTCGGGCCGACGCTCAGACTCAAGCCTGGGCGAAGAAGTTGGATCAGAGTCTACAACGATATGCCAGACCATAATGCAACCATCCACTGGCATGGTTTGAGCATGCGCATGGCACCTTTCTCTGATGGTAGCCCATCCGCCACCCAGTGGCCTATTCCACCTGATCATTTCTTCGACTACGAGGTCTACCCCCTACGATCCGAATCCGGTACCTACTTCTACCATTCTCATGTCGGCTTCCAAGCTATGACAGCTTCTGGCCCACTGATCATTGAGGACAAGGCCGAGCCCCCCTATGCATATGATGAGGAGAGGATTGTCTTCCTCACCGACTACTTCAACAAAACGGACACCGTTATCGAGAAGGGTCTCGTGGCAACACCTTTCACCTGGTCTGGCGAAACGAATGCGGTCCTCATCAACGGCGTCGGAGTCTCTGTTGGGGAGACTGCCGGAAATGGAAACTGCAAGCTACCAGTCATCGACGTGGAGCCTGGAAAAACTTATCGCATGCGCTTCATTGGTGCTACGGCATTGTCCATGGTGCAAGTAGGCATCGTGGATCATGACAACTTTACCATCATCGAAGCTGATGGTCACTATACCAAACCTCACACTGAGAAGTTCATGCAATTGACTTCGGGTCAGCGTTTTGATGTCATCTTCAAGACTAAGACCGAGGCAGAGTTAAACGGGAAAACCGACTACCTTATTCAGTTGGAGACCAAAGACCGTCCGAAGGTGTACCAGGGCTATGGCGTACTACGATACTCCAAGGCACAACCGCAGATTACAACAGCTCCAGTCACTCCTCCTCTGACACTTTCTAACAAGACGTATGAATGGGCAGAGTATGCCTTGGAACCGTTGGTACCAAACAATTTCCCCCAGGCTAGCGAAGTAACTCGGCAAATTCACATCGACAATCGTCAACTCGCGACCCAGACTACCCTTTGGCAGCTCAACGGACTGCAATGGAACGAGACTTCGACGCCTTATGCGGGAGACCAGCCCTACCTGATCAACATCTACGAGAACGGGCCGTCTGCCATTCCGAACTACACTGCCGCCATGAACAACAACGGCTGGGATCCGATTACGTTGACATGGCCGGCAAAGATGGGCGAGGTGAGTGTTTGATGCTGTTCTGTTTCACTCAATAGAATATTGAGTTGACATGATCCAAGGTTCTCGAGATTATTTGGCACAACACTGGATCACTGGTCAATGGCAATGGTGGCCTCGACTTCCATCCCTTTCATGCTCATGGCGGACATTACTGGGACATTGGCAGTGGAAATGGAACTTACAATAGCACCGAGAACGAGGAGCGGCTGAAGAACTACAATCCAGTCAAGCGAGACACAACAAACCTTTATCGATATGGCGAGAAGACAAAGTCTGGCGATGTTTCCGGGTGGAGAGGCTGGCGTCTGCGTGTGGAGGACGCCGGTGTATGGATGGCAAGTCTGCTTCATTTCCACAAGACTTGCTAGACATGAGCTGACCAAAGCCTAGATTCACTGTCATATTTTGCAACACATGGTTATGGGCATGCAGAGTGTTTGGGTCATGGGAGATTACCAAGACATTACCGGCATTCCCGCTGTTGATGCGGCTGGATATTTGCAGTACGGAGGAAACGTTAATGGCAACGCCACTTTCGCACCATCAGTCGTGCACTTCTTTGAGGAAGATGAGGAAAAATGATACCCATAGACTGAGATAATTGTTAGATTTAATGTATTGCAACTGTTGTGTCCGTAATCGTCACCAAAACCACAATGAAGCCAATAGTTGCGGACCCACTGCAGGGATGATTATGGTTTATGCAATGAATCAAAACCCAGGAGCCGCCCACGTTCTACAAGGCAGCCTCACTGTTCGTTCAGCTGAAAGTGTCTCCTGACTCATGATGTACCATAACAGCTTTTTGATGGTGAGAATAAAAAGCATTCCTGTGCCACGAGTCTTGGCAATGCCAAGGGACTATTGCATTCAGTGTCAGTTAACATTGGTTCTCAACTGAAAGGGAGATATCTCTTCCTCTACGAGAGAAAGCCTTCATGCAATTGATCCACGGTTACGATGCGCTCTGCGCCTCCCATATTGGGCTGGTACTACTCCTTATCAGCTTTTTTGTTAGTTGACCAGGACTTCTACTGCTGCATTCTTGCATTTGTTGACAGTGCGTAGTTTTTAGCTTTTGTTGCATCTCGAACCATCTATAACATTTATTTCCATCCTTTAAGCCGCTACCCTGGGCCTCGACTTTGGGCCGCTTCTCGACTACCGTGGAACATTGTCAACCTTCAGGGCAACCTCGCTTGGAAAATCCGCGAGCTCCACGAAAAGTATGGCTCAGTTGTCAGAATTGCACCTGATGAGCTGTCTTACACGAGTTCTACGGCCTGGAAAAAGATATATGGTCAGAGGTCACCAGAGTTTGCGAAATGTTTTGACGGAAGGGGGATCGCTGGGCCTAGTGTGACTAACCCAGCGATTCGCAATGGCGGCATCGTGACGGCCGAGCAGGAGCCTCACTCTCGACTTCGTAAGGCAGTTTTGCCAGCCTTCAGCGACCGTGCACTAAGAGAGCAGGAGGATATCCTCCAGCTTTACGCAGGGAAATTGATGAAACAACTACGATTCTCTAGCGAGAACGGAGCTCCTCAGGACATGGTCAAATGGTTTAGCCTTGCTGCCTTTGACATCATTAGCGACCTGGCATTTGGACAGGCGGCTGGGTGTCTAGACGATGCATCCCAACCATGGTTGCAAGTCATTGGTGCTCGAGCGCAGGGAATTGTCCGATACCAGTTCGCTATCTACTATGGACTTGAAGCCTGGCTAGAATGGCTCGCCCCAAAGGCCCAAAAGCTGGCTCTGAAGAGACATGGCGAGTTGACTGCCGGCAAAGTCAAACGCCGACTTCAACAATCCGATAACAAAAGAGATTTTATGAGTTACATCTTAAAAAACCCACAAGCTGACTTCAGCAATGCCGATCTGGTCAGGATGGCGTCAGCTTTCATTGTCGCAGGCAGTGGCACGACAGCTACTGCACTTTCTGGCATCACCTTCTACTTGTGTAGCAATCCAAAGACGTACACGGCACTATCGGAAGAGATCAGAACCGCATTCCAGACCGAAGATGAGATCTCAATGGCATCGACAGGGGAGTTGAAGTATCTTAAGGCAGTCATCGAAGAAGGGCTGAGGATATATCCCCCCAGCCCAAGCGCTCTGCCGAGATTTGTGCCTGGAAGCGGTGAGGAGATTGATGGGAAATGGGTTCCTGGGGGCGTGAGTCTGATCCGCGACGAATTGTCCATGAAGGTGATAGAAGCAAGCCGCTAACATTCTTATTGTAGACGGCAGTTGGCGTTCATCAGCTTTCCGCTGGTCACTCGGAACAGAATTGGACTAATTCAAGGGAGTTCATTCCAGAGCGATGGCTAGAAAAGAGCGACATATGTATGTTTGCCAACGACGATAAGTCTGCGAGTCAGCCGTTTTCTTATGGTCCTAGAAACTGTATAGGCAAGAGGTAAGACAGCATTACTTTCGTCCCATGTGCTTTCTAACCATGTTCCCTAGCATGGCCTATGCAGAGCTGCGCATAATATTCGCCAAGTTGATTTGGAATTTTGATCTAGAACTGACGGAGGAATCAAAGAAATGGACTTTGAGACAAAAGACGTACCTGATCTGGCAGAAAGTGCCTTTACTGGTTAGGTGCAAGGACAGACAATAGCACATAGTCATTGACCGTGGCTTGACGACTTGGCAGAAATAGAGAGGAGAAGGGAGCGAAGTATTGCATTAGTCACTCATTTGTCGTGTGTGCTATTATCAGCATTGGACCTGTGAATATCTCGGTATTTGAGGTCAGACGTTATGCAAAGCTATCTCTCCGCGAAACTCTCGTGACATATGTAAGTGTGACAACCACGTCCTCTTCTTACATAACGTAAGGATTATACACGCTTCCGTTGCGAACGGCCTCCCGGTACAATCTCTGATTCGCTTTGTAAAGGTAGAACTTCAGGCTTATGGCACTCGTACACGCAATCAGGCCCATAACCATCATCATGATGAAGGCAAGCCGGTAGCGCGGCTCATCCGAGTCAACGAAGAAGTAGGGAGCGATCAGGTTACCAATCTGACCAAGCACGTTGACTAGTGCGACGGAGATGGCTCGCTTCTCTGGCGTCCTACCCATGGTGTTGGATGTCCATGTTGATATGAGGGGGTTTGCAAAGTACATGCCCCCAACATACACAAAAGAAGCAGCGTATCGTGCTGTCTTGCTCTCGGTAGCCAGGCATATGATGTAGCCGATACAACCAAAAGCTATGGGGCCGGCAAAATGGTACCCGCGCTCCTTCTGCCGATCAGAGTGCCATGCGTTCACGAGAGAACCAAGAGCCGCAAAGATATAAGGCGGAGCAGTAAGAACTAGAGTAATTGTGTTGTTGTAGCCAAATCCCCGTACGATGGATGGGAAGAAGTTTGAGAAACCATATGCAGCTGAGATTCCGATGTTCATGCCGACAAGCAGCCACATTTTGTAGTCGAAAATGCTCATCTTCAGGCCAGCCCAAACGCCAGCTGTGGCTTCCGAAGTTGACACACGATCGGCAAGGATGCGAGCAGCAGCCAATTTGCGCATGTCCTCCGTCATAGACCAGCGGGCGCTACCAGTATTGGAATCGGGGTAATCTGGGAGAATGAAGAGAGCAATCATGGCAAGGCCTGCACCAGTTGACGCCAAAACGATGAACAGCCATTGCCAGCCTGCCAAGCCATACTTGCCTTCCAAGGTTCCAAATACGGCTGCTGCAATGAGACCAGCGGTGCAGAAAGCAAGTGTTTGGCCAGTGTACAATAGTGCGCAGCGCAACGCCATTTCCTTTCGGGTGTACCAGCAAGACATGACGTAGATAGCCTAGAGACCTGTTAGAAGAATGCTTAAGGGACGAAGGTGGACGGATTTTGGGTTATAACGTACACCTGGGAACAGAGGTGCTTCGACCACGCCGAGGAAGAATCTGACGGCAATGAGTCCCTGGTAATTCTTGACTCCACAGGTTGCTGCCGAGACACTAGACCAGACCAAAGCCATACAGCAAAGATAGAGACTGGGTCGCACTTTTCCAATGATCATATTGGACGGTATTTGACCGAGGACGTATCTTTCATTCCAAAGTCAGAGGTCGACATGAACGAAAGTAGAATTAATGGTTGATTCGCTCACCCGACACTAAGAATCGATACTGCAGTCCCGTACTGGTAGCCTTCAAGATTGAGATCTTCATCCAGGCTACTAAGGCGAGCTTGTCTGAAGCGGTTACGTTGAATCAGCAAAAGTACAGACTGGCCTTTCTCATCTCATTTAGGCAGTGACTTACGCAATAGAAGCTCGGTCTAGATAGTTGAAAAGATAGAGTACCCATAAGCATGGCATGAGGGTCATGTCAAGACGCTTGACGACCTGCTTTTCGAGATCACGCCAGTTGGCGATACCAAGAGCCTCGATCTGTTCTTCGGGGGTAGGTAGAAGGTCGCCTTTACCATTGGATTCGTTAGCCTCCATTAGAGAGGGGTTCTTGGTGACATGATCCGTAGCGGCGTTGTCGTTTCCAATGGGAGGGGGCGTGCCGATGCCTGACTGGGCTGTGGACCTCTCTTCATTGGCCATGATTATGAATGATCTCGATGAGTAACAGCTGTATAGCGCAGACAGTATCGATGAAAGGTTAGGGGAGACGCCTCTCTTTATATTTCGGAGTCCCTCACTGTTAGATTTATACTCGTTGAGCTGCCGTAATTTGGTTATTAGGGCCTATCTCCGATGTCCATATTGTGCTTCACTTCCCCATGCTTCTCCGCCATCCAGAATGGAGCTTCCCCAGACCCCGCCTCCATACTCCAGTCAAGCTGATTTCTGGCGGGTCTCCCCCAGGTCCAGAGAACCCATAGGTGAACGTTCAGGCAAAGGACTCGATAGTCCCCCCCCCCCCCCTCCTTCAACGAAATTACAGATTTGCGTGTGTTATCATCCAAATCTGTGTCTCGGAGGCCCACGGCAATGATTGCTATCAACAAGAAGCAGGCAGGGGATCATGCAAGATAGCGGCTTATCACGGTGGAGTCTCCGCGGTGAAGTCGAAATAGGCTTGGCCACTCGGCATGCATCTCACACGAAGTCCCCAAGATCAATATGAAGGTCTTTAGTTCTCGATACGTGAGCCGGCCTCCGGCTGAACTTTCTTGGCCCCGAGATATTTCGGGAAGATTCGGGTAATGTGACAAGGTCTGATGCTAAACGAAGACGAGAAACTGGCAAGTGATGGGCCTATTGTGGGGTGTATAGACATGTTTTCACGATACTGGCTTGATTAGAGGACTGGGTTGGTTTGGCAAGCCAAGATGTCCAAGAAACCAAGACCTCTTGGTAGTCGGGAGTTGACCGAACCGCCTGATTTGGACGAGAATCTGGCTGAAAGCACGACTTGGCTGCTGTATGATGACCACGCCCAGTAGAGCCGCAGTCCAAACCCTCATGGATCTAAATCCTGATCTCCACTCATTTACACGAGAGATGTTTGGACCAAGAACATCGCAATCGACTCGGACCGCACTTGAAAACCCGACATGATACGTTGTTTTCGCCAATGCCTTGGCGGGAGGAGATGCCATTAGTAGCAAAAATGCATGCTTGATCTTTACGTTTCTAAATCAAATGGGTAGTCACCTTTTGCTTTCTCTCATGCAACGAAAGAGTTGCAAGAATCATTCTTGGCAACTGATCTGCCGGTAAACATCAAGTCTGGCCGTGTTTGCCGTCATCGATGGCATTCAGCCTCTATCGGATGTACTCTAACTCGCTTTGAAAGACCTTGGAAGACAAGCTCAAAGCTCCTCTGACCACTGAACCGATAAAGGAGGGACCGTAACTCATTCCTTGAGATCGTTATTTCCCGAGTCTGCCTGAGGACCTTGTCCCTGTCACTGAGAGCTTGAGCGAAAACCAACGAGTCTTCTTCATCACCAACCCTCGAGAATTGAAAGTGTGTTTCAAAGCCGTCTCGTTTGGTTTCTCCTAGTAGGCGAAGGCTCTTCTTCGCCGCACTCCTAGAGGAGAATCGCCACGATGCTGCTTCAGTATCTCCATTCCACGACACGTATACGTTGACGACAGAGCCCTTACCTCTAAAGGCAACTATAGCCGGCTCCTCTGTGGGCGTGCCCGTCCAATTGAATCGGAATCCGCGATAACTTTGGACCAAGTGACCCTCGGGATTTGAGTCGAGGTAGGCGTGAAACAAGACGTCACCATCATTGCTGTACTCCGTTACCGCGCCCGCTTGGCCCCAGTTGATGAAAGCATTTCCATTGGAAAGCAACTGTAAGTTTCCTTGGGTACGGGCCGATAATCCATCCGGAGCGTCGTATGTTTTCAGAGCTTTAGCTGTGCCGTCGGTGTGGTTGAGTTGGTAGATCCGGCCGCGCGAGAATGGGTTCGTCTTGACCGATGCAGAGTGTGCGCCGTTATCAAAGAGCGAAATTACCTCGATAGTTCCATCAGCCGAGCGACTGCGGAACCGTGCGTGATGCTGGTAGCCAAAGACATCTTCCTTGGGAAGGGTAAAGGAAGAACCTCCGTGGAACCCCCCAAGTTGCCAGATGATTTCGCCGTTTGTGCCATTGATCTTGAAAACGGCCGCGGTGTTGCGTGCTGAGACAAGGTAGTTGCCCTCATCATCTTTGTCAACACTGTTGACGTGGAAGTAATTCCAACCATCAGCCTCGGTTTTACCGCCTCCTGGGAGGCCTTCGCCAAAGTCAAGCGCGAATGCGCTGTCTATGAGGCGTTAAATGGGAATTTTCGCAAGATTCATGCTGTCTGTCTGATGACTTACACTTCGGGTCAACGTGGTCAAGACTTTCCCATTCGAATACGACCTCGCCCGTCTCAATGTCAATCTCTGTCATCCCAATCAGCCTTCGAACACCTCCGCCGAGTTCGAGAACACATGAGCAACATACCTTGAAATCCACCCGAAATGATCCAGTTCTGTTCTTGACTTCCTCCCCATGGCTTGAGAGATACGGGCCTAGGGATAGGTGTCTCTATCAAAGCCGTCTTACCATCGACCAGGCGGAACTCATGGCCCGAAACCAACTTGTGCGACCCGACTCGCACCACCTTGGCAACTTCGTAATCAGAACCTATAAGAGTATGATATCCAAACATGCGCCCGTGATGCCCATCAAGGAGGCCTTGGAAACCGCGTAGATATTGTTTCCCGTTCCAAGTATCAGGGCGAAAGTTGGCAACCCAGCCGGCGTAGTAGCCAATACTAGACCATACGAGTTCCCCGTCATCACGGAAGATGTAAGCTCCAGGTTGATTCGGTCCGCTGTTGCCATCCTCAAAGCCGGCATAGGGGGCGACGAAAATGTACCCCTCTTCTACCGAGTCTCGAGCTGGGATGGTGGTGTTAAGCCTCGGAGGAGCGAGGTCAGGTCGGGAGCGAAATTGCCAGTCAGCTGCTATTGATGGCACAAGACCACTCACGGCCATAAATGCAGTGAACGCTTTCATACTGGGACGAGGAATCTTTAGCAGGCTGCAGTAGCCGGCAAGGATATATTTTCCAGCTTCAATGTCACGAAGCAACGCATCAGCATTGAATATCTTGTGCCTTCGTACACTTAAACGTCTCCGACAAGGCAAGTACCCTCTCTCTGGTCCCAATTGCGCCAGAACCCCTCCACGTCAAACGCAAAAGATAGTTCAGATGGCGCAATGCATTCGACGTGCCATTGTCGTGTGTCGTCTCCGTCTTATCCCCGCAGGCTGTAGTCTAGACTCATCCGATGTGAATCCCCAGCAAACCCGATGAACAGCTACCAAGAAGTATGAAAAACGACATTAAGATGTTTACATGTGTCGTGCAGCGATGGTGCTCTTAAGGAATTTGACTGCTTGTGATCCTGGGCTCGCGGCCTCTGTGTCGATATCGCCACTCCTCGATGCGTTGATAACAGGCCTTGGCACCGTCTAGTTGTCCACAGCATGTGGCTCAAGGTAAGGTAGGTGAAGGTATTAGCACCGAACTTCAAATCTACAACGGCCGGAATCGCTTTCTGAAAGCCCAGTTAAGCTCTTCCGTTCAGCGCTTGATATTAGAGTACCCTGGTTGAACCCTTAGGTAAATTCCCAGACTGGAGAGAAGACCGCCAGTACACATGTGTACAGCAGCTAACTCTCTGGCACTGGGACGATGAACCACGAGTTCACAAGTTCCGAACCCTCGAATGCAGGCATTTATTGACAATCGACTCGCTATAATGACGCTAGGCAATGCTAGATGACTCAAAATGACCAAATGATTCCGCCTCACACCACCTAGGCCTCGCAAGCCTCCCCAGTAGACTGAACCGTGCCCAACTTATCATCACACGCAATATCGAACCTCGACTTAACGAGAGCGTTGGACTGGTCAAAACAACAAATCTTTTGCCTCGTCAGTACGTCATTATCCCTTGAGAGAAGTTCATGGTATCTTTAGGGTCAACTTACTCCCTTGCCAAGAGGAGCGCCTCCGGCCGTAGAACATACTCCATTGTCCTCAATCACCTTGTTGCCTACGTCTCGGCAAAGGGAGGTCGTCTTGGCGCTCAGACCCATGGTCACGAAGAGAACGAGTGTTGCGACTGTGGTCTTCATCTTGGCGGTTTCGTTTGGTGGGATGAATGGGTATGTAGTGTTCTTGATAGGCTTACGGCTGGATGGTATGGTGAAGTTTATACGTTGCACAAGCTGTGATGATTTAACAATTAAGACGAACAAGCCCAGAACATGACAACGTGGTTCGTCCAGTTTATATACACCTTTCCATGCCACAAAAAGGTCAAGGCGATGTAAGGCGACTAGCTGACTAGCTGAAGTCAAGCCCAGGCCTGACCTCGAGTCAGTCATGCGCGAGGACGGTGAACCGCCCCATCGGGACGTCTCAGATGTCAGGGCCTGAGACTCCGAAACGGCGACAGCGAGCATCCTGTCCCTGCTACCGCGCGCCATTCCTCACATCGCAATGCTGAAGAACGATTTAGGTTCTACAATTAAGACCCTTGGAACAAGGCGTGTCAGAGTGTTCCAGAACGCCGCGTCGCTTAGGCTGAGTTCGTCGCATTAAACGTGCTCAAAATAAAGTTTAGTCTCCCGACAGATGTCGTGACTCGAGGCATTCGTACACGGTATCCAGCTGGTGAAGGCCCTGCGACACGACTGCAAAAGCTCTCACTGAAGCAACTCATTGAATAGCTTCCGAAGCCAAACAGGTCGAGGTAGTCAATATGTACGATCAAAGGATGGATGTGAACTACAAAAGTCTACAAGCACACTGTTTATCCTAGGCCCGTCTATCAGGGCCATGCAATCCCGCTTCCCTGGGTGGATATCATTCCGTCACTATGCCTTTTATGATTGCCCATGTCCTAAACTGAACCAACACACGCATGCACGTTGCATACTTGAGCCATGTCGCGACGACTATGCGAAATAGCTCTTCCAAAGCACACCTTCCAAATCCTCAAGCTGTTCTGATGTGAAGTACTGTTGAAATGTGAGCCGATGTCCAACACGAGGAACGGGGTAAAATGATGGACTGTACCTTTTGATCCACACTCCAGCTATCTTGTCTTGTCTTCTTGAAGTCGGATAGGATTGATTTGGTAGCCTTACCAACCACGCCAGGGTCACTGGCAGCACGGGTAGCAAGGATTTGGAGCACCTCCGGCATCCAGGACGGCGGCGGCGTCGCGTAGGGGAAGGCCTCGATGAGGGCACCGAGACCCAGTACAGCGGCGTGACGACGCACAATCTGCTTGTTGTTATCGACGGGAGTCTCCGTTCCCGGGAGCTTCCTCTTGGGCATCGGATTGAGCCGAAGTTCGTTTTCGAAGCGTTTCTTGAGGAGATCAATGGTGGGATCGCGAATTTGCTTTGGCGAGCATCGAATCATGCCGGCCAAGGTGGCCGAGGCACAAGACCGGACTTCGAGTTGAGGGTCGGCGAGCATATCGCTGACGGCGTTGAACAGGATGTCCCGTTGCTTCTTTTCAATAAGGAATAGGCGACGGAAGTAAATCACTTGCATGTTGACCATGGATCGCAGCCGCTGGTGCCAGCTCGTGGCAGACTTGCCGATGCGGACCAGTGCATCAATGAAAGCCCCATCTTCACCAATTCTGAAAGGAATGTTCGGTAGATGACGGTAAACGTGGTAGGCGAGCCTCATAAGCTCGGGATCCTCCTTGACGTCCATCATGTGTAGAAGCTGTTCCATGAAAGGCTCGGGGAAGAACGGCATCAACTGGGTGCATTCCTGTGATGACAACGTACTGTCAAGCCATGTCAAGACAGTCTTTGAACCACTGGTGTAGGACGAAGGTGTCTGTTGACCGGGAGTACGCTCATGCCGCCACTTCTCGAGACGATCGAAGATCTCGAGCACAGTCTCAGAAAACTCCTTGCTTGCCTCGTATGGGCGAAGACCGAGAGATGAAGCCGACTTATTGGCTTCTAGCAACTTGTCGACATTCTCGAAAGATTCGTGATAGCGGGTTCGATAGATGGTGGCAATGACACGGCCCATGGCTTCTCTCACTGTCTTGTAGGGGTGATCAATGTGCGAGAGGAAATCTGCGAGGATAGGTTTCTCGTGGCGGAAATGCCAGCCTGAGTCCGTGATGATGAATTCTAGTACCTGGACCTTGCTTGACTCCTTGAAGGCCGCATTGGAAGACATGTCCAGCCGGAAAGAACTCAGTGCATCAACAAGCTCGTGCGACCTACGCGGATCTTTCGGGTCAACCGTAAGATGCAAGCATGAGACCCAGTACTGCAAGTTCTCGGGTGTAAGGTCCTCGTTAAGTACCTTCAGCATCAGAGGCGCGGCAAATCCCCATACTTTATCGCGGAACTCGGGCGGATCATCGCTCGATCCGCAGAGAAGCGCCGCAATGATCTCTGCCGTAGCACGGTGCTGGTGCTTGTCGCTACCATCGCCATAGACTTCAATGGTGAGTTCTTTGACGTCATCGAGCTTGATCGCTGTGCCCCCATAGTGCATGAGATCAAACACGTGCATCAGCATGTACACATTGCCCATACGGAATCTATCAGCGTTCGCATCGCGAGGTTCCTGCTTGAGGTACTCGAAACAGGTCTTCAGCCACTCCTTCGTGATCAGTTGGCCGATCTGCTTTCGGACAGCTGTCTCCGTATCGTCGTAGTCGGTGAAAGGCATAGGTTTCGCACGGGATGCGAGGAACTTCTTGCCCCAAACCAACCATCCAGGATGATCGGAATCGACCATGTACTCTGCGGTCTCGGGACTGCCGGCGAAAGCGTCCAGGTACTTCTGCGTGAAAGCTGCATCGCCTTTGGGGACCTCAATCATGATCTTGTTCCGGTCCTTTTCCTTCTCAAGCAGGTAATTGCGGTAGGTGTGGTCATAAGCTGCACGCATCTCTACAGCTTCGAAAACGCTGGTAAATGCAGCCATGTAGCTGGACCGCAAGCCAGGATGAGTGTCGTTGATACCCTGCGTCACCAAAGCGATGAACTCAGGGGGCGCGACCGTATCGAAGCGCAAGCACATGTTGCTGGCAAAGATTGCGCATCGAGACGCAATCTTCCAGTGAGCTGCTCTGGCCATTTCGGTCAACTCCAAGCCTAGCGCAAGCTTCTTCTTCTCGACACGCTCTCGACGTTGAACAATGAAGTTGTGACGGCTATCGATAGCTTTGGAGCAGTCGTCTGAAGGTCGAATCTTCTCGACAAAGTCTTGGTTGACGATGATCATACGCTCAAAGGGCTTGCCAAAGTCCAGCAGAGGGAAGAGAGCCGTCGCGTTGAGTTGCTGGATGCTGGGCTTATCGATGTTCCCGGCACGAAGGTATAGCTTGAGCGCGTCCGGAGCAAATCTCCAGTCCTTGACCATCGTCCTCAATAAGCTGGTGAAGAATAGGGTATACATGGCGCCCTTGATGCGATCGTGATCAACGTCGTCCAGAGCCACCCGGAGTCTGTCTAGAAGAATTGGAATCACAAGAGGCCGACCGCCAATCAGGGCCTTGAGAGATGAGTCGAGGGCGCTTTGTGCGACACGCCTGACATCAGCGTAAGGCGAAACAGACGACTGGGCGAGATTAAGCAAGAGTTGTTTATCCAGGTCGCTCTTCTGTCGCGCCGATGCGTTGTGTTTGACACGTAGAAGTTGATATGCATCCGCTCGCTTGATCAGCAACGGTCTTGGGTAAACCTTGCGAAGGCCACTGATCTTAAATGCAGAGATGTCGGATTTGTAGAGGCGAAGGTGTCTTTCGAGTGGATGGGCTGACCGCTCGATGCCGACGTCGGTAATCCAGGTTCGATAGGCCGCATATAGCGTCGTGAAGCAAGAGACATCGTCTTCTTGGTTTTGGTTGAGGAATTCGTGACTCCGGCATAGCAGCTGTCCGACGTCTTCTCTTAGCTCATGCAGCTTGTGATAGGCAGGATCTTCGATAGTGAGGAGATATCCAGCATCATAGCGGTATTGAGGTCGCGTTTCCTCGTCCTCGGCCGCCTCGGCAAGAGGATCATCGTCGTTCATTTCCGTGTCGCCTTCGCCGTCGACACTGGAATGACCATTCGGGCTCTCGCCGGAGGCGCGGTGCGCATCGAACAATGTTGCCACTCCCGAGATCACCAACCTGATTTGTTGGAACAATCGGGAGACCTCATCGGACCACTCCTTGTTCTTTCCCGTTCGGCTAACTGGGGGCTTTTCGCTCATTAAGAGATCCAGCTTCTTTGTAGCTGCTTTGGTCTGAGAATCGAACAGCTCCAGGGCAAACTGTACTTCTCCGGCCGAAGGACGATGCCACTTGATTGTGAGGTCAGCCGGAGAGGTTGTCTTTCCCCAGTCGGTGACGTCGAGTCCGCGCTTAATGATGTCGGGCTCATACAAAGCGGTGTCGATGGGATAGGTGTGTGTCAAGTTCAATAGCAGGTGGTGAATGTAGTTGGAAATGTGAATGGTGGGCAAACCACGGCACTTCTCTTGCATGTATTTGGCGATGTCATGGAGCTCGGTCTGATACTTCAAAACCTCATTACCAACATGCACAACAGCCATACCCAGCATGCTTACGTGCCAAACGAGAGCGCGATCTCTCGGCAAGTAGTCAGTACCGCTGCTTCGGTCTGATGCAGCATGATTGAAGTCAATCTCATTTCGAATATTGACAATGAGCATGGGAATGAAGACCTTGAGAGTCTTTTCCGGGTTCACCTTGCAGAGGGCGTTGAGAATCCAGGCCATGGCGTCTCTGGCCTGATGGACGACATGGGTCGAAACGAAGGAGGCGAGCTTCTCGAGTGCCGTGTCGAAAAGCTCAGGGGACAGCGATGCGAAGAGAGGTGAGAGAGCTGCCGGCAACGCGTTAATAACATTGTCTTCCGGCGTGCCCCCCCGGATATGGGACGCATCGGGCAGATTCTCCAACAGTGTAAAGACTTTGCCCAAGAGGGCGATGACGAACTCGCCGAGTCCCGCTGTTGATGATCTAAGGACGTTTGCTTCATCCTCATCGGTAAGTTCAGTTTCGTAGTCCAGTTTGATATCCTGGCCCTCACGCTCCATGCGCTCCATCTCACCCTGAACCCATTGCATGGCCAGGCTGGTGTCGTGGACATAATCGCCGTCCTTGACGAGAGGCACCATGGGAATGCTATAGGCGACACTTTGGAAGAAGTTCAATGTGTACTGCGTCTTGCCCAAGTCGTTGGCATCAATACCAGGAAGGGCAAGAGCCAGAAGAGCAGTAATGTGGCAGCGGAAGCCTTTGGTCTTGGACATGACGTTGGCAATCATTTGCAGGCCGTTCAGACTTGACGTTGTCCGGTGTACTTCAACGAGACCCTGCAAACTTGGGTAAAATCGCTGCAAAGCTCCAGGTAGGATGAGATTGGGCTCGAGGTATGCCAATCCTTGAAGCGACGCGTAATAGTAATGCGCAACTCTGTTACTCTTGGAGAACAGTCCCATGTATGTGACCTCCTTGAGCGCAGACACGAATCGTTGCTTCAAGGCGGGAGTGATCTTGCGATCCTCTGGCGTATCTAGTTCGCCGCTCTTTTCGCGGTTCCAACGAGACACAAAGATATCTGTTAGGTATACTGTAAACTGTCCCAAAAAGGTGGTCCATGATCCCACGTTGGAGGGGTGGTAGAAGGTGTCGATGGCCTCTAAAAGGCCCTCGAGACTCGCCAGAATGGAGCTTTCTTGCTCCAAGCACTTGGGCGACAAGGAGTAGACAATCCACCGGGCAATCATGTAAGCCGTGGGGTATTTCTTCTTGTCCTTCTCGAGATACAGGCCCAAGCCTGACGAGTAGTCGAGAGTCGAGTATGGTGAGTTGGACTGGCCGACCGGAATCTCTGTCAAGCGAAGAATAGCCGTAAAAATCCAATCAGACTGTTCCCTAGTAAAGATGCCGTGGGCATCGAATGATGTATTGGAGGCTTGCAAAAAGTCTCTTGCCATGCGAGAGTAGAGGTCAATGAAGAAGACATCGAAGCTCTTGGATCTCGAGATCAAAGACCACAGGTGGAATAGTGTGGGCATGAACTCTTGCGGCTGGGAGCACGGCACGTTTTCGGGGGCAGCATCGGTGGGAAGTAGTGCGTTGATGGTTCCGACGACAATATAGGCGTTGGAGACATCTGAGGTGCTAAAGTAGGGCAGGAACTCGTCGAGCATTTCTTTGCGGTCCTTGGGATCGAAGTATGTCTGAGCATGGAGGCATAGCTTCCACAACTGCTTTTGGGAGCGGCGCCTGTTTGTCTGGTGTGAAGCCACCTCTGAGGGGAGCACCAGGGCCTTGATCTCGCGCCATAAGGGGCGCCAATCGAGTAGAAGGTCATCGACGGGTTTGAGGTAGTGGTACTTTCTGTACGAGAGAAGTAATGGTCAGCGGCTAGTCTGGTAGGACGAAGAAGAAGCAGGGTTGATTGAGAGGAAGGGTAGGGAGTAGCAGCGCACCTCGTCAAGATGACAACCATGCGCAAGAAGCGGTCGGCAGTACTTGGCTCAAGGCCTGGGGCGAGGCACAGGTGATAGTAGAGCTTGGCCAAGGTTGAGCGAAGCTCTCGCGTCATCTCGAACTTGAGATTCAGCCACCCTGTGAGCTCTCTTGTCCAGTGCAAAGCACCGGGGCTAAAGTCTTCAGCCTTGATGGCGATGTATAGGTGCTTGAGAATACCGGCCAGAGCAGCATCGCGCTGTGATTCCTCTTCGACAGGAAAGGGCAGGTGATTGAAGTAGCTAAATGTGCGGGGGCGGTATCGCTTCTTGTCGTCCTCGTCGTTCTTTGTGTAGGGCGGACCGGGGGAGTTTGATCTTGAGATTGTATCGACGGAGGCGAAGTGGCTGGACAGGTAGTGTGCGGTAGAGGCAGCAGACAAGGCAGCGGCATGGTTGGAGGGTTGCGGCCCCGGTGTCTCGTCCATGGCGGCGATGGCGTCGTGTCGAGGACACTGGACGTTGGGAAGATGGGTGGGAGGTGTTTTGCGACTCTATCGATGAGCGACCGAGCGGAGGGGTAGCAACAATGGGGATGGTCGCACAGGTGCAGCAGGAATCAAGCTCTCCCGCTCCCACACCACAGGCAGGCGAGATGCAATGCAGCTGGGGGCGTCAGCGGACGGGAGGTCGGGTGGTGTCGTCGGTCGCGGGGCGTGCGTTGATCCGGGGGGGTACAGCACGAGATTGGAGGCAAGGCGACGGTTGAAGGTGGACGGATGGGCGGATCCGCGGGTGGATTGGTAGTACGGAGAGGACGTCAGGAAGAAGTCGTAGAGGAGGGGGGTTGTCGCGGACAGCTAGGGCAAATGTCTGATGGCCGCTGGGTATGGTTGTTGTCTATCAATGGTGGTCAATTGCGTCGTTGTGTTGGAAGTCGAACCAATGATGAATAATGGACGATGATGCTGTCTGGGTCGTGTGTCTCCGCAGAACCCCCGTTTGGCTGTCCCAGTCCAGTCTTGGGCGCGTGGGGATATGAGCACCGAAAAGGATACCTGGGACAAGGGGGAAATTGACTAGGACAAGAAGGAGAAGAAGCACGACAAGAACAACAAAAAAAGGGCGTTGGATGGTAATGCAATCTTCTGTTTCCCCAATTCCAAGCAGCCTGGAGAGGAGAAGGAGTAGGAAGAGGAAGAGGAAGAGGAAGAAGGAGAAGGGAAATAAGAAAATAAAAAAAGAGACAGATGCAGACGCAGACAGGATGCAGGTGCAGCGGGTGCAGCTGTGGTCGGAGCGGGAGAGGCAACAGAGGCGGGCACGTACTTCACCGGGGAACGGGTGACGGTATGCGGTCGGCGGCCTTGCAGCATTTGCAGTCAAGCAGCAGTGAGGAAAACTACCTACCTACCTTAATGTGCCAGGTTGGTGTACCTTACCTAGGTACTCGTACCTAAGGTAAGGTAGGTAGGTACGCAGGTAATAATGGACGCAGCGGGAGGGAGTGATGATGCAGCAGAGCAGCAGCCTGGGCCTCACCTTTGCTGGGGAGAGCCGGCGAGGAGACCTCAGCCTGGAAGGTGAGCTCTCAAGTATCTCTCGTGCCAAAGCTGGTGTGGAGATACATCTGATGTCAGAAGACCTGCTCCAGGACCTCATTACGCACCCTTGGCAGCCTTGCCTTGCCTTGCCTCGCTGTTCCTGGTGCCTTAGGTAAGCTTGAGGTCCCCACCTTAGGTTGGCTTCCTCTCTCAGTGACAGCTGCATCCCAGCGCTTGCCGCGATTTCCTTAGTTACTTACCTTGCCTAAAGTGCACTGCGTGACTGCGAAGAGGGCCACCTGAGCGGGGAAAAGGACCCCGAATGGCCCCTCTTTCAGCCTCCAAGTCTCTACATGTATCTCGTCTGCTAACTCAAGCCTGGAACTACTTCTCGAAACCTGCCGCGAGCACTGACTGAGACGGGAAGATGGACCATAAGGGCACAATCCACGCAACTTCAACCATCACCAAACGGACTTCTCTTACCAACACAATCGCGACGCCTCAAGTCCATCTCATCCACTTACGTATACAGACTGTGACGCAGCATGTCCAGTCGAGACTCACTGGTGGACTCGATATTGCGTCGCTGCACTTGCGTTGCTTCAGAGGAGAAAACAGACGCACAACCCGATTGCTCACATGTTACAGCATCACGTTTACGGAGCACCTCACCTACTTCAAGACCTTATTACAGCTCCTCAATGTTTAATCTGTACTCTGTACATCTTATTCCAACTCAAGTATCCGCACTCTGCCATCTCCCATCATGCTCATCGGTCTCTCCAACACAGTTCATCATGGTCAACCTCACCAACGCCAACACGTCGCCTTCATCTTTCTCACGTTACGGATACGGCTGCGACCCTGCAAAAAAGCACAAACCACGCGTTCCAACATGCTGCCATCGTGACGGCAACCTGCATTGCTACCCATGTCTACGTGACTATCCTCGTCGAAATTCACCTGCACCAATCGGTAGGCAAGCATCGACCAACCTGACATGCCCATAGATATACCGAGTATTGGCACCGGTTCGCGGCCAACAGCCTGGAATTGAGGAGGAGCCAAGCACCACTCACCAACTTCTCGCATGCCCATCCGCTCATTAGTCATGCTCAAACAGACAATATCTGCCCACAGACGGGCACGGCGGGGAACCGGCCGAGTGTTACCGGCCCGAACTAGGCCTGTCCGTCTGCAGGCCACTCGCGCCACATCTATCCGTCCTCCTGGCTCTTGCTGCTACTGCTGTGAGCATCATAGACATTGGCCAGGTCAATGCGCTTCTTTTCTCTTCCAGCTCGCCGAAGGCGGCACTCGGAAGACGCAATCATCCACCCCAACACTACGAGCTCACTCTCACTACTCTTGAGGTACCAGAAGCAGCCGTGTTTCACTCTCACAGTGATTGATTCCATCCTTGGGTCCAAATTCTATCACATGAATTCGCGGCCACGTTGTGTCTCGTCTGCCTGCGTCCAGCAAACCATCAATTCAGGGCCTGGACACATCCATTCCTGAGCCCTATCCAAATGGTAATTTCCGTGGGACAAGACTTCCAGCATGCGCGTCAAGATCTTGCTGCCGCTCCCTCAGCCTTCAGGGTCTACGTAGTAGGAGCTGAGCAGGCACAATGTGTCCGGTCGATTATCGTCCCTTGTTGATCAAGTCACGACAAATGCCGAATGCTCCAGATTTTAAGCATTTGATGGCCACTATGCCCCTGCATGACAATTTCGCCTCTGCCCACGCTCAAGGTTGAGGCTGTTCATGCGAGGAACATCCCAACTCACGTTGTCTTCAAAGCCGGACAGCCTATTACCGACCATACTTACTTCATATCTATGGACGGCCATTCGCGATGGGAGACTTAGAAAAAGGCAACGTCTCTACTGGTACCAAAGAGGAGATGAGACCATCCCCTCTCGGCCTATTCATATTTCAGAGCTAAAATACACGATGATATCGGTCCATTCCCTCAGAAATCGTTGGAAGGCACCCTTGCACCTATCCGCACAAGACCCCCAAGACCCCAAGACCCGATGGCATGGCGCCACGCCGGCAGTACCTTCTTAGCTCGCCGCCTCCGTATCGAACCGATGCCCGGCCTCAATTCGGCCCTGCCGATCAAGAATTTTCCAGACCGCTGTTCATCCTCTCTTGCCTTACGTATGGCTCGTTATTCCTACCGAGCAGTGACCAGCCGGTTTGAATCCCAGGAACGAAAGCCCTCAAAAAATACTCAAATCATACGACCGCCCCCTTTTCTTATCACTCCAGTACCGACTCGTTGGCGTGACCCGCAGGGAAGAACCACAGCAAAGGTTGGCTGACTCATCTGCCGCAGACTCTAAATTTAATGTAGGGCCATCCCCGTAGGTTGCCAAAGTACAGTGACGTCGATCATCTGAGCGCCAGGAACCTCGAGCAAGGAATCGCGTCCAAAGGTTGCAACAAAGAACCAATCAGTCGCTTCTCACAACTCATCAATCTCATCAAGAGAACCTCAAAACATTCATTTTACCCATGTCGAATCCATCATAATGGCTGCCGCCGACGAACCAACAAGTCAGTCCGATCCTTTCACTCTCATACTCAGCCTCGCGTACTCACACAATATCGCAGATGTCGTCTCCAAGGCCTCGACCCGAACCAGGGACGAGGGCCAAATCTCAGACGAGCCGCCCCAGAATGCCCTCATGGCCACCCTCTCCCGCACAAAGAGCAGAACCAACACCCTTCTGGAAAAGGTCTCTCTGCGCGAACGCATACATCATTTCACTTTTGCATGGTACACCCTAACGTATGTCTCATGCCACGTCCCGAGCCGACGGCTTCCCATGCAGGCTTACCGGCCTAGGCCCCTCACCCCCTGTATCTCACTGACACCTCCCACACAGCATGTCAACAGGCGGCATCGCCCTGCTCATCGCCGAGACTCCCCATCGATTCCGCGGGCTAGACACGATAGGTCTCATCGTCTTCCTTCTCGACATTGTTCTCATCTTCCTCATCACGTTGGCCCTTTGCCTCCGCTTCTCCTTCTTCCGAAAGACGCCAGCAAAAGCCATCACGCACCCTTCAGAATCCCTCTTTATCCCGACCTTCTTCCTCTCCATCGCTGCCGCCCTTTCCAACATTCAACACTACGCTGTTCCGAAATGTGGTCCATGGCTCATCGTCACCTTGAGAGTGTGTTTCTGGATCTACCTCGTGGTCACCTTCTTCGCCTCCGTCGGCATGTACCACCTCCTCTTCACCGGCCGCAGAAGACTGTCACTAGATAGCATGACTCCGGCCTGGATTCTGCCCATCTTTCCCGTCATGCTATCAGGTACGCTAGCTGGCTTCATGGCCTCCTCGCAGCCGCCAAATCAAGCCGCTGCTATGCTAGGCGCAGGTCTCGCGGCTCAGGGGCTGGGTTTCCTCGTCTCAGCTTTCATGTACGCGACGTATCTGTCCAGACTCATGACCATTGGCCTCCCCGTCCAACGCCCCGGAATGTTCATCGCAGTCGGACCGCCGAGTTTCACCGCCGCAGCCTTGGTAGCCATGGGTGCCAACGTGCCCCGGCTCATCGCTTCCGAGGGATCCATCATCTCCGATTCCCTCCGCGATGCGGCTTATCTGTACGGCATGGAAAATCCAGGCACCGTCGCTTTCGCCGTAAGGGCCGTCGCTCTCTTCACCGCCGTCTTTCTGTGGGGCCTGTCGTTCTGGTTCTTCTCATCCGCCTGTCTCTCTACGATGTTTGGGATGCCCGATCACTCCTTTCACCTCAGCTGGTGGAGTTTCGTATTCCCCAACGTCGGCTTCACCATTGCCACTATCCGCATAGGCGAGGCTTTCGGCAATGAGGGCTTGCTGTGGTTAGCCACGGTGTTCACCATTGCGCTGGTCGCCGTTTGGCTGTTTGTTGGCTTTTGCTGTGCCCGTGCCGTCATCAGGAGAAAGCTCGTATGGCCTGGCCGGGACGAGGACAGCGACTAAGCGACGGGCTTCACAAAGTGTCCCTCATCCGAGGTCTCTACTTTCAGGTTCTCATTCAATCCTAATGAAGACGGTGTGGCAACTTTAGAGCCTCCTCGTCCTGCTAATGACCTACTCTTACCTACTTTAGACTATATACCCCCAGCCAGGCCTTCCTGTACCCTTAGATATTAGCTTGAGACCATTGATTAAAGTACATGTTTATCCAGCTGTTTGCTGTTGGTGTTTCATAAGTATGCTCATGGCCTTTCAAGCCAGACAATGAAACTTGTGTGAACGCAGGTCAAAGAAAACAGTAGCCCAGCTTGAAGACAATGCCTTCTAACACATCGCGCACGTATACGTAGGTAAATAGACACACCGATGAGATTATGTAGTGAGGCATATTAAGCCCTAATGAATGAATACACACGCCGCTTTGGAACACCTTTTCACAAATACTCACGCATTCTGAAATTTCTGAAATTGGGGAACGCTCCTTCCATCGCCAACCCAAGACAACATTCATACTTTCTCATCATTCAACACGGCATCATCGCACAGAGGAACAATGGCCACCCCAGGCTCTCTCTACCCTCCCCCAACCACACCCACCTCCGACTTTGCATACGTGATTACCAACTGCGCCAAAGCCAAGGTCAAGTGGGAAGTTGAGAAGTGCTTCATCTGGCACGGTGACTGGGCGCCCTGCGTCCCGGACGAGGTAAGCAATCAATTGGCTTGTAATAGGTAAGAAACACGCAGACGGACTAATCAGTAGATAGGAAGATGAGGAAATCATCGGCGACCTGCAGTCTGAGGATGGCCATGGCCACCTGCCTTTGAAATTCCCAGGCCCTCTCCCTGATCACTTCGGCACCTCCGTCGTGTGCTACTCTCGTCAGAATCCCGACGGCTCCAAGTACGAGGTCATTAACTCCGCAGTCAACGATCCCAAGCAGAGTATTGCCTTCACTATCCGCCTGGTCGTTGGGAATCATCCGCAGGCTCTTCCCATGACCGGTAACGAGCTTTGCATCTTCCTTCAGATGACAGGCTTCTTCAATCCTAGTTATCGATACAAGGCCGTGGAAAACTATCTGGCCCGTAACGAATGTTACGTTGCTGACCGATCCAAGCATATCTTCTGCAACAATGCAGCGGTCAGTGAGGATGACGAGGAGATCAGAATCGTCAAGTTCGTCGTCGGCCAGGCTGATCCCCTCATTGATTCCATGTCCTTTTTCCTGCCCCTTTGGCTGGAAGCCCACCAGTTCGACGACGTCCTCCGCCGAGACCGCGATATCGAGCGCAAGAAATCTCGCTACAGAAAAGAATTCAGTTTCGAGACGGAAAGGGTTGCTCGCACCTCGGCGTACCTCATGCAGCTCAAGAAAAAGGCTCTTCAGTAAGGGATTGTCATTGGACCTAACCAGTCCTCATGGGATAGTTTTTCTGTTAGTATATGCACTGCTCGCCTCGTTCATATTACTCACACATATGTACGAACCATTGTTCCATTAGAGGATGCATCTAACATCACAGATGACCGTCATCGATACGAGTCTGAGATAACAGATGAGCACTGGAAGGGGGTCGAAGGCTGGAGATATGGCGACGCACGGTCTGAATGGGGGCTCGTAAGTCTGTGTCCTTTCTCAGGTTGAAGAGCGAATGAGTCCATGCTGATTATGCCTAGTCATCACCAAAACGCCATCGGGATAGGACAGCTATCATGGCTTTATCGTTCTTGTACCCAGAATGAACATCTAGCTCAGGAATACAAAGAACTACGCCCAAAAGGCTTTGTTCCTTGCTTGTTATCTTATGATTGTTATAGGTTGCCCAACATGTCGAATGAAGAACGAAAAGCTACCAATTCCAAGGCCGAGACTCCTTTCTTACAGAGTGTGCGAGGCTCCATGACATACCCCACGCCGCCGACTGTATGCTACATTTTAACAACAAGGCATCCGGCCCAAATTCCAAGCTCGTGGAATCCAGTTGTGTAGATCATCATACCTAATATTGTGCTGCACTCTCGACTAGGGCCCTCTTAGACTATTTGATCGATGCACCATTTACTCGGTACTTTTTAAACAGTAAACCCAGAGTTAGGTGTTCACAAATGATGATTTCAGAACAGTTTGATAGGCCACGATTGAACCATGGTCAGAAGGTCTCCCCTACTGCAATCTGCAGTCCTACCCTCGTACTTACTTTGATGCTAGAAAGAGGCTTAAAAACAGGTCAAGCCATTACAAGGTGCCTCGTGACTTGGGTCAATTGGATGAGGGACTTGTCACCGGTGGTCATCCAATATTAGCCTTTCATCACGATCATAGACCCTGAATTGCCCTGGAAGACAAATTTTATTGGCGTATAGATGACATGAACATGCCAGAGACGTCAACCGACCTTGGGAAACATGACATCACTCTTCATGCTTGAGTCACATTGTTTGACTACACCTCATACGCAAGGCTTTAGGTTTGCTTGGCTTACCTGCCAGCAAGAGCCAGGGTCCAGATAAGGGTTCATGAGGCTTTCCAGGCTATCCGAAGTGGCCGACATTCTTGGTCATCATCCCATATGCAGTACGGGGCGTTGAATTCACAAGGCACTTCCGTCATGCGACTCGATGTCAAAAGAAAAGTTTATTTATTATGATGAACAGGTTAAACTGAGATCCATGCGCCGCAGCAGCAGAACCCGGGGTATCTCAAGCAGGCGGTAGAAACGACGCAAACAACACACCCTGAATCATGGCGTACATTACGGAAAATATGACAACTTTGCCGCCAACGTCCCGTCTCTTGCCGTTGGCGCCGTGGTCCAGCAGACAACCGGCAACCCACCAGTACCACACCGCATACCCAGACGCAATCCTAGTGATGATCTGGACATGGTACGTCGTGATCGCCAAGGCGGCAAGCAGAAGTTGGGCAGCGGCCATGGAACCTACTAAAACCGACTTCGTGCCACTCTGCCCTTGTCGCTGCTTCTCCGCCGTCGGACTCCGCGCCAACCCCGAAGGCCTGTTGATGACTTCCCACCCGGACACCATGAGGAGTCCCAGCACCGGCGCGGCAAGAACGAACAGAGGAACGTTCGATAGCGTCCAATAACGGAACAAGCCAACGCCCCTGCGTGATCCAAGATTAGCAAGCGAGAACAGAATCTAGAGGAACCAAGTGACATTCACGATCCCTCAAAACCCAGATCCCACCTCAAATCTCCGCAAGTACCGACCCAAAGCACTTGACGGGGCCCGAGGGAGGGAAGCAGACAGAGGGGGGAGGGGTGACTCAACCATGACCAGACCCATGGCTAGTGTAGGGCTGGAGAGAAATTTTCATTCCTTAAAGAGGAAACGACGGTGAAGCGCAAAGAGTACATACCAGTAATGTTCCTGTACAAAGGAATAGATGCTGGGCACGGTCCGCTCACACCATGCGCGCGCCTCGGATGCGCCGGAACAGTATCGCAGCCAAGCAAGCGCTTGTGGTACAACGGACCCCGTTGCCACGAGGAGCCCGCCTGTGACAGAACCAAACAGAGCCGCAATATTTTTCAGGCTCATAGGGCTGGCCAGCAGCGGGGGCAGGATCATTAGACACTCGACGGCGAAGGGGAGGCCGTTCAGGAGGCCGTTTGACCGAGAGGCCGTCGCGAGACCAAAGATGGCGCCGGCCAAGATCTGAGCTGTGACCCATGGAAACGACCCCTTAGTGGAGGTCGACGCGGATGCGAGCACGTAGTAGCCGGCGAAAGAGAAGAAGGCGCAAAGACTCTCTGCGTAGGGTGCCGAAAGGAATAGGCCAGCCGGAGACAAGATGTGGAGCAAGGCGGACAGGAATGCCAATCGAGGTCGAGTAAAGAGCTTGATAGTTAGCTCGTACAGTATGAGAGCGGCGAATAGATGAGCTACGTGAGCGATCACGATGCTGAAGGCAGCTTCCGACGCGCCGGTTTCATCGCCCTCGAAGCCAAGCAGGCGCGCGACCCGGATCAGGCCCGAGACGACGAGTGGCAGACCAGCGTTGAAAGCCCACTCCTGTTCGAACACGTAGCCGCGTCTGGCGGATTGAGTGAAGTAGAGAGCGTCCCAGCGCGTCAGGCGGGTGACGAGGGAGACGTCGGACTCATTGCGCTGGAGCATCAAGGTCGTCGAAGTATCGTAAGATGGCGCCGCGGCGCTGCCGAGGGCGATGGCCAGTAGGAGGGCCTTCCAGGCGACGAAAGCGGTGATCAAGGTCTGACGGGGTTGAGAGTCATGGCGGGAGAACATGATTGTGATGACGTCGGGCAAAATCGAGGTGAGGTTGAGGAGCGGGAGATGCCGCGATTCCGGGCGCGAGTAAAGGTCCGCGAAGTGCCAAGGCGGCGGGACTTGTAACGACCACAAGTTGACAACGGACAAAAAGTGTGGCAAGAGATCCACTGCAGGGAAACTCTGAGAGGGAAGACAAAGTTTGAATGCCGTGTTGGTAATGATAGTTGTGGATGAACTTTTGGCTGGCGTTGCCTTTACCTTGACATTGCCGTTTGTCTCGTTGGACGGGAGGACTTGAGGTGAGGTTCAACGGAGTGGGAGCTTTAGGCGCGTCGGAATGGGCGGGAGCAACTGTGGCCAATTGCAACCGCCGAGTGACCTCGGTGAGCCGGCTCCGTCGGTGGCTCGGTGTACGGCGATAATGCACAGACCACCTGCGACTCTTTTTTTTTTTCTGGGGTTCGGATTTTCTTTTTCCTCTCTTCTCTCTGTTTAGTATGGAGTATGGCTTTGGCTACTGTATACCGTAGTCTCTGAGCGAGTTTAGGGTTGGAAAGGTAGGTAATACTGTTTGATCCGTTTGACAGACTTTACCTAAGAAGACATCCCGCCGAGGCGGAGTTCGGGGTCAGCACAATGCGAGCGGGTCTCGATCCCATCTAAACATTGACGATGTGGACGAGACGAAAATTTCTTCCTCCATTTTTTCAGCCCTTTTTGTTTTTCTTTCTTCTCGAAGCGTTCCAAACGTCTGTCTTCATGGGACGAGCCGTTGATTGCGGATGCCAGTGTCCACCTGGCTGTCAAGCCTTGAAGATGAACCGGGACTCAAAACTCCAAGACCATGTCGCCCTTGCCTGGTTACCAGGATTGTAATTAGCGGAAACCAGTACATAGACTGCCCCTCTCAATTCCAACCTCCTTTTACCCCTGTGCTCCTCTCCGCAGCAGTGTAGAGCCTGTACTCCAGGGCTCCAGGGCATTGAATAGCGGAGAGCCCGCTCAGCCCACGGCGCAGTGAGCACAAGTTTGGTGGACTCTGGCCGCATCAGGATCAGTGTGCGATGAAGGTGTGGCGAAGTCTCGGACCAGGTTCCACTGAACAGGGCTCGTCCAGGGCCGCCCGTGGGCAATGGGGAGAAGCTGGAACCTCTTACAGGAGAGCTTCATCCCCTGAATTTGCCGCCCCGTGTCTTTCTTCCCCTGAGATTCCCTCGACTGCATTCCAGCTTGACAAGAGTGAAATGAAGAGAATCTCGTCCATACGGAGTAATAGGTGCTCATTGCTCAAGAACCTACACAGCCTAGTCTCGGTTTGGCGACGGGATGCATGCTAAGACCAAGGTGGGCCGCACCACCTTGAATGGCAAAATGGATCGGGCCATGGGTTCAAGGGAGGATGAGGCTGGCTGGATATTGGCCTGTCCCCTTAATCTGATGTCTACACTAGGTACTTATCTAATCTATGTATTAATCGTCCGTTGTTGATGCATTTGCTTACCGCCATATGCTGACTGAAGGTGGTCGCAGTACGCCCAGGACGGAAAGACGGAGTACTAGGCATGAACGTGCAGACAGCCATTCATCGTGCAGACCGACAGAAAAAAGACCCGACCATGGATGCAGACGAGCAGCCACCATGATTATTTTCAATGACTTGTGTGCTTGGAAAAGGCCCAAACTTGTCCAATGAGCCAAGTCCCGGTAGATCCGCTGCACTCCAGCCAGCACGGTATGCGCAAAGGTGGAGGAGGGCGGGCTGGCGGCTGGTCCAGATTCCTTTTTTGTCACTTGACGTTTACCAAGATCCAGCCCAGCTCGCGCTTGATGGTTGAGTGGTCTTTCAGATGGACGGCGCCTTGAAGCATGTGCAAATGCAAGTTAGGCAGTACCATCCATATCTGGAGGTAAGGTAACGCAGGGAAAGGAAAAGGGGCAAGCTGCATGTGACTGAGACCATCGCTCACATCTACCTTACCTTGAGGTATAGTGTGTCAGGCGCATCTGCATAAGGTACTATATGTACTGTGGTATCTGTGAGTGAGGTACTTGGGCGTTAGGAAGGAAGAAAGGAATTCCTAGGGCTGCGAGGAGGTGCCTGACAGATTGGACATTGACATCCCGTGGGGACATGGTGACATGTTCATGGCGGGACGAGGAAAGAAAGATCCAAAGATGGGAAATGGGAAACAAGGTGGGAAGGTGACATTCCGTCCAGCAAGGCAGGTCGGCCCCGGTTCTTTTGGCAGATCGGCATCGGAGCGGAAAGCACCACTACACCGTTCCTCCGCCCTCGCTTTCCCTAGGTACCTTGGGTAAAGAACCCTTTCTCGTCGTGCCGTCCTCGCTTCTTTCCTCACTCGAGCTTGTAGCCTGGCAGGGCTTCTCCGAGGAGGCACAGGCAGTTCGGGTCCTTCCAAAAGTAAAGATTCACTATCGGATACTACCAAGTACCTGAGTTGGGTAAAGGACGTGAACGTTGAATGTTTGCGAGCCGAAGCTAAAAGTCATATGCACCTTGCGTTTACATAAGCCCACTCCGTACCGCAACAGGCAATTCGCAGCCGGAACCGGCCGTGAGCAGCCGGAGCTGGGACTTGGCCTGTGGTTGACAAAGGGAAGGTTGAGAGGCTGAGCAGTCATTGTTTGCTTTTGTTTCACATGGCGTCCCTTGCTCCCCTTCAAGCACAGAACTCACTACCTACCGCAGTACGACAGAACACAACAGGATGACGAACCCCTCCAACCTTGTTCTCAGCTCCAGCACGCTCAGGTGTCTTTGTCTGACCTCTGAGAGAGAGAAGTACTCGACTCTATTGCGGGCGGCCCTGAACGTCGTTGCTAACACTACCAAGAGACACAGCCAGTTTCCGACTTTCCTTTTAAGCTTCGCATCCATGGGCACCCTTGGCCCTTGAGAAGCTGTCACCAGACTGTCAATCCGCGTCCGTTCGGCATCGCTGGCAGCCACCGGATTGGCCATTGCGTCTGGACCCCTGACCTTCACTTCCTGGTTGACTGCTTTCGCGCCCGTTTCAGAGAGCAACGAACGCCTTGTTTATGTACGGATACTTCCAGGCCACGTTAGTGGTGTTCTCATAGGGCGGGCACTGAGAAGCTACAGGGCACTGCAAGCCACACAGTCCTCTCTGCAGCAACGTCTACTGCGTAAGAACGCCCGCTGCCAGATCCCAGGTTGTTCGGTATCACAGCTTGGATTTTGCACTGTGGCAGCCAAGCTGCTCCGAATATCTCATCGGGAACCTTGGCTCCGTCTGTGACACCAATCCCTTAGCGATAGGGCGCTTGGTGCTGTCGAGTGACCCCAGATCATGGTTTCGGAGAATGGAGATCATGGCGGTACTTTGTGCCTGGTGCTTCCCTTACAGCCGCACTTGCTTGCGGAAGCCAACGATGGATGACATGGAGCATCACCCGCAATCTCGAGTGGGGCACACGTAATAGCGAGGAATCCAATCGCTGGGCTGAGCTGACCGGCTTCAGTGATCAGCATGCCTATCATCACCGCTCGACTAATTGATGCCTGGGCCGATTCGCGACTTCGCCGGCGACAATCTCGCAACTGTTACACAGCTCATGGTGTCGATGCAGGACCTTTGGGCACTCGGCGGAGACAATACCCGAATACGTACGCTGGGGCCCTGGATCTCACCGCTGTTCCATATCTTGAACTGTCTTGGAATGGCCTGTTGCTACTCGACGATCGATGTAGAGGCGTTGGTGTTGCATCGCGGCATCTCGTTCGACGACTGAACGAATCGAATCGACACTGAGGCACCGCCGCCAATCTTGCAGACCCAAATCCGAGAGTGCCATGCGCCTTTACCATCTCGCAGGATGCAGCGATTACCCCCACCTAGTCAAGCGAACTTGTCCCTCTTGTCTATCATCTATCTAGGCACTACCTAGGTATCTAAACTTGTCCCGGCTGCTTTCCTTGCTGCAACATTGGCAAGACAATTCGCGGCAGTAGTTCCTCCTAATCAACTTTTTCAGTTCAGTCGAGAGTTGAGACTCAAGAACCAGAGCGCCAGAGCTGGTCTTGATCACCTAAACCAGCTCTACCGTCCGAGGAAACTAACAGCCATTCCGCCCAACACGTCATGGCCCAAGTGCAGGTACAGCGTGGCCAGACAATTGTTGTTCAGACGGTTCCAATCAGCCGGGCTCGTTAGACCCGAAGACACATTGAGTGCATTTAGTAGGCGTTGCAGGTAGTTTCTGTTTCTCCGAGAAGCTTTGGTTACGATAGCGCGAAACAAGCGCTGGAAACGAAACAAACAGACTTACACATGCCATGGACTCGACATCACTGCTTCTGAGCAACAGCAGTCGGCCTTCAACGTGTCACGGTTAGGGCAGCCTCGGCGTGCGTCCAGAGTTCGTCAGGTGCAGTAGGGGCAGAAGGTGCGGACGCCTATCGTGGATTCGGGGGACGGTCTGATCTAGGGCTTCCATCGGCTCGAGACGTATCACGCCGTGGCTGCGACTGCGTAGAAAGGCTAACCCTTCATCTGTGACGGCGCCCGTCTCCCGTAACCCGTCCCTACTTCTGGGCGGTGTTCTCGACCACGGTTCCAGGTTGATCGCCGGCCCAAATCAGCGGCTGCTAAGCCTGGGTGCTTGGGTATAGGCCGAGCATAGGTATGTTACGGTTAATCTTCATGAGGTGCTCCGACGAGTGTGATTCACCCGCCACAACAGACACCCTGTGGCACTTGCACAGTGAAGAACAAGAAGAGGGAGAAGGACTAGGACCACATCTTCCCACCTCTGAACGCACACAGACGCACTATCCGTTGACACAGCTGCACATAATTACCTATAGCTTGCGCATCTTGGGATGCCCAGTCCTGTGGCATGTGGGCATCCCCTTTTGTGGGAGGGAAGATGAACCCTCGTACCCTGCCAGACCAGCTTGCAAGGGAGACCCGAGTTAGCCGTCTATCCAATCTGAGTACGACCCCACCATACCTCACCCACGCGAGACTGCAGCCGGCGTGTGCCTGCCCTTTACTGGCCTAGCGCCCGATCGCAGCGGCAGACTGGGCTCCAGTGATCCAGATGGTCAGTCTTGGAGAGAACATCTGACTGACACCAACAATGTGCCTTGAAAGTCGGCGCCTTTGCGGTCTCTGAGAGTGGTCTGACACACGGAGCATCTGCCGCCTTTTCGCCTATTCAACGGGATTGAGATGAGGCCAGCTTTCTCACCGATGACGGATGAACGGAGTTGGGGTCGGGATTGTTGCTTCGCCGTCCTTCTCACCAACGCCTTGCGAATCGAATGCGCATCGACGATTCCCGAAATGTTGGTTCCCCTGGCTTTCCTAGTCGGGAGGTTCACCAGCAGCCCACACTTCATTTGGCTGGACTCGGGATAACCCTTCCCGCGGCGGGAGGGGGGGAGGAGACGCGCAACTGGTACTGGAGCCAACTGATTATAGCTGCGCTACCATGGTGGTCTCCAGCTGGCCGGACGAGAAACTAGACGACGTGGTTGTAAACCACCCTTCCGGGCACCTCCCCCTCGGCAGCCGTGTTTTACAGGCAAAGTTATGTGATAGGATTGAGAGTTCTTCCGGCAAGCCTCAGACGAGGGGAAACCGGAAAGGCTGAAGATTTGGACCAGCCATCCATCTCTGGAGGTTCAGCCCTTACCGGCGACACCCATCAAACACTACGCAAACACAAACACAGTTTGCTGTCTGTCATCATCTTGCAACACAGATGCAAGAAGAGTGTTCTCTGGATACAGGAGTTCAGCAAAGAAGCGAGGCAAGTTTCTAGCCAGACGCACAGAAGGAGCTGATACTCAGAGAGAGGCTTGTGGCCATCAGCACTGGTCTGGAGCTGGCCCCTCCTCCGTCAGGGAGCTCGTCACTAACGGTCCACGAAGAAGCGGTGCAATGGGCAAACGGTCGGAGAGGGAACCCCGTCCCGTCCGATCTAGGGTCTCGCAGTTCGCCGACGAGCCGATGCAAAGACGATGTGGGGGCGGCAGTCGCTACCCTGTCAGTCTTTGTGTATGTACTCCGTAATGGTCTGGTAAAGCCAGGCTGAAGTTGCAGCACAAAATTGCACAGCACATTCCGCAAAAGACTGGGTCTGACGACCCCATATCGAAACGGCCGAGCTGGATGTCCACTAACCAAAGCAGCCAAAAGCCACGATGCCAGGCTGGGCTGATGAATATGCCAACTACCTACCTACGGAAAGCAATGCCCATCTAGTTACGCGTCAGTAGCAGAGGCAGCTAAACAGGGTGTTGTGGTATGATGCAGAGGAGAGGAACCGTAGGGAGGTGGGGCCTTTCCGGTTCCCACCACGGCACGGGTTTGACCATATGGACGTCGTCACCACGTTAGCGGATGCTCCATTGTTAGCGGTCTTTTCATGGACGGGGCCTGAGTTGGATGAGATATACATAGTATGAGAGAGAGAAGCCGAAAAAAGGAGAATATCCATGATTTCATTCGATGCTTCCTGGCTTGCTTGGCCTGCTTGGGGCTTTCGATGGCCAGTACGGTAGAACTGTGAAGTTTCCACCGTAGCTCAGCACACGAAGGGGCATGGGGCTATGAGTGTGTACCGGTAGAATATACTCCGTACAGTAGTTGGAAAGAAGTGTTTGCCAGAGGCAGCGAGGTTTTACGAATTACCAACATTCCTGGTCTTCCACGATGCTTCCCCTGAATTTCCGCTTTGAGGGGATTTGCGAAAGTACGTATTTGCAAGTGCACTTCCAAGGGGGACAGCAAGTACCGCTCTTGCCCCAAGAGAGTCAGAACAGACTGGGTCTGGGAGCACTGGCAGCGCATATGTCAGACTTAGCTCACTGACTGTGTCGGGTTAAGGTGCCTAAGTACCTACGCAGTACGTAAGCTACAGTGTCCAATTTGTACTTGGTTGCACAAGTTCACAACAGAAACAGCCGGAATTCGCCTCCCACCTCAGTGCCCCGTCGCGCCCAGGGCAGAAGGCTCAGTACCTGTATCCATAAGGTAGGTAGGTGCCCGTACCGAGCAGCAGCACCGCTCCTGGCTCATACTTTGATTGGGCGCCTTAAGGTTCCTTCCCCCCTTCCCCCCCTGCTTACGCTCCTTCTGGGCAGCCCGGTTCATTTGGACATCGTCACTTCCTCCTGAGAATCGAATT